>NC_141057.1:20489066-21779066 GCF_041138505.1 Cibotium barometz | reverse complement strand
GCAAAAGAATATGCCAAATTATTTCTAGACTGAATTAGTGTAACTACGTGCTTCCATTATGAATATGACCCCCGCTACAATCTGCTCCGTGCTGCATAAGTCTTCAGTTTGCCTTACACTTAGTGGGAGGAGGCAGTTACTACATCTTGTTATCTCCAAAACATGATCTTCACATCAACCCTTCCAAAACAGACACACTGTATTCCATCTGGTTTGGCTAAACTCTTAATCCATCACATCTTAAGGTATTGGTTCACTAGCCTATTCAGTTCTCCTGGGGCAAGCTGAATTTATATGCCACTTGGGCCATGTTTCTAGGCTACATGGATCGTTTTGGTGTCAAGGACTATAAGCTATATAGTCCCCACACTTGGCACTTCTTCTTTAGTTGGAGTGTCATCTTTTATGAGCTCACGCTCCTTATAAGCGAAGCCTCATTAGATCCCTCCCTCAACTCTTGAAGAACTACTCATACCAGAAAATACTCAGATATTACATGGGATGAGACAAAGATGGAATTACCAATGGCTCAAGTACCACCTCTTATCATGGTGCATAATCCTCCACTTCCTTTGGTGCCACACCTATAGATTTTCTAACTCTAAATACCCGTTATCCTTAGTCATCAATGACCTAAAGAGAATGTGGGGGAGAGAGAGATATTGAGTTCCTTCTTGCAAAGCAAACACACACACACACATAAGGGAGTGCAAGACACACACACACACACATAAGAGAGTGCAAGACACAAGAGAGAGATGGATGGCTGAATTTTCTTCTATCTTCTTCTCTTCCCTTACAACCATATAACTAAAATATAAGAGTACATACATAACGGGAAAGTACTCTCCTACAATATACAAAGTAGTCGGTGTATAGTGTGAACCTGACTATATGAGCTAGCTCTATAACTATGCCACAACTCTAGTACTCAAAAGTGGGTTTCACAGAGTCTGTCATCCACTGGCGGCATATCAACATTTTTTTCCAAAGTTTTTAAAGCAGGTGAAGGTGGATGAAAATTAGCTGAAGGAGCAAAGTGAAGATGTGTGTTTTATGAATGATGTGGATGTAGCTAAGGTTTTCCCTATGGAGGCTGCGATTGAAATTAAGGATGTGCATGTTGAAAAGTAGGATGAGGAATCTGGGTCAAGGTTTGAGACTTTTGCAGATGAGGAGTTGCCTGTGGATTCTTATTTGGATTTGGACGTCATGGCTGTACATGACAGTGATTTGGAATGCTCTATTGAAGACTATTTACATTCGGATCTGGATGACATGCATGCACATGAAAGCAAAGAGGATGATGCCTTGGAATTGGCTGATGATAAGGAGGAAGAGGAGTTGGATATACAGAATGCTTTGAGGATAATTCTTTGTCAGATTCTATAAGGGAGGAGGATGGGGTAGAGACTTGTGATGAAGTGAAGACGGTTTGCAATGCGGATGTGGAGACCATGGAGGAAGATCCTATTGCTATGGATTTTCTTGGATAGCTTGATGGTGGTATGGTACCTACGATGATATGGATGTTTTTCCATTTGATGCATTATGTGCTGGGGAGTCTTTGGACGATGATACCAGGGGGGATGGCAACATTCAAGAAGGTATTCATATAGATTCGGCTGATGAAGAGTGTTATGATGTGAGTATTGTGTTTGAGGATGATATATGGGAAATTGCTAGCCTTGATGAACAGGAGCCAGAGGTGGACATGGATGCGAATATGGTTGAGAGTGTAACTAAGGCTTCTTTGCGTGTTGCTGAAATGCTAAAAGCAAAGTCCATGGATGACAAAGATTCTGAACCAGTTGAGCTATATGGTTGTGAAAGAGATGCCTATTTTACAAGAGTCAGAAGTGTTTGTGGACACTACTGTTGGAAAGGATGTGGATTTTTGTCTACATAAAGGTCAAAATATTGGAACTTGGCCTTCACTGGTATTGATGAATTGGATGCTAGATGTTGCAATGCCACAGGTTTTGAAAATAAGGAGGTTTGTTGTGGGTGAAGTGCTCTTTCATGGTTTATTTGAAGAGCAAAGGCTTGAGGGTGATGCTGCGTGGTCAGAGTCTATGAATGCTTATCAAATAATGGACGGAAATGATTTTGTGGCACATATGGTTGATGTTTGGTATGTAGTGATGCAGCCATTGTTTTTCACAGATATTGGAAAATGGGATGGTGAGTTACAGCAGTTTCCTTTTGATCCTGGTAGATAGCTATTGGACTTTATCTTTTTGCTACTGAGCATAAATGCTCTAACAGACGGGGGGTTGGCAAAGTATGTCAGGCAAAAATTTGAAAGGTGTTTTGGGCTTGTGTACATATGGGATGCATGGCATGTAAAAAAGTTTTGCTCTGAATGCCCTGGCAGATGTACAGGGTGGATGGCTTGGTAGTAGGGTTGTACAGGTTTGTCCGGAGCGTGGTTTGCTAGAGGTGGTATGAGCCATTCGGTTGCTTTGTATGTATGCACGTCCCCAAAAGAAAGTGGGCACCGGTAGGTTGAATTCAAAAGTGTGCATGGGCATAAGGGCAATTTATTATTGAGGAGGCCAATTTAATGTGTGCATAAACTTGATCTGGAAGGTCCTGGAAAGAAAGGTGGCTCCATGTGCATGGCAGGGAAAGGTGGCACAAGAGCATTCAATGGAGGGAAACTACCATAATTAGCATCTTATAGCGGGTTCTTCCAGAATGATGGTTACGACGGCTGGCGAAGAAGGGTGGCTGGGTACGTCAGCAACTGAGGGCACCGACTGACTGGGAAAAGGGCGCAAGAAGGTTAGGAAGGAGAGGGAGGGCTGGCGACTTGGCCGCAGCGAACGTCTGGCGACAGAGAGACGGTTGGGTTTTGCCGGGACCGGCGGTGGCTAGCTGTGGTGACGAGTAGCGACAAGTAGCGACAAAGAGAGGGAGCCCTCGGTAAGGTCAGCTGCAGCTGCGGCGGCTACGAGAGGGCTGGCGATAGCGACTCGCTGGGGAAGTCACCAAGGAGGTGTTGCTGCGGCTAGTGGCTGACGCAAGCGAAGGAGGGAGTAGAGCTGGGCGAGCAAGGTGTGGCTGGCGGTGGCGGATAGAGAAGACGAGGTGAGGGAGTCGCCTCTGGTAACAAAGTAGGAGGAGTTCGTTGTACAGGTGGCGGCCTCTGAAGAGAGAAAAAGTTGATGAGAGAGGGGTACTTGGGTTTTTGTTTTTTTTTTGGAGCTGGCGGTGTGCTGGTGACGAAGGAGGAGGTTGCCGTCTTTGATATGCGGAGAGTTTTAGGTGTTGCTTTGGTTTTTGTTGCTGGCCGCTTGGGGGTTGCAAGGAAGAAGGAGTCCGTGTAGAGGGGACCGCCTCGGATAATGAAGGGGTTGACTGCAGAGAACCAAAAGA
The DNA here is from genome assembly GCF_041138505.1 of Cibotium barometz. Lineage (NCBI taxonomy): Eukaryota > Viridiplantae > Streptophyta > Polypodiopsida > Cyatheales > Cibotiaceae > Cibotium > Cibotium barometz. The sequence continues at coordinate 21,775,685 of NC_141057.1, read as the reverse complement.
GTGAGAGGGTGCATGGCCAGAGCTACAGCAAGGATGATGTGATATCAATTGCAGCGAAGCTACAAAGGGAAGACGTGGTGCCGAAGAGCAAGGCAGAGGAAAGAGAAGTCATGAAGGGTATGTTGTCAACTCCAGAGAGAAGTGAGGTGGTGGAGGTGAGAGAGGGATTAGCCAAGATAAATGGGGACAGCCTAGTGAGTATACACCTTGTGTTGATGTGAAGGTGTTGTGTTTGTGAGATGATTGTGTGAGTAAAAGCTTCTGTGTCGAAAGAAGCTGTATGAAGTGTTGACTGGGAATTTAAGGATGGATGATACTGGTGATGTATCTGACTATGGTTGTGTGTTGGTATCTTGTGTGTGTTGATTTGCAGAAGAAGGCATGATTGATGTGTTTGGTGGTGTAGTCCACGGGTTTACACTCCCAGAGCGCACTTTGTGCCAGCCTTCGATTACCTTGTCATGGTGGAAGTGTATGTGTTGCTGGGTGATTCCTCGTCTATGGTGCCCCTGTTTTGTGCTGTCTTCATGGTGTGGGTGGTGTGGTGAATTGTGTGAGAAGTGTTCCAGCCAATGTGCTGGTGGTGCCCCCGTTTGTGGTAGTGTTTCCAAGGCTATTGGATGGACAGCTATAGAGGCAGGTGATTCTGTGTCCGAAATTGTTGGAATTAGGGTTGCAGGAATGCACACACAACTTCAAGAAGATGAGGAAGCTTGAGCACAACACAGTAGTGTATTATGAGTGCCAAAAATGAAAGATAACAAGCCCTAGAAGATAATGGGCGTATATACAATGCACGGGGGAAAAAACCTCCTAGTGAGGGAAAAAGTGCCCCGGCGGTCCTAAGTGTGTTCACACACATCACTACTATAATATGGTAACAAATCCCCCCTGGAGTGATGCGGTGAACAAGAGCTAGCACTCATGTATAGGGAAGTGTCTAGCTATGTGGACGAATCCACAAAAGGGAGTAAGCCCAAAGCTTTGCGAAAAGCTTCGAACTTCTCACGAGGCAGAGCCTTTGTGAAAAGGTCTGCAAGGTTATCCTGTGTTGGCACATAAGCTAAACTGATCTCTCCTGCAGAGAGTCTCTCCCTGACATAATGGTAGTGCACCTCAATGTGCTTCGTACGAGCATGGAACACTGGGTTTCGCGCAACTGCCAATGCGCTCTGACTGTCAGTGAAGATGGTGGTGGCAGATGGCTGCCCAACACCCAAATCAGCCATAAGGCGTCTGAGCCACACACACTCAACCGTAGCTGTGAAAGCTGCCCTGTACTCAGCTTCACAACTAGAAGTGGCCACAGTAGGCTGCTTCTTGCTCAACCATGATATGCATGAGCTTCCAAGCATGAAGCAAAAACCACTCGTGGACACGCGTGTGTCATAACAACCAGCCCAGTCAGAATCTGAAAAAACATGTAAATCTGGCGGCAATGATCCCCCCTTGGGATAAAACAACCCAAGATGCCGAGTACCACTCAAATAGCGAAAGATACGCTTCACTGCCTGCCAATGCTTAATGCCTGGGCTATGCATAAATCTGCTCACCTGTGAGACTGCAAACTGAATGTCTGGCCTCGTAATGCATACATAAATGAGGCAACCAACAGCTGTCTGATAGAGTGTGACATCAAAGTGATCTCCAGCATCATGAAGACTCAACTTCAAACCTGTCTCCATTGGAGTAGCAATAGGCTTGCAGTCTTCAAGGCCAAATCTCCGCAACAATGTTTCAATATACTTTGTCTGACACAAAGCAATACCTCCATCACACTGCTTAAATTGTATCCCCAAATAATGATGCAAATGCCCCAAATCTGACATCTCAAAAGAGGCATTCAAATCAGCCTTAAAATCAGCAATATGACTCTCATTTGGTCCTGTGAGCAGCATGTCATCGACATAGAGAGCAATGATTAGATGTACACCATCCACACGTTTAACATACAAAGTGCTTTCTGTTGGACTATTCTGAAACCCATGTGCAGTCAAATATGCATGTATTTTTTCATACCAAGCTCGTGGAGCTTGCTTTAAACCATATAAAGCCTTTTTAACCTGCACACTTTGTTTTCCTGCCCTCTTTGAACAAAACCACGAGGCTGCGATACATACACCTCCTCATGCAAATCTCCATTTAAGAACGCAGTCTTTATGTCCAGCTGATGTACATTCCAACCATTATGAGCTGCTAATGCACAGATGCTACGAACAGTGGTCATACGACATGTGGGAGCAAAAGTCTCATCAAAATCAATGCCCTTCTCTTGAGCATAACCTTTTGCAACAAGCCTAGCCTTATGGCGATCCACTGTGCCATCAGGCTTACGCTTCAATTTGTATACCCACTTAGTGCCAATGGCCTTCTTGCCAGGGGGCAAGTCACATAAAGACCATGTACTATTCTTCATAATAGCATCGTATTCTGCTTGCATAGCAGCCATCCAATTTTCTGAACTTTGTGCCTCATCAAATGAAATAGGCTCACTTTCATCGCACATACTAGAAACAGCCAATGCATAACAATCTGACGCATAAGAGGCACCATGAGAGCCAGAACGAGTGCGACTAGACAAAGGGGCATCCAACTTGCTGTCACGCAAAGTCTGCACCAGCCATCTAGGCATGTTCCTAGAGCCCTCAATCTCTTGTCTCTCATCCTCAAGTGCATCATGCACATCTGCATCAGATATAGGCTGATCTGTGCCATCATTTAAAACCTGCATAGGCTGAAAAACTACCTCATGAGGTATTGCACTTGACTGTGCACCACTGAAAAGAGGCAACAATGTATCATAGACATCACGTGAGCTGATATCTGTCTCCTTAGTACATGAAACCAAGGGCTGAACTGCATCTTCCACAAATACAACATCACGGCTAACCAAAATGCGCTTTGTCTGTGGATGATACAAACGATAGCCTTTGCTCTCAGCACTATATCCAACAAAAATACATTTGACAGCTTTGTCATCCAATTTTCTGCGATGTTGCACAGGCACTAATGCATATGCCAGGCAACCAAAAACACGTAAATGGCCAACAGATGGCTTGCGGCTATGCCAAGCCTCATATGGAGTGACAACCTGTAATGCTTTGGTGGGACACCTGTTTAGTACATAAGTGGCACACATGACAGCCTCAAGCCAAAAACCATGTGGTAGACTTTGACTCTTAACCATACATCTTGCCATTTCCATGAGAGACTTGTTTTTTCTCTCAGCCACACCATTTTGCTGTGGTGTATACGGCACTGTACATTGGTGTTTTATCCCACGCTCAGCCAGAAATGCACTAAATTCTGAAGACATATACTCCCCCCCTCGATCTGAACGGAGGGTGCCCATCTTACTTTCTGACACATTTTCAGCCATAACCAAAAACTGTTTGAAGCACAAAAACACTTCGGACTTTGCCTTCAAAGGATATACCCATGCATGCCTGGTAAAATCATCAATGAAAGTCACGAAGTAAAGGTAGTTTCCAAATGACGGAGTTTGCATGGGACCACAAACATCACTGTGAACAAGCTGCAATCTGCGTTCAGCTCTCACTGATCCATCTTTGGGAAAGGAAGCACGCTGCATTTTACCCAATATGCAGCCCTCACAAACATGCTTGACAGGTGCCTCAAGCTTAGGCAAAGAAGACACCATTTCAGATTTCTGCAGGCGCAGCAAACTTGCAAAATTCAGATGACCAAAACGTGCATGCCACAGTTTTGCATTTGAAATAGCCTGCGTATCCATAATAGCACATGCTGAATCCTCTACACATTTGCCATCCATATTGAGCTTATACAGCCCTCGACATAGTGAACCAGATGCTACAATGATGTCACCACAAGAGAGATCATGAACAGTACATCTGTCATCCACAAATTTTACAACCAAACACTACAAGACAATGCTGCCATACACGCGTTTCATACACGCGATAAATTACGAACGCGTGTATGGTCGCGCCTGTATTTGAATAGAATCGGGCGCGTGTATTTTTGCATTTAAATTCGCGTGTATATTTGCATTAATAAACGCGTGTATAAAAGCGTCTATATACACGCAGTAATACACGCACCTATACACGATAATATTCACGGGGTAATACTCGCTATTATACACGGATAAATACACGCTACTATACACGGATTAATACACGCATGGCAGAGAAAAACTGAAAAAAAACTGAATTCCTTTACAAAATTAAAAACTATTTTCCTTAAACCATCTCATAGTACATTACAGTATACATCATTACACAATCCCACTACATGCATTTACAACAATGAAATATATTCAAGAATAAATCATATTGCATATGAGATGATGGAAATGTCATCAATTTAGAACATACAGTGACGGATTGGTTAGGGTTCGATCTCATCTTCAATAAGATCCATCCTTGCCAAACGATCAACATCAATATCCATTTGATCAATTGGTAAGGCTACGATTAAATTTATTCCACTATCGATATTCTGTACTCCATTGATAATGGTATCGATGTCCTGATCATCCTCATCAACATCACCATCATCCTCAATGGTAGGGTCATTCTCATGATCATGAGAAATGGCATGCTCATCCTCATTATCACGATCATCTCTTATTTCTTGATCATCGATCACAACATCTTCAATGGCATGTTCGACGTCATCTTCATTGCGGCTTGTTACATCCTCCATATGCTCCATATCAGTGAATGTATTATACATCACTTTGGAACGTGGTGCAATAGGGATGACGTACCACCATTTGATGTCATGCACCATTGGTAGATAGATAACCTACTCAAATACACACAGTACAGTAATTAATTAGCATATCAAAAGTCAAGGGGTACGCGAGCTTAGATATATATGTACATGAAACACATTAGTAAAAAAATGCATACCTGCTCACATTGTTGTGGCAATACGAGCCTATCTTTCTTTGTTTGCCAGAACTTTGTAGAGTCAATAGTTACATATCCACTTGCATGGCGTTTTATCGTTGCATCAGGCCCTTTTTCCACCACGTTCATTTGCCATTTGACATCCAAAACATACACAAAGAAGCGACGAAAGTCAAGCCTAAATATGTCTTGGATTATGCCACAATAATCATCCATTTTTCCATTAGCTCCCTCAAAGCTACTAATGACACCGCAATCTTGTGTATTTCTCTTTTCATCAATTCTTTGTGTTCGAAAATGCTTGCCTTCACACCATATAGCATTGAACATAGTGCACTGGACCAAAATAGAAACAATATTTGTGTAAGCAATGTGAATAAATATTAAAAGAAAATCACTTACAACTAATGCAAAACATTAGTTCTATGTACCTTTGACATGCATCCTCGTGCATACTCCCATTCTTCCGCCGTGATATGCAGCCCCTCGTCACTCTCTGCTCTCTCCATTTCCTCATGCAACCAATCAACATGGATATCATTCGGAAGTGTTGCTAGATGCTTAGGGTACGCCTTCCGAGAGCCATGTTGCCTCCGAAAGAGAGCTCTTTCTGCTTGCCTTTTTGTCTTTGCATCCTCATATCTTGTAACCCATCTGCTCATCACATCACTATTAAGGATACAAGTGAAATTGAGATCATCAATCAACGTTCTGTCAATTACTTTACTCTGTCCTTTTCCTTGAGGCACAATAGAGGTCATCCTCAAGTCCTCTTCATTGCTCCATAGTCGTGGCAAAGAGCTGTCCACCTGACCAAGAAATTCTGAAATATATACAAGCGACTCTTGTATCAACCAACCCTCGGCCATGCTTCCTTCAGGCCTTGCACTTTGCCTCACAAAGTCTTTTAAGGTCTTCATGAAGCGCTCTAGGAAGAACATCCAACGTGCATGCACAGTACCACATAAAGCAATTTCGTCCACTAAATGCACAATGAGATGTAGTTGACTTGTGAGAATGGTTCGCGGAAAAGTCTCCTCTACCAAACAAACCACCTCCACTGCCATAACACGCGCATCATCCAACGTGGCTGGATCAATTGCTTTGGAACTAACATATCTGAAAAATAAATAAATAGTACGTTATACCTCATGCACGTTCATTTTGCAAGGTATAATGAAGGGTGATCTGAGCATGGGTTTTACATACCTCACAAGCTCGCCCATCTTATAAATACATTTTTTCAAACTCTTATTCGCACAATGGTCGATGCTAGTAGGTAGTATGAACTGCGCACATAAGAGCACATTTATGGTTTATGGCATTACAAAATTTAATTTCAACGTACGTACAAGACTTGGAAAACACTTACTTGAAGCATCTTGTGCCAATCGTGGGACTTCAACCCATATAGTTGCTCAACGCCTCTTTTCTTAGTGGTTGTAAAGGCTCCCTTCAATGATCTCATGCATCCAGTGGGAGTACGCAAAGTGGTGATGGCCTGCTTTACCTGCTTCTCCTCTTTCTTTGATATAATCCATGGTGCAGGCGGAAGACGAACGTGCCCACCCACCTCTCGTGGCCAAGCTTGACGCATACGTCCTGCGACCCGCAAGTCCTCACGTACGCTAACATTGTCTCGTTTACCAGTAATATGTTCCCAAATACCAGATCCCACATTCTTGAAGATGTGCATGGGATCAAGAAGATGGTTGATCTTAAGATGGGTCCAATATGGCAGCCGGAAAAAAATGGAGTACCTGCACAAGGGATTGCTCTATGTGACCTTTAATCCAATTAGAGACTACACAAAACAAGATTGAAAAAACATCACTATACCTGTTCATGCCATCTGGAGGAAGAATAGTTGTAGACTCCCAAATACGCTTCCAATCTTTTGCACGAAGTGTTTGTGGAGGAATGTTACTCTTACTAGCAACATATTTAGGATGATCTGAGGGGAGAAATCGATGATGATTATCGAATATAGTCTTACACAAACCATCAGCATACTCATGTACTAACGAAGGGCCACAAACAGGACATGCATGTTTACCCGATGTTTTCAAACCTGTTAAAATATAAATAAAAGTTAGAATAATAAAGTCAAACCGTCTAATTAATATATATAGCCAATAGTAATAGAGTAGGGAGGTAATTAGACGTCTTACCAGAACAATCGCTGTATCCTGGAAAGTCATGCATTGTCCACATCAACACTGCTTTTAAGTCGAAGTGTCGAGAGGAGGGAGGCCTACTAATGTCCACCACCGCAACACCTCTCCATAGTTCCTCCAACTCATCAATCAGTGGTTCAAGATAAACATCCATATGCTTGACTTTATGTTTTCCTGGAATTAGAAGGGATAACATAAGATGTCCCTTCTTGATCGCCATTGATGGTGGAAGGTTATAATTCACCAGCACAACTGGCCACACGCTGTACGCGGTGCTTTTGAAACCAAATGGATTCACTCCATCCATACCCAGGCCAAGTCTCAAGTTTCTGGGCTCTGTTTTAAAGCTGGGCCACTCATCTTCAATATGCTTCCAAGCAGGAGTGTCTGCGGGAATTCTCCACATGCCATCATCCGATCGATGTGAGGAATGCCATGACATGAGCTCTGCTATAGATTTGCACTTGAACATGTGTTTGATGCGAGGAATTATAGGAAAGTGTCGCAAGACTTTACGAGGTACATCAAAACTCTTCATATCTGTTCTGTACCTTGCTTCACCACAAGTGGGACATGTCAGAGCCTCCTTATGCGTCCCACGAAAGAGAATGCAATCATTGACGCATGCATGTATTTTATCATAATCCAGTCCTCCAAGAGATGTCACATAGCGCCTCGCTATGTCTCTTGAGGTGGGCAGTCTATTTTCCTTTGGAAGCATATTTGACAATAGCCTGCATCCAATATCATCAATTATAATTAGTCTTAAATCCTAAACCTTAAACCACTAATTCAAATTTATAAGTTAGAATGCTTACTTCAACAATGCGTCAAGACTTGCATTGCTCCATCCATAAACTGTTTGTATATTAAGTAGTTCAAGGGAAGCACGTAAAACTGAGAATGTGCACCCTTCAAACACCGGTGTCGATGAAGCTTTATAAAGATGCTCTTGTTCCATATCATCGTCGTCCATACCTTTGGGATCATCCTTAAAAAGATTTCGCACCATATCATCAAGCACCTCCTCTTCCACAACTTCGTGAGGTGCAGGGCTATTGTCGTCCCTTTCCCACTCATCTCTGACATTAGATCCCGAAGCTCCAGCATCATCTCGTCGACGCTTTACGTGCTCTCGTCGCGCGTAGGGTACCATGTTAGGGTGTGGTACTGCATCCTGCTTCAATTTATCAAATTATATGTTACAACTCTATTAATTTAATTTGGATACCATGAGTCATTTGAATACCATCAATTTACATCTACTCACCTCCAAACCTGTTTGATTCCATTCTCCATACATGGAGATATGATTCAAGGTAATTCGACGTGCTCGTACAATGCATCCTTGACATCGATTACACATACATTTGATCCGTTGTCCCAACCACACATCGCGATTACGATGACGCATTGTCTCATCTTCCTCAGAACTGCTTGAAGAGGTTGATGACATCCTGTGTACAAACCAGAAAACACAAACTCATTATATATTTTTAATGAAAGCACAAAAACGCGTGTATTCACGCGGCTATCTCCTACAATTTGCGTGTATAAACGCGGCTACTTCCTAAAAAACGCGTGTATTCACGCGGCTAATTTCTGCAAAACGCGTGTATAAACGCAGCTAAAATCATGTACACGCGAATATACCTGCGTTTATAAACGCGAACATAAACGCAGCCATAAACGCGGCGGCATATTTAAACTAAACATAGCCCGCCTTCCCCAAATATAGATTTTGAACTTAGAAATCAACAGTGCGCCTGTTTTCGCCTCTTCCAACAGCAAAGAGGGAGCAGAAAAAGGAGCACACACACGGGAGAAGGAGGGAGCAGAGAAGGAGCAGAGAGGACTCACTTTTTCAGAGGTGAGTCACTTTGTCCTGTGCCTTGTCTCTTTTGTCAGATTTGTTTACTTTGCTCTTTGCTCTTTGGGTTTGTCTTTTTGCACACGATTGGGTTGCTGCATCCTGACAGGGGCGACAATGGCTGGTCCTTTTGTAAGGACATTCTGTTTTTGTCGGGGGGTCGGTCTTTTCGAGAAATTTTTTTCGCAGGTCGCGTGTAAGAACGCGTGTAGGAGCGCGTGTAACCTGTCTGCAGAGTTTTTCCACGCGCATATACACGCGTTTTTTGCTGGGTATATACACGCGTTTTTTGCCGGGTGTATACACGCGTTTCTGCAGACAGAAAACTGCCGCGTTTCAGATTTCAGGGTTTGCAGGCATTTGACTTGTGTAATGACAATGTGTGAGTCAAGAGACAGCCCATGATGTACATGATGATGTTTGTTGCAGGTTCTTTATGGATATTCCAGGTTCTTCATCCGATCCATTTGCGTACAGCAATTGGTTGATGGAGATGATGAATCACTTTGGGCGCCAACCTGGTCCGGTTGAGCTTACAGAGTATATGTATGTCCATCCCCCTCCTTCCCTGCCTGGTGTCTATACCCCTGTCGCGAGTATCCAGGGCACTCCAGTGCCGTCTATTCCTCCGAGTCCGACGAGACGGCATGCAGCTTCTCCTCTTCCACGTCCACCGAGGAGACATACCTCGTCCCAGACACACTCACGTACACCCTCACAGCCACCATCACGTGCTCCCTCAGAGCCACCGTCACGTCAGGGCTCACAGCCACCGTCACGTAGACAATCCCCCAGTCGTGACTCCACCCGCAGCAGTAGGAAGAGTGGGAGTGGGGGAGGATGCGGCGGGTGCTTTGGTGGGGGAGGTGGGGGAGGTGGGGGAGGTAGTAGGGCACGGGGTGAGAGAGGAGATAGAGGGAGAAGAGTTAGAGGAGACAGTTCGGAAGAGGAGGAGATGAGAGAGATGGAGAGAGTGGTTTGCTATGATGTGACGGATAGGGGCGGGATAGTGATGGATGCGAGGGGGAGGGAGGTAATGGAATACATGCGTGGGGTAGTATCAAACTCATATAGAAATTGTTTTATTAAATTTAAAGATCAAAATAGCCGATTAGTTGGGGAGGTGATAGAGGCTGTACACAGTCGGTACCCCAATCCCCCACATGCTACATTCTCGGATGTATGGGGAAGGACGCGAATAAGGGAGATCTTAAGTAATAAAAGATCTCACCTTAAAAAACTCGCGTACGATGACCGGCTAAATGTAGCTGCGGGTGGCTATCCTGCCGAGAAACCTGCCACTGCGCACAAACGCGAGTGGAAGGAGGCAAAGAAACGAGCAGAGGGTGGCGTGAAGAGCAGGCAGCATGTGGAGGCACGACGGATCCAGATGGAGACCGTTGGATCTTCGCATTTCGGATCTGGCGGCGTCGAGTCATGGGAGGCAGAGTTCGTAAGTATCCTGTCACTTTATTTGATTGTTTACTTAATTCATTGATTCTATGAATTGTTTTAATCTTACAAATTGTGTTGATTATGATACAGCGATGGGTTACGGGGAGGAAGCCCACAACCCACGATACTGCGTATGCTCGCCGGCATAGCAGACGTGACACGTGGGCCATCTTCAGAGCCGAGGGACGTATTACGGACGCGCAGTTTGAGTTGGCCATGAGACCATACGGTCGACAGGTACTTGAAAATTCGTAACGAATGGTTTTGGTTTATTGAATTGCATATATATATATATATATACTTATATACTATATATTACTTGAACAGGCACAAGCTGCTGATGATCCACCGGCCGCCGCTGCAGAGGGTGGACGTGAGCACTACTCCTCGGACATTCCGACCGATGCGAGCTCATCTGAGCATGAGGGGAGCACCGAGTCATCATCTGGGTCTGAGTAGTACTCAGATTTGTAGTATCACATTCCATATTTAGGATGTGATTGTATATATTTTTTTGTAAACTCAAGCCATGGGCTACTTCGAGATATGGACTCCCTTGTATACATGTATGAAATTTTGATAGTAATATTGAATTGATTGATCGATAGTATTACATTCATGGCTGTCTTGAATCGTGTAATGACAATGTATGCATTCATGTCGTTCTTGTCTTAATCTCCCTCGTGCATATGTTCTTCGTGGATGGTCTAATGCACCAAAAACCCTAAACCAGAGAGTGCTATTGGGTGCTGGAATGCTGGAACAGTATTCAGGCACCAAATAGCACTCTCTGGATTTTTTTTTTTGCTCTCTGTTCGCGTGTATAAACGCGTCAAAACTGCTAAAACTTGCGTGTATATGCGCGGATACACTGGAAATAACGCGTGTATACACGCGTATAAACTGGCAGTAACGCGTGTATAAGCGCATCTAAATAAAAGAAACGCGTGTACAGACGCAAGTAAAAACGCGGCTGGGACATTGGAACTGAACAGGATGCGGCTATACACCCGTGTATAACCGCGTCTAATAGAATAAGACGCGTGTATACTGACGTGTATTAACGCGTTTGAAAAAAAAAACGCGGCTAAACACCCGTGTATACGCGCGTCTGAGAGGCACTGTACACGCGTTTTTACACGCATGTCTCTGGCCGCGAGAATACACGCGCTGATACACGGGCCCGCTACTTTTTTTCACAAGTCATTTTTAGCGGCTAAGAGCGCGGGTATGAGCCCAATCCCTTGTAGTGAAACCTGTTTTGGCAAATGCGGAGACTGACAGCAGATTCTTTTTGATCCCTGGCACATACAATGCATCAAAAAGTGTAAAGGTGTTGCAATTTGCAACATTCAGCACAATCCGTCCAACTCCTTTAACGGGATAAGAGGAGTTATTGGCACAAGTGACAGTATTCCCTGTGGGAGCAGACTCAAGGAAAGTGAATAAACTGCGCTGCGAGGTGATATGCTTAGTGGCACCACTGTCAAAGTACCATACATCTGAATCTACTGCAGACATACATGTGTCATGCAAAGATGGGTCATAACTGCACTGCGCATTGAATGCCCATTCTGTATCTTGAACAACATTAGCAGATTCATTGTTAGAAGGAGAGGCATCTGCAACAGCCATACCAGCCTCTTTCTTCTTAGCCTCTTTCGCAGCCAGCTTAGGACACGCTTTGATGACATGATCATTTCCCTTACAGTACTTGCAAAATGTCTTCTGTTTGTCACCCTTCTTCTCATCTTTGTCTTCCTTCTTTGGTTGCGCAGCATTTGCAGATTTCTGCTTACTAGAAGAAAAGCCAGCTTTACCTTTCCCGCTTCTCTGACTAGCAACGAAAGCTTGATCTGCGACACGCATAATATTCCTGTTTTGCCTTGACTGGTCTTCTTGCAGCAAAACAGAAACTAACTCCTCAAATGATAAGGCATTGGGATTGCCTTTCATCATCAAGCGAAGAGTGGAAGCAAAACCCTGATAAGAATCTGGTAGACCATTCAAAACAGTCTGCACAAGTGAACTGTCTGACAGGATTTCATCTGCAGAAATGAGCTGCTCTTTGAAATCCTTGATCTTTGTCAAAAAGCTATCCATAGAATCACCTTCGTTCATATGCTCACTCTCCAACTGTTTTCGGAGGTAAGCAACACGAGCCTCATTTCTTGCCTGATACAATGTGGCAAGTACATCCCAAGCATCCTTAGAAGTCCTGCAGGAGCGAATATGTGGGATAATGGTACGTTTGACAGACAGCGCAATCAAGGCATGAGCCTGCGCATCTCTACCATCCCAACGAATCTGCTCTGCTGAAAGTGGTGGTTCTCGAACAGCTGCTACAGCACTTGTGCCTGCACCATCATCAACAGTACCTGTTTCTGATGTGTTTGCAGCATTCCCAGCCACAATAGGACGTGCATCAATACCCTGCACAATGTTCCATAACCCCTTTGCTACCAATACATGTCGCATCATATATGCCCACAATGGATAGTTGGTGCCATCCAACTTATCCTCAGCAGCCAACATGCGGAATACATCATTGTTGTCAGCCATGGCCAATGACTGTACTACTAGATGTAAATGCTGTCTGTAAGAGGTAAACCTGTATAAAATCGACCTGTGCTATGTAGCACAGCCCAAAACAGACGAATGGGCACCTGTCCTGCAGATTTTAATCTTGACAGAAAATCTGCACAGTAGGACGATTTTGCCTGCGCAGTACTTGGAATGCAAAAACGGAGGGCGAAATGACTTCAGATCAAAATTCTGAAACGAACTAGCCCTACAAGCTCTCCCACGGCATATACCAACCTGCAGACGCTCGTGAAACCTCGTCGCAATCGGAGGAGATGAAGCGGCAGGTGCCGGTGATGCTGCCCGGGAGGAGGAAGCCTGCTCTGATACCAATTGTTGGAATTAGGGTTGCAGGAATGCACACACAACTTCAAGAAGATGAGGAAGCTTGAGCACAACACAGTAGTGTATTATGAGTGCCAAAAATGAAAGATAACAAGCCCTAGAAGATAATGGGCGTATATACAATGCACGGGGGAAAAAACCTCCTAGTGAGGGAAAAAGTGCCCCGGCGGTCCTAAGTGTGTTCACACACATCACTACTATAATATGGTAACAGAAATTTCTGACACATGGTATACTAGGCTACTAGCCAATTGTATGATACTCATGTTATCACAATAAATGACAAGTTCCCTATCCACGGGCTCACCCATGTCACCAAGTAGCTTCTGAAACCAAGCTAACTCACAAGATGCCATAGAAACACCAATGTACTCTGCCTCTATACTCGACAAGGCAACTATTGGTTGCTTTTTACCACTCCAACTCACAATAGCACTCCCAAATGAGAATATAAAACCACTGGTAGATCTCCTATCTACAACACTACCAACCCAATCAGCATCTGTGTACCCATGTAGCTGTATTTCTATACCAACCTAATAGAAAATTCCATAATCAACTATGGACTTTATGTACTTGAGAATCCATCCAGTCGCATCCAATTGTGGCTTCCTAGGGCTTTGCATAAACTGGCTCATAAGTCCAATAGCATAACTCAAGTCTGGCCTAGTAATTGTCATGTAGATCAAGCTACCCACTATGTGCCTGTATGTAGTGAGGTCCTCCAAAAGCTTACGTGTATCTGTGGAAAGCTTTGCGTTTTGCTCCAATGGCACGAAAATAGGCTTACATCCTATCATACCATACTTGGAGAATATGTCAAAGCCATATTTTCCTCTACAATAACAAAATGCCATGAGGTGATCTCACCACCTCTATGCCCAAAAAATATCACAGCTCACCCAAATCCTTCATCTCAAACGTTTTCTTCAAAAGCCTCCTGACATCATGTACATCAATATCACTATCACTAGTGATAATCAAGTCATCCACATAGATGACTAATAGCATAATTCCTTTATCTATCTTTTTCACATAAAGCAAAAAATCTACCTTGGATATATGAAATCCAATGGTAACAAGATACTCCCCGATCTTTTTTAACAAGCTATACAAGCTTAAGGCTTTGCATAACGTGCACCCAAAACTAGGTGTGCATCACTCTTATAACATGGTGGCTGCATCATGTAAACTTCTTCTTACAAATCACCATGCAAAAAGGCATTCTTTACATCCCTCTAATGTAAAGACCAACCCAGTTGTTGTTGCTTCTTTACTGCTCTAATACCATATGGGTTAACAATCATGGATCAAGTTTTCCTAATGAAAAGACATTTAGCTAATTAGAAACACTAATGAGTCCACTAATCTAAGGTGGATAGAAATGAAGAAGACTCATCATGAGTGTGTGGTAATTAAGATGCACTCAAGTATAAAATTAGACACCAAGATGAATTAGCTTGGATACATAAATAGACTTGAGATAACTGTAAGTGATATAATTCCCTTTGCTCATGTTGCTTCATGCTAGACTTTGCTTTGGCTTGTTGGCTACTCATTCTCACTCCCTACCTCTTCCTTGTGCTCAATGGCACCACATTTCTTAACACTATTGGCTAGAATGAAAAATCCCTCTCCTCCAATGAGAGAAAGGCTAACGTAACATTAGAAAAATTCTAATTTATAAAAATGAAAGATTAAAACTATTCTTTATTCTAAATGTTAACATCATGCATTCAATGTAGATGTATTTTTCATTTTCGATCGGATTTTTAGGTTGTCAAAAGAGTCAATGCACTTGGGAGGAAATCAAAGAGGAGAAAAAAAAACTTCCCTCCTAGACAACTTTTCTCACTTATTATTCTTGAGTTCTTTTGTTTTCCATCATTTTTTCCAACTCTTTGACATGTATTACTCCATTGTTTCTACTCTCTATCATCTATTGCTTCTCTATTCATAAAAAATGTTGACAGAAAATATCAGCATGCATGTGTAAAACATCGTTTAGAACAAAACATGGAGTATTAAACAATATGTAAAGAGGTAACTTCTAAACAACGGAAACCTGTTTCTTCTATTTGTTCAATAGTAGTCACAAATTAAATTTCATTAAATGAGTCAATGGGAGAAACTTGTCGTGTGTCAAAAGGAAATTGGGTACTTATGCAACCAAATAGGAGAAGGAGAGCAAGATCTAATAATGTGTTCTTAGCAGCATGAAAAAGTAGAGTGAACTTGACTTCAGGTTTGTTGATGGAAAGAATAATGGTGAGGAAATAATGATCCAGCATATCTATATGCACAAAGAGCTTATAATAAATGACTATCCAGACTATCTTCCATAACATAGACCAAACTATAAGTGCCTAAAAAATGATGGAGAAACATGTTATCTTTACTGTTTTAATCTTGAAAATTATCAAACTACAAGTTTATTTTTGTTTCTACTGACTCATATGTTTATCCATCCTCTTATGAGTGAAGAATGGCAGCCTATATAATGCATATCGGGGTTATTTAATGTTTTGCATGGGACAATAGGAGAAATGCAATGCAAAGGTAGATTTGCAACACAATTGGCACAATCTGGTATTTTATTTTATGACCATTACTATAAGCTAATGGATACTACAACACACATATGGTATTCTAGAAAGACAACAATAATTACCATCATGGAATATTAGTGAATCCTATAGAGTCAAACTCTTCAATGTTCATTTACAGCCAAGTATTATAACAAGAACTACTAAAGTGAACATATTCATGCCTATTTCAATGTTTGTAGACTTTTTCAACAAAGTACCCAATAAAGGTTAAGACAATGCTCATATATAGAGTTAATGATGAAGAAAAAGCCTTGATTTTCTTGATTATGGTTGGGATAAGAAAATTTCCAATAAGACGCATTGTGAAGTTGTGCCAAAAACATTTCTAGTGAAGTATATGATTGGGTCTCAAAATTTTATAATGTCATACTATTATAAACGTAGTCGGTTCATAAGTGACAAAATTATCTCAATGGATCAACTTTTGGATACATCTAGTAAAGGAAATTAATTTATTGACATAGAGTTATATGAAGGGGTGTTGAAATATACAAGTGAATAGGGTGTGTGCGGGAACAAGCCCTTGGCAAGAGGCTATAAAAGAGAATCTGTAAATGTGAGAGAACATGTGAAAAGGTGAGAAGAATCTACTAGGAGAGAGTAAAGGGTAGCATGAGAAGATTTAGGAAGTGTGGAGATATTCTGGGAGAGGTGGAGAGAATCAAGCAAAAGAGGTGGAGTGAATCAAGGAGAAATCAGTAGGATTAGATGCTTGGATGTAAACTCTATAAATTGAGGCATTGGCCTAATGAGAATTTGTTGGTTTTTAATTATCCATGCCTACATTAAGCTATTAGTTAATTATTCACTAATTGCTTTTGTCATTAGCTTCGTCATCTTGGTCATGAGAGCAGAGAAACACTTTTATCATTAGCTTCGCCATCTCGGTCATGAGATTATCTCTTAGACAATGTTGTACATCACTCAACTGCACCATGATCTTCTTACCACCAAAAGTCAAGCCAATTTGCTAAAGAGCTTTTCATTCATTATTAACAATTTGCTAAAGAGCTTTTCATTCATTATTAGCAACAAAAAAGTAGTTTCAATGTAATGCTTTCTTATTTCACTTTACGTTGAATCAATCTTTTTAATTCATATCAATGACATCACATGACAACAAGTATTACAAAGAAGAGAGAGAACTAAATGGCATTCTGAATATCTTTCATGATTAACTAAATACATGTAAGGTGTTAAGTTTCATATTTTTATGCACAAAAGTAATAATAAGGATGACATATTGTCATCATCAAAATATATAATTGCATTGTACTACTAAGTATATTTGACTTCAACATGCTCTTCTGTTTTGTCCATGGGCTTATCTTCTGTGATTTGAGCTTCAGTAAAAGTATATGTAGTTGGAACTTCAATTTTGATATCCTCCTTTTTACTCGCGGATTTTGAGGCCATGTATTTTTTACTTCACTAACAAATGGGGATCTGTCTGTAGGTTTGGCTTCAGCAGATGGGGATTCTTTTGTAGCCTTTACTTCAGCATGCTCTTATGTTTTGTCTATGGGCTTATCTTATGTAGTTTTGGCTTCACCAAAAGTATGTATAGTTGGAACTTTAATTTTGATATCCTCCTTTGTAGTGTCAGATTTGGAGGCCTCCCCTGTATCTTCTATCGGCTGAGGCATTCCATCTCCTATTTTTGAGATTGTTTATTATACAAGAGGGGGACCCTTTTGGCATGATTAAGTATTGTACTTGTCATTCTAGCTTTAAAGCTGTCCACATATACAATATTTAAACTCTCTTAGGTCATCTACAGTCAAAAAGATAATAATGATTACATTTTGTTATATCTTTCGCTTTTGCATCAAATTATTGGTTTTGAGGGTTTTGTGCTTACTAGTTCTGGTGTTTCTTTTTTGAACTACACATCAAACATATACTTTGCATCGATTAGAGTCCTCCACCCACATGAGAAACCATCATGTTGAGGTGGAACCTATATACTTGGGAGCTGCACTACTAAGAAACCCTGTGTATCGTGTGTGTTCAAGGAGTATTTTAAAAACCCCTTAGCTATGAATTTTTCATAAATAAAATGACCCATTTTCATTTATGGACTTACAGGCCTTTTTCCAAAATCTATTAAAAAAACCCTTCCGTAAATGTATTTATGTAAATTTTCCTTGAAATGTTGAATTAAAAAACCCCCTCATTTGAACTCATGTGGTATATTTACATATTTTTAGGTGAACCCCCCCGAGCCTATATACCAAAAAATATGAACCTTAGGCTATCTTCATTTAGGACAAAAAGTTTGAAAACATAGAGAACAGGAAGAGGTACTTAGAGGAAGCATAATTGGAGTTACAGATCCAAGAAGATCAATGTTTGGCAAAAAAAGGTCTAGCATAGAGAAAAGCCTCTTCGAACATCTACAACACATATTGATATTTTAGTAACTTGACAGTAAAACAAATTAATTGAACATAGAGGAACCAACAGTACATACAATCCAAGTTTGTTTTGAGTTCCACTGATAGAATTGTAAAGCTAACATTGTTGGTCAACAATATCAATTACCACAAAACTCCAATGGGAGCTGCTATAACTTAAGAAAAGGATAATCAGTCTTCCTTCATAGTTCCCAAAAATATTGAAGACAAAATCTTTTATCTACCTCTACATGATAGGGATATAAGATTAAGCTAGCATATTCAAAATTACAATGTGTGAACCACTTTTCTAGCTTTTTGTTTGATTCTTTTGGGTTCCTTAAAAAGACTGAAAAGTGTGGATCCAAGATGAATGCCATTGATTGTACATCTAGAGGCAATTGAGACCTAAAAATATTGAAAGAGAAAAAATAATTTGAGAGTTATCCCACCAAAGATAGCCTATAACATGGAACTACAAAATGAGATATTAAGAAAATTACCTTAAACGCACAAGAAATATTGTGTCAGATAGTTTAGCTATACTTTTTCTCAAGATCTTCAAACAATCTTTATTAAGTGAAATCATCCTTGCAACATCAATCTCATCTATAACAATATTCACACTATCCCCAAGATCTGCTAATCTTTGCAAATTTTTGATATCTTGAAGGGCAGTCTCGAGCTAGAGTATGACTTCCCTTTTTTCCTTGATAAATTCTTTATAAAGTGCTTTTCCCTTGTGTTTTTATTATGTGTCACTTTTACCATATTCACTTCTTTACCTTTATTTGACTTTCTTGATGGTGGTACTAGGAGAATATCTCTGCTCTTGATGTCCACCCATTCCATAGGATGAAGAACCTTGTTATGTCTCCAATGTACCCTCTTCAATGTCTATGTGTCCTTGTGCATGATTGTCAACCTGTGTGCATGTGCCACTATTAACATAGTTTCTTGAAAGAATTCTATAAGGAAATCCTCTACTGCTTTTTGGAGGGTGTATATTGCACTTCTCTGTGCCATGTCAATCCAAGTGACCATTAATCACAAATCTCTATGAAATGGTGTCTTAGGGATTATAAACCCTATGGCCTTTTGAGCTTATCTTATTTGCCTTTAGAACACTTATGTTTTGAGTCAATGTTCTTTTCTTTGCTTGGTTCAATATGTTCATTAATGTTTCCTTCCTCAGATGTGAAGCTCTAGCTATAGCAACTTTTACAATAGGAGGACCCTCTCCACTCATACACCGGCAGTTCACTTTGTTCTTTCCATGACCAAACTCCAAAAAGAACCAGAGGGAAAAATGACTCTGCAATATAATAGCCCTCAAAAGAGATATCTAGGGATGGCAAGATTAGGAAGGTGCTAAAATCATATCTCAAGGCTACTTACTTCAAACAAAACTTTAAATCTTATAATAGCCATCTAAAGCAAAAAGGACATGTGAACGGTATCTTGAAACATGCTTATGGAATTTGGGAGCTACTTGTCTGTTAAAGAATTGAGAAGAAAATGAGGGATAAAGAGAAGTCTGGTTACCTATTGCTTTGTTAAGCAAAACCTTAGCTTGGAAGGGTAAGCTATCATAGGGAGCCTGCTAAAGATAGAGAGCTTGGTGAAGAAGGAGAGCCTATTGAGGAAGAAGGAGAACATGAAGGCAACAATGTTTGTTGGTGTCAAAAAGTATTACTCCATGGTCTATCAACAGAACCACTGGATGAGGACTCTCTTGGTCCACTCAATGACTGTGATTGCTGACTTGCATTATGTGCAACCACATTTCCATGTACATCATCCCCAACAACATCTTTTTCAGTAGCATAATAGCTACTCATCTCATCAAATACAACATCCGTGCTTACTCTCAATTCACGTGTAGCAAGATTATAACATCTATATCCCTTTTGCTCAAGGGAATACCCAATAAACACACATTTTTTATCCTTTGGATCTAGCTTGGTACGCAACTCATCTGGCACATGCACATATGCAATACATCCAAAAACTTTCAAGTGAGATAAATCCGGTTTCTTGCCAGTAAACCTCTTCTTTAGCATTACATCATGTATGGATACAGTAGCAGTCGTGTTCATGATATAAACTGCTATAGACACAGCCTCAACCCAATAGCTATATGGCATATTCTTCTCTACCATCATCAATGCTCATGCTATCTCTGCAATGTGCTTGTTTTTTTGCTCAGCAACTCCATTTTGCTATGTGGAGTGTATCTACATGTAAATTGTCTGTGAATGCCATTCTTTTGCAATTTAGAGAACTCATTAGAGAAGTATTCTCCCCCTCCATCTGACCTTACGCACGTCACACACTTTCCTGTCTGTTTTTCAGCCATCACTCTAAAATTTTGAAAATACGTGAACACTTCACTCTTCTCCTTCATTAAGTATAACCATACTTTCCTTGTGTGGTCATCAATGAATGTTATGTAATACTTGCAGCCACCCATAGAAATAGTCTTTGTAGGACCCCATACATCTGAATGCACAAAATCTAGTACATTCTTGCTCACATTTTTGTCATGTGGAAATACATGTTTTTTTTCTTTCTAAATTTACATGCTTCACAAACTTTCTGCATACCTTCAACTTTAAACTTAGGCAGCCCTATAACAATTTCTTTAGTCTCCATAGACTTGATTTTTTTCACAGTTACATGCCCAATTCTCTTATGCCAAATGTTTGTATCTGCAACAACTCCTGAACTTTAAACTTTCTGCATACCTTCAACTTTAAACTTAGGCAGCCCTATAACAATTTCTTTAGTCTCCATAGACTTGATTTTTTTCACAGTTACATGCCCAATTCTCTTATGCCAAATGTTTGTATCTGCAACAACTCCTGAACTATTTGCAAACATTGCAGCACTCACTTCAGGCATATTTACATTCAATGTAAACATTTTGTCCACTGTGTTGCCTTTTGAAACCAACTTGCACTTATCTTTGAAGTCTTTTACATAACATCCATCACGGTTAAACCGGACCTGCACACCCTGCTCAATCATTTGGCCAACAAAAACCAGATTCTTTGTAATGTTTGGAACATGAAGTACATCTACAAGGTACTTCACCTTACCATCCTGCATAGACAATGGCCTATCTCCAACACATGGGCATAGGATGAGCAATGTCATTCCCTAATTTAATCAAAACTGGTCTTTCAAGAATCTTTATTTTCTTGAACTACTCACCATGACTTGTCATGTGGTTCAAAGTACCTGAATCAACATACCATACATTATTCTTATATGTTGCTACACCATTTCTAGACATAGCATTAACCACATGTTGCATAACAAACAACTTCTCATTATCCTCATTATTTCTACTAGAGGATGCATAGTTATTTTGTTGTACTTGTCCATTTTGCATGTCACTTTGCTTCTTATAGCAATATGCCTACACATGTCCAAGCTTACCACCATAAAAAAAACACCCTCGTGTATCATTATGCTACTTTTGCTAATTACCATGACCTCATTGACTTCTCCTTCCTCTAAATTGGCCTCTTCTACGTGTGTGTTGTTGTTGAGAACCTTGGCACAGTTTTGCTACTCCTGACCATAATTCTGATTACCTATTCAGCCACCACCTTAGCCATGTCCATGTCCATGACCTCTACCTCTTCCTCTACCTGAACTTGTATAGAACCGCTGCTCTGAATTTTTTTTGTTTTGTGAAGATGGTTGATCTTCACCCAAATTCTTCTCTTCAACGATCAACATTGACACCAAATATGTGAAGTTAGGAATGTTCTCCCGAGTTCGAATGAAGTTTGTATCTTGAACACCTTGTATTGTGTCTGGAGACCCCAATTGATGCAAGGGATTCCACAATGCCCTTGATCTTCAAGGCATAATCATTCACAGACATATTTTTCTTCTCCATAGTATGAAGCTCGTTCTTCAAGTGAATCTTTTGTGGCTTGGTGTTGGTTTCATACAGTTTCACCAAGGTGTCCCATGCCTCCTTAGGTGACTTGGCATCTTGTATATGCCTAATCATAGTATCATGTATACTGATAGAAAGCTAATACATGACTTTCATTGCTCCTTGATTCCAATCCTTGAATTCTTTTATATTTGCAACAGTTGGATTAATCTCTGGTATCTCTGGTGCCTCCTCATGTTCACCTTCAATGTAGTCCCGGTAACCTTTTGCCGTCAAGAAATTGGTAAATCTAAACCTCCAAGAATGGAAGTTAATAATTCTTTAGTTTTTGACCTTTCCCTCTTCTAAAGAATTGGTGGCCACTCTTGTTGCAAACAAGAGTAGATCCCTCAAACCATCAAGCCAAAGGAAAGCTCCCAAAATTTCATGTAAGTTAGAAATCCTACTTTTTCTTATTCTTTTAATGGTTTTCTTAATTTTTCTCTCATTCTTAAATTCAACCCTTCTTTATCCTAGCTAAGTAATCAAATTGTTTGAATGAAACTTTTCATATTGTTTCTCTTGTAAAAGTGGAATTTGATTAGTTTAGAATGCTTTAAACAAATTGGGGATAATTTTTAAGTAAATTAAGAATAGGAAAATTTAAAAAATGTTCAGCCATACAAAGGAGGTTATGGCAAATTTTTCTTAAATTTTGTGAAATAAGTATTACCTTTTATTATTCAAAAAGAGTAATTCCCATCGTTTGTGTATTCTAAAAGTGTTTGTTTCATTCTATGCATAGAAAAATGCATAGTAGAAATATTTTTATTACAAAAATGTTTTTTCTATAAGATTCAAATTCTATGCATAGAAAGATGCATATTGATTATTTTTTAATTATAAAAGAGTGATTTTCATTAGATTTAAATTTTATGCAAAGAAAGATGCATATTGGATGTTTTTTTAAATTATAAAAGTGTTACTTTCATTATTATTGATTTTTATGCATAAAATGATGCATAAAAGAATTTTTTAATTATAAAAGTGTTACTTTTATCATTATTGATTTTTATGCATAAAAAAAAATTTTCTATTATAAAAGTGTTACTTTCACCAATATTTAATTTTATGCATAAAATGAAGCATAAAATAAAATTTTTAATGATAAAAGTGTTACTTTCATCAATATTGATTTTTATGCCTAAAATGATACATAAAAGAAATTTTTTTCTGACAAAAGTGTTACTTTCACCAATATTGATTTTTATGCATAAAATGATGCATAAAAGATTTTTTTTAATTATAGAAGTGTTACTTTCATCAGTATTGATTTTTATGCATAAAATGATGCATAAAAGAATTTTGTTTTTATTATAAAAGTATTACTTTCACCAATATTGATTTTTATGCATAAAAGAATTTTTTTTATTTTAAAAGTGTTACTTTCACCAATATTGATTTTTATGCATAAAAGAAATTTTTTTATTATAAAAGTGTTACTCTCATCAATATTGATTTTTATGCATAAAAATGATGCAAAAAGAATTGTTTTTTACTATAAGAGTGTAACTTTCACCAATATTG
This sequence comes from Cibotium barometz, assembly GCF_041138505.1. Classification (NCBI taxonomy): domain Eukaryota; kingdom Viridiplantae; phylum Streptophyta; class Polypodiopsida; order Cyatheales; family Cibotiaceae; genus Cibotium; species Cibotium barometz. The sequence continues at coordinate 21,751,870 of NC_141057.1, read as the reverse complement.
ATTTTTATGCATAAATAGATGCATAATAGAATTTTCTTTTTTATAAGAGTGTTATTTCCATAGAAGTTGGATTTTATGCATAAATAGATGCATACATAATTTTTTTATATCAAAACAAGAGTTCTCTTTAATCCTATGTTTAAATCCCATGAATATTGGAAAATGAATAAGTAAATACTCTTTGAAGGAAAATTCTACCGTTTCATATTCTCTAGGATGGTAATGAGAAAATTCAAAAAAACTATGGAAGTTGGAATTTTAAATAAATGATTAATTTATTCCTCATAGGAATTCGTGTGACTAGTTTTGAATTCAGTTAAGCAAAAGACTCAATGAATGAAATTCAATAAAGTAGTAATTGAAATATTACCCTTCGAGAAAGAATGTTTAGGGAGAACCTTTCCAGACTCAAACCCTCAATCAAACTATGACCAAGATGTAACTCCTTCATTAGTTTCAAGAAATGACGATGTGACTAGTTCAGTAATCTACACTCAAATCAACCACCAAATCTGAAACTAAGTTAAGACCTTTGATTTTGATCTGAGGATCAAGAATTCATAATTCGAGGAATTCTGCTTGGGAATCCATACCTCGGATCTAGAAGTCTTGGGTTACGGATTTAAGATATACTCATTGTATTCAAAAGAAAATCAAAATTGAAAACTTGCTTGGAAACCCTGTTTTCTTACACCAGAATGCTGGAGGGAGCATTTGGTATATGTGTTTTCTAAGGGAAGTTCGGTTGTTGCAACAACTGGCAGGGAGTGTTCAAAGGACGGCTCACGCGGCAAAAACCTGTCCACGTCTTGACCAGCCTGGGTATGGTGAAAAATGGAGTGCTTCCGGTACGATGGGCGAGGGCTGACGAAGCGGTCCCTTAGTGAAGTGCCAGGACTCCTAAGGAGGATCATGGAGGGTTCTGCCGGATGGGGTTAGACTGAAATCAGTAGAGTTTGAATAATAAAATTGATCAATAGGAATATGCTTAGAACTCGAATAGTTAAATAATAACCTGAATGAATAGATCAATGGCTGTGCCAGATTCAATTAGGAAAAAAAGTGTTGATTCCTTCAAGTTAAGTCTGTAATAGTTTCCCTTGTATATCTGGTTTATTCAGATGAAGGTAAGTTCAGTATCTTGACCTCGTTAGAAAAATTCGTTAAGAAATTCAAGATGGTGGAATTGTCCCCGTTTTTCGGGCATGCAAAATTTTCTCAGTTTCGGTTTTCGGAATGACCACCAGCTTAGTCTCGTGCCTGGACATTTGAGGGCGAGGCCTCGAGTGGGAAACCTTGCCCCGCGCAAGAGGGAGCTGCTTCCACTGCTAGCGATTGGGAATCCGGTGCGCGGAGGGGACAATGGGATCTCACAGCCTAAGGTGTCTTCATGCCTACATGCATGTCACATTCAAGGACATGGTCAACATGCATGTCACATTCAAGGACATGGTCAACATGCATGTCACATTCAAGAGGGAGCTACTTCCACTGCCAACGATTGGGTGCGCGGAGGGGACAATGGGATCTCACAGCCTAAGGTGTCTTCCTGCCTACATGCATGTCACATTCAAGGACATGGTCAACACCAAGTTTCTGAGATCATACTCAGCATTCAAAAGAACCCTTAAAAACCTTTAATCACGTCGTAACTTCCATCATCATGAGTTTGGCGACCAAATCTTTCGTCCTTTTGGTAAGGACAGAACTGACATTAGGTAGGGGGGATGTTAATGACATTTTGGATTAACAAGTATGCACCTCCATTTGAGGACATTAATAAGTGTCATGCAAGGCACTATAAAAGTTGTACATTTTGAGATATTGGCCACCCAAGGCCTTAGTTAATTAAGTTTTGGGTACCCAAGTGTGAATAAGGGCCAAATGTATATAAAGAATTTTCTCATAATGAATAGACACAATCTCCCTTTGTGCTATTGAAAGCTCTTCTTTGTGTCTTGAGAGAGAGCATTCTAGCACTTGTGCCTCGTCTGTGCTTGGATGTTGCATGCTTGTGTTGGAGAGTGAGATAGAATGATTTCCATATGCGATGGTCTGACTGACTCTATGATGATAGCGTGGAGGTGGAGCTTGGAGGATTGGAGCAGCTTAATAAGTGAGCTTAGAGGTCTTAAGGGGCTCAAGTTCGAAGTATTGGTAAGTGCCCTATGATAGTTGTGTTCTATTGCTCTTCCTTTAGGTGAATTCATTGAGTTCCCTCATGGAGGTGTGGTAGCCCATAACATTCGCTTTGGTCAAAGTTACCATCATCATTTAGCATGTTTTTAGAATAATCAGGAGCATAGCCACCATTGGCATTGGATACCTCTTCAATGTTGTGAAGTTACGCGGTTGGGGGTTTGGCATTCTTCTACATCGATTAGCAAAGTGGCCTGGTTGGTTGCACTTGTAGTAGTATGTAGAGCGAGGTTTTTTGTAGTATTAATGTTGTGACTACTAATAGGCTTGGGTTGAGATACATTGCTATGATCATTAATAGTCTTTACATTTTGATTGGGATTTGTGTGTGAATTACTAGGTGCTACCCAAGGCTTTCTATTTGCATAAAAATTGTTAAAAGAGTGTGGTCTAGTAGGAGCACCATAATCACAAGTAATGGATTGTTGATTATTAAAAATTGAGGTTTGTTGATTGTTAGATAAAGAGGCATTGAATTGATGAGGGGGTTTGTGCAAACCTTTTTTCTATTTTGCATCATGAGTTAAAGAAATAGCTGCATCAAGTGAATTAGGTTTGAACATGTTTACCTCTGCCTCAATAGTCTCTTGGATGCCTGATTTGTAATGACTTTGAAAGATATCTATCTTAAGTACTTCTGCAAGCATACATAGTTAGAGTAGAGTTTGCCAAAATTTCTCCATGAATTGTGGTATGGTCTCATGATTGGACATAGTCAAAGAATCCCATGCACGACGTGCTTTGAGTGTAAATTATGGTGGCAAGAAGCTTGACTTTGCTTTGTATTAAAATTCCACCCAAGTAGTTAGTTTATCATGGATTTACAAAGAACATTCCACTGTAAAACAATGCACAATTCAACCATGTGGTTGGCAAAACACCATTTATCTTATCCCTTTTTGAAAAGATATCCTTAGAAAACTAATCATCCAATTGACTTAACCATAAAAGCATAAGAGGGGCATCCTTTTTGCCATCAAATTTGATAAAAGAGAGTATGATGGCTAATCTTACTATCCTTTTTTGTTTGTTGAGCCTCAGAAGTAGCCTTAATGATTTTGGTGATGCGTGCGTCTTCAGAAGGAGGAGTAGAGACTTCATTACCATCATAAGTCTATGTTCAAGGACGAGGCATTTTTGTTGTTCATCTTGAAGTAGTTGCTCGCGAAGTTACATATATAATCTTCAAGAGTAAGTGGTGGAAGTGGAGACTTTGTAAATTGACCATCTCGAGCATTGGCATCTTCATTAGTAGTGTTACGTTAATGGGTTGGTTGAAATTGACAATAGAAACTATGAGTTTTAAGAGGCTTGAAATGTTTAGATTAGGTGGCTGGAATTTTACTCATTTGCTTACAAAAACTCTCAAAATTTAAGATTTTTTTGGGGAACATTTTTATAATTTTCTATGAATTTTGTGTGAATTTTCAGACTCAAGAATGGAATGTAGGTAAAAGAATGAGGTATGTAAGGATAAAAGTAAATTTGAAATTCTAGAAATTTCTAAGAATTGGGAGAAATCTATAGAGGTTTGTCTAAAGGACTGAGATTAGAGATTAAAAAAAGAATTTGTATAGGGTTGCTTATATAACCTTAAATATGTAATAGCTTTAAGCTTATAAAGTTTTAAAGGTCTATATAGTAATGTTTTTACTAAAACATTTAGGCGGCTAATCACACAATTTGCAGGTGAGAAAAAAGAGTAATTGAGGATTAATTTTCAATTGCTCGGTGCCATTGGAGAGGAAGTGAAGATGAAGTGAAGCCAGAGATTACACGAAGGATGGTTTTGTGGCCTCCGGGGTGGGAAAAATGCATTGGTGGTGACCAATCAGGAAGAGGGTTGGAAATCAGGAAGTGCTTTCTCACCTTATAAAGACTCTTGGGTAAGAGATTTATGGGTTTTCATTGCCCAATGGAAAAAAGAATGCCTTTCTTTAAAACCATAGTCTCTCTATGCTTGCAATTAAAAATTTACTCTCTTCACTACTTTCAATTTGCTGCACAACAATCACTCTTGGCTCTAATACCACTATTGTGGGAGGTTGACATGAACCCAAATTAATGATTACACAACAATATAAAATATTAAGCACAAATAGAATAAATAATTATTCAAGGCACAAGATTGGGTCCAATTTGCCTCCACATAAGAGTGAGCCCATGCTTCCTCTTGGTGTACTTAAATGTATTAAATATGATATGCTAGCAAAATATGGCATGATAGGGTGTAAGCCTATGAGTACACCTTTGGAGCAAAATGTGAAGTTGCGGGCTGATTATGGTGAGGAGTTGGATGATCCATCTATGTACAGAAAGATGGTTGGTAGTCTCATTTACATGACTATCACACGCCCGGATTTGAATTATGATGTGGGGCTAGTAAGCCAGTTTATGCAGAGCCCCAGAAAACCTCATTTGGATGCAGGGAGACGCATTATGAGATATGTAAAGACCACTGCACATTATGGTCTACTTTATGAGAGTGGTAAAAGCTTGGACATACATGGCTACACAGATGCTGATTGGGCAGGTAGCTCATATGACAGGAGGTCTACTAGTGGATATGCTTTTACACTTGGAAGTGCCGTGGTGAGTTGGAGTAGCAAGAAGCAACCTACAGTTGCTTTATCTAGTACAGAGGCTAAATACAGGGGTGCAGCCATTACTACTTGTGAAGCTGTATGGTTAAAGAATCTCTTGGCAGATTTAGGTGAGCCTATTGATGGTGGCAAAGTTGTCATTCATTGTGACAACATGAGCAGTATACAGTTGACCAAGAATCCAGTATTTCATGCGAGGACCAAACACATAGAGGTCCATTATCACTTTGTCAGAGAGAAGGTGCTGGATGGTACAGTTGATCTACAGTATGTGAAGACTGAAGAGCAGGTGGCAGACATCTTTACAAAGCCACTTAGCAGGGAGAAGTTTGAGTACTTCCGTACTATGTTGGGAGTACATGGGATGAGCTTGAGGGGGAGTGTTGAGAGTCTTGATATTCCAAGCTCATCTACATCTTCATCGGCAATACATCATGAGCTTGAGAGGGGCTGTTGAGATTCAAGCTCGATGTCAGTGTGAGCTAGCTATGCTATGTGCTGGCATGTTAGGTAGGAACATGTGTGAGACATAAATGCTATGTGCTGGCATGTTAGGTAGGAACATGTGTGAGACATAAATGACCGCGTGTCTAGCTGGTCATAGTGTGTGGACATTAGCTAGGGTTAGATGTGTGTGGACACAACTTATAGTGTGTTGTGTGTATTATGGATTATGGCTTTATGCATTGTGTGAGTAGGGAGATGGCTTCCCTCTATGGTTAGGGTTTGCAATATACATAAGGGTTTGATCCTCTGTGTGTGTCTCCTCTCCCTCTACCGCTTTTTCAACAATTCCTTGGTGCTGCTAAACCATTGGTCCTTGGAGCATGCATCGATGCATGTGTGCATTCAACATTCGGAGATTTATGATAGCCGATGATCTTTGGTTTTCCTAAAGATAGCTACATTTAATATTGTTATTTATTTCCCCACTATTTGAAAATTTTACATGTGGCCATTTCTTCCCCTATTATTGATGTTGAGATCCCAACATCTATCTCTTCCTTTTCGTAGCACACCTTGAATCATCACTCAATCATCTCAACACCATTTTCATTTTGGGTTGTTCTTCTTTCTAGAAATTTACCAATTTTGGTAACTTTTAGATTGGGGTTTCGGTCTTCCTGCTTGATACAAGACCATGGTATGGCTTGAGCTTGTATCCATTAATTGGTTTCTTTAGGAATACCCCATCCAATGTTTCTAGCACAAAGGTTCTAGTCCCTAACTTTCTCCTGATTCTATACTCTACCTTGTTTTTAGCTTGCTACGATATGGCCCCATTCTTGAATTGAATAAGAGGACATTATTTAAAGATTCTAAACTTAGTATCCATGTTCGCATGTTGTTTCCTTATCTCTTTCACTCTTTGACTAGTCTAGGTGCTAAGAAAAATTGTTCCTCATCCAGTTCCAGTAATTGCTGGATTTTGTGCTTCTCTAAGTCTTCAGGCCTTTACCTTTATGTGACTACTATCTTGATACTAGGAAATAATAATTCCATGGGCACCACTTCCTCATCTAGCTATAGTAATTGCTGAATTTTGTGCTTCTCTAAGTCTTCAGGCATTTACCTTTATGTGACTACTATATTGATACTAGGAACTAATAATTACATGGGCACCACTTCCTCCAAACCATACAACATGCTAAAAGGTGTGAGGAAGGATGTGTTTTTGTAGGCTACCTTGAAAGAACATTATGCATAGTGGAGATTCCTCTCCCAAATTAGTCATGTTCTTATTCACTGTTTTTATCAAAATTCCTTTCATGTTCCTACTGGTTGATTTGGCTTGGCCATTTTCTTGGGGATAATATAGTGTAGACTTTTTGTGCAAGATCATGTGTTGTTTATTCAATTTCCTAATCACATCATTTGACCACTTACCAACTCAATTCGACACCCGAACCTTGTCTCATGAGATGACTTCATATAGGAATTTAGTGATTGAGGCTACCTTGCAATCTCCCATAATCTATTCCTCTACCCATTTGTTGTACTAATCTCTTGCCGCCAAGATGTACTTGTTTCCTTTTTTTTGGGCTACATGTTTGAATGGTCTGACAAAGTCCTATATCCACTTCTTGAATGGTTCTAGAGGCAATATTTTCTAGTGGGGCATCCAAATTGCATTGAGTTTTCCCACTCTCTAACACATGTCACACTCTTTTAAAAATTTGTGAGCATTCTTAAGTGAAGTGGGCCACCATAGCCCGTCTTTGAACACCTTTTTTCCTATTACATCTCCAAAGAAGTGACCTCCACTTACACCTTAATACACTTTGACCAAGATAGCTTATTATTCATGATCGGCATTGTTGTGACCTGTAGCTCAGAGCTCGCAGAAAGCACCAGCAACCCACTCCGCATGGTGTGAGCACCACCTTGGTATCACACATCAGAAGATGGAGAACTATAACCACCAAGGATTTGTTGCCAAGATCAAGAAGACTTAGTGTAGAAGGGCAACCGGTCACTATGTGACGAGAGAATAGTTCATTGCTGATAGGCATGAATAGAGTAGATACTGAGATAGATGAAGAGTGCTATTGTTGTACACTCTCGACTATAGTTCATAGTTGTGTCATGGAACTGGAGAGTGTAATTATACTCAGGGAATGCTAGCACTTTTGGTCAATTTCTATGTATTGATCTTTCATATCTCTAGCATGGAACTAAGAGCAAGCTTGCCATCTCATTATTGTTCTGAGTGTCTTCTAGGTCTAAGTCTGGTATATCACTATTGTGCAAAATATGTTGTGTGATCATGAGAAAGTGTGAGAGATGTTTAGTGGAGTGTGCAGAGAGTGAGCTGAGAAATTGAGTGAAGGGTGGATTTAGTGTGGCCCCATGACCATATGTGAGTTGGTGTTCGTACTCAAAAACTCTGATGGGTGACTATACGTCTCCCACAACATTTCCTTGCTCTGATACCATAGATTGTTGTCTTGCCTTTCCTATGAAGGAAAAAAATGATAAATGTGGACCAAGGAGTCTAACATGTATGCAAGCCGGTGGGTGCAAAACCAATGGAGGTGCAAGTAACTTGATAGGTGGGATCCCCCTCGCGAGGTGCACCATCGATCGACCTTCATCTTCTGTGAAAGGTTTGAGTGGGAGCATACCTCCTGGGACCCAAAAGATGGTGAACTACGAGGCTGGTCAAGACCTCCACAGGCTTTGCCACGAGCGACATCCCTTGACGACTCCCCGCTAGCTTATCCAACAAACCTTCTCTTAGAAAAACATAAGCCAAATGCTTCCTCCAGCATTCTGGCGTAAAACAGTTCTTTGAATGAAAAAAACAGAGGTTCCAATGCAAGTAAAATATGAGTTTGAATGAAAAAAACAGAGGTTCCAATGCAAGTGAGATCGGTTCCGACAACCCTTTTTCCATAATTCCTAGTTTCATAAATGAGGATCCTTGATCTCTCATGAGGGTAATCTACCCATCATTTTCTCCATTTTTCCAACTAGATTCTTGGTGAGTGTCAAGGAAAAACTAGATTAGTTTCAGTAGTCTATTCTTTGGATTTAGTAACTAGAATTGGTCACAAAGTTTTTGTCTGATTCAGATCGAGAGGACAATTAGGTTTACTATTCGTCCCTCATATGTGGTCTAACGAAATTCATTTGGTTTAGTTCTACAAGGATTCCCTTCAACTAGATTTTGGGTAAATATCAATTTAGTGATTTTACCAATTAAAATATCCAAAGATATTCTTTATGCCACATAATTTCTCAGCCTTAATTCATTAGGTAGAATTATGGTAGAAATTCATCTTTGATACTAAAATTTAATTCAAATCCATCTTTTCTTAAATATCATAAAAATTCTTCTTTTAACTAAAATATCAATACCTATTTTTTTTAAAAAAAACTTGAAATCCTTCTTTTTCTCATTTCAATGAGTGCAATCCAATTATCAGGGGAATTCCTCTTTTACCATAAATTAATTCTACTTAAAATTCTTCTTAAAAATTACATAAAAATATCCATTAGTTCCACTAAGCTAAAAATTCCACTTTTCTCATTTAAACATTTGAATTCCAATATGGTGGGAATTCCTCTTTCATCATTTAATCTTGTCTATACAAAAAGATAAATTTAACTAAATTTTCTCTTAAAATTTAAATAAAAATATTCATTAATTTCTTTACACTAGGAATTACACTTTCCTCATTTAAATATTTGGATTCCAATATAGTAGGAATTCCTCTTTGATCATTTAAAATTTATCTATGCAAAAAGATAAATTTAACTAAATTTTCTCTTAACAATTTAAATAAAAATCTTCAATAACTCCTTTATACTAGGAACTACATTTTCCTCATTTAAATATTTGAATTCCAATATGGTGGGAATTTCTCTTTCATCATTTAAATTTATCTATACAAAAAGATAAATTTAACTAAAATCCTTCTTTAATTTTTTAAATAAAATATACATTATTTTAGCATCACAAGTTTTCTCTTACTTCATTTGAATACATAGATTTCCATTGTCATGGGAATTACTCTTTTAACATAAAAATATATTACTAGAAGTTCTCTTTTTCCTTATTAACTATTTTTGCATAAACATGAAAATCAAATTTTCATGAATATAATGAGAATCATTCAATTAATCTAGGATGATTAATCCTAGAATATGGTAGGAAGTCCTCTTTTCATATTATAAATGAAAATGATTTATGTGTTTATTTTTCAAAAATTTTACCATAGCTCCGCTGCTATTATTGATAATTCTCAATAAACTTGAAAGAATAAAGTTTAGCATTATTCATGTGATTAGAATAACCACTAATTGGATCATTATCCAATTATGGATTGATTCTTAATTTTACCATAAATCAAATAGCATAAAAGTATTAAAAAGCCATTATTTTGGCCTCCAATTAGACAAGCATAGAAATTACTTTTAGATTAGATAAATGCTTCATGAGAAGCTTCATTCAAATTGAGAATAGTTCAAAGGAATGACCATTCTTTGGGGGAGAGAGAGAAATGCTTAAAAACCACTATAAATTAGCATAAATAGAAATCTATGTGTTTTTTCATTACAATACATTAAAGAACTTCAAGAGTATTCAAAAGCCATTCAAATTAATGCTTCTCAAGCTTGAGAGGGGTTGAAAAGAAAAACATTTGGAGATTTAAAAAAAAAGACAATAATCCACACTTTACCTCCTAAATTACTTGGTTCTTTGATCAGAGTATAGACCCTCAAAAACTCTGATGGGTGACTATACGTCTCCCACAACATTTCCTTGCTCTGATACCATAGATTGTTGTCTTGCCTTTCCTATGAAGGAAAAAAATGATAAATGTGGACCAAGGAGTCTAACATGTATGCAAGCCGGTGGGTGCAAAACCAATGGAGGTGCAAGTAACTTGATAGGTGGGATCCCCCTCGCGAGGTGCACCATCGATCGACCTTCATCTTCTGTGAAAGGTTTGAGTGGGAGCATACCTCCTGGGACCCAAAAGATGGTGAACTACGAGGCTGGTCAAGACCTCCACAGGCTTTGCCACGAGCGACATCCCTTGACGACTCCCCGCTAGCTTATCCAACAAACCTTCTCTTAGAAAAACATAAGCCAAATGCTTCCTCCAGCATTCTGGCGTAAAACAGTTCTTTGAATGAAAAAAACAGAGGTTCCAATGCAAGTAAAATATGAGATTGAATGAAAAAAACAGAGGTTCCAATGCAAGTGAGATCGGTTCCGACAACCCTTTTTCCATAATTCCTAGTTTCATAAATGAGGATCCTTGATCTCTCATGAGGGTAATCTACCCATCATTTTCTCCATTTTTCCAACTAGATTCTTGGTGAGTGTCAAGGAAAAACTAGATTAGTTTCAGTAGTCTATTCTTTGGATTTAGTAACTAGAATTGGTCACAAAGTTTTTGTCTGATTCAGATCGAGAGGACAATTAGGTTTACTATTCGTCCCTCATATGTGGTCTAACGAAATTCATTTGGTTTAGTTCTACAAGGATTCCCTTCAACTAGATTTTGGGTAAATATCAATTTAGTGATTTTACCAATTAAAATATCCAAAGATATTCTTTATGCCACATAATTTCTCAGCCTTAATTCATTAGGTAGAATTATGGTAGAAATTCATCTTTGATACTAAAATTTAATTCAAATCCATCTTTTCTTAAATATCATAAAAATTCTTCTTTTAACTAAAATATCAATACCTATTTTTTTTGAAAAAACTTGAAATCCTTCTTTTTCTCATTTCAATGAGTGCAATCCAATTATCAGGGGAATTCCTCTTTTACCATAAATTAATTCTACTTAAAATTCTTCTTAAAAATTACATAAAAATATTCATTAGTTCCACTAAGCTAAAAATTTCACTTTTCTCATTTAAACATTTGAATTCCAATATGGTGGGAATTCCTCTTTCATCATTTAATCTTGTCTATACAAAAAGATAAATTTAACTAAATTTTCTCTTAAAATTTAAATAAAAATATTCATTAATTTCTTTACACTAGGAATTACACTTTCCTCATTTAAATATTTGGATTCCAATATAGTAGGAATTCCTCTTTGATCATTTAAAATTTATCTATGCAAAAAGATAAATTTAACTAAATTTTCTCTTAACAATTTAAATAAAAATCTTCAATAACTCCTTTATACTAGGAACTACATTTTTCTCATTTAAATATTTGAATTCCAATATGGTGGGAATTTCTCTTTCATCATTTAAATTTATCTATACAAAAAGATAAATTTAACTAAAATCCTTCTTTAATTTTTTAAATAAAATATACATTATTTTAGCATCACAAGTTTTCTCTTACTTCATTTGAATACATAGATTTCCATTGTCATGGGAATTACTCTTTTAACATAAAAATATATTACTAGAAGTTCTCTTTTTCCTTATTAACTATTTTTGCATAAACATGAAAATCAAATTTTCATGAATATAATGAGAATCATTCAATTAATCTAGGATGATTAATCCTAGAATATGGTAGGAAGTCCTCTTTTCATATTATAAATGAAAATGATTTATGTGTTTATTTTTCAAAAATTTTACCATAGCTCCGCTGCTATTATTGATAATTCTCAATAAACTTGAAAGAATAAAGTTTAGCATTATTCATGTGATTAGAATAACCACTAATTGGATCATTATCCAATTATGGATTGATTCTTAATTTTACCATAAATCAAATAGCATAAAAGTATTAAAAAGCCATTATTTTGGCCTCCAATTAGACAAGCATAGAAATTACTTTTAGATTAGATAAATGCTTCATGAGAAGCTTCATTCAAATTGAGAATAGTTCAAAGGAATGACCATTTTTTGGGGGAGAGAGAGAAATGCTTAAAAACCACTATAAATTAAGCATAAATAGAAATCTATGTGTTTTTTCATTACAATACATTAAAGAACTTCAAGAGTATTCAAAAGCCATTCAAATTAATGCTTCTCAAGCTTGAGAGGGGTTGAAAAGAAAAACATTTGGAGATTTAAAAAAAAAGACAATAATCCACACTTTACCTCCTAAATTACTTGGTTCTTTGATCAGAGTATAGACCCCCAACCAATAAATTGGTTTGGTATGTTGTTGGAGTCTCCAAGGAAGATTGAAGAGAGAGAGAAGCTCCAATCTCTTCAATTTGTAGAGGGTTTTTAGAGGATAATAGAAAATAAGCTTAACTTAGAGTAATACCGGCAAAGTTTAGTTCTAGAGGTGAGAATACAAAGGAATGAGGGTCTATATATAGGTGAGGGAGGCCACTAACTAAGTCCACCCAAACAACTGAATTCTAGATTTTTCGAGCTTCAGTTTGGTTAAATTTGGACAAGATTTGGACCAGTTTGGCTTCCTTTTTTGATTTGGTTTGATTTAGGAGAGAGGAGAGATAGAAATATCCTATTATTTTTGAGTTTAAACTCATCCACACATGTGAAATAGGTGCCTCCTTGAAGGGCCCCCTTTTCCTTACCCATATGTCAAAAACGAATGATTACTCCAAAATATCTCATTTTTTTATTAATACTTCATAATTTTTAACTAATAAACCTAGTACTTAGTCAACTCTTCATCTTATGCGGACATTTACTCATTTTTTGGGTATTTTCTTTTATTCTTTGGATTTATCTTGTCCCAACACTTGGATTAATCTTTTTGGTCCATAGGAACTTTAATTGGACCATAATCAAAAAAAATTTAAAAATCTTGACACTTAGGCTAAGGTCTTCTAAATCAATTTTTATTAATTTCAATTGCACCTTGGAAAATCTATTTTGATTTTCTGTTTTAGGGAAATATTTTTTTTTATATTTATATAATTTATTTATCCAAAAATATCCCAATATTGATTTACCACTCTCTAGAAATTTTTATCTCACTAGGCCAAACAAGGAAAAATAATATTTTCTTGTATTTCAGAAAAAAACGCGAGATGTCCTCATCTCCCAAAGTGGGGGTAATCCTTCGCCAACTCTTCTTTTTTCTCCCAGGTGGCGTCTTCTAGAAGGGAAGAGCTTCCACTTTACTAAGAATTCTCTGAGGACTCTACTCCTGAGAATCTTCTCCCGAATGTCAAGGATTTCCTCACGTTGGAGTACCATCAGGCCTCAAGTCCGAGAGATCAATTGCTCATGATCAAGCATGTAACTCGGGCTAGGTACATATTTCTTAAGCAAGCTAACATGGAATACATCATGTACCTTGAGATAGGGAGGTAGAAGAAATTTGTAGGCTAGATTGCCCACTTTCTTTATGACAGCATACGACCCACAGTATCTGGGAGAGAGCTTCTTGTACTTCCCTAAGGATAAGGAACTTCTTTTGGGACGTACTCGCATGAAGACCATAATTGATTCTTCAAACTCTCTCTCACATCTCTTTTTATCTGCATAATGCTTTTGACTGTCTTGGGCTACCTTTATATCTTTATTATGGATTGATTGCATCTGCTGGTCCATGTCATCAAGCATTTGTCTAGACATTTTGACTCTAATCAATGGATCAGACCAAGTCAATGGTGTAAGGCAATCTTGTCCATACAAAGCTTTGAAAGGACTTATCCCAATGCTCTAATGATAAGAAGCATCGTAAGCAAATTCGACCAATTGCAGATGACTTAACCACTTCTTGGGTTGTGTGTTGCCGTAGCATGACCGAAGGATATCTTCAATTACTTGATTCACCCTTTCCATCTGGCCATCTGTTTTGGGATGATAGGCTGTGCTGAGATCCAAGAGAGTTCCTACTGCTTCAAAGAATGCAGTCCAGAATTTCGATGTGAATTTGGGATCTTGATCACTTACTATCCTCCTGGGTAAACCATGCAATCTGATGATCTCCTTAAGGAAAACTCTGGCAACATCCACTTGCAGAGTATGTTTCTTTCACTTGAATTAGATGGGCAACTTTGGTCAGCCTATCAACTACCACAAAAATGAAGTTGTAACCTGATTGCACTGAAGGTAATCCAGTGACAAAGTCCATACTGATGCATTCCCACTTCATTTGTGGAATGTCTAGAGGCTGCAGTTTCCCTGGCATCTTGACTCTCTTTGCCTTGACTCTTTGGCACATCAAGCATTTTCGCACATGATCAAGTACATCCTTTTTGTGTCCTGGCCAAAAGAAGCTTTTCTTTACAGATATATAAGTTTTTATGAACCCTGGATGTCCAGCTATCAGGCTGTCATGGGCTTCTCTTAGAATTCTTCCCTTTATTCCCTCATTATTGGGGATACATAGCCGATTATTATAATACACACATCCTTCATCCAATTTGTACCCAAGAACTTGACTCATTTCCCGAGGAGTCTTGCTTTCCTGCATCAAAAGGGTAGCAATAGGGGCAAAGAATTTGTCTTGCATGATTTTCTCCTATACTTCATTGATCAATGGATTTGACACCACTGTAATTGCAAGCAAGGAGGGTTTTTTGCTGAGCGCATGTGTAACCACATTTTCTCTCCCTGATCGATACTTTATTTCAAAATCAAATTCCTACAGGGTCTGCATCCATCTCCTTTGATGAATGTTGAGATCCCTTTGGGTGAAGATCCACTTCAGACTTTGATGATCTGTCCCAAAAGATAATGTCTCCACAACTTTAGAGCACACACTACTGAGAGTAACTCCAAGTCATGGACAGCATAATTCCTCTCATGTGTTCTCAGTTTTCTGGATTCATAGGCAACTGCATGACCGTCTTGCATTAGAGCACCGCCTAAATCCACTGGCATCAGTAAACTACCTCAAAGGGTTTGGTAAAATCTAGCAATTTAAGAACAAGGTTGGTTACTAAGGCTGTCTTTAGCTTGTCAAAGGCACTTTGACACATTGCAGTCCACTGAAAAAGTGTACTTTTCTTGAGAAGGTTAGTTAAAGGGGATGCTATCTGAGCATACCTAGGTATAAAGATCCTATACCATCCGATTAATCCTAGGAATCCTCTGACTTCCTTTACTGACTTGGGTTCTAGCCATTCAACTACTGCTTGGATCTTTGCGGGGTCAAGAGAAATCCCATCCTTTGACACTATGAATCCTAAGTATTCCACCTGGTCAACAGAGAAATAACATTTGCTCTTCTTTGTAAAGAGTTGGTGTTTCCTTAATAGGATTTCCAAGACCTTGCACACATAATCTTCATGGTCTGCAGCATTCTTTGAGTATACTAAGATATCGTCAAAGAAGACAAGAACAAAATCACACAAGTATTCTCTCAGAATATCTTGCAGAAGATGATTGAATGTCGCCAAGGTATTAGTCAATCCAAATGGCTTGACTGTGAACTCATAATGCCCATAGCGAGTATTGAATGCTGTCTTTGGATGTCCTGCTCCTTGATTTTGATCTAGTAGTACCCGGATTTGAGATCTATCTTTGTGAACATTTGGCTCCCACTTAACTGATCCAGAAGTTCATCAATCCTAGGAATAGGATACTTATTCTTAATTGTTAATTGATTCAATCCTCTGTAGTACAGAGTATTAATGTTCCATCTTCCTTCTTTTGAAAGAGAATGGGCACACCCCAAGGTGAGACACTGGGTCTGACAAATCCCTGCTCTAATAGTTGTCTTAACTATTCCTTAAGTTCTATGGCTTCAAGGACTGGCATTTTGTATGCACGCTGGGCTACCGGCTGAGCTCCGGGGGTTAATTAGATCTCATGATCTACTTCACGATATGGAGGCATCTCAGTCATCTCTTCAGCAACAACACATCGGCATACTCACTTAACCACTGTGGTTCTTTAGCCTTGCATTTCATGTCTATCGAATTCATTTTAACAACATACATATCTTGCCTCTTTCTGAGTCCTTTTAATAATTTGAAAGCCTTGACTAATTGTAGCATTGGGGATCTGAAAATTCCAATTCCTTGAACTTTATTCCTGAGAAGGTGAAGGAAAGAGATGGTTCCTTTGTGACAATGAATGTCAGCCTGATTCTTTTGGAGCTAATCCATTCCAAGGATTCCATCATATATTCCCACGGGTAGGACTCTGAACTGGCAGTCTGTTACGTTCCCATCTAGGCTAAACTAAATAAGGTCAGTCTTAAGGTAAGTGAAAAGAATCTTCCCATTGGCTAATTCCACTTGCATAGGTTTCCCTGATTTTTGATTTAGGACTAACTTACGGAGATATCCTAGGGAAATAAAAGAATGAGTACTACTGCTTGAATCAATCAAAAGCTTGAATTGCTTACCTTGGTACTTGCTGGAGTCTGGAGGACTGAGAATTAATGGGGTTATTTTTCTGATGCTCAATTGCTGCATAGATCTGTCCTTTTTCTTCCTCCACTTTCTTAGCTATGGTGAGTGCTCTAGCAGCTACAGTCTGAGGTGGAAATCTCTCTCTTTGGTTATTCCAATTCTGGAAGGGAGTTCCAAAATTGCTTTGCATGGAGGTTGCAGGCTGAACTGGCACTCTTCTTGGGTTACCCTGATTTTGGCACGGGGGACCCTGACTGGACTTATATGAAGGAGTCAGTCTCTGAACTCTCGGACCCTGGCTTCCTTGGCCCACCAAAAGGAGATGAGCAATCCTTAAGCTGGTGCCCAAATCCCTGACATCTGAAGCATTTTTTCTTGCTTTTAAGTCCTTCCCTTTGCATTTTGGAGAGAGCCGGAGTTCCTGAGAATGTACTTCGGAGAAAAGGACTTCCTTCATTTTTGAAGCTTCCCATCTCCACATTCTGGTTAGGACCTTGGTGTCTCTTTGGAGGCGAAAAGTTGGAAGAACTTCTTGGTGTCTGAAATCTTTTAAAGGATGAGGGAGCTCGCTTCGGCGGCACTTTTACGATGAAGGCTTTGGAAAAGTCCTTTGCCATTCTGACAGCTTCAGCCATGGACACTGGCTTGGCATTTTTGACGAGTGTGTCCAAGGTTTTGTTCATTCCCCAAATGAATGAGTTGCTCTTCATCTAGAGGTGGTGAATATTTAAGTAAAAGAGCGAAGGCTTGGTGATATTCCTCGATGGTTTTGCTCCCCTGCTTCAGCTCTAAGAATTCATTCATTTTGGTTTCCAAAAACCCAGGGGGACAAAATCTCTTCCTTAAATAGGTTTTAAGGTTGTTCCAGGACTAAGTCTTTCTATCTAGACGGTTGGTGTCACAATGGTTCCTCCATGCCACCCTAGCTATTTCCACTATCTTCAGCCTGGCAAGAGCCATTTTGCTTTGCTCATTATCGCCGATGACGTCAAAATATTCTTCCATGGCTTCCACCCATTTCTCCCCAGAGCCTAGCCCAGGTTCTCCCCTTCTCCTTTGAAGGGTCCTGGCTAAGTTCTATGAAGAGCCTTTCGAACGTCAGGGTCAACCTTATCATCTTCAGAGAGAGGGTCTGGCTGACGGTCACGGTTTCCTCGTCTCATGATTCTGCAAAAAATGATATACTATTAAATTTTTATTTTTGATATCGTCCACAAGATCCTAAGACTCAAGAGGTTTGGGAATCAATTTCTTAAACAAGATAAATGATCTTATTGGAGATCTATGACATATGTTCGATAATAGATTTTTCTTTATCAGTTTGTCCATAAACAATCACTTATACAACATGGAATTTTTCTCCAGGAAAAATTTCTTTATTTATATAAAAGTTTCAATATGTACATAGAGCGCCTCGACTCCAAAAATCAAAATCTCCTTGGGAGACGCATAAGACGGTGGTACTGGGGACCATAGCCATGCCTTGATACAAACGTTCACTTACTGCCAAGGGAGCTATTATCTTCTCCTTTTAGGAATAAAGTGAGTAAGGAGTTTATAGATTTGGCATGAGTCTAAAATTCCAAGCCGTTGATGAATGATATAGAATGACACCATGTACCACTTTCAGCTTTATCAGAATCATAGCCAATGAGAGGTTTTGCCTCATCGTTGCACGTGGGTCACAAGAGGCATGGACATACTGCCCTTCTACAAACCACTTATGCTATCGTCTCTCCGCTGGGTTAGGAAAATATAAATCCTTGAAATGGCATGTGAGTCTGACTGGCTTGTTCGAGTTGTAGTGGAAGAGATGAGATGCTCAAAGGCAGAGAGGCTAGCCCGGGTGGCCCCTCTGAGACCGGGCCCGGAAGTCATGGGCGATTCCGCCAATTAGGAAAAATCTTCTAATGGGGGAATTACTCTAACGAGTCAAGTCTTAACTAGAAAAAACTGATCTGACCAAACTTGAAGTCACATGGTTAGATTAAGAAGAGACTTGCACTTGGTCCATGGAATCACTGCTTTTTTCCTCATTTACGAGGCACAACCGATGATCCCCTCCCCATAGAACAAGGTCCTGTCAAGATTTAAAACTAAATAATGTAACTAATCATATCTAGTTATTTCTCAAGAATCCTTCAATCCATCCCATGGGATAGCCAACCACCCGACCACTGAATTGGTGGGATTCCTTTACAAAGATCTGGTTGGGTTTTTGCCCGGGTACCGAGGAAAAGAGTTCCTAGGCCCCCTAGCCTGTAATTCATGCAAAAATCAAGGTAGGTATACCACGTACACACCCAATATGAACTTGCCATTTATAACAGATTGGACTCGCTTTAAAAACAATCCTTCAATAGAAATCATACTATTTTTTATCATCATTTTCCAGAATTCTGAGTCCCTTGTATTACAAAAATGTAGTCTCTGAACTCTCCATTGAAGACCAGTTGGCCAACTAACAAGATCTAGTATCAAAACTTGGCTCCCAAAAATCTTTCCTTTTTGTCCATCCAAAATCTTCCTCGACGTATGCATGGGTGTCCTAGAAACCGCGAGCCCATGCATCGCTTGGTCAGAATCCTCTAGGATCTTCCTTAGGTGTCCTAGCACTTCACTCACGGACCGCTTTGTCGGTCCTCGCCCATCATACCGAAAGTGCACCATTTTAACCGTACCAAGGCCGGTCAAGACCTCGGCATGCTTTGCCGTGAGTGACGTCCCTTGTGATGACTCCCTGCCAGCTGTTCTAATGAACCTCCTCTTAGAAAAACATAAGGCAAATGCTTCCTCCAGCATTCTGGCGTAAATCAGTCCTTTGAATGAAAAAAACAGAGGTTCTAATGCAAGTAAAACTCCAGTTTGAGATCGGTTCCGACAACCCTTTTTCCATAATTCCCAGTTTAATAATGAGGATCCTTGATCTCTCATGAGGGTAATCTACCCATCATTTTATCCATTTGTCTAACTAGATTCTTGGTGAGTTTGGTCAAGGAAAAACTAGATTAGTTTCGGTAGTCTATTCTTTGGATTTAGTAACTGGAATTGGTCACGAAGTTTTTGTCTGATTCAGATCAAGAGAAGGACACTTAGGTTTACTGTCTGTCCTCTCACGTAGTCTAACCAAATTCATGCGGTTTAGTTCTACAAGGATTCCCTTTAACTAAACATCTAGATTTTGGGTAAATATCAATTTAGTGATTTTACCAATTAAAATATCCAAAGATATTCTTTATTCCACATAATTTCTCAGCCTTAATTCATTAGGCAGAATTATAATGGACATTCATTTTTGACACTAAAATTTAATTCAAATCCATCTTTTCTTAAATATCATAAAAATTCTTCTTTTAACTAAAATATCAATACCTTTTTTTTTAATAAACTTGAAATCCTTCTTTTTCTCATTTCAATGAGTGCAATCCAATTATCATGGGAATTTCTCTTTTACCATAAATTAAAATTTAACTAAATTTTCTTTTAAAATTTAATTAAAGATCATTAATTCCTTTACATTAGGAATTACACTTTCCTCATTTAAATATTTGGACTCCAATGTAGTGGGAATTCCTCTTTCATCATTTAAAATTTATCTATGCAAAAATATAAATTTAACTAATTTTTCTCTTTATAAAATATAAATAAAAATGATTTATGTGTTTATTTTTCAAAAATTTTACCATCATAGCTCCGCTGCTATTTTCCTGATAATTCTCAATAAATTTAGTTTAGTATTATTCATGTGATTAGAATAACCACTAATTGGATCATTATCCAATTATGGATTGATTCTTAATTTTACCATAAATTAAATAGCATAAAAGTATTAAAAAGCCATTATTTTGGCCTCCAATTAAATAGCATAAAAGTATTAAAAAGCCATTATTTTGGCCTCCAATTAGACAAGCATACAAATTACTTTTAGCTAAGAGAAATGCTTCATGAGAAGCTTCATTCAAATTGAGAGTAGGTCATAGGAATGGCCATTCTTTGGGGGAGAGAGAGAAATGCTTAAAAACCATTATAAATTAAGCACAAATGGAAATTTATGTGTTTCTTCATTACAATACATTAAAGAACTTCAATAGTATTCAAAAGCCATTCAAATTAATGCTTCTCAAGCTTGAAAGGGGTGGAGAAGAGAAACATTTGGAGATTTAAGAAAAAGAAGACAATAATCCATACTTTACCTCCTAAATTACTTAATTCTTTGATCACAGTAGAGGCCCCCAACCAATCAATTGGTTTGGTATGTTGTTGGAGTCTCCAAGGAAGATTGAAGAGAGAGAGGGAGAAGCTCCAATATCTTCAATTTGTAGAGGGTTTTTAGAGGATAATAGAAAATAAGCTTAACTTAGAGTAATACCGACATAGTTTAGTTCACAGGTGAGAATACAAAGGAATGAGGGTCTATTTATAGGTGAGAAGGGCCACTAACTAAGTCCAACTGAGTTCTAGATTTTTTGATCTTTAGTCTGGCTGAATTTGGACAAGATTTGGACCAGTTTAGCTCCCTTTTTGATTTGGTTTGATTTAGGAGAGAGGAGAGATAAAAATATCCTATTATTTTTTAGTTTAAAACTCATCCACACATGTGAAATAGGCACCTCCTTGAAGGGCCCCCTTTTCCTTACCCATGTGTCAAAAATGAATGATTACTCCAAAATATCTCTTTTTTTTATTAATACTTCATAATTTTTGACTAATAAACCTAGTACTTAGTCAACTCTTCATCTTACGTGGGCATTTACTCATTTTTGGGTATTTTCTTTTATTCTTTGGATTTATCTTGTCCCAACACTTGGATTAATATTATTGGTCCATATGAACCTTAATTGGATCATAATAAAAAAAAATCAAAAATCTTGACACTTAGGCTAAGGTCTTCTAAATCATTTTTTTTTAAATTCCAATTGCACCTTGGAAAATCTATTTTGATTTTCTATTTTAGGGAAACATTTTTTTTATATTTGTAGAATTTATTTATCCAAAAATATCCTAATATTGATTTACCACTCTCTAGAAATTTTTATCTCACTAGGCCAAACAAGGAAAAATAATATTTTCTTGTGTTCAGAAACATAGAATGATTACAAGGGATTGAAGTAAAGGCTTAATTGTTATTCAGGGCTGAGGAGGAATCTTACACTTTTTCATGTCAACACACACTCGAAGTTTTCCATTCTTTTTCGGTACAACCACAATAGGAGAAAACCACTTAGTATGTTCTATCTCATAAATGAGCCCCACATTTATCAATTTATCAATCTCCTCTCTAACCAATTTGCATAATTTGGATTCATAGAAGGAGATATTTGTCGCACTGGGGTGGTTGTGCATCATCCATAATTCGAATAGTATGCTTACAAACTTTAAGAGGAACCCCTTTCATGTCTGAGTATTCCAAGCAAAAACATCTTTGAATTCCTTGGGAAGATCAATGAGATCCTTCTCTTCTCGTTCAATCAAGCCCGTGGCAATGTAGACTAGTTTGGGATCTTCACCAAGGTCCACAATGTCCACTTTCTTAACCTCGCGGTGGGGCCTTCAAATGATGTTTCAAAACCCTTGCCTTTTTTTTATCGAGCTTCCTCACATTGCACAAAGCGTTCATCCAAATTATAATTCCTGAAATAATCAAGAATCTTGGAAGCATCTTCTTCCAACTTTTCTTCTTCTTGGGCTTTTCATTTTGTTCCTATTTTTAGCTTCCTTGAGAAGTTTATTCCTTCTCTTTCTAGTAGACTTGGATAGTATTTGTGAAGTTGGGTCTTCAGACTCAAAACTAGTTGCCTGATTAAGAGGCGCACAAGTTTTGGACTAGTTTGACTCCCTTTTTTATTTGGTTTGATCTAGGAGAGAGGAGAGATAAAAATATCCTATTTTTCTTTAGTTTAAAACTCATCCACACATGTGAAATAGGCGCTTCCTTGAAGGGCCCCCTTTTCCTTATTTCCAATGTGTCAAAAATTAATGATTACTCTAAAATATCTCATATTTTATTAATACTTCATAAATTTTTAACTAATAAATCTAGTACTTAGTCAACTCTTCATCTTATGTGGGCATTTACTCATTTTTGGGTATTTTCTTTTATTCTTTGGATTTATCTTATTCCAACACTTGGATTAATCTTATTGGTCCATAGGAACCTTAATCCAAAATTTTTAAAAAATCTTGACCCTTAGGCTAAGGTATTCTAAATCATTTTTAATTAATTTCAATTGCACCTTAGAAAATCTATTTTGATTTTCTGTTTCAAGGAAATAATTTTTTTGATATTTGTAGAACTTATTTATCTAAAAATATCCCAATATTAATTTACCACTCTCTATAAATTTTTATCTCACTAGGCCAAATAAGAAAAAATAATATTTTCTTGTATTCAGAAACATAGAATGATTACAAGGGATTGAAGTAGAGGCTTTAATTGTTATTCAGGCTGAGGAGAAATCTTACATCCTCTCCGACTTGAAAAATATGAGATGTCCTCATCTCGCAAAGTGGGGGTAATCCTTCGCCAACTCTTCTTCTTTCTCCTATTGGAGCTCTATATATGGCTCACTCTACCTAACTTGGTCTCACCTATATATATGTATCTTGTCCTCAATATGAATTAGTCTTTGGGAGCGTACATGATATGTCTCTTGTCTCATCTCTTTCTCTCTACATTTCAACATGGTATCAGAGCATCTATAAGGGAAGCATCTATGTCTTCTTGTTAAATTCATGATTATAATTTGATGTCTTTCAAGATTGTTCTTTGATTATGTGTTGTATACATGATTTTATACCTTAACTTGTTGTAACTAGAGTTGTGCAGGTGCGTAGATTGTATTGTGCTGGTGAATCCTATCAAAAAAGTTTGTCAAATGGAGTTGTGAGTCGAAAGTTATGACAGTTTAGGTAAACTGCATCTGTAACAGCAAAACAGGTTCTTTGAATAAGCAAACAGGTTCTTTGTGTGAGCACACAGGTTTCGTCTTCATCAAGCGTCTTTGTGAGCACACAGGTTTCATCTTCGTCAAGCGTATTTAGCAAACCGCCAAATCTAGCTTTTTCGTCAAGCGTCTCTTACTATTTTGCTATTTTCAGCAAAATGACCAATCTAGCTTTTTCATCAAGCATCTATCAATGAATCTTGCATCCCACGTCTCTCTATTTTGAGGACTCTTTTCTTATTGACGTCTCTTATCTCTTACGGTCGTCCTTGTCTATGGTGTGCAGATTTTGTGATTTTATCTTTTACGTCTTCTCGCAGATAGATATGGCTATGATTGTTCTCGTCAATGGTTTTCCTTCAGGCCAACGTTCTATTCCTTCTTCTCAAGGCCAAGGGTTTCCCAGTTGGAAAGCAAAGATGTTGATTCTTGAAGGCGATGAGCTCTCAGATGTTGTTATTGGCGATTCTCTATGTCCGTCTCAGCCTACTATTCCGGATTCTGACAACGTTCTTATCACAGAAGGTCCTGTTTTTGATGCATGGCATCTTGCTTATATGGATTGGGAGAGGTGTGATAAAGCAGCTCGTCGGTACATTCTTTCTGCTCTTAGTGATTCTCTCATGCTTGATGTGTATGACTTTCCTACTTCCCATGACGTATGGGAGTATCTTATAGCAAATTTTCAGAAAAAGTCTGTTAAGAGAAACACTTTATTTGAGAGGTTTGCTTTCAAAGTTACAGTATGAAGTTGGTACTGCTATGACGGGGCATACTGATTCTTTCAAATCTATTATTAATCAACTTGCTACTGTGGGTGATCCTATTCCATGAAAGCAACTTATTACAATTCTTCTTGATACGATAAAGGATCCGTCTTATGACAACATTGTTACCATTCTTTCTAACAAGGACGGTCTTGATTTTGACCAAACTTGCATATCTTTGATTGAGTATTCTCAACGTCAACAATGACGTAGCGTTGGTCATGATGCAGCTATGTTTTCACAACAAGAGGAGCCTGAGTCACAACAGTTGGAACATGCCTTTTATGTGCGAAGGCATCCTTTTCAATGAGGCAACCGCAGAGGTGGTCGTCGTGGTGGTAGTTTATCTCGTCTCAAATTTCCTAACAAGCATTGTTCTTACTGCAATAGGAATGGTCATATTGAAGATGACTGTTGGGCACGTCAATATGATGAAGAACACAACATTACCACAAAACAACCACGTTTATCTAGAGATTCTTCTTCTTGTGATTATTGTGGAAAATTTGATCATCCCTCTTCCATGTGCTTTAAGCATCGATTTGATGTAGATCGAAATCGAGCATATGCAGCCGAGCATCATGATAATGTTGTGCCTGAAACAAGTTGTGTTTTATGTTCAGTTTCCCCAGACAGAATACTTTATGTACGTGATGGTTCACTTTTCATTATTGATTCTGGTGCTACAGGAAATATGACATATGAATCTAAGTGGCTACATAACTATCATTCTTTACCTATTAAGCGTGTTGTTTATCTTGCTGATGATACAACTTGCCAAGTTAAGGGCATTGGAGATTTATATCTTGGCACCTTATCTTCTTCAACTCGAGTTTTACGAGGGGTTTTACATGTCCCAGAACTTCAACGTAATCTTCTTTCAGTTGCAAGACTTGTTGATCTTGGTTTGGAGATTTATATCTTGGCACCTTATCTTCTTCAACTCGAGTTTTACGAGGGGTTTTACATGTCCCAGAACTTCAACGTAATCTTCTTTCAGTTGCAAGACTTGTTGATCTTGGTTTGTTTGTTGGATTTGACCACACCAAATGCCGCATTGAGAAAGATGGACAGATTATTGCAACTGCTTCTCGTAATGGCAATTTGTTTGAGCTCTCTCTTAATGATGTTGTAGCAAATGTTGTCACTGCTCCTCCAGGTGATCATGATTACAAGATATGGCATCATCACTTTGTTCATGCTGATTTCTCAAAGCTTCTTGATCTTCGTCAAGGTCTTGTACGTGGCATGGATCTTAAAGCTCATCCTCATATGGGAATCTGTGAGTTTTGTGCTCTTGGCAAACACAATCGTAAACCCTTTCCTCTCTCGAATTCAGTTCATTCTCATGATTTTTTTGGATCTTGTTCATACTGACATTTGTGGACCTTTGCCTCCATCGAGAACACAACATCATTATTTCATTACGTTTATTGATGATTACTCAACGGTATACAGTTGTTTTCTTGCTTCGACAAAAATCTGAGGCGTTATTTGTTTTTAAGCAGTTTCACAAGGCTGCCGAACTTCAAACTGGTCGTCACCTCAAGAAACTTCGCAAACGATAATGGTGGAGAATATGTGTCTCGTGAGTTTGAGAGTTATTGTACGGACCATGGTATTCATCATGAACATACTATTTCATATTCACCTCAACAGAATGGTGTTGCTGAACGTAAGAATCGCACTATTATCAATGCTATACGATGTATGTTGATTCATTTTGGGTTATCTCGTGTTTTTAGGAGTGAAGCTCTCTTGACAGTAGTCTTTGTTCAGTATCATCTTCCTACTACTTCTCCTTCTGTGGTAAGATACCCATCACAGCATGGACAGGTGAAATTCCTTCTGTATCTCATTTTCGAACCTTTGGATGAATTGCTTATATTCATGTTCCTAAAGAAACACGAGCAAAGCTTGATGCTCTTGGGCTTAAAGTTATTTTTATTGGGTATTCTAACACTTCCAAAGGCTACAAATTCTATGACCCATCCTCCACGAAAGTGCGTGTGAATCGTGATGCTATTTTCAATGAACAGCTTATGGGCGGTACATGGTCCATGGATGATTCTGATGATACTAAATCTTTGCTTCAAGCTTTTCCATTCTTGTGTGATGATGAATCTTCTTCTATAGAGTAACTTTCCTCTTCACAACCATCTAAAGAGCAACTTTCCTCTTCACAACCATTGATTCCGAATGCTGTCATTGATGATGTTGACATTTTTATTGATCTGCCTATTGATTTTGAGCATGGTTCTTGTCATGTTTATGATGAAGATTTTGAGGGTAATGTTTTCTCTACTTCTGAAGATCCAGCCATGTATAGTGATGCTATATGTTCTCCACAAAAGGATCAATGGCAAGAGGCTATGGAAGCAGAGTACGATTCTCTTATCTCTAAAGGTACATGGATACTCACTGAGCTGCCTCCTGGCCGTACTGCCATTAAGTGTAAGTGGGTATATAAGATAAAATTTAAAGCAGATGGATCCTTTGACAAATTCAAGGCACGTTTAGTTGCCAAAGGTTATTCTCAAGTTGCTGGCGTTGATTATCATGAAACCTTTTCACCAGTTGTTCGCATTACTAGTATTCGGGTTTTATTGACATTTGCTGTTCAATTTGACTTAGAAATTCATCAGATGGACATGCGCACAGCTTTCTTGAATGGAGATTTGAATGAAGAAATTTACATGGAACAGCCAGAAGAATTTGTTATTGCAGGTAAGGAAGATCTTGTTGCTCATCTTTATAGGGCTTTATATGGTCTTAAACAAGCTTCACGGGCCTGGTACATCAAGTTTGATCTTTTTCTTACCTCCCATGGCTTTCTCTCTTGCTCTTCTGATCCCAACTTATTTACCAAACACCAAAATGGTAGTTTTGTAATCCTTGCCCTTTATGTGGATGAAACAATCCTTGTTTCCAATGATTTGGGATTTCTACACCAAAGTAAGTAGTTGTTATCTTTGGCATTTGATAAGGTGGATCTTGGAGAACTTCACTCGTGTCTTGGCATTCAGATTCAAAGGGATCGCAGCAAAGGTATTTTATTACTTCGATAGTCAAAGTTTATTGAAGATACTATTAAGAAGTTTGGTTTGGAATCTGCACATTCAGCAACTACTCCTTGTCTTGCGAGTTCCATGAAAAACACTTCTGATGGTGATGGCCAGCTTGTTACAAATCAACCATATGCTAATTTGGTTGGATGTCTTCAAGTTGTTGGTTTGAACACTCGTCCTGACATTTTGTTTATTGCTAACTATCTCGGGCAACACCTTGCATGTTCTTCTCTATTAGTCTTCAGCAAAGCACGTGTTGAAATACTTGAAAGGCACTGTAGATTATGGTTTGGTTTATCAACGACAATTCACATCCGACTCCATGCCATCTCTTTCTCTTTTGGGTTACACAGATGCAGATTGGGCGAGCTCACATTTATCTATGCGATCTACTAGTGGCAATTGTTTCTTCATTAATCAGAGTGCTATTAGTCTTGCAAAAGACTATGTCTAACATAACAAGTCAAAACATATTGCTGTGCATTACCATTATGTTCGATACGAGGTACGCAAAGGCACTATCATGATTGAACATTCTCCAAGTGACTAGATGATTTACAGATATTCTTACCAAAGGTCTCAATGAGTCACGCTTCATTCTCTTGCACTGAGAGCTTGGAGTTGCCTCGGGCTTACTCTTTCTAGATTAGGCTCTTTACTCTTATGGTAGCTTTGTTCATATATCATTGTAATCTTCTAGACACCATGCACTTTGCACATTTCACAATTTCACACTATGACCTCTTGGTCCTTTTGTATATTTGTACATAGATGCACAATGCACTTTCACATCATTACTTCTGGTTCATATTTTCACATTTGTATAGGGGCTTGGATTTTTCCCTTGTACTCCACAAGGGTTTTTTCATCCATAGCTAGAGACCCTTGTTTGAGTGGGGGTGTTGGAGATCTATATATGGCTCACTCTACCTAACTTGGTCTCACCTATATATATGTATCTTATCCTCAATATGAATCAGTATTTGGGAGCGTACATGATGTGTCTTGTCTCGTCTCTTTCTCTCTACATTTCAACATCTCCCAGGTGTCGTCTTCTAGAGGGAAGAACTTCCACTTTACTAAGAATTCTCTGAGGACTTTTCTCCTGAGAATCTTCTCTCGAACGTCAAGGATTTCCTCAGGTTGGAGTACCATCTGGCCTTGAGTCGAAAAGATCAATTGTTTATCATCAAGCATGTGACTCGGGCTAGGTACACACTTCTTAAGCAAACTGACATGGAGTACATCATGTACCTTGAGATGGGGAGGCAGAAGAAGTTTGTAGGCTAGATCGCCCACTTTCTTTATGACAACATAAGGCCCACAGTATCTGGGAGAGAGAGAGCTTCTTGTACTTCCCTAAGGATAAGGAACTTCTTTTTGGTCATACTCGAATGAAGACCATATCTGACTCTTCAAACTCTCTCTTTGACCTCTTCTTATCTGCATAATTCTTTTGTCTATCTTGGGCTTATAAAGATCCTATACCATCCGGTTAACCCTAGGAATCCTCTGACTTCCTTTACTGACTTGGGTTCTAGCCATTCTATGACTGCTTGGATCTTTGCGGGGTCAGGAGAAATCCCATCCTTTGACACTATGAATCCCAAGTATTACACCTGGCCAATAGAGAAAGAATATTGCCTCTTCTTTGCAAAGAGTTGGTGTTTCCTTAGGATTTCCAGGACCTTGCGCACATGATCTTCATGGTCTGCAGCATTCTTTGAGTATACCAAGATATCATCAAAGAAGACAAGAACAAAATCATCCAAGTATTCTTTGAGAATATCTTGCATAAGACAATTGAATGTCGCCGAGGCATTAGTCAATCCAAACGGCATGACTATGAACTCATAATGCCCATAGTGAGTATTGAATGCTGTCTTTGGGATATCCTCCTCCTTAATTATAATCTGGTAGTACCCAGATTTGAGATCTATCTTTGTGAACATTTGGGTCCCACTTAACCGATCCAGAAGTTCATCGATCTTAGGAATAGGATACTTATTCTTAATTGTTAATTGATTCAATCCTCTATAGTCAATAGAGAGTCTTAACGTTCCATCTTTCTTCTTCTGAAAGAGAACAGGCACACCCCAAGCTGAGACACTCGGTCTCACGAATCCCTGTTATAATAGTTGTCTTAACTATTCCTTAAATTCTAAGGCTTCAGGGACTGGCATTTTGTATGCACGCTGGGCTACTGGCTGAGCTTCGGGGGTTAATTCGATCTCATGATCTACTTCATGAGATGGAGGCATCTCAATCAGCTCTTTAGGAAACACATCTGCATACTCACTTAACCACTCTGGTTCTTTAGCCTTGCATTTTATGTCTACTGGATTCATTTTAATGACATACACAGGTTGCCTCTTTCTAAGCCCTTTTAATAATTTGGAAGCCTTGACTAATTGTAGCACTGGGGATCCGAAAATTCCAATTCCTTGAACTTTACTCCCGTGAAGGTCAAGGAAAGAGATAGTTCCTTTGTGACGATGAATGTCAGCGTGATTCTTTTGAGCCAATCCATTCCAAGGATTCCATCATATATTCCCATAGGTAAACTTTGAATTGGCACTCTATTACGTTCCCATCTAGGCTAGACTGAATAAGGTTAGTCTCAAGGTGAGTGAAAAGAATCTTCCCACTGCCTTGATTTTTGATTTAGGACTAATTTATGCAGACATCCTGGGGAAATAAAAGAATGAGTACTGCTTGAATCAATCAAAAGCTTGAAATGCTTACCTTGGTACTCTGCTGGAGTCTGAAGGACTAAGAATTGACGGTTATCCCCCTGATACTCTATGGCTGCATAGATATGTCCTTTCTCTTCCTCTACTTCCTCAACTATGGTGACTGCTCTGGCTGCTGCAGTCTGGAGATAGAACTCTCTCTCTTTGGTTATTCCAATTCTAGGAGGGAGTTCGGAGACTGCTTTGCATGGAGGCTGTAGGCTGAGCCGGCACTCTTCTTGGGTTACCCTAATTCTGGTGCCGGGGACCCTGATTGGACTGATATGAAAGAGTCGGTCTCTGAACTTTGGGACCCTAACTTCCTTGTCCCACCCAAGGAGATGGGAAATCCTTTAGTTGGTGCCCAAATCCCTGACATCCGAAGCATTTGTTCTCACTTCGCAGCTCTTCCCTTTGTATTCTGGAGAGAGTCGGAGTTCCTGAGAATGTACTTCGGGGGAAAGGTCTTCCTTCATTTTTGAAGCTTCCCGTCTCCACATTCTGGTTAGGACCTTGGTGTCTCTTTGGAGGCAAAAAGTTGAAAGAACTTCCCGGTGTCTGAAATCTTTTAAAGGATGAGGGAGATAGATTTGGGGGGATTTTTACGATGAAGGCTTTGGCAAAGTCCTTCGCCATTTAGACAGCTTCTGCCATGGACACTGGCTTGGCATTCTTGACCAGTGTATCCAAGGGTTCGTTCATTCCCTGAATGAACTTGGCCATGAGTTTCTCTTCATCTAGAGGTGGTGAATATTTGAATAGAAGAGCGAAGGCCTGGTGATATTCCTCGATGGTTTTGCTCCCCTGCTTTAGCTCTAAGAATTCGTTCATTTTGGTTTCCAAAAACCCAGGGGCCCAAAATCCCTTCCTCAAATAGGTTTTAAGGTCATTCTAGGACTGAGTATTCATATCAAGACGGTTGGTGTCATAATGGTTCCTCCATGCCACCCTAGCTCTTTCCACTATTTTCAGCCTGCTATGGTAAGAGCCATTTTGCTTCGCTCATTCTAGCCTGTGACGTCAAAATATTCTTCCATAGCTTCCACCCATTTCTCCATAGCCTCGCCCAGGTTCTCCCCTTCTCCTTTGAAGGGTCCTGGCTGGGTTCTTTGAAGAGCCTTGCAAACGTCGGGGTCGTCATCTTCAAAGAGAGGGTCTGGCTGACGGCCACAGTTTCCTCATCTCATGATTCTGCCAAAAATGTTATATTATTAAATTTTATTTCGATATCATCCACGAGATCCTAAGAATTAAGGGATTCAAAAAATAATTTCTTAAAGAAGATAAATGGTCTTTTTGGATATCTATGACATATGTCCGTTAACAGATTTTTCTTTATCAGTTCGTCCATAAACAATCACTTATACAATAGAGAATTTTTCTCTAGAAAACATTTCTTTATTTATATAAAATTACAGTATGTACATAGAGCAGCTCAGCTTGCTCCAGAAATCAAAATCTCCTCGGGAGACACATACGACGGTGGTATTGGGCCATAGCCATTGGGCCATAGCCATGCCGTGATACAAACGTTCACTTACTACCAAGGGAGCTATTATCTTCTCCTTAGGAATAAAGCGACTAAGGAGTCTGTAGATTTGGCATGAAAGTCTGAAATTCCAAGGCATTCAATGATATAGAATGACACCATGTACCACTTTCAGCTTCATCAGAATCATGGCCAATGAGAGGTTCTGCCTCAGCGTTGCATGCCGGTCGCAAGGCATGGACATACTGCCCCTGCAAACCACTTATGCTATCGTCTCTCCGCTGGGTCAGGAAAATATAAATCCTCGAAATTGCATGCGAGTCTGACTCCGCTTGTTCGCGTTGCAGTGGAAGAGATGAGATGTTGGAAGGCAAACACAGTCATGTCTTGTGACTGGGTGAGGTCGGGAATACCAAATAAGTATGAAACTTTCATCTAAAAATAATAATTTCTTTGATTAAAAATTCTTTATTAATGAGACTTGCAGAATGAAAATACATTATGAAAAATGCTTTTTCTAAGTTTTTGTTATCAATTTCTGATAAGAATTCATTTATCCTTATTAGCTTTCAACAAAGCTCTGATACCAGCTGTGAGGTCCCTGCCCCCTCCGCGGTCCCCATGCCGACGGAAGCAGCATCGGCCTCCTGCACGGGGTAGGGATCCACACTTGCCCGGGCGGTCCCTCCGAGACCAGGCCGAGAAGACTCCCCCTGCCCGGAAGGCACACGCGATTCCACCATGGGAAAATCTTCTAACGAGGGAAATTACTATGACGAGTCAAAGTCTTAACTAGGTAAACTGATTTGACTGAACTTGAAGTCACATGGTCAGATCAAGAAGAGACTTGCACTTGGTCCATGGAATCACCGCTTTTTTCCTCATTTATGAGAGGCACAACCGCTGATCCCCTCCTAGAGAATAAGGTCTTCTCAGGCTTTAATCTAATTAATGTAACTAATTGTATCTAGTTGTTTCTTAGGAATCCTTCGATGTAGCCTAACCCCATCCGGCCCACGGGTTACGGCCCATGGGTTAGCCAACCACCTGACCATTGTATTGGTGGGATTATGAATAGATCAACAGCAGCTGTGCCCGATTTTAGCTAGGAAAAAAGCATTGATTTCTTCAAGTTAAATCTGTAATAGCTTTCCTTCTATCTAGTTTAATCAGGTGAAGGATAGTTTAGTCTCTTGACCGCATTAGAAAATTTGTTAAGAAAATCAAAAAGGTGGAATCGTCCCCGTTTTTCGGGCAAGGAAAATTTTCCTAGTTTTGGTTTCGGAATGACCACGAGATTAGTCTCGTGTCCGCACATTCATGGGGGCGAGGCCTCGAGTGGGAAACCCTGCCTCGTGCAAGAGGAAGCTACTTCCACTACTAGTAACCGAGAACCCGGTGCGCAAAGGGGGTAGAGGGGTCTCACAGATTGACCTTGCTGATCCTAACGGATGAGTCCATGGCTCTTTTATATGGATCTGTTGGTTGATCTTGCTGATCTCGAACAGAAAGTCCATCTGGATTTTTATAAGTGAATATATTTCCGCGTACTATGAGTGAGAAACTATTGAAAAGGCCCCTGTTGGTGAGCGTTCTGGTTGCCAATGATGCCATAGGTACACCGATAAAGGAATGATTGGAAATTAGAATTCAACCTGGATATTTTGGAGGATTACGATCAGTGATACTATGGTTTCATTAAAAGATTTTTTTAAAGACAGTTGAATCTACGAAAAAGGCAATTTCATATTGGGTGTGTAAGTGGTGCGACTATCTTGAACTTTGCTTAAAGCGCCGGCTAGGAGACCTGGGAACTCTTTTCCTTGGTACCCAGTACAAAACATAACCAAATTCATAAATGGATCCTATTACTACAGTGTCTAACCCATGGGACTGGCTAGATTGATGGATCCTTAAAATGAGACTCAATTCTGTTATGGTACGATAGATGAACTAAATCCCGGATAGTCCTTGTTCTATGGAAAAGAATCAATGGCTATTCCTCTCGATGATGATGAGGAAAAAAGCGTTGGTCTCTATGATACGAGTAAAAGTCTTTTATTAGATCTGACCATGTGACTTACGGGTTCGGTCGGATCAGTTTGCTTAGTTAAGGCTCTTGACTACGTTAGAATAAAAATATCCTGGAGGAATCGCTCATGCTTTCTGGGCGAGGGAAGTTTTTCTGGGTTTGGTTTTGGAAGAACCGAGGGATTAGTCTCTTGTTCAGATATCCATGGGCGAGGCCCCGCGAGTGAGAGGCTCTGCCATATGCAAAAAGCGCTACTTTCACTGCTAGCACCCCTTAATTTGTTGCGTGGAAGGGGCAGGGATCTTTCAGCTAGTATCAAAGCGAATTGGCTAAAGTGGATCAATCGAGAAGCAAGAATGTGAACACGCTAAGTGGAGTGGGTAGGTGTGGACTAGTTGGTGTAGTCCAACTGTAGAATCTCTGGCGAAGTTATGTTAGTGCCAGCTACCAAACCTGCCAGTGATGTAATTATCAAAACAATCATGCAAGCGCCTTGTTGAGTGTTAGTTCATGTTGAGCTTGACATCTCAACACGATGGTCCCCATGGATGGTGACGTAATGTGATTTCTGCCCAGTGCTGTAAATGTCAAAGTGAAGAAATTCAAGCAAGCACGGGTAAATGACGAGAGTAACTATGACTCTCTCAAGGTATCCAAATGCCTCTTCATCTAATTAGTGACACGCTTGAATGGATTAATGACATTCCCACTGTCCCTATCTACTATATCTAGTGAAACTATAGCTAAGGGAACGGGCTAAGAAAAATTAACGTTGGGGAAAGAAGACCCTGTTGAGATTGACTCTAGTCCGACTTTGTGAAATGACTTGAGAGGTGTAGAATAACTGGGTTGCCAGTGCTTTTTGCCACCTCTAAGTTGTAGGGCGCAACAAGCATCTTCTTAATATTTGATCTATGCCTGTTTTGTATAGTTTCCTTGCTATTATCATGAATGACTTGCTTCTCAAGACTATCTTTTTCCTATAATATCTATTTATGTTTTTTTAGAAAGAGATATCTATCAAGAATTGTACTATTTTATCATACCAATTGCACTTGTCTTGATCTACCAAGAATAGATGTGCATTTCATCATACAAATTTCTCTTGTCTTGATCTACTAAGAATAGATGTGAATGTGGGAAATTATATTCCACTCCCGTGGGGGCCTCACCAAACACCAATTTGGATATGAAATCTTACAATATGTTCCTTCCTTGGCATATGCTTGATGATGAACATGAAATCCTTTAATAATAGCATCCACCTTGCCAATTTACTTGCTAGATTTTGTTTCTTCAGTAGGTATAGTAGTGCCTTGTGAACCTCATAAAATTCAAACGGATTGCCCAACATGTAGTGCCAAAATGTGTTGATGGAGTAGATCATTCCTAGATCATCGCCAATGATTGTTTTTCCATGGTGGAATAGTTTTTTTTGTCTTGCGTACTAGCTAGAACCAACCTTTTTGTGCTTCTTACATTGTTGTACTCCCAATGGTCACACACTTGATACATCAACAAATACATCAAATATTAGCTCAAAGTTGGGTTGCTATAGGATGGGCATATGCAAACATCTTCTTTAAATTTAAAAATGCTTCCTAACATTCTCCAAACTAGGTATACGCAATGTTATTTACAGTTATGCAATACAATGTCATTACAAGATTTGCTAAAACTCTCAGTAACTTGCTATGTCAATTGATTTTGCCAATTGATTTTTCCAAAAGCTTGGCAGAGATTACTTGGTGTTTGTAGCTTCACAATCACCTCTACCTTGGCTGGATCCACCTCATGATACCACATGGCCTAGTAGAGATCCACTTGTTACTATAAATGCACACTTTGCTGGATTCAGAGTTAGCCTTGATTTTCTACACTTTTCTAGACGTAGCATTAGGTGATCCAAATGCTTGAACTTATTTCCAAACACACTAAAAGCATCAATGAACACCCTCACGAATGTGGTGAGGTATTTGTCAAATATTTATTATACCATTTGATGAAAAGTTGCTGATGCATTCCTGAGGCCAATGATCATTACATTTCATGCAAATACCCCCCATTTTGTGATGAATATAGTCTTCTCCTAGTCTTCTCCTAGTCTTCCTCCAGAGCCATCCAAACTTACTTGTACCCCCTGAGGTTGAAATCATGGATAGGTGGTACAAAAACCAATGTCTTTGCATCTCTTTCCAAGTAGGAAAAATAATGTGAAAGTTTGTAATTTTACACATCTGTAAAAAATTTATGTTTCTTTCTTATGTGGCCAGTTCAGCAGGTGGAGGGTTCTTGCCAATGCTCCATTTTGTCCGCTTCTTGCTCTCTCGAGCTCTCTCTATTGCCCTCTTCATGCTTCCTTATAGCAAAAAGAATCTCTGTATGTGTGTGTGTGTGTGTGTGCATGTGCAGTGAACATGGAGGACTTAGTGAGAATACAAATACACAGCTTTTGGCACCTATAGAGTACATGGATATACAACAACTGCATATTCTAGCTTGAGATGGTGAAAATATGGCTACAAAAGGTGAAAATATAGCTAGGGAAAGCATGGAAAATTTCCATGTTGCTACAAGGGCAATCAGGGAGTACTCGACTTTGAAGAAGAGGGAGAAACAAACATGGAAGAAGGTCATTGAGAAAATCTTTGGGAAGAATGTTGAAATTGCACAATTTCAACAAAAGAAGATTTGCAGGGTTGTTGCAATTACTTGCAAGAGGCCACCCAAGGAATTGGCCTCACTACTCAAAGGGAGATTTTTCAATAGCTCCTTCTTTGTCCTAATTTTAAGAATCTACAACCTTCAAGTTCGGGTCTTGAAAGAGTTATTTTATCAAACATACAGAAAACTTTGATGCAAGTGAAGTCCCACGATTTGGAGATGAGATTTTTCTCAAGAGCTTAGCATGTATGATGATGGTGAATAGTGAGGATAGCAACTCAAAATGTGTCAATTCTTCACAAGCAACAAAGCTATTAGGCATCCATTATAGAAATCTTGTTGTAGCAAATTCTCACTTATAGTTTGCAGATGATGTTGCCTTGGCCTTGCAAACATGCCAAAGACAGCCACCTCAAAGTAGTGTCCTCACAGATGAGGCCAAGGACCTTGTTTTTGCCTTTGGGATGTTTGAGACCCAAGTCTCACCTAACAAAAAGGATGTTTGCCAAAAGTGACTGGGGAGAAAATCTATCATGCAACATCCTATACATTTGCTTGACTAACCCTAAGTACATATCTCGTAAAATCTTCAAAGTTCTTGATCAAATGTTGAAAGTAGTTTGAATGCTAAAAAGTGTCTAAGTGATATCTCCACATGTTCAAGGTGGTCAAAGACATAGTTGGAAGTCCTACTATAGAATAGTCTATAGTATCTAAAAGTTAGTCACCACTACTTTAGCATGACTCCAAAGTACTTCAAAAAATTTACAAACGACTTTTAAGTAGTTTGCAAGCTTTAGAATTATCCCAAAAGTATTGCAAAATACTCTGAATGATGCTCACAATACCTTGAAAGTATCCACATGACTTAGCAGATGTATAAAGTTCTTATAAAAACTACGTTATAAGTAGTCCAAAGTTTTAAATGTGTATCTTGCACCTTTTAAATTAGTCGATAGTGCTTTGAAAATAGTCCAAACTTCTATACAAGTCCTAGAGAAAAAACTTTCAGCAAGCTCAAGTCCTAAGTACTTCACAGAAGCAATCAGTGTCAACAACAACACAAGTCCCAGGTACTTCACCCTAGGGTAAAAAAATTCTAAGTTGTTTATGGAATTTTATTGTTGGCTATATATAGAATGTCTCTATATATAGTCCCAGGATCTCCTCTATATATACTCATCTATTGTGTGTATTCCACACACCTTTGGGGATGCATATGACATGTCTCTCTCTCTCTCACGTTGGCTCAACATGGTATCAGAGCTCAAAGAACAAGGGACGAAGCTCTCGTGCTGCTCCGAGCGATTCTTCTCAGCAAATTACAGCCGGGTAAGCTTCCATAGCCATCCCCATCTTCGATTATGTTCTTCCCGAAGCCCTACTTCTTCCCTTACACGATTCTATGTGTACGAGGGAGCAGTAGAAGGCAATTTCGATTGATTTCGATTATGTTCTTCCCGAAGCCCTACTTCTTCCCTTACACGATTCTATGTGTACGAGGGAGCAGTAGAAGGCAATTTCGATTGATTTGGGATGATTCTTCTTGTCTCTTGCATTAATCATGATCGTCTACATCATCTAAGCCTTAATCCATGTGCAATTGAAAAATTGCTGATCGCTGTAATTCTGTAATTAACCCTTAATTAAGCGGATTAGTGACCGCTAAGTCACATAGTCTTCGTAGTCTTGCACCTAGCTATAAGCAAAATTAGGAAGGGTATTTTTCTGATGTTTTCACACAAAATCAGAGCTAAACCAAAGCCTAATTAACTCTGCTAATGATTTTTATAATTAAGCTTAATTTTAAAATTAATATTTTGGCTTTTTGTCTCCAAAAATCATAAGAAAATTATGGCGTGATCTACAGACCTCCCTAATCATGGGAAAAATACTGGAATGATTTTTGCAAAGTCTGATTAATTTATAGTTAATTTTTAATGCCAAAAAACTGTTTTTTTATCACTTTTTGATTTTTCAGACCATTCTCTGATAGTCCAAAAATCGCAGAAAATTTACAGAAACTCAAGCTCACTTAGTTTGATATCCCTGATTTTTCTTATAATTTTCTGAGATTGGGAAGCTGGTCTGAAAATTTCCGCAAGGCAGATTTTTGCCTATCTCTCAGTGTAAAATTCGGCAGTTTTCGCCTGTTCGAGCTAAATTAATCGTGATGATCGGCTAAAAATCATGGTTAATTTATGAAAAATTAATGCTAACATGGTTGTGCTATCGCACAGCATTCTCCTTTTATTCTTGTGAATTTTTAGTCAGCATGTCACCCGTAAGACGTGGACAGCGAGCGGGAGTCGCCAACACCCGCTCAAGCAGCCGA
Organism: Cibotium barometz; assembly: GCF_041138505.1. Lineage (NCBI taxonomy): Eukaryota > Viridiplantae > Streptophyta > Polypodiopsida > Cyatheales > Cibotiaceae > Cibotium > Cibotium barometz. The sequence continues at coordinate 21,713,314 of NC_141057.1, read as the reverse complement.
GCGAATCTGGCAAGACCGGTGGTTTCGGCACGTGCTCCGGCACCAGTACCGGTAGTGGAAGAGGTGGTAGTAGCACCGATGGAAGAGGCGGGTCCTGCTAACAGAGCGCTACAGGCTCTAAAGCCTCAGGAAGAAGCTAACCAGGTTCCAGTACTTCAAGTTAACTAAATCAGTTAATGCATTCATGTAAGACCTAGAATTAGAGGCTATTTCCCATCCTAGTGAACGTATCTGGAAACTAAGATCGGTGGTGTCCGATCAAAGAAATTGGCATGTGTTTGTACGCATTCGCACCACATAATGATTTTGCACAAATTGTTTGATCAAAGTTTGTATGGCAAAGTTATGAACTGTCAATTATGAGAAGTTATGGATGAGTCTTGTTGTCCAGTTGATTAAGGTATTTGAATTGACGGCTGCAAGCCCAGGATACCCAGGTATTTCGGGCAGTTTGATTACTTTTTGGTTCGGGTTGAATCCCTACTCCCGTACCCTGTTTCCCACTCTGTATGTGTCCGGTTAGGTCACGAGTGGATGAGCTGTCGTCGGTACTCCCTGGGCTATGAGACCGATGGTGTTGTGGTGCCCACCTAGTGCTAGATCACAGCTTTGGAGGAGCGGGGAAATTTAGAAGGGCTATGAATCTTTCCCGTGTCTTAAGATGAAGGTCTGGGGGTCCCTAGGTTCCTCTTCAGTTGCGGGTAGCTTTAAAGAGAGGTTGGGTTCTAGGTCCCAACTGAGGTTCGGAGGGTATCCGAGTCTCCCCAAGAGCCAGAACTCCCTAGTTAAGGTAGAGGTCCCTTGGGAACCAGGAGCTAGATCTCCCTAGCTGAGGTTGAGGTTCCCTGGAATGATAAGAGAAGATGTCTCCTTGAGCAAGGATTGAGGTCCCTTATCTACCTGATGGCCCGGAAGACATCAGACGAGGTATTGAACGGCTGAAGCCGGAATGTTTATTGAAGTATCTTTCATTGAAATGTAGGACAGTTTTGTTAAAAACTGTCTTCTCTGGCCGCGACATGGTGATATTGTAAAACTTATCCTTCCATGCATCTTTTCCGCCGGACCCGTAGTGCATGGGTGTTTGGCACGCCTTTGCATCCCTTTGTTGGGAGTGTGCTCGTTGCCCCGCCGCCTGCTCGTTCATCTTCTCTTCCATTGCCGTCTCCCAGTCTATGTCGTGGACTTGGCCGGGGCGATGATTATGGTCAGGGTCTTCGATGGCCTTGCCTTACATTGATCGTGACTTATGCCATGGTCTCTGCTAGCTACAGGAATCACATGATTAAGCTTGGACGTTCATAATGTATTTATTGACAATCCAAGGTATTATCACATGATGGTAATTATGCCTTTCTTTTCGATCAACTGCTGATGATATGTATATGGATTTTGTTCATCCTACCTCAGTGATGATCTGATTGTTTTATCTTATGACTTCTAAATTGTTACAGTTACTTTCTCATGGTCATCTCGGTGATGATCTGATCATTTTAAATCTTATGACTTCAGAATCGTTACAGTTACTTTCTCATGGTCATCTCGGTGATGATCTGATCGTTTTAACTCATGACTTAGGAATCGTTATAGTTACTTGCTCATGGTCATCTCGGTGATGATCTGATTGTTTTATCTTATGACTTCAGAATCGTTATAGTTACTTGCTCATGGTCATCTCGGTGATGATCTCATTATCCTTTTATCTCGGCGGCGGTGATGTTGATTTCTCGTTTGATTGTTCTCACAAGGAAGTTGTGTATTTGTTCTTTCTATGGCTTCGAGGAAGTTTGTCTTGTGCGTAAAGAGGACTTTATTGATGCTTAGCATGCTGTTACTACTAGTTAAAGATGCCATGTGTTCTACCTTTGCTTGTTACATTACAACTAGTCTCACGGACTTGACAATTATTATTTTAAGCATGCAAGCCTCGGTGATTCTGACAGGTTTGGTGAGTTTGTAATTTTGGTGTCTTGGTATGATGCCATGGTGGTGATGGTTACACTTTTTATCGATATATGTATATGTGTTCATTGCATTGATGTAATTCACTCACTACAATCCATGATGCCATGGTGTTGTTCCGTGATGATGGTTACATGTTTCATCGATGATGGTTGACTATGTTTCCATGGATCGTTGTTCCATGATGATGGTTATATGTTTCGTTGATGTTGGTCATTCCAAGCTACATGTTTTGTTGATGTTGGTCATTCCAAGCTACATGTTTCGTTGATGTTGGTTCATTTGGCTAATCTATGTTGGTTGATTGTGTTTCCATGGATTTTATCCATGATGCCATGGTGTTGTTCCGTGATGATGGTTACATGTTTCGTGAATGATGGTTGACTACGTTTCCATGGATTGTTACCATGATGCCATGGTCATTGGATGCACCGTGCCTTGGCTTTGGCTCATCAGATTAACTAGATTTATTTAAGTCTATCAATGTCTTTTGTGGTTGACAATGCAACCATGCAGGTCTAAATGGCTATAATGGTGGTCAAGTCTTGGAATTCAATCTATGGCAACTAACAAGAAATTCCGTCGAGCATATTTCCCGAGAGATTTGATTTCTCGTCCTATCAGCTTATGAGGTTTATGTTCACATCATGTCATCCTGGCTACATACTGCCTACGGATGTCAAAGGTTTGATTTCTCGTTCCGTCATCTTATGAGGTTTACTATCTTAATTGTGAATGTCACACGTTTGATTTCTCGGCCTATCATCTTATGAGGTTTACTTTCAAGTACGTCATGTCAGAGGTTTGCTTTTTTGTCCTGTCAGAGGTGTCTACATCCTAATTGTTGTTTCATGTCAGAGGTTTGATTTCTCGTCATGTCATCTTATGAGGTTTACTTTCATATCATGTCATCTTGGAGGTTTGATCCAAGTTATAGTTGTCTCATTACCTTGACTCATAATATTGGAGGTTTGATCTTATGTCATAGATTTTTTCCCATGGCAAAGATATGATTCTAGCTTTCCATGATATCCTTACTAACTAGTGTCATTTTCTATTTTAGTGTTTATTGACAGGTCAATCTTCCAAGTCAACTTCTCCAAGTAACCAGATTCTCTTACCAAATCTAGTTCATTTGCCATTGATTGGATGATCTTCCACAAGTTGACATTGCCATGCATGTCCTTGCGGATGGACTATATTCCTAAGCAACCATATAATAGATACCTTTATGCCTATTTCTTTATGTATATCTTTTCGTGTACATCTCATATTTCTATAACAAAATTATGGTTTTCCATTTGTTATGGAGACTTCTTCCATATTACAGGGTTTATGGATCAGGATTGTATTTGGATATTGTTGAGCTTCAATTTAGAGAAGAGACTATAAAAATATTATTTGGCATCGTCACGAAGATAGACTCGCACCCAACCTACATGAATGGATCAAGACAACATGAAGATGGATGACCTTCAAAGCCTTCATGGCTATTGTACACATAAGAGTGATGAAGTATATATGGGAGTGATGTAGCTCCTTCATGGCTATTGTATATATGGGAGTGATGTAGCTCCTTCATGGATATTGTATATATGGGAGTGATGTAGCTCCTTTGCAGCTTTCATGGCTATTGTATATATGGGAGTGATGTAGCTCCTTTGAATAATACTTTGTAACTATAAAATAATTTAATATAGCGGTAGGTGTATATAGAGCTGTGGGTTTTTCCCTTGAGCCCCCAAGGGTTTTTTCATCCACAGTTAGAGACCCTTCTTTGAGCGGGGGGTGTTGGCTATATATAGAATGTCTCTATATATAGTCCCAGGATCTCCTCTATATATACTCATCTATTGTGTGTATTCCACACACCTTTGGGGATGCATATGACATGTCTCTCTCTCTCTCACGTTGGTTCAACTTTTATAGTAGTCCAAAGTGTTTTATAGTAGTCCAAAGTGTTTACAAGCAAGACAAAATACTTTGTCAGTGGTCTCTCAGTAGTCTACAACACCGTGAAATTATCAACATGATTTTTGTTGTAGTATAGAGTACTTGCAAAAACTACTTTTATAAAGAGTCCTGGCCATCAGGCAATAGGGTTCGCATTCCTTGATCAGCTTTCGAGCTAGATCTTTATGAAGCTCCTTGGGTGGAAAGCCATTAACCAAAAAGTTAGCAATCTTCTCACTCCATTCAGGCATTGTCTCCACCATGAACAGGGAAGTGTCATCATCAACTCCCGTAGGATCCTCACCATTAGGTATGCAAGACAAATGATTAGCCATGACATGCTTTTTGCTAGGTCTCACAACAATAGTGAAATCAAACTCAAGAAGAATCAATAGCCATCGTGTGATTCTTCCTGTGGAGCATGGTTTGTTTACCAGCAGATACAACAATGCTTGATGATCCACATAGAAAACAAATTTGGTGGGCAAGGAGGTAATAACAAAATTTCCTTACTACATATATCATTGCCAACCCTTCTCGCTTTGTAGGGTGTAGTTCATTTCAGCATCGTTTAACTGGCGACTAGCGAAGCTAATGGGGTAGTCTAATTTGTGTTCTCTAGGTTGAGTCAACACACACCCAATAGCAAAGTTTGATGCATCAATATGCACATGGAAGATTAAATCCTAGTTAGGCATTCGCAAGATTGCAGCACTCGTCAAGGCCTTCTTTAATAGCTCATATGCACGGTCACAATCTTCGGTCCAAATAAACTCAATGAGAAGCTTGTACAATGGTCCAGCTATCTCCGCAAAGAATAAAATAAACCTTTGATAATAACCAACATGGCCCATAAATCGTTGGACTCCCTTATAGTTGATAGGTGGTGGGGGCAATTCCAGAATGGCCTTGATTTTACTCTCATCAATGGAAATCCCATTTTTGGAAACTATATGCCCTAAGATAACTCCGTGTTTAACCCAGAATTGGCATTTGAAAGGATTTAATGAGATGTGATATAATCTACACCTTTCAAATATCTTTCGTAAGTGCTCGTCCTAAGAGGAATGAACACAAAAATCATCTAAGAAAGCTTCACAAAAGTCCCTTAGATATTCCTTAAAGGCCGTGTTTATCAATCGTTGGAATGTTGCAGGTGCATTGGTCAAGCCAAAGGCCATGACGTGAAAGGCAAACACTCCAAACTTTGTGATAAATCCTGTTTTAGCTTGGTCCTCTACTGCAATTGTGATTTGATTTGTAACCAGAGTACCCATCTAAAAAGCTATATGCCTCCTTACCTGCAACTCTTTCAAGCACATGTTCAGAATACGACAAGGGGTAATGATCGCTTCTGGTGGCTGCATTAACCTTTTTGAGATCAACGCACACTCTGAGTTTCCCGTTCTTCTTTGGTACGATGACTATCGGAGAAACCCATTCTGAGTGCTCATTTGGGTATATGAATCCACATTTTATAAACTTTTCAATTTTCTCTTTTACAATCTTTGCATACTTAGGATTCATTGGGTAGGGACGTTGTTGGACTGGTTTAGCAGTGCTAATCATTGGAATCGTGTGTTGTACCACAGAGGGTGGAACACCCTTCATATCATGGTATGTCCAAGCAAATATGTCCTTGAATTCTTTAAGAAGCTTCTTAAGTGCAGCTTCTTCCGTCTTGGTGAGGTCTTGAGCAATAAAAACTGGTTTAGACTCCTCACCCGGATCTGCTAAGTCTATCTCCTAAACTGCCGTAGGGCCATCGTAGACACCGCTACTCCCATTGGTAGGCGTTCGTTGGGCTTTTGTGTAGACCACTTTACATTCCCCTGTGGTGAATGATTTGAAATGCTTGGGTGCGGGGTGTACGTCTACCGGTTCTTCTTGTGCTAGGTTTTTTTCTTTTAATTCTGCATCCTTTTGATGAGCTAACTCTTGGTTTTGTCGCCTTCTGGCAGTACGAATTAGTTTTAGCTTCTCTTTGATTTCTAATTGAGCGACGACATGAGGTTGTGGAATACACCACATGACACTTTGGAGGTATTGTCCCCAATTATTCACCGCTAACTTCCGATGAGCGTCAATAGCTCCTACATAACTAAGCCATTTTGTAGTGGATCTCTCTTTGTTTATTGTGGTTCGCACATTAGCTCGATAGCATTGTCACTTATGTCTCGTTTTCTTTTTACCAAGTTTTTGATTTTTGTTTCTGTCAGATTCGGACTCACTTGGTCGATCTTCACTTGTGTCACTTTTGGATGAACTGCAGGAGGTCACCATCCTAGGCCTTGAGCGCCTTGCTTCCACACTTGGGTGAATATTTGATTCATCCCCCCCATCAGGCTCAGAGTCAGTTTCTTCTTGAGATTTAGACGACTCAGAGTTGCATTGGTCAGAGTCTTCACTACTGTTAGTGTCAAGGGAGTTTGCCACTTTCTTGCCACCATCAAGAGTCAAGTGCATAGCTTGAAGAAATCCATTACAATGAAGGTATGTTTTACCTTGTATCCCAGGACCTTGATCTTAAGGTCCCTTAACATTCCAATAGGTTTAGCAATAGTTCCGTTTGCCATCTTAACCACTATGTTTGTGACTTCGAGGTGAGTCTTCCCATAGATTCCCAACAGTTTTTAGTCACAATGCTCACTCCAGCACCACCATCAAGGATTCCCTTTAGAGTTAATCCCTTGGTAGTAATGGGGAGGGTTGCATTAGATTCATCACCTTCAAAGTACTGTCCCAACTTGTTAACAGGTATTTCAACGACCGAGTCTTCATCTAGGTTGGGTTGTAGATCCCAATGTTCCCCTTCATCTTGAAGCGTGTCAGGTCTATCGATATTTGCAAATTGTGGTAACCTCGCCTTTAGTTCTCCATTGAGAAATGCCCGAAGAGCTAAGAATAGCTCAGGATCTCCATATAACTTGGATATGATCATGGTTCTGATTTCAGAGGACATGAAATCCATTAGCTTGGACACATTTAATGGTACTTTTTGAGATATCGCCCCTTGACTAGGGACTGGTGAAGATGGAATCACTTCCTCTTCGATGGGGTCGGGCATTCCCTCACTAAACATTCTTTCCAGCAAGAAGGGTGTTTGCCCACTTCCGGATGTCCTATCCTCACTTTCTTCACAAATGATACTAGATATAGCTAACGGTTTATGGCTCTTGTGAGGCTGAACTTGTGTAGGAAACACTGTGTCTGGAATTTTATTTTTTCTCGGGTTTGACTCCAGTTCTCTTTGTGTTTCTTCCACCAAACCCTTAAGTGTTGCACTTGTTCAATCTCCTCAGCTGGGTTTGGGTAAGTTCCAATCTTTTTCTTGAGGGTTTTTGGCCCACGTGGCTTGTCTTGGGGAGTCTCAGTCAGTTTGGGTGGCCGAGAGGGCATTAGCTGACTTGGTGGTGGGGCCGACGAGGTTTCCTTCTGTTTCCCCTGATTTATGTATTCTCTTGATTCTTTTTCGTTGAGCTCCCGAGTGGGTTCCTCCCTTAAGGTAGTGGCTTTGGTCCCCATGGTTTCTATTGAATCAGAATCATCTTCAGGATCATTCATATACACGGGGTCGTCTCCTGTCCCTATGTTAGTCTTTGAGCTAGGCTTGGAGCTCGTGGCATTAAGTGATCTCTTTCGTCGTATTTTCTTCTTATTTGCTTGAGCAAATGATATAGTATCTCTCTCTTGAAGAATGTAGTTTTGATTTTGAAGCATTGACCGTGTAACTACATTCGCGAGTACAACATGTGTGGTTCCTCATGCCTCGTTGGTGACCTCAACCAAATTCAATGGCGTAATCTTGGAAGCACTAGGATTATGTGGATATTGAGCAATGAAATGATCTATGCCACAACAATTACATGTAAGTACCGGCATTCCTGATGTGCTCCCTTGATTTGGTTGCATTTCTGTAGCCTATTAGGGCACTCCACTACACGATGTGGTCCACCACAATCGTAGCATTGAAGAGGTGGTCTCCTTGCCAAAGTATTAAGGTTTTGCCCTCTTGTGGTGAGAGCAGCCGCTTGATATACATGGTTGACTTGCCCAAAATGATCCTCCATGTAGTACTGGGGAGTCATTTCAAACGTATCAATCCCATATGAAATAGTGGGGTCTATCTCCTCTTCATACTCCCCACACGCACTATGTGACTCACAACCCATCTGGTTTATAGGGGTAATCCTTGGATGTGGAGGGTAATCCTTAGATGTGGAGGTTGTGGTCCTAGCACTGGCGTCCTTGGATGTGGAGGTTGTGGTCCTAGCACTGGCGATGGTAAACGACACAGACTAGACTACATTAGGGTTTCTTGGAACTATGTACTGTGACGGTTGCTCGACAGGTTGTGCAGGCATCAGCGCGAGTACTTGAGGTGTGTTTGACCAGGCTAGTGGTGCTTGATTTGTCAACATACGCTTAAGTACTAGGCAATCCTTAGATTGAATGCCATACTTACCACATGCATTGCAATTCCCATTGAATTTGACTCTGAATGTGGGACATTCACTTGTGCTATGTGGTCCTAAGCAAACCGAACACCATTGTTGCTCTCTTCTTGGGTACATATGGCTATTTTGAGGAGCTCAATTACCCCTAAAGTATTCTTGGAGAGCCTTAGTAAGGTCAATCTCACAGACATTTTGGATATCTTGGGCTCCTTAGCAATAGGTTTTACCGTCATTGGCTCGGGCCCAGATACTTGCGAACTAACAGATTTTATCTTCGAAGACACCTTTTTACCTGCAATCATCAAGTTGTCTTCTAACAGGATTGCATTGGCAGTGACTGCTTCCCACGTTGTGTGGACAAAAATAGGAGTTGAAATGTGTACATACATGTACATGGCGTGTGTGAAGTTTTGCTTTTGAAGGCATTGCCAGGTGTTCAGCATGGATGCTTTTGAGTTTGGGCTGGTTGCAGGCCTGTCCGTTGAGAGGTTTGCTGGGTTGATTGAAGCTGTTCGACCGCTTGATATGTGTGGGCACGTCAAAGTACAGCGGGCACTCGTGTGGTTTGCATTTGAAGAAGGTTGTGGAAGGTCTTGGGCATGAGTGTGAAAGCAATATAGGTGGCCATCTCATAGGCTTAAAAAAGAATGAAATGATAATTAATGTGGCCGCCAATAAATGACCACATGGATGTTTAGCCTGAGTGCCAGCGCACACCATCTAGAGAGATGGCAAGCACGTGAAGGTGGCCACCTCGAAGGAAATAGACGCCAGGCTCGGAACTAGGGGGACCGGGAGATAAAAGAGGACGACGGCCTGAAGAAGGAAGGGACTCTGGTGATTCTGCAGGGGAGCCGATAGGCTAGCGACAGTGGGTAGCGTGGTGCAGGCGCTTGAGGACGGGCTGGTGTAGTGATTGGAGACGCCAATTGGATTAAGGTGTAGCAGCTAAGCTGCAGCTGAGACAGGCGGGCTGACCACGTAGCCAGAAAAGCAAGGTTGGTGCGCAGGAGCAGGCCGTGTTGAGAGAGAGCAAGGATTGAATTGCAGGCGCAATAAGGAGAGATGGGAGGTGGCGCAGCTGAGGAATAGAACCAAAGTAAACATCAATGTTTTGTGTATTCGGAACTGCAGCTGCTGACGATAACTGAAGGCGCCAATTGACTGTGACAGTGAGTGAAGGTAGGCGCTGGTGCCGACTAATAGGGGCGCTGGTTGCAAGCAGAGAAGGGAGAGAAATCAACCTTGCAAAAGAAGGCTACAGCAGACGTGTGAGTGTGGAGAGTAATTGGTTGGTACTCAAGGACTACCTTGGATTGAGCAGAGGGCTCTGGGAAGCAGAAGTGTGGAGCCGCTAGGAACTAGAAGGCAGGCAGGTGACTCTGAGAGGCAGTTTCAGATAGGTGAAGAGGAAAGCACTGGCATTAGGAACTCAATGGAGTCTTCTTGGGCCCTTTTATTTGGCCGTTTAAGGAAGTCAAATCTTTTCTCTTAAGAAGAAACGTTTTCTAATTTGAAGCTTCAAAACGGCTACTTTATTCGAATTTGAATTTGGGAGGGAAAATGGAATTTAAAATCTAGCGGATAAAACCATATCATGTAACATATCTATGGAAAGCTCTTGATGCGTAGATCATGGATCTGTAATCTCCGCTCAGATCGGAGCTTGTATGTAGAAGTTATGGAGGTCCGAAAATTGTAAAATTGTCCCCCCCCCCTTTTTGGGGGAAAAAGTGCACCCTTTGACCACTCTTACACCTCTCTTACAAACCAATGGTTTTTGCTTACATGGTGGGCTCCTATTTGTCAAAAAGTTAAACGTTTCCATAACCTCATGGCAAATTAAAGGGCCCAAGAAGACTCCATTGAGTTCCTAATGAGGTCACCTCACTGAGAGAGGCAAAGGTAGAAAGCTTGCAAATAGCTGGTGATTCGGCATAGCCAGAGAGAACCGCCTGGGAAGCAACCGAAGAAGGAAATAGAGCAGAGAGAGTAAGAAGGCTGGTGGGTAGCAAGGACAAAAAGAGAGTCTTACGTGAGGTGCTGTGTGAAGGTGGTCACCCAGTCTGCAAGAAAGGGTACAGGGTAGGTGATGCCTGGGATAGAGAGGGCGTGAGTATGGTTTTTGGTGGTTTTCTACCTCTTTTGGGGACTCAAGCCAGAATTGTAAATTTCTCTTGATTAGCTGTGGCTGGTGTTTGGTGATGCCAGAGAGTTCTTTTATTTCTTTGTTCATTTGGATACGAGTTGTAACAGCCAGATCTGAAATATAAGTCTTGTTTATGCTCTTTGGTCTGGTGTTCTGGTGTGTTTGTATGCGTGTGTGGAAGTGTGGCACCCTATAAGGGCGTAGACAGCTTTACTGCTTCCGTGCCATCACTTTTTGGTGCCTCCACAGAGGAGCAGATTTCCTCTGGTTCGTGAAAGAAGATAGGGGCTGTGTGAAGCAAGATTTGGAAAGATGGCTCAAGATTTTCCAGAGTATTGGAGATTGCCACAGGAAAGTGCAGTCACGTTTCTGGAAAAAATGGAATTTACAGCCTTGATGAAAGACAGGGCAACCCTGGAGATCCTTTCTCAGATTTTGGCTTATTGCTTGCAGGGTGATGCAAAAACATGGTTACAGATGTTTGTGACTACACACAGGAACATTCATCAGCAGGATCCTGAGTACCGTGTAGTCAGAGCTGCATTCTTGGCACAGTTTGCCCGAGTGAGGAGTCCAAATGAGGTGTGGAAGGAATTGTGCAACATTCAGCAGAAGGATAGTCAGGATGTGGATCAGTACCTGATAGAGTTTGGTAGACTGTGGAGTCTATGGTGTGAGGCTCTGATTCCTGAAGTACCCTCGCAGATGATAAAGAGAGACCGGTTTGTGGCTGGTCTGGAGCCAACCCTCCGTCTGAAGGTGGAGTTGAAGAACCTGGATAGCTTTGAGGAGGCTGTCACAGTAGCTCGAGAGAAGGAGTGGAAGGTGAAGCGTCTGAGGCAGATGGGAATGCAGGAAGAGCCGAAGAAGTTTGTGAAGATGCCAGAGATTGAGAGTATACATCCTGAAAGGGAAGCTGCTGTTGTTCCAGAACAGGAAGACACTTTGAAGAGGGACATACATGATGCAGTGGAGCTCATGAAGTCTCTAAGTTTGAATTGGATGGAAGCAGGTGGAAAGGGAAGAAGCCGAGGTGCGCCAAATAATAGAAGGGACAATATCTCAACAGGTGAAGGGAACATGGGAGGAACAGGGAGAGGACGGGGCTACTATTTGAGTAATGTCCAATGCTGGAACTGTGGGGAGCGGGGACATATCAGCCCTCAATGTGACAAGTCGCCCAGAGCAGGTGGTGGAATATATCCTGTGATGCAGAGGACTAATGATAGATCGGGGGATCATAGTGTTGAAGTAAAAGATCCAAATCAACCCTCTACCAGTGGAGTCAAATGGGAGGATAAGGGAAAGGGACCGGCTCTCAGCTTGATAGAAGTGGAGACCATTCCAGAGATTATGCCTGTGGCAAAGAGAACGAGGAGTACAATGGCAGAACCTGAACCATCTTCTAAGAAAGGTAAGCATGTCCAATTTGATATAAGCCCTCAACCAGAGAAGAAGAAGAGGAAACCAAGGAGACATTATAAAACTTCAGATTTGTATATTGGTCAAGGCCAAGAGGAATATACATTGATGGGAGACTTAAAGGGAAGGGTAGCCAATATAACATTTGCCCAATTACTTGGATTGTGTCCGAAGCTTAAGAGAGAGTGGAAGAAGTTGGCAAATCCGAGGAAAGTAAATGAGCAGGAACCCACACAAGGCGAAATGGAGCTGATGTCTGTGGAAGACCTCCCTGATATTTGTCCATCAGTTGATGCCTGGTGTGGAAGTGTAAGTGTTGGAGAGGCATATGTTGATGGCGGTGCACAAATCAGTGTGATGACTCAGTCCTGTATGGAGAGATTGGGGTTGAAGCTGAATGCTAATTCAGACTTTAGACTCCGTCTGGCAAATCATGCAAAAGTAAAGTGTCTGGGTGTATGCACAGAAGTGCCAGTGACTGCTTTTGGTGTGGTTTGCAATATAAATTGCCATATTATGCCGGCTGGTTTGGGAGCTTATCCGCTGATTTTGGGCAGACCTTGGCTCAGACAGGTGGGTGCCATCCAAAACTGGAAAAGGGGAACCATAACAGTACATAATAGGAGAGGGAGAGCCAGGAAATTTAACATGAGTAGTAAGCGGGAAATGAAGAGTGAGCCTAAAGAAACAAGTGCTGATGAGTATACAGATAGTGAAACTGAAGAAGAGAGTTCTACTTCTGATGATGAGAGCCAGGTATCATTTATAATGAAGGAAGAAAGAAAGCATGTGATGCAAGCTGAAGAGGAGTTAAAGAGGGAAGAAGAAAGCAGACTTGAAGATATGGACAGTCTGATGCAGCCTCCATCACCCAGTGCGGAGAAAGAGAAGCTGTTACAGGGCATGCTGAATCCTAAATTGCAGCCAGTGGAGAAAGAAGAGTATATGAAGGTAATACATAAATTCCCTCATTTGTTCATTACTTCATATGAAGAGATCCGAGGATTTAAATGTGAGCCAATGCCCATAGTATTGAAGGAGGGTGTGAGGCCAGTGTTTCAAAAACTGAGGAGAATAAATAGAGAGTTGTTGCCTGTATTAAGAGAGGAGCTGAGTAAGTTGTTAAAAGCAGGGTTAATTTATCCAGTAGATCACTCAGATTGGGCAAATCCAGTGGTCTTCACTCCAAAGCATACAGGTGGTTGGAGAGTCTGTATTGATTACAAACCTCTGAATGCTGCAACAAAAAGCAATCACTATCCTCTGCCGTTTATTGATGATATTTTGGACAGGGTAGCTGGATATGAGAGGTATAGTGTATGCGATGGCTTCTCTGGGTATTTTCAAATCTCAATTGCAGAGGAAGATTAGGCTAAAACCACAATCATTACACCGTGGGGTTGCTTTTGTTACCGAGTAGTACCATTTGGTTTGGAAAATGCACCCTCGTGGTATCAGAGGAACACTGATAGAGTACTTGCACCTCTTACAGATCATTTTGTGAGAGCTTTTTTGGATGATATATGTGTATATAGTTCTCAAAAAGAGCATGGGTAATAAGTTGGAGCAAGTATTTTCTAAAATGGATGATGCAGGTGGACAGCTCAATCCAAAGAAGTGTCATTTAGCACATTCAAAGGTGAAGCTATTGGGGCATGTGATATCTCAGAATGGAATTGAGCCTGATCCAGAGAAGATAAAAGCTCTTGTCTTATTATCTGCACCATCAACATCCAGGCAGCTGCAGACTTTTGTCCAGAAGGTAAAATATATGGCAAGATTTGTTCCTTTAATGTCTCAACTGCTTTATCCTCTTCAGCAGGCTATGAAGAAGGAACCATTGCAATGGAATGAAGAATGCGAGGAAGTGTTTGAGAAAGTAAAGGAGGTATTGGGAGGTATTTCCAGTGTGAAAGCTCCGGATTTCTCTCAGGTCTTTTATGTGAATCCATCTTTTGGTCCGGATGTAGTTGGAGCAATCTTAATGCAGAGAGGAGATGAATCCAGATATATGAAGCCTGTGTATTTTGCAAGTAGAGTGAAGACAGAAGCAGAGAGGAAATATACTGAGGCTGAATTGGTTTTGTCAAGTCTGGTGTATGCTTGCAGGAAATTCAGGTCATATCTCCTGATGAAACCATTTGTGGTGCTGACAAATTATACTTTACTCCCTCAGCTGGTGAATGGTACTTCACTCTCAAAAGGTATGATGCGATGGTTAGTGGAGCTTCAAGAGTATGATTTCTCATTTTTGATTGAAGATACTTGCAAGGCAACTCTGGCAGATCTTCTAACATACAAAGATGGCCCAATACTGGTGAAGGAAGTGGATTCAAAGATAGAAAAAGAGGAACAAATTATCATTCCTGGAGCTCATGTTTTATTCTTTGATGGTTCGTATAAAAGGAGTATACATCAGGCCACCGGGGGATATATAATCCAGGATTCAGAAGGTGTGCTGATTCTAAAGAATGGAATACATCTGGAAGCTGAAAGTAACAATGAGGCTGAGTACACAGCATTGTTTCAAGGGTTGCAGGCTGCTTTAAAGCAGAAAATTCAAAAGTTAATCATAAAGGGAGATTCTCTATTAGTGGTAAAGCAGGTCTTGGGTAGCTGGCGAGCAAAGAATCCGAGATTAAAAGAATGCCTGGCTAATGTTAGAAGGCTGCTACATCAATTTACAGCATGGAGTATTCAACATGTGCGGCGGGAGGAAAATCATATGGCACATGAGTTGGCTCAGGAGGCAATTAATCAGGATCCAGTAATTGCAAAAATCGAAGAGCCATTATACAGAGGGAGGGAATACCTGTCCAGAGTGGTGGATTATTTACTTTCAGGTCGCTTGCCTGAGGAGCTCAAAAAAGGCCAAAAGTATCATTTTATCAGGAAAAGTAAGCATTATGTCATGATTGGGGATGAATTATACATGCAGGGAGCTGATCAGGTATTGAGGAGAATTCCCTGGAGAGAAGAGATTTATTATATTCTGTCTTCAAATCATGAGGGAGCATGTGGGGGTCATTATGCATTTAAGATCACCTTGCAGAAGATATTACTGGAGGGTTATGTATGGCCTTCCATCCAGAAGGATGTTCAACACTGGTGCAGGTCTTGCCATGAGTGCCAGAGAATGGGAAAGAGGATCTTAAAAATGGAGCCGAGAAATATCATGCTGGTATATGACATTTTTGAAAGATGGGGAGTGGATGCAGTTGGACCATTTCCCAGGACAGCCAGAGGAAAGTGTTATGTGCTTACTGCGGTAGATTACCTATCAAAATGGGCGGAAGTGAAGGCAGTAAAGAGAGTGAATAGTAAAGAGGTGGCTGATTTTGTGTATGAACATATATGCTGCAGGTTTGGAATTCCTCTGGAGATACTATCAGATAATGGACCTGAATTTAGAGGAGAGGTAGCTGACCATTTATGCAGAAGATTAAATATCAACCACAAGTACTCCACTCCTTATCACCCTCAATGCAATGGCTTGAATGAAAGGTTCAATGGTGAATTTAAGCTGATGATAACCAAAATGACAGAAGGCCATATCAAGAATTGGGATATAGAGATGAATCGTGTATTATGGGCATACAGGGTTGCTGTAAAATCTGGTACACAATTCTCACCCTTTCATTTAGTTTATGGGAAAGAAGCACTCATGCCTATTGATGTGGAAATTCCAGCTATGAAGTTTTTGATTGAAGAAGGGCATGAGCCTATTAATTGTTACAGAGAAAGATTACTGGCTTTGCAAATAGTTCAACTGGACAGAGAGCTAGCATTTGATCACTATGCAGCTATGCAATTGAAAAGACAAGAGAGAGAGAATGAGAAGGTGGAGCAGAAAGGAATTGAGGAAGGTGATCTGGTTCTCAGGTATAATAGCAAGCTGGATAGTACTTTTCATACTGCATTCCAGACAAAGTGGGAAGGTCCGTATAAAGTTGAGAGAAAATTTGATAATGGGAGTTATCAGCTTGCTGATTTGGATGGAAAGAAGCATAAAAGGAGAGTGAATGGTTTACGACTGAAGAAATATTTTGCTCGATTGATGTTAGTCATGAAAGAAGAAGATCAGGAAGCTTGTGATACATGTCAGGAGGTGGTGGAGAGTACAGAGGAAGATTTGAATATTTCATCCCTGTTTGTACAGCTGCTGGACATGAATGTCTCAGCAGAAGTAGGGGGTTGCTAAATATGTGTGGACAAAAATAGGAGTTGAAATGTGTACATACATGTACATGGCGTGTGTGAAGTTTTGCTTTTGAAGGCGTTGCCAGGTGTTCAGCATGGATGCTTTTGAGTTTGGGATGGTTGCAGGCCTGTCCGTTGAGAGGTTTGCTGGGTTGATTGAAGCTGTTTGACCGCTTGATATGTGTGGGCACGTCAAAGTACAGCGGGCACTCGTGTGGTTTGCATTTGAAGAAGGTTGTGGAAGGTCTTGGGCATGAGTGTGAAAGCAATATAGGTGGCCATCTCATAGGCTTAAAAAAGAATGAAATGATAATTAATGTGGCCGCCAATAAATGACCACATGGATGTTTAGCCTGACTGCCAGCGCACACCATCTAGAGAGATGGCAAGCACGTGAAGGTGGCCGCCTCGAAGGAAATAGACGCCAGGCTCGGAACTAGGGGGACCGGGAGATAAAAGAGGACGACGGCCTGAAGAAGGAAGGGACTCTGGTGATTCTGCAGGGGAGCCGATAGGCTGGCGACAGTGGGTAGCGTGGTGCAGGCGCTTGAGGACGGGCTGGTGTAGTGATTGGAGACGCCAATTGGATTAAGGTGTAGCAGCTGAGCTGCAGCTGAGACAGGCGGGCTGACCACGTAGCCAGAAAAGCAAGGTTGGTGCGCAGGAGAGCAGGCCGTGTTGAGAGAGAGCAAGGATTGAATTGCAGGCGCAATAAGGAGAGATGGGAGGTGGCGCAGCTGAGGAATAGAACCAAAGTAAACATCAATGTTTTGTGTATTCGAAACTGCAGCTGCTGACGATAACTGAAGGCGCCAATTGACTGTGACAGTGAGTGAAGGTAGGCGCTGGTGCCGACTAATAGGGGCGCTGGTTGCAAGCAGAGAAGGGAGAGAAATCAACCTTGCAAAAGAAGGCTACAGCAGACGTGTGAGTGTGGAGAGTAATTGGTTGGTACTCAAGGACTACCTTAGATTGAGCAGAGGGCTCTGGGAAGCAGAAGTGTGGAGCCGCTAGGAACTAGAAGGCAGGCAGGTGACTCTGAGAGGCAGTTTCAGATAGGTGAAGAGGAAAGCACTGGAGGTCACCTCACTGAGAGAGGCAAAGGTAGAAAGCTTGCAAATAGCTGGTGATTCGGCATAGCCAGAGAGAACCGCCTGGGAAGCAACCGAAGAAGGAAATAGAGCGGAGAGAGTAAGAAGGCTGGTGGGTAGCAAGGACAAAAAGAGAGTCTTACGTGAGGTGCTGTGTGAAGGTGGTCACCCAGTCTGCAAGAAAGGGTACAGGGTAGGTGATGCCTGGGATAGAGAGGGCGTGAGTATGGTTTTTGGTGGTTTTCTACCTCTTCTGGGGACTCAAGCCAGAATTGTAAATTTCTCTTGATTAGCTGTGGCTGGTGTTTGGTGATGCCAGAGAGTTCTTTTATTTCTTTGTTCATTTGGATACGAGTTGTAACAGCCAGATCTGAAATATAAGTCTTGTTTATGCTCTTTGGTCTGGTGTTCTGGTGTGTTTGTATGCGTGTGTGGAAGTGTGGCACCCTATAAGGGCGTAGACAGCTTTACCGCTTCCGTGCCATCAACGTTATAAGACCTCTAATGACTAGGCCATTGTATATGTCCTCATGGAGCAATCCTCAGATGAATCTATCGAGCAATTGGTTGTTATTGAAGCGCTCATCATTGGGAGTGCAGCGAGAATTTAGATGCTTTAATCGACTAATAAAGTCTCTCACACTGACTCCCCTTCCTCGCGTTCAGCTTTTTGGAGTTGAGATGCTACTCCCCAAAGCACACCCTCACGTATGTATTCTTTCAAGAAAAATCTCTTGAGAGTGGGGTAGTGAGTACGCTCTTCAACCCTTAAGGTTCGATACCAATCTCTGGCCTTACCACTCAAGGTTAAGCCTAAGGCTTTACACTTATGCAGTATACTACCTTGCTTCTAGGTTTCCTCTCAGGCAGGCCCCGCATGTTTTCCGCAATAGATCGTCTGATCGTCTGAGCAAACGCTGCAAGATCACCTAGGTGAGCGGCATAGCTGGTGGAGGCACTTCTGGGATAGATTGGTTGATAGGAGTTGGCGTTGGTCTTGGTATGTAGGCAGCTGACATAGGATATGATATGTAACTAGTCCTAGCTCCTCTTGGATAAGGGTTGTGATAAGGTGATCATTGTTGAGCATACGCTATTGGCATACTAAGAGGTATAGGAGCTACATGAGCATGAGTAGCGATAGGTACATATGGTCGATAGGCACTGGCATGCACTGTTATAGGTACTGTTCTACTAGGTAGCGGTGTCGTACTAACTATAGTGGTAACAGGTGCGCTTTCTATCATGCTCATCATAGGAGTAGGCGACTCACCGAGGGAGTCTCTAATTGTGATAGGGTTGGTTATTTGGCCTTCCCCGTATCCAAAAATTTCATAGGGCCAGTGGAAGCTAGGTTCACTCCCCTATTCTACCTCTCAAATTGGATAATTCTATGAATAACCTCACATATCATTTGTTGTTGCTCCTCTAGATTAGTGGCACTAGACGTAGATGGTATGACTTCTAACCAACCTACATGGTATGTGTAACTCATGTATAGGTCAATTAGAGTCTCTGTGTGTAGATCATATTCCCAATTTTCATTGAGAAATATCCCATCTAGACTTGGAGTGCCAAACGGTTCTCTTGAAGTGGATGCAATGTCACTTCTTATGGATCGACTTCTAGGGACCTCTACTTTAGGAAGAGCAGCAGAAGGTGGTAGCTCAGTAGGGCCTTCATTAAACGAAGTGGGTAGAATATCCACATGGACACTCTTTGGGAGGGTAAGGTCTACATAAGATGTGAATGGCGAATCTACTACCCCTCCTTCTTCGTTCACTTCGCTTGTCGCATGTTTAGAGCGTGTAGCTCTACTAAAGGTCTCTATTAGACGAGTAAACATGCTAGATCCGAGTTGTGGGGCCCAACCTGGCATGTTTTGGGTTGCCTCCTCAGGGTTCTTGGTAGGGTGCCCTTCCATGGCTTTTGAGACAAAGGACGAGTCACTAGCCGCTATTCGTGGATCTTGGGTTGCGCTTCCTTGGGTTCCAGCTAAAGGCCAAGATGCTAACGTGGAGGGATGGTGTGAGCCTACGTAAACTGAAATGCTTTCTAGTTGCTCAAGCTCTAGCACCCGTCCAGAGCGTAGATGTATGTGTCGTGGTGGGTAACTACCCTTAAAGCCCAAGTGGTTTCTCGAGTGTTTCGCACCCCGTTTTTACTTGTTTTTGTATTGTTTTTAACCCGTTTTTAACCCCCTTACTTATGGTCAAACCTGAACTAGGGCATGTGATAGCTCGAGACGAGCGTATCGTTTAAAGGGTCCTAGTGTGTTTTACAGCACCATGTTCACCTATCCAAAGCTGCAGTGGTCCTCAAAATAGTCTGTTTTCTTGTGGGGGAAGGGTGAAGGCCTATTTGCTTGTGGAGGGAAGGGTGAAGGCTTTATCCCACATGCTCACTTCACTCCTTGGGGGGTGGGCTACATATAGAGCTCCACTTTCCTTAAGCTCTCACTTGAAAGAAAGCTATGGAGGCTCACTCTCCTACATATATATATCAAAAGACTGAGGCCGTCGTTGGGGGTTTTCTCTTTTTAAAATTTTTTTCTCTAAATAAAAAATCTTTCCAGTCAACACGTTTATTTTTTAAAAAAATTTAAAAAAAATTGATTTTATTTTTTATTATCTTTTCCTTCTTTTTTTATTTTTATTTTTTAATTACTTATTTATTTTTTTTCAAAAAAGGTTCTCTAGGGTTTGGGCTTGGCCGCGGCGCTGTTCCCACACAGCGCAGTCCTGCGGATTCAAAAATTCCTCTCGTCCACGTTCTCGAACGTAGAAAACTAGAAAACAGAGCGCACGCCCACACGCAGAGCGAAAAAATAACAGAAAAACATAATTGCAGCAGACAAAGTACAGAAACGAAAAACGTGAACACCAAGTACTCAATCGCCTTTCCTACAGTGTAAATTTCACTTCACGCAGAAGCCCGAGCTGCAAACTGGAGCTTGGTGTAGGGCATCTCCCTGTCAGCGGCGCCAAAAATGTGCTCTTTCGTCGCACGAGTTGGAGCTGGGGACTTGCCGAACACCGTATGTGAGCCACGAATGGCTGCAAGCATACAACCAGGAAAGCAAGCTCAAATAGAAAACAAAGGTGTGTCACTCACTGCTCAAACCGCCGCTGTGAAGGATTCTCGTGTCGCAGTGAAGAAGGAGCCGCCGTCACCGCTCTACCGCCTCGCCACCACTGCCGTGCCGCTACACAGTGCTCGATCACTCTCTCTCTCTCTCTCTCTCTCTTTCACATACGCAGGAGAATGGGACCAAGAAGATAAGGCAAGAGCACACTTTGCATTCAACACATTGAGAATCAGAGTTTAAGGGTTACATTTGACTCTTATAGGTGATTTAGCGATTCACACATGGGCGCCCATACATGGCCGACCAATCCTAGCCCTTATCCTATTGATATTCAAGGTGCACCTCTCATCGGCGATCACCCAATCCCTTTATCCTTTACATGTGGTGCCGACAAGCCCGGCCCATGACTCAGAATACTTAAATTAATTACATGACATAAAACATAGTACATCTCAATGTCCGTCATAGGTTAACAGTGAAAATGACCATTGGTGAGGGGAGCTGATCAAGCTTTTCTCTGCATGTGCTTCCTACACCTCACCTAGGCCTAACCATTAGAGGCAGCGGTGCTTCTCTGGATTGTTTTGGAGCTGGTGGCATGTTCTCTCTTCAGGTGGATCCTCCAGATGGCCCCATCACTGCCCTAGTATTTGCAGTTTGTTTTTTCGCATGTTCCTCTAGGAACTCGCTAATTTCCTTCTAGTCATCTAGAGTCTCCATTCTAGCTCTCATGGTATGCCATGCTTGGATAGATTTCTAACATGTTGGCATGTTGTTCAAATGGTTTCCTCTACTTTGTCCTTTTTTTAAATCATGTTTGTAACCAGCAAATCAATTCTTTTCTTCACTTAGGATTGTTCTCATCTCCTTTACCTTTGTGTACCATTCCTGAATTTGTTTTTAGTTTGTCCTTTAGCTCTAGTTTTGCCTTGTGCTTGTCCTTGAGCTGCTAGATTTCTACTTCCCTTTTGGCCAACTCGTACTATTGACACACTCGTCGGGTGCTAAACTGGCAAACCGTTAAACTATACTTGGAGCTATATGGCCCTTGGATTTTGCTAAGGTGGTTATATCTCATCCCTTGTCTCTCTTATGCCTTTTGAAAATCCACCTCAACAACTTTAGTTTTTCAGGGTACCGGGGCTTTTGGCTTTGCATGCATGGTGTCTAAAGCCATTGGTGCAACAAAGGCATGGGGTGCTAACAGTTCCAAGGTGACAGCATCGTCAATCTAAACATGCATTACTTGATCAAACCTTTGTCTTCTATATCCCTTGCTCTAGCTCTAGCCTCTATTGAGATTCCATCCTAGGTAGCCTTTAGGGGTTAGGTAGAAATGACCATTGGTGTGGTGAGGGGACCTGATCAAGCTTTTCTCATCATGTGCTTCCTCCACCTCACCCAGGCCTAACCGTTATTAGGAGAGGCAGCGGTGCTTCCCTGGATTGTTTTCGAGCTGGTGGCATGCTCTCTCTTTAGGTGGATCCTCCAGATGGCCCCATCATTGCCCTAATATTTGGAGTTTGTTTTTTCCCATGTTCCTCTAGGAACTCGCTAATTTTCTTCTAGTCATTTGGAGTCTCCATTCTAGCTCTCATGGTATGCCATGCTTGGCTAGATTTCTGACATGTTGGCATGTTGTTCAAATGGTTTCCTCTACTTTGTCCTTTTTTTTAATCATGTTTGTAAGCAGCAAATCGATTCTTTTCTTCACTTAGAATTGTTCTCATCTCCTTTACCTTTGTGTACCATTCCTGAATTTGTTTTTAGTTTGTCCTTCAGCTCTAGTTTTGCCTTGTGCTTGTCCTTGAGCTGCTAGATTTCTACTTCCCTTTGGGCCAACTCGTGCACATGCATGAATTTTGCATTTTTCACCTTGGTTGCTTCCTTTTCTTTATAGCTTATCCGTGATGATCTTGGTGAATTGTCCTTCCGTTTCTTTTTTAGCTCCTTGATGGTATCTTTATCCTTATTGTGCTTCTCCTTCAGTTTCGTTTTTAGCTCCTTGATGGTATCTTTATCCTTATCGTGCTTCTCCTTGTGGATATTTGACCAATTATTCTAGCTTTTCTATGTGTGCCCAGAGTGCATGTTCTTCATTTTATTTTTCTTAAAATTACCTGGGAGTGTCCATGAAATGTTCTCGAAGCTCATTCTGAGGTATTGTGTCCATTCGCATGCTTGCCTTAAGCACTAGCTCCTTTTTAAAGGGCTTCTCTTACTATGTGCAACAGCTACCTTTTTGTCTAAGTCTGTAAATGTAGCTGGCATGAAGATTTCAAAGTTATAACAAACATGCAAATCTTGCTGCTTGGCCTCTTGAAATTCTAGAGGTGTCCGTCTCCTCTTTAGTGGCATGTACAAGGGATTAACTCATTGAGTTGGTGGCGCATGCACACATATATTCATGGCTGTATTCTGGAATTGTGAGGAACTCCTTTTGCCATTCTCGATATATGCCAAAATCTTCTAGCTTGGGGTGTGGATCATCTGTGATAATTATTGCATATCCCCCTCTTGTGTGGACTGGGCTATATTCTAGAATTGTGAGGAACTCCTTTCTCCATTTTGGATGTATGCCAAAATCTTCTAGCTTGGGGTGTGGATCATGTGTGATAATTATTGCATATCGCCCTCTTGTGTGGATTGGGTGAGCCTTCCTCCACCTATGAAAGCAATAACTGATCATAAATGTTACAATTCTGATCTTCGAACAGGTTAGCCAATTATGGATTGGCTAACTTGGTGTGCCATGCCACGTTAGAGCACAAGGTGCCCTCTACAACCAAAGGTAGAAGATCTTCTAATTCTTGGCGAGGAGCTCGGAGAGGGTATGATACACATAATGTTGCTTTGTTGGTGTGACATCTGAGTTACAGGCTTTTGGTAGAATCTGCCTAGTTGATTCAAATGGTGTTATTTACATTAACACCTTGAACATCAGTTTTGGCTTTAGTAGTGGATTGCTAGTAGCTCGTATGAAGCCGTCATACTCTGCACCAGACAAGGACTCCAAAATAGTATCATCAATAAAAGCTTCAATGTTATCTTGGGGGAGAGTATAACGTACCTCCAGCAGAGTTTGCCATGGGGGAGATGGTTAGGTGCCGGCACCTACTCAAGGGCAAGAGGGTTAGTGGGAAATTCTATACGTTGACAAGAGAGAGTGGAAAAAATGCATTCTGCATGAGACTTGTTAGTAGGCGGAGCATTAGGATACGGATTAAGTAATTTGCTGGCTACATTATAATACACGAGGTAAGTAGGGTTAGATGATGAACTGGATGTCTCTTCTTGACCATGACTTGAGAGGGGTGGGTGGCTAGGCCTGTGGTGTTTCATAAAATCTTAGAGCTCAGTGATATCCTCATAACTTATGTTAGGATATTCAATATGTGTTTTATCAAAAGGGTTGATGAGTGTTATTTCACCTAGGCTTAGGTCCTCAGAAAGATTTATATTATATTAAAGCAATGAGAGGGTCAGTGTAGACAAAAAAAGAGTAAGAGTTTGAGGAGGGGCCCGAGGCGTTACTGGCAACAACTGACCCATCTCCGAGGCTTGCTCAAGGAGTAGGTGCATTTCATCTGTAGGTTCTTATCTTTGACTTTGGTCTTGTATGGCCAGTTGTCATTCCAATTCTTGTATACAGGAGTCCTTGGTGCTGAGGAGGTTTGATATGGCTGTTTCTCCAACCATCCTTGCAGAATCCAACTCCTCGAAGCGTCTTGTTGCTTCTTCTTGAGCTCGCATCTCGTGGTAGCCTCCCTTGCCTAGGCCTTAATGATTCTTTGAAGTCTCTTGGCATCCAATCTTTGACTATCCTATAGGTGTTGGGTTACTTGTGTCATTGCTTCATGGTGTGCAATCATCATTCTCTACATTTCAGCTTGATTGGTGCTCATGGTATCATTAAGTGTTCGTACCTTCTCCGCATATGCCTTGTCGTTATGTTCTCTTTCTTGTTGCAAGTGGGTCACTCTACTTTCTGGTTCTTTGAGACTTAAGGTAGCATTTGGATCTAACCTTGTAGCTCTTCTTCTTTGGCTAAGGAAGTGTGCTGGAGCTGCTGTACCTGCTGGGCATGGATAGCTGCTAGCTCTTGGTTATGGGTGATTTCCTCTAAAGTTTCTCTTTAGCCTACTCTAGCTGTGCTTTCAGATCTCTACTCTGTTTAATCCTTTGCACAATAGTTTGGTTGAGAACCAAATTATTGTTTTCTAGTGCTTGGTACCTGGCCTCTTTCTCCTCGGTGGCCTTTAAACTCTTCATGATCACATCTCTATGTGTGGCCTCCACCATTGCTAGGTGTTCTTGCAAGTTCTATACTTGGTTTTTTGACTCTTGAACTTGCTTCCAGAGTGTGGCATTACAATCATGAAGCATATGTGTCGTGAGGAGATGGCACCTCTATACTCATTTCTCCTGCTCCCACAGTGATGCTCTTGTGGCCGTTACCCCTTCCAATCTTGCATCTAGCAGATTGAGTTGCTCATCCCCAGGCCTTCCACTATTTCCTACTGGAAGAATTTTTCATAATCTATATTATGTAGAAATGACCTCTGGTATCTTCTCTTCATCCTCCAAATGCCTTGTTTTGCTCGAACTGGGTGTATCTTCAGCCCTTGGCCTTTTACCTCTGTCCAATGGCACTACTGGGACTTGCACGGGGAGCGATGTTGCTTTTTTAAGCTCTTGGGGTTCTTCCATTTTGGCACTGATTATGCTTTAGTCTCTGGCTACATCCCCGCAAGTGTGTCTAACATAGTAGAATTCTTGAGTGGAGGTAGGTTTTTGAAGATTAGCTAAGTTGGGGGCTTTGAGGAGGAGTCATCTGTTGTGTTTTTTCTTGTGTGGCCTAGCTAACAGTGGCTTCTTGCTACTCTAATACTTCCTAGTATGACTTGATCTCTTGTGCGAGCTCAACCTCAATCCTTTGTGTTTCCTCATCCACATCTAGTATGACACCTCTCATCTTCCTTTCGGTCATCTTCTTTTTTCTTCCTCTCTTGATATCCTTCATTATTGCCTTAGTTTCCATGAGGACAGCTTGTCCTTCTTGCATCCCTATAGGAGTCATCGTTGGTTGCTCTGCTAGAAGTGTTGTGCTGGTTCTGGTTCTAGAAGGGTCCTTCTAGCCACATGGTTAAGTTCCTGTGTCATCTTGTGTCATCAGGTAGTACGGGTTGCATATTTTTGATTGATGGGATTTAAGGTAGTTTTCCATCTCCTTGTGTATATAATATACCCAGTCCTCCTCCTTTTCTTCATGGACCTTCGTGATTCTGTTCAGTGGTACCCTATTGTACTGGTCCACTAGCTTCACCTGCATGATCAGTGACATAGCCCTAGATGCCTTCTCTGTGGCTTCATCCCTGATGTTCTCATGTTCAGCTCCATTAGAGTTGTAGGATCTCTTCTTCAACATGGCATCCAGAGGCATCTTGTCAAAGGCATGTGCATGTATCTTGACTGGTGATGGGAGCTGCAAAGCTTCACGGATTAGATCTTCTATGAATCAGGACTTGTTTTGTGATGCCATCGGCTTTTGTTATTGTACCCCTCTTGGTGGCTTTGTCATACGTCTTTATGTATTCTACACAAAGCGCCATGTCTATATTCCTAGGAAGAACCTATGCCGTCCTGCCAAGGCCCACCTTCTCCAACTTATCTTTTACTTCTTCCTCTTCCAAAATCTGGAGGCACCCCAAGCTGTGATACTACAATTCCACCTTTCCATGTGCCATGTGGATCTTGCTAATGATGGCACCATGGAAGGCCTAGGCATATGGACCCAGGTAGTTCATCTTTGGGCCCCATGTTGGTCTTTTCTCCTAGCTCACCGGGGATCCCATAGCACTGGCCTGTGTTACCACAAGGGTCTGTGTAGCTTCTGGGTCTGAGGTAAACATCTGTATAAGTAAAAACGATCACTCTATGGATGGTTATAGGATGAGGGTACTCACTTTTGTTCACTCTCTCTAAAATTGGGACATCGATGCAACTTGGGTGGAGTACCTCGATCGTGTTATCGCCACCATCAATTAAAACACGACATGTGCCTTCCGAGCCTAAAGCAACATATCTCGAATGAGATACAAACTAATGCCACACCAGCAAGTCAGGGTTTCAAGTCATCATCCATGTCACTAGTATAAGTCATCACCACCACACTATCTCGATTGAGATATGTATGCCACTTGGATCCATGTCAATGCCACGATGGATCCCCTTGGACATCCCGCTCAGATGTACATTTAGCATATTCAATGAGGCCATCTCCACTGTCCACATATCTCGAAGGAGATATTGAAATATAATCTCGACCATTGAAATATCTCGTCCGAGGTATAGAGATGTAATCTGATCCATCCACGTATCTCGTTGGAGATAACAAGATGAAATCTAAGCCGTTCAAAAACCTCGAATGAGATACATCTACACAATTTGCCCCATCCATCCATGCACATTTGAAGATGCGATCCCAATCATTTAAATATCTCGATCATCGAGCTATGAAGTGAATGTCGGCCGTCCAAACATACCTCGATCGTGATAATGACCCAAAATCTAAGCCATCCATGTACCTCGAACAAGATACTTAGTTCAAATTGCGGTCATCAATCCTTCACCAATCCTAAATCAAATGTGTATCTTGGCCGTTTGTCTCACTAACCCTAAAATCGTGTGTACATCCGGAGCGTATATCTTGCAAAACCTAAAGTGCATGTCACCAAACCTGGATCGAGGTTATAAAACCAGAAAGTTTCTTTTTCGCCTCATTGTCACAAGTCGTTTTCACTCTCCATGCTCTCTTGATTTGGATTAGCATTAGTGGGCTTATTAGTATTGTTGTAAAGCTTCATTAGTGCTACTTAGCACCAAGCATTGGACCTTTCACGTTGACCTACCCATTTATGTTAGGCTTACGTTTTAGCATGGAGTCACGCGAGGAGGGCCACTCGTCTATTGTGGACCACATCGCGGAGATAGACCGCGAGTTAGTAGCTATCCATAGGACTGCTAGAGACACACCGTCTACATTACATATCATGGCAGACTTGGAGGCGATGCTATCGTCCCTTCGTAGCCTTCACGATATTGTTTATGTAGATGAGTGGATAGCCGAGCATTGCACTGCTCCTGTGTCACATGGCTTAACATATCGTCAGGTCTGTGATCTTGGTCTGATTAGGGATGGAGCTGTTAAAGTTTTAAAGAGGAGTGTGTGCGTATGTGTATTCGAAAGCAAAAGTTAAGAAAGGCATTCAATTATGGGTGGGTGAGTAATTGTCTAGTTCTACCAATTCCAATGGTTGGGTGGTGGCTAACCCATGGGCCAGATGGGGTTAGGCTGGAATCAGTGGAGTTTTAATAATTAAATTGAAATAATAGGAATACGCTTAGAATTCAAGTAGTTAAATAGAAACCTGAAGAATTTCTGAAATGAGTAGATCAATGGCTATGCTTGACTTTGGTTAGGAAAAAAGTGTTGATTTCCTCATTTATGCTTAGATCAATGATTGTGCCTGATTTTGGTTAGGAAAAAAGCATTGATTTCTTAAAACTCAGTCAGTGATAGTTTTCCTTCTATATAGTTTAATCAGGTGAAGGATAGTTTAGTCTCTTGACCCCGTTAGGAAATTCGTTTAAGAAAATAAAAAAGGTGGAATTGTCCCTGTTTTTCAGGCAAGGAAAATTTTCCCGGTTTCGGTTTTGGAATGACCACCAGATTAATCTCGTGTCGAGACATTTGAGGGAAGGCCCTGAGTGGGAAATCGTGCCCCGCAAATGAGGAAGCTACTTCCACTACTAGCAATTGGGAATCCGGTGCACGGAGAGGGCAAAGGGGTCTCACAAACTAATTATGTCTGATGTTCAACTGACCTGAACTAACCCTGTACTCACTCATCTGATGCTAACTGAGTTAGAACTAAACCCAAAATCAACACCCCAGATATCATGCCAACACACTCCAGTGGTTCATCTCCATCGACTCATCGAAACAACACAATACTATAACTAAAATATCAAATACAAACACTTGTATCTACTCACAGTTGAGACAAGCCAAACTCTCTGATTTCATTAGCTAGATAAAACAGATGAGTATTCCAATATCCTTAAGATATTGCGTATGAACAATAAAAGAAGCAACAAGAGCAAGGGGGGATCCATAACAAGATTTTCATCAACTAGATAAAACAGATGAGTATCCCAATATCCTTGAAACAGATATTGGGTATGAACAATAAAAGAAGCAACAAGAGCAAGGGGGGATCCATAACAAGATTTTCATCAACTAGATAAAACAGATGAGTATCCCAATATCCTTAAGATATTGTTAAAAGAAGCAATAAGAGCAAGGGGGGATCTATAACAAGATTTTCCCAACTCTTCAATTCCACAAAACCAGACTCAAAAAAAGCTCTTGAACCACACCTATAGGCCACTACCAAACATAGCAGAGAAAGAATTGAGTTGGAACTTGGGCAGGCTCAAGTTCCAATAGAGTTGCAGCACCACATAAATCCTAGGAAACCCATCATCCTACGAGATCATGTATCTCCTTTGCACTTTCTGCTATGAACAAGCCAACTTTTCCAATTCTATTCTATGTCATTCGAGACAAACCACATAAAACCAGCAAGCTGCATACTATCAGCAACTATAGAAATCAAAATCTTGGGTCTTTCCACCCCTTCTCAATGTTTCCTTTAATTTTTTCTAATTTTCAATACTCCCGTCTCAGGTGGTGCACTACTTAAAAACCCTAAGTATCACATGCATTCAAGGGGTATTTAAAAAACCCCTTACTAGAGAATTTTTCATGAGTAAAATGATCCTTTTTTCTTTATGGACTTACGATATTTTTTTTCAAAATTGATTAAAAAAAACCCTTATGTAAATGTATTTCTGTAAATTTACCTTAAAATTTTTTATTAAAAAATCAAGGGTCTTGAGGGGTTCACCTAAAAATATGTAAGTAAAGCACATGAGTTTAAATGTATGAATATTTAGGTTACATTGTCTCAGGCTCAAGGTATTAGAGTAGGTTCCAAAAAAGTCCACACTATTAATACTTGGCCTACTCCAAAGAATAATACTCAGGTTTGTTCTTTTTTAGATATATGTAGTTATTACATAAATTTTCTTTGATTGCATTACCCTTGACCATGCTTCTTCGTAAACAGATTATCTTCCATTGGAGTGAATACCAACAAAAATCCTTCGACTGCTTAAGAATATTTTGACACATACACCTATCCTTCAATTACTTGAATTTTAAAGAACTTTCTTCCTTGTAGTGGATCCAGTATTGGTGCAGTCCTTATGTAGGATGGTCATCGTCTTACATAAGAAAGTCATAATTTAAACCCTCTCAAACTAAATACAACACTTATGATAAAGAACTTCTTGCTATTGTTCACACACTTCATATGTGGAAACATTATTTAATGAGTTCTCGATTTCTCATTAACACTAGTTTGGTAATAGGAAAAAAATGTGTCCATGGACATATTTATGTCCTCATTTACTGACCAACTTTATGGAATTATTTGGAGCACATGGATACTGAATATCAAAGGTTTCCTTTTTTCATATCATGAGGTACATAGTGAATGAAAAGTGGCATTTTTTGGGATCACATTGCTTACCTTTAGGCTTTTCAATTCCTAATAAATTCATAAGCCAAATTATAGTCATAATGCATAGCTGTTCGGACTATATTTGTATCAAAATCTTTAATTATCCAATTTCTCATTGCTTTCCAAAGTTATTGGATGTGCATTACTTCACAAACAAATCTATGGTATAATAAAATCCATATTAGGCTCAAAAATGAATTAGAAATCCAAGATTTAGGTCTTAATGAAAAATCTAAAAAATTTAGTTGTCTCAAATTTTTTTTGAGGATTTTTATAGCTAATCAAACAATCATAGACTAGAAACAAATCTTGCACACATGTTCTATAAAATGCTACGTGTTACTAATACATTTTATGAGATCTAATCATATGTATACCTATCCTTTTAGGAACTTTGTTTTGAATGAAAATTTATAAATTTTGAACCATATTGATTAATATAGAATAAGAGACTACTTTGTGCATTTTTAAGAATCTCATAATAATTTAAGTGGAATATCTAGTCATTTTATATAATAATAAACACTATTTTCATAAGTTTCTCACTAGATGATCCAAATATAAGTAATAGTTCATATACATTGTTTTGTTATCAATGTAGTTTTAAAAGCTAAAATCATCACCTTGTTTTTCAAATAAATTGAAATGTTTAGATATAATTCTTGATTAATTACTTTAGTGGAGACATTTATTTATTATTAATCACCATATAAGCTCACACTATTATCATATTTTTGGTATCAAAGACTCAACGACTAAAATGAGATTCAAAGAAGGAAATTTAATTGAGTTCATTACTAATGCGGTAAATTTTTTTCTCATGAAAAATCTCTCTCATCTCCTAAATATTATATAAGGCTTAAGAGAAATTAATAATGAGTTGATATTATTTTTTCCTTACATGTAGGCCAATGGAGAAGCTCTAGCAACTTGTGCGGGCAAGAACTCGGCGTGCTTCCATCTGGGAAAATGTAGAGGAGGTCCGGGTGCTCAAGAACGTATAGCTAATTAGTCAATTACTCCTCCCTTAGCCGCGCCATTTGTGAAGTCCCTGCCCGCCCACTCCCGGGCTCCTACCGACAGCGGAAGCGGCATCGGCCTCCCGTGCGGGGCGGGGGTCCAGCACACCCAGGGCTTCACCCGCGGATGTCCGAGGGCGATCCCACAGAGGCCGGTGGGCCTAGAAGACTCCCCTTGCCCGGAAAACACGGGCGATTCTGCCAAGAAGGTGAAAATTCTTTTAAATAGGAGATTGCTCTAACGAGTCAACTCATGACTAAATTAAACTGATCTGACCAAGACTGAAGTCACATGGTTAGATCAAGAAGAGACTTGCACTTGGTCCATGGAATCACCACTTTTTTCCTCATTTTTGAGGCACAGCCCATGATCCCTTCCACAAAACAAGGTCTTCTCATGATTTAAACAGATTAACGTAACTAATCGTATGTAGTTGTTTCTCAGGAATCCTCTGATCCAGACTAACCCCATCTGGCCCATGAGTTAGCCAACCACCCGACCCCACTGAGTCATACAAAAATCAAATATGCACACCACGTACACACCCAATATGAAATTGCCATTTATAATAGATTCGACTGGCTTTAAGACAATCCTTGAATAAAATCATAATCTTTTTTATCATCATTTTCCAAAATTCCAAGTCCATTGTATTACAAAAATGCATCATCTGAACTCTCCGTTGAAGACTAGCTGGCCAACCAACGAGATCTAGTATCAAATTTTTGTTCCCAAAAACCTTTTCTTTTTGTCCATCATATATCTTCCTCGACGTATGCATGAGTGTCCTAGCAACTGCGAGCCCGTGCATCGCCTGGTCAGAACCCTCTAGGATCCTCCTTAGCTGTCCTAGCACTTCACTTAGGGACCACCTCGTCAGCCCTTGCCCATCGTACCAGAAGCACACCATTTTAACCGTACCGAGGTCGGTCAAAACCTCGGCAAGCCCACGAGCTGTTCCAACGCACCTCCTTTAGAAAAACATAAGCCAAATGCTTCCTCCACCAGCATTCTGGCATAAAACAGTCCTTTGAATGAAAAACAGAGTTTCCAATGCAAGTGAGATTCCAGTTTGAGATTGGTTCCAAAGACCCTTTTTCCAATAATTCCTAGTTTCATAATGAGGATCCTTGATCTCTCATGAGGGTAATCTACACGTCATTTTATCCATTTATCCAACTAGATTCTTACTGAGATTGGTCAAAGAAAAACTAGATTAGTTCCGATAGTCTATTTAAATATTAAGAGTATTCTTAAACACTAATGGTGAATCTTATCACCAATGCAAGTGTCATTAGATGCTAGAAATGTGCTCTTAAGCACTAATAGTGTTGCTAAACACTAATGGTGATCTTAATCACCAAACAAAGTGTTGTTTGACACTAATGAAGCTAATCTCCATCAGAATTAGTGGTTGGGCAAACCCTAAATGCTAAACCATGAGCTTCACCATCTTAATCTCCTTTTTTATGCAACATCCTTGGCTTGATTAAGGGTTGTTCCACTCTCATAAGCCTTTCTCTTTCTACTTAAGCCAAAACATAAAAAAATTTTAGTTTTTTCCTCTTCATAAATCAGCACATTACTCTCTAGAAATCTCCTTCAATACCCAATGTCAAAGGACAACACCCAAATTAAGAAGTTCTCAGGAGAGGGCTTCCACACTTGGCAAGTCTTTGTCAAGTACAAGATGATGTCCAAAGGTTTTTGGCCATTCATCTCCAGCACTAAGATTATTGATCGAACTAAGGCTAAAGATATTGAAGATGATGAGAGGGCACAAGCCATCATCATGCTTCATCTTGATGAGGCTCTCATTCACCATGTGGACCAGCTTCCGACTACAAAGGAGAAATGGGATGAGCTTGACAAGCTCTGTGGAGCTCATGGTAAGAATTCCAAGATCTCACTTAAAATTGAATTTTTCAGCTTGGAACTCAAAGAGGAAGATGGCATTGGATCCTTCATCTCTCATTTGAAGGGACTTATGGCTCAACTTGCATCAGTGAATGTGAGAATGGATGAAGATGATGCAATGGTAGTTTTGCTAAAAGCAGTCAAGAAGGTGTACCCCACCTTAGTCACCACCCTGAAGAACATACCTAATCCCACCCCTGAAGGAGTCATTCAATCTTGTCTTGATGAAGAAAAGAGGCCAAAGGGAGGAGTAGAATCTTCAAATGCAACAACTTCATCGAATATCGAACAAGCTTTGTCACATCAAGTGATCAAAGTAAGATGCGTCCATTGCAAAAAGGTGGGTCATTTGGCAAATAATTGTTGGATCAAATATCCCAACAAAATGAAATGTAACAAGTGTAAACAAATGGGACATATCACTTCCAAATGTCCTAACAAAGAGTTAGAAGCTAACTTTGTATCAGCCTCTAACTCCACTGAGAAATTGTTTTAAATCTCAATGTAACCACACCTATATTCCTAACCTTGTACGCCTAATGTTATAAAGGCATCCTATGTCCAATACCACCTATTCTAATTTTTTTTCATAGTTGGTATTGAGGGGGGTATTAAGAGACTAAGGTTATGTAAAAGGGGAGGAGAAGGGTGTGTGTGTGAATGGACTTATGGTCCACTAGCTCACCTATTTATGGGTGGAGCTAGAAGGCATTTTATGAGCAAGAAGCTTAGTTGTATTTTGAGCAACTTAATAAGATAGATCTTTTCTTGTATTTTGTGAGTCTCTCTCCTCCACATATTTGATCTAGCATGAGCACCACGAAATTCTAACATTGTGCACCAAATATAATAAAGGGCTTGATGGTCCATGAAGAATACGAATTTGTTGGCCAATAAGTAATGTGTCAATACTTCTTGACTATATAAACCATGGCCAACCCTTCGTGCTCCACGGTATTCACCTCTGCATCATTCAATTGACTAGTAGAGCGAAGCAGACTAGATAGTTCAATTGATGACTAGCGAAGCAGACTAGATAGTTCAATTTGAACTCACTGGGCTGTGCGAGTACGCATCCAATAGCAAAGTTTGATGCATCGATATGCACATGAAATATGAGGTCCCAATTGCGTGGTCTTAGAATTTGCATGCTAGCCAATGCCTACTTCAATAGATCATTTTCTTCCTCGCATTCCTTAGTCCATTCAAAGGCAATGAGTAGCTTGTACAATGGCCTGGCGATTTCAGTATAGAAGATTATGAAGTGGCAGTAATACCTAACATGGCCCATAAATCTTTGCACACCTTTGTAATTATTGGGTGGTGGCAGTTCCAAGATCAACCATCATCCGTGGATATACCGTTCTTAGAGACAATGTGTCCCAATATCACACCATGTTTGACCCAAATTTGGCACTTTCAAGGGTTTAGGGATATACGATATGATCAAAATTTCTCAAATACCTTACTTAAGCAAGCTAGATTATCTGCCCATAGAGAGTGTGCACACAGATCATCAATCAATACCTCTAACCACTTCTGCAAGCAGTCTTTGAAGGCTTTGAAAGCTATGCACATCAATCATTGGAATGTTGCTAGGGCACTGGTGAGACCGAAAGTCATGACTTTGTATGCAAACGTCTCCCACACTATATTGAAAGATGTCTTATGCTGGTCTTCTTGTGCTATAGACACCTGATTGTAGCCTGCAAATCCATCCAAGAAGTTGTAAGCTTCTTCACTAGCCACTCTCTTCAAAACATGTTCCGTATAAGGCAATGGATAGTGGTCTTTCCTAGTAGCTGCATTGACCTTTTTAAGATTGACACATACCCTAAGTTTCCCATTCTTTTTTGGCACTATTGCAATTGGTGATAACCAATTCGGATGTTCTATCTCATACATGAAATCCGCAGTAATGAGTTTATCAATTTCCTCCTTTATAATTGCCGCATATTTAGGATTCATCTAGTATGGTTTTTGCCTAGTTGGTCTTGATACTTCCATGATTGGGATCGTATGTTGTACCACCTCAGGTGGTACACCCTTCATCTCCTTGTAGTTCTAGGCAAAATAATCCTTAAACTCCTTAAGGAGAGTAACGAGCTTATTTTCTTCTTTTCTTTAGTTGATGTCAAGTCCTCAGCAATATAAACAGGTTTGGCTTCCTCCCTTGGTCCTGCAATATCAACTTCCTTGACTTCAGCTGGGCCATCGTATGATGTGGACAGTCCATCTTCCTTAACCCTTTTTGCCATCAGTTGGGCCACTTTCCGTTCGTCAATTGTGTAGGTTTTGAAATGGTGTGGTACTGAAAACAAGTCTAGTTTATCCTCATTCTCACTTTTTATTTTAGCCATGACTTTCATGGCCTTTCTCTCAGCTTCTGTCAAAGCTTTATTTTGTTTTCGACACCCAGCTTTCGTAAGCTTAGGCGTTTTTGGTTCTCGAAGGATGACTTTCTTCTTATATTTCCCTTCAAGTGATATCTTACTCAATTCCTCACCCCAATCCTTAGAAAACTCATTGTTTACCTTAATGGCTTCAAGGTATCTTAGCCACTAGGCATCCGTGGGGTTTCTTTGTAATAGGGCATTTCGTTAAGCAAAATATCGTTTCTGCTTTCGCCATCTTCTAAGGCATTGGGCATTGGTACGGCCTTGTGATCTAGTCTCTTCTATGCTAGGAGAGGTCTCTCTTCTGATTCCTCATCAAGGGTTTGCCAATTGACCATACAAACAGAGGTAGTGGAGAACAGTTCCAGATTCCACATATTGGATCCTTCTGAGTCACATCACATCTATGGTAGCTTAGCACATGCATCCAGTTTTCAGTGAAATTCGGAGGAGGAAGTGATGCATACATTTGCATTTCCTCTTCCTATTTGGAATTTTCCACTGTGGGCTAGCATATTTGTATGGATGTGATCCACTCAGTTGTGACCAAATCATTACCAAACAGTTGCCCTTCCATGGGGTGTGCTCTCCACATTCTAGGATCTATCTTTAAGATTTGTGAACCCCTACGCACCTATACATGATCTAATGTCCAATCATGCACCAATTTGGATTCCCTCATGAAGGGTCTCCTCAATATTATGTCATATGAGTGTGGTTGGTGCAGAAAGTCCATTACTACAAATGTATGATGGTAGCGAAGTATAAAGAGTTTGAGTTTCACATTGTCCAAAAGCCCAATGGGCCTTGAAGATGTTTCGTCTGCAATTTTAACAATTAGATCTGCTCTTTTTAGATCGGGTTTTCCTCAGTTTTCTTAACACCTTCTTTATGATGTTAACCCCCACCTCACTGTGTCCAGGATAGCTAGTTCTTGGTACCTATTATGATGAATTGGGATTATAACATTAGTGTCGTCACTTTTGTAATAACGCCCCAATTCATTAACTGGTATTTTGACAACTTTGGTTATTCCTTCCCTTGTGTGTTTTAAGGTTCTTTCTGCTAGAGGTGATAGAACATCCTCTTTAGTGTCGGTCGGCCTTAGTCCACCTTCTACTTATTCCTTTCTATATGCCCATAATGTTGGTGAACTGCGTAGCAGTTGTCCCAATGGCATTTGCATAGAAGTGGACAGTACCCGCACGAGGCTGTCTATGTCTCTGGGTTCTTTAGCAATTGAGGAGGGTTCCTTCCATTTCTGTGTCTCATATCCATCCCTAGGGAATGAATGGATGGACTCACCTTGCACATCTTCCTCAAATATTCTTGACATTGTGTTTGCTTGAGATCCCTCTTCTGTCTCTTCTCGAATTGGAGTAGGTACGTCCAATTATCTTTTCCTTGTTGGCTTGTTTCTTGGATACATTATATCCCTAACTTGGATATCCCTTAACTTGGCTTCATGAAGCCGTTGACATTCTACTAAGGCCCTAGCATCTTCAAGCTTCATTATCTCGTCTTCGGTATTTGGGTATTCCCCGACTCCTTTAGGGGTTGACGGCCTTTCCCCTTGCATCTCTAGGTTAGGCTCTTTTGGGTTGACCGCTTGATTCCCTTCTTCTCTTGATTGGGTGGATCTGGTGTTGACCATATCTTCTTTAGATCCATCTTAGATTGTGACCCTGGTGTCACCCTTACCCACTTTTTTCACTCTTCTTCTTCGGCGAGTTCTAGAAGTGGCCGCATCTTCTCGGTTCCTCCCCTTGGGCTCCTGTTAGGACATTAAGTGGCATGATATTTCCAGGCTACACACTAATGGTCTGGACGGTGGCCTAGTTAGAAGTGGAAGTCAAACCACTTGCCCGGTATGGACAATCCTTGGTCAAATGATTAATGCTGCATTTAATGTCATTGCGCGCGGAGCAGTCAATTGTTGGGGTTGGTGCGTATGAACCACATTCAGTGATTTGATGCCGCCCATCGTAGCCAAAACATTATAGGCAATCCTCTCCTCATGTTTGGGTTTGAAACAGAGGTACTGGCGTGTTATTCTATAGGAGGACATAGAATTCTGGTGCAATCTCCGTAGCTTCCTCATAGTACCCTCCACTAAGTTCTACTTCATGCACCATATCCATTTCTTTTGATGGCTCTTCAATCAATACTTGGTTGATTTTAGCCTGTGGTGGTTGTGGTGGTAGAAAAGGTGGTGGTAGAGGTGAAGTGTCATGTACTCGAAACATCCCCCTAGGTAAATAGGAAGAGTTGGGTTATCCTCTTTGTAGCTGTAGTGATTTGCACAGGTGGTGCTGGTAAGGCCAATGGAGCTCTACGTGTTGGCAATTGTGCAACTGTTTGGAACCTTGGATATCTGCGGATGGAAGTGTCATGATTCCCTAATTTTACACAGTGTGTACCATAGAGTAGTGGCCTTGCTCTTAACTATGGACATTTGGTGGTAGTGTGATTCAATCTGCACATAGAGCACCACACCAATTGCCTACGGGGGTAAAGATGGGTATGCCTATGCCCAGATGTTTCTCTTCCCTTCTTTACCTTCAATTTATCCAGTATGGCATTACTAAGCTCGTCCACAGTCATGTTTCTGACTTGCTTTGTCTGAGTTCCAGTCTCTA
Organism: Cibotium barometz; assembly: GCF_041138505.1. Lineage (NCBI taxonomy): Eukaryota > Viridiplantae > Streptophyta > Polypodiopsida > Cyatheales > Cibotiaceae > Cibotium > Cibotium barometz. The sequence continues at coordinate 21,675,370 of NC_141057.1, read as the reverse complement.
GGTGACTCAAAACATGCGAAGTCGTTGCTACCGAAGATATTCTAACATCTTTTGGTTGTTGCAATTTTAGCATATTATCTTCATGTTTAATTGCCAGTTTACAACATGCGTCTAGAGTAGCCGGTTAGGCTAATAGTTCCAGTCTCTGGGTGACTCAAAACATGCGAAGTCATTGCTGCCAAAGATATTCTGACATCGTTCGGTTGTGGGAATTTTAGCATATTATCTTCATATTTAATTGTCATTTTGCAACATGCATCTAAAGTAGCCGGTCAGGCTAATACCAGATAATCATGCATCTTGTGGTCTCTAACTCCCCTCCAGAAGTAAGGGAATAACTAAACATCAGTTTAGCATTTCCCATAGTTTGCAACTTGAATTTAAGTGCTTTAGTCTCGAGACACATAGTCTCTCATCGACTCCATTTCCTTTTGTTTGATATTGTGCAGCTGTGCCATATGACTCCATCTATCGCCACTTCTAGCAAAGCTGGGCACAAACACATTATTGAGTCGTGTGAAGTTAACCTTTCCCTCAGGTTTGAGGGTTTGGAACCACTGATGCGCCCTATGTTGCCTCTTCTAGGCATCTCCGGTCTATGGGGTGGTCTTGCCACTTCATTTTGGAATGGCTCATCATTAGCCGTCTCTCTACGTCTTTTAGAATTAAGAGTTCCATGTCCTGAAGGAGCATGGGGGATGATTGATCATTTGCTTGATGTCGTTTTTGGTGTAGAGGTGGTCTTCCAATTCACCCGCTACTCTTGGTAGGTTATCCTCTTCATCTAGGGTTACAAACCCTTCCTCTAATTTGGGCTCTTCACATTAATGGGTTCTAAGTTTAGAATTTCTCCCTCACTTCTTCCCATGAATATTTTTAGCTTTTTACCCCATGATTGGAGTAAGTTTACACTTCCCATCTCCTTTTGTTTGGCTCTAGCCCTTTGAGTATTGAGCTCTTATTTCCTTAGGTTGAATTCTCGTAGAGCTGCTGTTCCACCTTGATCCTTTTTAGATCTAACTGTACTTCCTCTAAGGTTGGGAAGAATACTTGACATGTCCTGGCCACACTTTCCATGTTTCTTCTCATTCGGGAGGTGCTAATGTTTGACAGCCTCGAATTTGAAGTTTGGATAGGCACTTCTTGCCTTGGACCAAGTCCAACGTTGGTTGACAGACCCATGCCCAGAGATTGTTCTTCTTCATCTTTTGCTGGTTTGGAGACCAAAAAATCCATGGGCTATATCAATGATACTGTTGAATTACGTAGGGGAGGGTGGTTTCTCCTCTTCCTTCCCAAACCCAGAGTATGAGAGCCCTACTTCCATGGATTCTTCACTACTAGTTTCAATGGTGGTCAGATTCCTTAAGACACTTAATTGAGTGCTTACTGAGTAGTATGAACCCACAATCTTTTGATAGGAAGATCCTAGGTGATTTGATGCACTATCGTCAGGAGTGAGGTCGTCTCCGATGAGATTTCTAGACCTCAAGTGCATGTGAATATGATTTGATAAGCTATTTTGCTGCCCCAACAATTAAATTTTGGTTAGAGGCCATGAGATTGCAGAGAGAACAGTTCACGCATGAATTGTTAGGAAATAGTTCATGTCGTGAACAATTTTCTACACTTTCACATGTTTAAAATTTTTGCTTTATGACTTAGAATTCCACGTTACCTTGTTATGATTTTCAATGGTCTCAAGACTTCCTTAGCCTTAATTCGACAATACCAGGTTCATGGAGTTGGATTTGATTAATGCGTGAAATTGTAGAAAATGTTCACATCGTGAACATTGAGATAAGGTTACACATCGTGAAAAGCAATTAGTTCATGTTGTGAACTAAAAATGGTTCACGCACTCTGAAGGGTGCTAAAATGGTTCACATCGTGAAATGAAAATGCTTCACGCTGTGAAGTACTCTAAAATAGTTCGTCGTGAATGATTTTTTGTAATTTCACGAATCTTAATTTTGTCTGAACTCATGGTGTCAAAGGTGTTAGGATAAGGCTACCTATTTTTGGCAATGTAATCCTATGAATTGCGGTGTTAATTGGTGGAGTTGATGTCGGGAGTAGTTCATGTCATGAACAATTTTCCTGTAGTTTCACGTGGGAATTTCCCACATCGACTAAGGTGATTTTGGGTGCAAAATACTCATCCAAATGTTTCTAAGATGATTGTGCCACGCCTAAGGGATGTAATACAAGATAAAGGCATAATCAATGGCTCCTTATTTTTTTTTATTTTTTTATTTTTTTTGAAAAAGAAAGAAAAATAGAACAACAACTTGCTCGTTTATGTTGATGATTCCAATGATGCAAACATTAAAACTAACTAGGAAAAAGAGTGAAGCTCTCTTCCAAGACCACTCTGTTGAGATTCAAGCTCGATGTCAGTGTGAGCCAGCTATGCTATGTGCTGGCATGTTAGGTAGGAACATGTGTGAGACATAAATGGCCGCGTGTCCAGCTGGTCATAGTGTGTGGACATTAGCTAGGGTTAGATGTGTGTGAACACAACTCATAGTGTTGTGTGTATTATGGATTATGGCATTATGCATTGTGTGAGAAGGGAGATGACTTCCCTCTATGGTTAGGGTTTGCAATATACATTAGGGTTTGCTCCTATGTGTGTGTCTCCTCCCCCTCTACCGTTCTTTCAACATGGTATCAGAGCCTTGTGCTGTTTATTAGGGTTTATGAGAGAGTGAAGAGAAGAGGAAGAAGAAGCTGTGAAGAGAAGCTGTGCCATTGAAGCTGTGAAGCTTGGAGCACACCGATTACTATCATATTTGAGAGCTTGGCCTACCGGGTAAGGTCTTCTAAACATCCTTGAGCGGATTGCAAGTGATATAGGCAAAAACAAAGCAATTTAGAGCAACTCAAAGCAAAGCAAATTTCTGGTTTTTGAAAGCTTTCCATTAAAGCTTGGAAGCATTGATGTATGGTGGAAATACATGTAAATCTGGCAAAACAAACATGTATCTGACAAGGAGAGATGTATTGGCAACTCCTATGCAAGCCCTATACTGATTTTAGAGCAATTTACATGCATTTGAATGAGTGAAAAAAGTCTGGTTTTTGAGCTCTCACAAAACAGAGAAAAGCAAGTCAAAAATTGATGCATTTGGAGCGTGTTTTTGGCAAAAATCCAACAATTGATTGGTTGCACACATACCCAAGTGTGTTGGGCACCTATATCCATCTTCAATTAACACTTAAATAACTCCCAAATCCCTCAAATGCAGGCGGCCCAGACTGCACAGAGAAAACAGAGCACATTTTTGATATAATTGAAGCGAGGAGATCGATTTCTACTTGGTTGCTTGATACATTTCAAAATTTATTTAGCAATTGGTTGCTCTACACATCGGAGAAGAGGGCTACATGGTTGGTTTGATCAATTATGCTTAATTGAGCTGGGAATGAGCTGATTAAAAAGCCTGTCCACCACTGGTTGCAGAGAAACAGAGCAATTTTAATTGAGCAATTAATCTTTGGTCTTAAACAATTGGACAAATTCCTCTTACATGGAGTTGATGGACACTATTTCTAAGCTAATGAATGCTTGAATTGAGTCTCATTTTACAGATCCATCAGTCCAGTCCCATGGGTTAGCCAACCAGTGTAGTAATGGGATCCAATTAGGAATTTGGTTAGGGTTTGTCCTGGGTACCAGGGAAAATAGTTCCTAGGCCCCCTAGCCAAATATTCATGCAAATTTAATGCCACTCACACCACTTACACACCCAATATGAAATTGTCTTTTTCATAGATTAAAGACAAATTTAGGAATTTTGGGAATTATTCGAGTCTCATTTCTTATAGGATTGGTTGGAAACTCAGTATTTTTGTGTAGTTTAAGCTAACATCTATTTGTTGGTGCACTCTTTGTGCCATTAGATTATATCTTGACACAACTATTTGGCGTATTTGTTTGTAGTTGTATAGATGCATACATCAATGCAACAATATTGGAAGGACAAGGGAAACATGACACTAAATTTAATTGAGATTATACAACACCTTTCATATGAAGAAGATAATGTTAAATACTATCTCCACTTTGAGACATTGAAGTAAAAACATGGGCTTTATTTAATTTGCCAAAAGAATTCTAAATATCAATTAAAAAGGAACCTTAGAAATGAGAGATCTCTAAAGGGTGTGGTGTTAGAAACAACAAAACAAAAAGTAAATCTCAATGACAGTAACAATGTGCTAAGTTTACGATTGATCCAAAGATAAAAACCCATCTTAGACACTATATCAAGATTATAAATCATGATATATATGCTCAAATTTGAGGGACATTGAAGTAAAAACATGGGATAATAATGCCAAAGAACACTTGCAAAAGGAGCCTTAGAATTGAGGGATCTCCAAAGAGTGTGGTGTTTAGAAACACGAGAAGCAATCAAATTTCAAGGAGATTGTTACATTCAAGTTTACAATTCATCCGAAGACAAAAACCCTTCGTAGACACTTTGTCAAAATTATAATTGAGTACAAATTGTATCTCAAACATAGCGTTTTCTCATGTATTGCTCCAATACATACAAAGTTTCCCTATAATAAGCTGCTTCATTTACTAAAGTGTTGCAAGTATACTCCCGTTTGTTCTTTCCATAAATCCAACGAAGTAACCATGCGCTGATTGTTGTCTCCAAAAAACTTTGAAGCTCCTCTATATTTTGATTCCACATCTTTGGAAAAATCAAGTAGGTTCCGAGCATATTCCACATTACATTGTAGAGGGTATCATAAAAAATTAGCATGTTATTTCCATCCAGGTCATGAAAAATTCTCCATGCTACATCCAAGTTTTTGTGGTATACAAATCGATATCCAATTAGAAGATCCGTCTTTTGACATGCTGCCTGCCCTGCTAAATGACCTTAAACTTTTTATATACAAATCGATATCCAATTATAGGATCTGTCTTTTGACATGCTGCCTGCCTGCCTTGCTAAACGACCTTAAACTTGTGATGGTGCCGAGGAAAGCACAACTCAAGAATGCGTCGAGACCTTTGTAGTCTATTAGTACTCTAGATCCATACCTCAAACCATTGCATACAAAAATCAAGGAAAGTGAATGCATCTTTGTGAATCAAATGTCAAACAGTATTCTCTTCCACAAGATGCATATGTTTGGCCCAGTCTCTGGACATACATCACCATGTTGCATCTCAATGGTCTTAAGTAATATATCACCATGTTGCATCTCAATGGTCTTAAGTAAAACACCAGTGAGTTCAAGTATCAATACTCTTCTTTGTTTCCTTATTGTATCTGGGGGTGGTGGAACTCTTTTGCTTCTATCTAGGTACATGAGTCACCAATGATTGGTGCCACCTCAATAGTAAGTTTTCTGTACACTTGAAATCAAAGCTATATGCTTCAACATATCCTGTTGAAAACAAAATGTATGGTCAATGGACATTCAAAATTTTAAATAAATATATTATGTGCCAACAACATAAATTCATCCATGATATGGATGGTCTTAAACCTTCATAGACAAACGCTCCAATACCTCAGAAGTTCAACCAAAAAAATAAAAGAGCGAGTATATTGTCAATGCTAAATTTCATCAAATTTATTGAATATGATGTATAAAAGATCTTCACTATTGAGATAATTGAGTCTATCCAAATTAAATTAAAATATTCATAGCCTTACACCTTGACAAGGCAATATCTTCAATAAAAAACAAACACATCTTCATTGCAATCGAATTGCAAATATTGACAAAAGAGAAAATCAAATGACAGTTGCTAGGCAAAATCTTGTAAGGTGTTTTGGGCTTGTGTACATATGGGATGCATGGCATGTAAAAAGACTTGGCCTTGAATGCCCTGGCAGGTGTACAGAGTGGATGGTTTGGTAGTAAGCTAGTACATGCATGGCTTTTTTTGGAAGCAGGTTCTTGAGGTTTGAAGTTTTTTTCATTGTAGCTGTGTGTGGCCTTGAGGAAAGTTGGTCTCCAATGTGGGAAAGTTTGTAGAAGGCTTTTGATGTTGACAGCCTTTGGGCTTTGATATATGTATGTTGGAACAACAGGGTGGTTTTATGATTTTTTATGAGCTTTTGGTAATGCCTCTACGTGAAAATACATGGGAACCTCACATGTGATGATGGCTGGTCGATCGTGGGGGCTGATTCTGGATGTAGTCCATGGCGCTCCATTTTTAGCAAGCTCGTGATGATGATCGGCAGGTGCATGGCACCGACTGCAATAGCCATGTTTTCGAAAATTATGGTGTAGCTAATGAAGAGTGGGTGGCAGCTCTAAAGGGTGTGCTAACGATGGCAAAAAGGCAGCTCTTGCATTCGTTTTGGAAAGTCGTGGGCGTGAGCACTAAGGCCACCAATTGGGTTGTTGCTGTGGCCATCCTCCAAGCCTTTCGAGACACCAACATGGCCAGCAAAAAGTTGACTTCTAGCTCCCCGTTACTCATGGCAACTTCGCCAAAGCACAATGGAGACCTCAGCTGTTTTTGGGTGGGGGGAGTTTTTGAGTTTTTCTTTGTTTTTGTCACCGGGAGAAGCTGGTAGCAAGGAGATTGAGAGGGAGTGGACTATAGGTTGTGTCTTTTCGTGGGCTGCAGCGGTGGTGGTTGGTGGTTGGTGATGCCAACGAGTCTTTTACGTAGATTATAATTTATTTCGAATGCACCTTCTGAAAATCTTTTTGAACTTCTGTTTCAGGGGAACTTATTTAAATATGAAGAGATATTTCTCCATCCAAAATTATCCAAAATCTGAATAACCTCTTTAGAACATTTTCTCTCTCTAGGGAGGCCAAAACAGGTAGAAACAAGATCTTTTATCTTTCTGAAGAGGGATTCGACTACAGGGGGAGAATTTGGATATCATGAGGGGCTGGGGAGGAATCTTACATGATACGATGAAAGAGAGTGTGAACTTGTGTGCACATGCACTTGTTTTGTGAATGAATGTGCATGGTGCAAATGGGTGTGGGGTGCATGTGCAAAGGTGGGGTGTAGGTGCACAGTTGTATAATCCTCATTGAATAGAGAATCATTCCTTTGGTCCTCTTCATTCCTTTGCCCTACATCTTCAAAGTCTATAGCATCCCCAACTTCTTTATCATCATCTGTGTTATTTTTGTTGTCAATATCATCACCTTTGTCTTCCTCCTTTGAACTTGGCGGGTCATCAATGTGAAGATTTTCTTTTTTTGCATCATCTAGTGTTTGCTTTTTTGTGCTGCCACTTGCACCATACCACTCTTGCAAGGACAAGTGACCATCTAAAAGGACCATTATTGTGGTCCAATGCGCAATAGACCTGCTCAAGAGTTCAACCCGACTCTTGATGTGTCTAAAGGAGATTTTGTGCTTGTACAACCTTGTGATGCAAAATAACCCAACATGGTTGGGAGTGACAACGTGATGTTGATCAAAACAATAATCGATAAATTACCTACAAGTTCAGATACAATATTGGGCACCAATTTCAAAGCAGAAGAATGAAAGTGATGTGGAGGTTTATAAGGATTTCAAGAACAAGTATTGGTGGTGGCGAGAGAGCACAATGATCCTCAGCGCTAGGAAGACACTAGCTACATCATTTGGGCATGGAAGGGTGGACGACTTCCAGAGAAAATCAAGATTCCAAAGGCTATAATACTCAAGGCCAAACAGAATCAATTGAATCAACATAAAATTGTTGCACCATCACACGTCAGTGAAATTGAGCAAGAATGATTTGTTAGCACATGGGCAACTAGCTTCATAATCTTTTAGCAATGTTGTATGAACCTACCAAACTCATAGTTCAATCATTATTCAGATTGTAAGGCTTTCTTAATCTTTTAGATTTATGGTTCACCCATTGTTCAAGAATTTTGATTCAATACAGATGGTGATCTTTTTAATTCTATCACCTAATCTTTCTTACAACTCAAAGTGACATTGAATATCCTTTCTTTGTTAAAGTTTCTGTGTTTGATGGTCAACTGGAGGCTATGTGATATAAACAAACTTAATTCTTGGTGTGCATGTGTGTGTGTGTGCAGGCAAATTTACATCCCACCAACATCATAAATACTTGTTACAATAGTACATAAATCATATCGCATTATTCAAATGCTATTGAGAACATCCAATAATAAATCTTGCATATCACACAAAAAACATTGTATTGGATCTAACAAAGAATTGTCCCAAAATTGTGCATATTTCCAAAATTCTTAAACTTGAGTTAGACTCGACTATCTTTAAAACAATCAGTTAATGAAACCATAGTGTCAGTGATCATAATCCTCCAAAATATCCAGTTGAAAACTTATTTCCAATCATTCCTTCATTGGTGTATCTATGGCATCATTGGCAACCAGAACGCTCACCACCTATCTCCTCGGCCTTTTCAATAGTTCCTAGCTCATATAGTAACCAGCAATATATTCACATATCAAAAATGGAATCTTCGTTGAAGATCAGCAAGATCAACCAACGGATCCATATAAAAGAGCCATGCACTTATCCGTTGAGGACCAGCAAGGTCAATCAACCAGATCCATGCCCAAATTTACAAAACAACTCTTACTCCTTGTTCCAATATCTTCCATGACACACGTGTGGGTATCTTCAGCGACACACGTGTGGGTATCTTCAGCAGCGACCCAGAGCCCGAGCACCGTATGGTCAGTACCCTCTAGGATCCTTCCTAGGTCACCTAGTGCTTCACTCATAGGCCACTTCCTTGGTCCCTCATCCACTGTACCAGAAGCTCACCATTTAAATTGAACCGAGGCTAGTCAAGACCTCGGTCGACCTTACTATGCAAGATGTCTTTTGTTGACTCTCCGTCAGCTGTTGCAACTTTATCAGTTAGGTCTCCCCACGACCTCATTCTCAAGACGGTCAAAATGCTTCCTTAGCATTATTGACATAAAACACTCATTTAAAAAGAGGTCATAAATGGAGTTTCTATAATGAACTCTTGTCTTTCACATTGTTCCACATCTGTCCACATTCCTTAATCCAAATCCAATTCATATGTATTCCTATTCTCATCCAATCACATCAATTTTTATCTCATCTCATTCATTCTTATCTCGATTCACATCACATCACATCTCACCCATTCACATCCCATATCATTCATTTACAACCGATTCACATGACATCACATCTCATTCATTCACATCCTGATTCACATCACATTACATATCATCCATTCACTCACATCGACATCGCATCCTTTCACATACACATCACATCCATTCTTCCACATACACATCCACATCCATTCTTCCACATACACATCCACATCCATTATTTCACATACAAATCCACATCCATTCTTCCACATACACATCCACATCCATTATTTCACATACACATCCACATCCATTCTCTCACATACACCTCCACATCCATTCTCTCACATACACCTCCACATCCATTCTTTCCAATACACATCCACATCCATTCTTCCACATACACATCCACATCCATTCTTTCACATACACATCCACAACCATTCTTTCACATACATATCCACATCCATTCTTTCACATACACATCCAAATCCATTCTTCCACATACACATCCACATCCATTCTTTAACATACACATCCACATCCATTCTTTTACATGTTATTCCCATTTAGTTATTGAAATATACAAGTGAATAGGGTGTGTGTGGGAAAAAGCCCTTGGATAGAGGCTATAAAAGAGGAGATGTAATTGTGAAAGAACCTGTGAAAAGGTGAGAAGAATCTACTGGGAGAGAATAAAGGGTAGCATGAGAGAATTTAGGAGTGTGGAGTTATTCTGGGAAAAGAGAAGAGGTGGAGAGAATCAGGCAAAAGGTGGAGATATTCTGGGAGTGAATCATGGAGAAATCAATGGGATTAGATGCTTGATGTAAACTCTATAAATTGAGGCATAGCCCTAATGAGAATTTGTTGGTTTTTGAGTATCATGCCTACATTAATCTATTTGCTAATTATTCACTAATTACGTCTTAATCATTTACTAATCACTTTGTTAATGATGTTGATTCTAGTGTTTGATCCACCATAGCTCATCATTATGCTCAAATTTCAACATGGTATCAAAGCCATGCCTAGAATCAATTAGGTTTATGAGCCCATTAGTTAATTAATTAGAATTAGTAGATAATTAGCAAAAAAATCAAATTTTTAGTTAGTTTTTCACTTCCCCCTTCACCCCGAACCAGTGGAGGACTCCATTCTCCTTGCACAATAAAAATTAGGTCTTGTGCTTCTAACACAAGCTAGTCAACATCCTTGGCTTCAAGCCTATCAAGACGGCACAGCAAACCGCCAAAGGAATTAGGAGAATTCGCGATTTTTACAGACGCCTTTTTTTTGAGATGTTTTTGACATTGCAACTTCCACAGATCAAATCTCTCTAATTCCTCTTAGCCCAACTTGTGTAATCAAGCATGCTCTACAAGCTGTGGACAGAATTGAGTTTCATCAAGTCTACAATGAGATCCAAGCTCTTCATCAAATCTGCAGGTGACTTTGGTAAAACAGAGATTAAGCTTTCAATATTTGGTCAAATCTTGTGTTTCTTCGCTTAATCCTCTACTAGACTCATTGCTATTGATGCCTTTGAAAGCATTTGAGCTCATTTGAAGTGCAAGGCACTAGATCTGGACTCCCCGCATACTCTATTTTTTGCACACAAAATAGAGCATTAATTTGCTGATCAGTGATTAATCAATGCTAATCACTGTATTTTGGTGCAATTGAGGTTTCAAATTAACCATTAGGTATCTGATACAGATCCCTATAACTTCAGATTGAGAATCGAAGTTGGTTTGATACTCCAACCATCCCGTACAAATTGGTTACCCTTGATTTAATGTAATTTCTGGTAAAATTGTGCTGATAAATTTGTTAAAATCATCATTTTGCATTCAACCCTTGGTTAATGCCTACAAATTACACTCAAATTCAAGATTATTCACAGCTAGAGTTGCATTTGGAATGTGCATGAGAATGAATGCTATACGCATTATGTATTGGGCACATTGCATCAGCGTAAAAATGGGAACAGACACTGCCCTTGTCCAGAATAAGGCAAGAGGTAAGACCTCCCGCATAAATTTGGGTTTGCATTGCATAATGATACAAAATAAACATAAAAAGCCCAAAGGAATTGTCAGCAAAACATTGAAACATGTTGCTCACATATGGAGCAAAATGACCTGACGAGCGAGCTCATGGCCCCACCCATGGAAGAAGAAGAATATCTCTTTCCAAGAGGAAGATCCACACCAAGAAGATCTAAAGGAAGACATGGACACGAGAAGAGAAGCTGCCCCTAGAAGACTGAAAGAAGAGACGGACGCGTGGAGAGAAGCTACCACGACAAGAAGACTGAGGACAAGAGAAGATGTGAGGCTCCAAAGAGTGAGGAGCCATGTAAAAATCTCTGAGAGAGAGAGAGAGAGAGAGAGAGAGAGAGAGAGAGAGAGAGACCCCACAACCCAATGTAACCTGCCCCAATAAAGTAAGGGGAGGAAAACTTGGTATAGGGTCTAGGTGTACTAGGAGTATTCACTTGAGGGGAGGTGTTGAAATATACAAGTGAATAGGGTGTGTGTGGGAACAAGCCCTTGGATAGAGGCTGTAAAAGAGATGTAATTGTGAAAGAACCTGTGAAAAGGTGAGAAGAATTTACTGGGAGAGAATAAAGGGTAGCATGAGAGAATTTAGGAGTGTGCAGTTATTCTGGGAGATATTCAGGGAAAAGAGAAGAGGTGGAGAGAATCAGGCAAAAGGTGGAGATATTCTGGGAGTGAATCATGGAGAAATCAATGGGATTAGATGCTTGATGTAAACTCTATAAATTGAGGCATAGCCCTAATGAGAATTTGTTGGTTTTTGAGTATCCATGCCTACATTAATCTATTTACTAATTATTCACTAATTACATCTTAATCATTTGCTAATCACTTTGTTAATGATGTTGATTCTAGTGTTTGATCCACCATAGCTCATCATTATGCTCAAATTTCAACATTAGTAGCTTTTTCTAGTTTGATTTTGGTAATGGGACTTTTTCTAACTTTCTACCAATTGCTTGGCCTAATTAAAGGTTCCTTTACTCGAATGACTATTTCTTTATTCCTTCTCAATTCCTCAATTGAATTATATTCAATATTCCTCTTGAATAAAAGAATTCATGGGATTTATAGAAATCAATTCTACCCATATTTCCACTTTTGATAAATAATCATAAATTGAATTATACTAAAATTTCCTCTTCTTCCCATTTTAATTTCTTGGATCTCAAATACCATGGGAATTCCTTTTTTTTGCATTTAATTATTTGCATTCCAATTTCATGGGAATTTCTCTTGTATCGTCAATATTTCTCATAATAAAATACCCAGTAATTCAATATGCTAGGAGTTTCTCTTTTCCCATCTAAATGATGCAATTCCTAATGTCATAGGAATTCCTCTTTCACCATTTAAATATTTCTCATAGATAAAATAATTTTATCTAAAATTTATCTTTGAATTTAAATAAAATACCCATTAATTTCAATGTGCTAAAAATTACACTTTCCTCATTTAAATATTTGAATTCCAACATGGTAAGAATTCCTCTTTCATCATTTAAATTTATATATGCAAAAAGATAAATTTAACTAAAATCCATCTTTAATTTTTAAATAAAATATACATTATTTTAGCATCCCAATTTTTCTCTTACTTCATTGGAATACATGGATTTCCATTGTCATGGGTATTACTCTTTTAACATAAAAATGAATTACTAGAAATTTCTCTTTTTCCTAATTAACTATTTATTCATAAACATAAAAATTAAATTTTCCATGATTATAACGAGAATCATTCAATTGATCTAGGATGATTAATCCTAGAATATGGTAGGAAGTCCTCTTTTCATATTATGAATGAAAATGATTTATGTGTTAATTTTTTTAAAATTTTGCCATAGCTTCGCTGCTATTACTGATAATTCTCAATAATTTTGAAAACATAAAGTTTAGTAATATCATATGATAGAATAACCATTAATTGGATCAATATCCAATTATAGACTTGATTCCTAATTTTTCCATGAATTAAATAGCATAAAAGCATTAAAAAGCCACTTATTTGGCCTCAATTTGACAAGCATAGAAATTACTTTCAGATTAGAGAATTGCTTCATGAGAAGCTTCATTTGAATATAGAATAGGTCATAGGAATGACCATTCTTTGGGGGAGAGAGAGACATGCTTTACAAAAAACATTTAATTTAAGCATAAATGGAAATTTATGTGTTTTATCACTACAATTCATTAAAGAACTTCAATTGTATTAAAAAGTCATTCAATTGAATGCTTCTCAAGCTTGAGAGGGGTTGAGAAGAGAGAATCATTTGGAGATTTAAAAAAAAAACCATAAACCACACTTTACCTCCTAGATTGCTTGATTCCTTAATAAAATTAGAGGCCCCCAACCAATCAATTGGTTTGGTATGTTGATGAAGACTCCAAGGAAGATTGAAGAGAGAGACAAGCTCCAATCTCTTCAATTTGTAGAGGATTTTTAAAGGATAATAGAAAATAACATTATTTCAGTATAATAATGGCATGGTATAGTTCTCATATCTTTTTACAAAGGGCTAAGGATCTATTTATAGGTGAGGGAGGCCTATAACCAAGTCCAACTAGTTTCTAGAATTTTCTAGGTTCAGTTTGGCTGAATTTACACAAGATTTGGACCTAGTTTGGCTCCCTTTTGATTTGGTTTGATCCAGGAGAGAGGAGAGATAAAAATATCACAATATTTTTTAAGTTTAAAACTCTACCACACATGTGAAATAGGCGCCTCCTTGGAGAGTCCCCTTCTCCTTACCAAGGTGTCAAAATTGAATCATTATACCCAAAATATCTCATTTTTTTAGTAATATTCATAGTTTTTTACTAATAAACCTTGTCCTTAGTCAACTCTTCATCTTTTGTGAGTATTTACTCATTTTTGGGGGTTTCTCTTTTAATTCTTTAATTTGTCTCCTCCCTACATTTGGATTAATCTTATTGGTCCATAGGAACCTTAATTAGACCATAATCTATTTTTTTTTGAAAATCTAGACCCTTAGGCTAAGGTCCTTTATACTTATTTTCAATTAATTCCAAATGCACATTGGAAAGTTCTTTTTGAATTTTTGTTTCAGGGGAAACCATTTTAGACACTAGGAGGATTTTTATATCCAAAAATATCTCAATTTTGGATTATCTCTCTCTAGACATTTTCTCTCTCTAGGCCAAAACAGGATCTTTCTTTTATTTCAGAGAGGGGAATAATTATAAGATTAGAAGGGGAGGTTCTTACACCTGCACACCTCAAAAGATGGAGGGAAGAATCTTACACTTCTAGCATATGTGCTAGGAATGCTAAGCATAAGTGTGCATAAATAATTTGTACAAACATTTAGCACATGGCCAACAAAAATAACTCATAAAATAACCCTTTGTCCATTCGTACATTACAATAAGCTAATTTATGCACACATTAAATTAAGCATATTTTTCTATGAGTATTAAGCAACAAAAATATGATAAAATATATACTTGCAATAGTCCTCCCGTTTAAGGAAACAACTGTCCTCAGTTGTGTAAGAGAAAATGTTGTAACAACAACATTAGTCTCATTGCTATTGATGTCATAACCTACAAGGTAAACACAAAGGTTTGAACATGGCTCAGAGGTTCTTATGGACATGGAATACCATAAACAAACTCAAAGATTCATTGACCAAGCATGGCTCAGAGGCACCAAGGCATAGCTGAGAGGCTCCGGTCAACATGGACTGCAATAATAAAACTTATGTGACACTTGATTTGGTGACCCTTGCACTCATTCATCAAATCACAATTAATAATATGATATAGACAAGGTCCCTTATATGTGACATACACACTGCTCACATCACCTATTTTTGTAAACATATCCTGATTAATTTCCCTTCTCTACAATTAATTCCAATATGAAACATTGATAGGCAAAAACACAACATATATTCACCACTTGTTTTAGTATGATGAGAGTATCAGTATACACATCATTTAGCATGGTGTGAGTTACCACTTATTACACTCCAATGAGCATATCACATCAGTTGCATAAACCACTTGTTACACTTTGATTGTATTCATTTGTTTAGTATAGTCCACTTATTACAAGTTTCACTTTGACCACAATACATTTGTCAAGCATGGTACTACTTGTTACACCTCAACAATATATAATCTCAATGCCAATACCACTAGGTAATCATTATTTAATGTGGAGTCATCCATGATACCAATTCACTAGGATGGCACACTAGTGTCTGGGCATCCCCGTACAGCTACAGCTAAAGGGTGAACACTATGTAACATCCCTCCTGCATGGACATGCAACTGACCTCAGATGCAGGTTTTCTTATTGCGAGCAAAGGAGATCAATTGTTTTATACTATATAAATTTAATTATCTTCTCTAATCTATAATAAAAAACATTGTATCAAGGACTTCTATGTGTAATAAATTCTAGTGTCCCATACCACCAGAAAGTATCCCACACAAATCTAGAGATAATTATGTATCAGAATACTTCACATATAAGGTTAATATTGTGACCCATACCACAAAACTAATTCATAGAGTGAAAATTTCATAAAGTATAGTTCAAGATGGAAGGGATAGTTCCTCCAAGAAGTTATTCTTTTGATGCAAAAGAATTCTCCTTGAAATTTACAAAAATTCTTCAATAAAATTTGCTATAGATAAATTCAAATGAATATGTTACCCTTAGAGTTGGAGTGATCATCATGGTAGTTTGGTTCTTCTTCATCATCGATCATATCGAGTCCAAGTGAAATAAACTTACATAACAAATATTAAATAAGACTTGATGGTGTAAAAAAAATCCAAAAATAAGAGAGTCTTACCTTGATGTATTGTTGGCTACAAAATGAAAAGGTTAAGAGAAATAGAGAATTTAAAACAACTCATAAATAATTGAAAATGTAATCATTCGGTAAGACATTGAGGACTTATCGTAAGTCGAGCTGATAATTGTTGGAAGCTCAATGCGGCTCCATGATAGAAATCATCGGAATAAACTGCACATCATGCTTACATAACAACATGCCTACACTCATGTACAAATTCATGATTATTATCTTCATAAACTGCTTAAAAAATAATCACACATCCTAGAATAACATTTGATGGCCTTGAGCTAGATGTATAATCTAAAACATCTATCTTGATTACGAATCCATGCATAGCTATTGGCACATCTATGGTTATTAAATCCAAAGGATCTTATAAGAATAGCCACCTCTCTTTTTTTTCTTTCTTTCATTCTCGCTCTTCTAATTTATTTATTTATTTTCTTCTTTTGCTTCTCTGTCCTCTTTTACTTCTTATTTCCTTTTATTTCTCTTCTTGTCTCTCTTCTGCTTCTCCTTCCTCTTTCCTCTTCTTCTTCACTCTCCTCTTATTCTTCTTTTTCTCCCTCTTCTTCCTCTTTCCCCAAGCGTTGCCACACAACTTCGTATTATAACATAGAGTGTTTTTTGAAATCCCGCGAAGAGGTATAACAAGGAGAAAACGATGGCTTTTGCATTTGTCTCTTTAAGAAACATCCGCTTATTTACTGATGGTGCCCCTCCTTTTTGGCGGTCCGTCAAGTGCCGCACCCATCACGGTTGTTGCCTCTCGCTCATGTGCAATGCCGTTGTTGGTGCCCGTTGCCATGTTGATTTGTGTGATGCTGATTGGCGTTGTTTTTGTCGTCGATTGGTGCTTGCTACTCTCTGCGGCCTGATTGTAGCGCATAGTGTGTTGTTCTCGTTGGCTCTTTGACATGTCTCACTATCGCTTGCAACGCTGGGCTTCTTGGACTATGTGCCGCTGCTCCTCACACCCTCACACAAAGAACTAATAGGTCTTGGGCCATCTGAGTGCCCCATATAGACGCCTTTATAATGGAGCGTGCACATTGGGCTCTGATACCAATGAAATGGGAAAGTACACGGGACCTCGAGAAGCATGCCAATTGAAAAATACACATGCGAGAGAAAACTAAATTGGGTCCCAACTGCCCCCCAAGGTATGCCAAAAGAATCCCGGACTGAGAATTTTTATAGTATTTTATTCCATCAAAATAGGTTACATGGCTATTTTAGCTCAAGCTTTCTCTACAAGCTTTCTTTTTACAAAAATAGCTCAAACACTAGAGCTCGTTCACACACTAAGTGTAAATAATTACAACTCTTCTAGCATATGTGCTAGGAATGCCATGCACAAGTGTGCATAAATAATTTGAACAAACATTTGCCATCTGGCCAACAAAAATAAGTCATAAAATAATCTTGTGCCCATTCGCATATTACAACAAGCCGATTTCTGCACATATTTTCTACGATTATTAAGCATAAAAAATATGATAAAATATATACGTGTAACATTACTTGACCACTTGAGAGTAGCTAGTTGAGGCGCACTAAGGGGGGGTTATGTTTGTTGTAGAGTAGCTCACATCTGACCACCTTGAGTAGCTGAGAGATATTTCACCATGGGGGGGGTGTTGAGAAATGTGCTGCCATAGAGCACATGTAGAGGCAGGGAGTGAGTAGGTGAGCATGGAGCCATATGGAAGACTAGATTATCTAACATGCATGGAACAAGAAGATATGTACTCTACCCATATAAAAGGGGTCATTTTCAAGAAATGGAAGTACAAGCACTTGCACACATCTCAAGTCTCTCTATGAGTCCAAGCTAATCCATCTTAGAACCTAATTGATTTACATCTATTGCACATACACATCATCATGGGTGTAACTAGACACCATCCACCTTAGCTTAGAGTAATCACTCATCATTATCATGTGATTATCTTAATCCACTTGCATTCATGAAGGTACTATGGATTTCAACAATAAGGATAAGGATACCATCAAGGAGAGCTGAAAAATTAAGTGAACCAAGACCATTACAAATAAGTTCTAAAAAAAAGGAAGTAACCCAGGAGCATAATGGAAAACTCATGCATGTTTGAGAAGAGTTGGCTAAAACTCATTCATATTTATTAGAAATGTATATAATATTTGGGACATGTGGAAGCTCTCTTGTGCACATCGCTTTTTAAAGTAGTTTAGCTTCCAGAATCCAGACTCAAGAAATTAAAGTAAGCTATTCTTGAAGAAGTCAACATATTTGTAAAGCACACTATTTTGAGCCCCAAAAGCTATCTCAATAAATATATTGAAGTACATCAAGATGATGCTTGGGATCACTCTTGTGTGGGGCCAAATTGGACCCAATCATGTGTCTTGAGTAATTCTTTATTCTATTTGTGCTTGATATTTTATATTGTTGCAAACATTAATTTGGGTTCATGTCAACCTCCCACAACAATACAAGATAGAGCAACAAAGACAAGGCCAATCTGGCCCAAAAGGAGGCAAGATTAGCAATAGTATATTCAATGACCACCCTAGAAATTCACAAGCTCAGTATATGCCAAAACCACCCTATAAATTTATGAGCTCCATGTAACCAAGATGGAAGAGTGGGAAGAGCATGCAATATAAGAACTTAAGGCATTGTGGGAGGAATATTTAGACAAGCTAAAAGCCATGCGGGAAGCACCCACCCCCACATCTATAGAACTAGTGATATTAAATAAGGATGAGAAGAATTTGAATGAGGACAAATGACAGTAGGATAGCCCACAACCCACCATGAACCTGGGGGTAAGAGAATGCTCCGAAGAAAACTAAGCATCTAACTTCCAAGGAGTATTTGCCACCAGAAATCTATGGAATCTCAAGAAATAAAACAAGCAATTATAAAGAGAAATAAAACAAGCAATTGTAAAGAGAAATAGAAAAGTGGAAAACGAAATTCCATAGCTTCAATATAGTAAATAAGGGAATAAAGAAAACAAATGCTGAAATGGAAAAAGGCATGGCACCTATCCCGGACCTAGCAATCATGGCGAGTGTTAGATTCTTAAAATTGCTCATGGTCCTGTGATCAATCAACCCAAGGAACGATATGATGGGTATGATGCTAGGCAGTTGCAATTTGACATGAATCAAGGTCTCTCTGACAAAGGCAAGATGATTTTCTATCATCGCCTAAGGTGTCTTTCTACCTACATGCATGTCATATTAGAGGACATGGCCAACACCGGGTTTTGGAGATCATACTCAACATTCAGAAGAACCCTTAAAAATCTTTAATCACATCATAACTTCCACCGTCATGAGTTCGGCGACCAGGTCTTTCAACCTCGGTAACGGGTTCTAAGGAAAAAACCTACATCAAGTAGGGGGGATGTTAATGACATTTTGTATTAACAAGGATTAACAAGTATGCTCCTCCATTTGAGGATATTAATAAGTGTTATGCTGCAAAGGCACCATAAAAGTTATACATTATGAGATATTGGCCACCCAAGGCCTTAGTTAATCAAGTTTTGGGTGCCCAAGTGTGAATAAGGGCCAAATGTATATAAAGGAATTTTCTCATAAATGAATGGACACAATCCCACTTTATGCTATTGATAGCTCTTCTTTGTGTCTTGAGAGAGAGCATTCTAGAACTTGTGCCTCTTTTGTGCTTGTATGTTGCATGCTTGTGTTGGAGAGTGAGAAAGAGTGTTTTCCTTATGGGATGGTGCGAGTGACTCTACAATGATAGCGTGGAGGTGGAGCTTGGAGGATTGGAGCTTAATAAGTGAGCTTAGAGGCCTCAAGGGACTCAAGTTTGAAGCATTGGTAAGTGCCCTATGATATTTGTGTTCTATTGCTCTTACTTTAGGTGAATGCATTGAGTTCCCTCTTGGAGGTGTAATAGCCCATAACAATCGCTTTGGTCAAAGTTACCATCATCATTTAGCATGTCTTCAAAAGAATGAGGAGCATAGCCACCATTTTCATTGGATACCTCTTCAATGTTGTGAAGTTATGCGGTTGGGGATTTCGCATTCTTCTACATCGATTAGCAAAGTGGCCTGGTTGGTTGCACTTGTAGTAGTATGTAGAGCG
Source organism: Cibotium barometz (assembly GCF_041138505.1). NCBI lineage: Eukaryota > Viridiplantae > Streptophyta > Polypodiopsida > Cyatheales > Cibotiaceae > Cibotium > Cibotium barometz. The sequence goes on along the minus strand of NC_141057.1, from coordinate 21,655,288 downwards.
AAGTTGTTTTGCAGTATTATTGTTGTGACTAATAGGCTTTGGTTGAGATACATTGCTATGATCATTAATAGTCTTGACATTTTGATTGGGATTTGTGTTTGCATTACTAGGTGCTACCCAAGGCTTTCTATTTGCATAAAAATTGTTAAAAGAGTGTGGTCCAATAGGAGCACCATAATCATAGGGAAGGGGTTGTTGATTGTTAAACATTGAGGTTTGTTGATTATTAGATAAAGAGGTATTGAATTGGAGTTATATATTCCATCCCTTGTCGTCATTCAATCATTAACAACAATAATTCTTATTGGCTCTCTTGGAACTCCATGTCTCTCTACTATAGGGTCACTCTTAGGTTTTTAATTTCACTTGGACCCTCTATAATGTATTTTTTCACATAATTCAACACCTCTTGCACCCATCTAGCCTCTACTGTTCTTACAAACAAGGGAGTTCTATAGGGTCACAATTGCTTCTAAAGTTGTGTATACAGGGAGAGAGATTGGTGCCCTTAAATGGACATCTGGAGGAAGAGGTTTTTTCCTAATTATCTAGACTTCTTGAGTCATTTGGCTTAGTGCAAGGAGATCCTATACTACTTCTGAGTCAGTGGGGTACTTCAACTCCTATGTGGGCAATGTTGTTGCCACCTATTTTGTCTCGTGTTGCTACACAATTCAATCAATGTTACTACCACCTCTTTTTTCTCTTGTTGATATGTTATTAGGTCAATGTTACTACTACCTCTTTTATCTCTTGTTGCTAGGGAATTCGGTCTTTTTATCTCCAAAGTTAAATTCCCTCTTTCGTGATGTTCCCAATCCAATGTAATTTTTTCTTTTTTAGGATTTTCCTTCGGCGTGGAAAAGGGGAAATCCCAATATAGCGGTGGTGAACCAAAGTTGTCACCACACTAGAGGCTTTGGTTGGTTCTTCTTCAAACTATTCTTCTCCTCCTCTCCTTGGTTTTGTCTTCCTTCCCTAATTTTATATTTATGTTCTTGTTCCGGAACTAAGTTCTACTATTTGTGTTCCTCCATACAGCCTTTATATATGCCCCTATCTTTGTCTTACGCGGTTTCTCTTCTTTAGGTTGGTGATCTCCTCTTTAAGGTTGTTGTAGAAGACTTCTATCCATGCCACTTTGGCACTTGATTTTGTTGCTTGGATGATCCCATAATTCATTTGGGACATGCAATAGGGCTTATGCACTAGGTTGAACATTTTTACCATGAAGTGCATGCACTTTTGCCTATCCTCATCTAGATTTCCTATGATTGCATATTTATTTTTTCTTCAGAGCCACAAACTGCCTTCCAAAATCCCATTCATCTATTGTCGAGGGGGGGGGGGTTGGAGGGGTATGTCTATCATGCCTTTTGTAGTATCTTGAACACTTTATCATGCAGTTGTCTATCAATTGGGTTGTTCTACTAGATGATGGAAGCTTAATGCTTTTCCTCTTCTATTTTTCATCTGTGTGGAGGTTGAGTGTAGCTCTCCCCACCACCACGACAATTTTGCGAATTCCTTTAACCCTACTTTCTCCAACCACTCCTCATTCTTCTCTATCTCCTTCAACCCTACTGTCTCTAGCCACACCTTGTTCTTCTCTGTTTGCTAGCAGGGTTGTTGAGCAGAAGTGCTCAAACTCCACCATGCTTGCCTACAGGTAGGGTGATGAACGACAAAAGCGAGCAAGGTGTGTAGTAGGCAAGGTTACAGAGAGAGAAGAGGTGGCTAGCAAGAATAAAGTGGAAATAAGAGGAATTAGGTTTTTTAGCTAGTTTAACAGGGATTCCTTGGTGCTACTTAACCATTGGTCCTTGGAGCATGCATCGATGCATGTGTGCATTCAACATTAGGATATTTATGATAGTCGATGATCTTTGGTTTTGCTCATGATAGCTGCATTTAATACTATTATTTATTCCCCCACTATTTGAAAATTTTACATGTGGCCATTTCTTCCCCTATTATTGGTGTTGAGAGCCCAACATCTGGCTCTTCCTCAAATCATCACTCAATCACCAACACCATTTTCATTCTGGGTTGTTCTTCTTTCTAGCAATTTACCAATTTTGGTAACTTTTAGATTGGGATTTTGGTCTTCCTGCTTGATACAAGACCATGGTATGGCTTGAGCTTGTATCCATTAACTGGTTTCTTTAGGACTACCCCATCCAATGTTTCTAGCACAAAGGTTCTAATCCTTATTTTTCTCTTGATTCTATACTCTACCTTATTTTTAGCTTTCTAGAATGATATGGCCCCAATATTGAACTCAATAAGAGGACATTATTTAAAAATTCTAAACTTAGTATCCATGTTCACATGTTGTTTCCTTATCTTTTTCACTCTTTGATTGGTCTAGGTGTTAAGAAAAATTGCTCCTCATCCAGTTCCAGTAATTGCTGAATTTTGTGCTTCTCTAAGTCTTCAGGCTTTTACCTTTATGTGACTACTATCTTGATACTAGGAACTAAGAATTCCATGGGCACCACTTCCTCATCCAGTTCTAGTAATTGCTGAATTTTGTGCTTCTCTAAGTCTTCAGACCTTTACCTTTATGGGACTACTATATTGATGTTAGGAACTAATAATTCCATGGGAACCACTTCCTCCAAACCATACAACAGGCTAAAAGGTGTGAGGAATGATGTGTTTTTGTAGGCTACCTTGAAAGACCATTATGCATAGTGCAGATTCGTGTCCCAAATCAGTCATGTTCTTATTCACTATTTTGATCAAAATTCCTTTCATGATCCTATTGGTTGATTTGGCTTAGCCATTTTCTTGGGGATAATATAGTTTAGACTTTTTGTGCAGGACCATGTGTTGTTTAGTCAATTTCCTAGTCACATCATTTGACCACATACCAACTCAATTGGGCACCTGAACCTTATGATGACTTCATATAGGAATTTAACGATTGAGGCTACCTGGCAATCTCCCATTATCTATTCCTCTACCCATTTGTTGTAGTAATCTCTTTCCGCCAAGATGTACTTGTTTCCTATTTTTTGGGCTACATGTTTGAATGGTAAAACAAAGTCCTATATCCACTTCTTGAATGGTTCTAGAGGTAATATTTTCTAGTGGGGCATCCAAATTGCATTGAGTTGTCCCACTCTCTGACACATGTCACACTCTCTTACAAATTTGTGAGCATTCTTAAGTGAAGTGGGCCACCATAGCCCGGCTTTGAACACCTTGTTTCCTATTACATCTGCAAATAAGTGAGCTCCACTTACACCTTAATGCACTTTGACCAAGATAGCTTATTATTCATGATCGGCATTGTTGTGACCTGTAGCTAAGAGCTGGCAAAAAGCATGGCAACCCACTGGGCACGTTGTAAGCACCACCTTGGTATCACACATGTGAAGATGGAGAACTATAACCACCAAGGATTTGTTGCCAAGATCAAGAAGACTTAGTGTAGAAGGGCAACCAGTCACTATGTACAGTGACGAGAGAATACTTCACTGATCGGCATGAATAGAGTAGATACTGAGATAGATGAAGAGTGCTATTGTTGTAAACTCTCAAGTGTAGCTGACAGCTGTGTTATGGAACTGGAGAGTGTAATTGTACTTAGGGAATGCTAGCACTTTTGGTCAATTTATCTATATTGATCTTTCATATCTCTGGAATGGAACTAAGAGCAAGGTTGCCCCACTGATTGTTGTTCTGAGTGTCTTCTAGGTCTAAGTCCGGTATATCACTGTTATGAAAAATATGTTGTGTTCATTAGAAAGTGTGTGAGATGTTTAGTGGAGTGTGCAGAGAGTGAGCTGACAGAGTGAGTGAAGGGTGGTTCTATGGAGTTATGTTTAGTGTGGCCCCATGATCATATGTAAGTTAGTGTTCCTACACCCAAAAACTCTAATGGGTGACTATACGTCTCCCACAACATTGCCTTACAGGTCTAATACCATAGAATGTTGTCATGTCTTTCCGCTATAAAGGAAAACAATGAGACACATGGACCAAGGATTCTAACATGTATGCGAGTTGGTGGGTGGCAAGCCCATGGAGGTGCAAGTAACTTGACAGGTGGGATCCCCCTCATCATGAGGTGCACCATCGACGACTGACCATGATCTCTTGTGAAAGGTTTAAGTAGTAGGAGCGTACCTCCTAGGACTTAAAAATGGTGAACTATGCGTGAGCGAGGTGAAGCTAGAGGAAACTTTGGTGGAGGCTCGTAGCGATATTAATCTGCAAGTGTTTGTCAGACTTAGCTATAGGGGTGAAAGACTAATGGAACCATCTAGTAGCTGGTTCCCTCTGAAGTCTCCCTTAGGATAGCTGGAGCTTCTCACAATTGTATTGGGTAAAGTGAATAATTAGAGGCATCAGGGGTGAAACAACCTTGACCTATTCTCAAAATTTAAATAGGTAAGCATCCAAGGTTGCTCTGTTGAACCCTGGTGGTGTGGAATGGGAGCTCCAAGTGGGCCATTTTTGGTAAGCATCACTGGCAATGCGGGATGAATCAAAAGCCGAGTCACGGTGCCAAACTGTGCGCTAACCTAGATTCCACAAAGGGTGTTGATTTATTAAGACAACAAGACGGTGGTCATCATCATGAAAGTCAAAATCCGCTATAAGGAGTGTGTAACAACCCACCTGCCAAATCAACTATCCCAAAAAATGGATGGTTAAAGAACAGGAGAGCAATGGAGGTATGCCCATCTTGTTATCTGTTATGTTGTTTTGTTATGGTTTAATTTTGTGTGAGTTATTATGTTTTCTTTTCTATTTTTACCATCTTATTGTTCTAAATGTGATTAAGTCATGTGTGAAATAGAAGATAATAGTTGAGTTTTCTGAGTTATTTATGTGCTATTTGGATTGTTATTACTGATTTTCTGAGTGCAACAAGTGTATGAAATATAATTGTTGATTAATAGTATTGATTTAGTTTTGGAAACAAGAGAGTAAAAGAATCAAAGAACAAGAGAGCAATGGAGGTATGTCCATCTTGTTATCTTTTATGTTGTTTTGTTATGGTTTAATATTGGCTGAGTTATTTTGTTTTCTTTTCTATTTTGACCATCTTATTGTTCTAAATTTGATTTAGTCATGTGTAAAATAGAAGATAATAGTTGAGTTTAAGGATGCTATTTTTGTGTTATTTAGATTGTTAGTGATTTCTTGAGTGAAACAAGTGTGTGAAACATAATTATTCATTAATAGTTATGATTTAGTTTTAGGATATATTGAAGTCTATATGTTATGTTCAGTAATTTTATTTCAGTGTTATTTGGGTGAAACAAGTATGTTATTTTGATTACAAGTTATGATTTAGTTCTATATTATATTGAAGTTATATCTGGTTAAAGTTGTGTTCAATAATGTTATTTCTGGTTAAATTTTTGAGTTGTACAAATGTATAAAAGCTACTTTTTTGTTAATAGTTGTATTTTGTCCAGAGCTAATTTTTGGTTAATAGTTGTGATTTGTTTAAATGCTAATTTTAGGATGCATGCCAGAAAAAGAAGAGAGAAATTCACTTCCAATTGGAGGCCGAGTAGCACCGCTAGATAAGAGAACGACAACAAGTAAAAAGGAACTAGAGATAATGCAACAAGAAAGAAATGCAGGGAAAAAACATGTCGATCTTTGGATTGAGAGGTGTATTTATCCACCCGATCCAATTACCCAAACACCTCCACAATTTAGTGGGCTTACATCTTTCATTATGTAAGTGAAGGTAATGTAGGGTAATTGTTTTGGGATACACTAGGAGGCTAGCAATGCTTCCTCATAGTGTTTACACATCTGTTCAACGCACCATGATGGGCATGGATGCAAGGATTAAGGAGCTCACAAAGTCACTACGTGAAAAGGAGAGAGAAACTTATCAGAGTCTGCAAGATCTGATGCACGTTATGGAAAATGTGGTGCATGTTGTCGAGGTAGACAATGGAGAACTACATTGCAAAATGATGGGTTTGGAGAAGGACAACAAAAAGATGGCAGCAATGCTTTTAAAGATTGTTGTTGCTGCTGGACCCTCAATGACAAAAAAACAAGCACGTGAGCATGTGAGGCTACTCAAACCACTTCATGAGTTGACTAGAGGGAGTGGGCAATATAATCGGCAGGTCTATGCACAATGTGAAAACATGAAGAATATGTTTTTGAACCCAAGTGAAGAGGTTGATGATGCAATGTCAAAGGTCTTAAGCAAAAGTATGGTGAAGTATATATTGAAAAACCCCAAAAGTATGCTGAAGTATACATTGAAAAACCCCAAATTCAAAACCATTGGTGATGATGTTGCAAGAGTACACTTGAAGGAGGTAAGCAATACCTTCATAGTTACATATGCTAAAGGCATATGTGACAAGGTAGGGATTAGCTCCAAATCCTATGCTATGATTTGTAAGAAATTGGATGTAGGGTTTAAGGCTATTCTTAACAAGAGATGGGTGGTGCCCATCCCTAAACCGTTCCATGTAAAGCAGGTACGAAAAGATCTCAATGCAAAAGTCTTAGACACAAATGGTGAGCTAATACATTTGGAACATACACAGATGCTTAAGTCTGGATATAAAGGAAGTGCCCTTAAAATTACATGTAGATAATAACTTTGTATTGAATGTATGCAAGCTACAAGCAGCAATGGTAAAGTTTTACAACATGTTTATCGAAGAGTGCAGAGGTAATCTTCAATTTGTTTTGAAGCTTGATGAGAGTGAAGTCCTTAAGGGCCAAAAGCTTGAACGTGTTAGCTTGACACTAATGAATACGGCGTTGGATCCCAACATCAATTCAAAACATCTAAAATATTTCAGTGTGCAATCGAAGAATGAAATATGGTGGCTTGCTGCATTTGAGGTACCAAAGGAGGACCATGAAGTACTTAAGATTTTTTTAACTTAACAGAGATACCAAATATTGTACGATGGCAAAACAATGGTGAAGTTTTACTTGTCAATGGATTTGGTGAATACAAGGTAGAATGGCATCTTGCTAGCGATTTGAAAACATTGAAATGTATGTTTGGTGTTTCAAATTCAGCATCAGCTGAGTTCCCTTGCTTATATTGCATGCAATCTAGAAAGAAAGGCAACGATGGGAAGAAACAATGGATTGTAAGGACACGACAACGTGGTGCTCCAACACGTGACCATTGTGTTCAAAGGAATGGAATGTTGATGCCATTAGATCCTAAGTGGGATCCTATTTTAGAAATACCCTTAACAAGGGTCCACTTTTGCACCTTGCATTGCATAGTAAGGATAATAGAGATGTTGGTGTTTAAGTACGTGTGTTTTGCCTACAATCTGTAGCCTGCTTCAAATGCTGATGCAACATGCAAAAAGGTAGAACAAGTCTTATCTGATGTTGGATTGCACTAGGGGCCAAGTAGAAATAAAAGAGGACGAGAAAAGTCAGGAAAGAGTGTAAAATGCAAGAAAAGTGATGAGCTATGGTGGATCAAATGCAAGAACCAACATCATTAAAACAAGTGATTAGATGATGATTAAGATGAGATTAGTGGGTAATTAATTGATAGCTTAATGTATGCATGGATACTAAAAAACCAGCAAAAATCTCATTAGGCCAATGCCTTAATTTATACAAGTTTGTCCATGATCTGCTCCAGTGATTTGTTCCTTGATTTGTGCCACCTCCCCTACATCTAGGGGGACACCTCATCCTTGATTCACTCCACCTCTAAAAGTAACACTTTTGATATAAAAATTTATCCATTATGTATACTTCTATGCATGAAATAAAAATGATAAAAGTAACACTTTTGATATAAAAATTTATCCTTTATGTATACTTCTATGCATGAAAATAAAAATAATAAAAGTAACACTTTTGATATAAAAATTTATCCATTATGCATACTTCTATGCATGAAAATAAAAATAATAAAAGTAACACTTTTAATATAAAAATTTAAGCATTATGCATACTTCTATGCATGAAATAAAAATGGTAAAAATAACACTTTTGATATAAAAACTTATCCTTTATGCATGATAAAAATTCAATTTCTCTATGATTATAATGAAATTCTTTCAATTAATCTAGGATGATAATTCCTAGAATATGGTAGGAAGTCCTCTTTTTATGCTTTGAATGAGATTATTTTATGCATAATTTTTATAAAAATTTTGCCATAGCTCCGCTGCTATGACTGATAAATCTCAAATTTTCTAAGGGATAATGCTTATCATTAAGGAAATAATTAAAATAATCTCTAATTGGATTATTAATCCATAATGGATTGAATCATTAATATACATAAACTAAAAGCATAGAAAAAAGCCATTAATTTGGCCTCAAGCATAGCTTAATCTTGGGTTAAGGAAAAGCTTTATGAAAAGCTTGATTTGGATTGAGAACGGGTCATGAGTATGACCATTTCTTGAGTGAGAGAGAGAATTTACATAAAAATCATTAGAATTTAAACATAAATGAAAATTAACTTCAATAGCATTATGTAACTCTTCACTACTATTCAAACTTCAATAGCATTTAAAAAAAACCATACCAATTAAACTTCTCAAGCTTGAGAGGGGTTGAGAAGAGAGAAACATTGAGAATTTATAGAAAGATCAATATTCACTAATTACCTTACAACTTGCTTGATTCTTTGTTCACGGTAGAGGCCCCCAACCAATCAATTGGTTAAGTATGTTGATGGAGCCACTAATGGAGATTGAAGAAAGAGGGAAGCTCCAAAAACTAGTGAATTATTAAATGAATTCACAGTTCTTGGCTTAGGTGGAGTAGAGTAACGATGCATAAACACTAACTATTTTTCAACAAGGGGGAGGCTTCTATTTATAGGAAAAATTGAGCTCCTAACCAAACAAACTGATTCTAGAATTTTCTAAATCAGTTTGGTCAATATTTGACCATTTTTAGGTCAGTTAAGCTAACTTTTTGGAACTAGACTTGAATGAGGAGAGAGGAGAGATGAAATATCTTAATTTTTATGAGTTTAAAACTCATTCAAGCATGTGAAATATGCACCTCCTTTAAAGAACTCCCCTTCCTTACATATGTGTCATAATGGAATCATTTTAATATTGCTCATAGTTTTTTTTTACTAATAAACCTTGTACATTTTCAACTCTTCATCTTATGTGAAATATGCACCTCCTTTAAAGAATTCCCCTTCCTTACATATGTGTCATAATGGAATCATTTTAATATTGCTCATAGTTTTTTACTAATAAACCTTGTACATTTTCAACTCTTCATCTTATGTGAAATATGCACCTCCTTTAAAGAATTCCCCTTCCTTACATATGTGTCATAATGGCATCATTTTAATATTGCTCATAGTTTTTTACTAATAAACCTTGTACATTTTCAACTCTTCATCTTATGTGAGCATTTAGTCATTTTTGGATACCCAAAATATCTCATATTTTTAATATTGCTCATAGTTTTTTACTAATAAACCTTGTACATTTTTAACTCTTCACCTTATGTGAGCATTTACTCATTTTTGGGTATCTTCTTTTTACAAATATGGATTTATCTCTTCCCTACACATGGATTGATGCTATTGGCCCATAGGAACCTTAATTGGACCATAGTCTAAAGATTTCTGAAAATCTAGACCCTTAGACTAAGGTTCTTTATACCTATTTCCATATAATTCCAATTGCACATTGGAAAATTCTTTTTGAATTTCTGTTTCAGGGGAACTCATCTGAATTATAAGAGATATTTTTCTATCCAAAAATATTCAAAATCTGAATATTCTCTCTCTAGAATAATTTTTCTCTCTCTAGGCTAAAATAGTTAGCAACAGGGTCTTTATATTTCTGAAGAGGGTTGATTACAGGGGAAGATACTAGACATCAAAAAGGGGTTGGGGGAGGAATCTTACATTCTACCCCACTTAAAAAATGCGAGATGTCCTCATCTCGCAACTTGTGATAATTTCGCAAGATTCACGAATATGAGACTTAGAGAAAAATTTTAATCAAGATTAACCACCAAGATAAGTCTTAAAGAGAGCAAGATTCAAAATACGAACAAGATTTAAACTTTATTCATTCTCGGAACTTATACAGTAAAGATAGAGGAACTCTTTACACTTCCATAAGCCCGTCCATCATATGGTCACAAAAGCAGTCCTCACAAGCTGCACAAGTATAAGGTAACTCATCTATGGGAATGATTCTGTGGGTTATTGCTACGCCTATCTCAGTGGTATGAGGTGTTCTAACAAAAGGACCTCTGAGAGGCAAGCCAAAAACGGGGTAAAGGCATATCTTCTCATGAGGAAGAAAACACGCCAGTAAGAAGACCCGCTCAGAAAACCCAGGATGCCTTGATCTCATGACGCAGTAGTATCGGGGACCCAAACCCAAAGCTTCAATAACCATGGCCAAGCGGACATTATTACGAAAATGTTGTTGACCCCAGGGTGTTACCCTAGTTATGTCTTGATAGGTCCGCCATTTGGTCTGCGCTACAGAAGTTCCCAAGTGAGGAAAAAGTGAGCGCTCATACTGTTCTATAAAATCCTTCTTCACAGACTCACTTGCGTCTTGAAGGTGAGGAATCATTATGGATAAAACTAGTTCTTGTTGCCAAGCCATGAAGGAGATTAAGAAAGAAAGGAGATCGATGGAAGTAAGATTACTGTGAGCGACAAGTAAAAGTTACGACTTATATAAAGGAAGGAGCTAGCGTAACTTAGAAGCCAACGGTATCTTGCCACTGAAGCTTTACCGTCTTTCCATGATTTGGATTTGGCACATATTTCTATGAAATACATTAAGAACTTTGAGATGAGGAGGTAAAAGAAGCTTGTAGGCTAAGTCATCTGCTTTCATTGAATTCAGATATAAGGCTCACAATATCTGGGGGATAAGTTCTTATACTCCACAAGAGATAAAGAACTTCTTTTGGGCCGTACTCGAATGAAAACCAAAACCTTGGTATCCAAAACACCAATTTTCACTTCTGAACTCATTGTTCTGAATCCTTAAAACAGCGTGACTCCTGAGAAGTATTCTAGGGAAAGGGTCTTCCTTTTTTTAAACAGAATCTTTCTTTTATTTTTGAGAGGGAATAATTATAAGATCAAAAAGGGAGATTCTTACTCCTGTATACCTCGAAGGCTGGGGAGGAATCTTACATTCTACCCCACTTAAAAAAGTGCGAGATGTCCTCATCTCGCCAAGTAGAGGACAACTCTTTTTCTTAAGATCCAATTTATTCTAGGGTTCCTTATATTCTGGTCAACCCAACAGAATACGGGGATAAATATCCCTTATATAGAACTCATCATTAAATAACAATTCATTTCAGATCATATCATTCATATCTTTAACACGATAATGGTCCATCAGATCGAAAATTTTTCTTTCTGAACATTCCTCCACGGGAATTTCAGTCAAGCAAGTTTTCAATTTGTCATCCCTTAACTTGATATACCGAGTCAAGTGTTAACAGTAGCACTTTGACAGCATAATCCACTAATCTCATAGTGATTTGCTGAAATCATTATCATCATTTATCATTACAGGGACTCGTCCCATTCATCCTCATTGTGGTTTTGCTCAGGTTATTATATTTCAACTAAATTTCAAAAATCATCATTTTTCAATCAGAATCCCAATCAATTCATCAGTTCCCAAACAGAATTAAAAATCATATCAACCACATTTGAATTCATCAACTGGATAGCATTAATGCTTATAATTTCAAGTCTTAGATTTACTCGTATATACTGTCAGTAAAGAGCTGCAGTTATACTCTCGGTATATACGGATAGTCACGGCCCTTGGAATTATAAGGTAAATACCATCATGTCTAGGCCTCAAGCAAGTCAGGGATTCTGTATAATTGCGGTACTTCCATCTGAAGACCCAATTACCAAATTACGAATTTCAGTTTAAATATTAAATTGTATGAATTATATCACACAATTACAACCCTTTTTTGGGCTTCCTGATAAATTTTTGACATATTTGGTTTCTCAGTTGATCTTTATTAGCCAAATGCTCTGATACCAACTGTGAGATCCCTGTTCCCACCGAGCAACGGATTCAGGGTACTAGCAGCGGAAGTAGCACTTCTCGCGCGGGACAGGGGTCCCACACTCGGGGCCTCGCCCACGGATATCCGGACAAGAGACTAATCCGTCGGTTTGTCCAAAACCGAAACCGGAAAAACTTCCTTTACCCGGAAAGCACGGCGATTCCACCAGGATAACTCTTTACTCTAACGTAGTCAAGATCATTACTGATCAAACTGATCTGACTGCACCTTTAACGGTACTTGGTCAAATCAAGGAAGAAGTTGCACTTGGATCATTGGGATCAACGCTTTTTTCCCCATCAAGAGGCACAGCCGTTGATTCCTATTCATAGAACAATTTCTATCCGGGATTTACTTCATCTATCGTAATAATAGAAATTAAATCTCGATTTACGGATCCATCAGTCCAGCCTAACCCCATCCGATCCCATGGGTTAGCCAACCGCCCAACCACTGTAGTGATGGGATCCAATTTGGAATTTGGTTAGGTTTTGTCTCGGGTACCAAGGAAAAGAGTTCCAAGGCCCCCTAGCCGGAAGTTCATGCAAACATAAAACTAGCCACACCACTTACACACCCAATATGAAATTGCCTTTTTCTTAGCATCAGCTAACTTTAAAACAATCCTTTAATGAAACCATAGTACCACTGATCACAATCTTCCAATTTATCCGGTTGATTCATAATTTCCCATCATTCCTTCATCAGAGTATCTATGGCATCATTGGCAACTAGAACGCTCACCACCTGTCCACACAGGGGCCTTTTCAATAGTTCCTAGCCCATAATACTCGGCAATGTAATCACTTATAAAAATCAAGATGGACTCTCGTTGAAGATCAGCAAGATCAACCAACAGATCCATATAAAGAGCCATGGACTCATCCATTGAAGACCAGCAAGGTCAATCAACCAGATCCATGCCCGGTTTCACAAAAACAACTCTTACTCCTTGTTCCAATATCTTCCTCGACGCACGCGTGGGTATCCTAGGCGACCCAGAGCCCGAGCACCGTATGGTCAGCACCCTCTAGGATCCTTCGCAGGTGACCTAGCGCTTCACTCATAGGCCGCTTCCTTGGTCCCTCATCCACCGTACCGGAAGCTCACTATTTTAATCGAACCGAGGCTGGTCAAGACCTCGGCCGACCTTGCTACGCGAGACGTCCTCCATTGACTCTCCGTCAGCAGTTGCAACTTTATCAGATAGGTCTCCACGACCTTAATCACAAGACGGTCAAAATGCTTTCCCAGCATTCTTGACATAAAACAGCCATTTACAAACAGCATTTACAAACAGTTTACAAATACAATTTCTATATTAACTCTCATTTTTCCACATTATCCCTCATACAATCCACATTACTTATTCCACATTTCATTTATATGTGTACTCATCCAATCACATCATTTTCCATCTCTTCACTTCAGATTCCTTCACATCACATATCATATATTCACATCCATATCCACATCCATACATCCACATCCACATCCACATTCACATCCATACATCCACATCTACATGCTTATCTCCATTTTCACATCCTCATTTATACATCCACATCCCATATCCACATTCATACATACACATCCATATCCACATCCATATCCGCATTCATACATACACATCCATATCCACATCCACATGCATACATTCATTATCACGTCCTCATTCATACATCCACATCCACATACATACATACATCCACATCCACATTCCCATTCACATCTATACATCCACATCTACATCCACATTCACATACATCCACATCCACATTCCCATTCACATCTATACATCCACATCTACATCCACATACATACATACATACATCCACATCCACATTCCCATTCACATCTATTCATCCACATCTACATCCACATTCACATCCACATTCCCATTCACATCTATACATCCACATCTACATCCACATTCACATCCATACATCCACATTCACATCCATACATCCATATCCACATTCCCATTCACATCTATACATCCACATTCACATCCACATTCCCATTCACATCTATACATCCACATCTACATCCACATTCACATCTATGCATATACATCTTCATGTATACACATCTATTTTCATATTCATACATCCATACTCCCATCTCCACATCCACACATCCATATACATACATCCATTTCCACATTCCCATTCATATAACCCCATATGCCTTCACATCTAATCTTTTACATCACATCCATTCTTGCCCTATCACAACCCATATACATCTTATCCTATCACATACACTTCTTACCTCATCCCATACACATCTTATCACATCTTAATTCATCTTATCACCTCTTATCACCTCTTATACACCTCTTATCACATCCTATCACATCTAAATTCATCTTATCACCTCTTATACACCTCTTATCACATCCTATCACATCTCATATCTATTTATAGAATACAAGAGAATTCTTATATTTGATATAAGATTTCTTTACACATTTACTTATCCATAAATTCTATTTAAGGAGATTAATACTTCCGAAGTAAAATCAATCTTTTATGCATCTTCCTATGCATAAATTCATTTTAAATGAAAATGACACTTTTGAATTAAAATTCAATCTTTTATGCATCTTCCTATGCATAAATTCAATTTAGATGAGAATGACACTTTTGAATTAAAAATCAATTTTTTTTTATGCATCTTCTTATGCATAAATTCAATTTAGTAGGAATTACACTTTTAGAATAAAAGAATTTCTCTTATGCATCTAAGTTATGCATAAAATCCATTTATGAGGAAAATCACACTTTTAGTATAAAAAGAATATCTTTTATGCATACCTCTATGCATGAAATCCAATATGATAAAAGTAACACCCTTACAATAAAATAATCAACTTTTTATGCATACCTCTATGCATGAAATTCAAATTTGATAAAAGTAACACTTTTGATATAAAAATTTATCCATTATGTATACTTCTATGCATGAAATAAAAATGATAAAAGTAACACTTTTGATATAAAAATTTATCCTTTATGTATACTTCTATGCATGAAAATAAAAATAATAAAAGTAACACTTTTGATATAAAAATTTATCCATTATGCATACTTCTATGCATGAAAATAAAAATAATAAAAGTAACACTTTTAATATAAAAATTTAAGCATTATGCATACTTCTATGCATGAAATAAAAATGGTAAAAATAACACTTTTGATATAAAAACTTATCCTTTATACATGATAAAAATTCAATTTCTCTATGATTATAATGAAATTCTTTCAATTAATCTAGGATGATAATTCCTAGAATATGGTAGGAAGTCCTCTTTTTATGCTTTGAATGAGATTATTTTATGCATAATTTTTATAAAAATTTTACCATAGCTCCGCTGCTATGACTGATAAATCTCAAATTTTCTAAGGGATAATGCTTATCATTAAGGAAATAATTAAAATAATCTCTAATTGGATTATTAATCCATAATGGATTGAATCATTAATATACATAAACTAAAAGCATAGAAAAAAGCCATTAATTTGGCCTCAAGCATAGCTTAATCTTGGGTTAAGGAAAAGCTTTATGAAAAGCTTGATTTGGATTGAGAACGGGTCATGAGTATGACCATTTCTTGAGTGAGAGAGAGAATTTACATAAAAATCATTAGAATTTAAACATAAATGAAAATTAACTTCAATAGCATTATGTAACTCTTCACTACTATTCAAACTTCAATAGCATTTAAAAAAAACCATACCAATTAAACTTCTCAAGCTTGAGAGGGGTTGAGAAGAGAGAAACATTGAGAATTTATAGAAAGATCAATATTCACTAATTACCTTACAACTTGCTTGATTCTTTGTTCACGGTAGAGGCCCCCAACCAATCAATTGGTTAAGTATGTTGATGGAGCCACTAATGGAGATTGAAGAAAGAGGGAAGCTCCAAAAACTAGTGAATTATTAAATGAATTCACAGTTCTTGGCTTAGGTGGAGTAGAGTAACGATGCATAAACACTAACTATTTTTCAACAAGGGGGAGGCTTCTATTTATAGGAAAAATTGAGCTCCTAACCAAACAAACTGATTCTAGAATTTTCTAAATCAGTTTGGTCAATATTTGACCATTTTTAGGTCAGTTAAGCTAACTTTTTGGAACTAGACTTGAATGAGGAGAGAGGAGAGATGAAATATCTTAATTTTTATGAGTTTAAAACTCGTTCAAGTATGTGAAATATGCACCTCCTTTAAAGAACTCCCCTTCCTTACATATGTGTCATAATGGAATCATTTTAATATTGCTCATAGTTTTTTTTTACTAATAAACCTTGTACATTTTCAACTCTTCATCTTATGTGAAATATGCACCTCCTTTAAAGAATTCCCCTTCCTTACATATGTGTCATAATGGAATCATTTTAATATTGTTCATAGTTTTTTACTAATAAACCTTGTACATTTTCAACTCTTCATCTTATGTGAAATATGCACCTCCTTTAAAGAATTCCCCTTCCTTACATATGTGTCATAATGGCATCATTTTAATATTGCTCATAGTTTTTTACTAATAAACCTTGTACATTTTCAACTCTTCATCTTATGTGAGCATTTACTCATTTTTGGATACCCAAAATATCTCATATTTTTAATATTGCTCATAGTTTTTTACTAATAAACCTTGTACATTTTTAACTCTTCACCTTATGTGAGCATTTACTCATTTTTGGGTATCTTCTTTTTACAAATATGGATTTATCTCTTCCCTACACATGGATTGATGCTATTGGCCCATAGGAACCTTAATTGGACCATAGTCTAAAGATTTCTGAAAATCTAGACCCTTAGACTAAGGTTCTTTATACCTATTTCCATATAATTCCAATTGCACATTGGAAAATTCTTTTTGAATTTCTGTTTCAGGGGAACTCATCTGAATTATAAGAGATATTTTTCTATCCAAAAATATTCAAAATCTGAATATTCTCTCTCTAGAATAATTTTTCTCTCTCTAGGCTAAAATAGTTAGCAACAGGGTCTTTATATTTCTGAAGAGGGTTGATTACAGGGGAAGATACTAGACATCAAAAAGGGGTTGGGGGAGGAATCTTACATTGGGTTTGTTGAGCAGTCTCTTGCCATGTCCTGGCTTCCCATAGTTTTTAAACAAGTGAAGGTCCTTCCTCCTTCCCTGCCTCTTCCTCATCCTTGTCCTCATGAGAATCCTCCTTGGGTGTAGAATGCTTTTTCCTCTCTAGTTATTGGGTCCACCCCTTTCTTCTCCTTGACCTTGGTCCTCTTGTTCAAGTAGAGCTCCTTCTATCTTATGTAGCTTTAATTCTGGTACATTCTTTAAGGTTGCCACCACAATGTTTTCATATTCTACTTTGTCCACACTCTTCAGAAGCACTGCAAGTGCCTCATCATCCTCTACGTTCTTACCAATGGCTGCCAGTTAATGTTTTTATATTTGTTCAAGTGTGTGGTTAGAGGTTAACTTTCCTTCATGTCAAGTTTGTAGAATTGTATTAGCAGATTTATCTTTGAATTTTTTGCTTGAGTGCCAAATAATTTATTTTCATCCCATGCATCTTTTTCCCATTGTATCCCTATGATGTGGTGAATGATTTCATCATTTAAAGTGAGTTCAATAAGTCCTAATGCTTTCTCATTCCTTCTCTTCCACTCATTCTCCCTAATCACCTTTAGGCATTCATCTCTTCCCTCAACTACCCCCTATACAGAGTTTTCCTCATGAGAAAATACATGGTCTTTATTTTCCATATATGAAACTGCTCCCCATTAAATTTTCTCCACCACGAGATGAAGATGATACGTGGATAGAAAAGGAAAATGTGTGAATTGTGCTTGATAAATTGGCACCACTTTTACAAAAGATGACATTCAATTCTGAATGATGCCAATGCATTTAAAGAGGCAGTTGTAAACTTTCATAACTCAATGATAGAGGCATGGACTTCAAATTGCATTACACACTATATGGTAAGAGTGGTCTCCATTTCATTTTTAGGATTAAATTGTGAATGTAATATTTTTAGTTTAATTGTGGATCCTGTGTTTTTGAATGCAGCACATACTTGAGGCTCATGGTCCATACTTTGCTAAAAAAGGAAGTTTGATGAGATGGTCCACACAAGGCATGGAGCGATCTCATTGGCAAGCTCGATGATGTGGATTCTCAAAACCAATGGCACATGGAGGTGGAATCAATGATTCCAATTCTATGAGACAATTACTCTAATGGTGGTATAGGAGAATAGAGATAAGATATGAGGACAAATTAATAAAGTCCAAATCCAATGATACAAAAGCTATTCGCAGGCAATATACAAAGTGAGGAAAGAAAGATATGAAAATAGCATGGCTAAAGAACATCATGCAGAATGATTGACAACCCAAGAGAGAGTTGGTAGCAAATGAAAATATTGATAGAATTATAATTATGAATTAACATTTTATGTTTATGAGAGTATTGGAGCAATCCAATGTTTTAAAGAAATAGGTGTTTGCTAAAGTCAACATGGATAACTTTTTCAAAATAAGTGTTACTAAAGTCAACATGGATAACTTTTGGATAGTGTTTACTAAAGTCAACATGGATAACGTTTTTGATAGTGTTGATATTTTTTAAAAGTAAGTGTCAATAGCTGATAGTAAGTTCCATTTATAAGTAAAGGCACTTCTTTCATTTCTCTCCATTCCTTCTAGCTTGTGAGTATGGCGCGTACTAAGCAAAGAGAAAACAAGATTCCTTCCAAGACACTAGCTCATTCATCTGGATCTAGTGAACATACTAATAGCGACAATGATGAAGGTTAAGATCCCCCCGCTGCTCCAACTATAAAAGCTACTTCCGCTCCTCCAGCTAGAAATACTCATCCACCCACACATAAGAAGAGAAGATGGAGACCAGGCACTGCTGCTCTTTGTGAAATTCGGAGGTTCTAGAAGAGTCCTAAGTTGATTATACCGAATGTGCCTTTCTTGAGGTTGGTGCGAGAAATACTGCAAGATCTACAAAGGGAAAATCACCACAAGTACTTTTCAAGAGATTAATCATATAATGTGGAGTGATAGTGTTGCTTGCTCTTCATGGCTGAAAGTGACTTGGTGGATCTCATGCATGATGGTTAGCTATTAGCCATCCATGCCTGGCACATCACACTTAAGCCCTTCAGATCTCACTCTTGTACATAGGATTTGTTAACAATAGTGATGCATTTAACCTTAACCATGACATAGTTTGAAGAGCTGTGTAAATGCTCGTGTATCGTTTTGTGTTTTCACGTTTTCCTTCAGTGCTACACTCAACTAGTTGTACTTTATGTGATGTACCGGATTTGTATATTTTAAGTTTCCTTGTTTCCAATGTGTAGTACTGGACTTGCTCATTGATTTGAATATTTTGAGTTTTCTTCATTTCTAATGTTAGTGTATATTCTTATATTTTCGTGGAATTTTTTTTTCAAGTGCATGTGTATGTGTAGGTGCTTTTTTATTTGTGCATATGTAGGAAACATTGACGCATGGTGTGCATAGATCATAATGGGCTAAAATTTATTCTATGCATAGATCATGTGGCTTACATCATGAACATGCATGTGCATGTGCAAGCAAGTCCCTGTGCATGCGCAAGTGCTGTTTTATACGATGATATTTGTTTTCCTAGAAAAAATTGATGCATGGTGTGTAGTGATCAGAATGGGTTGAAATTTATTATGTGCATAGATCATAAAGTTTACATGCCTTAGATAAAATATCAACCCTATCTAAGGCCTCTAGGGACCTTGTCCAAAGGCTCGCGTGTGTAGATGCCTTCTTTCTTTAATACCAGGTCTATACCACGCGAGCCTTTGGACAAGGGCCCTACAGACCTCTGATGGGGTTGATATTTTATCTAGGAGGTGTTCTGTGATGATACTTATATGTACACATAACATTGGAGCTCATTTTGGTAAGGAAAAATAATTTTAAAATTAAAAATTATCAAATTTATGTATTGAGCTAATTTAGAAAATATATAAATTTTCATCTATAAGTATGGAAGTTACCCTCATTTCACCTCATTTCTCATCTTTAATTTCTCTCTCTCACCTCCAAGAGCATGGCTCGCACCAAGAAAAATTCTAGGAGATTTTGGCCCCCCAAGGTGGGACATGGAGTACCCCTCGTCCAACCACCACAGCAGCAACATCGCAAGCATAGGTGGAAGACTGGATTTGCAAGACCGTCGTGATAGGAGGTTATGGGTTCACACAGCATCAAGCCCACTACCTATACACAGTGGACAGCCAAAGCTTTGGAGGCACTCCAGGAGGCCGCGCGGAGACATACGCAGTGGATATTTTTGGTGACATGGTGTTTCCAATCGTCCATGCGAAGAGGGTGCCCATCAGTGAAAAGACATGCAGTTGGTGTGACGCATGCGACACTGGAGAGATCCTCTGGGGGCTAGGATCTTTGGTTTTATTTTTATATATCTCGCATGATTATAATTCTCAAAAGCTTTGTAAAGCTTGATGTATATTTTAATTATGTTGCAAATAAGTCTCTTTTAATTTGAGTTTATATAATTTGTTGATTTATATGGGTCTTTGAATGGATACAATTTTTATTTGAGTTACATGTGGAATTTGAATTTATTTGCTTGAGTCAACTAATAAAATACAATACAAGACATGTATCAAACAAAAAACTGTGTAACCCAAATTTCCATTCATAGAATAAAAAAATACATGGTCATTAAAACATAGTCATCAAAGTTACATAATCATCATAGCTCTATCCTAGGCTTCTTACTACTAGGCTCTCTAGACTTTGAAGCCGCCTTCACGTGGCTGGAATCAAAACATGGAACCCTTCAAGCTTTGCCCTGATGATGGTGGGATCTTGTACTCCTGCAAACATACCATGGGCCACCACAAAATGTAAAGGCCCTGACCTTTGAGTCGAGTAAAGTAAAGTAACTTTGAGCATTGAAGTAGAACAACTTTTTCCAAACTTGATTTAGTCGGAATAACTTTGAATGCAACACACTTTATACGTACTTTAATCTTCAAAACGTTTGCTGTATACCCTTGAGAGCAAGTCTTGTGTAAGACTATCACATCATTGGCAAGTTTGCCAATGTACTCCTTGAGTCCTGAACCCTTCCTTGGACCCTAGATCTTCCACTTTGCCTCGATGCAAATTGTAAGATTCCTCCCTCCAGCTTTTGAGGTGTGCAGGTGTAAGAACCTCCCCTTCTGATCTTATAACTATTTCCCTCTCTGAAATAAAAGAAAGATCCTGTTTTACCCTATTTTGGCCTGGAGAGAGAAAATATCTAGAGGGAGGTAATTCAAAATTGAGATATTTTAGGATATAAAAATAAATCCTCCTAGTGTCTAAAATGATTTCCTCTGAAACAGAAATTCAAACAAAACTTTCCAATGTGCAATTGGAATGCATTGAAAATCGGTATAAAGGACCTTAGCCTAAGGGTTCAGATTTTCAAAAAAATTTAGATTGTGGTCCAATTAAGGTTCTTATGGACCAATAAGATTAATCCAAGTGTAGGGAGGAGACAAATTGAAGAATAAAAGAAAAACCCCCCAAAAATGAGTAAATGCTCACATATGATGAAGAGTGGACTAAGGACCAAAAAAAGAATTAAAAAACTGAATTTTGACACCTCAGTGTGGGGATCCCCTCTCATGAAGTAGGCACCTTTTTCTCATCATTACCCCCAATTTTTAATCAATAAAATTAGTTATTTTCATCTCTCCTCTCTCCTATTTCAAAACTAGATCCAAAAAGTAGACTGAATTGACCCAAAATGGTCAAAAATTGACCAAACTGATCTGGAAAATTTCAGAATCAGTTTGCTTAGTTAGAGGCTCACTTTTTCCTATAAATAGAAGCCTCCCCCTTTGTAAAAGCTTAATGGTGTTTATGCACTGTTACTCTGCTCCTGTCCTAAGCCATCTACATTGAATTTTTTAATAATTCAATTGTTTTGGGCCTAATCCTCTCCAAAGTGAATTGGTGGCCACTCTTGCTTCAAACAAGAGTAGAACCCTCAATAGGAGAGCTTACAAGCTCCATGCAAGCTAATTTTCTTACTTGTTTAATGAAGAATCTATGGTTTTCTTAATTTTTATGTTTTGCAGATGTTGAATTAAATTCAAATGCTATGTCGTAAAAAGGCCATCCCCTTCTCCTCTTTACATTCCAACCTTTCTCAATCCTAGAAAGATTAGCTAAAGAATTAAATAAACTCTTTTTATTGTTTACTCTCTTGAATTTAGAAAATTATGTAGATTAGAGTTCTATAAATCTAATTTGGGTTAATTTAAGTTAAATAAAGGATGATAAAATGAGAAATGGTCAGTCATATAAAGGAGGTTATGGTAAAATTTTTTAGAACTTTGTGGAAAAGAAAGTTTGTTTTTACGTTATTCTAAAAGGGTAATTCCCACCATTTTTGCATCCAAAAGAAATATTCTAATTACTCAATGTACATATTCACCTATGAATATGAATGGATATCACTCATATTAATTATTAAAATTGATTTTTATGCATAGAAAGTTGCATAAAGAAATTTTTTTAATTACAAAACTGTTATTCTCATTAAATTTGATTTTTATTCATAGAAAGACGCATAAAGAAATTTGTTTTATTACAAAAGTGTTATTCTCATTAAATTTGATTTTTATGCATAGAAAGATACATAAAGAATTTTTTTATTACAAAAGTGTTATTCTCATTAAATTTTATTTTTATGCATAGAAAGATGCATAAAAGAATTTTTTTAATTACAAAAGTGTTATTCTCATTAAATTTGATTTTTATGCATAGAAAGATGCATAAAGGAATTTGTTTTATTACAAAAATGTTATTCTCATTAAATTTGACTTTTATGCTTAGAAAGATGCATAAAAAGAAAAAAATTTTATTACAAAAGTGTTATTCTCATTCAATTTGATTTTTATGCATAGAAAGATGCATAAAGGATTTTTTTTTAAATTACAAGTGTTATTCTCATTAAATTTAATTTTAATGCATAGAAAGATGCATAAAGGATTTTTTTATTACAAAAGTGTTATTCTCATTGAATTTGATTTTTATGCATAGAAACATGCATAAAGGAATTTTTTAATTACAAAAGTGTTATTCTCATTAAATTTGATTTTTATGCATAGAAAGATGCATAAAAGAATTTCTTTTATTACAAAAGTGTTATTCTCATTAAATTTGATTTTTATGCATAGAAAGATGCATAAAAGAATTTCTTTTATTATAAAAGTGTTATTCTCATTAAATTTGATTTTTATGCATAGAAAGATGCATAAAGGAATTTTTTTATTATAAAAGCGTTATTTTTATAAAAATTTATTTTTATGCATAAATAGATGCATAAAGAACATCTTTTTATTTTAAAAGTGTTATTCTTATTAAATTTGATTCTATGCATAAATAGATGCATAAAAGGAATTTTTTCATAAAAGAGTTATTCCCACTGAAGTTGATTTTTATGCATAAATAGATGCATAAAGAATTTTTATATCAAAATTAGAACTCTCTTAAATTCTATGTTTAAATTCTATGAGTATTTGATAAATGAATTATTAAATAGTCTAAGAGAGAAATTTCTATCGTTTTATATTCACACGGATTGTAAAAAGAGAATTCAAAAAATCTATCGAGATCGAAATATTCAGATAAATGATTAATCTATTTCCTCACATTAGAATTCGTAACTAATTTAGTAATGAGTTAAGTGAACATTCAAAGGAAGAAATTCAGTAAAATAGTAATTGAATTATCAAACCTTTTCGAGAAAGATAGATGAGGAAAAATCTTATCCAACTCGAACCTTGAATTAGACTATGACCAAGACCAAACTCTTTCGTCAGTTTTGCGAAAAGAAGGTGTGACCAGTTTTGAAAAATACACTCAAAACTCTCGCCAAATCTAAAACTAAGTTTGAAACCCTTCGAATTGATCTGTAGGTTAAGGTTATAAATTCAAGGAATTTTGGTATGAAATTTAGAACTCCGATCAAGAAGTTTTGGGGATACTGATTCCAGAAATACTCGTATTCAAAACAAAATCAAACTGAAAACTTGCATAGAATAGATGTAATGAGATGCGATGTGAATGAGATAGATGTGAATGAATGGATGGATGTAATGTGTTGTGAATAGATGCGATGAGATGTGATGTGAATAGATGTGATGAGATGTGATGTGAAGCAGATAGATGTGAATGAATGGATGGATGTGGATGTGTATGTGATGAAAATGGATGTGAATGTGTATGTGAAGAATGGATGTGGATGTGTATGTGATGAAAATGGATGTGAATGTGTATGTGAAGAATGGATGTGGATGTGTATGTGAAGAATGGATGTGAATGTGTATATGAAGAATGGATATGGATGTGTATGTGAAGAATGGATGTGAATGTGTATGTGAAGAATGGATTCAAACTCTTCATTTGTGATCTCATATTGAGGAGCTATATCCTCAATCTATTTTTGGATGGCAATGATAGCAGAGATATCATCTACACTACTTTCATCATATCGCCCTACCTTTTCAACATGTGGTAGGGCTTTTTGGTAATCAAAGTGGAGGAAATCATATCACTGGCATCTCGCACAAGTATACTATGTAGTTCCTCCTCCCTCAAGTCTAAGAGCTCCAACACATCCTGCACGAGGAGGTACTCCACCCCTTCGATGGTGATGGCACTCAATGAAGCTAGTTGTGCGTCGTGACTTTGGGTTTCATCACACTAGATGGATGCAAGCGCCATGTGAGAGCTCTCTATGATGGCCTCAATGATAGGGTCTAGAGTGGTCTCCTCTAGCTTTCTAGATCCTGGATTTCATCATCCTCTGGCTCTTGAACATCAAAGTTCAAGATGTAAATAGCAAAAGCAATATCCTGCTCAATGAGATCGAGTGAGATGTGCTCTTCATAGGAGATTGGGATAGCGATAGTGCGAAAATCTTGTCCAACATGAGCTAGAGCTCTATTCACCGCCTTCTTGTGGTTGGATCCACTCTTCATGGTGAAGAGGAACTCCATTGCAAAATGCAGCTACCAAGATGGATTTTGGGTCTAAGGTGAAGATAACAGCCTCGAGGTCTAAACTCTTGTAAAACCTAGGGTAGATGTACTCCCCAAGGTGAGTATAGCGAGTGCTGCTAATCCACGTGGTGAAAGCAGGGGAGGCGGTCATGATGGGCAGTGGGGAGAGCTAGCACACAAAGGGAGGGCTAGAGAATAGATAGTATAAATGAGTTTGATCTATAAAGTCAATATTAGGTAATTTGGGAAAAATCTCACATTTTGGGAATCAATTACTCCATATAGTTTTAAACATATCTTAAACATACTAACTCCAAATTTGTCCGAGATCATAGATTTAGATTCTACTCTTCAAGATCTTTCCGATGATATGTCACATGAGGGGGTTTTGACAAACTTTTGGACAAGTTCACCATGCTCCCATTTTTCAAATGGGAATGGGATTTTTCCCAAATTATCTAATATGGTGTTTATAACTTATACTCATATTTATACTTACACTTAAATTTATAATATTTTTAATAAATTTATACTTGTGTTTATTATATTACTTACAAATATCTATAAACTTATATTTATTTTTATACCTTATGTCTATACTCTAGTAAATAAAGGACACTTCATTAAAGTATAATAAAAAATAAATCATACTTCTATTTCACGCTACATTATATTATTATTATTATTATTATTATATTTAAATAATTACTTATATTATTATTTATACTTAAATATATACTTAAAGTTATATTTATTTTTAAACTTATATCTATAGACTTAAAAATTAATGACACTTCATTAAAATATAACAAATCATAAAATCATATTTATATTTCTAGCATAATTAATTATATTATTATTTTCACTTAAATATATACTTATATTTATATTTATGTTTGTACTTACTTATACTTATCATTATTTTCTTACATATTAAAGGGTTTTAAACACACTAGACTTTAAAAACCACAACACTTTATGAAAATGAAGAAAAATTAATTTTACAACACTTTTAGAGAAACAACATCTTACATTCACCTGTACTACTACGAATAAGAATTACATTGACTCCACAATCTCAAGGATGTGTGGAGAAACACACTGCTTGCATGTTTTGCAATGTTCACTTTGACTCCCAACCTTCCTACCATCCAGCTTAAAATAGAAATTATAAGGGAGATTATTGGATATAGGTTAGATATCTTGCCTCGGAAAACTAAGAGTCTAATGACTCTCTATATTAACGCTAAAAGGTTCATGACCCTCCCAAAGAATAATCACATCAATGAGTGTTGAATGCGTGCCATCTCGCATGTCTTAGTCCAAGCTGAGCCACTCCCCTCGTAGAAGTCACCACCTCCTATACTTGAAGCGAATGCACAAAGTTTGTCTTGCAAATGAAGTACCTATCATAGAAAACAAGCAATAACCAACATAAAAACATAGAATCAACAATCAACATTCAATAATCAATAATCAATAATCAACAATCAGTGTCTTGCAATGAAGTACTTATGAATAAAAACCATCAACAATTAACAGAAGTGCAATCATACCTAAAGGTAACATCTGACACACTAATTCTGCACTCAATGATATCATTCTGGTGAGTTTTCTTGAGATGCCATGACTCACCCAGTAATTGATTCATCCAATCCTTAGATGGGCACTTGCATTGATAAGTAATCTTAGTTTTCTTAACTACTTCACAAGATCCAAACAAATGTGCAAACAAACCAAATGGTACAAACCAACTTAGATGCACATCTCTAGAGCCTGTGGATGGTTTCATGGTAGCATGAACATCAGTTTTTATCTTTACCCTACATGCTTCTGACATGTCTAAGCTAGAATTATACCATTCCTAGAGCTAGACAACCGTGGTAGTAAAATATACTCCAAACTATGTCTCTCCACATCATACACTGAATCATAAAAGTAAACATTATGAGATGTGAATTCTCTTGCACTCTTGTTGTCATAGATCAAGGCACCTATCTCTACATGTAAAACATTTTTTATTTCAAGCAACTATAAAACAAGTTGCACTCTTGTTGTCATAGATCAAGGCACCTATCTCTACATGTAAAACATTTTTTATTTCAAGCAACTATAAAACATTTTTTAATTCAAGCAACTACAAAACAAGAAAATCAAGAAAACCATAGATTTAAAAAATTTAAAAAAGTAAGAAAATTTAGCTTACATGGAGTTGTAAGCTTTCCTTTGGCTTTAGGGATTGAGGGTTCTACTCTTGTTTGAAGCAAGAGTGGCCACCAATTTCTTTGGAGAGGATTAGGCCAAAAACAATTGAATTATAATGAAATTCAATGTTGAATGGCTCAGGAGACAGGAGCAGAGTAACAATGCATAAACACCATTAAGCTTTTACAAAGGGGAGGCTTCTATTTATAGGAAAACGTGCGTCTCTAACCAAGCAAATTGATTCTGGAATTTTTGAGATCAGTTTGGTCAATTTTTGACCAATTTTAGGTCAATTTAGTTTACTTTTTGAATCTAGTTGAAACAGAAGAGAGGAGAGATGAAAATATCTCATTATTTTTTTGTTTAAAACTCCTCCACACATGTGAAATAGTCGCCTCGATTCTTTTTGAAAGTCACATTGGAAAGTTCTTTTTGAGTTTTTGTTTTAGGGGAAACTATTTTAGACACTAGGAGGATTTTTATATCAAAAAAGATCTCAATTTTGAATTACCTCCCTCTAGACATTTTCTCTCTGTAGGCCAAAATAGATAGAAACAAGATCTGTTATTATTCTGAAAAGGGGATTGATTACAGGGGAGAGAAACTGCACATCTTGAGGGGCTGGGGAGGAATCTTACATCCTACCCCACTTCAAAAAATGTGAGATGTCCTCATATTGCACGTGGAGTATGATCTCTTTTATCTTCTTCTTCCTCTTCAATCACTTCTAGCATTACTGCCTTGGAAGTGAACGGTCGATTTGGGAACATCGCTCATTGACTTTCCCTATTCTGAGGCGGAGGTCTTGCATTATTTTGGATTGAAATTGCGGGTTGGTTAGAGGGTCTACCTTTGGGATAATTTCCTTGATTTTGGCGGAAAGAAACCTGGTTACTCTGGAAGGAAGGAGCTGGAGTCTAGAATCTTGATCCCCGATTTCCCTACCTCGAAAACCTTGATCCAAAAGGAGTTGGACAATCCATACTGTGATGTCCAAATCCTTGATAGTTATAGCATTTCACTCTCTTGTTGAAGGGTGGAACTTCTGAAGTTGAATTCCAGGGCATTGAGTTTGGGAAAAGGACATTTCTTCCATTCTGGAACTTCCCATATCCTGGGCTTGACCCTGATATCTTTTACGTGGTGGAAGGTTGGAATCACTGTAAGATTCCTCCCCCAGCCCCTCAAGATGTCGAGTTTCTCCCTCTGTAATAATCAATTCCCTTTTCAGAATAATAACAGATCTTGTTTCTATATGTTTTGGCTTAGAGAGAGAAAATGTTCTAGAGAGAGGTAATTCAGTTTCTAGATATCTTTGGATGGAAAACTATCCCTTCTTATTAAAATTATTTCCCCTGAAACAAAAAATCAAAAAGAAATTTCCACTAGTGTGCAATTGGAATAAATTAAAAATAGGTAAAAAGGACCTTAGCCTGAGGGTCCAAATTTTCTTCAAATTTTGGTTTAAGGTTCCTATGGACCAATAAGATTAATCAAAATGTACATGCATAAATTTAATTTTAAGAAAAATAACACTTTTAATAAAAAATAAATCCTTTATGCATCTTTCTATAAATCAATTTTAATGAAAGTAGCACTTTTGGAATAAAAAAAAAATCCCGTATGCATCTTTCTATGCATAAAATCAAAATTAATGAGAATAATTTTTGAGAGAAAAATAAATTCCCTTACACATATTTCTATGCATAAAATCAAAATTATTGAGAGTAACTCTTTTGAAATAGAAATAAATTTCCTTATGCATCTTTCTATGCATAAAATCAAATTTAATGAGAATAACTCTTTTGAAATAAAAATAAATTCCCTTATGCATCTTTCTATGCATAAAATCAAAATTAATGAGAATAACTCTTTTGAAATAAAAATAAACTCCCTTATGCATCTTTCTATGCATAAAATGAAAATTAATGAGAATAACTCTTTTGAAATAAAAATAAATTCCCTTATGCATCTTTCTATGCATAATAATCAAAATTAATAAGAATAACTCTTTTGAAATTAAAAAAATTAATCTTTTATGCATCTTTCATTTTTAATGGGAATAACACTTTTGAAATAAAAATAAATCTTTTAGAATGCACAAACGGAAGGAATTACTCTTTTAGAATAACCTAATGGATAAACTTTAGTTCCAAGAAATTTAAACTTTAGTTCCACAAACTTTTAGAATAACCTAATGATAAACTTTAGCTCCATAAAATTTAAGAAAATTTTGTTATAACCTCCTTTGTATGACTGACCGTTTCTCAATTTTAACATTCAATTTATGACTTGAATTAATCCAATTTGAATTCTAATATCTCTAATCTACTCCATTTCCCAAAAATCAAGAGAGTAAACAATGAAAAGAGTTTAATCCATCTTTTAATAATTAAACTTTCTAGGATTAAGAAGGGCTAAATTGTAAAGAAGAGAAGGGGGTGGCCTTTCCATCAAGGCATAGCATCAGATTTTAATTCAAACATTTACAAAGTATAAAATTTAAGAAAACCATATATTTAAAATTCACAATAAGTAAGAATTAAGCTTACATAGAACTTGTAAGCTTTCCTCTGGCTTGAGGGATTGAGGTTTCTACTCTTGTTTGCAACAAGAGTGGCCACTAGTTCTTTTGGAGAGGATTTAGTAAAAAACAATTGAATTATCAATTGAATTCAATGTATTTGACTCTAGGGAGGAGTAGAGTAATAGTGCATAAACACTATTAAATTTTTACAAAGGGGGAGGCTTCTATTTATAGGAAAAAATAAGCATCTTACCAAGCAAACTGATTCTAGAATTTTTTAGATCAGTTTGGTCAATTTTTGACCATTTTTGGATCATTTTAGCTCACTTTTTGGATCTAGTTGAAATAGGAGAGAGGAGAGATGAAAATATCTCATTATTTGTGAGTTTAAAACTCATCCACACATGTGAAATATGTGCCTCCTTCATGAGGGGAATTCCCCACACTGAGGTGTCAAAAATGCATCATTTCCTCAAAATCTCTTCTTTTTTTAACTAATAAAACTTGTCTTTAGTATTTACTCATTTTTTAGGAATTTTTCTTTTATTCTTCAATTTATTAAAGTATTTTGTTAAAAAGTGTTATTCTCACTGAAGTTGATTTTATGCATAAATAAATGCGTAAAGCATCTTTATATCAAAAATTAGAAATTCTTTTAAATTCTATGTTTAAACGAATGTGATGAGAATCAGATAGATGTGAATGAATGGATGGATGGATGTAATATGAATAGAAGTGATGAGAATGTGATGTGGATAGATGTGACGAGATGCAATGTGAATTAGATAAATGTGAATGAATGGATGAGATGTGATGTCATGTGAATCCGAATGTAAATGAATGATATGGGATATGAGTGAATGTATGTGATGATAATGGATGTGAATGTGTATGAGAATAATGGATGTGAATGAGTACGTGAAAGAATGGACAAGGATGTGTAAGAGAAGAATGGATGTGAATGTGTATGTGAAGAATGGATGTGAATGAGTATGTGAAAGAATGGATGTGGATGTATATGAAAGAACGGATATAGATGTGTATGTGAAATAATATATGTGGCTTTGAATGTGATGGATATGAATTGAATGTGATGTGATGGATGTGAATGAATGGAGGTGATGTGATGTAAAATGGATAGATGTGAATGGATGTGATGTTATGTGAATCGGGGTGTGAATGAATGATATGGGATGTGAATGAAAGTGATGTCATGTGAATCGGGATGTGAATGAATGATATGAGATGTGAATGGATGTGATGTCATGTGAATCGGGATGTGAATGAATGATATGGGATGTGAATGGATGTGATGTCATGTGAATCGGGATGTGAATGAATGATATGGGATAAGAATGGATGAGATGTCATGTGAATCGGGATGTGAATGAATGATATGGGATGAGAATGGATGTGATGTCATGTGAATCGAGATGTGATGAATGTGATGTGATGTGATGTGAATCGAGTAAATATGAATGGATGAGATGTGAATGAATATGATGTGATGAGATGTGGATCTAGACGGTTTGTCCTACAGTGGTTTCTCCATGCCACTCTATCTGTTTCTACTATCTTCAGCCTTGCAAGAGCCATTTTGCTCTTCTCATTGTACCCTTCCATTGCTTAAATCCACTTCTCCACAGCCTCGCCCAAGTTTTCACCTTCACCCTTGAAAGGTCCAGGCTGCGATCTATGAAGAGTTTTACAAACATCCAAGTCGAGCTCTTCCTCATCGAGTTGGGGGTTATCATTTCTACCACGACAACCTCGATCCATGTTCCTATCAATACGAAAATTCTTGTTAAGTCCCTTTATTTATGATTCAAATCCGATTTTAGATTCAACTGATTCTGGGGTTCTTTAGATTGGTCAGCTCCTCACAGAATCATGGGATAAAGATATTCATATAGAACTCATTATTAGATAACAATTCATTCAGAACATATCATTCATATCTCTAACACAATAATGGTCCATTAGACCAAAATTTCCATCTGAACAATCCTCCATGGAAATTTCACTTATACAGATTTTTAATTTGTCATTCCTTAACTTGATCCACTGGATCAAGTGTTAACACTAGCAATTTGTCAGCACAATCCACTAATCTCATAGTGATTTGCTGAAGTCATTATCGTCATTCCAGTTACGAACGGACTCATCCCATTCATCCTCACATTGTGGTTTTGCTCAGCTTATCGCTTTTCAACCAAAATTTAGGAATCATCATTTTTCAATCGGAATCCAAATCAACTCATCAGTTCTCAACCACAATTTTAAAATCATATCAACCACATTCAAATTCATCATCTGGATAGCATTTTTGCTTATAATTTCAAGATCTTGGATTTACTCGTGTATATAGTGCCAGTAAAGAGTTGTAGTTATACCCTCGGTATATACGGGTAGTCACGGTCCTTGGAACTATAAGGTAAATACCATCATGTCTAGGCCTCAAGCAAGTCACGGATTCCATATAATTGCAGTACTTCCATCTGAAGACCCAATTACCAATTTATGAATTTCAGCCTGAATAACAATTTGTATGAATTTTATCACACAATTACAACCTTTTACTGCTACTTCATACATTTTTGACATTTTTGGCTTCTCGATTGATCCACATTAGCCTATTTGCTCTGCTACCAGCTGAAAGATCCCTATCCCCTCCTCGCAACAACCAATTCAGGGCAGGGTACTAGCGGAAGTAGCACTTCTTGCATGGGGCAGGGTCCCTCACTTGGGGCCTCGCACACAGATATCCAAACAAGAGACTAATCACTTGGTTCTTTCAAAATTGAACCCAAAAAAAACTTCCCTCAATTGGAAAGCACAGGCGATTCCTCCATGATATTTTTACTCTAACATAGTCAAAAGCCTTAACTAATTGAACTGATCTGACCAAACCTGTAAGTCCCATAGTCAGATCAAGGAAAAGATTTCACTTGGATCATAGAGACCAATGCTTTTTTCCTCATTGAGAGGCACAACCGTTGATTCTTTTCCATAGAACTTTTTTTATCTGGGATTTACTTCATCTATTGTACCATAATAGAATTGAGTCTCATTTTAGGGATCCATCAGTTCCAGTCCCGTGGGTTAGCCAACTGCCCAACCACTGTAGTGATGGGATCCAATTAGAAATTTGGTTAGGTTTTATCCCCGGTACCAAGGAAAAGAGTTCCTAGGCCCCCTAGCCGGATATTCATGCAAACTTAAAACTAGTCACACCACTTACACACCGAATATGAAATTTCCTTTTTCACAGATTCAGCTATCTTTAACACAATCATTTAATGAAATCATAGTATCACAGATCATAATCCTCAAAATCTGTGGTTGAATCCTTATTTCCAATCATTCCTTCATCGGTGTACCTATGGCATCATTGGCAACCAGAACGCTCACCACCTGTCTAGTCAGGGGCCTTTTTGATGGTTCCTAGCTCATAGTACTCGGTAATATATTCACATGTCAAAATAGAATCTCTCTTGAAGATCAGCAAGATCAACGAACGGATACATATAAAAGAGCCATGGACTCATCCGCTGAGGACCAACAAGGTCAATCAACCAGATCCATGCCCAAATTCAGAAAACAACTCTTACTCCTTGTTCCAATATCTTCCATGACGCACGTGTGGGTATCTTTGGTGACCCAGAGTCCAAGCATCGTATGGTCAGCACCCTCTAGGATCCTTCGTAGGTCACCTAGTGCTTCACTCATAGTCCATCCTTGTTCCCTCATCCACCATACCGGAAGCTCACCATTTAAATTGAACCGAGGCTGGTCAAGACCTCGGCCAACCTTGCTACGCGAGACGTCCTCCATTGACTCTCCGTCAGCTGTTGCAACTTTATCAGATTAGGTCTCCACGACCTCATTCACAAGACAGTCAAAATGCTTTTGTAGCATGACATAAAACAGTCATTTAAAAACAGGTCATATAAATACAATTTCTATAACGAACTCTCGTCTTTTCACATTGTTCCACATCAATCCACATTATTTAAATCACATCCATTTCATATGTATTCCCATTCTCATCTAATCACATCATTTTCACCTCATCATATCTTTCCCCATTTATCCTCATTAGATCTCATCCACTTGCATATACCCATCTCCACATCTCAATTCACATGACATCACATCTCATTTATTCACATTACATTCATTCATATCCATCACATTCATTTTCCTCACCATCCCATCACATACATTCTATCCACATAACATCTAATCACATCTATCCACATCATATCTCATTCATACACATCTCATCCCATTCATCCACATCCATCCAATCATTCACCTGTACGACTACCCACATCTATTCATACATTCATATCTAGCACTTCACATCCACATATATTCATGTCACATCAAATCTCTTTTGATCACATCACATTCTTTCACATACATATCCACATCACATTCTTTTACATACATCCACATCCATCCCATATCATTCATTTACATCTCATCACATCTATTCGCCTCACATCTCATCACCTCCATTCACATCTATTTCATAGAATTTAAGAGAATTCTAATTTTGATATAAAGATTCTTTACGCATCTATTTATGCATAAAAATCAACTTCAGTGAGAATAACACTTTTATAAAAATCTTTTTATGCATCTATTTATGCATAAAAATCAACTTTAATGAGAATAACACTTTTGAAACAAAAAATAATTCTTTTTTGCATCTTTCTATGCATAAAATCAAATTTAATGAAAATAACACTTCTGAAATAAAAATAAATCCTGTATGCATCTTTCTATGCATAAAATCAATTTTAATGAAAATAACACTTTTGAAATAAAAACATATCTTTTATGCATCTTTCTAATGCATAAAATGAATTTTAATGAGAATAACATTTTTGAAATAAAAATAAATCCTTTATGCATCTTTTTATGCATAAAATGAATTTTAATGAGAATAACACTCTTGAAATAAAAATAAATCCTTTATGCGTCTTTCTATGCATAAAATCAAATTTAATGAGAATAACACTTTTGAAATAAAAATAAATCCTTTATGCGTCTTTCTATGCATAAAATCAAATTTAATGAAAATAACACTTTTGAAATTAAAATAAATCCTTTATGCATCTTTCTATGCATAAAATCAATTTTAATGAGAATAACACTTTTGAAATAAAAATAAATCCTTTATGCGCCTTTCTATGCATAAAATCAAATTTAATGAAAATAACACTTTTATAATAAAAAAATTTTCATTATGCATCTTTCTTTGCATAGAAATTAAATTTAATGAAAATAACACTTTTATAATAAAAAAGTTTCCATTATGCATCTTTCTATGCATAGAAATTAAATTTAATGAAAATAACACTTTTATAATAAAACAATTTCCATTATGCATCTTTCTATGCATAGAAATCAATGCTAATAATTAATATTAGTGATATCCATGCATATTCATAGGTGAATACGTACATGGAGTAATTGGAATATGTCTTTGAGAATGCACAAACGGTGGGAATTACTCTCTTGAACAACATAAAAACAAACTTTCTTTTCCACAAAATTCTAAAAATTTTACCATAACCTCCTTTGTATGGCTAACCATTTCTCATTTTATCATTCTAATTTCAACTTAAACTAACCCAATCTAGCTGTATAGCACTCTAATCTACTCAATTTTCATAATTCAAGAGAGTAAACAAC
The DNA here is from genome assembly GCF_041138505.1 of Cibotium barometz. NCBI lineage: Eukaryota > Viridiplantae > Streptophyta > Polypodiopsida > Cyatheales > Cibotiaceae > Cibotium > Cibotium barometz. The sequence continues at coordinate 21,619,726 of NC_141057.1, read as the reverse complement.
AAGAAAATTTTAATTAATCATTTAACTAATCTTTCTAGGATTAAGAAAGGCTGAATTGTAAAGAAGAGAAGGGGGTGGCCTTTTCCTCAAAAGGCATAGCATTTGAATTTAAATCAAGCAACTATAAAACAAGAAAATCAAGAAAACCATAGATTTAAAATTTAAAAAAGTGAGAAAATTTAGCTTACATGGAGTTGTAAGCTTTCCTATGGCTTGAGGGGTTGAGGGTTCTACTCTTGTTTGAAGCAAGAGTAGCCACCAATTTCTTTGGAGAGGATTAGGCTAAAAACAATTGAATTTATAAGAAATTCAATGTTAAATGGCTCAAGACAGGAGCAGACACACTAATGAAACCCTAAATTTGGAGAAAAGAGAAAGAAAACTTAAAAACCCTAACTAGCCAAGAAAGTAACCCTTATCACTTAAGCTAATGGGAGAGCCTCACCCTATTAATTATGCATGATTAATAGGACTAATAAAAGGTGGATGCAGCCTTGAAAGACCATGTTTTGTTGAAACAGGGGATGACATTGCTTATCCAATTGCCCATGTTAGAGATGTGTCATTGTCTATGTAGGATATGGTAAGGTGGAGTACCTTGTAGATGAACTTCATGTTCTGAACATTACAAAGAATCTGGTTTCTATTGGCCAGATGATTGAGTAGGGTGTGCAGGTCCGATTTAACCCTGATGGATGTTATGTAGAAGACTTTAAAGATAAATGCAGGTTGATTTCAAAAGGCAATAGAGTGGGCAAAATGTTTACATTGAATGTAAATATGCCTGAAGTGAGTGCTGCAATGTTTGTAAATGGTTGAGGCGCTGTTGTTGCAGATATAGACATTTGGCATAAGAGAATTGGTATGTAAATGTGAAAGTCTATGGATACTAAAGAAATTGTTATAGGACTGCCTAAGTTTAAAGTTGAAGGTATGCAGAAAGTTTGACAAGCATGTAAATTTGGAAAGAAAAGAAAACATGTATTTCTACATGACAAAAATGTGAGCACGAATGTACTAGATTTTGTGCATTCAGATGTATGGAGTCTTACAAAGACTGTGTCTATGGGTGGCTGCAAGTACTATGTAACATTCATTGATGACCACATAAGGAAAGTATGGGTGTACTTAATGAAGGAGAAGAGTGAAGTATTCATGTATTTTAAGAATTTCAGAGTGCCTGAAAAACAGACAGGAAAGTGTGTGAAGTGCCTAAGGTCAGATGGAGGAGGCGAATACTTCTCCAATGAGTTCTCTGAATTCTTGCAAAATAATGGCATTCAGAGACAAAGTACATGTAGATACACTATGCATAGCAAAATGGAGTTGTTAAGTGGAAAAACTGGCACATTACAGAGATAGCATGAGCATTGATGGCACAGAAGAATGTTCCATATAGGTGTTGGGTTAAGGCTGTGTCTATAGCAGTTTATATTATGAATAAGACTCCTATTGCAGCCATACATGATGTAACACTCGAGGAGAGGTTTACTAGCAAGAAACCCGATTTGTCTCACTTTAAAGTTTTTGGATGTATTGCATATGTGCATGTGCCATATGAGTTGTGTACCAAGCTGGATCCAAAGGTAGAAAAATGTGTGTTTATTGGGTAAAAGGGATATAGATGTTATAATCCTGCTACACGTGAATTGAGAGCAGGGATTTCATTAACGTCTTCACAATTTCGTGATCATGTTAACAAAACCTGTTATTAACATATTAAAACTTGTGATCACATTGTATATTCACATGACTTGAGCAATGACCTGTCAAAACCTACTAGTCCCATAACCCCGCCGGGGTTCTTTTGTTTTCCTGGCAGGCCCACCGGGAAAACAAAAGAAGCCCGGTGGGGTTCTGTCATGTTTATAAACATTGCCCGACACCCATCATGCAACTTTTGGGGAGATAGTCCTTGTTTTGGGGGCGTGATATCTCTCTTCAAAGTACTTGTAGAGCTCTCGAGTTGCTAGAAGTGTCCTCTTGGGAAGAACGTCCTTATCTTATGGGCTGTCGTCTTTCCTTGTAGGAACTCCTAAGGCTATTGAGCCACTCGTCCTTAGTTCTTTGAATTGGGGGCAGGGTGTGGTTCGTAGCTAATACTTGCGGTTCCTTGTAGGCACTTCTAAGGCTATTGAGCCACTCGTCCTTAGTTCTTTGAATTGGGGCCAGGGTGTGGTTCGTAGCTAATACTTGCGGAGATTTAGGGACAAAGTTGGAGTCATTCAGCTTTGCATTTGAGCTATGTAGGTAATCTACCTCATTCTGCTTTATGAATGGTTTGATGGAGCCAAGAGTCCTGCTTATAGGCTTGTAGTGGTTCTTGATACTTGATATAGTTTAGAGTAGACAAGGGTCTATTGTCCTATACTAGAGTATTGAGCAAGCATAGATCTTTGATTTTCTTTGTGAATGTTAGAGAAGGTCTATTGTCCTATACTAGAGTATTGGGCAAGCATAGATCTTTGATTGTATAAAGTATCCTTAATTGGGTACAAAAGGCATCCTTCATTGGGGGTGCAATGTGCATTGTATGCATGCTATCAATTATATGTATCTTAATCTTAGAACACACATTTATGCATTCGTCTTGTCGTGATGCTAAAGGTTTAGCAAAGATTAATATTTATGGTTATGTAAGTATCCAAATAAAATAATTCATGGTCTAAAAACTTTCAGTCATCCTTTGCATTTAGCATGAATCGTCATGGATACCTTTATTTTCTCAAGTTAAACAATAAACTACGTACATGATGATCATCATTCATTGGGGGTGCAATGTGCATTGTATGCATGCTATCAATTATATATATCTTCATCTTAGAGCACATATTCATGCATTCGTCTTGTCGTGATGCTAAAGGTTTAGCAAGGATTAATATTTATGGTTATGTAAGTATCCAAATAAAATAATTCATGGTTTAAAAACTTTCAGTCATCCTTTGCATTTAGCATGAATCGTCATGGATATCTTTATTTTCTAAAGTTAAAACAATAAACTACGTATATGATGATCATCCTTCATTGGGGGTGCAATGTGCATTGTATGCATGCTATCAATTATATGTATCTTAATCTTAGAACACACATTCATGCATTCGTCTTGTCGTGATGCTAAAGGTTTAGCAAGGATTAATATTTATGGTTATGTAAGTATCCTAATAAAATAATTCATGGTTTAAAAACTTTCAGTCATCCTTTGCATTTAGCATGAAACATCATGGATATCTTTATTTTCTAAAGTTAAAACAATAAACTACGTATATGATGATCTTTTGAGTTTGTGAACACGTTAATGAAATCCTTTCTCATTGTAAAAATTGATTGTACAAATTACCCTACATATTAGAACTGTGGATGAAATTCTCCATATACGAATGCTGACATCGGAAATAACAACAGTTCTGGTAATGTCCGAAACCAGAGTGTATGAAAGATCACGCTCGATGAAGCTGTAGAGACGTCAAATTGGTCTAGACAGTAGAACTGTGGGTGCAATCTCTGAGAAGGTAGACAGAATGAGCATGTCAAATCTTGGTCCTACGGAGCTTAATGGTGTTGGCACATTTTCTCCTTTCACCTCCACTGGTATGTTCTCGTAAGCATCAAAGTGGACGACGTGCATATCTACTGCATCTGCTTTGACCGCAATATCTGGCTCACTAGGATTTAGAATTAACATGCTGATTCTGCCCATTGCCCAACTTGGGCCGTGACCTTCATACAAACTCTAATTGTGGGCATTACCATAGTTGTTATTTTCAATGTTAGCATTCATAGATGGAGAGTTTCGTCCATAGTTATGATTGCAAGCCTCATTGTTTTTGTAGTCAGACCTTGCAAAGTAGTTTTGTGTTATGTGATGATCTTTTGTGTTTGTCAAGATAGTTTCGAAGTAGATTGTCTGCTGATGTACGTTTTGTAATACGTGAGTGGCTTTTTTGTCTTTTCATTTGTGTATTCATTGTTATATGCTTGCTTGAATAGGTTATTTGAGATGGAGGACAATGTTGGATCCAGTGATACCTCCAATAGAGTCCAAATTCCAAATACTAGGAAAAAAAAGGCACCTGGGATAGAGTGGCATTATGCAATTAATATTGGAATATGGATTTGATGTCCAACGTTGAGGTGGATCAAGATTTTTATAAAGTGGTAAACACTTTTTATAATAATGTTGATGATCGTGTAAAGTGCATAAAGGAGATGACCTCATTTCGATTGAAAGAGGGTTTATTTTCCAACTCCCTTGTTCAACAAATGGCTAAAGAGCAGCCTGCATGGAAGTGGTGGATGATGAATGGTGGTGAGCACTATGCTTTATTGCACAACCTTGCGGCGAGGAAGGCTCTAAGTCAGTGCTCTTCAAACTCAGGCTTAGAAAGAAACTAGAGCATGTACAAATATATTCATAGTACTATTCACAATCAACTTCTTGCAGATTGCAGATCGAGTAAATAAACTTGTTTACATGTATTGCAATGAAAAGATCTTGCAAGACATTGAAAGCGAAGAGTATGAAGAAGATATGCCTAGATGGATGTACGATTGTGATGATGTAGTAGACGAGAACTTTGATGTTGGACGTACATCGTGCACTAGCCTTAGATAGAAGACAATTTGAACATTGACTTAGATGAGCTTAATTTAGTAGACGAGAGGGTAAACGGTGAAAGAATTTTGGAGCAAGATACTGACATAGAGGAAGAAGCCATTTCATTAATTTCATAAAAAATACTTGTACAAATGATTGTATTTGGCAAAATTATCAATACAAAAGTAGGATTTATGTCTTTCTTAGCTTTCATCTTGAAATAAATTTTGCGAATTGCACTAGGAGTTGCATCTAAAGGTCCTGGTGGTTTATATTCGCTAGCCATGCCAAACATTGTATAAATACCTTGATTTATTGGGACACTGCACAATGCACATGTGGAAATACTTAGCATGTGCCTCACTAAACATATTAAGTGGTAGTAGTGTCCACAGGGTAGTATATACTGTCCACTCCACCCATCGAATACTTTGTAACATACAGGACATTGGGGGGTGGAGGAACTAGTAGCCTCAGCAGAAACTCCCACAAGATCAGGATGTACCAAAAAATGAGAGGTGGTTCCCTTGGCGCACAGGAGCTAAGAGAGGTTCTGTACATCTTTGGCTGATCTTTGTGAGCTACTCTTGAATCCCTCTATTGGCCAGGGGAGGAGTTGATGCTTGAGATAATCGTACAGCTTCTTTCTCCTTCTCTGCTAACTGTGTCCCTATGCTTTCTTTGACCTTGTTTAACTCCAATCCAGCGCCCTCCACCATGAGAGCAAGTTCCTCCCTTGTGAATGTCATTGTCTCTTCACGTATGTCATGGGTGTTGACAATGGCCTCTCTGGAGGCAAAGTCCACTGGAGTTTCTAGGATAAATTGTGCATATAGCATCTTAGTAAAATAGAGTGGAGCGTCGGCGTTATGGAGAGGACGACCGTACACCTCTAAGAAAATGCGCTCGGCATTAATTTTGATATCATTATGAGTGCAACGCGAAACCTTCCATCTTCCCTTCTTAATCTCGCCATCTGGACATGGCCATATTTCCTTGATCATCTCTTTGGTTACACGTTTATTTATGTCTTTCCATTGGACATAAGTAGGATTTGTCCTTTTCGACAATCTGCATGCTGTTCTCGTAGCTTCACCGGCTCTCAGTATCCACAACTCTTCTGCCAAAAGTTATATAAAATTTGTATTAAATACCCTAAAGCAAAAACATCAGATGCAGGAGTGTATGCATCTGCCAAAAACGGATCAAAAATTTTTGGGGCTATCCACGGCCGTTTATTTCACTCTCTGTCTGCGTAGGAAACCGCCTCTGCCACCTTCTGAGGGTTCTTGTCTACTTCAAATACAAAATTGAGAGACATCCATTTTTTGGGCACTCTCAGTAGTAACCCCCAATCGATAATACCTACGTATCGCTTCAACTCTTTTGTAAAATCCAACACTACATTGAATGGATGTAGGTCGGTATGTACAATTCCTGCCAAATGTGCTGCCGCTAGGCCTTCCACCAGGGCATGCATAATATGTGGCATGGTTATTACTATTTGTTTTATTTTTGAAAGTTCTAGATGACTTAAAGGAATATTATCGGATGGGGGTTTTCTCCATCCTCGATCCAAACGAAAAATTGCTCTGGTGAACTCATTGAATCTGAAGGGGACCTTCAAAAGAGTATCACCAAGCGAGCCGCCATTATAGTATGGGAATATAGTGATCCAAGGAGATTCTTTTGTGAAGGCAATACACCTGACAATTGATGGGTGTAGAACCTGCATGCCCTGCTCTGCCTGGAAGCTCTCAAACTTGGCGCTGCCTTCTCCTTTGTAGTGCTTTCCACAAAAAGTAATGTGCTCTGGCAAAAATGATATACCTCTAACTGTATACTCTTTAACTGTGCCAAAAACACCAGAGCCTATTGTTTGCCCTTCGACCAGAGCCTCGTGCGGGATGCCAGTGAGGTGTGTGCACATAGAATTGTAGATTGTGTGATTAATGGCACCCGTCCCACTTGCATGTGGCTGGTTGGACGTTGCAGTGATGTCTTGGGCAATGCGTACTCTTTTGGGGAGTGACTCTACATCCAGTGCCTTCATGCGCTTGCTCTTGGCTCTTTGCTCGCTCCATATAGCATCCCATAACTGTAGACGTTGCATATTAGCTTCAGGCGGGGTAGCATCTCTAAGATCATTGCATGCTCGCCAAAATAGTTCGTGTTATATGTTGATGGTTGAAGTTTGCTATCTTTTGTCTATCAAGCAACTCGGTGTTGCCTCCGCTTTACATCACGATATGAGTGATTCTTTAGGTTGACCCTTGTGATGACAGAATCATGTCGGAGGTACAAATAATTGTATCCCCAATCCTGAATCATTTGAGATTGTCGCATGAATGGTCTACCCAATATCACTTCATAGTTTGGATGCTTTCCAAAATCCACTACTGCAAATGTGTGCTCATATTCAATCCCACATGTGGTGCCAATATGTTCTCTAGCAGCCCAATGGGATGTTCTAAGCTTCCATCTGCTAGCTGCAAGCGCATCCTTGTACTCCTAATAGCTGGTTTGCCCCACTTTTCCCAAATGGACCTTGTCACAATGCCCACTCCTGCACCACTATCAAGTATTGCAGTTGAAGCTACTTTTCGCACTTCTAATGGGAGGGTAGAATTTCCCTGATCGTCCTCACAAAATTTTCCTACTTTGTTGATAGGAACTGGCATAACATGCTTTGTCTCAGGGTGTATAGTACATTGATGGTGACCCTTTTGTAGCAATACCTGCTCTGACAAACATGTGGCAATATCATTCCACAACTCTGGTCGAAGCTTTATCAAATCAAGCAAAGGTAAGGTACAAGCCACTGGTGCTGACAAAATAGCTTGCACGATACCCATATCCATCTCCTTTGTCAACCTTCTATGCATGGAGGGTATCCTTTAGGTTTGAGAACAGTTCTCATATTCTTCCAAATAAGATGGTAAGGTTTTCATTGTATGCTTACTTCTAGGAGAAACAATTGTTTGAACTTCCTCTTGGATGCTTGGGCATCTAAAGTTGTTTTCTGTGCCCCTGGTAAAATCCACTTCAGAGAATGGAGGTGAAATAATAGAGGACATATTCTCATTAACTTTCTCATGAACTGCTGCCCACATCTCATTTGCCATGTCCTCTTAGCATCAATAACTTCATCATTGCATGGGAAGGCAAGACTAGGTGGTGGAAGAATGCCTTCTTTCAATGGGGTGTCAATTGGTGCAGACTTCTCACTATGAGTTTGTGAGATCAGCTCACTTTTCATTTCCCAACTTGATGACACTTCCGGTATGGTTTCTAATGTTGGCTTAAGAGAGGTTGCGCCCCGAGGGATAGGTGGAGGTGGGCCCTCAAGTATTGATTGAGCTTCCCTAATGAGTTGCTGATGTACAGCTAGATTGATCTTCTCCTCTCACGAGGGTTTGGGTATTCTTGAAGCTTCTTGGGTAGCTCAGATAAAGCTGCAATGCGACTTCTATGAGCATCAATGATGGAATCTAGAGTCTCGTTCACCTTATCCACAAAAATAGAACCCCCAGAACTATCCTCGGTTGTACTAGCCTCATCTTGTTTAGCACTAGGCCCAGGTTGAGGTTGATGCTCCTCATGCACTTCGTGGGATATAAAAGCTTGATCCTTCATGTTTTGTTTAGAAACTTTTTGAGAACTAGTGGATGCACTCTTAGTTTGCTTATTGCGGTTCTTTTTCCTCCTAGTGGTCCTTTTTCTATTGGAATGTAGGGTCTTGTCCACTAATTTTGCCTTTGCATCCCTAGTTCGAGGTGTCTCATCAATCTGCATTTCGGCATTTCGTGTGTCTGTGATCTAGTCATGACTCTAAGTGGCACGTGCGATATCCTCATTCTCTGATGAAGGTGGCGATGGAACTGCCTCTACAAAGTTGAGTGAGACCTTTGGTTGAGAGGTGCCTTCCTCATGTGGTTTCAGCAAACAATCCTTTGGAAAGTGTTCTACACAACACCCTAGACAATATCTTTCAATTGGTGGAAACTGTGGTACTGTTGTATTGGATCGAGCTGCTTGCCTTGGGTGATGTGGACAATCACGAGCCCAATGGGGTTCTCCGCACTCATAACAGGGGCCCATTAGTTTGGCTTCTACTTTCCTTTACTGCCATTGACCTGAGGGGCCTGGAGTTCTAGGTTGGTAGCCGCCTAGCAACATCAAAGAATTTTGTTCACCTGGTTGAAGCCTCTCTCTTTCGCTCACAAATTGAAATTGGCAGGTTTAGTGCCTACCTTCAATCCTTCCCGTGTGTTGAATCCTTGTCCTGACCTCAAGGGAGAAGCGTAGCTAGCCAATCGCACTCAAATTACAAGACAAATAAAGAGAATTTAACAACAGATTAGTCTTAAATAAGTACCAAAATTAGTCCCAAAGCCTGCTCTCCTATTCAACAGTTTGCAACCGATTGGAGCTTAACAAGGAGTGGTAGTGTGTGTATGGTGTTGAACTAATGTAGGCACTCGCTCCCCGACAGCGGCGCCATTGTAGAGCGGTCCTCTCTACCGTGCAATATAGTGCTCATAGAGTACTACCGATCAACAAATGTATTGAGAAACACAATGTCAATCCGAGGACTCGACCCGATTAGTGCATGAAGGCTTATCCCTTGCGGGAGAGCTCACATACACGAACCACCACTTGACGATTCAACCATTCAACACCTCAATCAATCTCTCAATCCCTTAAATCCACTACACGTCTAATCACGAAAACAAGCAATGCATGGCAATCTGTTAATCCCATTCAAACATTGATTAAATCTTAGCTTTCCCTAATGCAAGCAAACCCATAAGCGTGCATCTACTAACCCACAAGCTTAAGCAAGCATAGAATGTAACATTCACAAACCCACAAGCTCATAGAGAGAGTCTATCCATGAATAACTCATTGCCAATGAAGTGGGCAATAGCTTGCATCAATGGAGACTACACACACACACACTACAAGCATGCAGTATACACAAGAGAAAGAAACAAGCATTCAACTAATCATAGATTAATCTACTTCAATGATGCTAAAACAGATTAAGAGAATGAAGTGGAGCTATACTCATTGGAGCTTGATGCTCATTAGAGTACAATAGAGAGAGAGTTAGAGAGTTGCCATAGCTTGAGAGCTCAAGAGCTTCACTCAATAGCTTATGAGAATGGCCAAAAACGTCCCCTTTCTTTAGCTAACATCTCTTTTATAAAGATGTCACTAACCCTAACCCTAGGCCTCTTTCACACATGGGCGGACAACCCCATAAGTGAGCCTTGCTTAATACACTTAGAACTCTCATTTAGAACCCACATTGGCCTAAAACAATTTACATTGCACTTCGGCACAAAAGTATGGAAAAATTATGTGCGTCTTTATGTTCCCGTGGCTACAATCCCGCTCTCTCGCATTAATTGCTTTCGGCCTCCTTCCATAATCCGTGCTCCCCTGAGAGTGTTCCCGTGGAGCAGTACCTCGGGTGTACATATCCTTCTGGCTGTGCCATATAAACTTCCTCTCGTAAATCACCATTTAGAAATGCATTTTTCACATATAAACTTCCTCTCGTAAATCACCATTTAGAAATGCATTTTTCACATCCATTTGGTGCATTTCTTAACCATTTGTTGCTGCTGCCATAGCAATGACTGCTCTCAGTTCTCCCATCTTTGCAACTGGACTAAATGTTTCATTATAGTCCAAGCCTAGGGTTTGTACATAACCCTTAGCTACCACCTGCACTTTATGGCGCTTAATGGAACCATTTGATTCCCATTTCACCTTATAGACCCATTTGCAACCAATGAGATTCTTGCCTTGTGGGGTGAGGCAACCAAATCCCAAGTTTCATTATGGACCAATGCATCCATCTCAACATCCATTGCCTTCTCCCATACATGCTTCCCAATAGCTTCTGCATAGCATGTAGGTTCCACATGCTTCACCAAAGAGGTCATATATGCAAAATGCATAGCAAAGTCACAATATGTCAACCTATCAAGTGGATACCTGACCCTTTGAGATCTCCACAATGCATGCGGATCACTCTGAACCCCTCTCACTCTAGCATGTAGAGGCACATATCTATCCTGCCTTGCACCTGGTGTGTGTAAAACTGGTATGCCAAGTTCCTCATCCAAACTTTCTAAACTTGACGACTCATAACCTACAATGCCAATTCCTTCAACCTTCTTTTTACCTTTATCCATAGTACTACTCCCAGTGCTCACACTCTCATGTCTCAAGAATCCCGACCATTGACGTATAGTGCTACTCTCAAACTCTACTGGCCCAGACATAGAAATAGAACTTGTTTGTTGCAAGTTCACATGCACATAAGTATCAATGGAATCAATGAAACCCTCATCCTTTGCCTTGTACCAACTAGCAAGTTCATCAAATAACACATCTCGTGTGTAAGATTCCTCCCCAGCATCTCAAGATGTCCAGTATCTTCCCTTGTAATCAAATCCCTCTTCAGATATATAAAAGATCTTGTTTCTACCTATTTTGGCCTACAGAGAGAGAATGTTCTAGAGAGAGGTTATTGAGATTTTAGATATTTTTGGATGGAAAAATCTCTTCTTATTAAAATAAATTTCCCCGAAATAGAAGTTCAAAAGGATTTTTAGAAGGTGCATTAGAAATCAATTATAATCTGTTCAAAAGGCCTTGTCCTAGGGGTCCAGATTTTTTAAAAATTTTAAATTAAGGTTTTGAGGGGCCAATCAGATTCATCCAAATGTGTGGAGGAGATAAATAGAAGAAATAAAGAAAACCCCAAAAATGAGTAAATACTCACATAAGATGAAGAGTGGACTGAGGACCAAAGAAAATGCTAAAAAAAAGATTTTTTGGCACCTCAGAGTGGGGATTCCCCCTCATGAAGGAGGCACCTATTTCACATGTGTGGTGGAGTTTTAAACTCCCAAAAATTGAGATATTTCATCTCTCCTCTCTCCTAATTCAATTCTAGTTCCAAAAAGTAAGCTAAACTGACCCAAAAATGGTCAAAATTTAACCAAACTGATCTCGAAAATTCTAGAATTAGTTTGCTTGGTTAGAAGCTCACTTTTTTCTATAAATAGAAGCCTCCCCCTTTGTTGAAGCTTTATAGTGTTTTATTCACTGTTACTCTACTCCTCCCCAGAGCCAAAAACTATGAATTTCTTAATAATTCTTTAGTTTTTGACCATTCCCTCTTTTAAAGAATTGGTGGCCACTCTTGTTGCAAACAAGAGTAGATCCCTCAAACCATCAAGCCAAAGGAAAGCTCCCAGAAATTCATGTAAGTTAGAAATCCTACTTTTTCTTTATTCTTTTAATGGTTTTCTAATTTTTGTTATCTTTAAAGTGATAAATTGATGCTATGCCTTGTTGGAAAGACTTTTTTCCTCTCTCATTCTTAAATTTAGCCTTTCTTTATCCTAAATAAGTAATCTAAATGTTGGAATTAAACTTCTCCTATTGTTTCTCTTTTAAAAGTGGAATTTGATTAGTTTAGAGTGCTTTCAACCATGTGAGGATAATTTTTAAGTAATTTAAGGTTAGGAGAATTTAAAAAATGGTCAGGCATACAAAGGAGGTTATGGCAAAGTTTTCTTAAATTTTATGAAATAAGTTTTATCTTTTATTATTCAAAAAGAGTAATCCCCATCGTTTGTGTATTCTAAAAGTGTTATTTTCATTCTAGGCATAGAAAAATGCATAGTAGAAATATTTTTATTATAAAAGTGTTATTTCCATTAAAATTAAATTCTATGCATAGAAAGATGGTGCCTAGAAAATTGCAAAAATCAGTAGCTCTACATGGTGGTTTGATGATTTGTCTTGATGGGCTGAAGCTTGGGGAGTGTAGCTAGGTGTGGTTAGAAGGTTGAAGCCTATTGTTAAGGCTGGATGGAGAGGGAGCTCATTCAAGTTAATCTCAGGGAGATTATATCGTCAGGGTAATGATGGAGTGTTGCGGCTTATAGCTAACCCTGAGCAATATGAGGACATCTTGGAATGGGCACATGAGTGTATTGATGGAATCCATGCATCTACTACTACTTGTGTGCTACGTATAACTCAGGATGGGCAATGGTGGCCTACCATGCATGCGGATGCTGAGAAATTTGTTCGTAACTGTGCTTCATGTCAAATTCAACAACCAATTCATAATGTCACATTATTCCAAATTTCAACTACACCAAGTTGGAGTAAGTATATTGTGGACTATCTTCAGCATGGTCATACTGATCGAACAATTCCTAAATATCGAAAGCATGCTATTGAAGTTGAAGCGACCAACTATATGCTGATAGAGGGCCAACTCTACAAGAGGGGCAAGGATGGCAACTTGCACATGTGTGTATGTGAAGCTGACTACTTGAAAATCTTGACTCGTGCACATGCAAGTGTTGGGGGTGGACACTTTTCGGGCAATACCACAGCTAAGTTGATAAGGTGGTCTGGGCTTTGGTGGCCAACCTTACAAATGGATGCCGAAGAATATGTGAAACGTTGTGATGATTGTCAAAGGACCAAACCTCCCATCACAAAGGACAATATGCCATTGCGGCCTATGTTAAGCACACGTGCGTTTGCCAAATGGGGTATTGATTTTGTCGGTTCCATTAAACCTCCAGCTCATCACATGCATGCCGAATATATTAGAGTCGCAACTGACTATTTGACCAAATGGGTAGAAGCAAAGGCTACAGTCAAAAATGATGCCAGGACCACAGCCAAGTTCTTGTATGAGTACGTGTTTACACGCTATGGCTTACCTATTGAAATCGTTAGAGTGATCAAGGTGTGCACTTTGTGAATGAGGTAATAGAGTTTTTACTTCAAGAATTTATGGTAATTCACAAGCATTCTGCACCCTATCATCCCCAAACCAATGGTCAAGCTGAGAGTACTAACAAGATTCTCTCCACAGCATCACAAAGATTGTTGAGGGACATAGGACTGATTGGGAGCAAAAGTTGCACTCAGTTCTTTGGGCATATAGAACAGCCTATAAAACATCTGTGGGCACAACCCCATTTGAGCTTGCTTCTGGGCTAGATGCAATTCTTCCCATTGAATTTCTTGTACCTACTCTACGAGTTGCTAAATAATTGGACTGGACTGGTCATGAGCTTTCTCAACGCATTGATGAATATGAAAAGCTTGATGAGACCCGCTTATTGGCGGTAATGGGGATGTATGCTGAGAAGAGGAGACAAAAGAAATGGTATGATCAAAATGTAACAACTAGCCGATTCAAAAAAGGGGACCTTGTGCTCTTGTACACACTTAAGAAGCATAAGCGAAAGCTCAAAACCATCAACTTGTGTACCTAAGACAAATCCAACTTTACATGAGTCTCCTTTGTGCATAGATTCTAGCACTTCACTGCCTAAATCCTCTTATCTTGCTCAAATTCCTCGACAATTGCTATCCTTCCCACCTCTTAAGAAGGACATACCCAAAACCAAAGGTAAGGCATTAACACTATAATTAAAGCTCTTTGGTAGATCAGTGTTTGAATAGTCTCACTTTTACTAATGTGGTTCCTTCTACCATTACAAGATTGTGTTCTTTTTGAGATGATCTTATCTACATTATTTTTTATAGAAATTGTAATGATGGATATGAGTGTATAAAGTTTGAAGTTTCTAAATTTCATTGTTCTATGCCTAGATACCTCCTGATGGATACTTGGCGAGATACATGTCCACCATGCATTGACCCTGATAGTACTCAACCTGAACATTGCGGGGGTTATAGTGCTCCTCCTTTTCAAACTCATTTTAGGTACTTCTATGCTCCCTTAGGTGAAAATTGTTGTGGGCATCACTTTGTCACTTTATTCTATCAACAACATCATCCATTTCCACATTGTCAAGAGTGTACACGACTCGTATTAGGAGAAGCTTCACACATTTACTGGCTATGTCGCTCTTACTTTCGATGATATGGCACGAGCTTAATGAAACAAATTGTAGGAATTACACCCCAATGCCATAACCTTCTTGATGTGAGAGTACCAGATCGAGGACCAAATCAACATAGATTATTTGAGGAGGTTCAAGCACAACAATGGAGGGATACATGCATAAATGACCTGCAACCACCTATCTTGCAAGCCCTTCCTCCCCCAGCCTCAACATGTCAATTTTGGATCACTATGAGCACTTATATTAGGCAATTCCAAAATCGGAATTGTCTGCTTAACCTTCCCATAGAACCAATGCCATATTTTAGCGAGGAAGCACTCCTTCGTCTACCACCTTCTCCAGAGGCCAGCTTTTGTACAGGGTTGTCCTTGCATCCTGAAGTGATTGATACAATCTTTCCAGCAGATGTGGACACGGATCCACCGCCAGTGCAAGGGTAAGCTCATCAACACCACAATAAGATCAACAAGTCAGGGCACTTTTCTCCCACTGGGTTTTTTCCCTCGGCTATATTCGGTGATTGGCACCAATAACAAATTTTATTCTTTTCTTTTCTTGTTTGTTAATAAGACATTTTACAAAGATCTCAGTTAAACAAGAGCATACAAACACACCCCAATAGTCCACCTACCATGCACACAAATTAGGAAGGGGGGAGACATGCAATGCCTACAAAGAGCAAAGAGAAGCAATCTGCACATCAGCAATGCATCAAGACAAATGCACAACATCCACAAGCACTATAACAGGTGTATTCAAATCATAATCTTTTGTTCTTTATGTGCTTTTCACTTTTGCATATATTGTTTGCATGTTCACACACAGTTGGCTGGTTTGAGTTTTAAATTAGTTGTTACTATGTGGGGAGTGATTTCTAGATTCTTAGAGGACTTAGTAGAAGGTATTTCTATTTGAAGACGGTGTAAGACATATACCAACGGAGTATGCCAAGTTCTTATGCTCTAGAAGTATATTAGTTATTCCTAGTGGTAGATACCTCTTAGGTATGGGCTAGGTGCTACGATTAATAAAAAAATTTACGAAACACATGCCCTAAAAAATATATAGCAGTGACTTGAGACATGATGTGTCTACGGCCATGTGGAATGCTTGGTAGGCCCTTGGGTTGTTTTAGCACCTTGGGGTCGATGCCTTGGTTTCCATGGGGTGAACACTGACGTCTAAAAGATTAAGAAGAAGACCTACAAGGACTCTATCGCCTTGATAGATGCTGGTAGGAATCTTGGGTACATTATGGGTCCTTTTACCGATGCCCTCATCTTCATGGGATACTCCTTATGTCAAAAAGAAAGAAAAGGATCTGTCGCCCTTGAGATACTTAGCGGCCTTTAGATTCTCTTGGCGGAGGTCTCTTGGCCATTGCTTGGGTCTTATTGGGATGGAACCTTCCTCTTTATCAAGCTAAAAATTATAATTCTCTTTAATCTTCTGCTCTTTACACACCCAAAAAAAACAACAAACAAAAAAGAGGAAAAAGAAAGAAAGAAAGAAAGAAAGGTCCAATCACCATGGCTTATATTTAGGAGTAGGGTTGCCACTTAGGAATATCTTAAACACTTGTAGGACATTCAAACTACAATCATAATTGTGGTGTACAAACACACTTGCCTTTGCATAGCACTATCTTACCACTTAGTCTCACTCTGACTAGTCTTTACTCGCTTATTTTAGCACTCTTTAAAACTCTAATCAGCCTTTCACTTGCATGCTCACGTGTGAGATTGTCATTTCTGGTTTTTTTTCAGTAAAAGGCTTTACTTGTCTTCCATTGTTTTTGCAGCTTTTGTTTCTACCGTGCGCAAGGACGTTGTGTGGCTAAAAATAGAGGCTGATAATGAGTGCAAACGTGTGCATGGCGTGTGTGAAGGTTTTACTTTTGAGGGTGTTGCCAGGTGTTCAGTGTGGATGGATTTGGTTTTGGGCTGGTTGCAGGCCTGTTTGTTGAGAGGTTTGCTGGGCTGATTAAAGCTGTTCGACCGCTTGATGTGAGTGGGCACGTCCAAGTGAGTGGGCACTCAAGGTTGCATTTGAGGTATGTGGACATGGAGCATGAAAAAAAGGTAATGGAGGGCTTGTCTTGGACATGGTGTGAAAAGAAATAACATCATGGCCATTTTTATAATGAATAAAAGAATGGACGTGGCCTTATTTTGGAAACGGGCGTGGAGGTATGAAGGGGCCGTCAGCTGGGGTGCTTCTGGAAGCCGGTGTGCAGCTGGAAGGCGGGAGAGGATATAGCAGCAGTGGGGGGGTCTCGTTGGAGTGCGAGGACAGAAGAGCCCCATGTGTGCGAAGACAGTGGTAGCTGGGGAGCGCCGCGTGTGAGGGCTGCAGAAAGAGCAGCGAGGTCGGCGCAGCTGGACGAAGAGAGGAGGAGCCCGGTGTTAGCTGTAGCTGCGGGCAACGACTGGAGAGCGCCGATTGTCTGACGTGGAGTGGTGCTGACGTAGAAGGTTGTCGCCTCTGAGGAAAGGTGGTGGCACTGGCGAAGGCAGAATAATGGAATGGCTTTAATTGGTTTGACGCTAGCAGTAGCTGAAGCAAGCGAAGGAGAGTACTAGAGCTGAAAGCGCAAGATGGAAGCTTGAAGCTGGGAGCAGACGGGGAGAAGGGGCCGCTTGTAGAATAGCAGAGAGGTAGGCGGTCTTGTTTGAGGATGCTTTGGGGTGTGGAACCAGGCGCAGAGAAGTGGGTGATTCTGCAGAGGAGCTGGGCGAGAGGTTGAGTTGGTGTGGCTTTTGGAGGTGGGTAGCTACAAGCACAGAAGAGGAGCTACAAACGGTGTGAACAGCTGGGAGTGCAGAGAAGGTTGCTGCGACTGGCGTGAAGGTAAAGGAACCGTGTGGAGGCTAATGGAAGGTGGCCGCCAATGATATGAGAAGGCCTGGCTGGAGATAAAATGATGAGCACAGTTGGTAAGTGGGCTGACGGGCTGCAACAGGGTAAGTGATGAAGTGTAAGAAAGCAATGGGCTGGTGGACAGCGTGAAAGGAGGATCGTCCTTGTGAAGTGAAAGGGTTTGAAGCATGTTCTCTTGCTTGGTCTGGATTATGGGCCGGTTGTCAGGTTGGTGATAAAGAGGGAGGTTGCAGTGGTCTTGCTTTGGGAGACAGACAGAGTGCTGGTAGGAGAGAGAGATCTTCAGCTAAGGTGCAGAGCAGAGAGTGCAGAGGGCTGCTGCAGAGAAGCAAGAGCAAAAGGATTTCGGAGCGACCAGGAGCTGGAGCAGGCAGATTGCGAGCGGGTGCTGGGTGTAGCCGGTGTCTGGGATATCTTGGGATATCCGACTCTGTAAAGGTCAAGGTCTGTTTTGAAATATGAGTCTTGTTCATGCTCTCTGGTCTGGTGTTCTGGTGTGTTTGCATGCGTGTGTGGAAGTGTGGCACGCTATAAGGGCGTAGACAGCTCTACCGCTTCCGTGCCATCACTTTTTGGTGCCTCCACAGAGGAACAGATTTCCTCTGGATTGTGAAAGAAGATAGGGGCTGTGTGAAGCAAGATTTGGAAAAATGGCTCAAGATTTTCCGGAGTATTGGGGATTGCCGCAGGAGAATGCAACCAGGTTTCTGGAGAAGATGGAATTTACAGCTTTGATGAAGGACAGGGCAACCCCGGAGATCCTTTCTCGGATTTTGGCTTATTGCTTGCAGGGTGATGCAAAAGTATGGCTGCAGATGTTCGTGACTGCACACAGGAATGTTCATCGACAGGATCCTGAGTATCGTGTAGTCAAAGCTGCATTTTTGGCAAAGTTTGTTCGTGTGAAGAGTCCAAATGAAGTGTGGAAGGAGTTGTGCAACATTCAGCAGAAGGATGGTCAGGATGTGGATC
Organism: Cibotium barometz; assembly: GCF_041138505.1. Lineage (NCBI taxonomy): Eukaryota > Viridiplantae > Streptophyta > Polypodiopsida > Cyatheales > Cibotiaceae > Cibotium > Cibotium barometz. Next base: position 21,601,351 of record NC_141057.1, on the reverse strand, counting down.
AGTATCTGTTTGAGTTTGGTAGACTGTGGAGTCTATGGTGTGAGGCTCTGATTCCTGAAGTACCCCCGCAGATGATAAAGAGGGAGAGGTTTGTGGCTGGTTTGGAGCCAACGATGTCGTGCTGTGGCACGTCCATGCAATGAAAGCATGCTTAGAGACTATTTTAAATGGATTGAGATGCGTGGACATGAAAACAGTGAAGTACATGTGTGTATATGCTTTAAAATGCAAGCCTGTGTGGGTAATAGAGGAGGACAGGGAGCCATTTTGGAGGCAAAATATCAGGAGCAGGGAGTGCCTGATGAAGATGCTACGAATTGGAGAAATATAGTCAAACATATTGGGAATAACTTTGTAGAAGGAAGTTTTTGCAAAGGAGCTATGGTTTGAGATATTTTTAGCCTCGAATGTGGGTACTTTTCATCCGGAGCAGTTGTTGCAGATGATAAATGGTCAGCTTGATGCAAGTGCTGAAGCCATCAATCTTATGATGGCTTTGTGTTCATGGGATCCTAGTCAGCGACCAACAGCCATTGAAGCGCTTCAGCATCCTTTTTTTTCCCGGTTGGCTCATATACCCCACCATGCACCTACTATTTTGGCAGAAGGGGAAAGTTTCCCTCTCCCTTTTCAGAAAAAGCGACCTTGGCCAGACGGAATGGAGGGGAACAAAAAAAAATCATATTCAATAAGGACAATACGGGGGGGGGAAATTCTGGATATCCAAGGGGGCGTGCTATTCTGAGAAAACATATTGGAGAGGGGGGGAAGCTCCCGCCCCGGCAAAGGGGGCAGCTCTCTCTCTCTCTCTCTCTCTCTCTCTCTCTCTCTCTCTGTGTGCAGGCGTGTGTGTTTTCAAACACAAAGCTTTTGGATGACTTGGACCAGGATGCAGACACCACGAATACCCGACTAAAGGCTGTGCAGAGGCGGCTAGGCTTCTTAAGCAAAAAGGCAAGCAGTGGCTGCTCGGTTATGCGCCTTATACTCTTGCTGGTTGTGATTGTGATCCTCGTGTTGGTCATATTTGCCCTTGTTAGATATTTGTAAGGCTTTTCTCATTGGTGGCATACGCACGACTCCTCTACATCTCCACTATGCTTTCAGTGGCGTGATCAAGGTTTCTTTCGTGTGACAAATTTGTGTTTCAGTCAAAGTCACTGTTACCCTGTATGTCAGCATTTAGGTTTCAATCAACAATAAGTCATCAATGCTTGAAACCATTGTAAAATGTCTATTTGTAGTACCTCTGGTATGGATTACGTTCACCACATCGTGTTTGCCTTTTGGAAATGATTGAGACTGAGGAATTTGCATAACCAACTTGCAGCAATTGGAGAGACTATGGACCTAAATGTATTGGCTACAATAGTTTTGACTTGAGGGCTTGGTGTTAAGGCTCTCCCTTTGATGTTGAGCTCATGTGGGCATATTGACGGGCTGTTGGTCAGTATAGTGGGCTGCTATGGTCAAGTTTTTGGTTACAAATGGTTTTTATCAAAAGTATATTGATGCCTTTGTGGGTTGTGGACCTTGATGCATTCCATGGCTATGTTGATGATTATGATGTTGATGGAAACGCATAAGAAGTGATAGGCTGATGCAGAGCTACTGGGAGGCTCATAGAGGCTAAAATACCATAGGTGTTGTGTTTTGGTGACTTATGTGCACTACTTGTCTCTGTTCTTCACAAAACTCTTTTCCAAAATAATATACTACATGATTGCATTGATGAGGCTATGTGTTGATGACCTGCTCTCACAGCCAGACACCCAGTGTGTTCCCGGCTAGACCGCACACGTCATGACAACTTTGGTGAACCCGACGTGAACTTGCTGGGGTGAGAGTGTGGTGAAATCCCCGTGAACTATGTATGTGATGATTTCAGCATATGTATGAGGCAGAAAACCTTGATGGCCTATGATCTAGAGGGTATTCCTTAAGGGTACAGGCAGCAGAGCCTGTATGATTTGTTGGTATCATTTGACCCAGGTGGATTAGGGAAGAAGAAGGATTACAAGGGCTTATGACACTTGTTCACCTCGAGAGAAGGGGGTAACAAGGAGCTTGTATAGACTTGTAGTTCTCTCTTAGGACTGTAGAATGGGCAACAAGGGCTTGTGACACTCATCCTTCTCGACAGCTGAGGAAGGAGAGGAGCTTGCAATGACTTGATCCATTCTTGCCACTTCAAGGGCCTATGACACTCATCTATTCCAATAACCAAGGATAGAGAGGAGCTTGTAGTGACTTGAAGCTAACCCTTTGTCTCAAGGGCTTACGACACTCGACCTTTCTGATAGCTGAGGAAGGTGAGGAGCTTGTATTGACTTGAGGTCTTCCCTACAAGTTGCAAAACAGATAGAATGCTCAAGAACTCATGAATGCCGGAAAGGTGGACACTTCTTTGTACTCTGATTGTCAGGATATCTGAAAGAAACTCTTTGAAAAACAGGGCTAAATGTATGCAATGATAATCTGAATGAATGGTTCGACATAGAGAAAGCCCAAAACATCAGAAGGATAAAAGGAATGCCAATGCAGAATGCCGTAGAATTGAGTGTATGAACATGGAGATTAAAGCTCTCTTCGTTGTTCAAAACATGTGTTACTGCTTTAGCTGTCGGTGTTCGACACTTTGAGCTGGGTTGTCTGAGAAGCTTACAGATGATCCCCGCCCGCCGCCAGTTGAGTTGGAGGACCATCAGTTCTGGTGTGAGAAGAAGGTTGGGCGTAACCCGCCACTATCATGTCATGTAGTCACGTTACATCCATATGTAGACCAAAGATGGATGTCAAGCAGGCATGGTTTGCCAATTTAGGTTGATATATTCTGTAGCCTGCAGGGCAACATCATAAAAAACTGCATGGGTTTAGATGTATCATATGGTGGCTTGGAGGGCCGCAGAAGCAAACACGCTGAAACATTTCACACATGAAGAGCGGCATCAACATGCCATAGCTACAAGAGCAAAATCATGCACAAAATGGCAGGGTATTCTTTCTGTGTTAAAAAAAAATGTGTTACCCTTTCCGAGGGCAAACGCCTCCATTCACACATCAGAAGATTGGGGCTAGAGCAAGATACCTTCCTGGCCAACCTTCTTGTCAGTATGTACGGCAAGCTCAGGGCATTAGATGATGCCCGCCATGTCTTCAATGGTCTGAGACATCGTGATGTCGTCTCTTGGAATGCCATCATTACGGCTTATGTACGGCAGGGTTATCACAAGCAAGCTCTCCAACTTTTCATGACTATGCAGCTGGAAAATGTCATACCAAACAGGGTCACGTACTTAAGTGCTCTCAGTGCATGTGGAAACACAGAAGTCCTGAGGAAGGGCAAGGAGATCCATGTAGGCCTAATCAGTAACAGCCTTGAATTAGATGTAGCCGTTGGGACTGCCATTGTCAGCATGTATGGTAAGCTAGGAGATGGGATGCCGCTTCAACCTAATGCCTTTGTATTGATGGGGTTACTCAGTGCATGTAGAATGCACGGTGATATGAAGCGTGGAAAGTCTGTCACCAAATGTGCTATTGATTTGGATCCACAATATACAGCACCTTATGTGATACTTTCAAGCATGTATGCTGCAGAGGGAAGGTGGGATGATGCAGTCAGTATTGGAAATCAAATGATAAGGAGTTTTTCAAGAGAGAAGCTGCCAAATAGCTCGCCTGATGTTGGGAATATGGTGCATCAATCTTCTGGAAAGTTTGAGTCAGGGTGGACTTCAATTGCATTGTATGCAGATATGGAGGAGGTCGTTTAACACAATCAAGTTTTGCTTCATGGGTTTTATGGCAGTGCAGCTTCATGACTCCATTACCACCATCCTTGAAGCATTTGAGAGTGCACAATGGTCTTTCCACCTTAATGGAGCATTGAGAACAAGGCGCTTTGTTGCCTTTGTATGAAGGGGAAATGGGGTCAGGAACACAGTCTACAACTTGAACAACTATCCCTTCTCCTTTTCACACACTACTTCAGACACTCAACAGTTTGTTAGAACTCACGGCTCCACCTGCAGGTGATTCAACATGCTCAGTTGTATGTAAGGCAAACCTTATGAGGAGAATCCATCCAAGAAACCACAATGAAGGAATGACTTTCAGATGCTTATAGCAGCTGGTAGAGAGACTCAATTGTGGCCAGCCAGCTTAGCATACAGGGATTCAGCATGGGAGGGGTGAGGAGACTCTCCATCTTTTTGAGCAAATGCTGCGGGAAGGGATGGAGCCAAAGGATACCATTTTTGTTAGTGCTTTTGAAGAAGATTAGCCTACATAGCAACTTGGTGGCACATACCGGAGGATGTGCAGGTTTAGAGGGGGTCGATGTCGTGCTGTGGCACGTCCATGCAATGAAAGCATGCTTAGAGACTATTTTAAATGGATTGAGATGCGTGGACATGAAAACAGTGAAGTACATGTGTGTATATGCTTTAAAATACAAGCCTGTGTGGGTAATAGAGGAGGACAGGGAGCCATTTTGGAGGCAAAATATCAGGAGCAGGGAGTGCCTGATGAAGATGCTACGAATTGGAGAAATATAGTCAAACATATTGGGAATAACTTTGTAGAAGGAAGTTTTTGCAAAGGAGCTATGGTTTGAGATATTTTTAGCCTCGAATGTGGGTACTTTTCATCCGGAGCAGTTGCAGATGATAAATGGTCAGCTTGATGCAAGTGCTGAAGCCATCAATCTTATGATGGCTTTGTGTTCATGGGATCCTAGTCAGCGACCAACAGCCATTGAAGCGCTTCAGCATCCTTTTTTTTCCCGGTTGGCTCATATACCCCACCATGCACCTACTATTTTGGCAGAAGGGGAAAGTTTCCCTCTCCCTTTTCAGAAAAAGCGACCTTGGCCAGACGGAATGGAGGGGAACAAAAAAAAATCATATTCAATAAGGACAATACGGGGGGGGGGAAATTCTGGATATCCAAGGGGGCGTGCTATTCTGAGAAAACATATTGGAGAGGGGGGGAAGCTCCCGCCCCGGCAAAGGGGGCAGCTCTCTCTCTCTCTCTCTCTCTCTCTCTCTCTCTCTGTGCAGGCGTGTGTGTTTTCAAACACAAAGCTTTTGGATGACTTGGACCAGGATGCAGACACCACGAATACCCGACTAAAGGCTGTGCAGAGGCGGCTAGGCTTCTTAAGCAAAAAGGCAAGCAGTGGCTGCTCGGTTATGCGCCTTATACTCTTGCTGGTTGTGATTGTGATCCTCGTGTTGGTCATATTTGCCCTTGTTAGATATTTGTAAGGCTTTTCTCATTGGTGGCATACGCACGACTCCTCTACATCTCCACTATGCTTTCAGTGGCGTGATCAAGGTTTCTTTCGTGTGACAAATTTGTGTTTCAGTCAAAGTCACTGTTACCCTGTATGTCAGCATTTAGGTTTCAATCAACAATAAGTCATCAATGCTTGAAACCATTGTAAAATGTCTATTTGTAGTACCTCTGGTATGGATTACGTTCACCACATCGTGTTTGCCTTTTGGAAATGATTGAGACTGAGGAATTTGCATAACCAACTTGCAGCAATTGGAGAGACTATGGACCTAAATGTATTGGCTACAATAGTTTTGACTTGAGGGCTTGGTGTTAAGGCTCTCCCTTTGATGTTGAGCTCATGTGGGCATATTGACGGGCTGTTGGTCAGTATAGTGGGCTGCTATGGTCAAGTTTTTGGTTACGAATGGTTTTTATCAAAAGTATATTGATGCCTTTGTGGGTTGTGGACCTTGATGCATTCCATGGCTATGTTGATGATTATGATGTTGATGGAAACGCATAAGAAGTGATAGGCTGATGCAGAGCTACTGGGAGGCTCATAGAGGCTAAAATACCATAGGTGTTGTGTTTTGGTGACTTATGTGCACTACTTGTCTCTGTTCTTCACAAAACTCTTTTCCAAAATAATATACTACATGATTGCATTGATGAGGCTATGTGTTGATGACCTGCTCTCACAGCCAGACACCCAGTGTGTTCCCGGCTAGACCGCACACGTCATGACAACGATTCGTCTGAAGGTGGAGCTGAAGAACCTGGATAGCTTTGAGGGGGCTGTCAGAGTTGCTCGTGAGAAGGAGTGGAAGGTGAAACGTCTCAGGCAGATGGGAATGCGGGAAGAGCCGAAGAGGTTTGTGAAGGTGCCACAGATTGAGAGTATGCATCCTGGAAGAAAAACTGCTGTTGTTCCTAAACAGGTGGATTCTTTGAAGAGGGAGGTTCATGAAGCAGTGGAGCTCATGAAGACTTTAAGCGTGAATTGGATAGAGTCTACAGGAAGAGGACGAAGCATAGGTGATATGGGAAGGAAGCCTGATGCATCATCTGGTTTTGGAGGAAATTCAGCAGATATTGGAAGAGGGAAAGGGTATCTGTGTGATGTGCAATGCCGGAATTGTGGTGAGTGGGGTCATATGAGTCCACAATGTGAGAGACCAGCCAAAGCTAATGGTGGAATATATCAATTGTCTATGGGAATGAGTGATAGGGTGAGTGGCAATAATGTGCAAGTGAAGGAGGCAATTCAGCCCAGTGTTTGTGAGGTCCATGAGGTCACATTTGGAGAGCAGGATATGGGACAGGTTAGCCTGTTGTTGGGAATGCAGAAGGATAAGGTTTCTGGAATCAGCCCTGAAGAGCTTTCAGAAGGCGAGGAGAAGAAGGATGGGAGTATTGATGATGTTGTGGATTGTGAGCAGGTGCCAGTACTTCAGCCAGTCAAGGTGGAGTGTGATGATCAAGGTGTTACTAATGAAGATGCTATGGATGGAGTGCATGTGGATGATCCGGGTGATGAGTTGGATATTGCAGCCTGTGGTGAGAGTGTGGATGGTGAGCTGGACAGTGTACTTGATAGTGCACTGGATGATCTGTTGGAGTTGGCTTCCTTGGAGAAGATTACTTGCATGCCAGTTGTGCAGCAGGAAGAGAGTGATGGTGTGACTGATGGTGAGCTGGATGCTCCTTTGGTTGATGGTGCGATAGATTTCGCAGGTGTGGATGCTGAACATAAGGTGTGTGTTCCTTGTCATGCCCAAGAGGATGAGGTGGTTGTGAGTGGTGAGGATGCATGTGAGGCTATTGTTGTTGGTCAGGGGGACCAAGATGCTTTGCCTGGGAGTTTGGGGAGCTTAGACTTGGTAGGGATGCCTGTGCAAGATGTGGAGAATCTTGCAGGATCGCCAATGGTCTTGAAGCTGGAGAAACTGCAGGAAAGCGACAATGATGAGTCTACAGTGCACGAGGTTACTGTGTGTGATGTTGATGGGCTGAAGGGAAGTGAGTGTATGGTGGACACACCGCATGTGGATGCTCAGCATATGGATGAGCAGTTTGGTTATAGTTTGGGTCTGGCAGGTTGCCCAGAGGAAGGGTTGGAAGCCAGTGATGTGGGCTGCAAGTTGGATTGCGACCATGAGATGGAAGTTGAAGATGAGATGAGTGTTATTTCGGTACATGATTATGGGTGGCAGTCAGATGTGTCAGAGGAGAGTAGAGATGAGGAGTGGTGGTCTCCACCACAAGGTTATGAGAGCTGGTCTGGAGGAGGAAGTGTGACAGTGGATGGTGATGAGGCCATATTTGAAGAACCAAGGGGGTTGCTGAAAATGGAAGGCTATGACAGGGTATATCAATGGTTGTTTGATGGAAGGGAATGCATGAAGGACTGGAGGGAAGATGCACCGAGGTTTTTGTTTGATCCAGGGGGATAAGTGGTTTCTGATTGTGCAGCTGCTGGACATAAATGTCTCAGCAGAAGAAAGGGGGTTGCTAAATATGTGTGGCTAAAAATAGAGGCTGATAATGAGTGCAAACGTGTGCATGGCGTGTGTGAAGGTTTTACTTTTGAGGGTGTTGCCAGGTGTTCAGTGTGGATGGATTTGGTTTTGGGCTGGTTGCAGGCCTGTTCATTGAGAGGTTTGCTGGGCTGATTAAAGCTGTTCGACCGCTTGATGTGAGTGGGCACGTCCAACATCATGGCCATTTTTATAATGAATAAAAGAATGGACGTGGCCTTATTTTGGAAACGGGCGTGGAGGTATGAAGGGGCCGTCAGCTGGGGTGCTTCTGGAAGCCGGTGTGCAGCTGGAAGGCGGGAGAGGATATAGCAGCAGTGGGGGGGTCTCGTTGGAGTGCGAGGACAGAAGAGCCCCATGTGTGCGAAGACAGTGGTAGCTGGGGAGCGCCGCGTGTGAGGGCTGCAGAAAGAGCAGCGAGGTCGGCGCAGCTGGACGAAGAGAGGAGGAGCCCGGTGTTAGCTGTAGCTGCGGGCAACGACTGGAGAGCGCCGATTGTCTGACGTGGAGTGGTGCTGACGTAGAAGGTTGTCGCCTCTGAGGAAAGGTGGTGGCACTGGCGAAGGCAGAATAATGGAATGGCTTTAATTGGTTTGACGCTAGCAGTAGCTGAAGCAAGCGAAGGAGAGTACTAGAGCTGAAAGCGCAAGATGGAAGCTTGAAGCTGGGAGCAGACGGGGAGAAGGGGCCGCTTGTAGAATAGCAGAGAGGTAGGCGGTCTTGTTTGAGGATGCTTTGGGGTGTGGAACCAGGCGCAGAGAAGTGGGTGATTCTGCAGAGGAGCTGGGCGAGAGGTTGAGTTGGTGTGGCTTTTGGAGGTGGGTAGCTACAAGCACAGAAGAGGAGCTACAAACGGTGTGAACAGCTGGGAGTGCAGAGAAGGTTGCTGCGACTGGCGTGAAGGTAAAGGAACCGTGTGGAGGCTAATGGAAGGTGGCCGCCAATGATATGAGAAGGCCTGGCTGGAGATAAAATGATGAGCACAGTTGGTAAGTGGGCTGACGGGCTGCAACAGGGTAAGTGATGAAGTGTAAGAAAGCAATGGGCTGGTGGACAGCGTGAAAGGAGGATCGTCCTTGTGAAGTGAAAGGGTTTGAAGCATGTTCTCTTGCTTGGTCTGGATTATGGGCCGGTTGTCAGGTTGGTGATAAAGAGGGAGGTTGCAGTGGTCTTGCTTTGGGAGACAGACAGAGTGCTGGTAGGAGAGAGAGATCTTCAGCTAAGGTGCAGAGCAGAGAGTGCAGAGGGCTGCTGCAGAGAAGCAAGAGCAAAAGGATTTCGGAGCGACCAGGAGCTGGAGCAGGCAGATTGCGAGCGGGTGCTGGGTGTAGCCGGTGTCTGGGATATCTTGGGATATCCGACTCTGTAAAGGTCAAGGTCTGTTTTGAAATATGAGTCTTGTTCATGCTCTCTGGTCTGGTGTTCTGGTGTGTTTGCATGCGTGTGTGGAAGTGTGGCATGCTATAAGGGCGTAGACAGCTCTACCGCTTCCGTGCCATCAACGTGCGCGATTTAGGAAGGGGGGAATGTTCCACGGGAACACTCACGGGAGCACGGATTATGGAAGGAGGCCAGAAGCAATTAATGCGAGAAAGCGGGATTGTAGCCATAGGAACATAAAGACGCACATAATTTTTCCATATTTTTGTACCGAAGTGCAATGTAAATCGTTTTAGGCCAATGTGGGGTTCTAAATGAGAGTTCTAAGTGCATTAAGCAAGGCTCACTTATGGGGTTTTCCGCCCATGTGTGAAAGAGGCCTAGGGTTAGGGTTAGTGACATCTTTATAAAAGAGATGTTAGCTAAAGAAAGGGGACGTTTTTTGCCATTCTCATAAGCTATTAAGTGAAGCTCTTGAGCTCTCAAGCTATGGCAACTCTCTAACTCTCTCTCTATTGTACTCTAATGAGCATCAAGCTCCCATGAGTATAGCTCCACTTCATTCTCTTAATCTGTTTTAGCATCATTGTAGTAGATTAATCTATGATTAGTTGAATGCTTCTTTCTTTCTCTTGTGTATGTTCCATGCTTGTAGTGTGTGTGTGTGTATAGTCTCCATTGATGCAAGCTCTTGCCCACTTCATTGGCAATGAGTTATTCATGGATAGACTCTCTTTATGAGCTTGTGGGTTTGTGAATATTACATTCTATGCTTGCTTAAGCTTGTGGGTTAGAGATGCACGCTTATGGGTTTGCTGGCATTAGGGAAAGCTAAGATTTAATCAATGTTTGAATGGGATTAAGAGATTTCTATGCATTGCTTGTTCTCTTGATTAGTGTAGTGGATTTAAGGGATTGAGAGATTGATTGAGGTGTTGAATGGTTGAATCGTCACAAGTGGTGGTTCATGTATGTGAGCTCTCCCGCAAGAGATAAGCCTTCATGCACTAATCGGGTCGAGTCCTCGGATTGACATTGTGTTTCTCAATACATTTGTTGATCGGTAGTACTCTATGAGCACTATATTGCATGGTAGAGAGAACCACTCTACAGGTACCCCACTCATGTATGCAGGTTAAAGAAAGCATTATATGGTTTGAAGTAAGCACCTGGTACTTGGAATGATAAAGATAAGCTAATATCTTATCTCCATTGGATTCCAGATTTCTTAGATTCTTCACTCTATGTGAAGAAAATAGATCATGGGATCGTCTTGCTTGTAGTCCATGTGGATGACTTGATTGTCACAGGAGATCATGCTACAAATGTTATGCATGTCAAGAAGGCATTGAGTGGGCAGTTTGATATGAAAGACCTAGGTGAATTGAGATATTTTCTTAGGATTGAAGTGATCAAAGACCATGTAGGAACATGCATCTAGGAACATGGTTAGTGCAACGCCAATATGCATTGGATATGTTGGTAAAATATGGGGGATGATAGGGTGTAAGCCAATGAGTACATCTTTGGAGCAGAATTTGAAGCTATGGACTGATTTTGGTGGAGTTGGATGATCCATCTATGTATAGAAAGATGGTTGGCAGTCTTATTTACATGACTATCACATGACTGGATCTCAGTTATGTTGTGGGGCTCGTAAGCCAATTTATGCAAAGCCCTAGAAAACCTCATTCGGATGCAGTGAGACACATTATGTGCTTTGTAAATACCACTGCACATTATGGTCCTCTTTATGAGCATGGTAAAGGCTTGGATGTACAAGGCTACACAGACGTAGATTAGGCAGGTAGCTCATATGATAGTAGGTCTACTAGTGGTTATGCCTTTACATTTGGAAGTGCAGTGGTGAGTTCAAGCAGTAAAGAAGCAACCTTACATACAACCATAGCTGCATGTGAAGGTGCACGGTATAAGAATCTCTTGGCTGATTTGGGTGAGCCTATTGATGGCAAGGTTGTCATGACAACATGAGCAGCATACAGTTGGCCAGGAATCCAGTCTTTCATGCACGGACCAAACATATAGAGTTTCGCTATCATTTTGTCAGAGAGAAAGTGTTGGATGGTACAGTGGATTTGCAGTATGTGAAGACTAAAGAGCAAGTGGCCGACATCTTTACAAAGCCACTTAGCAGGGAGAAGTTTGAGTACTTCTGTACTATGTTGGGAGTACATGGGATGAGCTTAAGGGGGAGTGTTGAGAGCTTTGATAACCCAAGCTCATCTACATCTTCATCTATGGCAGTACATCATGAGCTTGAAAGCGACTGTTGAGATTCAAGCTCGATGTCAGCTTGTACCAGTTGTACTATGTGCTGGCGTGTTAGGTAGTAACATGTGTGAGACATCATAAATGACTGCGTCCAGCTGGTCATAGTTATGTGGACAGTAGCTAGGGCTAGCTGTGTGTGGACACAACACAAGTAGTGTGTTGTAGCTTGTGCCAGTTGTACTATGTGCTGCGTGTTAGGTAGTAACATGTGTGAGACGTAAATGACTGCGTCCAGCTTCATAGTTATGTGGACAGTAGCTAGGGCTAGCTGTGTGTGGACACAACACAAGTAGTGTGTTGTAGCTTTTGGGATTATGGCTTTATGCATTGTGTGAGATGGGACATGGCTTCCCTCTATGGCTAGGACTTGACTAATACATTAGGGTTTGCTTCTGTGTGTGTGTCTCCTCTCGCTCTACCTATTTTTCATCAAAAACATGTGTGACATAAATGATCGCGTTCAGCTGGTCATAGTTGTGTGGACAGCAGCACAAGTAGTGTGTTGTAGCTTTTGGGATTATGGCTTTATGCATTGTGTGAGATGGGACATGGCTTCCCTCTATGGCTAGGGTTTGACTAATACATTAGGGTTTTCTCATGTGTGTGTGTCTCCTCTCCCTCTACCTATTTTCATCATGGTATCAGAGCCTGGTGCTTTCTATTAGGGTTTATGATGAGTGAGTGAGAGAAGAGAGAGAAGAAGCTATAAAGAAAAGCTGTGGAGCTTGCCATTGGAGCTGTGAAGCTTGGAGCACACTGATTTTCACCAAATCCGAGAGCTTGACCTACTGGGTAAGGAAAATTAAACATCCTTGAGAGGAATGCACGTGCAAAATCACAAACAATATCAGATTTGAGTTGCCCAAAGCAAAGAAAAATTTCTATTTTGCAAGCTCTCCATTGAAGCTTGATAGTGGTGAATGTATGATGTAAATGGTTGCAAATGTAGCAAAGATTCATGTATCTGGCAAGGGGATGTGTTGGCAACTCATGTGCAAGCCCTAGAGTGATTTGGGAGCAAGTGTGATGCATTGAAGTGATTGGAAAAATTCTATTTTGAAGCCCTCACAAAAACATTGAATAGAGGCTCATTTTTTATGCATTTACTAGCGATGATGGTCATGGCAAGAATTAGGCTTTCTATTCATCACAAAGGGGATTTAGAGGCAGGGGGAGATTTGCATCACGAGGTCATGGTGTTGGTCGTGGATGGCACGATAGGTGACTACAATAGAATTTTCAGCCTTCATATGGTGCTAGAGGTGGTCGTGGATATACACCTCAAAGAGGTAGAGGTAATCCTCGTGGAAGAGGACGGCAAGGCCAACAAGCATCTATGCAAAATGTGGAATGCCATTACTGTGGAAAGTTTGGTCATATGGCACGTGACTGTTACCGCAAGCAAAATGATTTAAGAGGGGGTAGAGTACAACATGGTGGAAATTATGCAAATAGTGAAAATTTTGGAGCACAACACGGTGGAAACTATGAAATGGTTGAAATTTTGCATCAAGCAGTCATGATGGTAGTGCAAATCCCTTGTTTGCCATGACACATATCAAGGGATCTATGATGACACATGGTCACAGTGATGACACTTGGTATATGGACTTTGGAGCATCAAACCACCATAAGACTTGTCATGGGCGAATGGTTTGAACATATGAAGCCAATGGATGTGAAAGGCTATGTGGAGACAGGTGATGATTCTTAGCATGCTATCACTCATGTTGGGAGTGTGCCATTGGTGATGCACAATGGTAAAATGAAGTCTATGTCAGACGTCTTATATGTGCCTTCTATCACACAAAGAGTTTGGCCTCGGTTGGTCAAATGATTGAGCAAGGTTTACAGGTTCGTTCTCAACGAGCATGGCCGCTTCATTGAGGATTTCAAAAATGGATGTAGAGTCATATGCATGTGTGTGATGCTTGCCAGTTTTGGAAAGCAAGCAAGGTTGCCATTTCCTAAAGAAGGCAACATGAGTAGCACGCCACTTGAGATTGTTTATAGTGAGGTATCTGGTCCTGCAAAAAACCCATCCATTAAAGGCAGCATGTATTATGTGACATTCATTGACGATTTTAGCAAAATGACTTGGATTTACTTTCTCAAAGAGAAGAGTGAAGTGTTGGGAAAGTTTATGGACTTCAAAGATTTTGCAGAGAAGCAGTATGGCTATTAGATAAAATGTTTGAGGACAGATGGAGGTGGTGAATACACCTCACATGCTTTTGAGAACTTCTTGAGAAGGAATGGCATAAGAAGGTAGCTAACTTGCAGGTACACACCTCAGCAAGATCGTATTGTTGAGAGGAAAAATAGAGTCATTGGTGATGTGGCTAGGGCAATGCTCAATGAAAAGAGCGTGCCAGACTATTATTGGGCAGAAGCGTGTGCCTTAGTGGTGTATGTACTTAATAAGACATCCATAGCTACCATACATTGAAGTACGCCAGAGATGCATCTTACAGGTTTTAGGTCGGACATTGGACACCTCAAACTGCTTCGTAGCATAGCTTATGTGCATGTGCCAAATGAGAGAAGGAAGAAGCTAGATCCTAAGGCAGAAAAGTGCACTTTTGTTGGGTATGCACAGGATCGCAAGGCATATAAATGTTACAATCTACATACTAGGCAAGCTTTTATTTCACCAGATGTGGTGTTTGATGAACTTTCTAGTTGGTTTAAGGCAAAGGATGAGGATTTCATTGATTCCATTGATACTTATTTGCATGTGAACTTGCCACAAACAAGTTATATTTTTATGTCTGGGCAGAGTCTGAGAGTAGCACTATACGTCCATGGTCGAGATGCTTGAGACATGAGAGTGTGAGCACTCGGAATAGTGCTATGGATAAAGGGAAAAAGAAGGTTGAAGGAATTGGCATTACAGGTTATGAGTCGTCAAGTTCAGAAAGTTTGGATGAGAAACTTGGCATACCAGTTTTACGCACACTAGGTGCAAGGCAAGATATATATGTTCCTCCACATGCTAGAGTGACAGGTGTTCAGAGTGATCCGCATCATGAATTGCGGAGATTCCACAGGGTCAGGTATCCAATTTTGACAGTTTGACATATCGTGACTTTGCTATTCATTACGCATATATAACCTCTTTGGTGAAGCATGTGGAACCTACATGCTATGAAAAAGCTATTGGGAAGCATGTATGGGAGAAGGCAATGGATGTTGAGATGGATGCATTGGTCCATAATGAAACTTGGGATTTGGTTGCCTTACCACAAGGCAAGAATCTCATTGGTTGCAAATGGGTTTATAAGGTGAAATGCAAATCAAATGGTTCCATTGAGCACCATAAAGTGCGGCAGGTAGCTAAGGGTTATGCACAAACCCAAGTCTTGGACTATGATGAAACATTTAGTCTAGTTGCAAAGATTGGAACAGTGAGAGCAGTCATTGCTATGGTTACAGCAGCAAATGGTTGGGAAATGCATCAATTGTGTGAGCAGTCATTGCTATGGTTACAACAGCAAATGGTTGGGAAATGCATCAATTGTGTGAGATTCCTCCCTCCAACTTTTGAGGAGTAAAGGTGTAAGGACCTCCCCTTCTATTCTTGTAATTATTCCCCTTTCTCAAATAAAAGAAAGATCTTGTTTTACCCTAGAGAGAGAAAGAAAATGTCTCGAGAGAGAGATAATCCAAAATTGAGATATCTTTGGATATAAAAAACCTCCTAGTGTCTAAAATGGTTTCCTCTGAAACAGAAGTTCAAAACGAATTTTCCAATGTGCATAAGGAATCAATTAAAAATGATATAAGGGTCTAGATTTTTAAAAATTTCTCGATTATTGTCCAATTAAGGTTCCTATGGGCCAATAGGATTAATCCAAGTATTGGGATGAGATAAATCCAAAGAATAAAAGAAAATATCCAAAAATGAGTAAATGCTCACATAAGATGAAGAGTTGACTAAGTACAAGGTTTATTAGTTAAAAACTATGAGATATTACTAAAAAAATGAGATGTTTTAGAATAATGATGCATTTTTACACCTTGGTGTAAGGAGAGGGGGACTCTTGAGGTAGACACCTCATTCACACATGTGGATGAGTTTTTAATTCAAAAAAGTTGTGATATTTTTATCCCTCCTCTCTCTTGGATCAAACTAAATAAAAAAGGAAGCCAAATTGATCCAAATCTTGTCCAAATTGAGTCAAACTAAACCTGGAAATTTCTAAAACCCAATTGGGCTTGGTTAGTGGCCTCCCTCACCTATAAATAGATCCTTAGTCTTTTGTAAAAAAATCTGTGAACTATACCATGCCAGTATTACATTAAAATACTCATATTTTTTATTATCCTTTAAAAATCCTCTACTTTTGGAGAGATTGGAGCTTCTCTCTCTCTTCAACAACTCTTGGAGCTTTCTTCTCAACATACTAAGCTAATTGATTGGTTGGGGGATTCATTCTAAGATAAAGAAGCAAGCCAAATCTAGAAGTAAGAAGTAATTTCATGGTTTTTATTAATATTCTCAAAAGATTTCACTTCTCAACCCCTCTCAAGTTTGAGAAGTTTCAAATTAATTGTTTTCAATGTAAATCAAGCTTTCTATAAGAATTTTAATTTTTAATTACAAAAAAGTTAATCTTTATGCTTAATTAGGATGCTTTTTATGTATATCTCTCTCTCCCCAAAAGAATAGTCATTCCTATGACTAATTCTTAAGCAAATGAATGCTTCTCATTGGATAAATTCTTAATTCAAAATCAATCTCTAAGCTTGTTAAGCTAGAGGTTAAGAAAATAGCTTTTATGTTAATAAAATTATGTAAATTTGTGATTTAACTCCATAAATTGGATTTAACTTCAAAGATAGTTCTTCTATCCTAATTGTATTACAAAGTCTTAATCTTTTTAGAAAAATTGAAAATTATCAGCAGTAATAGCAGCGAAGCTATGGTAAAAATTTTAGAAAATAATACATATCTTATTTTTATGCATAATGCTAAAAGAGGACTTCCTACCATATTCTAGGACTGGACATCCTATGCTAAAAGAATGATTTTCATCAAATTCATGGGGAATTAATTTTTAGTATTTATGCATAAATAATTGATTAAGAAAAGAGAAATTTTTTGTAATTTTATTTTTATGCAAAAAGAGGAATTCCCATGATAATGGAGATCCATGTAATTAAATGGAAAAAGAGCATTGTCGTAGCCACATCACCAAACGACTCTATTTTTCCTCTCAGCAACAGCATTTTGCTGAGGTGTGTACCTACAAGTTAGCTGCCTTCTTATGCCATTCTTTCTCAAGAAGTTCTCAAAAGCATGTGAGATGTATTCACCACCTCCATCTGTCCTCAAACATTTTATCCAACAGCCATATTGCTTCTTTGCAGAAGCTTTGAAGTCCATAAACTTTCCCAACACTTCACTCTTCTCTTTGAGAAAGTGAATCCAAGTCATTCTACTGAAATCATCAATGAATGTCACATAATACATGTTGCCTTTAATGGATAGGTTTTGTGCAGGCCTCATACATCACTATGAACAATCTCAAGTGGCCTGCTACTTATGTTGCCTTCTTTAGGAAATGGCAACCTTGCTTGCTTTCCAAACTGGCAAGCATCACATACATGCATATTCCTATCGTACTTGAATCTAGGCAGTCCACCAACAATGCCTCTTGCCTGCACATGTCCAATCCTTTTATGCCACATTTCAATATCTTGTACCACATTTTGGCTTTTAGAGAGAACATAGCCGATTTCAACTCAGGAATCGCAGCATCCAATTTAAATAACCTGCCTTCTTTTTTGCATTTGGCAATGACTCTACATCCATTTTTTAAATCCTCAACAAAGCAGCCATGCTCGTTGAAATGAACCTATAAACCTTGCTCAACCATTTGACCAACAAACTCTTTGTGATAGAAGGCACATATAAGACGTCTCACATAGAATTCATTTCACCATTATGCATCACCAATGGCACACTCCCAACATGAATGATAGCATGATGAGAATCATCACTTGTCTCCACATAGCCTTTCGCATCCATTGGCTTCATATGTTAAAACCACTTGCCATGACAAGTCATATGGTTTGATGCTCGAGAGTTCATATACCAAGTGTCATCAACTGTCACCATATGTCATCATAGATCCCACAACATGTTTCATGGCAAACAAGTGATTTACACTACCATCATGACTATTTGATGCAAAATTTCCACCATTTGCAAAATTTTCACCATGTTGTGCTCTAAAATTTCTACTAGTTGCATAATTTCCACCATGTTGTGCTCTACCCCCTCTCAAATCATTTTGTTTGCAGTAACAATCACATGCCATACAACCAAACTTTTCACAGTAATGGCATTCCACATTTTGCATAGATTGTTGTTGGCCTTGCCGATGTCCTCTTCCACGAGGATTACCTCTAACTCTTGTGTTGTTTCCACACATAGCTAACCCTAGATACTGTCCAAACAACTATGACTAGCTTGACGCGGTCATGTATGTCTCACACATGCTACTACCAAACACGCCAGCACATAGTGCAACTAGCACAAGCTGACATCGAGCTTGAATCTCAATAAGAGAGATGGATAGCTATACTTTATTGTATTCTCTTCTCATCTCTACCACTATAAACTAAAGAGATAAGAGTAAATACTATAAGGGAAAGTACTCTCCTATTATAACCTACAAAGGATGGTCCATAATGTGAACCCTACTACTACATAAGCTAGCACTATTATAACTATGTCACTCATAACTCTAGTACACCAAAGTGGTTGTCATACAGCCTTTAATTATCTGGCAGCATATTACCCATAATCTCACCAACCCACACATGGCATAAGTATAAAAGCTATCACCCAGGCGGGTCATCAATGTCCATAGAAATATTTGAGCTTGATATCTTAACAGGATTCACATTGCGCTAGCTTGAAAAAGAATAGATTAGATTTTCTTCATTGAGATGTTATTTTTTTCAAATTAGATTCCAAAAAGGAAAAAATTTATGATATTAACTTCTTTTAAGATAGTTTGTTTAATAAACCTTATATAATTATAATAAGTTAAAAGAGTTATAAAAATCCACTTTTATGATAAAAATATACCATACGTAAGTCGACTTTTATGTATGTGGATATTTTAGAAAATGGTCCACATTATGCTATAGAGGAGGACTACTATGCTAATTATAAGTACCAATAAAAGTATGTTTTGTTGCACAACTAAGACTTATGACTCTTGTGAGATTGTGCACCAAACCTGCAACTCGAGCCCAAGATTGAGACATGCATGTTAAAAGAAAGAACTACTTTAAAAGGAAGTACACTCTCTCAACCTAATATTTTCTTGTGCTTGATAGATAAATTATGTTTTGAGATGTGATTATACATGTAATTTCCTTTTTATGATTAGAAACATGATTCTTTTATTCTCATAGCTTTATGAGAAAGATGAATAGAGATTGATATACATATACATATACATACATACATACATATACATACATATATATGTATATATATATGTATATATATAACCTATTTCTCCTTAAGTAAAATGTGTTTGAGATCTAAATCATGTCTCAGATAAAGATTGATTTGCTCATATGATACGAGTGTTAGTGAGACTTAGATAAAGATAAAGAAGGAGATAAAGGTCAAGATCTAGATCGAGACAAATATTATTCTTAGTTATATTATTTTTCTTATGATTATGATTGTACCTTGGCTAGGGAGGGGGATTGATTTAAATCTTTAGGAGGGCTAGAATGTGCTGAATTGTTATGTTTTTCTGTAGAGACGTGAGTGTGAGTAAGATTGCACATGCAAGTAGAGTGTGTAAAACCTCTTTGAACGGTAAGATTGATTATCTATGGAGATTATAATTGTGATAAATCTTCTTTGTAGGTTGCAATATATCTTCAAAGATGTAAGTGTGAGGAGAGTGTGATTAATTCTCTATGGAGGTTGAAAGAGTCTTTGCAAACTGGCCTACTAGGAGTTATAGATCAAGACTCATCTAGTCTTTTATGTACAAACATGAGTATAATTTGTTTCCTAACCTTAGACTTATGACTACTGCAAGACTATGCTCCAAACCTCCAATTGAAACTCAAGACTGAGACACCTTGGAAAAAAGAAAGGACACGTTTGAAAAGAAAGTACACTCTCTCAACTTATTATTTTCTTATATGCATGCTTGATAGATATATTATGTTTTGAGATGTGATTTTACATGTAATTTCTTTTTCATAGTAGAAGTGTGGTCTTTTCTTTTCATATTTTTATGAGAAAGAGAAATAGATGTTAATAAGAGAGTGAGAGAGAGTGATGTATATAACGTGTGTTCCTTATGAGTTTATAGGTGATTGGGATCTAGATTGTGATTGAGATCAAGATTGATTCGCTCATGTGATATGAGTGCGAGTAAGACTTAGAAAATGATGAAGAAGGAGATCGAGATCGAGACTTTTTAAAATGCAAGCAAAGTGATAAGCTATGGTGGATCAAATGCAAGAATCAACATCATTAACAAAGTGATTAGATGATGATTAAGATGAGATTAGTGAGCAATCAACTGATAGTTTAATGTAGGCATGGATACTAAAAAACCAACCAATTCTCATTAGGCCACTACCTCAATTTATAGAGTTTACATCCACAAGATGCCAAGCATCTAATCCCACTGATCTCTCTTCTCAAATGACTAAAGGCACATGCTTCTTGATCGTAAATAATTTCTATTGTTCCCTATTCTTGTATATTTGATTTATGTGATTGTGAATGATATGCTATCTTTTTTATATATTTTTTATTCGTTTATAAACGAGGAGCATTTGAAAAACCATGCCTTTATTTTCCTCATGACAAATAGATACGTGTCAAGATTTATACCGCAAATTAAAGAGTGTAAATATAAACTTCACAAAAACATTTAATATAACATTCACATTTGTTTAACTCTTTTGTATCCTTTTTGTTTACTAATCAAAACAAAAATATACACGTATGGATGCTAATGTATTAATAGAGGGTGTGACATTTTTATTCTTTTTAAAAAGACCGTTGTAAACTTGTGCTCCAATGTGGTTTGTGATACAAATGTAAATGTCTATGATTTTAGGAATAATGGGTTATTTTGGTTACACGCAACTAGTTTGTGGTATTGTTATGATCTTGATATTAGTTTGAGGTTGTAATCATAATTTAAAAACATCAATCAAGGTATTCTAATGTTTGGTTAGTTATTGAAAGCCTTATCAAATTTACAAGTTAAGGAACCATATTCTACCATTGTAGCTACGTTAATACGAACCTATGTACATATGTGTCTCACTTAGGAGCTTGTTCATACTTTTATTTTTTAATTTTGAAAATTTAAGAATGCTTTCATGAATCAATAATCCCTCAAAAGTGAGTTTATGATGACTTGTAGTAGTAGAAGGACAAAGAGTGGGTTGAAAGGCTTTTTAAAATTTTTAAGGGTAAATTTTTTGGTGCCATTATGTGAAGGGTTAAGAGGGAGTTAGTGGAAAGTCTTCAAAACCGAGGGTTACTTAACATTGGACACTTGTTCTAGCGGTTGATGGGCGTGGCTTGTAACCTGAAGGTACTAGGTTCGATCTTTGGGTGGACACTTGATAGTTACCTTACCCTCACTTTGTAGAGAATACTAGCGATCCTCATGAAGTGCTTTGTTCCCTTCTAATAGTGGCCAATATAAAAGAAACTCAGGGCTGCCTAACGTTTCTATGATTGATGATCTTTTGCCTAAGGGAACACATTAAGGTATGTAAGACCAATAATAAAGCAGACACATCAATAGGCATGTACATTGTACGCCTCATAACAATCTTAAAGGCGGAAGAACGGAGTACAAATGGGGTGAACGTCTACCTATAGCCTTACAAACACTTAAGGCCGAAGGCGACAATGAACTTATCTTGGATCTTGATAATGGAGGCACGCGGTGTGGTCCTCTAGCAATGTAAAAAATATTGAAAAAAGGGGGGGGGGGGGGCGTACAAGAGACATGAATGGTGGTACTGGGGGACCGGGGTGGGTAGAACGGGAAAGTGAAGCAAAAGAAAAAAGAAAAGCTTCAGGTTTCGTTTTCAGGCGGTACTGTTCCCATCCATGATCCCATTTTCCATTATTATTTTCAATTTATAAATAATGGAAAATGGGATCATGGATGCAATTTCCAAGTAAAGAAGCGTTCTTTAATTTTGTTATAATAAAAAAAGAAACGGTGCTGCAATAATGCGCGAGGCTTAATTTGTTTTCCCTGTGGAGATGTGTGGAGATCGTTCCTGGCTTGTTAGGTTTCTCCCTGTGGAGATCATCTTCTAAAGTAGATTAGAAGCTTGGCGTTGAATAGGAAACATAGCCTTGATGTGTGGAAATCGTTCCTGGCTTCTTAGGTTTCTTCTCCTCATCTTCTAAGTATAAGTCGATTAGAAGCATAGGAAACATAAGTAGATTAGAAGCCTGTATCTTCTCGGGATATAATTTCTCCCTGTGCACGTTACAGCTAAGAAGAATGGCAGCCGGTCAAGCTCCAGCTGAAGATGCCCACGCAACAGTTTCTCAAGCAGTGCAAGCACAAGAGCGCGATCACGCGGAGACCCAGTACACACACCACGACAACGACGACGGTTGCCTGGACCTGCTGCAGCATAAGATTAATATGCCTGCCCCAGCTCCTGCTGCTGTCGGCCCTCGTGGCAAGATCCAGATCAGACGAATCCAGAACACCACCAGGCGCCAGGTCACCTTCTGCAAGCGTAGGAATGGGCTCCTCAAGAAAGCCTACGAGCTGTCTGTTCTTTGCGATTCCGAAATCGGCCTCATCATCTTCTCCGCCACCGGCAAACTCTTCGAATACGCAAGCTCCAGGTACAATTTCTCCAAATTGAAGCTTCTCATATATTCTTGAAGGCGTCTCACTGCGCTCTTAGGGCGACCCTGAATGTATAGGAGGCTATTTGCTGAAGTTTTCAGCGGTGCGTAATCGTCATATGTGTGTGGAAGCATCCACGCACACCTGCACATCCCATGCGTATACATGTATATATGCTCGATTTTTCATTGATATATGTGTCTGACCTCTTAAAATTTTCCATTTGTGGACGTACAAAAGATGTACGGAGGAAGACAAACCAATCGTTAGCTAGTTCTCGAGATCATCCTTCCTGTCATGATTTGTTTCAAGAAGTACAATATACGCTACCTTATACCTTACCTTCATGTGCTTTGCTAGGGATTGATTTAAAAACTGGCCGTTTTCTCCCACCTTCTTGGTTGTAGTCATCTTTGTTTCAAGAAGTATCTCCACTACAGACATGGCTCTAAAGTTGCCTTTCTCTTTACCTATGTAAGGATCAAAGAGCTACCTTGCCCTTGTGTAAGATTACAAATTTACCTTTTTCAACAAACAAGATTCATATGTTTAGGAGCACTGTAACTTTGATATTTTAAGGAGCTAGAGTAAAAAACACTTTCAAGAGTCTAAGGTATTTTGGATAAAACTTACATTTTAAAAAGAATTTTAGATACTCTTCAAACACTTAATTCTTTTCAATAACTACTTTGGCATGTGTGTAGTGTCCATGCATTCACACACCCACATCTACATGCATACATATACACATGGAGATGCGTTAAAACTCAAGTTTGGTAAGATGTGTGGCTAGCCATGGCTCCTAACACAAAAAGTCATGGTTTAGCTTTGCAGAATGTTTTAAAGAAAATATGAATATGCTATTTAACTAGCCTTTTTTCTTGTGATAATTCTATATGGATCATGAAGAAGCTTGAAGGCTAAGTGATAAGGAAACAAAAGAGCACACTTTGATTGTGAACTTGATATTTGTTGTGGTGTTGTTGCAAATTGTGACCCATGTCGGTGTGCACAGCTCTTGGCGATGGCCATATCGATGATGATCTTATTGATTTCATTGTAACACATATTGATTCCGAAGAAAGACCCTTTGTGAAAGCTTAATCAGTTGTGAATAACACACTTCCTTTTACTCCGCATGTAAACAACCCTTTGCTTAACACCTTTGTAATCGCCTCTTCTAATGGCGATGGCAGAAACTTCTCTCCTACTGAGAATGGCAGCCGCGCTCCCTCTTGTTTGCAGGACTAACTGCTTTCTCCAAGACAACCGTGTTGTGTTTCTATTAGTGATGTAATCTACACTCGAGGAGGCCGCTAGCTTCTGGATGCCGGTTTGTGATGTTTTTTTTTGTTACTGTTCTTGATGTGTTTTTTGTAAAATCTCAAGCTCTCCTTGGTTACTACTGCCCGCCCCACTGATGCTGCCATCAGTGATCTTTTTGGCTACAACTATATTGTTGTTGTGTGGTGCTATTACAGCTCTGCTTGTGCGACATGTTGTGTGCCGGGAGTTTGCCCGCCAGCTGCTCTAGATGTCACGGGCATCTATTACTCTAGCCGTTTGTGCTGCACTAGCGAGACCATATGCTACTCTACCTGCCCAATTGTCTACTGCTCATTGTGCGTCTATTGTGATGCTAGAGGTCCCCGACTGCTCTAGATGTCACGGGCATCTATTACTCTAGCCGTTTGTGCTGCATTAGCGAGACCATATGCTACTCTAGCTGCCCAACTGTCTACTGCTCATTGTGGGTCTATTGTCATGCTAGAGGTGCTGACTGTCTACTGCTCGTTGTGCTTGTTGTGCACACGTAGGGATTTAATATTTACGTGATCACAAAATTTTTTTTGTTAATAACATGTGTTAACATGTTATTAACATGTTCACATGTTAACATGTTCTCAAAAAAGCCGGTGGCAAGCGACCTGGTAACCGGGAAAAATCCCGCCGGGCTTTTACTATACCCGACGGGCCCACCGGGGTAAAGCAAAGCTCGGCGGGTCCCTGCGGGGTCGTCAAATAGCCCGGCGGGGTACAATTTTCTATATATATGGGCCCGGGGGGTCCTTTGGGATTTCATTGCTGACAGCATACACAGGTAATGAAAACTTGTGTGTGTGTGTATATGTGGGTGTGTTCGTGCGGGCAGCCGCCCACTGTCGCAATGCGCGGCAGGATGTGGGTGGTCTGCCACACGAGGGATGTGTGTGTGGGTGAGTTCGTGTGGGCAGCCGCCCATTGTCGCAATGCACGGCAGGATTTGGGTGGCCCGCCACACGACTGGTGTGTGTGTAAGGCCATTCTTCGGAATGGTGCTTACCCTGGGGCACTTAGTCGGTAACGCGGCTAGTTTGTGTCCTATGGTAAGTATGGCACGCCGTAGCAGTACTAGTCAGTAATGCGGCAAGCATAGTATCGTTATGGCGATGTCACCTTCCCTTCCCTTCCCTTTGTCAAATGCGGACATATGGTCGGTAACGCGGCCAGTGTATGTTCGTATCCTATTGGTATTCCCATAGAGTCGGGCGGCATTTTGTAGTTAACGCGGCAAGTTGGTGTCGTCCGCTAGTGCATAAAATGTTTTTTGCATATTGCGGCATTTGATCGTTAATGCGGTCGAAAAAGTGTCGTAAATTTGCTTGCGTATTTCGGCATATAATCGTTAACGCGGTCGAATAAATGTCGTAAATTTGTTTGATTTGACTTGTATTGTTTTTATTGTGTTTGATCCATGCGATACTTGGTTGCTAACGCGGCATGAGTATTTCATGGATCAAAGTTTAAATCATATTGTCTAAACGTTTTATTTTTTAATATCTTGATTCGTAACTCGAAAAATATGAATCTCTCTCTTCTTACCCCCCTCTCTCTCTCATGATACACTTCACAACTCTTTCTCTATCTCTCTCATAATTCACTTCACAACATGATAGATGTGTAGATAATGATTTTTTTTTATTTCTCTTAAAATATACATAATTCTTAATAAATTTTTTTCTCCTTCTATTTACTTAAAAATTAAAACAATACATTATTTTTCTCTTTAAGAACTCACAAAAACATTAAAAATGTCATCTAATGTTTCTTCTCTCTATCTGTCACAACTCTCTCTTCCTCTCCTCTCTCTCTCTCTCTCTCATGATACACTTCACAATTCTCTCTCTCTCTCTCTTTCATGATACACTTCACAATTCTCTCTCTCTCTCTCGTAATGATACACTTCACAACTCTCTCTCTCTCTCTCATGATACACTTCACATCTCTCTCTCTATCACGATAGGTATGTAGATGAGGAGTGCTTTAGGATTACAAAACATTATTTTTCTCTCTTTAGGAACTTACAAAACTATAAAAAATGTCATTTAATTTTTTCTCTCTCTATCTGTCACACCTCTCTCTCAAGGGAGTTGGAAAATAAACCCTCTTTCAACCGAAATGAGGTCATCTCCTTTATGCACTGTACACGATCATCATCATTATTATAGAAAGTGTTTACCACTTTATAAAAATCTTGCACCACCTCAACGTTGGACATCAAATCCATATTTCAATATTCAGGATCTAACATGTAAGCAGCACTGTGCAGTGGTGAATGCGCTCCAATCCATCTAGCATGAAAGTACTTCAACAGAACTTTTCTTTGTCTATTGGAGAATGGTACACGCCATTGCTTTTCCACCACTGAATGCTCTAATTTCTCAGGACACTCCAAACTCCGCTATTTGAAAAAACTCCGCTCTAATCGATCACCAACGTTAATTGCATATTGCCACTCTATTCCAGGTGCCTTTTTTTTCCTGCTATTTGAAATTTGGACTCTATTGGAGGTATCACTGGATCCAACATTGTCCTCCATCTCAACAAATAACCTATTCAACCAAGCATATAACAATGAATACACAAATGAAAAAACAACATATCACTCACGTATAACAAAACATACATCTGCAGACAAAGTACTTCGAAACTATCTTGACAAATACAAAAGATCATCACATAACACAAAACTACTTCAAACTATCTTGCAAGGTCTTACTACAAAACTACTTCGAAACTATCATGCACATTGCACCCCCAATGAAGGATGCCTTTTGTACCCAATTAAGGATACTTTACACAATCAAAGATCTATGCTTGCCCAATACTCTAGTATAGGACAATAGACCTTCTCTAACATTCACAAAAAAAATCAAAGATCTATGCTTGCCCAATACTCTAGTATAGGACAATAGACTCTTGTTTACTCTAAACTATATCAAGTATCAAGAACCAATACAAGCCCCTAAGCAGGACTCTTGGCTCCATCAAACCATTCATAAAGCAGAATGAGGTAGATTACGTACGTGGCTCAAATGCAAAGCTGAATGACTCGAAATTTGTCCCTAAATCTCCGCAAGTATTAGCTACGAACCACACCCTGCCCCCAGTTCAAAGAACTAAGGACGAGTGGCTCAATAGCCTTAGGAGTGCCTACAAGGAAAGACGACAGCCCCTAAAATAAGGACGTTCTTCCCAAGAGGACACTTCTAGCAACTCGAGAGCTCTACAAGTACTTTGAGGAGAGATATCACGCCCCCAAAACAAGGACTATCTTCCCAAAAGTTGTACGATGGGTGTCGGGCAGTGTTTATATACAGAATAATACCCCGCCGGTCTTCCTTATTTTTCCCGGCGGGCCCGTCGGGCTTTTATCTTTCCCGACGGGCCCGTCGGGAAAATTACATATCCCGGCGGGCCCGCCGGGAAAGGTAAAAGCTCGGAGGTGTTACTGGACTAGTGGGTTCCGGCAGGTCATTTCTCAGGTCATGTGAATATACATTGTGATCACAAGTTTTAATATGTTAACACTAGGTTTTGTTAACGTGATCACGAAATTGTGAAGACGTTAATGAAATCCCTGTGCACACGTCACAGCACCACCCACGGCACCTTGACCACCTCTACTATTGTAGTAGATGTGTTGCTTGCTTTCGAACTGCACGTTGCTAAGATGTGCAGCACATCTTCTATTGGCGCTTCCCTTCGATGCCTTGCTTCTCTGGTGTGCACTGCTCCACTGTGTGTTTTTCATTAAATTTCATATCAGCTTCCTCACAAAGAGGTTTTCTTCCCAAGTTTCTCCTTGCTAGAGGAGAGTTGAGCAGGCAGCTTGTGTTGGATTCGAAAAATGCAAAGTTCTCTCTCTATTGAATAGGAAAACACACTCTAAACCTAATTTGAATGGGGGAACACAATGGTAATCACTCCCTAATGATGTGAGAAATCCTTAACCACATACTAAGCCTCCTAAACCTATGCTGCTCAGACGAGCGCTTTGATACCATGTTAAAAATGTGATCTAAGGAGGTTTAAAGCAAGTGATTAAGTCCATGATGAAAGAATAAAAAAATGTTAATACGAGATTAAGATAAGGTTAATCAATGATACAATGATTAAAACACAAATTCCATAATCTCATTAGTACATTCTTACATAGCTTTCATAGAGCTCCCAACTCACAAGATGTGTGTACCCTAGTGCCAAACATGTGTCCATAAATGCTCACACTACATGTGCTCCCTTGCACTTTCCATGTGCTACCTTTTTGACTTTTGACTTTACCTTTTATAAATGACCATACAAATCAAACTTTGCCAATGTACCATTAGTCTATTCCTCTTTCTAATGTGCATGCTCCTTCTCTTGCTCATGTGACTCACTCCCTACCTTGCTTGTAGTCCATGGCACCATATTTCTCCACACTACATGCGCTCCCTTGCACTTTCAATGTGCTACCTTTTTGTCCTTTGACTTCACCTTTTACAAATGACCATGAAGATCAACCTTTGCCAATTTACCCTTAATGTATTCCTCTTTCTAATATATACAATTCTTCTCTTGCTCATGTGACTCACTCTTTTCCTTGTACTCCATGGTACCACATTTCTCAACAATCATGCTACTAGCTGGATTGTCAATATCTACAGATCATATTTTTGAATGATTTTCTCCACATCCACCCTCAAACAGTGATAATAGATCTAAATTTTTCTTCAAGATCTGCTCCTCTTTATCATCATGTACTTCTTTTAAGGAGTTTAATCCTTTAGCATGGAGTGGTCTAATTTCCAAGTTCAACTTGACACTTCAATAGTTTTTTTATCACTCAACCGATATCTTCCAATTGTGCTATTTGTCTATGCACAATGCAATAAATTAGTTTCTAGCACCACACTAGTCTATAGGACCCTACACCATAGTAAGAGTGCATGAACAAACCAATGTCAAGGTGGGGCTTTGCCCAACCACACTCAGGAGCACAAAACAACTCAATCGAGAAACCAATATGCCATGGTCTAGCTCACAGTTGCATGGGCAAGGTGTTTCACTCACCTCATAAATACTTATCCTCAGATTCTCGTAGAAGACGATATTGTCGCCTAGCCACACTCCAAGCTTCACTTTGCCATCGCACTCTAAAGGAAGCGCGGCCCTCCTCTCACTCAATCTCCCTCTCACACATACACAATGAGTATATAAAAGCTCAAATTGAATTAGGAAAGGAAGACGCAAGAGAGAAAGAGAGTAGAGAATAAGAGCACTCTATTAGTTGCATTTAAGAGAATGAATCATGAGAGTTACATTTTAGGTTTTGTAGGTGACCTCTAGGGTCTACACTCTTGGATGGCCAAAGTTAAAAGTCACGTCCGCGGGCTCGTTTGGCCACTCTAGCAAGTGTAAACACCTATTATAAAGCTAGTGTTTCTCGCTATTTTCCTTGATCGTGGAAAGACAAGATAGCACTATGTGGTATCAGACCCGTCATGCAATGCCATGGGAGACATACAGTCACCTCTCAGAGTTTTCGGGTACGAACACTAACTCACATATGGTCATGGGGCCACGCTGAACAACTCCATAGAGCTACCCTTCACTCTCACTCTCTACATACTCCACTAAACATCTCACACACTTTCTCATGAACACACAACATAATTAGCACAATAGTGATACAGTAGACTTAGACATAGAAGACACTCAGAATAACAATGAGATGTCAAGCTTGCTCTTAGTTCCATTCCAAAGATATGACAAATCATTATAGATAAACTGCCCAAAAGTTCTAGCATTCCCTGAGTAAAATTACACTCTCTAGTTCCATAACACAACTCTCAACTACAGTTGAGAGAGCGGACAACAATAGCACTGTTTATCTATATCAGTATCTACTCTATTCCTTCTTATCAGTGCACTATCCTCTTGTCATCGTACATAGTGACTCGTTTTCCTTTTACACTACATCTTCTTGATCTTGGCAATAGATCCTGGGTGGTTATAGTTTGCCACCTTCACACGTGATACTAAGGTGTTGCTCACAACATGCGAAGTGGGTTATCCGTGCTTTTTGCCACCTCTAAGTTGTAGGGCGTAACACCTGGCATGCCTGGTGCTTTAACTTCTACTTTTGAAGCACTCTCCTTGACAAATTTCTCTTTGAACCTTATGAATGTTTTTGGTGGAGTATGGTCTGGGATGTATATGTTATCTGAGTAGGTTGCATGCTTTTGCATCCTCCTTAGTTTTTATGCCTGCTCTTTTGTGCATCCTAGACCTATGCTATCGGTCTGTGGTGTCTTCTGATAAAAAGTTCTTATCACTGGTCTTAATGGGGTTTTTCCTAAAATTTTCTTTTCTACCATTGGTATGTTGAGATGTCAAGCTCAACATGATTTGACACTCATGAGGCACCTACATAACCATTTAGCATTTCTATCACTGGCGGGTTTGGTAGCTAGCACCGACATATCTTCACTAGAGATTCTACAACTGGACTACACCGACTAGTCCACACTTACCCACTCCTCTTAGCATGTTCACATTATGGACTGCTTGTATATACTCTATTATGTGTGTTAGTCACTTTATCTTCTTTGTAGACCTCTTTTGTTGTGTGACAAAGGAGAAGAATTTTTAGCCTCACCTTGTGTGTTCTCTTCTAGGGTTTGTGTGTGAGTGTGTGTGTGCTTGCAAGAGCTCAAGTTCTCTTCTCCCCTGCATCTTTTCATGGTATTAGAGCCTGGTTGATGCTAACGGCTGAGCGGCAAGAAAGAGAAGCATAGGAAGCGACACAAGGGTAAGAGCTTGATCTACTCTTTCCCCTTTGTATTGGATACTACACTCTTGTCGGGAGCTCTTCAAGAAGCACCGGCAAATGAACTTCGATTGAAGAGCTTTCTTCACGGGAGAAAAGCTACATGGTGTCGGAAATTCCAGACACGGAATCACCTGCCTCTATAAATAGCTATCCATCCAACAGCCTTGGAAATACTAACATAAACGGGGGCACCACCAGCACACTGGGGTGGAACAACTTCTCACACAATTCACCACACCACCCACACCAAAAAGACAGCACAAAACGAGTAATCACCCAGCAACACATACACTTCCATTGTGTGCATGACGAGGTAATCGAAGGCTGGCACAAAGTGCACTGTGAGAGTGTAAACCCGTGGACTACACCACCAAACACGTCAATCACGTCTTCTCCTGCTAATCAACACACACAAGATACCCACACACAACTATAGCCAGATACATCACCTGTATCATCCATCCTTAAATTCCCAATCAACACTTCATACAAGCTTCTTCCGACATAGAAGCTTTACTCACACAACCATCTCACATACACGACCCTCACATACACCACCAAACACGTCAATCACGTCTTCTGCTGCTAATCAACACACACAAGATACCCAGACACAACTATAGCCAGATACATCACCTGTATCATCCATCCTTAAATTCCCAATCAACACTTCATACAAGCTTCTTCCGACATAGAAGCTTTACTCACACAACCATCTCACATACACGACCCTCACATCAACACAAGGATGTATACTCACAAGGCTATCCCCATTGATCTTGGCTAATCCCTCTCTCACCTTTCCTTAGAACTTCATCACCTCAACCCTCCAGCTGGCCAGTTGCAGCAGTCCTATTACCATCACCATCACCAGCGCCACAAGCAATAAAACCGGTCGTCGGCAGCTATACTCCCTTTTTCTTGCCACCAGCTACTATCTTGATTAAAGCAAACCCAAGAAACCCTCTAAACTTCCTGCTACCAGCCATGGCAGTCCATCCAACAAGCCCCAGCCACACCTCTAAACCTCCCTTCCTCTCAGACACGGCAACCACCCAGAAAAACAGCTCTCTGACATCGTCTTCCACTAAGAACTGGTGGCTCTATCCTTCTCTCTGTTCACACTAGCCACCGCAGCAGCCCACACGTTCTCTGCACTGCACCTCAGCTGAAGGCCACTCTCTCCTACGCCACCAGCATACTGCCAGTTCTCAAAGCAAAAGTACCAAGGCACCCCTCTATCATTGCCTCTCTCTCTCTTCAGAGGCGGCCACCTGTACAACGAACTCCTCCTGCTTTTGCTATCAAAGGCGGCTCCCTCACCTCGTCACCCACCAGTGCACCAGCTAGCCCAGGCTGACCACAGTTGGTCCAGCCTCCGTAGCAGCCCCGCCAGCCCAAAACAGAGAGAAAAATCCAAAACTCTCCCCCTTCGCTTACCTTCTCACCCTCTCTGCTAGTCAGTCGGTGCCCTTTTTGTTGATGTACCCAGCCACAGCTCTTCGCCAGCCGTCGTGACCATCATTCTGGAACAACCCACCAACCTGCCCAATTTAGTATCCTTCCTTTTCATCAAATTTCCTTTGTACCACCTTTCTCCTTACCATGCACACGTCCGTCATCACCTTCCATATTGCTTCCCCTTCCAGAACCATCTCATGCACCATTCAATTAGCATCCCAACATTAAACACCCACATGTTCATGCACACTTTCGAATTCAACCTACCAGTGCCCATTTATTTTGGGGACGCGCACACATACAAAGCGACCGAATGGCTGATACCACCTCCAGCAGACCACGCTCCGGACAAACCTGTACAAGCTTACTACAAAGCCATCCACCCTGTACATCTACCAAGGCATTCAAGGGCAAAGCTTTATACATGCCATGCATCCCATATGTACACAAGCCCAAAACATCTTACAAAATTTTGCCTGACATACTTTGCCAACCCCCCGGCCTGCTAGAGCATTTATGCTGAGCAGAAAAAAGCATAAAGTCCAATAGTTATCCACCAAGATCAAAAGGAAACTGCTGTAACTCACCATCCCATTTCCCAACATTCACAGACTCTGACCATGTAGCATCACTCTCAAGCCTTCGCTCTTCAAATAAACCATGAAAGAACACTTCACCCATAACAAACCTCCCTGTCTTCAAAACCTATGGCATTGCAACATTTAGCATCCAATTCATCAATACTAGTGAAGGCCAGGTTCCAACATTTTGACCTTTATGCACACTAAAATCCACATCTTTTCCAACAGTAGTGTCCACAAGCACTTTCAACTCTTGTGATTCAGAATCCTTGTCATCCACCATGGACTTATAGCATTTCAGTAATACGCAAAGAAGCCTTGGTTACACTCTCAACCATATTTGCATCCATGTCCATCTCTGGCTTCTGTTCATCAAGGCTAGCAACTGCCCACATATCATCCTCAAGCATGATACTCACATCACAACGCTCTTCATCAGCCCAATCTACATGCATATCTTCTTGAGTGTTGCCAACCCCCCTAGTATCATCGTCC
This sequence comes from Cibotium barometz, assembly GCF_041138505.1. NCBI lineage: Eukaryota > Viridiplantae > Streptophyta > Polypodiopsida > Cyatheales > Cibotiaceae > Cibotium > Cibotium barometz. Next base: position 21,568,287 of record NC_141057.1, on the reverse strand, counting down.
AAAGACTCCCAGCACATAATGCATCAAATGGAAAAACATCCATACCATTCATTGCAGGTACCATACCACCATCACGCTGTCCAAGAAAATCCATAACAATAGGATCTTCCTCCATACTCTCCACATCCGCATTGCAAACCATCTTCACTTCATCACAAGTCTCTACCCCATCCTCCTCCTTTGTAGAATCTGGTAAAGAATCATCCTTAAAGCATTTTGTATCCAGCTCCTCTTCCTTCTTATCATCAGCCAATCCTAAGGCATCATTTTCTTTGCTTCCATGTGCATGCATGTCATCCAGATCTGAATGCAAATGATCTTCAATAGAGCATTCCAAATCACTGTCATGTACAGCCATGACATCCCAATCCAAAGAAGAATCCATTGACAACTCCTCATCTGCAAAAGTCTCAAACCTTGACCTAGATTCCTCATCCTGCTTTTCATCTATCTTCACATGCTTTAAAGACTTTGGAAAAAAATCAGAAGGCACATAGAACATCCCCCTTTGCACTTGTATAGGCCTTTGAGGCTCCTGTCTAATCAAACTTTGCATAGGAATCTTATCCACCTCAACCAAATTTACATGCATATCCCTTGCAAACACAACACCTTCATGCGAATAAATACCCATCTCCATTTGCTTCAAAATCTTGCCTTTCTTTTCCCTAGCAACCCTAACTGCATCATCAAATGACTTGGGATTCTTCAAGTCAACTCTGACCTTTAAATGAGGTAGCAAATCATCAATAAACAAACTCTTCAGAAACATAGGAGGAACTTCTTGCTTCAATGTCATACACCACTTACCCCACAAACATGTAAATACCTTCACAAAATCATCTAGTGATTGCCCATAGACCTGCTTCAAGATGCTCAACTGCTGCCAAAGCACACTAGAATCCTCCGCTTGCTGCTGAAAATGCTCTAAAAGGCCTTCTTTCAACCTGTCTAAGGTCAAAACACCATATAGCTCATATGCCGCATCCTGTGCTTCAAAATCTTTAAACCAGCTTCGGGCATCTCTCTTCAAGAAAATCTTTACTAACCTCAAAACCTACTCTTCATCTGTAACATGATTGCTAATACATGCCAACTCCATTTGCTCCAAAAAGTCAAACACATCTTCACCCTTCCTGCCATGAAATTCTGGATAAGACCACATTATGAAAATCGACAACAATCCCCGCCCCAAAAGAAGCGGTACAAGCCTCTCTCCTATGGGACATACACCCTTCTAGGTGAAGAAAAATATTGAGCTCTCCTCAGTGGGGGCACCAAAAAGCTGTCGAAAATTTCAGACATGGAATCACCTGCCTCTATAGCTATCCATCCAACAGCCTTGGAAATACTAACACAAACGGGGGCACCACCAGCACATTGGCTGGAACAACTTCTCACACAATTCACCACACCACCCACACCAGAAAGACAGCACAAAATAGGGGCACCTTAGATGAGTAATCACCCAGCAACACATACACTTTCACTATGTGCATGACGAGGTAATCGAAGGCTGGCAAAGTGCGCTATGAGAGTGTAAACCCGTGGACTACACCACCAAACACGTCAATCATGCCTTCTCCTGCTAATCAACACACAAAGGATACCCACACACAACCATAGCCAGATACATCACCTGTATCATCCATCCTTAAATTCCCAATCAACACTTCATACAAGCTTCTTCCGACCACAGAAGCTTTACTCACATAACCATCTCACATACATGACCCTCACATCAACACAAGGATGTATACTCACAAGGCTGTCCCCATTGATCTTGGCTAATCCCTCTCTCACCTTTCCTTAGAACTTCATCACCTCAACCCTCCAGCTGGCCAGTTGCAGTAGCCTTATTACAATCACCATCACCAGCGCCACAAGCAATAAAACCGGTCGCCGGCAGTTATACTCCCTTTTTCTTGCCACCAGCCGCCGCCGTTGTCTAGATTAAAGCAAACCCAAGCAACCCTCTGAACTCCCCGCTACGAGCCATGGCAGTCCATCCAACAAGCCCCAGCCACACCTCTGAACCTCCCTGCCTCTCAGAGATGGCAACCACCCAGAAAAACAGCTCTCTGACGTCACCTTCCACTAAAAACTGGTGGCTCTGTCCTTCTCTTTGTTCGCACCAGCCAGTGCAGCAGCCCACACGTTCTCTGCACTGCACCTCAGCTGAAGGTCACTCTCTCCTACGCCACCAGCATACTGCCAGTTCTCAAAGCAAAAGTACCAAGGCACCCCTCTATTATCACCTCTCTCTCTCTTCAGAGGCGGCCACCTATACAACGAACTCCTCTTGCTTTTGCTATCAAAGGTGGCTTCCTCACCTCGTCGCCCACCAGTGCGCCAGCTAGCCCAGGCTGACCAACGTAACACCAAAAGCCACACTCCAGTGCAGTCGGTCCAGCCTCCGTAGCAGCCCCGCAAGCCCAAAACAGAGAGAAAACTCCAAAACTCTCCCCCTTCGCTAACCTTCTCACTCCCTCTCTGCCAGTCAGTCTCGGTGTCCTTTTTGTTGACGTACCCAGCCACAGCTCTTCGCCAGCTGTCGTGACCATCATTCTGGAAGAACCCACCAACCTGCCCAATTTAGTATCCTTCCTTTTCATCAAATTTCCTTTGCACCACCTTTCTCCTTACCATGCACACGTCCCTCATCACCTTCCATATTGCTTCCCCTTCCAGAATCATTTCATGCACCATTCAATTAGCATCCCAACAATTAAACGCCCACATGTTCATGCACACTTTCGAATTCAACCTCCAGTGCCCATTTATTTTGGGGACGTGCACACATACAAAGCAACCGAATGGCTGATACCACCTCCAGCAGACCATGCTCTGGACAAACTTGTACAAGCTTACTACAAAGCCATCCACCCTGTACATTTGCCAAGGCATTCCAGGGCAAAGCTTTATACATGCCATGTATCCCATATGTACATAAGCCCAAAACATCTTACAAAATTTTGCCTGACACATGGCAACTATACTTTTCATTAGAGAGTGTCTGTTGGATAGAATGTTTCGGGCTGAAAATCCCTTTCAGGTGTGTCTGGACCTTTGTTTTTCAATTTGCAGGCACTGTGGGCAAGTTTTGATTCTCTACAAAACTCTATTTTTGGAACCGCAGGAAGGGCGATTGGTTGTGCAAACACTGTGTGTGCTGCAAAGAGTTCTTAAAGTATCCATTGGGTGTATGTATGTAAATTGAGGTCACTGGTTGTGATAGTTTGGGTGCAGTATAGTACCCCTTTGCAGAGAATATAACAGTTTGTGCAGGTCAAACAAGAGTGCTAGTTGTGATAAATTTGTGTTGTAGAAAAGATGTCAAATGATGGAATAAACTAGATTGTTGCAGAGAAGCTTGACAAGAATAACTTCCATTCTTGGAGGTCTAGATTTATCAATTTCCTACTGGGAAAAGGTTACTGGGACTGAAGATGAACATGAGGAGGCACCAGAGATACTAGAGATTAATTGAACTGTTTGCAGATGTAAAAGAATTCAAGGATTGGAATCAAGGAGCAATGAAAGTCATATATTGGCTTTCTATCAGTATATAGGACACTATTATTGGGCATATACAAGATGCCAAGTCACCTAAGGAAGCATGGAACACCTTAGTGAAGCTATATGAAACCAACACCAAAGGCACAAAAGATTCAGTTGAAGAATGAGCTTCATACTCTATGGAGAAGAAAAATATGTCTATGAATGATTATGCCTTGAAGATCAAGGGCATTGTGGAATCCCTTGTATCAATTGGTGTTTCTGTTGATGATGATGATAAGATGGACGTGTGTCTACGTAGTCTCGGGATATAATACAAGGTGTTCAAGACGTTTATTCAGACTCGAGAGAACATTCCTAACTTCACAGTAGTGTCAATGTTGATAATTGAAGAGAAGAATTTGGGTGAAGATCAACATTCTTCACAAAACAAAAACAATTCGGAGCAGTAGTCCTACACAAGTTCAGGTAGAGGAAGAGATAGAGGTCGTGGATGTGGCTAAGCTGGTGGCCGAATAGGTAATCAGAATTATGATCAGCAGAGCAGCACAACAAGAGTCCCAAGGTTGTCAACAACACACATGGAAGAGGCCAGTTTAGAGGAAGGGGGGGTCAACGAGGTCCTGGTAATTGGCAAAGGTAGCATAATGATACACGAGGGTGTTTTTATTATGGTAAGCCTGGACATGTGTAGGCAGATTGCTATAAGAAGCAAAGTGACATACAAAATGAAAAAGTATAGCAAAACAACTATGAAACTTCTAGTAGACATAATAAGGATAATGAGAGGTTATTTGTTATGCAACATGTGGCTAATATTGTGTCTGGAAATGATGTAGCAGCATGTAAGAATAATGTATGGTATGTTGATTCAGGTGCACAAGTCATGGTGAGTAGTTCAAAGAAATGAAGAGTCTTGAAAGATCGGGTTTTGTTGAAACAGGGGATGACATTGCTCATCCAATTGTCCATGTTGGAGATGTGCCGTTGTCTATGCAGGATGGTAAGGTGAAGTACCTTGTAGATGTACTTCATGTTTCGAACATTACAAAGAATTTGGTTTTTTATTGGCCAGATGATTGAGCAGGGTTTGCACGTCCAGTTTAACCCTGCTCAATGTTATGTAGAAGACTTTAAAGATAAGTGCAGGTTGGTTTCAAAAGGCAACAGACTAGGCAAAATGTTTACATTGAATGTAAATATGTCTGAAAGTGCTGTAATGTTTGCAATGGTTCAGGAGTTGTTGCAGATACAGACATTTGGCATAAGAGAATTAGGCATGTAAATGTAAAAATAATGAAGTCTATGCAGACTAAAGAAATTGTTATAGGGTTGCCTAAGTTTAAAGTTGAAGGTATGCAGAAAGTTTGTGAAGCATGCAAATTTGGAAAGAGAAGAAAACATGTATTTTCACATGACAAAAATGTGAGCAGGAATGTACTAGATTTTGTGTATTCAGATGTATGGGGTCCTACAAAGACTATGTTTATGGGTGGCTGCAAGTACTACTATGTAACATTCATTGATGATGACCACATAAGGAAAGTGTGGGTGTACTTAATGAAGGAGAAGAGTGAAGTGTTCACTTATTTTCAGAATTTCAGAGTGATGGCTGGAAAACAAATAAGAAAGTGTGTGAAGTGCCTAAGGTCAGACAACGAGTTCTTTGAATTCTTGTGAAAGAATGGCATTTAGAGGTAATTTACATATAGATACACTCTGCACAGAAAAACGGAGTTGCTGAGCGAGAAAACAGGCACATTGTAGACATAGGACAAGCATTGATGGCAGAGAAGAATATGCAGTATAGCTATTGGGTTGAGGCTGTATCTATAATAGTTTATATCATGAACAGGACTTCTACTACAGCCATACATGATGTAACACTAGAGGAGAGGTTTACTGGAAAGAAACTTGATTCGTCTCACTTGAAAGTTTTTGGATGTATTGCATATGTGCATGTGCCAGATGAGTTGCATACCGAGCTAGATCCAAAGGTAGAAAAATGTGTGTTTATTGGGTATTTCCTTGAGCAAAAGGGATATAGATGTTATAATCTTGCTAAACGTGAATTGAGAGTAAGCAGGGATGTTGTATTTAATGAGATGAGTAGCTGTTATGCTATTGAAAAAGATGCTGTTGGGAACGATGTACGTGGAAATGTAGTTGCACAGAATGAAAGTCAGCAATCACAGTCATTGAGTAGACCAGGAGAGTCCTCATCTAGCGGTTCTCTTGATACACCATGGAGTGATACTTTTTGACACCAACAAACATTGTTGGCTTCCTGTTCTTCTTCTTCAATAGGCTCTCCTTCTTCACTAGGCTCTCTATCTTTAGCAGGCTCATTATGCTAGCTTACCCTTCCAAGCTAAGGTTTTGCTTAACAAAATAATAGGTAACCAGACTTCTCTTTATCTCTCATTTTATTCTCAAGTCTTTAGCAGACAAGTAGCCCCCAAATGCCATAAGCATGTTTCAAGACACCATTGACATGTCCTTTTTGCTTTAGATGGCTATCATAAGATTTAAGGTTTTGTTTGGAGTAAGTAGCCTTGAGATACAATTTTAGCACCTTCCTAATCTTGCCATCCCTAGAAATCTCTTTTGAGGGCTATTAGGTTGTAGAGTCATTTTTCTCTCTAGTTCTTTTTGGAGTTTGGTCATGGAAAGAACAAAGTCAACTGCTAGTATGAGTGGAGAGGTTCCTCCTATTGTAAAAGTCGCTATAGCTAGAGCTTCACATCTGAGGAAGAAAATGTTAATGAATATATTGAACCAAGAAAAGAAAAGAACATTGACTCAAAATGAAAGTGTTCTAAGGAAAATAAGATAAGCTCAAAAGGCCATAGGGTTTATAATCCCTAAGGCACCATTTCATAGAGATTTGTGATCAATGGTCACTTGGATTGACCTGGCAGAGAAGTGCAATATACACCCTCCACAGGAAGCAATAGAGGATTTGCTTGTAGAATTCTTTCAAGACACTATGTTAACAGTAGCACATGCACATAGTTTGACAATCATGCACAAGGACACCGAGACATTGAAGAGGAAACGTCGGAGACATAACAAGCTTCTTCGTCCTATGGAATGGGTGAACATCAAGATAAGAGATATTCTCCATCAAGAAAGTCAAAGAAAGTCAAAGAAAGGTGAAGAAGGTAGAAGTGACTCATGATAAAAACTCAAGGGAAAAGCACTTTATAAAGAATTTATCAAGGAAAAAAGAGAAGTGATACTTTGACTCAAGAGATTGCCCTTTAAGGTATTAGAAATTGTCAAAGATTAGCAGATCTTGGGGATAGTGTGAATATTGTTATACATGAGATTGATGTTGAAAGGATGATTTCACTTAACAAAGATTGTTTGAAGATCTTGATAAAAAGTGCAGCGAAACTATGTGACACAATAACTCTTGTGCGTTTAAGGTAATTTCTTAATATCTCATTTTGTAGTTCCATATTATAGGCTATCTTTGGGAGAACTCTCAAATTAAATTTTTTATTACAATATTTTTAGGTCTCAATTACCTCTAGATGTACAATCAATGACATTCATCTTGGATTCACACTTTTCATTAAAGAATCAAACAAAAAGCTAGCAAAGTGGTTCACACATTGTAATTTTGAATATGTTAGCTTAATCTTCTATCTCTACAATGTAGAGTAAGTAAGATAATATAGTTTGTCTTCAATATTTTTGGGAACTATGAAGGAAGACTGATTATCCTTTTCTTATGTTGTAGTAGCTCCCATTGGAGTCTTGTGGTAATTGATGTTGTTGACCAATAATGTTAGCTTTACAATTCTATCAGTGGAACTCAAAACAAACTTGGATTGTATGTACTATTAGTTCCTCTATGTTCAATTAATTTGTTTTAATTTCAAGTCACTAAAATGTCAATATGTGTTGTAGATGTTTGAAGAAGCTTTTCTCTATGCTAGACCATTTTTCGCCAAACATTGATCTTTTTGGATCTGTAACTTCAATTATGATTTCTCTAAGTACCTCTTCGTGTTCTCTAAGTACCTCTTCCTATTTTCTATGTTTTAAAACTTTTTCTCTTGAATGAAGATAGCCTAAGGTTTATATTTTTTGGTATATAGGCTTGGGGGGTTCACCAAAAAATATGTAAGTATACCACATGAGTTCAAATGCAGGGGTTTTTTAATTCAAGATTTCAAGGTAAATTTATAGAAATACATTTATAGAAGGTTTTTTTTAATAGATTTTGGAAAAAGATCCGTAAGTCCATAAAGGAAAAAGGGTCATTTTATTCATGAAAAATTCATAGGTAAGGGGTTTTTTAAAATACTCCTTGAACGCACATGATACACAGTCCCTAAGTATATATGTTCTAAGTCAACATGATGGTTCTTCATGTGGGTGGAGGACTCTAATCGATGCAAAGTATACGTTTGATGTGCAGCTCAAAATAGAAAGACTAAACTAAATACAAAATCCTCAAAACCAATAATGTGATGCAAAAGCGAAGGATATAACAAAATGTAATCATTATTATTATTTTGATTATAGATGACCTCAGAGAGTTTAAATGTTGTATATATGGACAGCTTTAGAGTTAGAATGACAAGTATTATACTTAATCATGCCAAAAGGGCCCCCCTCTTGTATAATAAACACTCTAAAAAATAGGAGATGGAATGCCTCAGCCAATAGAAGATACAGGGGAGGCCTCCAAATCTGCCACTACAAAGGAGGATATCAAAATTGAAGTTCCAAGTACAGATACTTCTGGTGAAACCAAAACTACAGAAGATAAGCCCATAGACAAAACATAAGATCATGTTGAAGTAAAGGCTACAGAAGAATCCCCATCTGTTGAAGTCAAACCTACATATGAATTCCCATTTGTTATTGAAGTAAAAGATACAAGGCCTCCAAATCTGCCAGTAAAAAGGAGGATATCAAAATTGAAGTTCCAACTATATATACTTTTGGTGAAGCTCAAATCACAGAAAAGAAGCCCATGGACAAAATAGAAGAGCATGTTGAAGTCAAATATACTTAGTAGTACAATGCAATTATATATTTTAATGATGACAAAATGTCATCCTTACTTTTGTGCATAAAAAATGAAATTTAACACCTTAATTGTATTTAGTTAATCCATGAAAGTCATTAAAGAATGCCATTTAGTTCTCTCTCTGTGTTGTAATACCTGTTGTCATGTGATGTCATTGATATGAATTAAAAAGACTGATTCAACGTAAAGTGAAATAAGAAAGCATTACATTGAAATTTAGGCCTTTTTCTTCATCATTAACTCTATATGTGAGCATTGTCTTGTTACCCTTTATTGGGTACTTTGCTGAAAAAGTCTATAAACACTGGAATGGGCATGCATATGTTCATTTTAGCAATTCTTGTTATAATACTTGGCCGTAATGAATGTGGAACTTCTGCAAAGAGTTTGACTCTATAGGATTCACTAATATTCCATGATGGTAATTATTGTTGTCTTTCTAGAATACCATATGTGTGTCGTAGTATCCATTAGCTTATAGTAATGGTCATTAAAAAAAATACCAAATTGTGCCAATTGTGTTGTAGATCTACCTCTGCATTGCATTTCTTCTATTGTCCCTTGCAAAACATCAAATAACCCCCATATGCATTGTATAGGCTGCCATTCTTCACTCACAAGATGATGGATAAACATATGAGTTAGTAGAAACAAAAATAAACTTGTAGTTTGATAATTTTCAAGATTAAAACAGTAAAGATAACATGTTTCTCTATCATTTTTTAGGCACTTATAGTTTGGTCTATGTTATGGAAGATAGTCTGGATAGTCATGAACAATAAGCTCTTTGTGCATATAAATATGCTGGATCATTATTTCCTTAACATTATTCTTCCCATCAACAAACTTTAAGTCAAGTTCACTCTGCTTTTCATGCTGCTAAGAACACATTATTAGATCTTTCTCTCCTTCTCCTATTTGGTTGCATAAGTATCCAATTTCCTTTTGACACGACAAGTTGCTCTCATTAACTCATTTAAAGAAATTGTATTTGCCACCACTATTGAACAAATAGAAGAAACAAGTCTCAGTTGTTTATAAGTTACCTCTTTACATATTGTTTGATACTCCATGTTTTGTTCTGCATGATGTTCTACACATGCACGCTGATGGCACGGAAGCGGTAAAGCTGTTTACGCCTTTATAGAATGCCACACTTCCACACACGCGTGCAAACACACCAGAACACCAGACCAAAGAGCATGAACAAGACTTATATTTCAAAAAGAACCTTCATCTTTACAAAATTGGATATCCAAGATATCCCAGACACCAGGTTCATCAAGCACCCGCTCGTAATCAGCCCTCTCCAGCTCCTGGTCGCTCCAAATCCCTTCGCTCTTTTGCTTCTCTACAGACGACCTTTTTGTTCTCTGCTCTGCACCTTAGCTGAAGGCCACTCTCTCCTACACCACCAGCACACTGCCAGTCCTCAAGCAAAGACCCGGTCATCATCTAACTTTGTCACCAACCCAACAACCAGCCCACTCCACAGCACCAAGGCAAACAAAACCCAGCCACACCTCTGAACTTCCCTGCCTCTCAAAGACGACAACCATGTAATCAAGAAAACACCCTAGGCGGTTCTCCTGCGAGTCGCTCGGAACCACCTGTCACCACAGCAGCCCCCAACTCTCTTTTTCTCTGTCTCTGCAGAATTACCTGCCAGCACTTCGTCTCGCACAAGCCTGCAGCAGCTGCTTCCATTGCAGCTATCACCAGCCCGTCTCAAACCACAAGGCGGCAACTTGCAAGAGCACCTCACCCGTGTTTCCTCTGCTTCGTCGCTTACCAGTCAGCAGCTGCAGCAACGCCCAACACAATACCCCCCGTGCGCATCACAAGAGGATTGCCAGTAATCCACCCTTCACTACAGTTGGCGTGCTAAGAGGGCTCTCCCCACTTTGGTGCCGTTCACGCTTGTTAATGAAAGCGGCTCCTTCTCTAGCCGGCACCGCACTCCTCGCCACGTACCCTCCTTCTGGAAGAACCCGCCAACTAGCCTGATTTGGCATCCTTTCGTTGAATACTCTTGCGCCACCTTTTTCTGCCATGCACACGTCCCTCATCACCTTCCATTTATACTCCTTTCAGATCTGGCTCATGCACACATGTAATGGGCATCCCAACAATTAATCTCCTCCATGCTTCCATACTTTCAAATACAATCTGGTGCCCATTTACTTTTGAGGACACGCACACATACAAAGCAATCAAATGGCTGACACCATCTCCAGCATAACACGCTCTGGACAAGCTTGTTCTTCCAGGATTTCATCATTTCTCTTGCGTATACACTTCCATTAAAACCAAAAGCCTGACTGCTGCATCCACAACGCCCACACTGAGTCAATGGGTGCTCCCATGATTTTATCACAACACGAACAACACTCATGTACACATGTACAAGTTGAGTTTGAGGTTCCCAAAAAACTTCACACAACGCTGATATTTTCTGTCAACATTATTTATGAATAGAGAAGCGATAGATGATAGAGAGTAGAAACAATGGAGCAATACCTGTCAAAGAGTTGGAAAAAATGATGGAAAACAAAAGAACTCAACAATAATAAGTGAGAAAAGTTATCTAGGAGGGACGTTTTTTTGCTCCTCTTTGATTTCCTCCCAAGTGCATTAAACCTTTTGACAACCTAAAAATCCGGTGGAAAACAAAAAATACATCTACATTGAATGCATGATGTTAACATTTAGAATAAAGAATAGTTTTAATCTTTCATTTTTATAAATTAGAATTTTTCTAATGTTACATTAGTCTTTCTCTCATTGGAGGAGAGGGATTTTTCATTCTAGCCAATAGTGTTAAGAAATGTGGTGCCATTGAGCACAAGGAAGAGGTAGGGAGTGAGAATGAGTAGCCAAGCCAAAGCAAAGTCTAGCATGAGGTAACATGAGCAAAGGGAATTTTCCCACATTGATGTACAAGCCCAAGGGTGTACCTCCACATATAAAAGCGGGCCATTTCAAGCAATGAATCATATCACTTGTAGTTATCTCAATTCTGTTTATATATCCAAGCTAATTCATCTTGGTGTCTAATTGTACTTGAGTTCATCTTAATTAGCACACACTCATGATGAGTCTTCTTCATTTCTATCCACCTTAGATTAGTGTAGGATTAGTGTTCTAATTAGCTTTTTATTATTATTAGGAGAACTTGATCGATGATTGTTAATCCATATGGTATTAGAGCAGTAAGAAGAAGCAACAACTTGAGCAAGAGAGCTACACCATAGCCAAGAGAAACAAGAGCAGTGCTAAAGGAGCTGGTCCACCACCACAACGGATGTGCTCAGAGTGACAAAGACGAGTGAAGGATGATTTTTTAAAAGCAAATTGGACCCTTGGTATGCATCAACCTTGTAACAAAATTCAGAATGCACGAGTGAAGTCACCTCATATAAGCATTGTAGTCCCTATGCAATCTGACCCAACACTCCAACTCAAAGACATTTCACATCAACCAGGTGAAAATCAATTAGCAAACAGAAGCTCCTTGGTCCTTAGCAACAAGCAAGAAAGCGACCACCATCATTTAGCGGCCTCCATTCAAGCATAGCAACAAAGGCGATAGCCACATATTTTATGAACATAATGATTATAAAAAGTATTCGTGCATTGAAAAATAAACCCTTCAGGATTGAAGATAAGGTTACAAAGTATAGATATAAATGTACCTCTTATAAAGGTTGTTCACAGGGGAGATAGCATTCTAAGTGTTCATTTGGGACTAAATGGAGATTTCAAGCTAAAAAGGTCTGTGGCATATGCATGCCCTTCGGCATGGACATCACCAAGACCGACATCAATGATACATTCAAGAAAATTTTCACCACACCAAAAATATGTGACCATGAGTAAAAAGTGTTCGTAAAATGCGGCCAAATGAGCATGCTAGTGTGTGTGAAAAAGAAGTGTACAACCCTTGTAAAAACACCGCAACAAATGAGTATGTGAGCATATGTTAGCAAAGCATAAGTGGCAACAAACATGAGTGACAAGCAAGGACAAGCAGTCAAATAGCCAAGAGTCAAGCCAAATAGAAAAAACCAAGAGACCAGAAACATTCAACAATGCAAAGAGACTACCACAACATTGACAACAGTATTTGGCAACAAAGAATCTACGAACAACTATCTTAACCAAAATCATATGTTGTAAAAGCCACCAAATGAGTAGGCAAATTGCTATGCAAATGTAAAACACTTGACAAGCACCAAAGAGTAGCCAAATTAGCACCCTAGGGGAGTGAAAATGAACCTGACCATCTCTAAAAGTAGCCTTTGAGTTAGAGAGTAACTAAGACAAAGAGCCTCTCAGTTACCCAGCCAAGTTAGAAATGAGGAGGTGTGAAAATTTGTTGTAAAGCTCGCATCTCACCACCTTGCAGTAGCTTAAGAAAATGGCACCAAAGGGAGGGGGGGTGTTGAGAAGTGTAAGATTCTTCCCCAGCCTTCGAGGTATACAGGAGTAAGAATCTCCCTTTCTGATCTTATAATTATTCCCTCTCTAAAATAAAAGAAAGTTTCTGTTTAAAAAAGGAATACCCTTTTCCTAAAATACTTCTCAGGAGTCACGCCTATTTTAAGGATTTAGAACAATGAGTTTAGAAGTGAGAATCGGTGTTTTGGATACCAAGGTTTTGGTTTTCATTCGAGTATGGCCCAAAAGAAGTTCTTTATCTCTTGGGGAGTATAAGAAGTTATCCCCCAGATATTGTGATCCTTATATCTGAATTCAATGAAAGTAGGTGACTTAGCCTACAAGTTTCTTTTATCTCCTCATCTCAAAATTCTTAATGCCTTCTATAGAAAAATGTGTCAAACACAAATCATGGAAAGACGGTAAAACTTCAGTGACAAGTTACCGTTGGCTTCTAGGTTACGCTAGCTCCTTCCTTTATATAAGTCGTAACTTTTACTTGTCGCTCACAGTAATCTTACTCCCATCAATCTCCTTTCTTTCTTAATCTCCTTCATGGCTTGGCAACAAGAACTAGTTTTATCCATGATGATTTCTCACCTTCAAGACGCAAGAGAGTCTGTGAAGAAAGACTTTATAGAACAATATGAGCGCTCACTTTTTCCTCACCTAGGAACTTCTGTAGCGCAGACCAAATGGCGGACCTATCAAAACATAACTAGGGTAACACCCTGGGGTCAGCAGCACTTTCGTAACAATGTCCGCTTGGCCATGGTTATTGAAGCTTTGGGTTTGGGTCCCCGATACTACTGCGTCATGAGATCAAGGCATCTTGGGTTTATGAGCGGGTCTTCTTACTGGCGTGTTTTCTTCCTCATGAGAAGATATGCCTTTATCCCGTTTTTGGCTTGCCTCTCAGAGGTCCTTTTGTTAGATCACCTCATACCACTGAGATAGGTGCGGCAATAACCAGCAGAATCATTCCCATAGATGAGTTACCCTATACTTGTGCAGCTTGTGAGGACTGCTTTTGTGACCATATGATGGACGGGCTTATGGAAGTGTAAAGAGTTTCTCTATCTTTACTGTATAAGTTCCGAGAATGAATAAAGTTTAAATCTTGTTCTTATTTTGAATCTTGCTCTCTTTAAGATTTTCTTGGTGGTTAATCGTGATTAAAATTTTTCTCTAAGTCTCATATTCGTGCATCTTGCGAAATTATTCCAAGTTGCGAGATGAGGACATCTCGCGTTTTTTAAGTGGGGTAGAATGTAAGATTCCTCCCCCAACCCCTTTTTGATGTCTAGTATCTTCCCCTGTAATCAATCCCTCTTCAGAAATATAAAGACCTTGTTTCTAATTGTTTTAGCCTAGAGAGAGAAAATTATTCTAGAGAGAGAATATTCAGATTATGAATATTTTTGGATAGAAAAATAACTCATCTTATTAAAATAAGTTCCCCTGAAACAGAAATTCAAAAAGAATTTTCCAATGTGCAATTGGAGTTAATTGGAAATAGGTATAAAGAACCTTAGTCTAAAGGGTTTAGATTTTCAGAAATTTTTTGATTATGGTCCAATTAAGGTTCCTATGGGCCAATAGCATCAATCCATGTGTAGGGAGGAGATAAATCCAAATTGTAAAAGAAGATACCCAAAATTGAGTAAATGTTCACATAAGATGAAGAGTTGAAAATGTACAAGGTTTATTAGTAAATAAACACATATGTAAGGAAGGGGAGTTCTTTAAAGGAGGTGCATATTTCACATAAGATGAAGAGTTGAAAATGTACAAGGTTTATTAGTAAATAAACACATATGTAAGGAAGGGAAGTTCTTTAAAGGAGGTGCATATTTCACATAAGATGAAGAGTTGAAAATGTACAAGGTTTATTAGTAAATAAACACATATGTAAGGAAGGGGAGTTCTTTAAAGGAGGTGCATATTTCACATGCTTGAATGAGTTTAAAACTCATAAAAATTGAGATATTTTATCTCTCCTCTCTCCTAATTCAAGTCTAGTTCCAAAAAGTTAGCTTAAGTGACCTAAAAATGGTCAAAAAGTGACCAAACTGACTTGGAAAATTCTAGAATCAGTTTGTTTGGTTAGGAGCTCAAATTTTCCTATAAATAGAAGCCTCCCCTTGTTGAAAAAAAAACATAGTCTCTTATGCTTTGTTACTCTACTCCACCTAAGCCAAAATATATAGTCTCTTATGCTTTGTTACTCTACTCCACCTAAGCCAAAATATATAGTCTCTTATGCTTTGTTACTCTACTCCACCTAAGCCAAAATATATAGTCTCTTATGCTTTGTTACTCTACTCCACCTAAGCCAAAATATATAGTCTCTTATGCTTGTTACTCTACTCCACCTAAGCCAAATTAGATAGTGTCTTATGCTTTGTTACTCTACTCCTCCTAAGCCAAAATATATAGTGTCTTATGCTTTATTACTCTACTCCACCTAAGCCAAAATATAGAGTGTCTTAGGCATTGTTACTCTACTCTACCTAAGCCAAGAAATGTGAATTCTTTAATAATTCACTAGTTTTTGATACTTCTCTCTTTCTTCAATCCCCATTGGTGGCTCCATCAACACACTAAACCAATTGATTGGTTGGGGGCCTCTACCGTGAATAAAGAATCAAGCTAATTATAAGGTAAGTATATTGAATTTTGATCTTTTCTATAATTACTCAATGATTCTCTCTTCTCAACCCCTCTCAAGCTTGAGAAGTTTAATTGGTATGGTTTTTTTTAAATGCTATTGAAGTTAATTGGTGAATAGTAGTGAAGAGTTACATAATTTAATAAATGCTATAGAAGTTAATTTCCACTTATATTTAAATTCTAATGGTCAAGAAATGGTCATACTCATGACCCATTCTCAATCCAAATGAAGCTTTTCATAAAGCTTTTCCTTAATCCAAGATTAAGCTATGCTTGAGGCCAAATTAATGGCTTTTTGCTATGCTTTTAGTTTATGCACATTGATGATTCAATCCATTATGGATTGATGACCCAATTAGAGACCATTCTAATTGTTTTCTTAATGATCCAATTAGAGACCATTATGGATTGATGATCCAATTAGAGACCATTCTAATTATTTCTTTAATAATGAGCTTTATCCCTTAGAAAAAAAATTGAGATTTATCAGTCATAGTAGCGGAGCTATGGCAAAATTTTTATAGAAATCACGCATAAAATAAATTCATTCAAAGCATAAAAAGAGGACTTCCTACCATATCCTAGGAACTATCATCCTAGATTAATTAAAAGAATATTATTATGCATGGAGATATGGATGTTTGCATGTAGATGTAGAGGTATGGATGTGAGTGTGAATGTGGAGGTGGATGTATGCATGTAGATGTAGATGTATAGATGTAGATGTAGATGTGGAGGTGGGTGGATGCATGTAGATGTAGATGTATAGGTGTAGGTGAGAATGGAGATGCGGATGTATACATGTAGATGTAGATGTATAGATGTAGATGTGAATAGAGATGTGGATGTATACATGTAGATGTAGATGTATAGATGTAGATGTGGATGTGGAGGTGCGTGGATGCATGAAGATGTAGATGTATAGATGTAGATGAGAATGGAGATGTGGATGTATATATGTAGATGTAGATGTATAGATGTAGATGTGAATAGAGATGTGGATGTATACATGTAGATGTAGATGTATAGATGTAGATGGGAATGGAGATGTGGATGTATACGTAGATGTAGATGTATAGATGTAGATGTGAATGGAGATGTGGATGTATGCATGTAGATGTAGGTGTATAGACGTAGATGTGGATGTAGAGGTGGATGTATGCATGTAGATGTAGATGTATAGATGTGGATGTGAATGTGGAGTGGATGTATACATGTAGATGTAGATGTATGGAGGTGAATGTGAATGTGGATGTGGGTGTATGCATAGGGATGTAGATGTATGCATGTAGATGTGAATGTACGCATATAGTTGTGGATGTATAGATGTGAATATACGATTGTGATGTGAGGGAATCTGAAGTGATGAGATGGAAATGATGTGATGGGATGAGTATACATATAAATGGAATATGGAATAAGTAATGTAGATTGAGGAGGGATAATGTGGAAAAATGAAAGTTAAAATAGAAATTGTATTGTAAACTGTTTGTAAATGCTGTTTGTAAATGATTATTTTATGTCAAGAATGCTGGGGGGAGCATTTTGACCGTCTTGTGATTAAGGTCGTGATGAGAAAGTTGCAACTGCTGACGGGGAGTCAATGAAGGACGTCTCGCGTAGCAAGGTCGGCCGAGGTCTTGACCAGCCTCGGTGCGATTAAAATGGTGAGCTTCCGGTACGGTGGATGAGGGGCCAAGGAAGCGGCCTATGCGTGAAGCGCTAGGTTACCTGCGAAGGATCCTAGAGGGTGCTGACCATACGGTGCTCGGGCTCTGGGTCGCCTAGGATACCCACGCGTGCGTCGAGGAAGATATTGGAACAGAGTTGGAGTTGTTTTCTGAAATCGAGCATGGATCTGGTTGATTGACCTTGCTGGTCTTCAATGGATGAGTCCATGGCTCCTTATATGGATCTGTTGGTTGATCTTGCTGATCTTCAATGAGAGTCCATCTTGTTAAGTGATTATATTGCCAAGTATTATGGGCTAGGAACTATCGAAACGGCTCCTGAGCGTTCTAGTTGCCAATGATGCCATAGATACTCTGATGAAGGAATGATGGGAAATTAAGAATCAATTGGATAAATTGGAAGATGGTGATCAATGATACTATGGTTTTATTAAAGGATTGTTTTAAACTGGTTGAATCTGGTTGAAAAAGGCAATTTCATATTGGGTGTGTGAGTGGTGTGACTAGTTTTATTTTGCATGAACATCCGGCTAGGGGGCCTTGGAACTCTTTTCCTTGGTACCCGGGACAAAACCTAACCAAATTTTTAATTGGATCCCATCACTACAGTGGTTGGGCGGTTGGCTAACCCATGGGATTGGATGGGGTTAGGCTGGACTGATGGATCCGTAAATCGAGACTCAAACTTTTGTTTTTACGATAGAAAAAAAAAATTAAATCCCGGACAGAAACTGTTCTATGAATAGGAATCAACGGCTGTGCCTCTTGAATGGGGAAAAAAGCGTTGATCCCAATGATCCAAGTGCAAGTTTCTTCCTTGAACTGACTAAGTATCTTATAGATGTAATCGGATCATCTCGATCAGAAATGATCTTGACTACGTTAGAGTAAAAAGTTATCCTGGTGGAATCGCCCGTGCTTTCCGGTAAAGGAAGTTTTTCCGAGTTCGGTTTTGGAACAACCGACGGATTAGTCTCTTATCCGGATATCCGTGGGCGAGGCCCGAGTGTGGGATCCCTGTCCCGCGCGAGAAGCGCTACTTCCGCTGCCAGTACCCCGAATCCGTTGCTCGGTGGGAACAGGGATCTTACAGTTGGTATCAGAGCCTTTGGTTAATAAAGATCAACTGAGAAGATAAATATGTCAAAAATTTATCAAGAAACACAAAAAGGTTATAATTGTGTGATATAACTCATACAATTTGATATTCAAACTGAAATTTATAATTTGGTAATTGGTTCTTCAGATGGAAGTACCGCAATTATATAGAAACCCTGACTTGCTTGAGGCCTAGACATGATAGTATTTACCTTATAATTCCAAGGGCCGTGATTACCCGTATATACCGAGAGTATACTGCAGCTCTTTACTGACAGTATATACGAGTAAATCTAAGACTTGAAATTATAAGCGTTAATGCTATCTAGATGATGATTTCGAATGTGATTGATATGATTTTTAATTCTGTTTGAGAATGAATGAATTGATTTGGATTCTGATTGAAAATGCTGATTGAAAAATGTTGATTTTTAAAAATTAGTTGAAATATAATGAAACCACAATGAGGGGGAATGGGACGAGTCCCTGTGATGATATTCATAACTAGAATGATGATAATGAATTCAGCAAATCACTATGAGATTAGTGGGTTGTGCTGTCAGATTGCTGCTATTAATACTTGACCGGTAGATCAAGTTAAGGGATATCAAATTGAGAACTTGCTTGACTGAAGTTTCAGTGGAGGAATGTTCCGAAGGAAATTTTTCGGTCTAATGGACCATTATCATGTTAAATGAATTGTTATTTAATGATGAGTTCTATATAAGGGATAATTATCCCAGTGTTCTGTTGGGTTGACCAGAATATAAGGAACCCCAGAATAAAATTTGGATCTTAAGAAAAAGAGCTGTCCTCTACCTTGCGAGATGAGGACATCTCGCACTTTTTAAGTGGGGTAGAATGTAAGATTCTTCCCCAGCCTTCGAGGTATACAGGAGTAAGAATCTCCCTTTCTGATCTTATAATTATTCCCTCTCTAAAATAAAAGAAAGTTTCTGTTTAAAAAAGGAATACCCTTTTCCTAAAATACTTCTCAGGAGTCACGCCTATTTTAAGGATTTAGAACAATGAGTTTAGAAGTGAGAATCGGTGTTTTGGATACCAAGGTTTTGGTTTTCATTCGAGTATGGCCCAAAAGAAGTTCTTTATCTCTTGGGGAGTATAAGAAGTTATCCCCCAGATATTGTGATCCTTATATCTGAATTCAATGAAAGTAGGTGACTTAGCCTACAAGTTTCTTTTATCTCCTCATCTCAAAATTCTTAATGCCTTCTATAGAAAAATGTGTCAAACACAAATCATGGAAAGACGGTAAAACTTCAGTGACAAGTTACCGTTGGCTTCTAGGTTACGCTAGCTCCTTCCTTTATATAAGTCGTAACTTTTACTTGTCGCTCACAGTAATCTTACTCCCATCAATCTCCTTTCTTTCTTAATCTCCTTCATGGCTTGGCAACAAGAACTAGTTTTATCCATGATGATTTCTCACCTTCAAGACGCAAGAGAGTCTGTGAAGAAAGACTTTATAGAACAATATGAGCGCTCACTTTTTCCTCACCTAGGAACTTCTGTAGCGCAGACCAAATGGCGGACCTATCAAAACATAACTAGGGTAACACCCTGGGGTCAGCAGCACTTTCGTAACAATGTCCGCTTGGCCATGGTTATTGAAGCTTTGGGTTTGGGTCCCCGATACTACTGCGTCATGAGATCAAGGCATCTTGGGTTTATGAGCGGGTCTTCTTACTGGCGTGTTTTCTTCCTCATGAGAAGATATGCCTTTATCCCGTTTTTGGCTTGCCTCTCAGAGGTCCTTTTGTTAGATCACCTCATACCACTGAGATAGGTGCGGCAATAACCAGCAGAATCATTCCCATAGATGAGTTACCCTATACTTGTGCAGCTTGTGAGGACTGCTTTTGTGACCATATGATGGACGGGCTTATGGAAGTGTAAAGAGTTTCTCTATCTTTACTGTATAAGTTCCGAGAATGAATAAAGTTTAAATCTTGTTCTTATTTTGAATCTTGCTCTCTTTAAGATTTTCTTGGTGGTTAATCGTGATTAAAATTTTTCTCTAAGTCTCATATTCGTGCATCTTGCGAAATTATTCCAAGTTGCGAGATGAGGACATCTCGCGTTTTTTAAGTGGGGTAGAATGTAAGATTCCTCCCCCAACCCCTTTTTGATGTCTAGTATCTTCCCCTGTAATCAATCCCTCTTCAGAAATATAAAGACCTTGTTTCTAATTGTTTTAGCCTAGAGAGAGAAAATTATTCTAGAGAGAGAATATTCAGATTATGAATATTTTTGGATAGAAAAATAACTCATCTTATTAAAATAAGTTCCCCTGAAACAGAAATTCAAAAAGAATTTTCCAATGTGCAATTGGAGTTAATTGGAAATAGGTATAAAGAACCTTAGTCTAAAGGGTTTAGATTTTCAGAAATTTTTTGATTATGGTCCAATTAAGGTTCCTATGGGCCAATAGCATCAATCCATGTGTAGGGAGGAGATAAATCCAAATTGTAAAAGAAGATACCCAAAATTGAGTAAATGTTCACATAAGATGAAGAGTTGAAAATGTACAAGGTTTATTAGTAAATAAACACATATGTAAGGAAGGGGAGTTCTTTAAAGGAGGTGCATATTTCACATAAGATGAAGAGTTGAAAATGTACAAGGTTTATTAGTAAATAAACACATATGTAAGGAAGGGAAGTTCTTTAAAGGAGGTGCATATTTCACATAAGATGAAGAGTTGAAAATGTACAAGGTTTATTAGTAAATAAACACATATGTAAGGAAGGGGAGTTCTTTAAAGGAGGTGCATATTTCACATGCTTGAATGAGTTCAAAACTCATAAAAATTGAGATATTTTATCTCTCCTCTCTCCTAATTCAAGTCTAGTTCCAAAAAGTTAGCTTAAGTGACCTAAAAATGGTCAAAAAGTGACCAAACTGACTTGGAAAATTCTAGAATCAGTTTGTTTGGTTAGGAGCTCAAATTTTCCTATAAATAGAAGCCTCCCCTTGTTGAAAAAAAAACATAGTCTCTTATGCTTTGTTACTCTACTCCACCTAAGCCAAAATATATAGTCTCTTATGCTTTGTTACTCTACTCCACCTAAGCCAAAATATATAGTCTCTTATGCTTTGTTACTCTACTCCACCTAAGCCAAAATATATAGTCTCTTATGCTTTGTTACTCTACTCCACCTAAGCCAAAATATATAGTCTCTTATGCTTTGTTACTCTACTCCACCTAAGCCAAAATATATAGTCTCTTATGCTTGTTACTCTACTCCACCTAAGCCAAATTAGATAGTGTCTTATGCTTTGTTACTCTACTCCTCCTAAGCCAAAATATATAGTGTCTTATGCTTTATTACTCTACTCCACCTAAGCCAAAATATAGAGTGTCTTAGGCATTGTTACTCTACTCTACCTAAGCCAAGAAATGTGAATTCTTTAATAATTCACTAGTTTTTGATACTTCTCTCTTTCTTCAATCCCCATTGGTGGCTCCATCAACACACTAAACCAATTGATTGGTTGGGGGCCTCTACCGTGAATAAAGAATCAAGCTAATTATAAGGTAAGTATATTGAATTTTGATCTTTTCTATAATTACTCAATGATTCTCTCTTCTCAACCCCTCTCAAGCTTGAGAAGTTTAATTGGTATGGTTTTTTTTAAATGCTATTGAAGTTAATTGGTGAATAGTAGTGAAGAGTTACATAATTTAATAAATGCTATAGAAGTTAATTTCCACTTATATTTAAATTCTAATGGTCAAGAAATGGTCATACTCATGACCCATTCTCAATCCAAATGAAGCTTTTCATAAAGCTTTTCCTTAATCCAAGATTAAGCTATGCTTGAGGCCAAATTAATGGCTTTTTGCTATGCTTTTAGTTTATGCACATTGATGATTCAATCCATTATGGATTGATGACCCAATTAGAGACCATTCTAATTGTTTTCTTAATGATCCAATTAGAGACCATTATGGATTGATGATCCAATTAGAGACCATTCTAATTATTTCTTTAATAATGAGCTTTATCCCTTAGAAAAAAAATTGAGATTTATCAGTCATAGTAGCGGAGCTATGGCAAAATTTTTATAGAAATCACGCATAAAATAAATTCATTCAAAGCATAAAAAGAGGACTTCCTACCATATCCTAGGAACTATCATCCTAGATTAATTAAAAGAATATTATTATGCATGGAGATATGGATGTTTGCATGTAGATGTAGAGGTATGGATGTGAGTGTGAATGTGGAGGTGGATGTATGCATGTAGATGTAGATGTATAGATGTAGATGTAGATGTGGAGGTGGGTGGATGCATGTAGATGTAGATGTATAGGTGTAGGTGAGAATGGAGATGCGGATGTATACATGTAGATGTAGATGTATAGATGTAGATGTGAATAGAGATGTGGATGTATACATGTAGATGTAGATGTATAGATGTAGATGTGGATGTGGAGGTGCGTGGATGCATGAAGATGTAGATGTATAGATGTAGATGAGAATGGAGATGTGGATGTATATATGTAGATGTAGATGTATAGATGTAGATGTGAATAGAGATGTGGATGTATACATGTAGATGTAGATGTATAGATGTAGATGGGAATGGAGATGTGGATGTATACGTAGATGTAGATGTATAGATGTAGATGTGAATGGAGATGTGGATGTATGCATGTAGATGTAGGTGTATAGACGTAGATGTGGATGTAGAGGTGGATGTATGCATGTAGATGTAGATGTATAGATGTGGATGTGAATGTGGAGTGGATGTATACATGTAGATGTAGATGTATGGAGGTGAATGTGAATGTGGATGTGGGTGTATGCATAGGGATGTAGATGTATGCATGTAGATGTGAATGTACGCATATAGTTGTGGATGTATAGATGTGAATATACGATTGTGATGTGAGGGAATCTGAAGTGATGAGATGGAAATGATGTGATGGGATGAGTATACATATAAATGGAATATGGAATAAGTAATGTAGATTGAGGAGGGATAATGTGGAAAAATGAAAGTTAAAATAGAAATTGTATTGTAAACTGTTTGTAAATGCTGTTTGTAAATGATTGTTTTATGTCAAGAATGCTGGGGGGAGCATTTTGACCGTCTTGTGATTAAGGTCGTGATGAGAAAGTTGCAACTGCTGACGGGGAGTCAATGAAGGACGTCTCGCGTAGCAAGGTCGGCCGAGGTCTTGACCAGCCTCGGTGCGATTAAAATGGTGAGCTTCCGGTACGGTGGATGAGGGGCCAAGGAAGCGGCCTATGCGTGAAGCGCTAGGTTACCTGCGAAGGATCCTAGAGGGTGCTGACCATACGGTGCTCGGGCTCTGGGTCGCCTAGGATACCCACGCGTGCGTCGAGGAAGATATTGGAACAGAGTTGGAGTTGTTTTCTGAAATCGAGCATGGATCTGGTTGATTGACCTTGCTGGTCTTCAATGGATGAGTCCATGGCTCCTTATATGGATCTGTTGGTTGATCTTGCTGATCTTCAATGAGAGTCCATCTTGTTAAGTGATTATATTGCCAAGTATTATGGGCTAGGAACTATCGAAACGGCTCCTGAGCGTTCTAGTTGCCAATGATGCCATAGATACTCTGATGAAGGAATGATGGGAAATTAAGAATCAATTGGATAAATTGGAAGATGGTGATCAATGATACTATGGTTTTATTAAAGGATTGTTTTAAACTGGTTGAATCTGGTTGAAAAAGGCAATTTCATATTGGGTGTGTGAGTGGTGTGACTAGTTTTATTTTGCATGAACATCCGGCTAGGGGGCCTTGGAACTCTTTTCCTTGGTACCCGGGACAAAACCTAACCAAATTTTTAATTGGATCCCATCACTACAGTGGTTGGGCGGTTGGCTAACCCATGGGATTGGATGGGGTTAGGCTGGACTGATGGATCCGTAAATCGAGACTCAAACTTTTGTTTTTACGATAGAAAAAAAAAATTAAATCCCGGACAGAAACTGTTCTATGAATAGGAATCAACGGCTGTGCCTCTTGAATGGGGAAAAAAGCGTTGATCCCAATGATCCAAGTGCAAGTTTCTTCCTTGAACTGACTAAGTATCTTATAGATGTAATCGGATCATCTCGATCAGAAATGATCTTGACTACGTTAGAGTAAAAAGTTATCCTGGTGGAATCGCCCGTGCTTTCCGATAAAGGAAGTTTTTCCGAGTTCGGTTTTGGAACAACCGACGGATTAGTCTCTTATCCGGATATCCGTGGGCGAGGCCCGAGTGTGGGATCCCTGTCCCGCGCGAGAAGCGCTACTTCCGCTGCCAGTACCCCGAATCCGTTGCTCGGTGGGAACAGGGATCTTACAAGAAGTGTGGTGCCGTTGAGCACAAGGGAAAGGTAGGGAGTGAGAATGAGTAGCCAAGCAAGAGAAAAGTCTAGCATGAAGCCAGATGAGAAAAGGGAATTATCCTACATTGATGTACAAGCCCAAGGGTGCACCTCCTCATATAGAAGGGGGGAATTTCAAGCAATGAATCATATCACTTGCACTTATCTCAAGTTTGTTTATATATCTAAGCTAATTCATCTTGGTGTCTAATTGTACTTTAGTGCATCTTAACTAGCACACACTCATGATGAGTCTTCTTCATTTCTATCCACCTTAGATTAGTGTGGTCACTAGTGTAAGATTAGTTTTTCTAATTAGGTAGATGTCTTTTCATTAGGAGATATTGATCCATGATTCTTAACAAATCGGTCCCAAAACGAGATTCTATTTTTCCTAATGCAATGTTAACATTGAAATGCACTATCATTATGTCAGGGAGAGGATCATTACAAGAGAGATTAGTATGGCTTATGTCTCTACCCACACATAAAGGCTCTCTCACAAGATAAGTTTGAGTCTTTTTGCAAAACTTTGGGCTTATTTCCATTTGGGGATTGATTGCTATACATGTCCACATCATCACTTTAGTGGGCATTTGCCATTTATATTGTAGGGATGTGTGGACTTAGTGTGATAATTGGTCTGGCTACTTTTTCCCTCAAGCATATGTACACACTCTTATAGCATGTGTAAGTTGACACTTCGCTTGTACTTCCCTCTTTCTCATTAATCTAGTTTGAGTATTGTGCTTCTCTCTATCTCTTCTTGCTTATTGCAGTTATGTGTTTGTTACTACACTTTATCTCCACTCCAATAATATGTATAATATGATCTAACCAGAAATATTTAATCCAAGTTTCCATTATAGATTCCTCATGTTTGTAAAATTAACACTATGCATGCTCTTATGTTGTGTTTCAATTGGACCTAAATGATAAGAATGGTGCTTCTCGCTATCTCTTCTTGCTTATTGCATAGTTATGTGTTTGTTACTACACTTTATCTCCACTCCAATAATATGTATAATATAATCTAGCCAGAAATATTTAATCCAAGTTTCCATTATAGATTCCTCATGTATGTATAATTAACACTATGCATGTTCTTATGTTGTGTTGCAATCGGACTTAAATGATAAGAAATGGTGGTATGTCACACAAATTTCTCCTAGTTGAAAGGTTTTTGATGAGCTCATAAATGAGGTGGGAGAGTCGAAGATGAATGTAGGGAGCTAGGATTTGAAGATGAGTAAGATGCCAAGTGCAAGATACAGGCAACCAATCAAGGTTAAGGTGTCCCTGTCTACCAAGAAGAAGACGATATAATCAAATCCAACCATGTTAATGATGATGATGATGATATAGAGTCCGTTGGTAGTGGGATATATCTTTTCTTGAACTTGTAAGGGGTGGGAATATTGATCTTGAGATAGACAAATTAGTATGTATGGATGTAACTCAAACTATTGCCAATGTTGTGCTAAGCTCACCCTAGGTACTCGCTGCCTACTTCAAGGTAATGGGTGCCAACTTCAAAGGTCTCCTAGGGTTTGCACTTAAGGGTTAATCGTGCCTTAATCTCGTGTACTCAAACCTATATAAGAGGCTCACAACTAAGAAAACAACACTCACATTATCACTCTCATCATTGTGTTGTCATTATGTTACCTTTTACCCTAATCCCATGTGATTAGTCTTAACTCTTCTTTTCTTAGCTTAATGTATAAGAGGCTCATATCTAATGATAGAGTATAACATTCACATTCTCTTTCTCATCATTATTTTGTCATTGTGTTGCCTTTAACCCTAACCCCATTGTTTAGAATGATGGATTGAGCTATCCTAATGAGAAAATAACTTTTTAATTAGATACTAATTTAAATTAATTAAGCATGATTAATATGACTAATCTAAGGTGGATGGAGCCTAAGAGTGCTCATGATGAGTGAGTAGTGATAATGAACTTAAGTACAATTAGGTTACAATATTGAAAGTTGTACCCATAAAGAGACTTGAGATTATGCAAGTGATATAATTCATTGCTTGAAATGGCCCCCTTTTATATGAGGAGGTACACTCTTGCACTTGTACATCAATTTGGGACTTGTATATCAAATCTCAACACCCCCCCTTAATGGTGACTTGACCTATCTTTGAGGCCTAGATGCCATTTCTAAGTGTGAGGTCCCCCCCTTGACAGAGAGTTGACCTATATTTGAGGTCTAGAGGTCTCTTTGAGACTAAGCTTTGATGTGGGCAAATAAATCATGCTATCAATTGACTCACCATTATCTATATGCATATTCACACTTTATAACATTTAGGAATTGAAGTAAGAACCGTATTATCTATCCAACTTAATGAAACTGTGGGACTCCTTAATATCTTTGATGACCTAGCTCATATAAGCTCGAGGGGGTCACTCATCAATATGTAAGTGTAGCATGTGGCTTCAACATAAGGGATTTTTAAAATGTCTTTTTTACACATTTTTTAACATACATAAGGGTACCATTTAAAGGGGACATTCACATGTTGAATAGAAAAACGGTATGTTTTATTCATAAAAAATTCAAAGACAAGGGATTTTGAAAATAGGCTTTGAACGCATGTGATACAGAAGGTTTACTTACAATGAATCCCCCGAGCATATAAGTTGATTTTGATTACATTAATGATGCATATGTTTCCCACAACTAATCTTTTGATAATGGTATCAAGAAAAAAATGTAATATCATGAAGAGCCTCAATTATTACTTTTAAAAAATTTAAAAGAAATTTGAATTTTGGTTTGTATTAAAAAGTTAAACTTTGAAAGGACTCATAAAAAGCTCTATACTTAAGTAAGGATGAAAAATAAGGTAAGACTTAAAGTTTTAGAGTGCCAGTTCCTAGTAGCCCCTAGTGATCATACATCCTCGATTTAAAATATTTATCAAAATAAGGTAAGACTTGAAGTTTTAGAGTGAAAGCTCCTATTAGCCCCTAGCATTTATGATATATAGTATTTTTTAATGTTAACAAGTCTATCTCTTCCTCCTTCTAGGTTTGTGAAGTATTATTAACATCCGTCAAAAGAGCAAATACATGTCTCTAAAATAACATTTCTTATCTAATCTTTATCTAGGAATCTCTTGGTCGAGTTACTTTTTCACAGTCCAAACAAATCCTTTATGATACTTATGCATTATTCCTCTATTTGATGTATAAAATTTATATATCCAAGGTAAACTTGCATTTGTGGATGGACAAAATGTTGTTTACTTGATGAAGCCATTTCCATGTGTTGGTGGATGACCTTTATAGAAATGGCTTCATCAAGCCATGTGTTGGTGTATCTATGATCTCTTTAGAGTCATGCTAAATTGCTTTGTATCTAAGTGTTGCCACCATCTTCGTATCTATGATCTCTTTAGAGTCATGCTAGCAGCTAAGACTACTTTGTATCTAAGTACGACTACCAACTTTGTATATCTATGATCTCTTTAGAGTCATGCTAGTAGCTAAGACTGCTTTCTATCTAAGTATTACTATTGACTTTGTATCTAGGATCTCTTTAGAGTCATGATAGTAGTTAAGACTTCTTCGTATCTAAGTACTACTACTAGCTTTTGGTATCTATGATCTCTTTAGATTCATGTTAGTAGCTAAGGCTTCTATGTCCCTATAATCATTTGACTAGACTATAATGGCACAAAAAGCATGGGGGGAGTTTGAGAATAAACTAATGTTGATGTGGGAAAACCCCATGTAGTAGAGAACATGCATTTGGCTCTCTGATAGTTGTTGGAGACAATGGCCTAGTTGTAACAGGAATCACATTAGCCTATAAGTATAGAAGGTATAGAGAATATGGTCAATAAAAGGCCAATTCGATAGATAGGGTAGGTTGTGATCTACCAAGGTTTCAACACATGGATATATAAATGTACAACATGTCTGCTTATGATTTCCAAGCTTCTCTTGTCCTTGTTTATAAGTTTCACCTATTTTGTAGGTTAGCAATCTATTGTTTAGATAAATACAAATCTTCTTCATTGTGTGTGTGTCCGTTCTCACCATGGTGGCCTCATATCCATCTAGCTTTGTACCCACCATGTGTAATTCCTTACTTGATTTTCTTTTGGTCCTTACTATAGGCCTCCTTTAATTTCTTAATCCTCTTTCTATCCACTTATTTTATTCACATGTTTGTTGTTACCCTTGTACCTTGGCATCATTCTCCTTGATATTTTAGTTAGCTAACTTTCTCTCTCAAGTCCTTAGCCTTTTGTGCATAGACTATCTGCCTACTCTTCGAGAATAGACACTAATATTTGGAAAAGTATACAAGCCACGAATAGAGCTGGTACCTTTGAGTATTTTTTTTCCTATGTTTATGGAAGTGCAGGATGGATTAGGAACCACAATACATGGAGGCACAATACATAGAGGAGTGATGATTAGTTTGGTAGCTGAGTTTGGATTACCAAACCCATCACCTTGTTCTCTTGGTCCACCGTTAGATTAGTCTTCTCTGTCCTTGTCCAAAATTTTGCATTCTTCAAGAGGTAATTGAAAAGGTTTTTAAAATTCCTCTACCTGTCCCTTGTAAATATACATATGCTCTAGGCTAGAGCTCTTATAAGCATCCATTTCCACCGCTAAGAGCGCATAGGAATTCTCATCCAAGAGGTATTCTCCCCAACCGCTAGGTATGCTTTGAGTAAGTGAAGTTTAGCTTGATCACTCTATGTTGTGGATTTGAGTTGGTTGGTAACAAAGATATGTTATTAGAGTGTGTATTCAGCATGGAGGTTTGCATATGTACATTAAGGAT
This sequence comes from Cibotium barometz, assembly GCF_041138505.1. Lineage (NCBI taxonomy): Eukaryota > Viridiplantae > Streptophyta > Polypodiopsida > Cyatheales > Cibotiaceae > Cibotium > Cibotium barometz. The sequence goes on along the minus strand of NC_141057.1, from coordinate 21,538,621 downwards.
ATATCTTCTTAAGGACGTACTACAGTATGCTACAATTTGTATTGGCACAACTAAGATCATCCTCAAGTATATTGATCGTTTAATCCATACATTTTTTATCAACTTTTAAAATTTACAGTTGCTATCAAAGAAGCAGGATATCTACCAAAGTTGCAGGTGCTAACCCCCCTCTTTGCGTACATTATTTGATGGTAAAAACAAAACATTAGATTGTATGTACTATGAGGTTTACTTCTTTGACCTTAATGGGGCATCATAAGAGGTATTACGCTCTTCAATGTGAGATTCTTTAGGCCCTCTTTCTATGTACTACTATGTCCCCAATTTCATGGACCTTAATGGGGCATCATAAGAGGTATTAGGCTCTCTAGTTGAGATTATTTAGGCCCTCTTTCTATGTACTACTATGTCCCCATTGTTGTGGAACTTAAAAGTATTTAGGAACATGCCTTATATCTTCCTCTGGAGGCTTTGAGATTTATTTGAGATTAGTTACCTCTATCTTAATCATGTTGAGTTTGCATCTACTGGTGTGGTAGAGCTTGGCTTGATTGGAGTTACTAAGTCCCTTGGCGCCTTTTGTGGCAGTACCTTAACCAAAAGAGTGATCTTATTGAGGTTATCTTAGTGTACCTGTCTCATGTAAATCAACAACCTAGACATAACAAAGACAATGAAGATCAATTGGTATGCTGCTACAAAAGACTTGATTGGGGCTGATACACAAGAGTAGGTGATTGTGTAGAATACACGCCAACAATCACAGTCATTGAGTGGATCGAGAGAGGCTTCATCACCTAGATTATGTATCCAAGCCAAGTAAAGCCTTGTATGGCTTGAAGCAGGCATCGAGAGCATGTCATGATAATATTGCATAATATCTTATCACCATTAGCTTTTATATGGCAAAGGATAATCATTTACTCTATGTGAAAAAGAGTTATAAGAGCATTGTGGTTATCACACTATATCTACGTGGCTAACGTGGTTGTTGGGGATGAAAACAATGAAGAGAAAGTTGAGAATATAAAAGGTTTGCTGAAGAAGAAGTTTGATATGAAGGATTTGAGTGAGCCAAAATACTTTCTTGGCATTGAGATGATCGAGAGGTCTGAGGCCACAAAGATAGTATGCATCGTACATGTTGTCCAAACATGGTATGGCTAACTATAAGCCCATTTTTGTACCGTTGGTTTAAAATGGTAAGCTAAGTGCAAATGTAGGTGAATAACAAGTTATGTATAAGAAGATAGTGGGCATCTTGATCTATATGATGATCCAGACCATACATGAACTACATAGTTAGGTTAGTGTGTGGATTTTAAACCCTTGAATGTTGTGACTAAAAGAGATCATTATCCAGGATGAGATAATAGATAGGGTTTTGCTGGTCATGCTAGTTTATGTAACTTCCCCTCAGAATCCGCATTTGTATTGTGTGAGGTTCACACTACGTTATGTGACATCCACAATGGATTATGGCCTCTTATATTAAAAGAATAAGGTCATGTAAAAGGGTAACAGAAGGGTGTGTGTGTGAATGGACTTATGGTCCACTAGCTCACCTATTTAAAGGTGAAGCTAGAAGGCATTATGGAGAGTGCAAAGGCCAAGTTGTATTCATAAGCAACTTAATAAACAAGATGTGTTCTTGTATTTTGTGGGTCTCTCTCCTCCACTCATCTTGATCTAGCATAAGCACCACATTCTCTCAACATGGTATCTAGAGCTTGGGTAGATTAGGTCATATTTTTTGTGGTGTAGACTAGGTTATCCACATCTCACCTCTTGTGGAGATGAACCTATAGCCAGTGGAGGCCTTCTAGCAATCGTATCTTGGCGTGCTCTCAACTAGGAAGTTCAAGAACATCACCGGGCACTCAAATTCATACAGCTAATTATTGGATTACTCCTCTCTCAGCCGTGCCATCGCACTCTGAGAAAGCCGGTGTATGATTTCTGCACGCTGTTTTTCGTACAGCAATTCGCAGCCTATGGGTAAGCTCAAGCCACACAAGCTTAGGGATTTGGAAGCCCTAAGCCTCAAGGCTCTACAGTTAAGAGATGAGTCTCAATGGCTGCTCGATGCGGGCGCAAGATGTAGAAAACCAGGCTAGCCCTGTGAGAAAGCCATGGAAGCTTCAATAAAAGCTTCAAAATAGTGTTTTTTTACACTAATCTTAGCTTAAGTAACCTTAATCACTTAAGTGGTTCTTGAAAGTGCTTTTGCTCTAGATCTTCTAATGTTGTTGGCATACATCATGAGGTGTTCATAAGTCTCATTCATCAAACACTTCATCAAGCTTCATCAAGTGTTCAACATTCCCAAGTGTGCTTATTAGCACTAAAAGTATCGCTAAACACTATTGGTGGGTGTAGCCATCAGCAAAGGGGAGCATTTAGACATTACGGAGTGTTTCTAAGCACTAAGAGTGTTCTTAAACACTAATGGTGCATCTAATCACCAATACAAGTGTCACTAGATACTAAAATGTGCTCTTAAGCACTAATAGTATTGCTAAACACTAATGGTGATCTTAATCACCAAAGAAAGTTTTCTTTGACACTAATGAAGCTCATATCCATCGGAATTAGTGGTTGGGCACAAATCGTAAGTGCTAAACCATAAGCTTCATCAACTTAATCTCTTTTTATGCAACATCCTTGGCTTGATTAAGGGTTGTTGCACTCTCATAAGCCATTCTCTTTCTACTTAAGCCAAAACATCACAAATTTTCTGGTTTTCTTCTTCATAAATCAGCTCATTACACTTGTAATCTCTCTTCAATATCCAATGTCAAAGGAAAACACCCAAATTAAGAAGTTCTCAAGAGAGGGCTTCCACACTTGGCAAGTTCTTCTCAAGTATAAGATGATGTCCAAAGGTTTTTGGCCCATCATCTCTGGCACTAAGGTTATTGATCGAACTAAGGTTGAAGATATTGAAGATGATGAGAGGGCACAAGCCATCATCATGCTCCATCGTGATGAGGATCTTATTCACCATGTGGACCAGCTTCCAGCTCTGCAAAGAAGAAATGGGATGAGGCTCCAGCTGCAAAGGAGAAATGGGATGAGCTTGACAAGCTCTATAGAGCTCGTGGTAAGAATTCTAAGATCTCACTTAAAATTGAATTTTTCACCTTGGAGCTCAAAGAGGGAGACGGCATTGGAGCCTTTATCTCTCATTTGACGGTCCTTATGGCTCAGCTTGCATCAGTGAATGCGAGAATGGATAAAGATGATGTAGTGGCTATTTTGTTAAATGCAATCAAGAGGGTGTACCCCACCTTAGTCACCACCCTGAAGAACATACCTAATCCCACCCTTGAAGGAGTCATTCAATCTTGTCTTAATGAAGAAAAGAGGCAAAAGGGAGGAGTTGAATCTTCAAATGCATCCACTCCATTGAATATGGAACAAACTTTGTCACATCAAGTGAGCAAAGTAAGGTGTACCCACAGCAAAAAGGTAGGTCATTTTGCAAATAATTGTTGGATGAAATATCCCAATAAGATGAAATGTAACAAGTGTAAAGAAACATCACATATCACTTCTAAATGTCCTAACAAAGAGTCAGAGGCTAACTTTGTATCAACCTCTAGCTCCTCTGAGCACTTGTTTTAAATCTCAATGTAACAACACCTATATTCCTAACCTTGTACGCCTAATGTTATAAAGGCAATCTATGTCCAATACCACCTATTTCAATTCTTTCATAGTTGGTACTGAGGGAGGGTATTAAAAGACTAAGGTCATGTAAAAGGGTAGGAGAAGGGTGTGTGCACGTGTGTGAATGGACTTATGATGGTCCACTAGCTCACCTATTTAAAGGTGAAGCTAGAAGGCATTATGTAGAGTGCAAAGGCCAAGTTGTATTCATAAGCAACTTAATAAACAAGATGTGTTCTTGTATTTTGTGGGTCTCTCTCCTCCACTCATCTTGATCTAGGATAAGCACCATGTTCTCTCAACATGGTATGTAGAGCTTGGGTAGATTAGGTCACATTTTTTGTGGTGTAGACTAGGTTATCCACATCTCACCTCTTGTGGAGATGAACCTACAGCCAGTGGAGGCCTTCTAGCAACCGTATCTTGGCGTTCTCTCAACTACTAGGAAGTTCAAGAACACCGCCAGGTTCTCCAGCTAATATTGGATTACTCCTCTCTCAGCCGTGCCATTGCACTCTGAGCAGACCGGCGCACGATTTTTGCAGCGCTGATTTTCGTACATCAATTCGTAGCCTGTGGGTAAGCTCAAGCCACACAAGCTTAGGGCTTTTGAGGCCCTAAGCCTTAAGGCTCTACAATCAACAAATGAGCCTCAATGGCTGCTCGACGTGGATGCAAGATGCAGAAAACCAGGCCAGCCCTGTGAGGAAGCCATGGAAGCTTTAAGAAAAGCTTCAAAATAGTGTTTTTAACACTAATCTTGGCTTAATTAACCTTAATCACTTAAGTGGTTCTTGAAAGTGCTTTTGCTCCAGATCTAATGTTGTTGGCATACACCATGAGGTGTTTATAAGTCTCATTCATCAAACACTTCATCAAGCTTCATCAAGTGTTCAACATTCCCAAGTGTGCTTATTAGCACTAAAAGTGTCGCTAAACACTATTGGTGGGTGTAGCCATCAGCAAAGGGGAGCATTTCGACATTACGAAGTGTTTCTAAGCACTAAGAGTGTTCTTAAACACTAATGGTGCATCTAATCACCAATACAAGTGTCACTAGACACTAAAATGTGCTCTGAAGCACTAAAGACCGTATTAGGTAAAGTGGGAAAAATCCCATTCTCACGTTGAAAAATTTATTGCATTTAATCTAGAATCTACCTTTTTCAATCTAAAAAAATAATGGTTTTCTTTATCAAAAAGTGATGCTAGATCGAACCTAGCTTGATCTTAGAAATAGAAAGGTTTCAAGATTTTTTAGATCCACCACTTGTATATTTTACAATTGAAGAGGATTTCTAGATCCACCACTTGGCCATTCTACTGTCCATAAGAATCCAAGATCAGATTCTACCACTTGGTCAATCTAGACCCCCAATTAAAAACAATGGTACAAGAGATTGTATATTGAGAGCGGGGATTTCACTGACGTAAACGAGAACATGTGAACATGTTAATAACACAAAAAATCTTGTGATCACATGTTATATTCACAAAGCTTTCACAAGGGCCTAAAAAAATTATCTTTGTCGGGCATAAAAAATCTTCTTAGGTGGCCACTAACCTACTTTTATGTGAAGATGGTAACATGAGAACATGTGAATAGCTTATTCCCATGTGTAGCCAAGCTTTTAAGGGGTTCTCAAATGGCAAGTGACCTATTATTTTGTGAACGGTAACATGAGAACATGTGAATAACTTGTTCACATGTATTATTATCACAAAAAATCTTGTGATCATGTGAATATTAAATCCCTGATTGAGAGTCCCCTTAGAGTAGGATGCACTCTTCAATTTAAGACTTCATTGTAATGAACAAGACTAAATGAACAAGAATTTTAAAAATTGACATGGTGAAGGTATCCTTATATACACAACCACTACAAATTAACATAATTAAGGATAGAAAGAGTCTCCTTGGAGTAGGATGCACTTTGTTAAAATTACGATTATAAGATTTCATTTTGATGAAGCTTATTCTACTAAAGAAATAATAAAACTTTTGCATTAACAACCAAAAGATAAAAGGATAAAAGGAGTCCCCTTAAAGTAGGATGCACTTTGTGGATGCATAAGAGGATTCTCCTTAGACTAGGATGCACTCCATCTATGAATTTATTTATTATGTTAAAAATTGTTCGATGCATTGCAAAGATACACAATTGAACAGTCTGCTCCCAAAGTTGGCCAAATTACAAAGACCCTCTATATTTTGTTATAATAGAGACCATTTACAAAGACCATTTACATTCATTTATAAAAGGGAGCAACAAAATGTGCTAGTATCATGGGGGTGTAATTTTGATTTTAAGGGGTTCTAGCTCCACCACATGGTAGAGCTAGAATTTTGAGCTAGCTCTACCATGTGGAGTTACAACACATTGAGGAGGATTTAAAGATTTTTAGATCCACCACTTGGCCATTCTACAGTCCATAAGAAACCAAGATATACCATTTGATTGATCTAGACCCCCAATTACAAACATTGATAAAAGAGATTGTATATTGAGAGTCCCCTTAGAGTAGGATGCACTCTCCAATTTTAAAGCTTCATTGTAATGAACAAGACAAAATGAACAAGATTTTATAAATTGAGGTGGTGAAGGTATACTTATATATACAATCGCTACAGATCAACATTATTAAAGATAGAAAGAGTCTCCTGGAGTAGGATGCACTTTGAAAAAATTACGGTTAAAAGATTTCATTTTGATGAAAGCTTATTCTACGAAAGAGTCCCCTTAAAGTATGATGCACTTTGTCAATAGATAAAAGGAGTCTCCTTAGAGTAGGATGCACTCCATCTACGACTCCATTATAATAAAACATTGTAAATGAAAATGAATTTATTTTTTGTGTTAAAATATGTTCAATGCCTAGCAAAAGGCACACAATTGAACAGCACGCTCCCAAAGATGGCCAGATTACAGAGATCCTTTATATTTTATTATAATAGAGACCATTTACAAAGACCATTTACATTCAATTACAAAAGGGAGTAACAAAATGTGCTAGTGTCATGGGGGTGTATTGGTTCAATGAGGTATTGAGCTTCTTTTTAAGCATGTTCATTTTGTGTACTCACAAGATCACACACTTTGATTATTCTCTCAATTATTATCTTGATTATCATCTTGATTGTTGAACACATTGTAGTAGCTATCATCGAGTTTCAATGTATTCTTGTTGTTGTACAAAACATGGAGATCCCAAAAGAAATGAACTTTTTTGAAGAAAACTCGTGTAGCTATTTGTCTAAAATGGACAATGTAGCGAGATATTTGACTTGTTGCTCATATTGAGGTGTCTAGCATGGCTAGTAGTCTAACGTCAATCACTTTATCTCTTCACTTTAGATCTAGCACTTGTCTATTATAGAGCTGAAAAGGATTTCTTGATCCATGACATCCATTCTAGATCCTGTTCCACCACTTGAACATTATAGAGCTAGACTTCAGTGGATGCAAGCTCCACCAAACGGTAGCTAGACTCAAAATTCTAGTCGTATTGTATGACTTCCAAAGGTTTAGGTCTACCACACATGGATACTAGCTCCACCATGTGGTAAGGCCAAAATTCCATAAAGAGACCATGGCTGCTACCTCCACCACATGGTGGAGCTAGAGCTCAATAAGATACCACATGGTGGAGCTAGCTAGCTCCATGAAATTATACAGCTAGACTTCAATGGATGGTAGCTCCACCACATGATGGTAGATATAGACATAGAAGTCTAGCTCTACCATCCCATATGGTGGAGCTTGATTTTAAGGGATTCTAGCTCTACCACATGGTAGAGCTAGAATTCTGAGCTAGCTCTACCACGTGGAGCAAGAATGCATTGAAAGAACCAAGATCTACCATTTGTTCAATCTAGACTCCGAAGTAAAAACATCGATATAAGAGATTGTATATTGAGAGTCCCCTTAGAGTAGGATGCACTCTCCAATTTTAAGACTGCATTGTAATGAACAAAGACTAAAAAATTTGACATGGTGAAAGTTTCCTTATATACACAACTACTACAAATTAACATTATTAAAAATAGAAAGAGTCTCCTTGTAGTAGGATGCCCTTTGTCAAAATGATAGTTAAAAGTCTTCACCTACTCTACTAAAAAAATAATAATTTGCAAAGTTTGACCAAAAGATAAAAGGATAAAAGGAGTCCCCTTAGAGAAGGATGCACTCTATTTATGACTCAATTATAATAAGACATTGTAAATGAACATGAATTTATTGTAGTAGGATGTCCTTTGTCAAAATGATAGTTAAAAGTCTTCACCTACTCTACTAAAAAAATAATAATTTGCAAAGTTTGACCAAAAGATAAAAGGATAAAAGGAGTCCCCTTAGAGAAGGATGCACTCCATTTATGACTCAATTATAATAAGACATTGTAAATGAACATGAATTTATTACTTGTGCTAGAATTTGTTCAATGCTTTGCAAAGGCAAACATTTGAACAGTATGCTCCATAAGAGGCCTGATTACAATATCATATTTCAATATATGGACTTTTATTACAATAGTATGCTCCATAAGAGGCTTGATTACAATATCATATTTCAATATATGGACTTTTATTACCTTAAAAAAAGGCCAAATTCCTTACATCCTCTACATTTGATTATATTAGGGACAAACAAAATGAGCTTCATGGTGGTGTATTACTTTCATGGCCTGTTTTAATCAGCTCATTCCCAGCTCAATTAGGCATAATTGACCAAACAAATCACATGGCCCTCTTCTCCAAAGTATAAAGCAACCAATTGCTAAAGCAAACTTGAAATGTATCAATCAACCAATGAGAATCGGATCTCCTCGTAGGCAAAATGATCAAAAACTGCTCTGTTTCCTCTGTTCTGGCTGCGCCGCCTGCAAATGAGGGGTTTAGGAGAGTTTGTGTTGACAATTGATGATGGTAATAAGTCCTCAAGACACCTAGGTACATGTGCAATCCACCAATGGTTGGATTTTAGCCAAAATCACACTCCAAATGCTTCAATTTTGGGCTTCCTCTTCTCTGTTTTGTGAGAGCTCAAAAACCAGAGATTTTCACTCAATCAAATGCATGTAAATTGCTCCAAAATTTGTTCAAGGCTTGCATATGGGTTGCCAATACATTTCTCTTTGTCAAATACATATGTCTTTTGCCAGATTTACATGTATTTCCACCATACATCAATGTTGCCAAGCTTTAATGGAAAGCTTCCAAAAACTAGAATTTTTCTTTGCTTTGATTTGCTTTATTTTGCTTTGCTTTTGCCTGTATCACCTGCAATCCGCTCAAGGATGTTTAGAAGACCTTACCCGGTAGGCCAAGCTCTCAGATCTGATAGTAGTTGGTGTGCTCCAAGCTTCACAGCTCCAATGGCAAGCTTCACAGCTTCTCTTCACAGCTTCTCCCTCTTCTCTTCACTCACTCATAAACCCTAATAAACAGCACAAGGCTCTGATACCATGTTGAAAGAACGGTAGAGGGGGAGGAGACACACACACAGGAGCAAACCCTAACCATATAGGGAAGCCATGTCCACTCTCACACAAAGCATAATGCACTAATCCATAATCCACAATACACACAATGAGTTGTGTCCACACTCTACTAACCCTAACTAATGTCCACACTCTATGACCAGCTGGACACGCGGTCATTTATGTCTCACACATGTTCTTACCTAATCTGCCAGCACATAGCATAGCTGGCTCACACTGACATCGAGCTTGAATCTCAACACTACAGTCAACAAATGAGCCTCAATGGCTGCTCGACGTGGGCGTAAGATGTAGAAAACCAGACCAGCCCTATGAGGAAGCCATGGAAGCTTCGATAAAAGCTTCAAAATAGTGTTTTTCTACACTAATCTTGGCTTAGTTAACCTTAATCACTTAAGTGGTTCTTGAAAGTGCTTTTGCTCTAGATCTAATGTTGTTGGCATACACCATGAGGTGTTTATAAGTCTCATTCATCAAACACTTCATCAAGCTTCATCAAGTGTTCAACATTCCCAAGTGTGCTTATTAGCACTAAAAGTGTCGCTAAACACTATTAGTGGGTGTAGCCATCAGCAAAGGGGAGCATTTTGACATTACGGAGTGTTTCTAAGCACTAAGAGTGTTATTAAACACTAATGGTGCATCTAATCACCAATACAAGTGTCACTAGATACTAAAATGTGCTCTGAAGCACTAATAATGTTGCTAAACACTAATGGTGATCTTAATCACCAAAGAAAGTTTTCTTTGACACTAATGAAGCTCATATCCATCAAAATTAGTAGTTGGGCACAAATCATAAGTGCTAAACCATAAGCTTATGGGGTTCCTAACAAAGAGTCAGAGGCTAACTTTGTATCAACCTCTAGCTCCTCTGAGCACTTGTTTTAAATCCCAATGTAATAACACCTATATTCCTAACCTTGTACGCCTAATGTTATAAAGGCAACCTATGTCCAATACCACCTATTCCAATTCTTTATAGTTGGTATTGAGGGAGGGTATTAAAAGATTAAGGTCATGTAAAAGGGTAGGAGAAGGGTGTGTGTGTGAATGGACTTATGGTCCACTAGCTCACCTATTTAAAGGTGAAGCTAGAAGGTAGTATGTAGAGTGCAAAGGCCAAGTTATATTCATAAGCAACTTAATAAACAAGATGTGTTCTTGTATTTTGTGGGTCTCTCTCCTCCACTCATCTTGATCTAGGATAAGCACCACGTTCTCTCAACATGGTATCTAGAGCTTGGGCAGATTAGGTCACATTTTTTGTGGTGTAGACTAGGTTATCCACATCTCACCTCTTGTGGAGATGAACTTACAGCCAGTGGAGGCCTTCTAGCAACCGTATCTTGGCGTGCTCTCAACTAGGAAGTTCAAGAACATCGTCGGGCGCTCAGATTCATACAGCTAATTATTCGATTACTCCTCTCAGCCACCCCATTGCACTCTAAGAAGGGTGATGCACGATTTCTGCACGTTGTTTTTCGTACATCAATTCGCAGCCTATGGGTATAAGCTCAAGCCACACAAGCTTAGGGATTTTGAAGCCCTAAGTCTCAAGGCTCTACAGTCAAGAGATGAGTGTGAGATCCCTGTTCCCCACCGATCAACGGATTCGGGGTACTAGCAGCAGAAGTAGCACATCATGCGTGGGTAGGGGTCTCACACTCGGGGCCTCGCCCACGGATATCCGGACAAGAGACTAATCCGTCGGTTTGTCCAAAACCGAAACTGGAAAAACTTCCTTTACTCGGAAAGCATGGGCGATTCCACCAGGATAACTCTTTACTCTAACGTAGTCAAGATCATTACGGATCAACTGATCTGACTGCACCTTTAACGGTACTTGGTCAATTCAAGGTAGAAACTTGCACTTGGATCATTGGGATCAACGCTTTTTTCCCCATCAAGAGGCACAGCCGTTGATTCCTATCCATAGAACAATTTCTATCCGGGATTTACTTTATCTATCGTAAAAACAAAGTTGAGTCTCGATTTATGGATCCATCAGTCCAGCCTAACCCCATCCGATCCCATGGGTTAGCCAACCGCCCAACCACTGTAGTGATGGGATCCAATTTGGAATTTGGTTAGGTTTTGTCCCGGGTACCAAGGAAAAGAGTTCCAAGGCCCCCTAGCCGGAATTTCATGCAAACATAAAACTAGCCACACCACTTACACACCCAATATGAAAATTGCCTTTTTCTTAGCATCAGCTAACTTTAAAACAATCCTTTAATGAAACCATAGTACCACTGATCACAATCTCCCAATTTATCCAGTTGATTCATAATTTCCCATCATTCCTTCATCAGAGTATCTATGGCATCATTGGCAACTAGAACGCTCACCACCTGTCCACACAGAGGCCGTTTCCATAGTTCCTAGCCCATAATACTCGGCAATATAATCACTTATCAAGATGGACTCTCGTTGAAGATCAGCAAGATCAACCAACAGATCCATATAAAAGAGCCATGGACTCATCCGTTGAGGACCAGCAAGGTCAGTCAACCAGATCCATGCCCGGTTTCACAAAACAACTCTTACTCCTTGTTCCAATATCTTCCTCGACGCACGCGTGGGTATCCTAGGCGACCCAGAGCCCGAGCACCGTATGGTCAGCACCCTCTAGGATCCTTCGCAGGTGACCTAGCGCTTCACTCATAGGCCGCTTCCTTGGTCCCTCATCCACCGTACCGGAAGCTCACCATTTTAATCGAACCGAGGCTGGTCAAGACCTCGGTCGACCTTGCTACGCGAGACGTCCTCCATTGACTCTCCGTCAGCAGTTGCAACTTTATCAGTTAGGTCTCCACGACCTTAATCACGAGACGGTCAAAATGCTTCCCCAGCATTCTTGACATAAAACAGCCATTTACAAACAGCATTTACAAACAGTTTACAAATACAGTTTCTATATTAACTCTCATTTTTTCACATTATCCCTCATTAATCCACATTACTTATTCCACATTCCATGTATATGTGTACTCATCCAATCACCTCCTTTTCCATCTCTTCACTTCAGATTCCTTCACATCACATATCATATATTCACATCCATATCCACATCCATACATCCACATCCACATCCACATTCACATCCATACATCCACATCTACATGCTTATCTCCATTTTCACATCCTCATTTATACATCCACATCCCATATCCACATTCATACATACACATCCATATCCACATCCACATCCACATCCACATTCACATCCATGCATCCACATCTACATGCTTACCTCCATTTTCACATCCTCATTTATACATCCACATCCCATATCCACATTCATACATACACATCCATACATCCACATCTACATCCACATACATACATACATTCACATCCACATTCCACATTCACATCTATACATCCACATCTACATTCACATTCACATACATCCACATCCACATTCCCATACATCCACATCTATACATCCACATTCCACATTCACATCTACATTCACATTCACATACATCCACATCTACATTCACATTCACATACATCCACATCCCCATTCCCATTCACATCTATACATCCACATCTACATCCACATACATACATACATCCACATCCACATTCCACATTCACATCTATACATCCACATCTACATCCACATTCACATACATCCACATCCACATTTCCATTCACATCTATACATCCACATCCATTCACATTCACATACATCCACATCCCCATTCCCATTCACATCTATACATCCACATCTACATCCACATACATACATACATCCACACTCCCATCTCCATATCCACACATCCACATACATACATCCATTTTCACATTCCCATTTATATAACCCCATATACCTTCACATCTAATCTTTTACATCACATCCATTCTCGCCCTATCTCAACCCATATACATCTTATCCTATCACATACACTTCTTACCTCATCCCCCCATACACATCTTAATTCATCTTATCACATCCTAACTTATTTCATAAGCATCTTATCACCTCTTATCACACCTCTTATCACATCCTATCACTTTCCATATGCATCTTATCAATTCTTATCATATCTCATACACCTCTTATCACATCTTATCACATTTCATATCTTTTTTTTTTTAAAAAGAGAATTCTTTTATTTGATATAAGATTTCTCTACACATTTATTTATACATAAATTCCATTTAAGGAGACTAACACTTTCGAAATTAAAATCAATCTTTTATGCATCTTCTTATGCATGATTTCAATTTGGTAGGGAAATTATACTTTTAGAATAAAAGAATTTCTCTTATGCATCTAAGTTAAGCATAAAATCCATTTATGAGGAAAATCATACTTTTAGTATAAAAAGAATATCTTTTATGCATACCTATATGCATGAAATCCAATATGATAAAAGTAACACTTTTGATATAAAAATTTTTCCTTTATGCATACTTCTATGCATGAAAATTAAAAATGATAAAAGTAACACTTTTGATATAAAAATTTATCCATTATGCATACTTCTATGCATGAAAATAAAAATGGTAAAAATAACACTTTTGATATAAAAATTTATCCTTTATGCATACTTCTATGCATGAAAGTAAAAATGATAAAAGTAACACTTTTGATATAAAAATTTATCCATTATGCATACTTCTATGCATGAAAATAAAAATGGTAAAAATAACACTTTTGATATAAAAATTTATCCTTTATGCATGATATTAAAATTCAATTTCTCCATGATTATAATGAAATTCTTTCAATTAATCTAGGATGATGATTCCTAGAATATGGTAGGAAGTCCTCTTTTTATGCTTTGAATGAAAATTTTTTATGCATAATTTTTATAAAAATTTTGCCATAGCTCCGCTGCTATGACTGATAAATCTCAATTTTTCTAAGGGATAAAGCTTATCATTAAGGAAATAATTAAAATGATTCTCTAATTGGATCCTTAATCCATAATGGATTGAATCATCAATATACATTAACTAAAAGCATAAGAAAAAGCCATTAATTTGGCCTCAAGCATAGCTTAATCTTGGGTTAAGGAAAAGCTTTATGAAAAGCTTGATTTGGATTGAGAATGGGTCATGAGTATGACCATTTCTTGAGTGAGAGAGAGAATTTACATAAGAATCATTAGAATTTAAACATAAATGAAAATTAACTTCGATAGCATTTATTAAATTATGTAACTCTTCACTACTATTCAAACTTCAATATCATTTAAAAAAAACCATACCAATTAAACTTCTCAAGCTTGAGAGGGGTTGAGAAGAGAGAAACATTGAGAAATTATAGAAAAGAGCAATATTCACTAATTACCTTACAAATTGCTTGATTCTTTGTTCACGGTAGAGGCCCCCAACCAATCAATTGGTTAAGTATGTTGATGGAGCCACTAATGGGGATTGAAGAAAGAGGGAAGCTCCAAAAACTAGTGAATTATTAAATGAATTCACAGTTCTTGGTTTAGGTGGAGTAGAGTAACGATGCATAAACACTATATATTTTTCAACAAGGGGGAGGCTTCTATTTATAGGAAAATTTGAGCTCCTAACCAAACAAACTGATTCTAGAATTTTCCAAATCAGTTTGGTCAATTTTTGACCATTTTTAGGTCAGTTAAGCTAATTTTTTTGGAACTAGACTTGAATGAGGAGAGAGGAGAGATGAAATATCTAAATTTTTATGAGTTTAAAACTCATTCAAGCATGTGAAATATGCACCTCCTTTAAAGATTCTCCCCTTCCTTACATATGTCATACTTTTAATATTGCTCATAATTTTTTACTAATAAGCCTTGTACATTTTCAACTCTTCATCTTATGTGAAATATGCACCTCCTTTAAAGAACTCCCCTTCCTTACATATGTCATACTTTTAATATTGCTCATAATTTTTTACTAATAAACCTTGTACATTTTCAACTCTTCATCTTATGTGAGCATTTAAGGGACTCCCCTTCCTTACATATGTGTCATAATAAAATTATTATACCCAAAATATCTCATATTTTTAATATTGCACATAGTTTTTTACTAATAAACCTTGTACATTTTCAACTCTTCACCTCATGTGAGCATTTACTCATTTTTGGGTATTTTCTTTTTACAAGTTGGATTTATCTCCTCCCTACACATGGATTGATGCTATTGGTCCATAGGAACCTTAATTGGACCATAGTCTAAAGATTTCTGAAAATCTAGACCCTTAGGCTAGGTTCTTTATACCTATTTTCAATTAATTCCAATTGCACATTGGAAAATTCTTTTTGAATTTCTGTTTCAGGGGAACTCATCTGAATTAGAAGAGATATTTTTCTATCCAAAAATATTCAAAATCTGAATATTCTCTCTCTAGAATATTTCTCTCTCTCTAGACTAAAACAGATAGAAACAAGGTCTTTATATTTCTGAAGAGGGATTGATTACAGGGAAAGATACTAGACATCAAAAAGGGGGTGGGGGAGGAATCTTACATTCTACCCCACTTAAAAAATGCGAGATGTCCTCATCTCGCAAACTGGGATAATTTCGCAAGATGCACGAATATGAGACTTAGAGAAAAATTTTAATCAAGATTAACCACCAAGAAACGTCTTCAAGAGAGCAAGATTCAAAATAAGAACAAGATTTAAACTTTATTCATTCTCGAAACTTATACAGTAAAGATAGAAGAACTCTTTACACTTCCATAAGCCCGTCCATCATATGATCACAAAAGCAGTCCTCACAAGCTGCACAAGTATAGGGTAACTCATCTATGGGAATGATTCTGTGGGTTATTGCTACGCCTAACTCAGTGGTATGAGGTGTTCTAACAAAAGGACCTCTGAGAGGCAAGCCAAAAATGGGGTAAAGGCATATCTTCTCATGAGGAAGAAAACACGCCAGTAAGAAGACCCGCTCAGAAAACCCAGGATGTCTTGATCTCATGACGCAGTAGTATCGGGGACCCAAACCCAAAGCTTCAATAACCATGGCCAAGCGGACATTGTTACGGAAGTGCTGTTGACCCCAGGGTGTTACCCTAGTTATGTCTTGATAGGTCCGCCATTTGGTCTGCGCTACAGAAGTTCCCAAGTGAGGGAAAAGTGAGCGCTCATACTGTTCTATAAAATCCTTCTTCACAGACTCACTTGCGTCTTGAAGGTGAGGAATCATTATGGATAAAACTAATTCTTGTTGCCAAGCCATGAAGGAGATTAGGAAGAAAGGAGATCGATGGGAGTAAGATTACTGTGAGCGACAAGTAAAAGTTACGACTTATATAAAGGAAGGAGCTAGCGTAACTTAGAAGCCAACGGTAGCTTGCCACTGAAGTTTTACCGTCTTTCCATGATTTGGGTTTGGCACAATTTTCTATAGAAGGCATTAAGAACTTTGAGATGAGGAGATAAAAGAAGCTCGTAAGCTAAGTCACTTACTTTCTTTGAAGTCAGATAAGGCTCACAATATCTGGGGGATAACTTCTTAAACTCCCCAATAGATAAAGAACTTCTTTTGTGCCGTACTCGAATGAAGACCAAAACCTTGGTATCCAAAACACCGATTTTCACTTCTGAACTCATTGTTCTGAATCCTTAAAACAGCGTGACTCCTGAGAAGTATTCTAGGGAAAGGGTCTTCCTTTTTTTAAATAGAATCTTTCTTTTATTTTTGAGAGGGAATAATTTTAACATCAAAAAGGGAGATTCTTACTCCTGTATGCCTCGAAGGCTGGGGAGGAATCTTACATTCTACCCCACTTAAAAAAGTGTGAGATGTCCTCATCTCGCCAAGTAGAGGACAACTCTTTTTCTTAAGATCCAATTTATTCTAGGGTTCCTTATATTCTGGTCAACCCAACAGAATACGGGGATAAATATCCCTTATATAGAACTCATCATTAATTCATTTCAGATCATATCATTCATATCTTTAACACGATAATGGTCCATCAGATCGAAATTTTTTCTTTTTGAACATTCCTCCACGGGAATTTCAGTCAAGCAAGTTTTTAATTTGTCATCCCTTAACTTGATATACCGAGTCAAGTGTTAACAGTAGTACTTTGACAGCACAATCCACTAATCTCATAGTGATTTGTTGAAATCATTATCATCATTTATCATTACAGGGACTCGTCCCATTCATCCTCATTGCGGTTTTGCTCAAGTTATTATATTTCAACTAAATTTCAAAAATCATCATTTTTCAATCAGAATCCCAATCAATTCATCAGTTCCCAAACAGAATTAAAAATCATATCAACCACATTCAAATTCATCATCTGGATAGCATTAACGCTTATAATTTCAAGTCTTAGATTTACTCGTATATACTGTCAGTAAAGAGCTGCAGTTATACTCTCGGTATATACGGATAGTCACGGCCCTTGGAATTATAAGGTAAATACCATCATGTCTAGGCCTCAAGCAAGCCAAGGATTTTATATAATTGCGGTACTTCCATCTGAAGACCCGATTACCAAATTACGAATTTCAACTTGAATATCAAATTGTATGAATTATATCACACAATTACAACCTTTTTGTGTTTCTTGATAAATTTCTGACCTATTTGTCTTCTCAATTGATCTTTATTAACCAAATGCTCTGATACCAACTGTGAGATCCCTGTTCCCCACCGATCAACGGATTCGGGGTACTAGCAGCAGAAGTAGCACATCATGCGTGGGTAGGGGTCTCACACTCGGGGCCTCGCCCACGGATATCCGGACAAGAGACTAATCCGTCGGTTTGTCCAAAACCGAAACTGGAAAAACTTCCTTTACTCGGAAAGCATGGGCGATTCCACCAGGATAACTCTTTACTCTAACGTAGTCAAGATCATTACGGATCAACTGATCTGACTGCACCTTTAACGGTACTTGGTCAATTCAAGGTAGAAACTTGCACTTGGATCATTGGGATCAACGCTTTTTTCCCCATCAAGAGGCACAGCCGTTGATTCCTATCCATAGAACAATTTCTATCCGGGATTTACTTTATCTATCGTAAAAACAAAGTTGAGTCTCGATTTATGGATCCATCAGTCCAGCCTAACCCCATCCGATCCCATGGGTTAGCCAACCGCCCAACCACTGTAGTGATGGGATCCAATTTGGAATTTGGTTAGGTTTTGTCCCGGGTACCAAGGAAAAGAGTTCCAAGGCCCCCTAGCCGGAATTTCATGCAAACATAAAACTAGCCACACCACTTACACACCCAATATGAAAATTGCCTTTTTCTTAGCATCAGCTAACTTTAAAACAATCCTTTAATGAAACCATAGTACCACTGATCACAATCTCCCAATTTATCCAGTTGATTCATAATTTCCCATCATTCCTTCATCAGAGTATCTATGGCATCATTGGCAACTAGAACGCTCACCACCTGTCCACACAGAGGCCGTTTCCATAGTTCCTAGCCCATAATACTCGGCAATATAATCACTTATCAAGATGGACTCTCGTTGAAGAT
Organism: Cibotium barometz; assembly: GCF_041138505.1. NCBI lineage: Eukaryota > Viridiplantae > Streptophyta > Polypodiopsida > Cyatheales > Cibotiaceae > Cibotium > Cibotium barometz. Next base: position 21,519,995 of record NC_141057.1, on the reverse strand, counting down.
CAGCAAGATCAACCAACAGATCCATATAAAAGAGCCATGGACTCATCCGTTGAGGACCAGCAAGGTCAGTCAACCAGATCCATGCCCGGTTTCACAAAACAACTCTTACTCCTTGTTCCAATATCTTCCTCGACGCACGCGTGGGTATCCTAGGCGACCCAGAGCCCGAGCACCGTATGGTCAGCACCCTCTAGGATCCTTCGCAGGTGACCTAGCGCTTCACTCATAGGCCGCTTCCTTGGTCCCTCATCCACCGTACCGGAAGCTCACCATTTTAATCGAACCGAGGCTGGTCAAGACCTCGGTCGACCTTGCTACGCGAGACGTCCTCCATTGACTCTCCGTCAGCAGTTGCAACTTTATCAGTTAGGTCTCCACGACCTTAATCACGAGACGGTCAAAATGCTTCCCCAGCATTCTTGACATAAAACAGCCATTTACAAACAGCATTTACAAACAGTTTACAAATACAGTTTCTATATTAACTCTCATTTTTTCACATTATCCCTCATTAATCCACATTACTTATTCCACATTCCATGTATATGTGTACTCATCCAATCACCTCCTTTTCCATCTCTTCACTTCAGATTCCTTCACATCACATATCATATATTCACATCCATATCCACATCCATACATCCACATCCACATCCACATTCACATCCATACATCCACATCTACATGCTTATCTCCATTTTCACATCCTCATTTATACATCCACATCCCATATCCACATTCATACATACACATCCATATCCACATCCACATCCACATCCACATTCACATCCATGCATCCACATCTACATGCTTACCTCCATTTTCACATCCTCATTTATACATCCACATCCCATATCCACATTCATACATACACATCCATACATCCACATCTACATCCACATACATACATACATTCACATCCACATTCCACATTCACATCTATACATCCACATCTACATTCACATTCACATACATCCACATCCACATTCCCATACATCCACATCTATACATCCACATTCCACATTCACATCTACATTCACATTCACATACATCCACATCTACATTCACATTCACATACATCCACATCCCCATTCCCATTCACATCTATACATCCACATCTACATCCACATACATACATACATCCACATCCACATTCCACATTCACATCTATACATCCACATCTACATCCACATTCACATACATCCACATCCACATTTTCATTCACATCTATACATCCACATCCATTCACATTCACATACATCCACATCCCCATTCCCATTCACATCTATACATCCACATCTACATCCACATACATACATACATCCACACTCCCATCTCCATATCCACACATCCACATACATACATCCATTTTCACATTCCCATTTATATAACCCCATATACCTTCACATCTAATCTTTTACATCACATCCATTCTCGCCCTATCTCAACCCATATACATCTTATCCTATCACATACACTTCTTACCTCATCCCCCCATACACATCTTAATTCATCTTATCACATCCTAACTTATTTCATAAGCATCTTATCACCTCTTATCACACCTCTTATCACATCCTATCACTTTCCATATGCATCTTATCAATTCTTATCATATCTCATACACCTCTTATCACATCTTATCACATTTCATATCTTTTTTTTTTTAAAAAGAGAATTCTTTTATTTGATATAAGATTTCTCTACACATTTATTTATACATAAATTCCATTTAAGGAGACTAACACTTTCGAAATTAAAATCAATCTTTTATGCATCTTCTTATGCATGATTTCAATTTGGTAGGGAAATTATACTTTTAGAATAAAAGAATTTCTCTTATGCATCTAAGTTAAGCATAAAATCCATTTATGAGGAAAATCATACTTTTAGTATAAAAAGAATATCTTTTATGCATACCTATATGCATGAAATCCAATATGATAAAAGTAACACTTTTGATATAAAAATTTTTCCTTTATGCATACTTCTATGCATGAAAATTAAAAATGATAAAAGTAACACTTTTGATATAAAAATTTATCCATTATGCATACTTCTATGCATGAAAATAAAAATGGTAAAAATAACACTTTTGATATAAAAATTTATCCTTTATGCATACTTCTATGCATGAAAGTAAAAATGATAAAAGTAACACTTTTGATATAAAAATTTATCCATTATGCATACTTCTATGCATGAAAATAAAAATGGTAAAAATAACACTTTTGATATAAAAATTTATCCTTTATGCATGATATTAAAATTCAATTTCTCCATGATTATAATGAAATTCTTTCAATTAATCTAGGATGATGATTCCTAGAATATGGTAGGAAGTCCTCTTTTTATGCTTTGAATGAAAATTTTTTATGCATAATTTTTATAAAAATTTTGCCATAGCTCCGCTGCTATGACTGATAAATCTCAATTTTTCTAAGGGATAAAGCTTATCATTAAGAAAATAATTAAAATGATTCTCTAATTGGATCCTTAATCCATAATGGATTGAATCATCAATATACATTAACTAAAAGCATAAGAAAAAGCCATTAATTTGGCCTCAAGCATAGCTTAATCTTGGGTTAAGGAAAAGCTTTATGAAAAGCTTGATTTGGATTGAGAATGGGTCATGAGTATGACCATTTCTTGAGTGAGAGAGAGAATTTACATAAGAATCATTAGAATTTAAACATAAATGAAAATTAACTTCAATAGCATTTATTAAATTATGTAACTCTTCACTACTATTCAAACTTCAATATCATTTAAAAAAAACCATACCAATTAAACTTCTCAAGCTTGAGAGGGGTTGAGAAGAGAGAAACATTGAGAAATTATAGAAAAGAGCAATATTCACTAATTACCTTACAAATTGCTTGATTCTTTGTTCACGGTAGAGGCCCCCAACCAATCAATTGGTTAAGTATGTTGATGGAGCCACTAATGGGGATTGAAGAAAGAGGGAAGCTCCAAAAACTAGTGAATTATTAAATGAATTCACAGTTCTTGGTTTAGGTGGAGTAGAGTAACGATGCATAAACACTATATATTTTTCAACAAGGGGGAGGCTTCTATTTATAGGAAAATTTGAGCTCCTAACCAAACAAACTGATTCTAGAATTTTCCAAATCAGTTTGGTCAATTTTTGACCATTTTTAGGTCAGTTAAGCTAATTTTTTTGGAACTAGACTTGAATGAGGAGAGAGGAGAGATGAAATATCTCAATTTTTATGAGTTTAAAACTCATTCAAGCATGTGAAATATGCACCTCCTTTAAAGATTCTCCCCTTCCTTACATATGTCATACTTTTAATATTGCTCATAATTTTTTACTAATAAGCCTTGTACATTTTCAACTCTTCATCTTATGTGAAATATGCACCTCCTTTAAAGAACTCCCCTTCCTTACATATGTCATACTTTTAATATTGCTCATAATTTTTTTACTAATAAACCTTGTACATTTTCAACTCTTCATCTTATGTGAGCATTTAAGGGACTCCCCTTCCTTACATATGTGTCATAATAAAATTATTATACCCAAAATATCTCATATTTTTAATATTGCACATAGTTTTTTACTAATAAACCTTGTACATTTTCAACTCTTCACCTCATGTGAGCATTTACTCATTTTTGGGTATTTTCTTTTTACAAGTTGGATTTATCTCCTCCCTACACATGGATTGATGCTATTGGTCCATAGGAACCTTAATTGGACCATAGTCTAAAGATTTCTGAAAATCTAGACCCTTAGGCTAAGGTTCTTTATACCTATTTTCAATTAATTCCAATTGCACATTGGAAAATTCTTTTTGAATTTCTGTTTCAGGGGAACTCATCTGAATTAGAAGAGATATTTTTCTATCCAAAAATATTCAAAATCTGAATATTCTCTCTCTAGAATATTTCTCTCTCTCTAGACTAAAACAGATAGAAACAAGGTCTTTATATTTCTGAAGAGGGATTGATTACAGGGAAAGATACTAGACATCAAAAAGGGGGTGGGGGAGGAATCTTACAATGAGCCTCAATGGCTGCTCGACGCGGGCGCGAGATGCAGAAAACCAGGCCAGCCCTGTGAGGAAGCCATGGAAGCTTCAATAAAACTTCAAAATAGTGCTTTTCTACACTAATCTTAGCTTTATTAACCTTAATCACTTAAGAGGTTCTTGAAAGTGCTTTTACTCCAGATCTTCTAATGTTTTTGGCATACACTATGAGGTGTTCATAAGTCTCATTCATCAAACACTTCATCAAGCTTCATCAAGTGTTCAACACTCCCAAGTGTGCTTATTAGCACTAAAAGTGTCGCTAAACACTATTGGTGGGTGTAGCCATCAGCAAAGGGGAGCATTTCGACCTTAGGGAGTGTTTCTAAGCACTAAGAGTGTTCTTAAACACTAATGGTACATCTAATCACCAATACAAGTGTCACTAGACACTAAAATGTACTCTTAAGCACTAATAGTGTTGCTAAACACTAATGGTGATCTTAATCACCAAAGAAAGTTTTCTTTGACACTAAAAATGAAGCTCATATCCATCAAAATTAGTGGTTGGGCACAAATCGTAAGTGCTAAACCATAAGCTTCATCAACTTAATCTCTTTTTATGCAACATCCTTGGCTTGATTAAGGGTTGTTGCACTCTCGTAAGCCATTCTCTTTCTACTTAAGCCAAAACATCACAAATTTTATGGTTTTCTTCTTCATAAATCAGCTCATTACACTCTTGTAATCTCCCTTCAATACCCAATGTCAAAGGAAAACACCCAAATTAAGAAGTTCTGAGGAGAGGGCTTCCACACTTGGCAAGTTCTTCTCAAGTATAAGATGATGTCCAAAGCTTTCTGGCCATTCATCTCTGGCACTAAGGTTATTGATCGAACTAAGGTTGAAGAAATTGAAGATGATGAGAGGGCAAAAGCCATCATCATGCTCTATCTTGATGAGGCTCTTATTCACCATGTGGACCAGCTTCTAGGAAATGGGATGAGCTTCCAGCTGCAAAGGAGAAATGGGATGAGCTTGACAAGCTCTATGGAGCTCGTGGTAAGAATTCTAAGATCTCACTTAAAATTGATTTTTTTAGCTTGGAGCTCAAAGAGGGAGACGGCATTGGAGCCTTTATCTCTCATTTGAAGGGCCTTATGGCTCAACTTGCATTAGTGAATGCGAGAATGGATGAAGATGATGTAGTGGCTATTCTGTTAAAAGCAATCAAGAAGGTGAACCCCACCTTAGTCACGACCCTGAAGAACATACCTAATCCCACCCTGAAGAACATACCTAATCCCACCCTTGAAGTAGTCATTTAATCTTGTCTTGATGAAGAAAAGAGGCCAAAGGGAGGAGCTAAATCTTTAAATGCATCCACTCCATTGAATATCGAACAAACTTTGTCACATCAAGTGAGCAAAGTAAGGTGTACCCATTGCAAAAAGGTAGGTCATTTTGCAAATAATTGTTGGATCAAATATCCCAACAAGATGAAATGTAACAAGTGTAAACAAACAGCACATATCATTTCTAAATGTCTTAACAAAGAGTGAGAGGCTAACTTTGTATCAACCTCTAGCTCCTCTGAGCACTTGTTTTAAATCTCAATGTAACAACATCTATATTCCTAACCTTGTACGCCTAATGTTATAAAGGCAACCTATGTCCAATACCACCTATTCCAATTCTTTCATAGTTGGTATTGAGGGAGGGTATTAAAAGACTAAGGTCATGTAAAAGGGTAGGAGAGGTCATTTTGCAAATAATTGTTGGATGAAATATCCCAACAAGATGAAATGTAACAAGTGTAAACAAACGGGACATATCACTTATAAATGTTAACAAAGAGTCAAAGGCTAACTTTGTATCAACCTCTAACTCCTTTGAGCACTTATTTTAAATCTCAATGTAATAACACCTATATTCCTAACCTTGTACGCCCAATGTTATAAAGGAAACCTATGTCCAATACCACCTATTCTAATTTTTTCATAGTTGGTATTGAGGGTATTAAAAGACTAATGTCATGTAAAAGGGTAGGAGAAGGGTGTGTGTGTGAATGGACTTATGGTCCACTAGCTCACCTATTTAAAGGTGAAGCTAGAAGGCATTATGTAGAGTGCAAAGGCCAAGTTGTATTCATAAGCAACTTAATAAACAAGATGTGTTCTCGTATTTTGTGGGTCTCTCTCCTCCACTCATCTTGATCTAGCATAAGCAGCACGTTCTCTCAACATCTTCTATGAGGTTGGTATATAAATTTGTTGCATGTATATGGATATGCTTATGCAGATTGGTGGTAGCATCTTGGATAGAAGATCTACCTGCAAACAAGCAAGTTAATATTTTCCTTTGGGAGTGGTGGTATTACATGAAGCATCAAGAAGCATCCAAAAGTAGTAGAGAGGAAGAGCATAGGGGTACTACTGTGGCAAGCAAGTCAATATTTTTCTTTGGGAGTGGTGGTGTTACATGAAGCAACAAGAAGCATCTGACAGTAGTAGAGAGGAAGAGTATAGGGGGTGCTATGATGGCAACATTTGAGGTATGTTGGTTACTTGAGCTACTTGGAGACATGGTGGTTGCGTACTTTAGTACGGTGTGGTACGGTACAATATGCCTACAAGTACATAAAGTATGCATAGAGATAAGTACTTTAAGTACGTTCACTGTTTTAAATTAATGTATATATAATAAAAAACATATATAATAAACCATTCATAATTTGGCAACATTGGTATAGAAAATTGTGCAAAAAAGAATTGAATTCAAACATATATGCTCTATAAATGTCAAATGAGCTACGAACATACAACATGAAGTCCTATTGAATCTGAAATCCTAGTACAAATACCAATAGTCATATGGCTGTCTCACAAAATAATAACATCATACATGTTTGACCATAAATCATGAATGTACAAGGCTAGCTGCTGCTAGTATCTACAAGTTGAATATGTGTCTAGTCAATGGTCACTACTAAAATAAATATTGATATGCTAACAACAAACTAGTAAGAGTGACCAATCACCACAAGGATATTGGCTAATAAATGAAGTCTCATAAGTCACCACTCACTCATCATCATCCAAAACTAAAGATGAGGATGATGAGTAGTCTTCATCTGTGAGGAGATTCCCATCAAAATCATATAGCATCTCCTGTCACTTCACCACATCACCTGGTGCATCAGTACTATGTATCTCCTCAACAATGAGGGTCTTGGTCTCTCCTATGAAAGAGTCAGCATCTAGTGCACGAATCACCTCTAGAGGTTGCTCTAGTGGCTCTCCCTCTTGAATGTGCACCAAGAGTGTCATGTGCAAGACATGCACTGGCTAATCCCAAAGCTAATCTTGAAAAGGCAATAGATAAAATAACCAGACTTGAATCTGATTTTGTAGAAATTGTTGTTGAGATGGGGAGGTGACTTTTGGAGGACAATGAGATGTTGGCCAGCGCATGAAAGCTTTGAAGACCTATCGGCCTCAATATTGAGGAAATACTTTGTTTGGGACCTGGCTAACTAACAGTTGGCTAGACTACTAGGACTTACTAAGGCCTATAAAAGGCATCAGTTGCTCATCGTTTAGACCATTCAGTCCAGCATTGGGCTGAGTCTTAGAGATAGGCCTAGATTAGGGTTTACACCTTTTCATGAAGGAATCCAAGGGCTACAAAATTGTATGTATCTTTTTGTAATATAGAATATACTGAATACTCAGCTATCTCTCTCTCCTCTCTCTCTTTTGTATGTGTTTTGCATCATCATGTTCCAAGATGGTGTTTAGGGCTGAAAGACGACTCCCATATCTTTCGCATGTGACACTACACCTTGGTGCCTTTAGAGGTGGAAGGTCTACTCTGCTAAGGTAAAGACGTGAGGGAAGTGGTCATGAGAGCGCGAGATTGAACTTGAGTGACTCATCTATCAACGTCCTCGAGCTCTCTGTGAAACTATCTATATATCCCCTCTAGCTCATCACGTACTATGTCACTCTCCTCGTCGGCATACTGCTGAGCTAAAGACGTGAGGGAAGTAATCATGAGAGCTCGAGATTGAGCTTGAGTGACTCATCTATCAATGTCCTCGATCTCTCTCTGAAGCTGTCTAGATATCTCCTCTAGCTCATCACGTACTATGTTACTCTCATTGGCATGCTGCTGAGCTAAAGATATGAGAGAAGTGGTCATGAGAGCTTGATATTGAGCTTGATTTACTCGTTTATCAATGTCCTTGAGCTCTTTGTGAAGCTATCTATATATCTCCTCTAGATCATCACGTACTATGTCACTCTCCTTGGTATGCTGCTGTTTGTGCGATGCTCAAGCTCCTCAACATCAACCTACATACTATATATTCACTAGTAGTTATTAGTGAGACTAGTCACTTTAAACTTTTTAAAAAAAGTACATGTAAAAAAATCATGGTACCAGTACGATACGTATTGAAAGGATTGAACGGATGAGTACAAGTATAAAATGCAACTATGCTTGGAGATTTGGAGTTGCATGTGGATAGATAGGTTTTCATCTATTGCAACAACCTTAGTAGAATACAGTTGGCTAGGAACCCAGTGTTTCAAGCATGGATAGAGGTCAATTATCACTTTACCAGAGAGAAGGAGATGTTTATCTCATGTACATTAGCATAGAGGAGCATGTAGGTGGCATTTTCAAAAAACCCTTGGGAGTAAAGAAGGTTCATAGATTTTGCACATGCTTTGAGTCTTGGAGATGGAGTCAAGCTTGAGGGAGAGTTTGAGATGTCAACATGAGCTCATATTCATGGCATGCTTGGGTGACCGTGCCACCTTTACAACATTGGTACATTTGGTAGTTGACATGACAGATCTTCGCTAGTGATTCTACAATTGAACTACACTTACCTAGTCTAATTGAGTTATAGGATACTTGTCATGCCAAATCACCTACTTAGCATGTTTACATTATAGACCGATTGTACATAGTACTCTAGTAATTACGTTGGTTTTCATCACTTATCTTCTGTAGACCTCTTTTGAGAGCAACAAGTAGAAAAAGGTTTCAGCCTCTTTTGAGACCTCTTCTGAGAGAAACAAGTAGAAAAGGTTTTAACCTTCCATCTCTCTCTATGTGTCATGCATTGTAACACCATATTAGTGAATTTGGGAATTTCCCAATTCCCATTTTTGAATACTTAAAAAAGGGGACATGGATAACATGTTTGTAAGTTTCTCAAAACCCTATCATATGACCTATCATTGGAAAGCGCTTGAAAAATGGAATCTAAAGAGCTATAAAGCGCTCATTTTGGATTAGTGGTGTTCAAGTTATGGTTAATCCAAACTTTTGACCACGTGTCCCAAACTTGTGGGAAATTGCCATATTCCCCAATATGGTGTTTTGTTGTGATGTGTATAAAAGGTTTCAGTCTCTTTTGAGACCTCTTCTGAGAGAAACAAGTAGAAAAGGTTTTAACCTTCCATCTCTCTCTATGTGTCATGCATTGTTGTGATGTGTATATGTGCTTGCAAGAGCTTAAGTCTCTCTTCTCCTAATATTTTCATTTACAGTGTATACAAGGAGTATATTTATAGGTTTCCTTTGTATAGGGGTTATAAAAAATATGCAAGGATAAATGTACACATACATTAGATCCTTTTATAAAAAGGAGTTTGTATATAATAGAGGGTCCTTTAAAATAAGTGAAAAATATAAAAAGGGGATGTAAATAAGTGCTTTAAGGCACGTGATATGGACATCTCTTGAGAGTGATTGTACCCTAAGTGATGAAGCATTCTCCTCTACCTAATGAGGGTGTTTTTCAAACACCACATCATGACAATGCCTCTAGGTTGTATAATTGGTAACTCTTTAACTCCAAACTACATCCCAAAGAGTTATTGTTTCTACTTTTCGAATCCACTTGGTCCTGGATGAGTCTAGAGCATGCAAGAAATAATTGGTAACCCTTTAACTCCATATTGTATCCCAAGAAGATACACTTCCTACTCTTTGAGTCCCACTTGCTTTTAGATGAGTCAAGAACATGCACAAAATAATATTCATATCCAAATATCTTGAAATATGTAAATTAAAGTTTCTTACTAGAATACGCTTCTTAAGGTATCATGCCTTTACGTAACTCTTGTTTTATTAAGGATATGCACTATTAACTGCCTCGGTCCAAAAAGAAACATGTATTCATTTTTCATTGAGCATAATCTTTACAGCTATAAAATATTGATGTTACCTCTCCTCCCTACTCTATTTAAAACTTCTTTTACCTCTTTTTTGTAGTATTTTTTGTATTATTCTCTCTACCAAGTTATGCCTCTCTCTACCAAGTTATACCATATTTTGACTTTTTTAAAATCTTTAGCCTTATTCTAAAGAAAATAGATCCACAAATTCCTATTAGAGTCATTGATCACATAGCAATAATAAAGCCACCCAATTTGGTGGTTGACATTTTACCACACAAATACCTACATGTATAAGCTCTACATGAGCCTTTGCATAATTCTTCCTTTTTTGTGGAAATACTAATGTTTCTCTCCCATCTTATAAGCTTCACATATATCTGACATCCCTAAAAAAGTTGGTAGATGTGCCATAATCCTAGACCTTTGAATCTCCTTTAAGACTAAAAAGCTCATGTGTCCAAATCTTTCATGTCGTAGCTTGCTTGTCTTGACATCAACTTGAGCTCTACATGAGCCTTTGCATAATTCTTCCTTTTTTGTGGAAATACTAATGTTTCTCTCCCATCTTATAAGCTTCACATATATCTGCATCTCTAAAAAAGTTGGTAGATGTGCCATAATCCTAGACCTTTGAATCTTCTTTAAGACTAAAAAGTTCATGTGTCCAAATCTTTCATGTCATAGCTTGCTTGTCTTGACATCAAATTGAGCTATGAAAATTGAAAGCTCGTACACATTAGGGAAAATTGATAGCTCATACACATTAGAGAAAATTTGAGCTCATTTTTGGGCTGGAATGCCACATCATAAAAAATGGGGCCATGGTAAAGTGTTCGTAAATAAACTTTGAATTTTTCGGAGGTTGCATATATAGAATCTACTCTTCAAGATCTTTCCATTGATATATAACATGATGGGGTTTGGACATGACCCATGAAAGATGTACAAAAAGTAGGTTCAAAAGTGATGATGTGGATCGTTACGGTAGCCTTTAAACTTGATTTTGAGAAAAATGGTATATCTTGATCTTAGCAACTCCAAATGTTTCGGAGTTTGAAATTCTAAGATCTAATTTTCATGATCTTTCTAATGATATGTCATATGATGGGGTTTTAACATAAGGTAAGAAATGTTCACCGCGGTTCCCATTTTCAAGGCAAAGATGGCAAAAAATCCCTTAAGAAGCCCAAAAATGAGCCCAAATTTCCCCTAATGAGTCATTGTGTCAGATTCCTCTCCCTATAAGATTTCTCTCCCTATGACATTGTGCTTGTGTTTATGCTCAGAAGTTTCAAGTCAAGGTAAACTATGGACATAAAAATAGGCATTAGTTTTATGTTGATGTCTACCACATAAAGGACATCGAACAACTTCTTAAAATTGCCATTTCTAGAAACAAAAGAAATTGTACACGATTCTCCATGCCTTGGAATCTGGCATCATTCTTGGTCGCTACTAGGATGGAATCTCCCTACATTATCATATGTTGGGATGCTCCAATATTGATGATCTATGAACCATCGACAGATACTGAGGAATACTCTACCTTTGCATAGACTTCTTCAATTATCATAAATAGCTCTAGTTTTGCTTCAACACTATTTTTGAACTCCTTCAAGGGCTTTAAAGTGGCTTCAAAGAGCTAGTGTACCTGATTTCATCACATGACTAGGCTTCACATTAGAAACACTTTGCATTTGATTTCTTCTTCTCAAAAGCATTAGGGTTATTGGAGCCCTTTCCCTTTCTTTTCTTTGTGTTTATAGAGAATGCACTATTACTACCATCTCTATATTTAAAACACATCTTCTCCTCCATAAGCATTGCACCAAACTCCTTGAAATTAAGAAGCAGGTAGCCTAGTTACATGTTCAATGAAGTCACCAAATTGTCATATTTCAGGGGCAGCACTTAGATACACTTGCACATTATTTGTCTATGATATGAATTTGTATACTACTGCTCCTTTAGAATGCCTTTCTACTCTATAAGTTGATTCTCACGGTTTTGAATCCTTGTTTCATACTGGTTCTAAGAACTTGAGCACTATGCTTCAAAAGCTATGGTAATATGATGAATCATGATCATCATCAAATCAATGACTCTATCGATGATGACAGATAGCATTTTTGTGTTCCTTTGCCTCCATGCCAAAGTGAGATAGGGATTTGACACTATGGTTTGTAGTGGATCTGCCAATGTGGCATGATTTGAACTAGATCTACTAGATCTTGAGTAGACTTTTCTTTGCATAAACCCATCTTATGGTTTTCTACAACTTATAGGAATCAATAATAAAAATAATCTTGAACTTCTAGAGAGTTTAGTTTGTCTCATTCAATTATCCATCATCATCACATTATGGAGGTATGAACAATTATGATATTTGAAAGTTGGGACATTTCTCCAGATATGCCTTCAAAACTTCTAGAAAAAGCTTTTTCTAGAGCTTACACCAAGTAAGAAAAAACAAATAGCAATAGAAATGAGAGCTTTACCATACAAAGCATTGAATTGCAAGATGAAGTACAAAATAATGCTTAGTGTCACCTATCTCATGCTCCTCCTCTTTAGGCTCAGATTTGTGGGCTCTTAGGTTCCCGGTCATCCAGTCAGATAAGTCTCTCCAAACTTGATAAATTCATGTAAAAGAGAACCTATTGTTGAGACTTGGACTTCTAAAGGATAAGAAGGTTGTGAGGCATGCTATGTCCTTCGTGTAATATTTGTGCGCTCACTTAGCTCATACTTGTTGAGATATTGAGATCAACTAGTGCTTTGGATATTGATGAGCCACCTAGGTGATAATTTATGCACTTCTACCATTCTCATGGTTGGTGAGATTATGCTTGATATGATACCAATGGAAAACATACTATTTGATAGCCATATTTAGATTACTAGAGTATGACATAGTTATAGTGCCAACTAATATAGCCGGGTTCACACCATGGACTGATCATTATATGTTATAGTAGGAGAGTAATTTCCCTTATAGTATATACTCTTATCTCTTTATGTTAAATGGTTGTAGAGAAGAGAAGAAGATAGAAGAAAATTCAGCTTATCCATTTCTCTTGTATCTTGCTCTCTATTGTGTGTCCATGTTTGGTTGCAACAAGGAACTGAAGCTCTCCCTCTCCCCACATTCTCTTTATGGTATCAAAGCTTCGATTTGTGTAAGAGCTACAGACGCAAGAATAAGGCAAGCAAGGAAGAGGTACATGGGTAAAGGTATGTCAATATCTCTCCAATGTTCATCATTGATTTTGAAGCCACACCTTTGGTTTCTTGTGAGAGCTATAGGAAGATAGGAAAGTCATTATATCAGATTCAAGCATTCTCCTGGATGAAGGAAGAAGACCATATTATGTGTGAGAAACTTTGTTAACTTAATTTTTATGCATTTTGGCATGATTAAGGTATGCTTCACGTCCTATTTTAACTTTGCAAGTTTCCCAGATACTCTCTTTAAATGTCGATATAGACTGTATATGCCTGATTTTTGGTTTACTACAAAGTTACAGCAAACATTTCATTGGAGGTTTACTACAATGTTAGTGGGGATGTCATAGTATCTAGTCCATACTATGCATAATGGAGTTGATAGTTATATAGTCTTGTGGCTTGACTACCATGAGTATATAACATGCAAGTTCCTAAAAGGTGAATTTGGGCATGTTCCTGGATTCATCTAGGTATATAATTAAGTCGTATTAGCAGACATGTAGATTTCACATTGCGAAGTTTTTGTTCGAGTTGCGGCCAGTTACTATTGTGCTAATTCTTTCTATCCTTAGCGGTGCATTTACCCTATCAACTACTTATTTGCTGTACTAATTCTTTTTATTTGCTACTTCCCTTAGTGCTAGGCTTGATTGTGGCTAAGTCTGCCTTGCATCTCCAGAGGTTTGACAGAATCTTAGTACGAAGGGCTTTGTGTGAATATATGCTCTTGTGTGTGTGTGTGTGTGTGTGTGTGTGTGTTTGTGTGTAGAGTGCATGTGAGAGCATATCTTGATACAGAGTTCTACACCCACCACTATTGGGGCACTGATGACGTTAGTGGGGATGTCGTAGTATCTAGTCCATACTATGCATAATGAAGTTGATAGTTATATAGTCTTGTGGGTTGATTACCATGAGTATATAACATGCACGTTCCTAAAAGGTGAATTTGGGCATGTTCTTGGATTCATCTAGGTATATAATTCATCCGTATTAGCGGACATACACATTTCACATTTTTTCATCTGAGTTGTAGCCAATTGATATTGTGCTAATTCTTTCTATCCTTAACGGTGTATTTAGCTTATCAACTACTTATTTGCTATACTAATTCTTTCTATTTGCTACTTCCCTTAGTGCTAGGCTTCATTGTGGCTGAGTTTGCCTTGCATCTTTGGAGGTTTGACAGAATCTCAGTACAAAGGGATTTTTGTGAATATATGCTCTTGTGTGTGGGTGTGTGTATGGAGTGTGCATGTGAGAGCATATCTTAATACAGAGTTCTACACCCACTATTGGGCACTAATGACGTTAGTTGGGATGTCATAGTATCTAGTCCATACTATGCATAATGGAGTTGATAGTTATATAGTCTTGTGGGCTACCATAAGTATATAACATGCACGTTCCTAAAAGGTGAATTTGGGCATGTTACTGGATTCATCTAGGTATATAATTCAGTCGTATTAGCGGACATGCAGATTTCACATTGTGAAGTTTTTGTCCAAGTTGTGGCTTGTTGATATTGTACTATTTTTTTTCTATCCTTAGCGGTGCATTTGCCCTATTAACTACTTATTTGTTGTACTAATTCTTTCTATTTGTCGCTTCCCTTAGTGCTAGGCTTCATTGTGGTTGAGTCTGCCTTGCATCTTTGGAGGTTTGATAGAATCTCAATACGAAGGGCTTTGTGTTAATATATGTTCTTGTGTGTGTGTGTGTGTGTGTGTGTGTTTGTGTGTATGTGTGTGTGCGTGTTTGTGTGTGGAGTGCGTGTAAGAGCATATCTTGATACAGAGTTCTACACCCTCTATTGGGCACTGATGATGTTAGTGGGGATGTCGTAGTATCTAGTTCATACTATGCATAATGGAGTTGATAGTTATATAGTCTTGTGGGTTGACTACCATGAGTATATAACATGCACGTTCCTAAAAGGTGAATTTGGACATGTTCTTGGATTCATCTAGGTATATAGATAGTTCGTGTAGAGAATCTAAGTTTTACCGTATTGGTGAATGTATGTGATTCATTCACATCTCACCCGGGGGAGGAGGGTTCACTAAAAATATGTAAGATAGCATGGGAGCTCAACAAAAGGGGTTTTTTTCTCTTGTGGAGTTACAAAAAATATTTACGTACATAAGGGAATTTTTAATTTAAATGGTGAAAATTTTGATACATAAGGGGAAGTTTTACAAAAGGGTTGCTTTTAAAATTCAAAAATCCGTAAGTAGGGGGTTTTTCAAATACCCCTCTAATGCACGTGCTACATAGGGGGTTAGTATAGTGGACTCCCCTCCCCCCCTTGAGGTTAACATATAGTGACATTATAGCAAGTTTACATATAGTGGTTCACATATAGTGGCAATATAACAAGTTTATATATAGGTATTAGTGAATGTATGTATATCTCACTGGCTCATATATAGTGGCAGAGAATCTAAGTGTTTAGAAGTGTTGTTGAATGTATGTGCATATGAACTGATTCACATGTAGTGCCATTATACCAAGTTTCTAGTACCACAATGTTAGAGATTGCAAGTTTTCTCTATAAGTGCAAAAGTTTTTTCAAACACTATTTAATAAGTAGGCAATCATGTTTGATAATCCATCCCATATTGTGAGTGAGAAGCTAGATACCAATAGCTTTCAAGCATGGAAGTTCAGGATAACTAATTTCCTTATGGGAAAAAGATATTGGGAGTTCATCATAGATGATAAAAAGGGAGCCAGAGATAAGTGCGAAAGTTTTTTCAAACACTCACTACAAGGGATCGGGCTCATACCCGCGCTCCTAGCCGCTAAAAATGACTTGTGAAAAAAGTAGTGGGCCCGTGTATCAGCGCGTGTATCATCGCGGCCACAGACATGCGTGTAAAAGCGCGTGTATAGCACCTCTCAGACGCGCTTATACACGGGTGTGTAGCCGCGTTCTTTTCACGGACGCGTTGATACATGCGGCTATACATGCTTTTTTTTAATTTAGACGCGCTTATACACGGGTGTATAGCCGCGTTCAGTTCAGTTCAGATGTCTCAGACGCGTTGATACCTGCGTCTATACACGCGTTTCTTTAATTTAGATGCGCTTATACACGCGTAATTGTCAGTTTTGACGCATTAATACACGCGTATTTTACAGAGTATCCGCGTAGATACACGCGAGTTTTAGCAGTTCTGACGCGTTTATACACGCGAACAGAGAGCAAAAAAAAAAATCCAGAGAGTGCTATTTGGTGCCTGAATACTATTCCAGCATTCCAGCACCCAATAGCACTCTCTGGATTTTTTTTTTTGTGCATTAGACCATCCACGAAGAACATATGCACGAGGGAGATTAAGACAAGAACGACATGAATGCATACATTGTCAATACACGATTCAAGATAGACATGAATGTAATACTATCGATCAATCAATTCAATATTACTATCAAAATTTCATACATGTATACAAGGGAGTCCATATCTCGAAGTAGCCCATGGCTTCAGTTTACAAAAAAATATATACAATCACATCCTCAATATGGAATGTGATACTATAAGTCTGAGTACTACTCAGACCCAGATGATGACTCGGTGCTCCCTCCATGCTCAGATGAGCTCACATCGGTCGGAATGTCCGATGAGTAGTACTCACGTCCACCCTCTGCAGTGGCGGCCGGTGGATCATCAGCAGCTTGTGCCTGTTCAAGTAATATATAGTATATAAGTATATATAATATATACTATATATTATATATACTTATATAATATATAGTATATAAGTATATATATATGTAATTCAATAAACCAAAATCATTCGTTTAGAATTTTCAAGTACCTGTCGACCGTATGGTCTCATGGCCATCTCAAACTGCGCGTCCGTAATACGTCCCTCGGCTCTGAAGATGGCCCACGTGTCACGTCTGCTATGCCGGCGAGCATACGCAGTATCGTGGGTTGTGGGCTTCCTCCCCGTAACCCGTCGCTGTATCATAATCAACACAATTTGTAAGATTAAAACAATCATAGAATCAATGAATTAAGTAAACAATCAAATAAAGTGGCAAGATACTTACGAACTCTGCCTCCCATGACTTGACGCCGCTAGATCCGAAATGCAAAGGTCCAATGGTCTCCATCTGGATCCGTCGTGCCTCCACATGCTGCCTGCTCTTCACGCCACCCTCTGCTCGTTTCTTTGCCTCCTTCCACTCGCGTTGTCGTGACGTGGGCGGTGTCGCTGGGAAAGCACGAGGCTTCTGGCTGTGAGAGTAAGTGGTTGGACTTCAAGGGACATTACTAGCAAAAGCTAGAACCATCATTAATTTAAGACTCAACCATACATGGGTAGTCAAAGCAAACGAAAGCCTCATGATCCAAGCCAAAAACTGGCATTAACATAGCTTGTTTCATAAAACTCATCACATCAAACCCCAGAAAAACATCTCATAGGTATATACATCCAAGATTCACGGCCAGCATTGGCACCATAGTTCATATCAAAGACAAGGCTGACATCATCATAACATGTCATAAACATAGGAGCTCAACTTTACGAACCATCACATCATATTCACAATACTGAGCCTTCAAGGCTTATGCATTCACTTTGCATTCCCTCAGCACTTCCACATCAACCCGGAACAGCCCTGTATGCCTTAAGAAGAAATTGATCAGCTTAGTAGAGCCTGTATGCAAGTCAGCCAGTCCACTGTGACTACTCCAGCTCTTCCTCTGCGTATGGCTACCTGCAGCCTCTCTGTCACTGGTTGGAGGGTCACCTGCGCCTGTTGTCACCCTTCAGCTCCTCCAGCTGCTCTCTGTCTTTCACACTAGGCCTTTGACTCCAGCCCCTGTGGCTGCAGCAAGCCACCCAAAACACACGCAGGCCTGCTGTCCTTCGCTCCAACGAGACCCGAATCCTTTTGCTTTACCTTGCAGCTGCGCCTGACCTTGCCAGCTGTGCTCATCAGCCCATAGGCGGCCACTGCACCTATGGCTGTAGCTACGCCCGCCTGAGAACCCACACTGCCAGTTACCTTGTACAAGGCGGCTGCTTTACTTCTGCAGCAGCTGCAGCGCCCTCCGTTCCCAAAGAAGCTCCTTCGTGTCTCTCGTGCTGTGGCTGACCTTGACCACCACCTAGAAGGCCCATCTGTCTGCTGTCTGCAGCACCCCAGTAACCTTCGCACACCAGCGGGCGGCCGTCCTCCACTCTGCAACACGGCCTCCTGTCGAGCACACACACACAGAGGTGACCTCCTGCCCCCTCGTGGCTGTAATCCTCTCTGTCCACTTCTCCCCCCGCTGCTCTTCTCTACTGCCCTCACACCAGAACACACGGGGCTCTCCTCGTTGGCTCCCAGCTATATCCACACAGGCGGTGCTCTCCTGCGCTTGTGGCTGCAGCTAGCCACAGCAACACCCACTGGCTTCTCTCGCCTGCGCCTCAGGCTGCCACGCCCAGAGCTTCTCCCTGGCTTTTTCTTGTAGCTGCTCAGAGAGTCCCCTCGCTCTCTACACGTCCCTTCTGCAGCAACCTCCTCTCGTCTTTTCCCTGCCGCTTCTTCACACCAGACGGCTGCCGCTACGTCCCCCCCCACTAGAACCTCTACCAGGCCGGTCCCTTTTCCCCCAGTCAGACGATCCTCTTCCGATCATCAGGCCGCCAGCTCGCCAACTTCCAGACCTCCTTCACGTGCTTACAAATTGTGCTGGCCGCTGCTCCAACCTCCACGTAGACCACCAGCTGGCTACGTTTTTTTTTCTTATTTTATTTATTTATTTTGAAGATGGTCACCATGTTCTCTTTTTCACACCAAATGCCCGTGGCACATCACCCCCTTATCTTTTTTTTTTTTTTCCTTACTTCCACATACCTTCAATGCGACCTTGAGTGCCCATTATATTTTTGACGCGCCCACACATTCGATGCCAAGTAGCTAATACCGCCTTCAGCAAACTACGCTCTGGACAAGCTGTAACAAGCTCAACACCAAACCATTTCACCTGTACACCTGGCAACGCCCTCAAAAGCAAAACTCTCCACACGCCATACATCCCATATGTACACAGGCACTTAATCCCATGCATCTGGATTTGCATTTAATAGCCTCACATGCATGGTTTCACACCATAGACGTGCTGTGGCACGACATCCACCCCCTCTAAACCTGCACATCCTCTGGTATGTGCCACACAGGTCCTGTATCTTAGCAATCACATCTGAATGGTTCTGCTTTCCCACCTGGATCAAATACCAATTGCTTTTGGCATATGTGCCATATCCTTTGCTCATATGAAGCCCTATCCTCACTTAGATTCCCTGCATATGCATAATTACCCTCATCATTCAAAGTGGGATGCTCTTCAAAATGATTTGCTTCAAAATTTTCCTCAGGCCATGTTTGAAGCCTTTGTACCACATATTGTATGGCCACACCAAGTAACAACTGCATTAACAGCATAGAATACACACTTGGTAACATCTCATCCAAATCTACCTTGCCCGGATCCAGCTCACCCACTGACAAACATTCATTCTTCTCATCCAAAGACGGAAAAGCATCAACACATACAAAGTTCAACAAGGCATCATCGAGAATAGCCTCCAGCTCTGGATCAATCTCATCACAATCATTTGGCTTACATAACACCTGCACATCCTCACTTGCAACCAACAGTTGACTAGCATCAAGCATAGAAGAGCCCAAAGCTGATGGGGATCTATTATATACCATGAAATCATCCAATGCATCATCTAAGATAGCATCCAATCCAGGATCAATCGCATTGAAGCCATTATCATCTTGCAATCCCACATGTTGATTATCATGAACATTCATACCCCCATAACTATATCCATTTGGTTGCTCATATGCAGCCTCATGACACTCTGTGACCACACTTTGCATATCCTGCATGTTATCTCCCAGTATTTCTTGATACCTGTCTGCAGATGGGCTTAGAATTATGGGTCCCTCACCCGAGTACCCTTGAATCTGTATGTCATTGAACCCTGTATGATCCAAAAAGACAGATTCAATTTCCCTCTCCAAATCATCATCATAAACAGGCTTCCAAGCTCGAGATTGTTGCTCACAAATGTGGTTGCAAGGTAACCCTGACACTGATGACATAGCATCACCCTGTTTATTGTTGGAACACCCTGTTAGCATTCCAGAATAACCCAAATCCAAAGAACCTTGGCAACCAGCTTCAGAAGCAACATCACTGTTGGAATCACCCATATCACTCACCCCTTCTAAATCAATCACACATACTTGTGGCCCGTCTGCATATTCATGTACATCATCCTGCTTATAAGCATCATAACCAGATAAGAATGCAGTAATGATAGCATCTTCTTCTTGTCTTAGATCTTCAAACTCTGCAATCATGCTTTCAGCAAGAAGCATTGGTTCCTGCTGTTCTTCACACATATGATACGACCCCTGAGGAATACCCTTCAAATGTGTCTCCTCAAGCATAGGCATACATACATCATGTGGTATGATCATAGGACCCTGTATGTCTGCACCTTCAAACAAAGAAGACAGATTATACTTGCACAGTTCACCCATTGCATCTTTATGAGCCTGTAGCAAAGCATCACTTTTGGCACTGTGAAGGCCTTGTTGCTCACTAATGGCTTTTTGCAGTCCCAATTTAGCATAAACAGCCTCCACAATCTCTGTATCAGCCTTGAATAGCAATTGATTATCCTCCATAAGACATGCATCTACAACCGCTTCTAAATTGGCTCGGATTGTTGCTGGAACACTATCACAGCTCACATTATACCTGGAACTCGCATAAATAAGTGCATCTGCAAAATCACTCCATCGTTTGGAGTGATACTCTGCTAGTTCCAGCACTTCATCTTTTAAATCAGGACTTATAAGGTATGCAAAAGATGCAATCATCATATTTTCTGGAACCCCTTGATTCTTCATCTCTGTCTCGTAACACCTTAGATAGCTTTCTGGATCATAACCATCAAATATATTGACCCTGTCATATACCAATTGCACCGCAATTTCCACCGCTACCTGATTTCGCTTTTCTTCTTCAATCTTCCTGAACCGCTCTTCAAGCTCTTTCATCTCTGCATATAAATGCTCCATTTTGCTAGCCATCTCTACGTACTCTCACCCCAGCGGGTTCACGTCGGGTTCACCAAAGCTGTCGTGACGTGGGCGGTGTCGCTGGGAAAGCACGAGGCTTCTGGCTGTGAGAGTAAGTGGTTGGACTTCAAGGGACATTACTAGCAAAAGCTAGAACCATCATTAATTTAAGACTCAGCCATACATGGGTAGTCAAAGCAAACGAAAGCCTCATGATCCAAGCCAAAAACTGGCATTAACATAGCTTGTTTCATAAAACTCATCACATCAAACCCCAGAAAAACATCTCATAGGTATATACATCCAAGATTCACGGCCAGCATTGGCACCATAGTTCATATCAAAGACAAGGCTGACATCATCATAACATGTCATAAACATAGGAGCTCAACTTTACGAACCATCACATCATATTCACAATACTGAGCCTTCAAGGCTTATGCATTCACTTTGCGTTCCCTCAGCACTTCCACATCAACCCGGAACAGCCCTGTATGCCTTAAGAAGAAATTGATCAGCTTAGTAGAGCCTGTATGCAAGTCAGCCAGTCCACTGTGACTACTCCAGCTCTTCCTCTGCGTATGGCTACCTGCAGCCTCTCTGTCACTGGTTGGAGGGTCACCTGCGCCTGTTGTCACCCTTCAGCTCCTCCAGCTGCTCTCTGTCTTTCACACTAGGCCTTTGACTCCAGCCCCTGTGGCTGCAGCAAGCCACCCAAAACACACGCAGGCCTGCTGTCCTTCGCTCCAACGAGACCCGAATCCTTTTGCTTTACCTTGCAGCTGCGCCTGACCTTGCCAACTGTGCTCATCAGCCCATAGGCGGCCACTGCACCTATGGCTACAGCTACGCCCGCCTGAGAACCCACACTGCCAGTTACCTTGTACAAGGCGGCTGCTTTACTTCTGCAGCAGCTGCAGCGCCCTCCGTTCCCAGAGAAGCTCCTTCGTGTCTCTCGTGCTGTGGCTGACCTTGACCACCACCTAGAAGGCCCATCTGTCTGCTGTCTGCAGCACCCCAGTAACCTTCGCACACCAGCGGGCGGCCGTCCTCCACTCTGCAACACGGCCTCCTGTCGAGCACACACACACAGAGGTGACCTCCTGCCCCCCCGTGGCTGTAATCCTCTCTGTCCACTTCTCTCCCCGCTGCTCTTCTCTGCTGCCCTCACACAAGAACACACGGGGCTCTCCTCGTTGGCTCCCAGCTATATCCACACAGGCGGTGCTCTCCTGCGCTTGTGGCTGCAGCTAGCCACAGCAACACCCACTGGCTTCTCTCGCCTGCGCCTCAGGCTGCCACGCCCAGAGCTTCTCCCTGGCTTTTTCTTGTAGCTGCTCAGAGAGTCCCCTCGCTCTCTACACGTCCCTTCTGCAGCAACCTCCTCTCGTCTTTTCCCTGCCGCTTCTTCACACCAGACGGCTGCCGCTACGTCCCCCCCCACTAGAACCTCTACCAGGCCGGTCCCTTTTCCCCCAGTCAGACGATCCTCTTCCGATCATCAGGCCGCCAGCTCGCCAACTTCCAGACCTCCTTCACGTGCTTACAAATTGTGCTGGCCGCCGCTCCAACCTCCACGTAGACCACCAGCTGGCTACGTTTTTTTTTTCTTATTTTATTTATTTATTTTGAAGATGGTCACTATGTTCTCTTTTTCACACCAAATGCCCGTGGCACATCACCCCCTTATCTTTTTTTTTTTCCCTTACTTCCACATACCTTCAATGCGACCTTGAGTGCCCATTATATTTTTGACGCGCCCACACATTCGATGCCAAGTAGCTGATACCGCCTTCAGCAAACTACGCTCCGGACAAGCTGAAACAAGCTCAACACCAAACCATTTCACCTGTACACCTGGCGACGCCCTCAAAAGCAAAACTCTCCACACGCCATACATCCCATATGTACACAGGCACTTAATCCCATGCATCTGGATTTGCATTTAATAGCCTCACATGCATGGTTTCACACCATAGACGTGCTGTGGCACGACAGCGTTTGTGCGCAGTGGCAGGTTTCTCGGCAGGATAACCACCCGCAGCTACATTTAGCCGGTCATCGTACGCGAGTTTTTTAAGGTGAGATCTTTTATTACTTAAGATCTCCCTTATTCGCGTCCTTCCCCATACATCCGAGAATGTAGCATGTGGGGGATTGGGGTACCGACTATGTACAGCCTCTATCACCTCCCCAACTAATCGGCTTGATCTTTAAATTTAATAAAACAATTTCTATATGAGTTTGATACTACCCCACGCATGTACTCCATTACCTCCCTCCCTCTCGCATCCATCACTATCCCGCCCCTATCCGTCACATCATAGCAGACCACTCTCTCCATCTCTCTCATCTTCTCCTCTTCCGAACTGTCTCCTCTAACTCTTCTCCCTCTATCTCCTCTCTCACCGCGTGCCCTACTACCTCCCCCACCTCCCCCACCTCCCCCACCAAAGCACCCGCCGCATCCTCCACTCCCACTCTTCCTACTGCTGTGCGGGTGGAGTCACGACTGGGGGATTGTCTACGTGACGGTGGCTGTGAGCCCTGACGTGACGGTGGCTCTGAGGGAGCACGTGATGGTGGCTGTGAGGGTGTACGTGAGTGTGTCTGGGACGAGGTATGTCTCCTCGGTGGACGTGGAAGAGGAGAAGCTGCATGCCGTCTCGTCGGACTCGGAGGAATAGACGGCACTGGAGTGCCCTGGATACTCGCGGTAGGGGTATAGACACCAGGCAGGGAAGGAGGGGGATGGGCATACATATACTCTGTAAGCTCAACCGCACCAGGATGGCACCCAAAATGATTCAGCATCTCCATCAGCCAATTGCTGTACACCCTCACAGCCACCATCACGTGCTCCCTCACAGCCACCGTCTTCATGTACATCATGGGCTCTGAGGGACCGACCCCGACAAAGACAAAGTGTCCTTATAAAAGGACCATTGTCGCCCTTGTTAGAATCATTCACCCAATCGTGTGCACAGAAGCAAAAGGACGGAGACAAACCCAAAAAGCAAAGAGCAAATAGCATAAACAAATCTGAGGAAAGAGACAAGGCACAGGACAAACTGACTCACCTCTGAAAAAGTGAGTCTTCTCTGCTCCTTCTCTGCTCCCTCCTTCTCCCGTGTGTGCTCCTTTCTCTGCTCCCTCCTTGCTGTTGGAAGAGGCGAAAACAGGCAAAAATGCAAGCAGTGTTGATATGTTAGTTCAAAATCTATATTTGGGGAAGGCGGGCTATTTTTAGTTTAAACATACCGTCGCGTTTATAAACGCGTGTATATTCGCGTGTATGATATTTTAGCTGCGTTTATACACGCGTTTTGCAGAAATTACCCGCGTTAATACACGCGATTTTTAGGAAGTAGCCGCGTTAATACACACAATTTTTAGGAAATAGCCACGTCAATACACGCGATTTTTATACTTTCATTAAAAACATATTATGATTTTGTGTTTTCTGGTTTGTAAACAGGATGTCATCAACCTCTTCAAGCAGTTCTGGGGAAGATGAGACAATGCGTCATCGTAATCGCGATGTGTGGTTGGGACAACGGATCAAATGTATTTGTAATCGATGTCAAGGATGCATTGTACGAGCACGTCGAATTACCTTGAATCACATCTCCATGTATGGAGAATGGAATCAAACCGGTTTAGAGGTGAGTAGATGTAAATTGATGGTATTCAAATGACTCATGGTATCCAAATTAAATTAATAGAGTTGTAATATATAAACTCTAATTGAAGCAGGATGCAGTACCACACCCTAACATGGTACCCTACGCGCGACGAGAGCACGTAAAGCGTCGACGAGATGATGCTGGAGCTTCGGGATCTATTGTCAGAGATGAGTGGGAAAGGGATGACAATAGCCCTGCACCCCACGAAGTTGTGGAAGAGGAGGTGCTTGATGATATGGTGCGGAATCTTTTTAAGGATGATCCCAAAGGTATGGACGACGATGATATGGAACAAGAGCATCTTTATAAGGCTTCATCGACACCGGTGTTTGAAGGGTGCA
The DNA here is from genome assembly GCF_041138505.1 of Cibotium barometz. NCBI lineage: Eukaryota > Viridiplantae > Streptophyta > Polypodiopsida > Cyatheales > Cibotiaceae > Cibotium > Cibotium barometz. Next base: position 21,494,433 of record NC_141057.1, on the reverse strand, counting down.
CATTCTCTGTTTTACGTGCTTCACTTGAACTACTTAATATACAAACAGTTTATGGATGGAGCAATGCAAGTCTTGACGCATTGTTGAAGTAAGCATTCTAACTTACAAATTTGAATTAGTGGTTTAAGGTTTAGGATTTAAGACTAATTATAATTGATGATATTGGATGCAGGCTATTATCAAACATGCTTCCAAAGTAGCTTTGAGGGAGCTAATGGAAAAATGGATGATTATTGTGGCATAATCCAAGACATATTTAGGCTTGACTTTCGTCGCTTCTTTGTGTATGTTTTGGATGTCAAATGGCAAATGAACGTGGTGGAAAAAGGGCCTGATGCAACGATAAAATGCCATGCAAGTGGATATGTAACTATTGACTCTACAAAGTTCTGGCAAACAAAGAAAGATAGGCTCGTATTGCCACAACAATGTAAGCAGGTATGCATTTTTTTACTAATGTGTTTCATGTACATATATATCTAAGCTCGCGTACCCCTTGACTTTTGATATGCTAATTAATTACTGTACTATGTGTATTTGAGTAGGTTATCTATCTACCAATGGTGCATGACATCAAATGGTGGTACGTCATCCCTATTGCACCACGTTCCAAAGTGATGTATAATACATTCACTGATATGGAGCATATGGAGGATGTAACAAGCCACAATGAAGATGATGTCGAACATGCCATTGAAGATGTTGTGATCGATGATCAAGAAATAAGAGATGATCATGATAATGAGGATGAGCATGCCATTTCTCATGATCATGAGAATGACCCTATCATTGAGGATGATGGTGATGTTGATGAGGATGATCAGGACATCGATACCATTATCAATGGAGTACAGAATATCGATAGTGGAATAAATTTAATCGTAGCCTTACAAATTGATCAAATGGATATTGATGTTGATCGTTTGGCAAGGATGGATCTTATTGAAGATGAGATCGAACCCTAACCAATCCGTCACTGTACGTTCTAAATTGATGACATTTCTATCATCTCATATGCATGATTTATTTTTGAATATATTTCATTGTTGTAAATGCATGTAGTGGGATTGTGTAATGATGTATACTGTAATGTACTATGAGATGGTTTAAAGAAAATAGTTTTTAATTTTGTAAAGGAATTCAGTTTTTCTTCAGTTTTTCTCTGCCACGCGTGTATTAATCCGTGTATAGTGGCGTGTATTAATCCGTGTATAATAGCGTGTATTAATCCTTGAATATTACCGTGTATAGATGCGTGTATTACTGCGTGTATATAAACGCGTTTATACACGCGTTGATAAATGCAAACATACACGCGAACTTAAATGCTAAAATACACGCGCCCGATTCTATTCAAATACAGGCGCGATCATACACGCGTTCGTAATTTATCACGTGTACGAAACGCGTGTATGGCAGCATTGTCTTGTAGTGACTATTTAATAAGTAGGCAATCATGTTTGATAATCCATTCCATATTGTGAGTGAGAAGCTAGATACGAATAGCTTTCAAGCATGGAAGTTGAGGATAACTAATTTCCTTATGGGAAAAAGATATTGGGAGTTCATCATAGATGATAAAAAGGGAGCCAGAGATTGGGGAAGAAAATCTCACCCCTCGACAAATGCAAGCATATAAAGCATGGCTTGAAAGTGCTATAAAGGTGTTATACTAGTTATTTGTGAGTGTGACAAACTCTATGGGTGGGTATATACAAGATACACAAACACCTAAGGAGACGGGTCATCTTATTGAGGATGTACAACACAAGCACCCAAGCTCAAAAGATGCATAATGTGACCAGAGCCTTCAATGGTCTTGGTAAAGAATACAACCAGTTTTAGACCTCCATCAAGAGAACTTTCTTGATTTTCACCTTGTACCTACTAATGCTTCCATTTGAGTTCTACTTTACTTTGTAGACCCACTTACATCCAATAAAATTTTTTACCCTCAAGAAAAGGCACCAATTCCAATGTCTTATTTGCATCCAATGCAACCATTTCTTTGTCTATGGCTTCCTCCCAATGTACACGCCCAATAATATCTTCAGAACATATGGGTTCAACCTCTTACACAACCTTTGCTATATATGCATAATGGTGATAAGCTACATAACAATCATACGTCAATCTTTGAACAAGGGTTTTGACCCTACCTAGCTTGCATGGTCCTCGATCTATCCTTATTTTCCTTATGGTAGGCTTAGCCTTCCTTGCACTAGGTGTTCTAAATAACTGGAATCCAAAACCCCTCATCAAGGCTCTACTCTGAGCCACTAAACTCTTCATCAATATATGAATGCTCTGATGAAATTCCAAGAATACCAAGAGACTCATCGACCTTCTCTTTACCTTTATGTGATGCACTTTATGAACCTTCAAGACTAATTTTATGAACCTTCAAGACTAATTTTATGCACTTTATGAACCTTCAAGACTAATTTTATGATGTAGCTTGCCAATCCATGGTCTTTCAACATGACTCACTACTAGAGGAATCTCCTAGTCCACTTAATGACTTTGATTGTCGACGTGTATTTTGTGCAACCACTTGCTCTTGTGTATGAGTCTCAATCAATTCTTTATAGTAGCATACTAGCTACTCGTCTCATCAAAGATAACATCCTTACTAACCCTCATCTCATGTGTAATAGGATTATAAGATCTGTATCCCTTTTCCTCAAGGAAATAACCAATGAACACACATGTTTTAGCTTTGGTATCCAACTTACTGTTTATCTCATCAGGAATGTTTACATGTATAATGCATCCAAATACTTTCAAGTGTGACAAATCTAGTTTTCTATCAGCATACACTTCTGGAGTCACACCATGTACTGTCACACTGTGCGAGTCCTGTTCATTATGTAAAGTACACTCGCCAACTGCTTCAGTTTAATAATGTTGAGGCATGCTCTTCTCAGCTATCAATGCATGATAAACCTCTGCAATGTGCCTATTTTTCATCTCAATGACACCCTTTTTTGGCATCTTTAAGCCACTCGCCATGATAGGTCTTGTAGAGTTAGAGGCTCCTAAATTCACTTACCATACATCATCACTCTTTGTGGATACATACGCATTGAATTCAAAATTTTCTACATAATAAACAAATACTCACATCTATCTTCAACATTATTACTTGAAGATGAATAATTATTTTGCTTGATTGTTTTGTTATAACTTGCCACTTTTTATGTCACTATGCTTTTTGCAACATTCCACCTACAAAGTAACATGGTTTGCCATGATAAAAGCAATCCTTTGAACCTAATCCTAAATGTTGTCTTTGCCATTTACCTCCACCTCTTTGGCTCCCCCTCGTCTCTTCGACTTGTGTGTGTTTGTTGCTGCTACTGCTATGAGTCATTAGACTACCTACTGACCATAATTCTAATTTTCAAAAGGAATATCACCTTGGCCTCTAGACCTTGACCTCTACCTCTACTTCTACCTAAATTTGAGTAAAAGGCTCGTTATCTTTAAAGAATTCTTACTTTTGGAGGAACAATCTTCACCCAAAGACTTCTTTTCTATAATTAACATAGATGCCAAATCTCAAAAGTTGCGAACATTCTCTCTTGGAAAAATAGAGGTCTTGAATGGATTTTGTTCTTTTCCAAGCCTATTCAAACACATGCTCACCAAGTTATCATCATCCATAGACATTAATAGATCCAAGAGATTCAACAATACCCTTGACTTTAATGCATACCCATTGAATGTTCTTCTTCTCCACTATATGCAGCTGCTATTTTAGCTACAACTTCCTTACCTTTGTGTTTGTCTTCTTAGAAATTTTCACCAGGTTTTGCGATGTAACTATTAGAGTATTGGCATGTTGTATATGCTCTATCATATTATATGTCAAAGTGATGGAAAGCCAATACATGACTTTCCTTGTACCTTGGTTTAAGTCTCATTAGAAAATTCCTCATTTTCTCTTTCAACATACTCCCAAAATCCATTTCTCATCAAGAAATTGGTCATCATGAAAAGTTGTTCTTGTTAAACTTTCCACTGACAATTTGGCTGATGATGTTAGACATTTTTTCTTGCACTAACTAGAAATCTTTAAACATGCAATTTTTGTATGTAACTTGCAACATAGAAGCATCTGTTGTAACTCCTATAGTGGTACGTATGCACAATCTATATGTTATAATACATGACCAGAGTATAGGTACATACATCCACAATCTATATGCCAAAATACATGACCAAAGTATAGGTACATACATCCATAATCAGAAATACAAGAAATAATCACTGTTTGCACATCAAAATTGCACTACTGTACTCTATACCAAAGTTTGAACAAAGGTAGTTTCAAACTAGAACTTCCGAGAAGTGGCCAAAAACACCTGATAGCCAAGGAGAGGTTGAAACATGCCCAAAATGCAAATCTATCCATAAACGTTTAGTACAAAATACTATGGACAATATAGGTACCTTCACACCCACCAAGATAGATCCTCATTCAAAGATGTATAGCTCCTAGAACTACTTAGGGGGTGGGTGTCTTACCAAAACAAGAAGGGAAAGAGATGATGATTTCTTTTACCCATATACTGCTTTCTTTGTCTTTGTAGCTTCCTTTGTTTGTCACTTATCTCCTTAGCATGAACAAGGCTCTAATACAATTAGGGAGAGGAGAAAGAGCTTGAGCTCTTATAGGCACACATACTCTCATAACAATGGAGAAGACATACATAGATGGAAGGATGAAGTCTTCTTCTACTGGCATCTCTTAAAAGAGTTATACAAAAATAAGTAGAACCAACATAAGTATTAGAGTACTATGTACAAGCGGTCCATAATTTGAATACACTAAGTAGGTAAGCAAAGATCCATTATGTCAACTACCAAACATAGCAATGGTGTAATGGTGGAGCAGTAAGCCAGGTATGTCATGAGTGTCAACTCACGTTGAGCTTAACATCTTAACAAAGGTAACCTACTACTGCGTAAAAAGAGATGTATTGTCTCTTTTCTTTCTTTGCTTATTCTGATTAAAACAACCACTATAACACTTCTTATCGGTGACCTACTATTGTGTAAAAAGAGATGTATTGTCTCCATTCTTTATTTGCTTATTCTGATTAAAACAACCACCATAACACTTCTTATCTTTTCTTTCTATTCCTTACTATCCCTGAGAGGTGCCAAGAAAGAAGTAGGTCATCCACTCTAGGACACATTCGTGGATTTTTGCATTGAGCTCCAGCGAGTTTTGGCAATGATAGGTGGCATAGGAGGAACTATAATACGTAGCTAGTTCCAACCAAGTTGACATCCAAGGGGATGGCAAGAGAGAGTCATGAATGAATGGTATGCCACAGTGACCCCCCTCTGAGCTAGTGAGGTATCCGATTGGGTAAAGGTTTAGACCTCAAGAGATTTACATAGAGGGTAGCTTAGCATGTGCTTACTTCTATATCTAGTAACTTCTTTTATGGCTTCTCAATCTTCCTCCCCTTAATGTAGTCATGTCTCCACATTTATCGCTGTATAGTTCACGTGTTTTGAAGTTTTTTGATCATCCACCCTTTTTGAGCCCATACTTACGTATTTACACTAAACGTCTCCCATAAGGGCACACTCACATGCTATTTGCTTTTCTCACATCACACATGATAAACCTTGTAAGGTAGGCATCACCAAACCTCATCCACACGAATGCTACAAACTCCTTCCTATATACATTACAAGAAATTTGTAAGCATAAAGAGAAAATCCACATAACAATAACATGAGGAAAAACTAAGAAATTATCTTTCCACACAGGTGACTCATTGTGGTGGCTCTAGCAGCTAGAGATCACCTTGCATTTTCTATTACACATCCAATGACATTGTGCACATGGGGACATAGAGTGATAAAGTTTTCTCTTAAAAGAGAAGAGTCCACCATTGCACATTATCTCATCATCAATGATGATTGTGTAATTCACTTTTACATCACCATAATTTTTTGCCTTCCCCATGTACAATTAAGCAAGCTAACATCTTTTACAATGAAATAGGCTACCACCTTTTACATTAAAAATGTAATTTTATTTATAATTATGATTGGTAATTCAATGATTCCTCTATTTATACATTTGGAGCCCAGTCCAAGCTGGTGAACAAGGTCCAAAAAACACTACCAAGTGTTTTAATAAAGTTGAATCATTTTGTCCCCTTATTACATTACGTAAAAGTCCAATCCTAAAATTCTACTTCTTAATGAAGGGAAACACATAAATTGGGCAATTAGCCATGGGTGCCTGGACATGTAAATGAATAATCGACCCCAAGGCCATGTGAACACAACGTGGGCCATATAAGTGAGATAGGAGAGATGGACACTTATCTTTTACAATCTTTAATATAAATCTTGCGCCCAATACCTTGGCTATGGTGGTACTCCCTTGAGTGCATATGTGTGGTACTCCACTTGAGGGCATCTGTAACCCTAATCCTAATTTCTATCTTTCTTGCATCAAGCTATTGGCTATGGTGGTACTCCACTTGAGTGTATATCTAACCCTAAACCTAATTTCTCTCTTTCTTGTAGTCATATCAGAGCCTAGCTTGTGATCCATCTTCATCTTCATCTTGATTCACTATTTGTAAAAAAAATAAATTCTAAAAAAAAGTGATTCTTGAAGTTCTTGATCTTCTTCATGTTTTTGATTTTCTTGCTTTTTCTTAGAATTTTCTCCAAGATTTTCTTGCAAATCTTGATTCTTACAAGGAAATGCTTCACGCTTGGAGACTATGGCCAATGGAGATGTTGCATTTAGGTGATATGGTTGGCTTTGGAGGCAAACCAGGCATCTAATAATTGAGAATTGGATATTTTTTATAAGGTTTTGGCTAATTTTTATCCCATGGGCACCGTAGACATGGTGGATGGAGTTTGAAGTCATTTGGGGAAAAGGGATATGAAATCATGTTTTTGCTTAGCAAACCATGATCAAAATCCTAAAACATAAGCGACTAAGTGAGTTCTCCCACATATCTTTGCTTCAAATGCAAGATTATTAAGCTTTGTATATCTCCATTGAGCTTCATTACACATTTGAAAACATCAATCTCACATCTTCATGCATAACGTTGGGCATTTTCATGGAATTTGCGCTTTTTGGCTTTGTCTTTTATCATATCTACATGCCTTTGCGGGCTCCATTGCATGAGGGTTGAGCATTGGAGACCACTACATGATTATGGAATGAATATTGATGCAATTCATCATTCTTGATTAAAATAACATAAGGCATGTCATATGCTTATGTGAAGAGGCACATGTATAAGGTAAGTGATTTGTGAAGTTGTATTTTGGCCAACAATCATTTGGAGATTCCCATTGAAAGCCTCACCATCGGCATTCAAATCTTGTATTAATATGGATTATGTTATCATGCAATTATAAATGTCTATGCTATAAGTGTACTGTCACACACTTGATTGCAAGCTCCTAGTTGTATACAAATTTCAATTCAAAAGGCCTTATAGAATTTGATATTTAAAGGGTACCTTTGGCATAGGTGAAGAGGCCAAAGGGGTTCATGGCTTGAATTTGTCTATCCGTGAGTGCCTTGGAAAAGTGAATAGATGGAGGGAGGATTAGGTATATCAGTGTGAAGACTTTTTCTCAACCCTTGCCACATTGGATTTCAGACTTTGGTAAAATGGGTGAGAAGGCTTGGCCAAGATATTAGAAAGAATAAAGCTCTTCTCCAACATCATCTTCTTTGACACTATATTCAATTGGCTATTATTAAGGTTATGTGCATGAAAATGGATATGGCAATTTATTGAGATTGTGATAAAATTCATGGCAATGGCTAAGACAGTATAGTTAGTTGTATTTTGAGCTAATTTGAGATTAAGATTTGGTTGCAAATGCCTTAAGTTTATGGCAAAAAATTTACAAATTTATGACAAACTCTAAGTTGAATTAGGTAAAAGTGGTGCATTATGCTGCTTTGGGGAATGAGGTTTGGTGGTTTGGATGCCAAGTTTATTACAAATTTTCACCAAATCTCTCTGATTGTTTTTTTAGAAAACCATAATTATTGATTTGAAACCAAGCTTAGAATCTTGTTCCTTACACTTGGGGCTACTCATCAAGCTATCAAAGCATTCAAATTGGAGTTTAGGTACTTGGTCAAACCTTAGCAATTAATTTTTTTGAGAAGTCAACTATGGTCAATAGGGGGTTAACTTTTTAAAAACTATTTTGAATATCTGTAATCTACTCGTCAAGGCCTATGTGGCAACATAAAGATGGCATAAATTGGAGTTCGTTTGGATAGTATACCGAAAAGTGGACGTGGCATGGAACCCAAAACAAAGAGAGATACAGATTTTCAAAACTGAGATCTAGGGTGGTACAAGTGTTTGTGTGAACATTATGGACATGTCAAGCTATAGCATGTTGAATTTTGATGCCGTTTGAGCCATTTACACCCAAAGTAGTGTTTTTCAACCTTTCCAAAGCTTCAAATGAACATGGAGAATAGAGAAAGTTTGGGAAAAACATCTCAAGATCCAAGGGAAATGGAAGATCATTTTAATACAAGTGAAAATTAAGTTGCAGTTGCCCAAGTGATCAATAAGGATGGTCAAGTGCAAGGTGAAGCATTACATGAGGATCTTTGTTAAATTCTACTTTTGAAGGCATGTTGGATTGATTTGATAGGATGCAAGAGTATATTGAACAAGAAATTAAAGGTTGGTTTTGTTCGTAAGAAATTCCATAAGGTTGAAGTACCTTCTCCAATTTGTGCCTCCAATTGTGCATGGCAAAGGCAAAGGAGTGATGAGTTGAAGAATTTATTACCAATGGTACTTGGGATAGAACACTAACTAACGCCTATGTGAACTAGGGTACCCAAAGGGACACTAACCCAATGTATAAGATGAATTAAAAGGAGTAAAAGACAAAGGTAATTTTACCAAATGAGCATTTCAAAGAATGGGCCAACAAATAAGACATGTATTTTGAGATTAGTCTAAGAAATGAGAAGGCCAAAGTCTACTTTGGACACCTTACATTTGGAATGCCATGCCCATACTTGGTGAGAATTGCAAAGTGATTGTGAGATCCCTGTTCCCACCGCGCAACGGATTCGGGGTACTAGCAGCGGAAGTAGCACTTCTTGCGCGAGGCAGGGTCCCACACTCGGGGCCTCGTCCATGGATATCCGGACAAAAGACTAATCCGTCAGTTTTTCCAAAACCAGACCCGGAAAAACTTCCCTTATCCGGAAAGCACGGGCGATTCCACCAGGATAATTTTTACTCTAACGTAGTCAAAACTCTTACTGATCAAACAGATCCGACTGCATCTATAAAGATACTTGGTCAGATCAAGGAAGAAACTTGCACTTGGATCATTGGGATCAACGCTTTTTTCCCCACCAAGGAGGCACAGCCGTTGATTCCTATCCATAGAACAATTACTATCCGGGATTTACTTTATCTATCGTAATAACAGAAATTGAGTCTCGATTTACGGATCCATCAGTCCAGCCTAACCCCATCCGATCCCATGGGTTAGCCAACCGCCCAACCACTGTAGTGATGGGATCCAATTTGGAATTTGGTTAGGTTTTGTCCCGGGTACCAAGGAAAAGAGTTCCAAGGCCCCCTAGCCGGAATTTCATGCAAACATAAAACTAGCCACACCACTTACACACCCAATATGAAAATTGCCTTTTTCTTAGCATCAGCTAACTTTAAAACAATCCTTTAATGAAACCATAGTACCACTGATCACAATCTCCCAAATTATCCAGTTGATTCATAATTTCCCATCATTCCTTCATCAGAGTATCTATGGCATCATTGGCAACTAGAACGCTCACCACCTGTCCACACAGAGGCCGTTTCCATAGTTCCTAGCCCATAATACTCGGCAATATAATCACTTATCAAGATGGACTCTCGTTGAAGATCAGCAAGATCAATCAACAGATCCATATAAAAGAGCCATGGACTCATCCGTTGAGGACCAGCAAGGTCAGTCAACCAGATCCATGCCCGGTTCCAGAAAACAACTCTTACTCCTTGTTCCAATATCTTCCTCGACGCACGCGTGGGTATCCTAGGCGACCCAGAGCCCGAGCACCGTATGGTCAGCACCCTCTAGGATCCTTCGCAGGTGACCTAGCGCTTCACTCATAGGCCGCTTCCTTGGTCCCTCATCCACCGTACCGGAAGCTCACCATTTTAATCGAACCGAGGCTGGTCAAGACCTCGGTCGACCTTGCTACGCGAGACGTCCTCCATTGACTCTCCGTCAGCAGTTGCAACTTTATCAGTTAGGTCTCCACGACCTTAATCACAAGACGGTCAAAATGCTTCCCCAGCATTCTTGACATAAAACAGCCATTTACAAACAGCATTTACAAACAGTTTACAAATACAGTTTCTATATTAACTCTCATTTTTCCACATTATCCCTCATTAATCCACATTACTTATTCCAAATTCCATGTATATGTGTACTCATCCAATCACCTCCTTTTCCATCTCTTCACTTCAGATTCCTTCACATCACATATCATATATTCACATCCATATCCACATCCATACATCCACATCCACATCCACATTCACATCCATACATCCACATCTACATGCTTATCTCCATTTTCACATCCTCATTTATACATCCACATCCCATATCCACATTCATACATACACATCCATATATCCACATCTACATCCACATACATACATACATCCACATCCACATTCCACATTCACATCTATACATCCACATCTACATTCACATTCACATACATCCACATCCACATTCCCATACATCCACATCTATACATCCACATTCCACATTCACATCTACATTCACATACATGCATCCACATCTACATGCTTACCTCCATTTTCACATCCTCATTTATACATCCACATCCCATATCCACATTCATACATACACATCCATACATCCACATCTACATCCACATACATACATACATCCACATCCACATTCCACATTCACATCTATACATCCACATCTACATTCACATTCACATACATCCACATCCACATTCTCATACATCCACATCTATACATCCACATTCCACATTCACATCTACATTCACATTCACATACATCCACATCTACATTCACATTCACATACATCCACATCCACATTTCCATTCACATCTATACATCCACATCCATTCACATCTATACATCCACATCTACATCCACATTTACATCTATGCATATACATCTTCATGCATATATCCATTTTCATGTTCATACATCCACACTCCCATCTTCATATCCACACATCCACATACATACATCCATTTTCACATTCCCATTTATATAACCCCATATACTTTCACATCTAATCTTTTACATCACATCCATTCTCGCCCTATCACAACCCATATACATCTTATCCTATCACATACACTTCTTACCTCATCCCCCCATACACATCTTAATTCATCTTATCACATCCTAACTTATTTCATAAGCATCTTATCACCTCTTATCACACCTCTTATCACATCCTATCACTTTCCATACGCATCTTATCAATTCTTATCACATCTCATACACCTCTTATCACATCTTATCACATTTCATATCTTTTTTTTTTTTAAAAGAGAATTCTTTTATTTGATATAAGATTTCTCTACACATTTATTTATACATAAATTCCATTTAAGGAGACTAACACTTTCGAAATTAAAATCAATCTTTTATGCATCTTCTTATGCATGATTTCAATTTGGTAGGGAATTATACTTTTAGAATAAAAGAATTTCTCTTATGCATCTAAGTTAAGCATAAAATCCATTTATGAGAAAAATCATACTTTTAGTATAAAAAGAATATCTTTTATGCATACCTATATGCATGAAATCCAATATGATAAAAGTAACACTTTTGATATAAAATTTTTTCCTTTATGCATACTTCTATGCATGAAAATTAAAAATGATAAAAGTAACACTTTTGATATAAAAATTTTCCTTTATGCATACTTCTATTCATGAAAATTAAAAATGATAAAAGTAACACTTTTGATATAAAAATTTATCCATTATGCATACTTCTATGCATGAAAATAAAAATAGTAAAAATAACACTTTTGATATAAAAATTTATCCTTTATGCATAATATTAAAATTCAATTTCTCCATGATTATAATGAAATTCTTTCAATTAATCTAGGATGATGATTCCTAGAATATGGCAGGAAGTCCTCTTTTTATGCTTTGAATGAAAATTTTTTATGCATAATTTTTATAAAAATTTTGCCATAGCTCCGCTGCTATGACTGATAAATCTCAATTTTTTTAAGGGATAAAGCTTATCATTAAGGAAATAATTAAAATGATTCTCTAATTGGATCCTTAATCCATAATGGATCATCAATATACATAAACTAATAAAAGCATAAGAAAAAGCCATTAATTTGGCCTCAAGCATAGCTTTATCTTGGGTTAAGGAAAAGCTTTATGAAAAGCTTGATTTGGATTGAGAATGGGTCATGAGTATGACCATTTCTTGAGTGAGAGAGATAATTTACATAAGAATCATTAGAATTTAAACATAAATGAAAATTAACTTCAATAGCATTTATTAAATTATGTAACTCTTCACTACTATTCAAACTTCAATAGCATTTAAAAAAAACCATACCAATTAAACTTCTCAAGCTTGAGAGGGGTTGAGAAGAGAGAAACATTGAGAAATTATAGAAAGATGAATATTCACTAATTACCTTACAACTTGTTTGATTCTTTGTTCACGGTAGAGGCCCCCAACCAATCAATTGGTTAAGTATGTTGATGGAGCCACTAATGGGAATTGAAGAAAGAGGGAAGCTCCAAAAACTAGTGAATTATTAAATGAATTCACAGTTTCTGGCTTAGGTGGAGTAGAGTAACGATGCATAAACACTATATATTTTTCAACAAGGGGGAGGCTTCTATTTATAGGAAAAATTGAGCTCCTAACCAAACAAACTGATTCTAGAATTTTCTAAATCAGTTTGGTCAATATTTGACCATTTTTAGGTCAGTTAAGCTAACTTTTTGGAACTAGACTTGAATGAGGAGAGAGGAGAGATGAAATATCTCAATTTTTATGAGTTTAAAACTCATTCAAGCATGTGAAATATGCACCTCCTTTAAAGAACTCCCCTTCCTTACATATGTGTCATAATGGAATCATTTTAATATTGCTCATAGTTTTTTTTTACTAATAAACCTTGTACATTTTCAACTCTTCATCTTATGTGAAATATGCACCTCCTTTAAAGAATTCCCCTTCCTTACATATGTGTCATAATGGAATCATTTTAATATTGCTCATAGTTTTTTACTAATAAACCTTGTACATTTTCAACTCTTCATCTTATGTGAAATATGCACCTCCTTTAAAGAATTCCCCTTCCTTACATATGTGTCATAATGGCATCATTTTAATATTGCTCATAGTTTTTTACTAATAAACCTTGTACATTTTCAACTCTTCATCTTATGTGAGCATTTACTCATTTTTGGATACCCAAAATATCTCATATTTTTAATATTGCTCATAGTTTTTTACTAATAAACCTTGTACATTTTCAACTCTTCACCTTATGTGAGCATTTACTCATTTTTGGGTATCTTCTTTTTTACAAATTTGGATTTATCTCTTCCCTACACATGGATTGATGCTATTGGCCCATAGGAACCTTAATTGGACCATAGTCTAAAGATTTCTGAAAATCTAGACCCTTAGACTAAGGTTCTTTATACCTATTTCCAATTAATTCCAATTGCACATTGGAAAATTCTTTTTGAATTTTTATTTCAGGGGAACTCATCTGAATTATAAGAGATATTTTTCTATCCAAAAATATTCAAAATCTGAATATTCTCTCTCTAGAATATTTTTCTCTCTCTAGGCTAAAACAGATAGAAACAAGATCTTTATATTTCTGAAGAGGGTTGATTACAGGGGAAGATACTAGACATCAAAAAGGGGGTGGGGGAGGAATCTTACATTCTACCCCACTTAAAAAATGCGAGATGTCCTCATCTCGCAAATTGGGATAATTTCGCAAGATGCACGAATATGAGACTTAGAGAAAAATTTGAATCAAGATTAACCACCAAGAAACGTCTTAAAGAGAGCAAGATTCAAAATAAGAACAAGATTTAAACTTTATTCATTCTCGGAACTTATACAGTAAAGATAGAAGAACTCTTTACACTTCCATAAGCCCGTCCATCATATGATCACAAAAGCAGTCCTCACAAGCTGCACAAGTATAAGGTAACTCATCTATGGGAATAATTCTGTTGGTTATTGCCACACCTATCTCAGTGGTATGAGGTGATCTAACAAAAGAACCTCTGAGAGGCAAGCCAAAAACGGGATAAAGGCATATCTTCTCATGAGGAAGAAAACATGCCAGTAAGAAGACCCGCTCAGAAAACCCAAGATGCCTTGATCTCATGACACAGTAGTATCGGGGACCCAAACCCAAAGCTTCAATAACCATGGCCAAGCGGACATTGTTACGAAAGTGCTACTGACCCCAGGGTGTTACCCTAGTTATGTTTTGATAGGTCCGCCATTTGGTTTGCGCTACAGAAGTTCCCAAGTGAGGGAAAAGTGAGCGCTCATACTGCTCTATAAAATCCTTCTTCACAGATTCACTTGCGTCTTGAAGGTGAGGAATCATTATGGATAAAACTAGTTCTTGTTGCCAAGCCATGAAGGAGATTAAGAAAGAAAGGAGATCGATGGAAGTAAGATTACTGTGAGCGACAAGTAAAAGTTACGACTTATATAAAGGAAGGAGCTAGCGTAACTTAGAAGCCAACGGTAACTTGCCACTGAAGTTTTACCGTCTTTCCATGATTTGGGTTTGACACATTTTTCTATAGAAGGCATTAAGAATTTTGAGATGAAGAGATAAAAGAAGCTTGTAGGCTAAGTCACCTACTTTCATTGAATTCAGATATAAGGCTCACAATATCTGGGGGATAACTTCATATACTCCCCAAGAGATAAAGAACTTCTTTTGGGCCGTACTCGAATGAAGACCAAAACCTTGATATCCAAAACATCGATTCTCACTTCTGAACTCATTGTTCTGAATCCTTAAAACAGGTGGGACTCTTGAGAAGTATTCTAGGAAAAGGGTCTTCCTTTGTTAAACAGAACTTTCTTTTATTTTAGGGAGGGAATAATTATAATATCAGAAAGGAAAATTCTTACTCCTGTATACCTCGAAGGCTGGGGAGGAATCTTACATTCTACCCCACTTAAAAAGTGCGAGATGTCCTCATCTCGCAAGGTAGAGGACAACTCTTTTTCTTAACATCCAATTTTATTTTGGGGTTCCTTATATTCTGGTCAACCCAGCAGAACACTGGGATAAATATCCCTTATATAGAACTCATCATTAATATTCAGATCATATCATTCATATCTTTAACATGATAATGGTCCATTAGACCGAAAAATTTCCTTCTGAACATTCCTCCACGGGAATTTCAGTCAAGCAAGTTCTCAATTTGTCATCCCTTAACTTGATCTACTGATCAAGTGTTAACAGTAACAATTTGACAGCACAACCCACTAATCTCATAGTGATTTGCTGAATTCATTATCATCATTCCAGTTATGAATATCATCACTGGGACTCGTCCCATTCATCCTCATTGTGGTTTTGTTCAGATTTTTATATTTCAACTAATTTCAAAAATCATCATTTTTCAATCAGAATTTTCAATCAGAATCCAATTCAATTCATCAATTCTCAAACAGAATTAAAAATCATATCAACCACATTCGAATTCATCATCTGGATAGCATTAACGCTTATAATTTCAAGTCTTAGATTTACTCGTATATACTGTCAGTAAAGAGCTGCAGTATACTCTCGGTATATACGGGTAGTTGTGGCTCTTGGAATTATAAGGTAAATACCATCATGTCTAGGCCTCAAGCAAGTCAGGGATTCTATATAATTGCGGTACTTCTATCTGAAGACCCAATTACCAAATTACGAATTTCAGTTTGAATATCAAATTGTATGAATTATATCATACAATTACAACCTTTTTGTGCTTCTTGATAAATTTTTGACATATTTGTCTTCTCGGTTGATCTTTATTAACCAAATGCTCTGATACCAACTGTGAGATCCCTGTTCCCACCGCGCAACGGATTCGGGGTACTAGCAGCGGAAGTAGCACTTCTTGCGCGAGGCAGGGTCCCACACTCGGGGCCTCGTCCATGGATATCCGGACAAAAGACTAATCCGTCGGTTTTTCCAAAACCAGACCCGGAAAAACTTCCCTTATCCGGAAAGCACGGGCGATTCCACCAGGATAATTTTTACTCTAACGTAGTCAAAACTCTTACTGATCAAACAGATCCGACTGCATCTATAAAGATACTTGGTCAGATCAAGGAAGAAACTTGCACTTGGATCATTGGGATCAACGCTTTTTTCCCCACCAAGGAGGCACAGCCGTTGATTCCTATCCATAGAACAATTACTATCCGGGATTTACTTTATCTATCGTAATAACAGAAATTGAGTCTCGATTTACGGATCCATCAGTCCAGCCTAACCCCATCCGATCCCATGGGTTAGCCAACCGCCCAACCACTGTAGTGATGGGATCCAATTTGGAATTTGGTTAGGTTTTGTCCCGGGTACCAAGGAAAAGAGTTCCAAGGCCCCCTAGTCGGAATTTCATGCAAACATAAAACTAGCCACACCACTTACACACCCAATATGAAAATTGCCTTTTTCTTAGCATCAGCTAACTTTAAAACAATCCTTTAATGAAACCATAGTACCACTGATCACAATCTCCCAAATTATCCAGTTGATTCATAATTTCCCATCATTCCTTCATCAGAGTATCTATGGCATCATTGGCAACTAGAACGCTCACCACCTGTCCACACAGAGGCCGTTTCCATAGTTCCTAGCCCATAATACTCGGCAATATAATCACTTATCAAGATGGACTCTCGTTGAAGATCAGCAAGATCAATCAACAGATCCATATAAAAGAGCCATGGACTCATCCGTTGAGGACCAGCAAGGTCAGTCAACCAGATCCATGCCCGGTTCCAGAAAACAACTCTTACTCCTTGTTCCAATATCTTCCTCGACGCACGCGTGGGTATCCTAGGCGACCCAGAGCCCGAGCACCGTATGGTCAGCACCCTCTAGGATCCTTCGCAGGTGACCTAGCGCTTCACTCATAGGCCGCTTCCTTGGTCCCTCATCCACCGTACCGGAAGCTCACCATTTTAATCGAACCGAGGCTGGTCAAGACCTCGGTCGACCTTGCTACGCGAGACGTCCTCCATTGACTCTCCGTCAGCAGTTGCAACTTTATCAGTTAGGTCTCCACGACCTTAATCACAAGACGGTCAAAATGCTTCCCCAGCATTCTTGACATAAAACAGCCATTTACAAACAGCATTTACAAACAGTTTACAAATACAGTTTCTATATTAACTCTCATTTTTCCACATTATCCCTCATTAATCCACATTACTTATTCCAAATTCCATGTATATGTGTACTCATCCAATCACCTCCTTTTCCATCTCTTCACTTCAGATTCCTTCACATCACATATCATATATTCACATCCATATCCACATCCATACATCCACATCCACATCCACATTCACATCCATACATCCACATCTACATGCTTATCTCCATTTTCACATCCTCATTTATACATCCACATCCCATATCCACATTCATACATACACATCCATATATCCACATCTACATCCACATACATACATACATCCACATCCACATTCCACATTCACATCTATACATCCACATCTACATTCACATTCACATACATCCACATCCACATTCCCATACATCCACATCTATACATCCACATTCCACATTCACATCTACATTCACATACATGCATCCACATCTACATGCTTACCTCCATTTTCACATCCTCATTTATACATCCACATCCCATATCCACATTCATACATACACATCCATACATCCACATCTACATCCACATACATACATACATCCACATCCACATTCCACATTCACATCTATACATCCACATCTACATTCACATTCACATACATCCACATCCACATTCTCATACATCCACATCTATACATCCACATTCCACATTCACATCTACATTCACATTCACATACATCCACATCTACATTCACATTCACATACATCCACATCCACATTTCCATTCACATCTATACATCCACATCCATTCACATCTATACATCCACATCTACATCCACATTTACATCTATGCATATACATCTTCATGCATATATCCATTTTCATGTTCATACATCCACACTCCCATCTTCATATCCACACATCCACATACATACATCCATTTTCACATTCCCATTTATATAACCCCATATACTTTCACATCTAATCTTTTACATCACATCCATTCTCGCCCTATCACAACCCATATACATCTTATCCTATCACATACACTTCTTACCTCATCCCCCCATACACATCTTAATTCATCTTATCACATCCTAACTTATTTCATAAGCATCTTATCACCTCTTATCACACCTCTTATCACATCCTATCACTTTCCATACGCATCTTATCAATTCTTATCACATCTCATACACCTCTTATCACATCTTATCACATTTCATATCTTTTTTTTTTTTTAAAGAGAATTCTTTTATTTGATATAAGATTTCTCTACACATTTATTTATACATAAATTCCATTTAAGGAGACTAACACTTTCGAAATTAAAATCAATCTTTTATGCATCTTCTTATGCATGATTTCAATTTGGTAGGGAATTATACTTTTAGAATAAAAGAATTTCTCTTATGCATCTAAGTTAAGCATAAAATCCATTTATGAGAAAAATCATACTTTTAGTATAAAAAGAATATCTTTTATGCATACCTATATGCATGAAATCCAATATGATAAAAGTAACACTTTTGATATAAAAATTTTTCCTTTATGCATACTTCTATGCATGAAAATTAAAAATGATAAAAGTAACACTTTTGATATAAAAATTTTCCTTTATGCATACTTCTATTCATGAAAATTAAAAATGATAAAAGTAACACTTTTGATATAAAAATTTATCCATTATGCATACTTCTATGCATGAAAATAAAAATAGTAAAAATAACACTTTTGATATAAAAATTTATCCTTTATGCATAATATTAAAATTCAATTTCTCCATGATTATAATGAAATTCTTTCAATTAATCTAGGATGATGATTCCTAGAATATGGCAGGAAGTCCTCTTTTTATGCTTTGAATGAAAATTTTTTATGCATAATTTTTATAAAAATTTTGCCATAGCTCCGCTGCTATGACTGATAAATCTCAATTTTTTTAAGGGATAAAGCTTATCATTAAGGAAATAATTAAAATGATTCTCTAATTGGATCCTTAATCCATAATGGATCATCAATATACATAAACTAATAAAAGCATAAGAAAAAGCCATTAATTTGGCCTCAAGCATAGCTTTATCTTGGGTTAAGGAAAAGCTTTATGAAAAGCTTGATTTGGATTGAGAATGGGTCATGAGTATGACCATTTCTTGAGTGAGAGAGATAATTTACATAAGAATCATTAGAATTTAAACATAAATGAAAATTAACTTCAATAGCATTTATTAAATTATGTAACTCTTCACTACTATTCAAACTTCAATAGCATTTAAAAAAAACCATACCAATTAAACTTCTCAAGCTTGAGAGGGGTTGAGAAGAGAGAAACATTGAGAAATTATAGAAAGATGAATATTCACTAATTACCTTACAACTTGTTTGATTCTTTGTTCACGGTAGAGGCCCCCAACCAATCAATTGGTTAAGTATGTTGATGGAGCCACTAATGGGAATTGAAGAAAGAGGGAAGCTCCAAAAACTAGTGAATTATTAAATGAATTCACAGTTTCTGGCTTAGGTGGAGTAGAGTAACGATGCATAAACACTATATATTTTTCAACAAGGGGGAGGCTTCTATTTATAGGAAAAATTGAGCTCCTAACCAAACAAACTGATTCTAGAATTTTCTAAATCAGTTTGGTCAATATTTGACCATTTTTAGGTCAGTTAAGCTAACTTTTTGGAACTAGACTTGAATGAGGAGAGAGGAGAGATGAAATATCTCAATTTTTATGAGTTTAAAACTCATTCAAGCATGTGAAATATGCACCTCCTTTAAAGAACTCCCCTTCCTTACATATGTGTCATAATGGAATCATTTTAATATTGCTCATAGTTTTTTTTACTAATAAACCTTGTACATTTTCAACTCTTCATCTTATGTGAAATATGCACCTCCTTTAAAGAATTCCCCTTCCTTACATATGTGTCATAATGGAATCATTTTAATATTGCTCATAGTTTTTTACTAATAAACCTTGTACATTTTCAACTCTTCATCTTATGTGAAATATGCACCTCCTTTAAAGAATTCCCCTTCCTTACATATGTGTCATAATGGCATCATTTTAATATTGCTCATAGTTTTTTACTAATAAACCTTGTACATTTTCAACTCTTCATCTTATGTGAGCATTTACTCATTTTTGGATACCCAAAATATCTCATATTTTTAATATTGCTCATAGTTTTTTACTAATAAACCTTGTACATTTTCAACTCTTCACCTTATGTGAGCATTTACTCATTTTTGGGTATCTTCTTTTTTACAAATTTGGATTTATCTCTTCCCTACACATGGATTGATGCTATTGGCCCATAGGAACCTTAATTGGACCATAGTCTAAAGATTTCTGAAAATCTAGACCCTTAGACTAAGGTTCTTTATACCTATTTCCAATTAATTCCAATTGCACATTGGAAAATTCTTTTTGAATTTTTATTTCAGGGGAACTCATCTGAATTATAAGAGATATTTTTCTATCCAAAAATATTCAAAATCTGAATATTCTCTCTCTAGAATATTTTTCTCTCTCTAGGCTAAAACAGATAGAAACAAGATCTTTATATTTCTGAAGAGGGTTGATTACAGGGGAAGATACTAGACATCAAAAAGGGGGTGGGGGAGGAATCTTACATTCTACCCCACTTAAAAAATGCGAGATGTCCTCATCTCGCAAATTGGGATAATTTCGCAAGATGCACGAATATGAGACTTAGAGAAAAATTTGAATCAAGATTAACCACCAAGAAACGTCTTAAAGAGAGCAAGATTCAAAATAAGAACAAGATTTAAACTTTATTCATTCTCGGAACTTATACAGTAAAGATAGAAGAACTCTTTACACTTCCATAAGCCCGTCCATCATATGATCACAAAAGCAGTCCTCACAAGCTGCACAAGTATAAGGTAACTCATCTATGGGAATAATTCTGTTGGTTATTGCCACACCTATCTCAGTGGTATGAGGTGATCTAACAAAAGAACCTCTGAGAGGCAAGCCAAAAACGGGATAAAGGCATATCTTCTCATGAGGAAGAAAACATGCCAGTAAGAAGACCCGCTCAGAAAACCCAAGATGCCTTGATCTCATGACACAGTAGTATCGGGGACCCAAACCCAAAGCTTCAATAACCATGGCCAAGCGGACATTGTTACGAAAGTGCTACTGACCCCAGGGTGTTACCCTAGTTATGTTTTGATAGGTCCGCCATTTGGTTTGCGCTACAGAAGTTCCCAAGTGAGGGAAAAGTGAGCGCTCATACTGCTCTATAAAATCCTTCTTCACAGATTCACTTGCGTCTTGAAGGTGAGGAATCATTATGGATAAAACTAGTTCTTGTTGCCAAGCCATGAAGGAGATTAAGAAAGAAAGGAGATCGATGGAAGTAAGATTACTGTGAGCGACAAGTAAAAGTTACGACTTATATAAAGGAAGGAGCTAGCGTAACTTAGAAGCCAACGGTAACTTGCCACTGAAGTTTTACCGTCTTTCCATGATTTGGGTTTGACACATTTTTCTATAGAAGGCATTAAGAATTTTGAGATGAAGAGATAAAAGAAGCTTGTAGGCTAAGTCACCTACTTTCATTGAATTCAGATATAAGGCTCACAATATCTGGGGGATAACTTCATATACTCCCCAAGAGATAAAGAACTTCTTTTGGGCCGTACTCGAATGAAGACCAAAACCTTGATATCCAAAACATCGATTCTCACTTCTGAACTCATTGTTCTGAATCCTTAAAACAGGTGGGACTCTTGAGAAGTATTCTAGGAAAAGGGTCTTCCTTTGTTAAACAGAACTTTCTTTTATTTTAGGGAGGGAATAATTATAATATCAGAAAGGAAAATTCTTACTCCTGTATACCTCGAAGGCTGGGGAGGAATCTTACAGTGATGGTTGCGTGGTCACGTCTTGGGAGGCTTTCAAGGAAGCGATGAGAGAGACCTTCTCCTCTACACTTCAAAAGGACAAGCTCATTTGTAAATGGGATGCTTTAGAACAAATTGGGAGTGTAAGGGCATACACTCACAAGTTTGCCAAGCTCATATTGTGTATGAAGGACTTTGGTGTGAGTAATTCAAGATTGTCAAGTACATCAAGCGTTTGAAACCAAACATTAGGGCTAATGTGAAGGCTCAAAAGCCTATCATTTTCAAGCAAGAAATGGTATTGTGGCCAAGAACTATGAAGAAAAGTATAGTAGCCAAGGTTTTCACAAGGGCACTTATAAGGTTGATGTATCCTCTTCACCATCATGGAAGTCGTCTAAGGAACCTTCTCCAACCACTACCATTATTCCAAGGTATCCTACAATGTATGGTAGAGGTGAAAATACCAATTTAAGATTTGGTGGGGCACCATCAAATGGGCCCATTAGTGATAAGAAAGCTTCTAATGGGGTTAAAAAAAGCAAATTTGTTAAATAGGATTGCATCAACGATTTGAGAAGTAAGGGCTTGTGCTATAAATGTGGAGAAAAGTATAGCAAAGAGTACTCAAAGTCATGCAAAGTAAGGAATATGACACATAAGATGGTGCTCTCCGAAGTTATAGAGGATGTGCACGAGGATGAAGTGGAGATATTTGATGAGTGCATTGACTCTTTGGGTGATGATGAGGATCATGAGCCCGATGTGGCGAGTTTCCTTTTGATTTGAGGGGATCAAATGAAGAGATCTATGATGATGGATATCCTATAGCCATGTGTTTTATAGGATAAACAAGGCATGATGCAAAGTTGTGCACTCTTTCTTATGATGCTTATGTGGGATGCAAGGGTTCCAAGACTTTGAGGATTAAGGCTATGATTAATGGAAGAGTTTCTCATGTGCTTCCGGATAGTGGTAGCACACATAGCTTTGTGAACAAGAGTTCATTGGGCAATCTAAAATTTCATCCCAAAGCCTTGTGTCCAATGGTGCAAGTGGCTAATGGATTAATGATGGATTGTATAAAGACTTACAAGGATGTAAAATTCATGCTTTCTAAGGAATACACGTGCTATGTGGATTTGCTTGCATTCAACATGGGTCCAATTGACATTGTGCTTGGATTTGATTTTCTATCCACACTTGGGACCTTCTCAATGAAGTTAGAGCATGGATTCATGAGCTTTGTGTGTGGGAAACAAGAGGTTGTATTGCATGCTTGGGGGGTGCACTACAAAGAAACCCTATGTATTATGTGTGTTCAAGGGGTATTTAAAAGACCCCTTGTAAATTTTTCATGAAGAAATGACCCCTTTTTCTTTATGGACTTATGGGTTTTTTTCAAAATGGATTAAAAAAACCCTTTGGTAAATGTATTTCTATAAATTTACCTTAAACTTTTGAATTAAAAAACTCCTTCTTCATTTAAACTCACGTGCTATACTTACATATTTTTGGGTGAGCCCCTTGAGATTGCATGGTTCTTATTTGTCAAAGGTCTCCTTGATCAATGACACCAAGCCTAAGAGGAATCTCAAGCAAATGGGGTGTGTGTACATATTACGTCTTTGTCAAGAGAAGGAAATTGTGGAAGAGAAAGTTGTTTCAAATGAAGGCATGACAAGACTCTTGGAAGAGTTCAAGGATGTGTTGCAAATGCGTGAGATTCTACCAACAAGGAGAAAGTGGATAATCTTATAGGGCTTGAATCAAATTCTAAACTCGTCAAAAAGCCACCATATGGGCTCTCAAAGGTGGAAAGAGATGAAGTAGCCATATGGGCTCTCAAAGGTGGAAAGAGATGAAGTAGCCAAGCAAGTGAAGGAACTTATGGACATGGGATGGATTGATCCAAGTCAATCACCATTTGCATCTTCCGTACTCTTGGTGAAAAAGAAAGATTACCGTGAAGAAGGGGAATTGGTACTATTCTTTATCAAGATCATGATGTCATTGCATTTGAAAGCTAGAAACTTGATGAGAAGGAAATGTTGATGAAGGTATATAAACAATAAATGATTGCCATATTGCATGCAATCAATAAATGACGTCATTATCTCTATCGGTAGCTGATTCTATGTAAGGGGAGTGATCATAGGTTATTGAAGTATTTTATGTCTCAAGCCACGCTCACACCCCAAGCAAAGAAGCTACACTTCAAGGGTATGATTTTGAGATCACATACACCAAGGGGAAATAAAATTTGGTAGCAGTCACACTCTCAAGAATGTGGACATGCTCGGTTTCAAGCATTAGTGAGGTGAAAAATGATTGGATTGAAGACATACAAGAGGAGTACTTATTGGATAAGGATACATCTCAGATTTTTCAAAAATTACCAAAAGATAGTCATGATGAGTTGCCACATTTTTAACTTCACAATGGTCACATATACTACAAGGAAAAGGTCTACTTGTTGGTACGTCATTCATCATATAAATGTAAAAAGTTTTGGAAGAAATTCGTGCAACATGTATGGCGGTCACTTGGGAATTTTAAAAACTTATAACAAGGTTAGAAAGAGCTTATTTTGGAAGGAAATGTGGAAGGAAATACATGCATTTATGTCAAAATGTATGCCTTGTCAGCTTAACAAAGATCCTACTCAATTGCAAATGGTTTATTGCAACATTTTCCTATTTGCAAAGGTAAATGGGCTCACATTTCTATGGACTTTGTTACAGTATTACCTTCTACAAAGAGGGGTTAGGATAGGTTGTATGTGGGTGTAGATTGTTCCCCAAAGGTTGTTCATTTCAACTCTACCAAGATCAAGTATACAACATCTATGGTTACCAAGAAATTTGTGGAGCATGTATTCAAGCTTCATGGTATGCCTATGGCGATTGTGAGTGACCGGGATGTCAAATTCATGAGCCTATTTTGGGCACATTGTTGTTATTCATGGGTATTAAGTTGACGCCTAGCACCACTTATCATCCAGAGATTAATGGTCAAACAGAAAGGGTGAATAAGTGGATGGAGACCTATTTGAGGCACTGAGTTGACTCGTAGCATTGCTTATCATTTGAAGATTGATAGTCAAACAAAAAGGGTGAATAAGTGGGTGGAGATATATTTGAGGCACTTTTCCTATGAGAACTAAAAGTGCATCGGATGAGTGGTTACCTCTTGCTAAATTTGCATACAATAGCACCCATCATGAGATCATTGGCATATCTCCTTTTGAAGCATTATATGGGTACAAAGTGAATGTGCCAGTGATGTCATCAAGAAAGATTTGGTGAATCAAAATGCAAAGGAAGAGGTCAAGAAAATGTAAGCTTTGCTTTAGCAATGCCGAATGCATATGAAGCAAGCCATCATAGTATGAAGTATTATGCGGACAAGCAAAGAAGACACTTGGAGTTGAAGGAGGGTGACTATGTATTCTTGAGGTTTCCAAAATCAAGATATGTATTGCTCAAAGGAACACATTAATTGAGAAATTAGCCATGGGTGACCAAACATGCAAATAAATAATGGACTCGAAGTTCATGTGAACACAACATGGACCATATAAGTGAGTTAGGGGAGATGGGAACTTATTTTTTACAATCATTAATGTAAACCTTGAGTCCAAGCTCTTGGCTATGATGGTAATCCACTTCAGTTTGTCTCGAAACCTAGCCCTAATTTTTATCTTTCTTGCATGGATAGTAAAAGTGAAGGAGATAAATACTGAGTTAAAACTAAGTTGAATTATCTTTTCATCGTATTATATTAAAGCAATTCATCAAAAATTCCAAGCTAAAAATGCCACTTCTTTTAAAGTTTGGATAGTAAAAGTGAGGGAGATAAAGACTAAGTAGGATTATTCACTATTTAACTCATGTATTATCCTTAATACAAGGAGCTCCACTAGCATTATCTTTTAACTAAGTACTCTTGAAATGTTGGTAAGTGATTTTACTAATATATGTTTTAAACAATGAATTGGGTGATTGGAAGATCAGGGTGTCTAGTTTTGTCCAGTTTATGCTCGACTATGACAATGGTTGGAGAGAAACTTTAGGGGGCAAGGTACTTCAAATGAGATCAAGCAACTAAAAGAAAATACACATGCACTCAAATTAACCCAAAATAACTTAAATTAATATAAATTAGTTTAATTAATCAAAAGTAATCCAAAATATGATAAAATGATAAAAATTTGATCTTTTCATATTTAGAGTGATCCATTTTTTTCCATAGATGCTCCATTATAAGTACAATAATACCTATAGGTTTTAGATGATTTACATCAAAAATGTAATTTTACTAATTAGACCATTAATATTTACAGGCCTTTTAACAACCTCGGAGAAGTTTTAGAAAAGAGATCATTAAAAATCCAACCATTGGATTTGCAATTTTGACTGACCACCACATTCTACTAATGTCTCACTATCTACCACTCTTTTGATCCACAAGATTGAGCATTTTAAGTGGTAGTTAGTGTGGGTGCAAAAAGTGGCATATATTATAACACTTTAAAGACCTTGAAATATTTAAAGAAAATAGACAAATAGCTTAAAACTTTCTCAAAAAATCAAGTTAAGCTCTAAATTATGTGAAGATCTAAGGTCCAAAGTGGGAATCTCATTTGAGTTTATATGTAAACAATATTAGCATTTTATAGAATCAATCCAAATTTGGGACAAGGTGTATGCATTGACTTTGTACGTAAGGAAATGAGGACTTTTAACTATCTAATGCTTAATCAGATTATGTAACTATATTCCCAACTTTTCCTGTGATGTTCAAACAAAAGAACTTGAAAGAAAATTCCTTCATTAGCTAGGAGAGATTGGCCACTAAAGGTAAACAAATGCTTGTTCTTTTACTGTTTACAGGGTGCCTAAGCGGACAAAACTAGGCACCTTGATCCTGCAACCACTCAATATTATGCTGGATTCTTTAGTTTCAACTCATGTGTCTTTTCCTTAATTACAAGGAGATCCACAAGCATGAAGTCATGTATCTTCTTCAATAAGAACTCATGTGTATTTTTTTCAATTACAAGGAGCTCCATAAGTATTCTTGAAAAATTGGTAAGTTATTTTACTAATCTATATGTTTTAAAAAAATAGATTCTCAAAAACCTTGTTCTTAATAAGGGAGATTGTTTTTTGAGAATATTTAATGTTTCATGAGTTGATAAACTCATATTCTTAAAATAAACCATGTTTATAGCTCAAATTGCCTCAAGAGATACCTCAAGGGATAATCTTACATCTATTAAATAAGGAAGAGGAATTGGATGTTGAGATCTTAGTATGTGGACATGAATTGACTCTCATTGAGTCAAATATAGGCAATTACGTCTATCGACATAAGTCTTAAGATGTGGAAGATTTTAATTATAGTATGAGGATGCAAGTATATGAGGATGCAATGCAAGAAATGACATATTCATGATGGGAACTACAACAAAGGGTTGCATATGGGCTAAGGTATTAAGAAGTTTGCACACTTATGGCATGATAAAATCCCTTGGAATTTGAATCAATATTCTTTCTAACAATTTAGTTAAGAGGCAGAAGATGGATGAGAATAGAAAGATGGCATAGAGTCATGGAAGAATCTTGAAGATATTAAACAAAGCACTAGTGAATCATTCTTTTAATTCCAAGAATATTTTGAGCTTCCGTAACTATTAAACTATGATGTATGGTAAGATATGGAATTTTTTCATGAAATTAAAAATCATATACACATTGGGAATACCTTGACACAAAAATTATGAAAGAGAGTTCTTAAACAAGTACATGAGTTAGCATGTTTTGACGATGCACTATCATGTTATATGAGGAAGGAAAGAAAACGTTTTACGAAGGAAAGAATATCATAGCTATGTTAGTCAAAGTAAACATTTGGATAATGAGGACCTTAATAATAGTAAAACATATGCGATCAAGAACACTTACATAAGTGTACTCATTGATGTGGGTCAATATGTTGATGAGTTTACTTTGTTTCTTAAAGAAAAAAAAAGCAATGAGTGAAGAGGTGGCTCTTATGGATGTTGTGTCTACTAGTCTTGTTTTCATATTTAAGGAAGAAGAAAGTGTTAGAAAATATTATGTCACAAATTTATGTGCTTGAGAGGGTGTTGAGAGAAACATTTGCACACATGACGTAATGCTAAATTATCTTGGTGAAAGACTTCATGTTAAAGTTAACTGTGAGACAAGATATTTGGAAAAGTGGAGTGTGTGTGTGGTGTGAACACATGGTGTAAAGGTGGTAAGGATAAGAGTGCCAAATGTCAAAGATATTGGGCTTGAGGCTATCTATATCAGAAGCCTCTCACTTTGTATGGTTAACACAAGCTATTGTAATACATTATTGTTGAGTGTGCTTATTGGTGTCCACATCTCTTAATCATGGATTATCTTGATTATTTTGAGCCTCCCTAATCTAATATCTCTAATTATGTACAACACTCTATCAAGCCTATCCCTAACACCTTAGGTTCGCCAACATGGTATCAAAGCTTCAAGCCAAGGAGCTAAATGGCAAGTAGGAGCCATCTTAGGCAAAGCTTTGAAGAAGTTTTGTCTCATTGAATTCAGCCTTTGTAAGAAAATAGCATAGCTGCTAATCTTTCCAAGGATGTCTAAGTTATAGTGAAAGAGTTACAAAAAGCACAACAATGAGTGGAAAACAAATTATGCACCTTTTGTCGTGAAAGTTTTTTTGCCTTCTACTTCTTACACTACCATGCGTTGAACATGAGTAGCTAAAGAATGCAACAACAAGCAGGTATGAAAAAAAACAGAGGCAGTCTCCAAAAATAATTTGAGATAAGATCATTTTTTTGTGGCTAAAACATATCAAAAGGGATAAACCGTTAGATCCTCAAAACTGCTAACTGTTTTGACTTCTAATTCCTACATTGCCATGAGTTGAAGTTTGAGTAGCTAAAGAATGTAGCAGCAAGAAGGTACACAAAAAAAGAGAGGCAGTCTCCACCAATAAGAATTTGAGATAAGATCATTTTTGTGTGTGCCTCAAAGCATATTTAAAGCGATAAATCCTTAGAGCCTCAAAACTCTACCGAGTGAAACAAATTATACACCTTTTGTTGTGCAAGATGTTTTGACTTCTACTTTTCACACTTCCATAAGTTGAACTTGAGGAACTAAAGAATGTAGCAGCAAGCATGTACACAAAAAAGAGAGAGGCACTCTCCACCAACAATAATTTGAGATAAGATCATTTTTTTGTGTCTCAAAGCATATAGAAAGGGATAAACCTTTAGAGCCTCAAAGATATGGTGTAAAAAGGACCTCTCTAAGGGCTATTCACATTGATCCTACAAGCATCTCATTCTTGGTCTAATTGTGGCTAGTTTTCATGATGTATTCTATGAAAATATACATGCAAAGTCACATTTGTGTGAAGGTGCCCAAGGGTAGGAATACTTAATTTTTTGGTGGTCATGCAAAACCACAGTGGCGCCGTGTATCTCATCATAACGTGTATAAGAGACACACGAAGTGTTGTCATAGTCATGTTGAGATATGATGGTGATCTTAATTGTCACATGATTTGCTTTGTATATGTATGAGGGCACCCTACGTAGGATATGAAGAGCCTTAAACTCAAATTTTTCCCAAAAGAGGCATGTATGTGTGTGTTGAGTTGCATCCATGAGAGAAGCATGGTAAGTTCATGTGAACATAGTAGGGGAGTATGCAAATATAACACAAAGAGTGGTGTTCAAAATTTAGTGAGAGCAAGAAAGTGCTCTTAGATTTGTGGAGTGTGACACCATGGGGGAGCGGTACAAAATATGGTGTCACAAATTAATGTGATTCAAGGGGAGTGTTTAGAGACACACTTGCACACATGATATGCTAAATTATGTGGTTGAAAGGCTTTTTGTTAAAGTTGAGTGTGACAAGATATTTGGAAAAGTGGAGAGTGTGTGGTGTGAATGCATGGTGTAAAGATGGCAAGGATAAGAGCTCCACATTTCAAAGATATTTGGCTTGAGGTTATCTATATTAGAAACCTCTCACTTTCTATGGTTGACACAAGCTATTGCAATACATTATTATTGAATGCTCTTATTGGTGTGTACACATCTCTTAATCATGGATTATCTTTATTATTTTAAGCCTTCCTAATCTGATCTCTCTCTAATCTCTATCATTATGTGCAACACTCTACTAAGGCTATCCCTAGCACCTTCGATTATCAATAGAAAATAGCAAACATAATCAAGGCTTGGATTCCATAATGATTCCATGTGAAACAAAGAAAAACCATGGAGATTTCTCTAAGAATGTATGATCATGAGATGTAAGTATTGTTTCTTCTAGTAAGGTTCTTATAATGTCATAGAGAATAATTTTTTAGATTCATATAATCATCAAGATGAAACATGTAAGGTATAAGATTTCAATACATTTAGATGTATCTGTAATCAACTAATTAAATTAAAGGTTGGGTTTATGTTGTCTACACCAAATGTAAGCTTGACTGCTAAAAGCTGTCCACTTATAATGAAACAACATCTATGTGTCGTGGTGTAAGAGAACAAATTCCAGTAGTACAAATGTCCCATGGGTTCCCTCTTAACTCCTTGAGTCATCTGATATAGGGTCTAGTGAGAACTAAATCTCCTTTACATAATCTAGAAATGGGTATCAAAAGCAATAAAGTTTGAGGCCTTCTAGATATTTACAAAATAGCAATGTACCTTTTTCTTCCATGCCCTTTCCCCCTCAATGAGATAGGGGAAAGGAGTAGAGTAGTTTCTCCTAAAGTATGCTATAGCTATGAGAGAGAGAGAGAGAGAGAGAGAGAGAGAGAGAGAGAGATTAAATTTAAAAATTTTATTTTGACAGGATGCAAAAGATATTTGAAAGATATGAAATGTGCTCAAGGATAAAGAGGGGAAATGTTATAGCGTCAAATACTGAGGTACACAAAATGTTACTTATACAAAGTGATTATGTTTTATGAGTTTTCAACCATAACATAAAGTATATTAAATTAGAAAATATATTTTTCCCCGTTGATGTGAACTTGTTATATCTCCTTCTTACCCTTTCTAGAACTCTACACATTGATAGTTTAAGGAATAATATTGTGGGGTCCCTGCCCCCTCCGCAGTCCCCATTGACGGCAACGGAAGCGGCATCGGTCTCCCGTGTGCAGGGCGGGGATCCACACTCGGGGCCTCGCCCGCGGATGTCTGAGAGGACGAGAGGCTAGCCCGGGCGGTCCCTCCGAGACCGATGTCGTGAAGTGTGCGGTACAGCCAGGAAAGTACGAAACTTCTAGCTGTGAGAGTGAATGTCAATTCCAACAAGGTATTTCACGTACAAGACTTCCCAAGGAGTATTGAACATCATTATTTCCATTGATAAATACATGTGTCCTCTTCCCTCAATACATCCTTGATTTCATCCAGATAATTGCACAGATTTGCATGAAATCCTTTGAATCATTTTCATGTGGGCATAATAAAGCTTTCTAATTTTTCCAGTATGCATGTGTTACATCCAGTGCCCTCAAAACCATTATTTCGAGATATCCTTTATCACCTGAAAACCTGCCTTAATATCCTAACATCTCACAAGCAAAATTTTGCATTTGGCATAGCTTTGTCATACTCATAATTTTCAAATCCATATGAGAAGAAAGTAAGGCAAATTTCCCTCAGCTTCAATGCATTTTTCACCAATCATCGAGCTCCAAATTCTTTAGCCTTTTCCCCATGGTCTCGCTATTCATTTCCATTTTCTTTTTGATTTATCAAACATTCGATTTTCTCCATTCACATAGAGCAAGTTAAGAGAATAAATAACAAAAAGAAAACTCCACTTACGATTCGCACACGTGGATCTTCTAATTTGTTTTCCCAAATATATTCAGCTCGCCGATTATGCGAGGGATAATGAAGTGGAGAAGCATCGCTGCAGACTGGTTTGAAAATGATTTTCCCAATAAATACATCATTAAGTAGCTCTAGAATTACTCTATAATTCTAGCACCTACAAGGCATAATCAGATAATATATTCAAAGAGTTAAATTTTCTGGTAGATTTGGACGCTGAACTTCAACGCTGCAGAAAAATCTCCACACACTGGTTTTCGCCGTGAAG
The DNA here is from genome assembly GCF_041138505.1 of Cibotium barometz. Taxonomy (NCBI): domain Eukaryota; kingdom Viridiplantae; phylum Streptophyta; class Polypodiopsida; order Cyatheales; family Cibotiaceae; genus Cibotium; species Cibotium barometz. The sequence goes on along the minus strand of NC_141057.1, from coordinate 21,461,907 downwards.
CTCCGGCGCGTTTTCTCTTTCCCACGGCGATTTCGGCGGCCCCCCCCTCCACATTCTGCCAGCTGTCCATGCCATAAGGAAAGGCTGCGCCTTTTCTAGAAATCTCCCAACATTTTGTTAACCTTAGCACTAAGGTTATAAAACATAACCTTAGCATTAAGGTAGCAAACCTTAACCACAAGACTACCAAGGCATTAGCACCTCTATGAAAACATACTTACTAGCTCCATGTTCCCTATCTCCACTCTCCGCATTAGATATACGTAAAATACATATGCTTCTACATGATGATCCATGAAATCCAAGTGCAGTTTTCTATCCGAACATTTCCCCAACATTCAATGAACTCTAGAATCTCCAATTGCCCATTCAAGTATTTCTTCATGCCTTTATAAATGCATTCCTTTGAGCATTGGTATACCCTCATGCCATCATATATTTCTGGATGCTTCTAACTTGCCCATGAACTCTGAGTAACAGCAAAAACATCATCCTCCATACTCATATACAAAAAACTCCTAAATCTGACTCAGCCTCAGCTTGTCTTATTGAACCTCATATACAATATGAACATATGTACATGGCATCATATAATGACTCGTCATGGCACATAACCTCATGCACCTGGATGTGTATTTGATGAACTCACATGCACGGTTTCACATCATAGACGTGCCATGGCACGACATCCACCCCCTCTAAACCTGCACATCCTCTGGTATGTGCCAAATCATCATCAAGATCTACATATAGCTGGATGTCGTCTTCATCTTCTGCAGCTCCAGGAAGATCATCCTCTTCCTCTTCAAGCATATCCATACCTTCACTGTCAAGCTTCTCATCCTGAATCTCTTGTGAATCAAAAGGATCACCATCATGCCTTCTTTTAAATATCTTGATTCTTTTGCCAGCCACAAGATTCTTTACTTCTGTTCCATCAAGCTCACACAGAGTATATGTGGCATTTCCATGCACATGCCTGACAATGTAAGGGCCAAACCATCTTTTTGCAAATTTTCTTTGAACAGTGAATTGGTTGTCAAGGCTACTATCATACATTAGAACCCAATCACCTTCTTCAATAGGTTTTGGCCGGAGTCTGTGTCTACTATCAAATCTTTCTTTATTTTTCAGCCTTGCATCTTTCAGGCGAGCTTTAGCAAGCTCTACATCTTCAGGCCTCCTCTCCAACTGTCTTATTCTCAATGCAAGGAGGTCATCTCTGCTTAATCCTTCCATCCAGGGCAATACATTCCAAGTTAGAATTACTTCTTCAACTGGCATCACTGGCTTCTGACCATACATTAATTCAGCAGGCATGTATCCTGTCACTGAGCTATGAGTTGTACGGTCAGCCCACAAGGCATATGGTAGCAGCTTTGGCCACACTCTCATCCTTTCTCTGCATGCCTTAGCCAAAGCTTTAATGATTGGAGGATGTCCTCGTTCACTTTTCCCATTGCCCTCAGGATTGTAAGCACATGTTAGAGACAGTTTGATACCAATTCTAGAGAAGAATTCCCTTGCTTCTTCAACATCTAGCTCTCCCCTATCAGCTGTTATTTTCCCAACACAACCATATCGGCAGATCACATCTTCCAAGAGAAATTTGCATACTGTTTCCGTACTCTTTGTTCTAAGGGCACGCCCTTCTACCTGATTTGTCAAATCTTCTCTTGCAAGTGCTATATACCGCATCTGCCAAATTCCCAAAGGCATTGTAACTAGATCCACTACCCATTTGTAGTGCATGGCAGGTGGGTAGGTTGGTTGCAAGCCATCACGATGCCTCACATTTGAGTACATTTGGCATACCATGCATGTTTCCACATATTGGGAAATATCCTTGTACATTCCTCTCCACCAATATTTTTCCTTTATTTTGGTATAAGTGGCCCACACACTTCTATGCCCAGCCCAGAGACTCTCATGGAACTCTTTCACAAGCTTCCCTTGAGTCTCTTTATCACATACGACTCTCTGTGGCATAGCATTCCTCTGTTTAGGATGTTTCCAGAGATACCCATCCTTTAGAAAGTAACCATATGCTTTTCTGCGGATCCTCTTAAATTCTGAGTCAGACCAATCCTCTTGCTTTGTCAGAGTGCTCAAATATTGACCAATAAGCAACCAATCCCCTTCATATATTTCCTCAATAAAAGACTCAAGTGCATTTGATAGGCAAATATGATCCCCCTTTGCATATGCTGTAGTATAGAACTTTGTACCCACATCATCAATGTCACTAACCATCTCTTCCTCATCTTCATACCTGGCTCTTGATAGCATATCTGCAACTGGATTATCTTTTCCCGCAATATGCTCAAACTCAGGATTTAGTGACTTGATATAAGCAATCCACCTAAGCATAGCAATATCTGGAGTGGTACAACTTGCTATCATCCCAAGAAGTGGCAAGCAATCAGTCTCCACAAGTACAGATGCCCCAATAAGATATTCTTTTTCACATTTTAGAGCAGTGACTATCCCCCATAATTCTCTCTTGATCTGTGGATACTTTCGCTGCCGAAAGCTTAATACCTTTGCTCCAAATCTAATTACATACCTATGATCATCCTCATCATCTTGCCCTACTGCCCATCCAATCCCAATAGGACTAGTATCAACTGTAACAATCACAGGCCTGCCACACTCATAATCTGCCTTTCTCAAAATGGGTGATGATTGGAGCAAATATTTCAGCTTCCGCATAGCTTTAATATGTACTGCACTCCACAAAAATTTTTGATTTTTCCTCAAAAGCTGATAAAGAGGATCTGCTACATGTGCATAGTGTGGGATCCAAATAACATAAAAGACGCATGCTCCAAGAAATCTTCTCAGCTCTGTAACATTAATGCATATTTCCTTCATTCTTTGTATTGCGTCTATCTTGGCTGGACAAGGACGGCGTCCACTAGTACTACAAAGATGTCCCACTATTAGCACTTCACCAACCCCAAACACTGATTTCTGCCCAGATAAAGTAAGATTCACTTCTTCAAGCCTGGATAGAATCATGTCACAATCCTTTATATGATCTGCCACAAACTTGCGGCACCCTTTTGAATCTAAATTCCCATCTTTGTCTTTCTCCTCACAGCCCTTTATTGGCACATCATCCAAAAATGGCATAGTTTTTTGTGGTATGAAGTCCCGTAAGACTTTATTCATTCCATTCATCATATGTGCCACTGAGTTAGTGGCTCCCTGTGGTAAGGTACACATCCTTACTAATCCCAAAGGAGTTCTCATTGTGGTCAAGTCCCTGCTTTGCATATCCAGCTGGAACTGATCATATCCCGAATACAAATCACCCATAGAGTATATAGCTTTCCCTGCAAATGCTTCTGCAAACTCATCCACAATTGGACCTGCTCCCACATTCCTGATTGTGACTTTGTTTACAGGTTGCATGTCTTGAATAAAGCGCAATGTCCCATTTTTCTTTGGTACAGTAAACCATCTGTTGGAATATGGGGCACATGAAGGCTCCAAGATTCCCATTCTGATCTTTTCCTTTAGTAATTCCATCAACTTTGGCAAGAGAGCCTTTGGTACTGGAATTGGCCGCAGGTTCCAGGGCACATGTGGAACAGTAAAGATCACCATTGGTGCTGTTACACTTGGATCAACACAACCAATCTCATGCGGCTGAAAGGCAAAAGCTTTCCCATGTTTTACAAGCATCTCCTCAAAGCATTCCCTTTCAACTGGCAACAGAAAATCCCTCTCACCAATCTTCAGCTCTTTCAGAGTTTCTTGAGTAAATTTATGCCCAATTTTCTTCGGATCTCTAAGATTTGGCTGCATAGAAGCTTCATCTATCTTCTCCTTGCTTCCTGGTGGCAAGGGCAAGGCAACTGGTTTCACCTTCTTTGCAACCGTTTTGTATTTTGTATCCACATGAGCATCCATCTCACAATTCATGTTTTTACATTCCACCCCCTCAAATTCCTGGATTATATCATACATCTCCACAGATGACACCTTTATCACTTCATTTCCACCCTGTAAGCATGCTCTTCTCATATCAAAAAGTACATCCATAGTATCTATAAATGACACCTCATCAAGCACCCCTGAAATAAACTCATTCTTCTCCAAAAGACCACACTGCTCAAAACTTTTTTGTTCATTTTGTATATGTTTTTGCATGCCACGCTTTAAATCCTTGCTTTTTACAAAAACCAGTGACCCATAGCTGGAGAATCCCTGAAAATTTGCTGAAAAACTATTTACATTGATTGAGTCCTGCGAGAACTCATTTCCCCTTGTACCATTGGAATCCCGCTTTACAATGGCACCTGGCCAAAATCCCTCATCTCCCTGTAATTCATAAACTCTCTGTTTATCTTTGGGAGTGACTGTGCCCTAAGAAATTCACGATTCCTTTCATGATTAATGCAAACTGTCAAAAACTGAACAGCCTTTTTGCCATCTTTACTCCTTATTCTTGCATAAGCTGAACCATCATCCAAAACCTTTGTTTCCATCCTTACAGCTGTAATGTAGGGTTGCCCAAGAATGAGGGGATACGATGACATCTCCTGAACAAAGAAATTCTGATCATCCTTCACATCCCCTATAGTTACCCTTACATTTGGACATGCTGCATAAAGCTCTCCAGATGAATTATTAGCTGCTTTAATCATCCACCCATGATCCACATCCATTGGCCACTTACATTTGTTGTAGAGATTTTTAGCCATAAGATTTATTTCAGACCCATGATCAATTAGAGCGACATATGGCTCTTCCAAATCACCTATCTTGACAAGGGTTTCAGTGGTGGCTCTTGCCCAATGGCTCCTGGAGTAATGACTTTTTGTAAGAACTTCTTTTTCGTCATCCTCTTCCACAAAACGCACTTGTCGTGCCCCATCAGCAGAGTGATTACATTCCACCACATTTTCTCTCTCTTCCTTTTTCTGTACCTGTACACCATGAGTCTTAGAAGTGCTTGCTTCCCCTTGTGATGGAATAGATTCAATTATGGACTGCCTTTTTCTTCGTATAATATCAATTATCTCATCATGAAATTCTTTCTTTGCAATCCCCAAGACTTCCCCTAGTGTGAATTCCACCCTGCTGTTTAGAATTCTCTCTTCAAGCACCTTTTTGAGATCTGTTGCAACTTCAATATCAGATTGAAGCTTGTAGAGTGGACTTTTTCCTTTACCCTTCTCCTTCATTTTAACTGGCACTTCTTCCATTGAAACATCATGTGGAGGTCTGCTTTGCTGTGGAGGCATATGTGATGGCCCAGGATCCTTCTTTTCACTTCCACGTGTAACTCTTTTTGATGGCCCTCCTTCCTCATTTTCCCTTTTACGTTTCTCCTCTACCTGTGCCTCATTATTTTGGCATTTGGCAATATAGGCATGAATGGATAAAGAATCCACAGGCTCCTCCCAGCCAGTCTCAAGGCGTATACAATCACCTGCCTCATGCAAAGCTTGCTTTGACACTTTCCTTGATGCAATTAATTCCATTGTTGACGGCCAAAAATTCTCATTCTCATAATCCTCATCATTCTCAAATCCCTGCTTTTGTTGACCAACCTTTAATCCATAGGTTGCTGCCTCGATCATAGAAATGGCATGACTAGCAACCATATCCTCTACCAGCTTTTTCATCCCTCCTTTCCCAAAGTTTGTACTCAGCGGAAGACCAGTCTCTGTAAGATGGATTTTCCCATCTTTGAAGAACACAAGTTGATTCTTAAGAGCTTCTTTATAGCTGGTACAATCCTTCTTTGCATGCTCTGGGTCATCACACCATATGCATCTATATGTAAACCCTTCTTTGATTTGAGGCCTTTGCATAGAAGCCTGCCCCAATGGTAGACCTTTTTCTTCGATCCTGGACATCTTTAATTTTAAATCACGCATACCCTTGATAAGCTCATCCATCGGCCCATCTATCTTAGGAATTGTGGCAGCTGGCTTGGATAAACTCTCAGGGGTAACAGCAGCTATGGGGGTTGCAGATCCCATCACCATTTTATCCCTCCTCCGCTGCCGCTTTGCTAACATAGTGACTGCATCCTCAACATCATTCCAATCACTCTTTAATCCTTGCTCTGTATTTTTATCCTCAAGGAGGATTTCCAATGTCTCCTGGAGATCTTTCCCAGCTGCCTGCAAGAAGAGCTCTGTCTTTTCTCTGTCTAAAGTTGCACGCTCTATTCTTGACAACTGGGCATAACGCTTCTCAAACTCCCTTAGCAATTCTGTGGCAGAAATTCCCATTTTAGGTTTTGTGACCCATTCCAAAAAAGTTCGTTTAGTCACTCTCTCAGAATCCTCCATGAAGTATTCATCCTTTAAAGCAAGTTTGAATTCTTCCCAATTTCTGCCACCCTGTGCTGTCTGCAATCCCTTTATGCGCTCTCTTATTTCAGGAACGCATACCAACTCGAAACTCCGAACCATATCCTCCTCAGTTACCCTGTTTAGCTCCATCTCCTTTATATAATTGCGCAGATACTTTGTAATGTCCTTTCCATCAAATTGATCTACCTTTTTCACAATTGATTGTAAGGCTTTGGTCATGGAAATCTGTCCCCTCTCAGCAGCTTGTTGCTGTTGCATGTACATGGAAAACATTTGGAACATCTGCATAACTCCAGGGTCAAAATGAACCCCCTGGTCCTCAGAATTCTCAGCCATAGCTTCCCTGTATGTTTCACTACACTCTCACCCTAGCAGTTTCACGTCGGGTTCACCAAAAACTGTCGTGAAGTGTGCGGTACAGCCAGGAAAGTACGAAACTTCTAGCTGTGAGAGTGAATGTCAATTCCAACAAGGTATTTCACGTACAAGACTTCCCAAGGAGTATTGAACATCATTATTTCCATTGATAAATACATGTGTCCTCTTCCCTCAATACATCCTTGATTTCATCCAGATAATTGCACAGATTTGCATGAAATCCTTTGAATCATTTTCATGTGGGCATAATAAAGCTTTCTAATTTTTCCAGTATGCATGTGTTACATCCAGTGCCCTCAAAACCATTATTTCGAGATATCCTTTATCACCTGAAAACCTGCCTTAATATCCTAACATCTCACAAGCAAAATTTTGCATTTGGCATAGCTTTGTCATACTCATAATTTTCAAATCCATATGAGAAGAAAGTAAGGCAAATTTCCCTCAGCTTCAATGCATTTTTCACCAATCATCGAGCTCCAAATTCTTTAGCCTTTTCCCCATGGTCTCGCTATTCATTTCCATTTTCTTTTTGATTTATCAAACATTCGATTTTCTCCATTCACATAGAGCAAGTTAAGAGAATAAATAACAAAAAGAAAACTCCACTTACGATTCGCACACGTGGATCTTCTAATTTGTTTTCCCAAATATATTCAGCTCGCCGATTATGCGAGGGATAATGAAGTGGAGAAGCATCGCTGCAGACTGGTTTGAAAATGATTTTCCCAATAAATACATCATTAAGTAGCTCTAGAATTACTCTATAATTCTAGCACCTACAAGGCATAATCAGATAATATATTCAAAGAGTTAAATTTTCTGGTAGATTTGGACGCTGAACTTCAACGCTGCAGAAAAATCTCCACACACTGGTTTTCGCCGTGAAGCTCCGGCGCGTTTTCTCTTTCCCACGGCGATTTCGGCGGCCCCCCCCTCCACATTCTGCCAGCTGTCCATGCCATAAGGAAAGGCTGCGCCTTTTCTAGAAATCTCCCAACATTTTGTTAACCTTAGCACTAAGGTTATAAAACATAACCTTAGCATTAAGGTAGCAAACCTTAACCACAAGACTACCAAGGCATTAGCACCTCTATGAAAACATACTTACTAGCTCCATGTTCCCTATCTCCACTCTCCGCATTAGATATACGTAAAATACATATGCTTCTACATGATGATCCATGAAATCCAAGTGCAGTTTTCTATCCGAACATTTCCCCAACATTCAATGAACTCTAGAATCTCCAATTGCCCATTCAAGTATTTCTTCATGCCTTTATAAATGCATTCCTTTGAGCATTGGTATACCCTCATGCCATCATATATTTCTGGATGCTTCTAACTTGCCCATGAACTCTGAGTAACAGCAAAAACATCATCCTCCATACTCATATACAAAAAACTCCTAAATCTGACTCAGCCTCAGCTTGTCTTATTGAACCTCATATACAATATGAACATATGTACATGGCATCATATAATGACTCGTCATGGCACATAACCTCATGCACCTGGATGTGTATTTGATGAACTCACATGCACGGTTTCACATCATAGACGTGCCATGGCACGACACCGGGCCTAGAAGACTCCCCTCGCTCAGAAGGCACGGGCGATTCCACCATGGGAAAAAATATTCTAATGGGGGAATTACTCTAATGAGTCAAAGTCTTAACTAGTTAAACTAATCTGACCGAACCTAAAGTCACATAGTCAGATCAAGAAGAGACTTGCACCTGGTCCATGGAATCGCTGCTTTTTTTCTCATTTACGAGGCACAACCGCTGATCCCCTCCCATATAGAACAAGGTTTTCTTAGGATTTAAACTAATTAACGTAACTAATCGTATCTAGTTGTGGTTCTCAAGAATCCTCAGATCCATCTTAACACTATCCGGCCCATGGGTTAGCCAACCACCTGACCACTGTATTGGTGAGATTCTTTTATAGGTCCCCTAGCCAGCGATTCATGCAAAAATTAAGGTAGGCATACCACGTACACACCCAATATGAAATTACCATTTATAACAGATTTGACTCGCTTTAAAGCAATCCTTCAATAGAAATCATAATATTTTTTATCATCGTTTTTTAAAATTTCGAGTCCTTTGTATTACAATAATATCCTCTGGACTCTCCGTTGAAGACCAGCTGGCCAACCAATGAGATCCAGTATCAAAATTTGGTTCCCAAAAATCTTTCCTTTTAGTCCATCCAAAATCTTCCTCGGAGGTACGCATGGGTGTCCTAGCAACCGCGAGCCCGTGCATCGCCTGGTCAGAACCCTCTAGGATCCTCCTTAGGTGTCCTAGTACTTCACTCAAGGACCGCCTCGTCGGTCCTCGCCTATCGTACCGGAAGCGCACCATTTTAACCGTACTACCAAGGCTGGTCAAGACCTCGGCAAGCTTTGCCGTGAGCGACGTCCCTTCAAGACTCCACGCCAGCTACTCCAACAAACCTCCTCTTAGAAAAACATAAGCCAAATGCTTCCTCCAGCATTCTGGTGTAAAACCCTTGAATAAAAAAAATAGAGGTTCCAATGCAAGTAAAATTTCAATTTGAGATTGGTTCCAAAAACCCTTTTTTCATGATTCCCAGTTTCATAATGAGGATCCTTGATCTCTCATCAGGGTAATCTACCCATCATTCAATCTGATTGTCCAACTAGATTCTTGGTGAGTTCAGTTAGGAAAAACTAGTTTAGTACCGATAGTCTATTCTTAGGATTAGTACCTGGAATTGGTCACAAATTTTTTACTTGATTCACATTGAGAGATGGACAAGTAGGTTTACTATCCGTTCCTCTCATAGTCTAACTAAATTCATTCAATTTAATTCTACAAGGATTCTCTTCAGATAAATATCTAGTTTTGGGTAAATATCCATTTAGTGATTGTACAAATTAAAATATCCAAAGATATTCCTTCTATCACATAATTTCTCAACCTTAATTCATTAGGTAGAATTATGGTGGAAATTTATCTTTTGACACTAAAATTTAATTCAAATCCATCTTTTCTTAATTATCCTAAAAATTCTTCTTTTTAACTAAATATCATACCTATTTTTTTGAATAAACTTGAATTCTTTCTTTTTCTCATTTTAATGAGTGCAATCCAATTATCATGGGAATTCCTCTTTTACCATAAATTAAATCTATTTAAAATTCTTCTCAAAAATTACATAAAAATATCCATTAATTCCATTAAGCTCAAAATTTCACTTTTCTCATTTAAATATTTGAATTCCAATATGGTGGAAATTCCTCTTTCATCATTTAAACTTATCTATGCAAAAACTAAAATTTCTCTTAAACTTTAAATACAAATCTTCATTAATTCCTTTACACTAGTAATTACACTTTCCTCATTTAAATATTTAAATTCCAATATAGTGGGAATTCTTCTTTCATCATTTAAACTTATCTATGCAAAAAGATAATTTAAACTAAATTTTCTCTTAACATTTAAATAAAAATCTCTATTAATTCCTTTACACTAGGAATTATACTTTCCTCATTTAAATATTTGAATTCCAATATGGTGGGAATTCATCTTTCATCATTTAAACTTATCTATACAAAAAGAGAATTTTAACTATTTTTTCTCTTAAAATTTAAATAAAAATCTCTATTAATTCCTTTACACTAGGAATTACACTTTCCTCATTTAAATATTTGAATTCCAATATGGTGGGAATTCCTCTTTCATCATTTAAACTTATCTATACAAAAAGATAAATTTAACTAGAATCTTTTTTTTAAATTTTTAATAAAATATACATTATTTTAGCATCATAATTTTTCTCTTACTTCATTAGAATACATGGATTTCCATTGTCATGGGGATTACTCTTTTAACATAAAAATGGATTACTAATTTTTTTTTTCTAATTAACTTTTTATGCATAAACATAAAAATTAATATGAATCCCAAGTATTCCACCTGGTCAACAAAGAAAGAACTGTATTTGATCTTCTTTGTAAAGAGTTGGTGTTTCCTTAGGATTTCCAGGACCTTGTGCACATGATCTTCATGGTCTACAGCATTCTTTGAGTATACCAAGATATCCTCAAAGAAGACAAGAACAAAATCATCCAAGTATTCTCTGAGAATATCTTGCATAAGACGATTGAATGTCACCGGGGCATTAGTCAATCCAAATGGCATGACTGTGAACTCAAAATGTCCATAGCAAGTATTGAATGCTATCTTTGGGATGTCCTGTTCCTTGTTTCTGATCTGGTAGTACCCAGATTTGAGATCTATATTTGTGAATATTGGGGTCCCACTTAGCCAATCTAGAAGTTCATCAATCCTAGGAATAAGATACTTATTCTTAATTGTTAATTGATTCAGTCCTTTGTAGTCAATACAGAGTCTTAACATTCTATCTTTCTTCTTTTGAAAGAGAACGGGCGCACCCCAAGGTGAGACGCTGGGTCTAACGAATCCCTATTCTAACAGTTATCTTAACTGTTCCTTAAGTTCTATGGCTTCAGGGACTGGCATTTTGTATGCACACTGGGCTACTGGCTCAACTCTAGGGGTTGATTCGATCTCATGATCTACTTCACGAGATGGAGGCATCTCAGTCAGCTCTTCAGGAAACACATCTACACACTCACTTAACCACTCTGGTCCTTTAGCCTTGCATTTTATGTCTACTGGATTCATTTTAACGACATACACAGCTTGCCTCTTTTTGAGCCCTTTTAATAATTTGGAAGCCTTGACTAATTGTAGCACTGGAGATCTGAAAATTTCAATTCCTTGAACTTTACTCTCGTGAAGGTCAAGGAAAGAGATGGTTTCTTTGTGACAATGAATGTCAGCCTCATTCTTTTAGAGCCAATCCATTCCAAGGATTATATCATATATTCCGAGGGGTAGGACTCTGAACTGGCACTATGTTACGTTCCCATCTAGGCTAAATTGAATAAGGTCAGTCTCAAGGTGAGTGAAAAGAATCTTCCCACTCGCTAATTCCACTTGCATAGGTTTTGTTAAACCGATCTGACCAAACCTAAAGTCACATAGTCAGATCAAGAAGAGACTTGCACTTGGTCCATGGAATCATCGCTTTTTTTCTCATTTACGAGGCACAGCCGTTGATCCCCTCCCACATAACAAGGTCTTCTCAGGATTTAAACTAATTAACGTAACTAATCGTATCTAGTTGTTTCTCAAGAATCCTCCGATCCAGCCTAACCCCATCCGGCCCGGGTTAGCCAACCACCTGACCACTGTATTGGTGGGATTCCTTTATATAAAGATATGGTTGTGTTTTTGCCTGGGTACCGAGGAAAAGAGTTTCCAAGCCCCCTAGCCGGCGATTCATGCAAAAATAAAGGTAGGCACACGTACACACCCAATATGAAGTTAACATTTATAACAGATTCGACTGGCTTTAAAACAATCCTTCAATAAAAATCATAATATTTATGATCGTCATTTTTTAAAATTCCGAGTCCATTACATTAAAATAATATTCTCTGGACTCTCCGTTGAAGACCAGGTAGCCAACAAACGAGATCCAGTATCAAAATTTGGTTTCCAAAAATCTTTCTTTTTAGTTCATCCGAAATCTTCCTCGACGTACGCATGGGTGTCCTAGCAACCGCGAGCCCGTGCATCGCCTCGTCAAAACCCTCTAGGATCCTCCTTATGTGTCCTAGAACTTCACTCAGGGACTGCTTCGTCGATCCTCACCCATCGTACCAAAAGCGCACCATTTTAACTCTACCGAGACTGGTCAAGACCTCGGCAAGCTTTCCCGCGAGTGATGTCCCTTGACGACTCCCCGCCAACTGTTCTAATGAGCCTCCTCTTAGAAAAACATAAGCCAAATGCTTCCTCTAGCATTCTATAATAAAACGGTCCTTTGAATAAAAAAACAGAGATTACAATGCAAATAAAATTTCAATTTGAGATTGGTTCCAAAAACCCTCTTTCCATAATTCCTAGTTTCATAATGAGGATCCTTGATCTCTCATCAGGGTAATCTACCCATCATTCAGTCTGGTTCTCTAACTAGATTCTTGGGGTGAGTTCGATCAGGAAAAACTAGTTTAGTTTCGGTAGTCTATTCTTTGTGATTAGTAACTGGAATTGGTCCCTCATGAAGTTTTAACTTGATTCAGATCGAGAGATAGACAAGTAGGTTTACTGTCCGTCCCTCTCGTAGTCTAACCAAACTCATTCGGTTTAGTTCTACAAGGATTCCCTTCAGATAAGCATCTAGTTTTGGGTAAATATCCATTTAGTGATTTTACCAATTAAAATATCCAAAGATATTCCTTCTATCACATAATTTCTCGACCTTAATTCATTAGGTAGAATTATGGTGGAAATTTATTTTTTGATACTAAAACTTAATTCAAATCCATCTTTCCTTAATTATCATAAAAATTCTTCTTTTTAACTAAATATCATAACTTTTTTTTAATAAACTTGAATTTCCTCTTTTTCTCATTTTAATGAGTGCAATCTAATTATCATGGGAATTCGTCTTTTACCATAAAGTAAATATATTTAAAATTCTTCTTTAAAATTACATAAAAGTATCCATTAATCTCATTAAGCTAAAAATCTCACTATTTTTATTTAAATATTTGAATTCCAATATGGTGGGAATTCCTCTTTCATCATTTAAACTTATCTATGAAAATAAAATTAACTAAATTTTCTCTTAAAATTTAAATAAAAATCTCCATTAATTACTTTACACTAGGAATTACACTTTCTTTATTTTAATGTTTGAATTCCAATAATATGGTGGGAATTCCTCTTTCATCCTTTAAACTTATCTATGCAAAAAGATAATTTTAACTAAATTTTGTCTTAAAATTTAACTAAAAATCTCTATTAGTTCCTTTACACTAGGAATTACACTTTTCTTATTTAAATATTTGAATTCCAATATGGTGGGAAATCTTCTTTCATCATTTAAACTTGTCTATACAAAAAGTTAATTTTAACTAAATTTTCTCTTAAAATTTAAATAAAAATCTTTTTTAATTTCTTTACAATAAGAATTACACTTTTCTTATTTAAATATTTGAATTCAAATATGGTATGAATTCCTCTTTTATCATTTAAACTTATCTATACAAAAAGATAAATTTACCTAGAATCTTTCTTTAATTTTTAAATAAAATATACATTATTTTAACATCATAATTTTTCTCTTACTTCATTGGAATACATGGATTCTCATTGTCATGGGGATTACTCTTTTAACATAAAAATGGATTATTAGAAATTTCTCTTTTTTTTAATTAACTGTTTATGCATATATATAAAAATCTAATTTTTCATGATTATAATGAGAATCATTCAATTAATCTGGGATGATTAGTCCTAGAATATGGTAGGAATTCCTCTTTTCATATTATGAATGAAATGATTTATATGTTAATTTTTTTAAAATTTTACCATAGCTCTGCTACTATTATTGATAATTCTCAATAATTTGAAAGCATGAAGTTTATAATATCCCTATGATTAGAATAACCATTAATTGAATCAATATCCTATTATGGACTTGATTCTTAATATTTTCATAAATGAAATAGCATAAAAGCATTAACAAGCTACTTATTTAGCCTCTAATTTGACAAGCATAGAAATTACTTTTAGATTAGAGAATTGCTTCATGAGAAGCTTCATTTGAATATAGAATAGGTCATAGGAATGACCATTCTTTGGGGGAGAGAGAGAAATACGTAAAAAATATTATAATTTAAGCATAAATGGAAATTCATGTGTTTTATCAATACAATTCACTAAAGAACTTCAATTGTATTCAAAAGCCATTCAATTGATTGCTTCTCAAGCTGGAGAGGGGTCGAGAAGAGAGAAACATTTGGAGATTAAAGGAAAAAGACCATAAATCACATTTTACCTTCTAGATTGCTTGATTCTTTGATCAAAGTAGAGGCCCCCAACCAATCAATTGGTTTGGTATGTTGATGAAGTTTCCAAGGAAGATTGACGAGCGAGAGAATCTTCAATCTCTTCAATTTGTAGAGGATAATAGAAAATAAGCTTATCTTAGAGTAATACCAGCATACTTTAGTTCACAGATGAGAATACAAAAGAATGAGGGTTTATTTATAGGTGGGGGAGGCCACTAATTGAGTCCAACTGAGTTCTAGAATTTTTCAGCTTCAGTTTGGTTGAATTTGGGACAAGTTTTGGATCAGTTTGGCTCCCTTTTTGATTTGGTTTGATTTAGGAAAGACAACAGATAAAAATATCCTATTATTTTTTAGTTTAAAACTCATCCACACATGTGAAATAGGTGTCTCCTTAAAGGGCCCCCTTCTCTTTACCAATGTGTCAAAAATGAATGATTACTCTAAAATATCTCATTTTTTTATTAATACCTCATAATTTTTAACTAATAAATCTAATACTTAGTCAACTCTTCATCTTATATGGGCATTTACTCATTTTTGGGTATTTTCTTTTATTCTTTGGATTTATCTTATCCCAACACTTGTATTAATCTTATTGGTCCATAGGAACCTTAATCCAAAATTTTCAGAAAATCTTGACCCTTAGGCTAAGGTCTTCTAAATCATTTTTAATTAATTCCAACTGCACCTTGGAAAATCTATTTTGATTTTCTATTTTAGGAAAATATTTTTTTGATATTTGTAGAGTTTATTTATCCAAAAATATTCCAATATTGATTTACCACTCTCTAGAAATTTTTATCTCACTAGGTCAAACAAGGAAAAATAATATTTTCTTGCATTCAAAAACATAGAATGATTACAAGGGATTGAAGTAGAGGCTTAATTGTTATTCATGCTGAGAAGAAATCTTACAAGTATAATGTAACTTATCATAGGGGAACTTACCTTTCTCTCTAGTTTAAGCCTCTTGAACTTTGTAAGCTTAATTAGGTCTTGAATCTCTACTCTCCTACAATTTATCTTCTAAGGAGGAAATTTACTCCTCTGAACATGGACCAAGAATAGCTACATAGTAAGTAGATAGCATAAAATCATAATTAAAACTCATAACACAAAGGGGATTTGTGTCTTGCATTATGATAAAATCACTTGTATACAACTGGTCCTTATTTGTGTTTGGGTACCCCCACACCTGCACCTTGTTCATACTTGGGTATCCAAAACTCAAAAGTCAACTAAATAGACCTTGGACATGGCTAGCCTTTTACAAAGATTACATTTGTTGATACTGCCATTACATGGATAGCTTGGACATGGCTAGATTCTTACAAATGATAAATTTGTCTATACTACCATTACATATAGCACTTATCACTTTCTCTCATGTGTAGCAGAGTGTAACTATGAACCCTTTGGATGAGGTTAACATCCCCCTGAATACATACAATGTTGTCCTTAGGAGTTTACCTATTGTTTGAAAGGCAAATCATCAAGAGTGTGTGAGTAGTAGTTCATGTAATTTTGCCACATGGAAGGAGTTTATTTAAAATATGGAAGTATTATCCAAAATCCTATGTTAATCATATCTTCAAAAGTTTGTGCATGTATGGAAGTGTGAGGAGTGTAGTGGATGTTAGTAATACCTGATCATTCTTAGTTCTAGACCTTTGTTCTTATCAAACTATAAGTTATTCAGGAAAAATGACTCAAACTTTTATTTAGATTGGTGGTCGATACACCACGGATATCTTTAGAAACCTCCAAGTTGCAACAATAACTTGATTGATTATACTCTTCCATGCCTTAATGAGAAAAAGGATACATTGTCATAAGAATTGGATGCTCTTGAAAGGTGCAAGTTGGAAAATGGAAAGTTGTAACAAAAGCATGAATTCTTCTCCTTCTCTCACCACAAAACTCCAATATCGGTTTATACCTATGTTATATTAGCATGTAGCATGGATCTAATTCCCTTGGAAAATGCATCTAAGACTTATATTGGCTTCATTGTTTAGGAAATACTTATGTCATTCTATATTTATCTTGGCTATATTTCATAGTTTTTAATGAGATGAGGATTCTCTTTATCTTGTTCATATCTATGTACCATCATCTCTATGTCATCCCCTTATGTGTGTGTTGCACATAAGGGGATGAGGATTTTAATGAGATTAGGATTCTCTTTATCTTGTTCATATCTATGTACCATCATCTCTATGTCATCCCCTTATGTGTGTGTTGGATTCTTTTGCCTCCACATGTGGTAGTTGCACATAATTATCTAGCTTGATTTCTAAAATATACTTCTAATTATGTGTTGGCTAAATTTTATTGCTTTTCCACACTCCCTTAAGGTTCCTTTTCCACTCATAAGTGGTAGCTCAATCATATCTAGCATTGTATGACATTCAAGGTTTTTACTAGGCTAAAAGTGTACACCTAACTTGTGGCATCATGAAAGGATGTTACTCTAAACAAGGAATTGAGCCTTAACTTAGAATTTAGTATAATTTATTATACCAATATGGACCATGCTCTCGTCCTCATCCAAAGGTGTAGCTATCATAACTTCTCTTTGACTTTGTTTGTTGTTGGAGATCTTCAACTGTTATTGCTAATGCCCCAATGTCTCTAGCTTGACCTTTAAAAATCATTATTTTTGGTTATGCTTCCACTAAGTTCTCATGATCTAAAGGATCAGTAGGAGGGACAAGTGATAATAGTGAGGAGGAGAGAGAGAGTTATTAGGCCTGATGGGGCTCACTGAAAAATATGTAAGTATGCTACATGCGATCATTAGGAGGGGTTTTAAACCAATATTCTGAGAAACATTTACAAAAATGTACTTACATAAAGGGGTTTAAAATGGTATTTTGAAAAGAACTTGTAAGTTTATAAAGAAAAAGAGATCATTATATTAAGTCAAAGTTCACAAAAGGGTATTTTTTAATACCGTTTGAATGCATGTTGTATGTAGGTCTTCCTACAAGTACACCCCCCCATTGAGTCAATGGTGGGGAAGCTTCAAGATGGTTCTGACCATATGGAGAAGTGTTGAGAATACTTCTTGAGACTCTAGAAACTTGGTCCTTCTCTCCCAGAAAGGGGTGGGGTGAGCCCACTTTGCACTATAGACCACTTGTGTAGTTATTTCCTCTACCATCCCTTGTATGAGATAGCCTTACATCCTTCATCCTTTTTCTTCGAGTAGTGGGAATATAGAGGGTTAGTAGGTGAATAGTGATGAGGAGGAAAGAAATAATAGTTACTAATATTTTCACTTACATGACCATTACAGGCCTCACCTTCCTTCGGAAGGTGAGATGAAGAAGTCTTAAAGTTAGAGGACAATTTCACGAGATAGGTAAGTTCTCTCTCTCTTTCTATTATTATGTTTCATCTTTCTGGTCACGGGGGAAGTGTTGGTAGAATCAAATAATATATGTACTTCTTGCTCATGGTGAACATTAAGTATAATCAAGTGTAGGGGATATATATATAGAGCTTGACCCTTCCTTAGCTCGAGAACCCCCATAAATATATCCATTATGACTATGGGATGAACATATCTTGTGGTATTTTGTTAAATTAATGCCAAATCTCCTTGGGTTAGCTCCTGACTTAGATTTATGTTATACTGATAATAGAGAGTGTTAGTGAAATAAATAACAAGGTAAAGGTCTATGTGTAAGGGCCCCAGGAACCATTGTGGAAGGTCAACCAGGGGGGCTTCTCTTTCCACACTAACTTATGGAAAAAATTATCATTGGCTTTGATTAGCTCCCTGGGGTAGCTTAGTTGTTGTTGGAGAGCTATTGCACCTGGGCTTCTTGGTCAGCTAATACACTGGCTACGTCTATTTCTCTTTGTTTGGCGGGCTTTAGTGAGCTATAGGTTCTGAGTGGCGAGGCCATATGTCTTCTTTGTGAGAATTTCCACCTCTATTTCTCTTTGTTGGTGGGATTCACTGAGTTGTAGGTTCTAAGTGGTGAGGCCATCTCTCTCCTTTGTGAGGATCACCATGTCGTCCTATAGACCTTCTCTGATTGTGTGTGCATCAAAATTTTGTTTATTTAGATGTGAGATTTGATGGCTTTATATCATGTTTACCTTTTTAGGCTGCAAGCCCTACAAGGATTCTTTGAGATCTCTGGCCTGTACTTCATAAATCTCACAACTTTTTTCATATATTTCCTTTGCTTGCACTAATTAACCTTCTAAAGTTACCATTTACACCTTTAAGCTTGTTTTAGTAGCCTACAACTCCTCCTTTTCTTCTAGTGTTTTTTCAAGGGCATAACAACTATTTTTGCGAGGCTGCGATTGTGTATGGTGGTCCTTTTTTGTGAGGCTCTCCACCTAGATTTGCAACTGTGTATGGTGGTCTTTTTCATGTATAACCTCCTACCTATGCTACTCCAGTTGTGCAAGGAATTCTTATACTTTTGTGTTAAGAGCCTGGTGTCTCCTTATGCTTAATCTAGATGTCCTTGTGCCATTACTTGGGCATTTACCTTTGCTAGGGTACTATCTTGTCTTTTTAACATGCAATTGGTAGAGGCTTACATGTGGAAATTTATCTCCATCATTTGGGTTGATAAGATATTAAGGTCCAAGACATAGGCCTCCATCTCATAATGTTCTCTTTCACCCTGTTTCAAGTACTCTTTTACCCTGTTGTACTTGTTTGAAGGTAGTGAAGGAGATCCTTCTTGATCTCATGTATAAAGCCCTCCTTGATGTTGTGTCTTTATCCTGTAGCCAGAGGGGAGGAGTGATTTAAATTATTCCTCTTATTTTTTCTCTTCTTCCCACTTGTGCTTTGCTACCAATTCCTCCTCATTGCTAGAGCTGCTTTGAATGCCTTCCATCTATTCATTTCATGACTCG
The DNA here is from genome assembly GCF_041138505.1 of Cibotium barometz. NCBI lineage: Eukaryota > Viridiplantae > Streptophyta > Polypodiopsida > Cyatheales > Cibotiaceae > Cibotium > Cibotium barometz. Next base: position 21,442,371 of record NC_141057.1, on the reverse strand, counting down.
GGTGTAGACACTTGGGCAATTAGTTCCTCCAACTAGAATGTCTCATCTAAATCCCAAGGAGGTGCCACTTTTTGTGTTTTTGTGGGGCCAAGGTAGGCTTCCCTTTTGGTTTTGTATGATACTCAACACCTCAAGCTCCAGAATGGGCATGCTAGGGAGAGTGGCCTCTTCATGTATTTTTCATGGTTGTGGGTCCTTGCAAAGATGGAGAAGGCAGTGGTGGTGGGTTTCTTGGAACCTTGCCTACCATACTTTCCTTCTCCTTTTCATGAGTTGGGGCCGAGGATGTTGGGAGAATAGAGATCGGTCATTAGGGGTTTGTATTGACCCTCTTATTCTTTGCATGTTCTATTGGCGGGGAGCCCAAGTCAAGCATTCCCATCAAATCCTTTTACTCTGCTAGCACTACCGAATGCTCTTGTAATCACTTCTGGAATGCTTCTTTATCCAGGGATATCTCTTTGATTCTTGGGAGTGGCTCTCTAGGATCCGGGCAGCGTGTTAAGCACATATGTGAGGATATACTGGTTGACCACTTTACTTCCATGCTTGGCCAAGTAATGGGTGAATTCCCTATGTAGAATGCTAGCCCAATCATCTTTGTCACCTTTGTGCAACCTGTAAACCTAGTGCACTATTGTATATGTCTGGCTTGACTTTAATAATCATTGATGCCACACTCATCATGCTTTATTTAGCTTTGGATCCTTGAGGGTAGAGATTTCAACACCGTTGTTGACTTTGATGGCTTGGAAAATATCCAAGAAATCCAGCTTCTTAGAGAAGGGCGTGGGATTAGAAAAAAACTTTCCATGCATGGCTTCCTGGATGAGTTTTCCTATAATCTATATTACCTTATTTGACCGGTCTATGTCGGTGGGGTTGTTCCTCTTTTGGATCCTTGCTAGTAAGAGGCTAGGAATTTGGCATGACCTTGGTGTACACCTTGCATTGTACTTCTTCTACCCAACTTATGAGCCCTATTTAGTTAAGCTTCTCTTTTACCTCTGTGTTATTCTCACACTAGTTGCATACACCTAGGAGAGTGGTACTAAAAACACACATTTTTGTTCTCCACCATTGTCTTGGTATGGTTGAGTATGGTGGTGCTGTTGCATTGATCCACAAGGGGCATGAGGAGGTAGCTAGTCTTCTAATGGAAAGGTCTAGCTACTTTTTCTTTGGCCTTCTTATTTGGGATTCTACCATCTCCCTTTGAGGATATTGGTGACTGTGGGTCCTTATAACAGGGGTCAGGATTCACATCCTTACCTTCCATGCTACTAAAACAAAGAGAGTTTTATCAGTTCATCACTGATTGGCAGGAGTACCATTTCTCTTGTTAGAGTTTTTTTTCTTAAACTAAGTTTTGAATGTTAGCACATAACTATTTGAGGGTACTAGAGGATGAATTATAGCTCTTTAGAATGACTTAATCAGACTATAAAATCATGGTTTGATATACCTCATGGCCTTCACCCATTGGGAAGTGAAACATTGGTATTAAGGATTAAGAATTGGGACTATGCATGATGGAAATTTATTCGTGATTTTGTGCATGATTGTTGGTGATGGTAATGAATGTATGTGAAGTAGCAGGTGTGTAGGCAGAAAGTTGAAGGAGGAAGCTTGAAAACTCGAGAATGGAAAAGATAATGAAAACAATGAAGAATACTTCACCTACTTATTGCCTGTGGGATCACAGTTAATGCATGTGACATGTGGTAGCATCTTGATTCTTACTAGCATAGAAGTGCAGAGGCTGTGACCACGCCTACTACCATTGCTGTGATCACATCAACAGTGGCTATAATCATGGCAAACAATAGTAGGTGCGTTATCACGGTTCCAATCATGTCAAGTGATGCATCAAAATAAAACTTAATTCAAGCACAAGCTATCACAACACATCCTGAGGGCTCAATATATTTTAGTTTTGGTTCATTTTCTATGGCATGATTCTATAGGGTTCAAATTCACGGCCGTGATTTATGCGAAATCACGGTGATAGAAATGTGAGTGTATAAACATGTGAGGTTTGAGAGTGGAAGATGATGCATTGTAGGAGTAATTTATGGCTTCCAAGATGGGAGCCAAAAATCATCGCCGCGATTCTATAAAATCACGAGTGGTGAATTTGATTGAATTGTGAGTGAAGTGATTTCTACAGGGTTGTTAGTTTCCTTTTGTAGTGTTAGCTCCATGGCAATGAAGATTGATTTGGAATCTTCATTAGGCTCTATGATATCAACCTCGTCCACCTCTACATGTTCATCACATAAGAATCCTATTTGTTTACCCTTTGAGCACTACTCTCTTAAGTGAACGGCCACCTTCCTTTCATCAACATTAAAGTTTTTGAAATGGTTGTAAGTTAGGCTCTTCATTCTCTTCCTTTCTTTCCAATGCTTTTTTTCATTTCCTTCTCTCCGATCTTGTGATCTTAGGGGTTTCTTAGCTCATGTTTTTCTCTTGAGGTGTTTGTAGCATTATTTGGCTTAACTTTTCTCCCCAACTCTTAGACAATTCCTCATGAATTTTAGTGGTTTAGACGTATCTAGCATCCACGGGACCTCTTCTAAGAATATTACTATGATTAGCGCATGATAATGGTTCTTCTTCATCCATCTTCGAAACTTCAACCTTATGTTTGAATATGAAGCTTCTTTCCCGTTCAGGATCTTAGTCTTTCAAAGAGCTTTCCCATGACTTGTCCTCTTGGAAATAGCAAGATTTTAAATCTAATTGCGACAAAGAAGCTTCGTATCTCACAGGTTCACCTAAAAATATGTAAGCATATCACGTGAGTTCAAATGAAGGGGTTTTTAAATTCAAAATTTTAAGGTAAATTTATAAAAATACATTTTTAGAATGGGTTTTTTAAATTGCCTAAAAAAAACCTGTAAGTTTATAAAGAAAAAAGGGGTCATTTTATTCATGAAAAATTCACAGGTAAGGGATTTTTAAAAACCCCTCGGGCCTTGAATGCACGTGATACATAGGGTTTCTTTGTAGTGCACCCCTCGAGCTTCGTATTCAGCCGTGCAAGGTTGAAGTTTTAAAGATGGATAAAGAAGAAGCATTAATGTGTGATGGCCTCATCATATGCACCATGATGATTAACATTTCATCCTTCCACAAACTTTGTTTCATACTTCTCTATGACATCTATTGTGTCCAATAAATCCGTCTAGTTTTTTGCGAAAATCATCATTCGGTAGAGAAGCATATAAGATGTTCTCTTCTTGTTACACTTTGTAGTTGTTCGTAGGTTGCACATAACTATACTAAGGTTGCATACTAATTATACTAAGTTTTGTTTTGGAATCATTTCCAAACAACCCTCCATCCATGGAATGTGTCTTCCATGTATGTACGTCCACTATTAGGATTTGTGAGTCCTTTAGGTAAATGTGATCCGTGGCCTAGCCTTGATGAAGAACTAGCTTAGTACTCTTCATAAAAGGTTTACCAAGAATCATCTCGTACAAATCTACATGCCGAATAAAATTCATGACCACAAACGTATGGAAATAGCAGAATGAGTAGAGTTTCAATTTTTAGATTCTATAAAACTTGCATAGGCTATGACATGGTATCGTAACCATTTTTACAATGGGTTCATTGGTTTTTTCCATTTTTTCAACATTTCTTTGTGACAATACTTATCTAGTTCCACCATCAAGAATAGTAAGAGCTTGATAACTGCACCACTCGAAGTGTTACATTTATGTTATCACTCTCATAATACTTTCCCATTTGGTTGATCAGTATTTGAACTAGTTCTTGTAGATCATCCATTCCTTCAAACAATTCTAAATCTTCCTCGATAGGCAAGGGTAGTTCTTCATTATTTTAGTGGATTGGTTTGCATTTTTCCTTCCACCCAATCTTTTAAATCAATCCAAATTTGGGGGTTTCCTCTCAGCCAGGTTCCACTTGGCATTTTTATCTGTGCATGGAGAGAAACATTGTTAGCCCTACCACATCTTTGGGCATTGAAACTCAACCAACATCATTATTTTATAATTCTAAAACATGATTTATTGAGTCTTACAGAGGATAGTTTCCTCCTTCTTCAAACATTCTTTAGGACAAATCGTTCTTCCCTCTTTCTTAGAAGTTGGTCTTACTCTTGCTATGTTTTGACACAGGTTCTTGCACATTCAACTATTTTGTCTTCCTTGTGGTGTTTCATCTAGGATATATTGTTTCAGTAGCCCGGCTGGCTTGTTACTATTCTTCTCAAACCTTCTTTGGCTTTCCTAGAGTAGGGTTGATGATGCCCTCTTGTTTCTTTATTTACTTCTTGGCATTTGGATACTCGCCCACCACCCCTCTTGGTGTCTTGGGTCCATCAGCCAGTTCCGCTTCTTTCTTTGTCACCACTCATTTTTTTCTTGTCAACACATTATTGTGGCTTGACTCAATGGTTACAATATTCACAACTGCTCACTTGTCCAATCCATCCTAAATTGCTATTACAGAGTCTCTTCATCCCACCTTCTTAGCCCTTTCTTCTTGACGTATGGATAGAAGATTTAGCTAAAATTCTCCATTATTTTTTGGGGTCTTTAGTACTTACACACGAGTCATGACATTAAATGGTGTTGCCACCATCCTTGATCACACCCCAATCATTCAAAGTCTCATGGCTAGATTAGTGGTCATTAAATAAGGACAATCTTTGATTAAATGGTCAATTTTGCATTTTACACAACTCAAACCTGGGTGTGTACTTACTTGACTATTCTACAGGTTCATTGCATTAACTCAGCCACACGGTGAGATCCTTGGTTGTGATAGCATTGCGTTGGGGCTCTTCTTATTATGGCATTAATCTCCTTGCCCTTCCGTTATAATGTAGCCTAGAACACTAGTGCTCATGTGTTCCCTTGCATCAAAAAATACTATGGGATTACCTCCCAAATGTCATCTAACTCCTCCATGGTTAGTTTAGATTCCCATACATATTATCCTTCTTCTCTCATCTCTTCAATGATCATTTAATTAATTGACATTATTCGAGGTGGTGGTTGTGGTGGCAAGACAGATGGTGGTATAAGCACTTTAAGTACTCTATACATTTTCCTCATTTGGTTTTGCATATTTGATAAATTTTCCCCTGGAGCATGCCCGTTTCCAAGTGAAGGAGGTAAAGCTAATAATTACTATGCAGAAGGTAGCTGAGGTACTATGAAGAAGGTAGCTGAGGTACTATGCAGAAGGTAGCTGAGGTACTTGAGATACATGTAGTTGTTGTAATTGTGACGTGGGTACCTATACATGCTCATATCATGGTTCTCAAGTTTCATACAATGAGCGCAATACATCAATAGGAAAGACCTGCTGTGGATACTCATTAGTGCTTGTGTGATTTTGTTGTGACCTACCATTTTCCGAGCTAAAACCCATGAGCTCCCGAATTAAGGTATCACAAAAGAGGAACAATTACTAGCTTTTTGAGAAAAATCACATGATCACACCACAATTTTTATCCAAGAAATATGGATATATTATTAAATTATGCAAAGCGCTAGGTCACCTGCTAAAGAACCTAGAGGGTGCTGATCATACGGTGCTCAAGCACTGGGTCTCTGAAGATACCCACGTGTGCGTCGGAAAAGAAAATGAGTTGGAGCTATTTTCTGAACATGGGCATGGATCTGGTTGATTGACCTTGCTAGTGTTCAAGGGATAAGTTCATGGCTCTTTTACATGGATCTTGTTGGTTAATCTTGTTGATCCCCGAGAGTCCATATGGTTTTTATGTGATTAAACTCCTAGGTACTATGGGCTAGGAACTATTGAAAAGGCCCTTGAGTGAGCAAGTGGAGCATTGTGGATGTGGATGATGTCATAGGTACGCTGAGGAAGGAATGACTGAAATTGCATTTTATAGTTGGAAAGTGGGAAAGTTGAAAATTGGATCTAGATATTTTGGAGGATTATGATCAGTAATACTATGGTTTCATTTCAAGTTTGCTTTAAAGATAGCTAAATCTGTAAAACGTATTTTCATATTAGGTGCATAAGTGGTGTGTCTAAACTGTATTTTGCATGAGTGCCGGCTAGGGGGCCTGGGAGCTCTTTTCCTTTGGTACTCGGGACAAAACATAACCAAATTTTCATAATGGATCCTATCGATACAGTGGTTGGGCGGTTGGCTAACCCATGGGACTGGATGGGGTTAGTAGGCTGGACTGATGGATCCCTTTAATTAAAATGCTCAAGTTACGATAGTTGAAGAAAATCACGGATAATCTTTGTTCTATGGAAAAAAATCAACAGCTATGCCTCTTTGACGAGGAAAAAAGCGTTGATCTCTATGATCCAAGTGCAAGTTCCTCCCTTGATCTAGCCATGTGATCCGAGGGTTTGGTTGGAATGAAAAAGGGAAGTTAAGGCCTTGACTACGTTAGAATATTTCTCCTGGAGGAATCGCCTATGCTTTATGGACGAGGGAAGTTTTTTTCCAGGTTCGGTTTTTTAAGAACCGAGGGATTAGTCTCTTGTCCGGACATCCGTGGGCGAGGCCTCAAGTGAGAGGCTCTGCCCTATGCAAGAAGTGCTACTTTGGCTGATAGCACCCTTGAGCTCGATGCACACGAGGAGGGGGCAGGGGTCTCACATTTCCAAACGGCTTAGTGATTTCAAGTTTCGTAGGGGTGTGGTCCTTTGTGTCTTCCACATTCTCTCTTTCTCCTTTTGCTTCAGCTCTTCCTTTGAGAACATGGGCCTTGAGAAACGGCCCGATCTTGGTTTTGGTGCTAGGCCTCGTGAGCTTGCCAATTTTCTCTTTGAGGTTATGGAACAAAACCTCCACCCATGCCACTTGTGTGCTAGCCTCTGTAGCTTTGACCATCCCAAAATTCTTTCTAGACATTTTATAGGGTTTGTGTGTAAGGTTGATCACCTCCACTATAAACCTTATCTACTTTTGTCTGTCCTCATCAACATTTCCTGTTATCTTGTATTCCTTTGCCTTTCCTTCTAGTGGGTCAAACTCTGTGATGAGATCTCCATCTTTTGCTAGCTTGATTTCAATCTCCCTCTATATTGGAAAGTAGAATACTTTTAATACATACACGGTCGTGAACTTCTTCTTCTCCCCTGAGGATAGCATGATGACGTTGGAGCATTGAAGCTGCTCCAATTGTTTACTTGCCCTAAAATTGTGTTGCAAATCTTCTCAAGGCAGGTTTTCAAACTCCTTTAGGCCCATCTTCTCCAGCCATTCTACATGCATGTTTGCTTCTTTGTTCAACGTGGATGGGAAGTCCTTGTACCATGGAAAGAGTGTAAGAACAAATCAATGTCATGGGGCTTTACCCAACCACACTCGGGAGCATAAAACATCTCAATCAAGAAGCCAATATGACATGACCTAGCTCACAATTTCATTGGAAAGGTGTGTCACTCACCTCATGAATTCTTATGCTCATATTCTCGTAGGAGACGATGTTGCTGCACAACCACATTCCAAATCTCCACTCCGCCCGCACTCCAAAGGAAGCTTGACCTCCTCTCACTAAGAGAGAAAGAGAGTAGAGAAGAAAGACACTCTATTAGCTCCATAAGAGAATGATTGGTGAGAATACAAATTGAATCTTGTCTTGGCTCCTAGCCTTCACACCTTGGTCGACCGGTTTTCTTCTTCTTCTTAGATTTTGCTACCGAGGCCACTAATAGTTGCTTAAAAACATGTTGGTTTTGGGTCTGTATTCAGGTGATAGCATGAAAAGGTTTGTGATCCGGAGTTTTTAGAATCTGCCTTTGAGTTTGATTACTTATCCCAATCATGTTTAGGAATGTGATGATGGGTCCTATCTTTGGGCTTGTCACTACAATATTTTTGGGGCACTCGTTAATCCATCGACAGTGGTAACATATTGAAGAGGCAGTCTTCTAGCTGTGATGTTAATGTCTCAGTCCCTTCCCATCATAGCAAGTTTGTAAATTGGCTTGACTCCCCCTCTCCCATCCACTACAGGATGAAGCTTTGTGGGGTCTTCAAAGAGGTGGGGGTGGGTTTGATATCTACCTCATATTCTTGGTAATCAATAGGTTCCTCAAAGCTTACTTGATTAAGAGGTGTCACCCTGGGTGGAGGAGGTTGTGGTCCCAAGACGGGTGGAGGAAATGGCATAATGGGTGCATGGTGCATGCCCTTTCATAAGAGTTGTTGCATGGGATGTTCAACCATTTCTTGATTTGTTACAAGACTGAGGGGGGCTGTCATTTGTTGCGGTGCCAGAAATGCTAGCTATGGTCTTGTTCAAAAATCTCGGGCTTTGTGACTATAGCGCCCACAAAAGCTATAGTTACTATTGTAACGAGCTCTTAAAATTGGACATTTGCTAGTGGTATGTCCCTAACAACAACTGGAACACCAATGTAGCTCTCTCCTTGGATACATGTGTGCATTGCTCAAAGCTTTGGTAGCCTTCATTTCCTCTTGGAGGTCTTTTGAGAAGTGAGTCCAAGTCATTTCTACTAAAGTATTACCTTTAGCTATAGGTTTTGTAGTGGTAGTGCTACAACCGCTACCTGACACAACAAACTTAGAATTTGAAGCTTTTACTCCCTTTATCATCAAGTTATCCTCAAGTTGTTGGTGATACCTCTAATGACCAAACCATTATGGATATGTTCATGTTTAAGCCTGTGCATAAATGGATCGAGCACTTGATTGTTGGAAAAGTGCTCATGTAGAGCACAACAAGAGTTGAAATGCGGTAATAAAATCTCTCACTAACTCATCTTCTTCTCTCTCAGCTCTGTGCAACTATGAAGCCATACTCCACAAAGCTCCCTCACACACAAACTGCTTTAGCAATAACCTTCAAAGCCCAGTAAAGTTTAGACGCTCTTCAACTCTCAGAGTCTGATACCAATCATCAACCTTGCCATCAGTAGTAAGACTAAATGTGCTGGTCTTTGCAAGATCATCCCTCTCACCACATAAGGCCTCATAAACTTGATCAAAGACCTCGAGTTCTAGGATCGCTGACATCTCCATTGAACTTGTGTGTAAGCTTCATGATTTGTGTAACCTTCCCAGAGCTACTCTGTCCATTATCTCTGATGACGTGTCCTATACTTTTAGCTATAGCTCTCCCCAATGCTTGACTTCAAAGAGGACTTTTACAACATGTGTTGACTTTGGCAAATTTGGTCTTCACACTTACAATTGGTAAGACCACTAATAACCAATAATGTTGTGTTGTTAGTATTGGAGGCATGAGGCTGTGCGAATGAAGAACCAACTACAAGTCCTAGAAGAAATGCACAGGTAAGAACACTTTTCCAGCATTGAATATATGTTTTTGCCATATTTGTCACCTCAAATGGTTGTAAGCATTTCATGGTAGCTTGTGTCGTATCCCATGACTTGAAGTAGGTATACAGCGTATATACTATCGAAGCAGTATACTAAATTTTCTCTGTTTTTTTCTCGATTTTTAAAGAATTTCAAATATGTCAAGTGAGAATCTAGACAAATTGCAGATTAGGAGCTTGCAAAAACTTGAAAACAAACTTCAAAATGGCCTATCTCGTGTGAGAGAAAGAAAGGTAATTGTCGATACTTTGTTAAATTGATACGACATTTCTATCCTAAACCGAATACATTTTTTTTTTTCCTGAACAGACACAACTGCTCGTGCAACAAGTTGAAGATTTGCGTACCGAGGTGCGTGTTTCATGCATTTTGTTTTTTCTATAGGATAGATATTTTACAAACTAATTTTGTAATACGATAAAAACACACATAACAAAGAGTTTAAATGGGTTTTTGATTGGTAATTACATTCAGGAGAACTTGCTTCGAGCGGAGAATGAGTCCCTAAGATCCAAGGTAATCAAACCCCAAGGCTCAATATAGCTTTTGTCGCACTAACTTTGTTGATTAATGAATTGCACGCCCAAACCGCGCCTTAATTCGGGTGATTACTATTGACTCATTGGTTTGTTCTCAACTTTCTGGCATAATCGTCATTTAGTTGGCTGAGATTCATGCATGGCAACCGCCTGCTGGTGTGTCTACAACAACAGGCCCCATAGACAGGGTGAGTGCAGCTAAGGCGTCCTCAAAGGAAGAAGAATCATGCATGAGTGTTGCTGAAACCACCCTTCAGCTGGGTTACTCCTCCTAGATAATAAGGATGATTATTGCGGATGAAACCACCCTTCATGAAACCAAATGTGCGTATATATATATCTTGCTCCGGCAAGAAATTACCTTCATAGCACTTCCAAACTTTCATAAAATCTCTGTATCAAAAACTCTCTTCTGTACAAATTGGTTTATGTAAAAAACGTGTGAGACCAGGCACGATGGACCGCACAATGAACATGACCTAATTTCCTAAAAACTTCTACACAAAAACAGGTCTTAAAAGGATATCGTGTTGTGGTCGTGTGTAAGGCTCGTTGTTATCAACAAGGGTTCTAAGGTGCCATATAAGGTGCCCACCATAACTATTCCGAGAGCCTAGCCCAACCTCACTTGTTTAAAAATCTATAAAATATTTTGTATGCCACTCTTGGTTACGCACAACCGTTGCTTTGCTAATCCTGAACCTCTATGTACACAATCTTCAAAAGGCCCAATAGCGACAATATCCATGAGCAAGGAAAGTTACGCATTGTTGCCCCAGTTTTTTGAAATGGTAATACATCAACAATAAGAGCAGCATTAAGTGCCATTGATTGGCTAGGTGTGAGCAACATGGAGATGTTGGACTTAAATGAGAACTACCCATTGGCCCTCCAACTTGGTTCTTATAAGAGAAAGATCACAGCATCTTTGTTGGTCACGGGGGCTATAAGCGAAATTGTATGAGCAATACGAGCAGTGGGAAAAAAAGGTCCCTCTCTTGAAAAAAGATAGTGAACCTAAATGACAAAGTATGACATATTTCACAAGGAAACTGTGGCATTAGTTTCTCCATCTTGCAAAGCAATAAGATAGATCATTTGAAGTGCCAAAAAGACGTGAGCAGACATACTCTACCAAGACACGGTTGTTAAAAGACACATGCTTCATGGCCAAAACAAGGTGTGTGTAGACAATATTTGGATAATACAATTATCAAAACCTATGTGATATGTTCTCCATCACACATGGCATAAGACCATTGCTTTCTCCATCTTGCATGTCGATACACCAACCATCTCATTATTTACAACATCAAACACAACCATCGTCTTTCCATGTCATTGCAAGAAGGCTACCCAATTATCAAAAGATAGACGATTCACAGTTTTAACATGTGTGGTCAAACTTAATGTATAATGCACGATTCTCAAAAGATAGTTGATCCCCATAGTTCTGACATGTATGCCAATATCTAGTATAATTATCAAAAGATAGATCATTTGAAGTGCCAACAAGATGTGAGAAGACAAAATGTAGCTACTGCAGTTGTTAAAAGACATATGCTTCGTGGCAAAAACAAGGTGTGTGTAGACAAACTACGGCTAGTAAAACTATCATTTGAAACATATGTGATATGTAGTCTCTGGTTTGTTCGAGCTTGTGTACTTAACAGAAGACAACTAACCTATAATCCCAAAACGTTTGAACGTCACACAACGCAAAAGTCCATTGCTTTCTCCATCGTGCATCTCAATTCACCCGCTGTAATGCTTGAAGAAGCTCTCTCTTGGTTAAATCTACTTGATGGACAAACTTTTACTGATGTGCATCCAGTTCAAGATGTTTTATAAAGACAAAGTAAAGATGCTTGCAAGGCATGTACCTCTTTCCACCACGAACCCACATCTAAAAGTCCTCACAAGTGCAGGAAGGAATTTTGGAGATAAGCACACGATATGTTTTTCCTTGCACTTGACTTCCTACAATTGACAAGGTAAAATCAATATGCTCATTTGCAACCAACACTTTGCAGTCATTGATTGTGCAAGTCATCTCGTTTGCCTTTTTGATCCTTGCCTCCATCTCCTTAGTTACAACCCTAAACACAACCACCATCTTTCCATCTCGTTGTAATGGACAAACATCCATTCCATTATTGTGATTGCCTGACCCATGCATGGGATCCTTATCTCCTCTTTCTCTTGATTCATGTGCAATTTCACACTCCAGTAGATCAAAGCCTATAGCCCACAAAGCATCCATCTCATTTGAGTGTAAGCATGTTCCCCTTGCAATTGGCCAAACTGTAGGACAGCTTGTTGGTCTTTCCAATACAATGTTTTCTGGTTCTCGAGTATGATTAATGTCATTCCCATAGAACCACACATATTGGATCTTCTCGACACCTAATGCAACTTGAACAAGGCCTTGAAAACAAGGAGCTAGGACACCCAATAATCCAACTCTTCCTTTTTTATTAATCAAATCATTACACTTTTTTCCCTTGTTGCATGGTATCCTTGACATCTAACCTCACTTCCCGGATTGGTCCTTTGAATAGCCCACCTTGTTGGGTGAATGTTAATTTCAGTCCTCCTTGATCTCTTTTGTTTCTCTCTTTGGGATGGCTTAGGCCATCTTACCCTTCGAGTCACATACTCATACTCTAGATGATGTGAGTCTCCATCCTTGATGGGAGTATAGACACTTTGACTGTTGCAAAAGGGTTGTCATAAGATCACCTTGACAAGCATTATACAAAGAGATTTACTTTACTCCATCATTTGATGCCTAGCAGCTACCATGCACAGACTTTGCCAAGTTTGTTCTTGGCACCAAAAACTTCTCATTGGTCTCTCGATTGCCTATTGACAAGAGAACCACACACAATATCTTTATCAACAAGCATAACAAGTCCACATTTTTTAATCTACAAGTGTACAAATTCTAGAAATTACTATTACCAAGCCACTGTTCATACCTTGATCATGTATTCACCCTCATGTGCCACTCTGGCATGCCACCATACTAGCCATGTCTCTAACATGGAAAGTTTTGTCTTGTCAGCATGTCCTTGTCTCAACCAAGCCCGTAAAGAAGCTAATTCTATCTCAACAGCTTCTTGTGATGGTGCAGACTTCCATTGTCGACATCTTGATTTAAACTCTTCCTGACTGTGTGGCGAAATGCATTTTTTGTAGTGTTGTAAGATTTTTTCCCAATTAAACAAGAAAGATCTTTCCTCATCGTTCATCCTATTGTTGGGGCCACCATTGTAGACCATCCTCACTACATGCCAGTTTGCCTGGGCCTTATCAGCCATGAATCCTCTAAATTTTGGCTTCTCATATCCCTCCTTCTCCAACACACTATTAAGAAGGTTCCAAAATAGGGTCTAAGCTTCTGTATCCTCGACCTTAAGATCACCAATAGCTAATGGTTTGCATTTCTTGAACATATGGATTGTAGACATTGCAAGCCATTGTAGTCCAGTCATGCATCCTCTTCACAAAAGTTAAAAAAAAACCAGTAGCTACCTAGCTCACCTCCTGGTCTCATTTTTTTAACAAGCTCTGCACCATTTCCCAGGGCTTGAGTGGACATCTTAAACACATGGCACCTATCAAACCCTGAGAATTACAATTGTCCTAGAAACACCATGCTTTGGAAATAATCAAATATTAAATTCTTCTTGAGCTTGAAAATAGCATCATAATCTCCCACTGATTGACCTTCCTCAACTTGGGCTTCCTTTATCCACCTTGATAGTTGTCACTTGTCTAATATAGGTGCTAACTTTACTAGTAAGTCATTGATTTCCTTGTCTCAAGGTTTGGCATCATTCTCATGCTTCCCAAATAGTGTTGACTGCATCGCAATCTCCTTAGCTAACGTTTTCTGCATTGATCTTGGTCTACCACTAAAATCTTTTGACACCATCTCTTTCACTCTACTCTGAACCTAAACCAAATCTCGTCTAGTCACTGCTTCAGCAACAGGGTGCATGTGATAGCCCAAATGTATTATCTCCCTATCAACTCCTTTACAAGTAATCTCATTTAGAGAACAAAAGATAAGCTTGCATGAGCACTCAACAATACAAGTGGGTGGACAAGAGAAGTAAAAGCTTTTCAGAGACCCAAATTTATCAGTTTTGCTACCAAAGGGACATACTTTGGCCAAACAACCCACACAATGCATCTCATTTCTTTGTTTTGATCTTAACAATTCAATGCATAATTCATTCATGCATTGTAGATGACCACCACACTTTCTGTATTATACAATTCTTGGAAACCCTGCCACATTACTTATGATAGCATCAGTCCACACATGTCCCATCAAATTTGCTATTAGTGTTACCAATTGTTTTTTTGGGTGAAGACAGGGGAACTCAAATAGAATATTTCCATCATACCTGGCCGGAAGCTCTTCTACTTGCCTCTTACCAAAGAGAAACTTGTTTTTGGAGAGTTTTTTTCTGGAAGGTTTCTCAATATGTTTATAATGGTCATACTAGAAGACTCCTCACCAAAATTTCTTGTGATGTTTGTGGACTTCTTCAAATCTAGGTGAGTGGATGACTCCTTAATAGTGACGGTGGTTATCTGGCTACTTGGTATTTCTCCATGCACCACAAAGTATCTTCCAAACTATATATCTAGGTGAAACATTAATTTATCTCCCCTCTTTATTATTGGCATCTCAAATGATAGGCCATCTAATTCTACACCAACAAGTTGATGTAATTGAATAGTATCTTCTGTAAGTTTAAATAGTGCTGCCAACTCCTCTCTAGAAACCTCGAGAATTCCCTCTGTAGTTGCAAGCTCTATTTGATTAGTGCCTCTTTGAGGTCTTATCACCGGAGTATTCATCTTGTTCACTCTAAAGTTGAAATCTAACAAATCGTTCCAAGCATGAAGCAATGCAAGCTATGACCAAAACAAATTATAAAAAAAAGCTATACTTAGCTCACCCACAATATCCCTTTCACTTCTATGAGTGCTTTGGCTAAAATATGAAAAGTTTTACATTTTGAGATCAGTGTTTGGAAAACTTCATTTGAAATTTGGGAAATAATTCAATAAAGTATATCTCAAAATTTGTTCTACAACTTCTCAAAATTTGGAGAAAATTCAATTTGGAGATCTTTATATCATTCGATTCGGATATCCTGATAGAATTCAGTTAGAGATCCTTGAATAATTTAGTTCGGAGATAATTTTGGATTTTAAAAGTTATCGCAATCCTATTAGTATTAAACTCACCTCCTCAATCCTTGAAAAATGCATTTGTAATGATCCTCAATTAATGAGCCATGCATGGACATGAGTACTTAGAGAGCCATTCAACTAGATCAACTAATCCAAAAAATTAGTCAAAAATCAGACAAAGGTTATTTTAAATTTTGGAAAAATGTGGGTTGGTGTTTGGCATGTGCTGTGTCCATTTGGCCACCCGTGACCATTCAAATTCCTTTAAAATATATTTTTTGACCCAAAAAATTAAAAAAATTTATTAGATTTGAGAATTATCGGGCGGAATTAGAAATTTCGTGAACGAAGGAATTCTCAAGAAAAATTAGGAATATTCTCAAAATTATTTTTAGAAATCCTAAAATTTGCATCGGTATAGATACTGGTATAGACCCCGGTATACGTGCCGGTATAGCGGCCGGTATAGACGCCGATATGCTTGTCGGTATAGGTGCCGGTGTAACATCGGTATAGACATCAGTATAGGCGCCGGTATTTTTCCCCGACGCTTATACCGACGTCGTCGTTCCGGCACAGATACTGGCGTTTATACCGATGAGACGGGGCTTTTTTAGACCCCGTTCAATGACGTTGGTATAAGCGCCGGTATTAGGCTATCATGTGGTAGTGTTGGTATTTATAAAATATCAATGGTATTTTGGCAAAATTATTTGCTAAGAGTTTTCTAGAAAAATATAGGTTTGGAATGCCATAAGATAGGTTTGCTGGAGTTCAAAATTATAATATTTTTAGGCCCTATAAAATTAGGAAAAATTAGAAAAAAATCATGATAATTATTTTTCTCGAGAATTTAATATTTTTGAGGGTTATTTAATGTTGAAGTGCATTTTCTCATGGCTAACATTAGATAGATGCGGGTTATTTGCATATTATTAATACGATTGTACCTCGTATTAGTAGTTATATCTGTTTGGATTAATTCTAAACGATGTTTTCATGATTTTTTACCATTGTTTAGCCATTATTTTTGAACATGTTCCTTAATTTCTTCAATGATGGCTAGAATCTTGTTCAAAGTGTGTTTCACCTTTGACACTTTTCCATGATGATTTATTTTTTACTTTTTTAAGTGTGGTTTGTGCACTTAATTTCTTAAGCCTAAGACAAATTCTATCATGGGTCAGTTGGTCGGTTTGTTTTGGTGGATTTTATTGGATGTTTTCCAAGATTTATATGGACTCATCAGGTTCTGCCTAGATCACTTGTGTCTAGGGGGTTTTTATTGAGTGCTACACACATGTGTTTCACTTGCTTAATTTGGAGTGTTGGTTGAACGACACCACGTTCATATACTCCAGATTGATGAGTTGGCCACCCACCAATTTTAATACTTCTTTTGGCATGATTAATGACCATTAGATGGTATGCATTGATTTTTATGAGATCAACTATAGTTTTTATGGATTCGAGGAGTTTCTATGCTTTTATCCATGGTTTTATATAAGGATCTTTTGGTATTTTTGATAATATCATGTGCTTTGAAGGTAGCATGAGTCTTTGTTTTCTGCACATAATTTTAGAGTATATTTCTTGTACTCTTGTACATATTCCAACTCGGATACCTAGTTGTTTATGTATCTAGGTGAGTTATTTTTCTACCCTAACTTTATTGAGTTTATTGGATAGTTATCATTAGAAAGGTTGTTCCACGTGAACACTCACAGGAACACGGATTATGGAAGGAGGGTGAAAGCAATTAATGCAAGAGAGCGGGATTACAGCCATGGGAACATGAAGACGCACATAATTTTTCTATATTTCTATGCCGAAGTGCAATGTAAATCATTTTAGGCCAATGTGGGTTCTAAGTATATTAAGCAAGGCTCACTTATGGGGAAATGAGAGTTCTAAGTATATTAAGCAAGGCTCACTTATGGGGTTGTCCGCCCATGTGTGAAAGAGGCCTAGGGTTAGGGTTAGTGGCATCTCTACAAAAGAGATGTTAGCTAAAGAAAGTGGACATTTTTGCCATTCCTATAAGCTATTGAGTGAAGCTCTTGAGCTCTCAAGCTATGGCAGCTCTCTAACTCTCTCTCTATTGTACTCTAATGAGCATCAAGCTCCAATGAGTATAGCTCCACTTCTTTCTCTTAATCTGTTTTAGCATCATTGAAGTAGATTAATCTATGATTAGTTGAATGCTTCTTTCTTTCTCTTGTGTATGCTGCATGCTTGTAGTGTGTGTGTAGTCTCCATTGATGCAAGCTCTTGCCCACTTCTTTGGCAATTCATGGATAGACTCTCTCTATGAGCTTGTGGGTTTGTGAATGTTACATTCTCTGCTTGCTTAAGCTTGTGGGTTAGTAGATGCACGCTTATGGATTTGCAAGCATTAGGAAAAGCTAAGATTTAATCAATGTTTGAATGGGATTAAGAGATTGCTATGCATTGCTTGTTGTCTTGATTAGTGTAGTGGATTTAAGGGATTGAGAGATTGATTGAGGTGTTGAATGGTTGAATCGTCAAGTGGTGGTTTGTGTATGTGAACTCTCCCTCATGGGATAAGCCTTCATGCACTAATCGGGTCGAGTCCTCGGATTGACATTGTGTTTCTTAACACATTTGTTGATCGGTAGTACTCTATGAGCACTATATTGCACAGTAGAGAGAACCGCTCTACAATGGCGCCGCTGCTGGGGAACGAGTGCCTACATTAGTTGAGCACCGTACACACACTACCACTCCTTATTAAGCTCTAATCGGTTGCAAAATTGTTGGATAGGAGAGCAGGCTTTGGGACTAATTTTGATACTTATTTAAGACTAATCTGCTGTTAAATTCTCTTTATTTGTCTTGCAATTTGAGTGCGATTGGCTGGCTACACTTCTCCCTCGAGGTCAGGACAAGGATTCAACACACGGGAAGGATTGGAGGTAGGCACTAAACCTACAAATTTCAATTTGTGTGAAAAAGAGAGGCCTGTTTTTGCATTTTTGTCATTCTGTTTAAGGAAATTTTTTACAGTTTCAGTTTTTTGTGCATGTTCATTTTATTTTCTGTTCTTAGCTTAGTTCAGTTTTCTGCATCATTAATTTTGTGCATTTTAGTTCTCTGTTAAACCTGCACCTATAGAGAAACTGAAATCTGCACACACACATGAAGATTGAACATTTCGAATTTGCTGCACATGCATTTAGTTCACTGCACACTCATTGAATTCGTTGCAAATCTCACAGCTGTACACGCATTTAGTTCACTGCACACGCACTTCAAAAAAATAATAATAATAAAAGAAGGCAGTTGTGTGTGAACAGCACACCGCGCGGAGAGACCCACACACCGCACCATAAAGACCGCCACCGCATTGGATAAGGGGATGCAAAAAAAAAAGAGTCTGGAAAATTTTTCATTTTCTACCGCAAAAATTTGGGAGGTTATCTAACTTTTCGAGAGGAGTTAGACGACACCCATCGTCAAAATTTCGGTCCCGGAACCATTTTCCCATAGTGAGTCAGTATGGGAAACTCGTAAATTTTAGGCGATTTTCGATCCGAAAAAATATGCTATTTTTTTGGCCTAATGTGTTCGAGGGGGTTTGAAATGGGTTCTGGCAAAGTTTGAGCCAACTTGAAAATTTTTGGATTTTTTTGAAAAAAAAAATTATTAAAAAAAACCCTTAAAATTTGACCTTATACACTTGCGGTTAGGACGTCATATAGACACTGCCATAGGGCCTAAGGCACCTTCTAGAGTACCTACGCAGGAAAGTGGGACCCAATCGGTAGGAAATTTGGCAGATATTGCTGAAACCTTTTCCGAATCCCAATCTGATACCCTTTCCAGGACAACTAGCTCATTGTCTATGGACAATCTAGGGCCGTCAAATAGTCATCCCTTAGCCCCAAATAGGACACCCACAAGATCTTTTAATCCATTTGAAGCCGACACCATGGGGTTACTGTTGAAATTTGAGCATAATGATGAGCTATGGTGGATCATACACTAGAATCAACATGATTAACAAAGTGATTAGCAAATAATTAAGACGTAATTAGTGAATAATTAGCAAATAGATTAATGTAAGCATGGATACTCAAAAACCAGCAAATTCTTATTAGGGCTATGCCTCAATTTATAGAGTTTACATCAAGCATCAAATCCCATTGATTTCTCCATGATTCACTCCCAGAATATCTCCACCTCTTGCCTGATTCTCTCCACCTCTTCTCTTTTCCCTGAATATCTCCCAGAATATCTCCACACTCCTAAATTCCCTCATGCTACCCATTATTCTCTCCCAGTAGATTCTTCTAACCTTTTCACAGGTTCTTTCACAATTACATCTCCTCTTTTACAGCCTCTATTCAAGAGCTTGTTCCCACACACACCCTATTCACTTGTATATTTCAACACCTCCCCTCAAGTGAATAATCCTAGTACACCTAGACCCTATACCAAGTTTGCCTCCCCTTACTTGGAAGTCCGCGACCAGTGTCTACTCCTCCCCTCAAGTTATCTCAGCACATCTGGACCCTGTATCAAGTTTCTTTCTTACTTGACAGTCCGCGACCAGTGCCTCAAGTCCCTAAACTCCATAGTCCTTGACACTCTCTCTCTCTATGTGTCCAAGGCTACTATAAGTGCCCGCGACCTTGACTAAAGTGCTCACACATACATCTACCACGTGGCCTACATCATCGGTGGCTCAGAGGTGGTTTTACTTTATTGGGGCAGGTTACATTGGGTTGTGGGGTCTCTCTCTCTCTCTCTCTCTCTCTCTCTCTCTCTCAGATTTTCACATGGCTCCTCACTCTTTGGAGCCTCACATCTTCTCTTGTCTTCAGTCTTCTTGTCGTGGCAGCATCTCTCCACGCGTCCGTCTCTTCTTTCAGTCTTCTTGGGGAAGCTTCTCTTCTTGTGGCAGCTTCTCTTCTCGTGTCCATGTCTTCCTTCAGATCTTCTTGGTGTGGATCCTCTTCTTGGGAAGAGATATTCTTCTTCTTTCATGGCTGGGGCCATGAGCTCGTCCGTCATCAGGTCATTTTGCTCCATGTGAGCAACATGTTTCAATGTTTTGCTGACAGTTCCTTTGGGCTTTTTATGTTTATCTTTTGTCATTATGCAATGCAAACCCAAATTTATGCGGGAGGTCTTACCTCTTGCCTTATTCTGGACAAGGGCAGTGTCTGTTCCCATTTTTACATTGATGCAATGTGCCCAATACATAATGCGTATAGCATTCATTCTCATGCACATTCCTAATGCAACTCTGGCTGTGAATAATCTTGAATTTGAGTGAGATTTACAGGCATTAACCAAGGGTTAAATGCAAAATGATGATTATCACAAATTTATCAGCACAATTTTCCCAGAAATTACATTAAATCAAGGGTAACCAATTTGTACGGGATGGTTGGAGTATCAAACCAACTCCGATTTGAAATCTAAAGTTATAGGGATCTGTATCAGATACCTAATGGTTAATTTGAACCCTCAATTGCACCAAAATACAGTGATTAGCACTGATTAATCATTGATTAACAAATTAATGCTCTGTTTTGTGTGCAAAAAACAGAGTATGCGGGGAGTCCAGATCTGGTGCCTTCCACTTCAAATGAGCTCAAATGCTTTCAAAGGCATCAATAGCAATGAGTCTAGTAGAGGATTAAGCCAAGAAACACAAGATTTGACCAAATAATGAAAGCTTAATCTCTGTTTTACCAAAGTCACCTGCAGATTTGATGAAGAGCTTTGATCTCAAAGTAGACTTGATGAAATTGAATTCTGTCTTCACCAGCTTGTAGAGCATGCTTGATTACACCTTGGGCTAAGAGGAATTAGAGACCTTTGATCTGTGGAAGTAGAAATCACCAAATCATCTCAGAAAAACGTAGCTTTTTAATCAGCGAAAATCGGGAGCTTCCGTGGGCGGTTTGCACTTCTGATTCGATGGGCTGGAGCTCCTATGGGTTAGCTAGCTTGTGTTAGAAGCTTATGCCCTAATTCCTCCACTGGCTGGGGGTGAAGGGGAGAAGTGAAAACTTACTAAAAAATTGATTTTTTGCTAATTATCTACTAATCCTAATTAATTAACTAATGGGCTCATAAATCTAATTGATTCTAGGCATGGCTCTGATACCATGTTGAAATTTGAGCATAATGATGAGCTATGGTGGATCATACACTAGAATCAACATGATTAACAAAGTGATTAGCAAATGATTAAGACGTAATTAGTGAATAATTAGCAAATAGATTAATGTAGGCATGGATACTCAAAAACCAGCAAATTCTTATTAGGGCTATGCCTCAATTTATAGAGTTTACATCAAGCATCAAATCCCATTGATTTCTCCATGATTCACTCCCAGAATATCTCCACCTCTTGCTTGATTCTCTCCACCTCTTCTCTTTTCCCTGAATATCTCCCAGAATATCTCCACACTCCTAAATTCCCTCATGCTACCCATTATTCTCTCCCAGTAGATTCTTCTAACCTTTTCACAGGTTCTTTCACAATTACATCTCCTCTTTTACAGCCTCTATTCAAGAGCTTGTTCCCACACACACCCTATTCACTTGTATATTTCAACAGTTACCACTCAATGTGAGACTTCAATATGTCTACACAAATGCTCAAGGAGCTGAGATCTTTAGGGATCCACAACAACGGTATCTCGTTAAGATCGCAGACTTTTTCTCAGAGCTTGATAGAGCACCTCTAGTCAATGACCAGGGTAACATGTACATGGGTGGAGATGGTGTTCGCTACGAAGTCACCTATCATCCAAAGAATGTGCACAAATTAGGGGAGCTCTCTAAAAGTGAGTTCTTAGACTTATCAAAGCCTTCCAGAGCAAGGGAGTCTAGAGATGATTGGCTCATTGAGCCGGACATGCCTGGACCATCCAATGCCCAGTCCTCAAAGCCATCCATAGATGATTTACTTTGTGTAGATCTAAATTTGGAAAGGGACAGGAAAGGCAAGAGAAAAATGGATCAGGGGGCTGAGAACCAATGGGAGTTTGTACGACAAATTCCAGTGACAAAGGTCTTTCAGGATGACCCAATTCAAGAGGTCTATAAGGACTCTTTAGAAGGATATTATGCCACAACTAGATCGCCAGAGCTAGATCTTCCTCTAGCACTTGTGGTGGTAGTAGAGAAGCTTGCAGGACACAAGAACCGAATCGTTGATAAATGGGCCAATGAATACCGAACCTTAGATTGGAAGGAGATTCGGGAGCTCACGTGGAAAGGACAACCATTATTCATGGAAGTGTTCTCAACAAATACAGCTAAACCAGGAGAGACAGCCTTTCTTAGAGAAACTGTTGCTCCTCCCCTACGAGAGTTCACTAGAGAGGGACCCTCAACATCAAAGTGGACCACTGCAAGTAGCCCAACTCTAGCACCAAGATATTATCCTACACCAAAAGTGCGACTACAGATCACACCACAACAACATTTCTCTCACTATGACAATCGGAGGATAGGGGAGCCAACTCGGCCTCCCATAAATGCACCTCCTGAAATGCGGGTAACAAGATCTTTGGAGGGGGTTGGTGAGGCAGGTAATAGGGGACCCACACCAATTTGGGATGCATGTGGACCATGCATCTTACCAAAGAGAGGAACAGTTCCCACTGAGAGTGAGAGGCCGTAGGCCCTATGATGGGTATTCAAGACAAGTAAGGCCATCAACTCTTCAGAAACTGGTAAAGAAGTACGAAGGGTCGGAGATCCATATGACCATGTAGCAGCATTTAGGCAAGCAGTTCGAGCTGAGCAAGTGACTGACAAGCATACGCAAATTGAAGGATTTGGGCTCACTCTTGAGGGAAAGGCCCTTGCTTGGTTTCAGGCACTAGAGGCCTCAGACAAATCTTCTTTACGAGTTTTGGAGGAGAGATTCATTGCTCCTTTTTCCTTGATGGGGATTCAACATGACACGGTAGCAAACATCTACTCTTTCAAGCAAGGCGAGACTGAGAGTGTTAGAGACTATGTAAATAGGATGAAGCAGTACATTAATCGTTGCCCAGAAGATGAGAAGCCCACCCAAAGTCGATTAATTTCTCTCTTCTTAAAAGGACTCAAAAATTCAACACTACACACACATCTCTATGCAAAGAAGCATACAAATTTCAATGAGTGTTGCCATGATGCTATGGATTTCACAGATAACTTCAAATTCCAAGAGGGTACTGGCCCTGAGGTGAAACCTAGAGATCAGTGGGGTGATGACCAAAGTTCAGGGTCTAGGGCGCTAGTAAATCCAGACCACATAGCTAACCTAGTACTAAGGAGATTGGGACAAACCTATCGCCCACCCATGCAGCCACAACAACAGCAGCAGCAACGAATGAGGGGTGTACTACCTACATCCTCTAGTAACAAACCAACCCACAAAGAAGTGGTGCCAGGCCTGTGCTTGGAACTTTACCCACACCACACAGGAATGTACTCGCATTGCAAGAATGAGACAGGAGCGTGAGCAGCAAAGGGGTGGAGTGGCTCCGCAAATGCATCAACAGTATACTAATTTTGAATGTAAGCCACCGATGGCACAAGAGCAAGCACGACCTATACTTGGAGCTCAACCTCCTGCTCCTGGGACTGCTCCTGTGAGGTTTGTTGACTACGACAATTCAAATATGTGTAGAGACTTGGTAAACCCAAGCTATGTGGAGGAGGAATATGCATCATATTCATCCAAGGAAAATCTCCTTGAAAATCCCGCATATCCAAGCCAAGCACTGGAACCTCAACCAGGGGAACAAAATTCTTTGATGTTGCTAGGCGGCTACCAACCTAGGACTCCAGGCCCCTCAGGTCAATGGCAGCAAAGGAAAGTAGAAGCCAAACTAATGGGCCCCTGTTATGAGTGTGGAGAACCTCATTGGGCTCGTGATTGTCCACATCGCCCAAGGCAAGCAGCTCGATCCAATACAACAGTACCACAATTTCCACCAATTGAAAGATATTGTCTAGGGTATTGTGTAGAACACTTTCCAAAGGATTGTTTGCTGAAACCACATGAGGAAACTATCTCTCAACCAAAGGTCTCACTCAACTTTGTAGAGGCAGTTCCATCGCCACCTTCATCAGAGAATGAGGATGTCATGCCACTTAGAGTCATGACTAGATCACAGACACGAAATGCCGAAATGCAGACTGATGAGACACCTCGAACTAGGGATGCAAAGGAAAATCTAGTGGACAAGACCCTACATTCCAATGGAAAAAGGACCACTAGGAGGAAAAGAACCGCAACAAGCAAACTAAGAGTGCATCCACTAGTTCTCAAGAAGTCTCTAAACAAAACATGAAGGATCAAGCTTTTACATCCCAAGAAGTGCATGAGGAGCATCAACCTCAACCTGGGCCTAGTGCTAAACAAGATGAGGCTAGTACAACCGAGGATAGTTCAGGGGGTTCTGTTTTTGTGGATAAGGTGAACGAGACTCTAGATGCTATCATTGATGCTCATAAAAGTCACATTGCACCTTTATCTGAGCTACCCAAGAAGCTTCAAGAATACCCAGTGGGCAGCAGTTCATGAGAAAGTTAATGAGAATGTGTCCTCTATTATTTCACCTCCATTCTCTGAGGTGGATTTTACCAGGGACACAGAAAACAACTTTAGACGCCCAAGCATCCAGGAGGAAGTTCAAACAATTGTTTCTCCTAGAAGTAAGCATACAATGAAAACCTTACCATCTTATTTGGGAGAATATGAGAACTGTTTTCAAACCTTACGGATACCCTCCATGCATACAAGGTTGACAAAGGAGATGGATATGGGTATCGTGCAAGCTATTTTGTCAGCACCAGTGGCTTGTACCATACCTTTGCTTGATTTGATAAAGCTTCGTCCAGAGTTGTGGAATGATATTGCCACATGTTTGTCAGAGCAGGTATTGCTACCAAAGGGTCACCATCATTGTACTATACACACTGAGACAAAGCATATTATTCCAGTTCCTATCAATAAAGTAGGAAAATTTTGTGAGGATGATCAGGGAAATGCTACCCTCCCATTAGAAGTGTGAAAAGTAGCTTCAACTGCAATACTTGATAGTGGTGCAGGAGTGGGCATTGTGACAAGGTCCATTTGGGAAAAGTGGGGCAAACCAGCTATTAAGAGTACAAGGATGCGCTTGTAGCTAGCAGATGGAAGCTTAGAACATCCCATTGGGCTGCTAGAGAACATATTGGTCACCACATGTGGGATTGAATATGAGCACACATTTGCAGTAGTGGATTTTGAAAAGCATCTAAACTATGAAGTGATATTGGGTAGACCATTCATGCGACAATTTCAAATGATTCAAGATTGGGGATATAATTATTTGTACCTCTGACATGATTCTGTCATCACAAGGATCAACCTAAAGAATCACTCATATCGTGATGTAACAAGGTCTCCAATAGATGAGTTTGATTCTGTTTCATCTGAGGGCTCAAGAGTTACATTGTCAGATGGGTGAGAAGATTTGGGGATGTGTGGAGCCTCATGTAGGGATTTCAACACTGAGAGACTCAAGGGTAATCAAAGTGTATCAGATGAGGCATACATTCCACAACCCTTCCCTGAGCACTTAATTGATCCACTAGAATGGAGTCATGTCCTTGCACCATTATCGACATGTGCTTTACCTAAACCAATTCAATTTTGTGACTTAGATGGATATGACATTATTCCTATACGAATGGTACAACCACGTGACTTTTTAGATGATTTGTACTATGGGGATGCATCCACAATAGCACTGCATGTAGAGGAAGTCTCAGTGGAGGATTTAACACTCGAATCTGCTAATGATGCTGATAAGGAAGATGGATGGGACTCTGATTTTGAAGATGATGTGATAATCCCCAAGGAAGAGTTAGGAAAGGCCCGCCTACTCTTGAGAGGAAGGGAGGTTCAAATAGAGATCCCTCGAAGCCGACCTAAACGTAAATGCTGTAAGAGCCATAAGAGAATAAGTAAACAAGATGAGAGGGAACGATGTGAGAGAAAACAAAAAGAAGACGAGGAGTTTAAGAATGAACACTCTCGACCACCACCTCACTTCTCAAGAAAGAATGGATATCTATACTATGTCCAAGCACAAGATAGTATCAAAGACCAAGTAAAATGATCAGATGGATTCCAACCAGGAGAAAAGCTAAAAATTGTTAGCAAAAATCGTAAAAAAAACAAAGAGACCAAAACAAAAACTCAAGTCTCAAACAGATTCAAAAGAGAGTGTCGAAAGTGCAAAGATAACGGTTGAACAAAAAACTCTGATGCGAGATTGCAAAAGGGAGCTCAAAACCGCATGGTCTTCAATGAGTGACGACTCAAGTGGACAAGAACAAGGTCTCAATGTTCCCCCCAACTTCACACAGTACACTCTTCAAGATCAGAAGATTATTCTTCAACAGCCCATGCGACAAAAGCCAAGCATGCCAGGGGTTTCACATGATGGTCTAGAAGATGCAAAAAAAATTGATATCGCCAAGCCAGGAGAAGAGCCTCGCTATGTGTGGATTGCCACACAGACTTGTCCTTAGATGAGGAGAAGTTATTAATTCAAACAATAAAGGAGTATCGTGATGTTTTTGCTTGGAGTTATAAAGACCTCAAAGGAGTTGATCCAAGCATATGTCAGCATACAATTCCATTGCGAGAGGATGCAAAGCGTTCCAAGCAACGTCCTTATACTTACAATGAGAATTTTGCACGAAAGATAAAAGAAGAAATAGACAAGCTCTTAGAGGCAGAATTTATCTATGAGATTGAACACACTAAATGGGTCTCCCCTATTGTAGTGGTGCCTAAGAAAAATGGAAAACTTCGAGTATGTGTAAACCTCAAGAAGGTAAATGCAGCTACTGTACGTGATCATTACCCACTTCTAATCACGGATCATGTTTTGGAACGAGTTGCAGGAAAAAAGGCTTATAGTTTCTTGGATGGATTCTCTGATTACAATCAAGTGTCAATTGATCCAAAGGATCAACACAAGACAGCCTTTGCTACTGAAGATGGCATCTTTGCCTATCGTGTTATGCCATTTGGTCTAACAAATGCACCAGCAACCTTTTAACCGTTAATGAGTCATGTATTCAAGGAGTACCTTAGGCAATTTCTTGAGATCTTCATGGATGATTTATGTGTTCACTCACAAGAGCGTGATGATCATATAGAACACCTCAGACTTGTGTTTCAAAAGTGTCAAGTTTATCGTATATGCTTGAATCCTGACAAGTGCAAATTCATGGTAAGACAAGGGAAAATTTTGGGCCATATTGTTTCTCGCAATGGGATTTCAACAGATATGGATAAAATTGATATTGTCTCATTACCTCGGCCTATCAACCCTAAAGGGGTACAAATATTCATGGGACATTGTGGCTATTATCGTGGATTCATCTACATGTATGCTGTCCTAGTCAGACCATTATATGCTGTTCTTGTAAAGTTTAATTGTACTGATGAGTGTGAGGAATCCTTTGAAAAGTTGAAGCAAGCATTAGTGACTGCACCCATCTTACGGGCACCAGATTGGAACCAAATCTTTCATGTCTATATTGATGCTTCAAACTTTGCAATTGGATGTATTTTGGCTCAATCGAGAGAACATAATAAGGATTTCCCAATCTCATATGCTAGTCGACAGTTGAACAATGCTGAGAAGAATTATACCACAATAGAAAGAGAAGGTTTGTCGATGATATATGCAGTGAAAATGTTTCGCCATTACCTTTTGGCAAACAAATTTATATTTTTTGTGGACCATCAAGCACTGCTATATTTGGTGAATAAGCCTTGTGCAACTGGAAGGATTGTGAGGTGGTTTGTCATCCTTCTTGAGTTTGATTTTGAAGTGGCAGTCCAAAAAGGAACAACTCATCTAAGGGCAGATCATTTGTCTCGCATCACCTCTGGAGAAGCTCCTGTGGGTGTGGATGATGATATGTTAGATTCAACACTTTTCCTTGTAGAGACAGCTCCTAAATGGTCTGAACCCATCTTAGAAATTTTGACAAGTGGGTAGATACAACTAGCGAGTCTGTGCGCTTTTGCCGCACAGGTCGTAGCTGGGGACTTGCCGAGCACCGTATGCGAGCCACGAATGGCTGCAAGCATACAACCAGAGAAGGAAGCTCAAAACAGAATGCAAAAGGTGTGTCACTCACCGCTTAACTGCCGCCTTGAAGGATTCCCGCGTCGCAGCCGTGAAGGAGGAGCCACCGTCGCCGCTCTACCGCCTCTCCGCTGTCGTGCCGCTACACAGTGCTCGATCGCTCTCTCACTCTCTCTCTCTCTCTCACACACGCAGGAGAAGGAAACCAAAGAGATAAGGCAAGAGCACTCTTGTATTCACAACACATGAGAATGAGGATTTTAGGGTTACATTTGACTCTTATAGGTGACTTGGCCGTTCACACTTGGGCGCCCATACATGGCCGGCCGATCCTAACCCTTATCCTACTGATATTCAAGGTGCGCCTCTCATCGGCGATCACCCAATCCCTTTATCCTTAACATATGGTGCCGACAAGCCCGGCCCATGACTCAGAATATTTAAATTAATGACGTAAAACATAATACATCTCAATGTCCGCCATGGGTTAACATGCCCCCCTTCCTGATGTAGATTCCGTCCTCGGAAGCTATGGTATGGTAAGCTCGATAGAGTTGTTGCGGTGGACCGTCTGCAAAACAGGGAAGTAGAGTGAAAGTATGCTGGAATTCAAAAGATATAAGGTGTATAAATTCAAGCATATTAGACCACAATGGATGCGGCAATGAGAACTTAGTTTAAGGGTCACATGAATGAGCTAGTGTAGCAAATTAAGAGGAGTTTAAAATTATTGAAAGTAAATCAAGAGTAAGCAAGGTGTCAAAGGTTAATCAAGGTTTATAATTGACCTAAGTCAAGGAAAATAACCAAGCTTAATAAATAAACAGATGACCACACTGTGTCTACTCTAAGAACAAGTTAATACCACAAGCCTAGGGACACAAGAAACATCAGAGTTACATGAGCTTTTTGTCCTTTTTTTTTTAATAATGCACGTGACAATTTTTACACACAATGGCGACCTTCCTAAGGCAAAACTAACATCGATCCTGGTACCATGTTTAACACAAGGCATTATCCAGGAATCTATTAGCTCACTTTAGGCAAGGCTACCCCCTACCAACCAAGGCATCGGTCTGGAGTAGAATACTCCTCGCCTACCAAGTATCAATAAGGCGATAGGCCAACATTAAAGCACATCATAGACTTGATTGCCATTTATTGTAGGCTTTTTTTTTTAATAATCTATTTCTTTTGATCTTCGCTCTTGAACTATAATTTGTCTTGCATCCTTTCGACAAAGGGGTAATAGCTATATCCTAGAGGTCAACACACACATGGCCAGGTGTCAAACATTAAGATGGTTTGACCCTAGACCTAAGACAATCGTATTCCAAGGTTAACTAAAGACGTCATGCTGCCTAGGAATATTTCCAATAAAGTTAAGCTCATTAATGATTTACACTAGCATGCAAGCAACTTCAAAAACTAAGTAGTACATTGACAATTTCCATGTGGTCATGCATTATAGTTTATGCAATTGATTGAACAGTAAAAACGAAAGAGAGTGGGTATGGAAGAATTACACCTGTAATTGGAGATCTCCTTGATTTGACGAGACAGCTTGCAATTTGATGTAGATATATTTTGATGAACGTTGCAGCAGTCTCAGGACTTGAAAGCGAACCCACCTCAAACTTTTCAACCTGTACAATCAACTAACAAGCACTATACCTTGAGAGGCACATCAGTGTGAAAATTTTAAGACTTGTTTAAGGAATCTAAACTAGAAAAAATTGAAAACACTAACCTACCTACCAGTCACCACACTACTACTGAGGATACGGTAAGAGGATGTTGTAGAGTCCTGGCTCTAGCCCTAAGGCTAAGCCTCTATCCGCATCATCCAAACAAATAAAGTCAACCTCAGTAGTGCCATGAGTTTCATCCGTCCATTCATCATTGTCAGATATTTCCTTTTTATTTTCCCATCCACATAAACTCATAAAAAATGTAACCATGCGAGGATAGTCATCTTGTGGAAAAGGAAAGCATTGGGCTATCGGGGATATGTCCTCTACGGAGTAGGGGTCAGTCATGGTCAATAGGCGAATTAGCCATTCTAATTCCTCAATATTTTCCTCTCTGGCTAGTACATCTATATGATCCCATTCAATTTTAATTACAGGATAGCACATGTGGAATATCTGAGAAAGGTACAGATGATACCTCTCACCAAAGGTAGGAGTGGATGAAGTGTATGATGATTGGGCATCTGCCATATCTGCAAACACAGATATAGCATCAGTAGGTTTATGACAGGACAATCTAGTTCTTGATTGTATACGGATATTTCTCTTGTTTTTGTGCTCTTGCTCTTTTTACTATTTTTTGTTTTCTTTTCTTTGTTTGTTTTTAAAATGTATGAAGCTATATATATACATCCCCTTGAATTTGGCAATTACATGGTCAGGGGAGAAGGTATAAGGAGGAAGCATTAGAATGTTGAGCGTGAGTACATGCTCCCTCTTTCCTTGGGTAGATCATATTATTTGCAATGATGTTGCAGCCTCTTGGAACCAATTTGTCCAGCGGGTCATAGGTTGTGATGTGGGCAGATAGCTTTTTATGACCCTTGTGGCCACATCCACCAATTGCAGAGATGGTAGTGTACGCTCCCATTGACGAATGGAGGAAATGGTTTCCGACGATACTATTACAAGGGGAGACGTAGACTTATCAGTTTTTTGTTGGGTGTTGACAAGAGTAGGTGTAGAGCATGTAGAAACTTCTATATGAGTGTGTGCCTGGCATGAGAAGCTAGAAGCTTCATGTGGCTCCCCCCTTCCTGAGCTAGGTGGTAATGATCGATATCGTTTGGGAATCCAAACTAACTCTGGAAGTGGTGCGGAGCACTCTATTACCTTTCCCTTACCACGATCTTGAATTATCGTTGGGGTGGCAACAATTGGTTTGCAAGGTTTTACAGGTGATGTAGAGGGATTCAGCTTATGTTTAGGGACCCAAATCTGGTCATTTCCCTCGTAGTACCCTTGGGCTACTAATAATTTTTTAGGGATCCATCGCGATGTTACATTGCCCTTTCTCGGGTGGGTAGCTACTTTTCTTTTACGAGGCTTCTTGGTGGCTGAACGAGATTGAGCAGGGGAAGTAGCTGTTAACGAAGCTTTGGGGACCCATTTGTATGTACTCTTTGGCATAGTAAGCGAAGCTTTAGGGACCACCTTGCCTGTTTCCACTCTTGGCGTTGAAGCGTTAGAGGGGTGGCAAACAATCAAAGATGGTTTTGCCACTAGACTTGGTGATTTTTCGTTATCCATCATTTTGTCCAGAGTGGATGGCTTAGGAGCGAGATTTTGAGCGGTCAGACCTAGTGTTGGTTCTTGCGTCGTGACTCGTCTGGTTGCCCAATCGATATTGCATTTGGTGGCCATCATCCATTTGCACCCTAAGATTACAGTCCCTTCCATGGTACCAGCAGGCATAACCAAAAAGCTTTGAATTATGGTTCCCTTGTCATAAGCAACCGGAGTGTGCAGAATTCCTGAGACAGGGGTTTTCTTCTTGTTGATTCCTTGAACTTGGATAGGACTCTTGTATAAAGGTGGTTTTCCCAGTTGACACCACACGCCATATGATAGCATAGTGTGTTGAGCTCCTGTATCCAATAATGCATTATACAGTACCTCCCCGTAAGGACTCTATAACTCAATTGGGTATCTTAGAGGTGGGTCAGATTCCAGTGCATCCTCCTCTGCTTCCTCGAAAAATACTTGCGTAATTCCCAAGTTGTCTTCTCGTTGTCTTCTAGCACGCTATTTACGTTCTTTGGCTTCGACTCTTGCTTGTATCTTTTTAAGCTCAGCCTGTTCTTTAGCTGCCTTCTTTTGATGGATTGCGTGTAACTCCTCCTGGCTCAGGGGGTCATAGTATCTTTTGAATTTACTCCCATTAAGGAATCCAATGGTTTCAACTCCGTCGAGAGTCTCCACTCTGATGGTACCTTGCGGTGTAATTTCACATACTCTATACGGTCCCTTACCAGCATATTTGAGCTTCTTCTTTTCGTTTCGCACTCTATACATCAGGACTTTATCCCCAACCTTGATGTCCTTGTCCTTTAGATGGCGATCAAACCATTTTTTCCTTCTATCCTTCTCCACAAGGGCATTGTATACAGCCAATTGTCTTTCTTCGTTTAGCCGCTCAAGGATATATAGACGCTCTACTACGGGATTACCATCCCAACCCTCTTGAGTAGCAACACGAAGACTAGGAATGACAAATTCCCACGGCATGACTGCTTCTTGGCCATATACCATTTTGAATGGTGTGCAATTAATAGCCACTTTGTACGCAGTACGATAGGCCCATAAAGCTGTCGTGAGCTTTAGATCCCAATCCGTGCGATGAGCTTCAACTGTCTTTGTCAAAACAGAGATTAATGTCTTGTTTGTACTCTCGGCTTGGCCATTCGCTTGCGGATAATAAGGAGTAGATTTATGATGGGATATCATGAAATTTGTTGTGAGCTCCTTAATCACTTCGTTTATAAAATGCGTACCATTGTCGCTCACAAGTTCCAAAGGACAACCGAATCGTGTGATTATATTTTCAAAGAGGAACTTGGCTGTTGTCCTCGCATCTGCCTTACGTGTCGCTTTCGCTTCAGCCCATTTGGTCATATAGTCAGTGGCCACAATAATATAGCGAGATTGTGTGTTTCGGGCCGCTGGACTAATTGGACCTACAAAGTCTAAACCCCACTTTTCAAATGGTTGGTTTACTTTGATTGGATGTAGGGGCATCTGATCTTTCCTCTGGGGTTTCTTGTATCGTTGGCATTCATCGCAACCCTTCACAAAGAGTGATGCATCTTGGAACATAGTGGGCCACCAATACCCTGATTGTAAGATCTTTCGCGCAGTTAAGTCTCCTGAGAAGTGACCACCGGCTACGCCCATATGTGCCTCTTGCAAAATGTATAGATACTCATCCTCTCGGGCACAACGCCTAAGAACGTCATCCTTTCCTCTTTTATAAAGAGTCCCAGCTATCAGGCAATAGGGTTCGCATTCTTTGATTAGCTTTCGAGCTAGATCTTTACGAAGCTCCTTGGGTGGAAAGCCATTAACCAAAAAGTTAACAATCTTCTCACTCCATTCAGGCATTGTCTCCACCATGAACAGGGAAGTGTCCGGTAAGTCATCATCAACCCCCGTAGGAGCTTCACCATTAGGTATGCGAGACAAATGATCAGCCATAATATGTTTTTTGCCAGGTCTCACAACAACAGTGAAATCAAACTCAAGAAGAATCAATAGCCATCGTGTGATTCTTCCTGTGGAGCATGGTTTGTTTACCAGATACAACAATGCTTGATGATCCACATAGAAAACAAACTTGGTTGCAAGGAGGTAATAACGAAATTTCCTTACTGCATATATCATTGCCAACCCTTCTCGCTCCGTAGTGGTGTAGTTCATCTCAGCATCGTTCAACTGGCGACTGGCAAAGCTAATGGGGTAGTCTAGCTTGTGTTCTCCAGGTTGAGTCAACACACACCCAATAGCAAAGTTTGATGCATCAATATGCACATGGAAGAGTAAATCCCAGTTAGGCATTCTCAAGATTGGGGCACTCGCCAAGGCCTTCTTTAATAGCTCATAGGCACGGTCACATTCTTCGGTCCAAATAAACTCGATGAGAAGCTTATACAATGGTCGAGCTATCTCGGCGAAGAAGAGAATAAACCTTCGATAATAACCAACGTGGCCCATAAAGCGTTGGACTCCCTTGTAGTTGGTGGGTGGGGGTAATTCCAGAATGACCTTGATTTTACTCTCGTCAGTGGAAATCCCATTTTTGGACACTATATGTCCTAAGATAACTCCGTGTTTAACCCAGAATTGGCATTTGAAAGGATTCAAGGAGATGCGATATAATCTACACCTTTCAAATATTTTTCGTAAACACATCAAGTGCTCATCCCAAGAGGAATGAACACAAAGATCATCTAAGAAAGCTTCACAAAAGTCCCTTAGATATTCCTTAAAGGCCGTGTTTATCAATCGTTGGAATGTTGCAGGTGCATTGGTCAAGCCAAAGGCCATGACGCGAAAGGCAAACACTCCAAACTCCGTGATAAATGCTGTTTTAGCTTGGTCCTCGACTGCAATTGTGATCTGATTGTAACCCGAGTACCCATCTAAAAAGCTATATGCCTCCTTGCCTGCCACTCTTTCAAGCACATGTTCAGAATATGGCAAGGGGTAATGATCCCTTCTGGTGGCTGCATTAACCTTTTTGAGATCAACACACACTCTGAGTTTCCCATTCTTTTACAATATTTGCTTAGGATTCATTGGGTAGGGACGTTGCTGGACTGGTTTAGTAGTGCTAATCATTGGAATCGTGTGTTGCACCACCGAGGGTGGAACACCCTTCATATCATGATATGTCCAGGCAAATATGTCCTTGAATTCTTTAAGAAGCTTCGTAAGTGCAGCTTCTTCCACCTTGGTGAGGTCTTGAGCAATAAAAACTGGTTTAGACTCCTCACCCGGATCTGCTAAGTCTATCTCCTTAACTACCGCAGGGCCATCGTAGACACCGCTACTGCCATTGGTAGGTGTTCGTTGGGCTTTTGTGTAGACCACTTTACGTTCCCCTGTAGTGAATGATTTGAAATGCTCGGGTGCGGGGTGTAAGTCTACTGGTTCTTGTTGTGCCAGGCTTTTTTCTTTCAATTCCGCTTCCTTTTGTTGCTGAGCCAACTCTTGGTTTTGTCGCCTTCTTGCAGTACGACTTAGTTTTGGCTTCTCTTCGATTTCTAATTGGGCGACGTCTTGAGGTTGAGGAATACACCACATGACACTTTGGAGATATTGTCCCCAATTATTAGCTATCTTTCGATGAGCATCAATGGCTCCTACATAACTGAGCCATTCTGCAGTAGTTTTTGATTTTTGTTTATATCAGATTCAGACTCACTTGGTCGATCTTCACTTGTGTCCACCTCACTTTCGGATGAACTGCAGGAGGTCACTGTCCTAGGCCTTGAGCACATTGCTTCCACATTTGGGTGAATATTTGATTCGTTTTCTCCATGAGTCTCAGGGTCAGTTTCTTCTTGAGATTCATACTCAGAGTTGCATTGGTCAGAGTCTTCGCTACTTTCAGTGTCGGTGGAGTTTGCCACGTTCTCGCCATCAGGAGTCAAGTGCATAACACCTATCATGTTTATTGGCACTAACGGTGGCATATCTTGCCCCTCAGGTGTTACCCAACTTGTGCCTCTATTTCCCCATGTGTCTATGGTTGCCGCTAGGTGTACCCAATCCACGTTATCCGACTCAGTCATACCCGGTAGGACATCCATATAAGGAGAATCTTTCCCATCATCAGTCTCTTTTTTGCATGTATAGCAATACCTTAATGGGGCGGAGTGAATAGTGGTATCCGATCGATTATCAATGATAACCTTGCTTCCTAAAGAATGTGCACGACCATTCTCAAGATCAACTCGAATGACAGAGTCCTGGAATTGTAGGTAGACATGGTTTTTCGACCAGTCATGTACCATTTGTGCTTCCCTCATGAAAGGACGTCCTAAGATCATTTGATATGACATAGGATGCTTGGAGAAATCCATTACAATGAAGGTATGTCTTACCTTGTATCCCAAAACCTTGATCTTAAGGTCCCTTAACATTCCAATAGGTTTAGCTATGGTTCCGTTTGCCATCTTAACCACTATGTTTGTGACTTCAAGGTGAGGTCTTCCCATGGATTCCCAACAGTTTTTAGTCACAATGCTCACTCTAGCACCACCATCAAGGATTCCCTTTAGAGTTAATCCCTTGGTAGTAATGGGGAGGGTGGCATTAGATTCGTCCCCTTCAAAGTACTGACCCAACTTATTCACAGGTATTTCAACGACCGAATCTTCATCCAGGTTGGGTTGTAGATCCCAATGTACCCCTTCATCTTGAAGCGTGTCGGGTCTATCCATATTTGCAAATTGTGGTAGCCCCGCCTTTAGTTCTCCATTGAGAAATGCTCGAAGAGCTAAGAATAGCTCAGGATCTCCGTATAATTTGGATATGATCGTGGTTCTGATCTCGGAGGACATGAAATCCATTAGCTTAGACACATTCAACGGTACTTTTCGAGACATCGCCCCTTGACTAGGGACTGGTGAAGATGGAATCACTTCCTCTTCAATGGGGTCAGGCATTCCCTCACTAAACATTCTTTCCAGCAAGAACGGTGTTTGCCCACTTCCGGATGTCCTATCCTCACTTTCTTCCCGAATGATACTAGGTATAGCTAACGGTTTATGGTTCCTGTGAGGCTGAACTTGCGTAGGAAACACTGTATCTGGAATTTTGACTTTTCTCGAGTTTGGTTCCAGTTCTCTTTGTGTTTCTTCCACCAAACCCCTTAAGTGTTGCACTTGTTCAATCTCCTCAACTGGGTTTGGGTAAGTACCAATCTTTTTCTTGAGGGTTTTTGGCCCACGTGGCTTGTCTTGGGGAGTCTCAGTCAGTTTGGGAGGTCGAGAGGGCATTAACTGACTTGGTTGTGGGGCTGAGGAAGTTTCCTTTTGTTTTCCCTTATTTATGTACTCGCTTGATTCTCCTTCGTTGAGCTCCCGAGTGGGTTCCTCCCTTAAGGTAGTGGCTTTGGTCCCCATGGTTTCTATTGAATCGGAATCATCTTCAGGATCATTCATATACACGGGGTCGTCTCCTGTCCCTATGTTAGTCTTTGAACTGGGCTTGGAGCTCGTGGCATTAAGCGATCTCTTTCGTCGTGTTTTCTTTTTCTTTGCCTGAGCGATTGATGCAGTATCCCTCTCTTCAAGAATGTAGTTTTGATTTTGAAGCATTGACCGTGTAACTATATTCGCGGGTACAACAGGTGTGGTTCCTCGTGCTTGGTTGGTGACCTCAACCAAATTCAATGGCGTAATCTTAGGTGCATTAGGATTATGTGGACATTGAGCGATCAAATGATCTATGCCACAACGATTACATGTAAGTACCGGCATTCCCGATGTGCTCCCTTGATTTGGTTGCATCTGAGTAGCCATCTTCTGTAGCCTATTAGGGCACTCTGCTACACGATGCGGTCCACCACAATCGTAGCATTGAAGAGGTGGTCTCCTCGCCAAGGTATTAAGGTTTTGCCCTCTTGTGGCGAGAGCAGCCGCTTGATATACAGGCTTGACTTGCCCAAAATGATCCTCCATGTAGTACTGGGGAATCATTTCAAACGTATCAATCCCGTATGGAGCAGTGGGGTCTATCTCCTCTTCATAATCCCCACACGCACTATGTGACTCACAACCCATCTGGTTTATTGGGGTAATCCTTGGATGTGGAGGTTGTGGTCCTAGCACTGGCGGTGGTAATGGCACAGACTGGACTACATTCGGATTCCTTGGAACTATGTGCTGTGACGGTTGCTCGATAGGTTGTGCAGGCATTAGCGCGGGTACTTGAGGTGTGTTTGACCAAGCTAGTGGTGCCTGGTTTGCCAACATTCGCTTAAGTACTAGGCAATCTTTAGATTGATGGCCATACTTACCACATGCATTGCAATTCCCATTGAATTTGACTCTGAATGTGGGACATTCACTCGTGCTATGTGGTCCTAAGCACACCGAACACCATTGTTGCTCTCTCCTTGGGTACATATGGCTATTCTGAGGAGCTCGATTACCCCTAAAGTGTTCTTGGAGAGCCTTAGTAAGATCGGTCACAGACATTTCAGATATCTTGGGCTCCTTGGCAATAGGTTTTACCGTCATTGGCTCGTGCCCAGATACTTGCGAACTAACGGATTTTGTTTCCGAAGACATCTTTTTACCTGCAATCATCAAGTTGTCTTCTAGCTGGATTGCATTGGCAGTGACTGCTTCCCACGTTGTAAGACCTCTAATGACTAGGCCATTGTAAATGTCCTCGTGGCGCAATCCTCGGATGAATCTATCGAGGAGTTGGTTGTTATTGAAGCGTTCATCGGGAGTGCAGCGAAAATTAAGATGCTTCAATCGACTTATAAAGTCTCTCACTGACTCCCCTTCCTCGCGTTTAGCTTTTTGGAGTTGAGATGCTACTCCCTAAAGCACACCCTCACGTATGTATTCTTTCAAGAACAATCTCTTGAGAGTGGGGTAGTGAGTGCGCTCTTCAACCCTTAACGTTCGATACCAATCTCCGGCCTTCCCACTCAAGGTTAAGCCTAAGGCTTTACACTTATGCAACTCATTGTGCTCTTCCAAGGAATCACACACGTGTTCAAAGACTTCAATGTGCTTCCTAACATCCTCGTTACCACTGAAGTTTTGAGTGAGCTTAGCCACTTGTACTGCCTTGCTTCTAGGTTCTCTCTCAGGCATGCCCCGCATGTTTTCCGCAATGGATCGTCCGATCGTCTGAGCAAACGCTGCGAGATCACCTAGGTGAGCAGGCATAACTGGTGGAGGCACTTCTGGGATAGCATGGCTGATAGGAGTTGGCATTGGTCTGAGTATGTTGGCAAATGACGTAGGATATGATATGTGGCTAGGCCTAGCTCCTCTTGGATAAGGGTGGTGATAAGGCAGTCGTGGAGCATACGCCATTGGCATACTAAGAGACGTAGGAGCTACCTGAGCATGAGTAGCGATAGGTACATAGGGTCGATAGGCACTGGCACGCACTGTTGTAGGTACTGTTCCACTAGGTAGCTGTGTCGTACTAACTATAGCGGTAACAGGTGCACTTTCAGCTATGCTCATCATTGGGGTAGGCATTGCGGATTCCCTAATGGAAAGTTGAGCCAAGGTTGGAAAGCTAAAGTTACTACTCGTGGGCTCAACCTGCATTGAGACTCCAGGCGAAACAACATATGAAGGGTCTATGGGACTCACCAAGGGAGTCTCCAATTGTGATAGGGTTGGTTGTTTGGCCTTGTCCGTATCCAAAAACCTCATAGGGCCAGTGGAAACTAGGTCCACTCCCCTATTTTGCCTCTCAATTTGGATAATTCTATGAATAACATCACATATCATTTGCTGTTGCTCTTCTAGATTAGTGGCGCTAGATGTAGATCGTAGGACTTCTAACCAACCTACATGGTATGTGTAACCCGTGTATAGGTCCGTTAGAGTCTCTGTGTGTAGATCATATTCCCAATTTTCATTGAGAAATATCCCATCTAGACTTGGTGTGCCAAACGGTTCTCTTGAAGTGGACGCAATGTCACTTCTTATGGATTGGCTTCTAGGGACCTCTACTTTAGGAAGAGTATCGGAAGGTGGTAGCTCAGTAGGGCCCTCATTAAACGAAGTGGGTAGAATATCCACATGGACACTCTTTGGGAGGGTAGGGTCTACATAAGATGTGAATGGCGAATCCACTACCCCTCCTTCTTCATTTACTTCGCTTGTCGCATGTTCAGAGCGTGTAGCTCTACTAAAGGTCTCTATTAGACGACTAAACATGCTAGATCCGGGTTGTGGGGCCCACACTGGCATGTTTTGGCTTGTCTCCTCAGGGTTCTTGGTAGGGTGTCCTTCCATGGCTTCTGAGTCAGAAGATGAGTCACTATCCACTATTCGTGGATCTTGGGTCGCACTCCCTTGGGTTCCGAAGGCCAAGATGCCAACGTGGAGGGATGGTGTGAGCCTGCGTAAACTGAAACACTTTCTAGTGGTTCAGGCTCTAGCACCCGACCAGAACGTAGATGCATGTGACGTGGGTACCCTACGTGCATTGGTAACTACCCTTGAAACTCACACAAGTGGTTTCTTAGGTGTTTCGCACCTCGTTTTTACTTGTTTTTAGACTGTTTTTATATTGTTTTTAACTCGTTTTTGACCCCCTTACTTACGTTCGAACTTGGACTAGGGCGTGTGATAGCTCGAAACGAGCGTATCGTTCAAAGGGTCCTAGTGTGCTTTACAGCACTGTGTTCGCCTATCTAGAGCTCCTGTAGTCCTCAAAACAGTCCGTTTCCTTTGGGGGGAAGGGGCAAAAGCCTATTTGCTTGTGGAGGAAAGGGTGAGGGCTTTATCCCACATGCTCACTTTACTCCTTGGGGAGTGGGCTACATATAGGGCACAACTTCCCATAAGCTCTCACTTGAAAGAAAGCTATGGAGGCTCACTCTCCTATATATATATATCAAAAGATCGAGCCGGGGCCGTGGGTCGTGGGTCAATTGGGGTTCTTTCTTTTCAAAAATTTTTTCTCCAATTAGAAAATCTTTCCTCTCCACATGTTTGGTTCTTTCTTTAAAAATAAAATTTAATTTTTTATTTTTTTTATTTTTTATTTTCTGTTTTATTTTTTTTTTGTTTGGGATAAGTTTTCTGGAGTTTCTATCTAGAGTTCAGCCTTAACCGCGGCGCAGTTCGCACACAGCACAGGTGGGGATTCAGAAATCCCCCCTCACACGCAGAAAACCAGATAGCAGATCACACGCCCACACGCGGAGCGAAAAAATAACAGAAATGCAGAAGACAAATTACAGAAACAGATTGCAAAAAACGGAAATAACTCAACAACAAACACACAGTCGCTTTCCTACAGTGTAGATTAAACTTCACGCAGCAGCCGAGCTGCAAACTGGAGCTTGGTGCAGGGCAACTCCCCGGCAGCGGCGCCAAAAATGTGCGCTTTTGCCGCACAAGTCGTAGCTGGGGACTTGCCGGGCACCGTATGCGAGCCACGAATGGCTGCAAGCATACAACCAGGGAAGGAAGCTCAAAACAGAATGCAAAAGGTGTGTCACTCACCGCTTAACTGCCGCCTTGAAGGATTCCCGCGTCGCAGCCGTGAAGGAGGAGCCGCCGTCGCCGCTCTACCGCCTCTCCGCCGTCGTGCCGCTACACAGTGCTCGATCGCTCTCTCACTCTCTCTCTCTCTCTCACACACGCAGGAGAAGGAAACCAAAGAGATAAGGCAAGAGCACTCTTGTATTCACAACACATGAGAATGAGGATTTTAGGGTTACATTTGACTCTTATAGGTGACTTGGCCGTTCACACTTGGGCGCCCATACACATGGCCGGCCGATCCTAACCCTTATCCTACTGATATTCAAGGTGCGCCTCTCATCGGCGATCACCCAATCCCTTTATCCTTAACATATGGTGCCGACAAGCCCGGCCCATGACTCAGAATATTTAAATTAATGACGTAAAACATAATACGTCTCAATGTCCAACATGGGTTAACAGAGTCCTAATGTGGACCTATGGCAACCATTCAAGTTAATCTCAGGGAGATTATATCGTCAGGGTAATGATGGAGTATTGCGGCTTATACCTAACCCTGACCAATATGAAGAGATCTTGGAATGGGAACATGAGGGTATTGGTGGAATCCATGCATCAGCTACTACTTGTGTGCGACGTATAACTCAGGATGGGCAATGGTGGAGTATTGCAGCTTATACCTAACCCTAACCAATATGAGGAGATCTTGGAATGGGCACATGAGGGTATTGGTGGAATCCATGCATCAGCTACTACTTGTGTGCGACGTATAACTCGGGATGGGCAATGGTGGCCTACCATACATGCAGATGCTGAAAAATTTGTTCATAACTGTGCTTCTTGTCATATTCAACAACCAATTCATAATGTCACATTATTCCAAATTTCAACTACACCAAGTTGGAGTAAGTATATTTTGGACTATCTTAAGCATGGTCATACTGATCGAACAATTCCTAAACATCAAAAGCGTGCTATTGAAGTTGAAGCGGCCAACTATATGCTGATAGAGGGCCAACTCTACAAGAGGGGCAAGGATGGCAACTTGCGCATGTGTGTATGTGAAGCTGATTACTTGAAAATCTTAACTCATGCACATGCAAGTGTTGGGGGTGGACACTTTTCGGGCAATACCACAGCTAAGTTGATTAGGTGGTCTGGGCTTTGGTGGCCAACCTTACAAATGGATGCTGAAGAATATGTAAAACGT
Source organism: Cibotium barometz (assembly GCF_041138505.1). NCBI lineage: Eukaryota > Viridiplantae > Streptophyta > Polypodiopsida > Cyatheales > Cibotiaceae > Cibotium > Cibotium barometz. The sequence goes on along the minus strand of NC_141057.1, from coordinate 21,400,187 downwards.
TGTGACGATTGTCAAAGGACCAAACCTCCCATCACAAAGGACAATATGCCATTGCGGCCTATGTTGAGCACACGTGCTTTTGCCAAATGGGGTATTGATTTTGTCGGTCCCATTAAACCTCTAGCTCGTCACACGCATGCCGAATATATTATTCACAAAACTGACTATTTGACCAAATGGGTAGAGGCAAAGGCTACAGTCAAAAATGATGCCAGAACCACAGCCAAGTTCTTGTATGAGTATGTGTTTACATGCTATGGCTTACCTATTGAAATCGTTAGTGATCAAGGTGTGCACTTTGTGAATGAGGTCATAGAGTTTTTGCTTCAAGAATTTATGGTAATTCACAAGCGTTCTTCGCCCTATCATCCCCAGACCAATGGACAAGCTGAGAGTACTAACAAGATTCTCTACACAGCACTCACAAAGATTGTTGAGGGACATAGGACTGATTGGGAGCAAAAGTTGCACTCAGTTCTTTGGGCATATAGAATAGCCTATAAAACATCTGTGGGGGCACAACCCCATTTGAGCTTGCTTTTGAGCTAGATGCAATTCTTCCCATTGAATTTCTTGTACCTACTCTACGAGTTGCTAAACAATTGGACTGGACTGGTCATGAGCTTTCTCAACGCGTTGATGAATTGGAAAAGCTTGATGAGACCCGCTTATTGGCAGTAATGGGGATGTATGCCGAGAAGAGGAGACAAAAGCAATGGTATGATCGAAATGTAACAACTGGCCGATTCAAAAAAGGGGACCTTGTGCTCTTGTACACACTTAAGAAGCATAAGCGAAAGCTCAAGAAACGTGGCCTAGGACCGTTTGTGATTAATGAGCTTACTCCAAGTGGTGCAGTGTGTTTAGAGACACTAGAAGGTGAGCAAATGCCTAACTTCATTAATGGAAGTCGTCTCAAGAAATACAATGAACCATTAACTGAAGCCATGCTTCAACAAATGCATGCTGCCCACACACGGAAAGAAGCACATGACCTACTTAAATGTCAGGCTCAAGAAGAGGCTAAAGCTAGAGTTGCAAAAGCCAAGGAGCGTCGCAAGGCTTCTGTATTGGCCTTACAGTTGGCTATATGTCGATCCTTTCAATATTCACGTGTGTCTTCATCTTTATGCGACTACCTACTTTGTCTCTACCTTAATTGACTCTCGTGCAGATTATAATGTTCTCTCATTTGACACATGGGTAGCTTTGGGACAACCAACACTTGTGCACATTCCTGTTGACTTACGAAGCTTCTCAGGTGAAGATAACCCTATAGAGGGAAAATGTGTCATTATGATGTCCATTCAGGATCACCAAATGTCAGTTCCCTTTTATGTGGCTAAGGCAGTGGTAGAGGCTGTTCTCGGTCGATCATGGTTAAGTGCTACCAATTGTTCATTAGATTGGAAGAATAGACAACACAAATTGAAAATTGATTCTGATTGCATCTTGGGATCTGCTACTCCACGAGCTTTATCATGTCAAAAGGGTGGTATTTCTACCTTACACAACCCACTTTCAAAATCTGCTCTTGAAGCTCCAACACAAATGATGTGGATAATCGATGAGTCCTCAAGTGAGGTCCATGGCTGGCATGTTCCAACAACTCTAGTCACTGCTCAAAGAAGGCCAGGAAAGAAGGAATTATCAATTTGGCTACCCAAAGATGCGTACAAACTTATACCATCTAGCCTAGTTGCTAAACCTCCTAAAAAGCACATCTTTTCCAAGCCTAAACCTCAAATTGTTACTTATTGGGTCCCAAAGCATGTTCTTAAAGCACAAGGCTATTATGAGGGCGCAACAGCACTTTGGCTTCCCAAATGTCATGGTTTGCTAGAGGTAAAAGAGTGTATCAATAAGATTCCAAAAGCCACCCTTGGTTTTCTATATCAGTGGGTGCAAAGGAAATCAACACAACCTCTTCAAGATAGGATAGGTGGTTGTGATAGCATCTACAAATCTCCTTGTGTTGACCTTCCCAAAACATGTATTGAATCACCAGTTGTCCCAATTTCTCCTTGTTACACAATTCCACCATCAACTTGTGTACCTAAGACAAATCCAACTTTACATGAGTCTCCTTTGAGCATAGATTCTACCACTTCACTGCCTAAATCCTCTTATCTTGCTCAAATTCCTCGACAATTGCTAACCTTCCCACCTCTTAAGAAGGACATACCCAAAACCAAAGGTAAGGCATTGACACTACAATTGAAGCTCTTTGGTAGATCAGTGTTTGAATAGTCTCACATTTACTAATGTGGTTCCTTATGCCTTTAGAGGATTGTGTTCTTTTTGAGATGATCTTATCTACAACGTTTTTGATAGGGATTGTAATGATGGATATGAGTTTATAAAGTTTGAAGTTTCTAAATTTCATTGTTCTACACCCAGATACCTCCTGATGGATACTTGGCGAGATACATGTCCACCATGCATTGACCCTGATAGTACTCAACCTGAACATCGCGGGGGTTATAGTGCTCCTCCTTTTCAAACTCATTCTAGGTACTTTTATGCTCCCTTAGGTGAAAATTGCTGTGGGCATCACTTTGTTACTTTATTCTATCAACAGCATCACCCATTTCCACATTGTCAAGAGTGTGCATGACTCGTATTAGGAGAAGCTTCACACATTTGTTGGCTATGCTGCTCGTACTTTTGACGATATGTCATGGGCTTAATGAAACAAATTGTGGGAATTACACCCCAACGCCATAACCTTCTTGATGTGAGAGTACCAAACCTAGGACACAATCAACGTAGATTACCTGAGGAGGTTCAAGCACAACAATGGAGGGATACATGCATAAATGACTTGCAACCACCTATCTTGCAAGCCCTCCTTCCCCCAGCCTCAACATGTCAATTTTGGATCACTATGAGTACCTATATTGAGCAGTTCCAAAATCGAAATTGTCTGCTTAACCTTCCCATAGAACAAATGCCATATTTTAGCGAGGAAGCACTCCTTCCTCTACCACCTTCTCCAGAGGCCGGTTTTTGTATAGAGTTGTCCTTGCATCCTGAAGTGATTGATACCATCTTTCCAACAGAAGTGGACACGGATCCACCACCAGTGCAAGGGTAAGGTTATCAACTTCATAATAAGATCAACAAGCCAGGGCACTTTTCTCCCACTGGGTTTTTCCTCTCGGCTATATTCGGTGATTGGCACCAATAACAAATTTTAATCTTTTCTTTTCTTTTCTTGTTTGTTAATAAACATTTTGTAGAGATCTCAGCTAAACAAGAGCATACAAACATGCCCCAATAGTCCACCTACCGTGCACACAAATTAGGAAGGGGGGAGACATGCAATGCCTACAAAGAGCAAAGAGAAGCAATCTGCACAACATCAACGAGCACTACAACAGGTGTATTCATATCATAATCTTTTGTTCTTTATGTGTTTTTAACTTTTGGATACACACAGTTGGCTGGTTTAAGTTTTAAATTAGTTGTTAAAATGTGGTGAGTAATTTCTAGATTCTTAGAGGACTTAGTAGAAGGTATTTCTATTTGAAGATGGTGTAGGATATATACCAATGGAGTATAGCAAGTTCTTATGCTCTCGAAGTATATTAGTTATCCCTAGTGGTAGCTACCTCTTAGGTATGGGCTAGGTGCTAGGATTAATAAAAAATTTATGAAAATCATGCCCTAAAAAATATATACAAGTGAAACGAGACATGACGTGTCTACAGCCATGTGGAATGCTTGGTAGGACCTTGGGTTGTCTTAGCACCTTGGGGCCGATGCCTTGGTTTCCATAGGGTGAACACTGACGTCTAAAAGATTCAGAAAAAGGCCTTCAAGGACTCTATCGCCTTGATAGATGTTGGTAGGACTCTGGGGTACATTATGGGCCCTCGAGACCGATGCCCTCATCTTCATGGGGTTCTCCTAATGTCAAAAAGAAAGAAAAGGGTCAGTCACCCTTGAGGTACTTAGCGGCCTTTAGATTCTCTTGGCGGAGGTCTCTTGGCCATTGCTTGGGTCTCATTGGGATGGAACCTTCCTCTTTATTCATCTTTTACACACACGCCAAAAAATAAAGGAGAAAAAAAAGGGAGAAAAAAGAAAAAAAAGGTCCAATCACCATTGCTCATATTTAGGAGTAGGGTTGCCACTTAGGAATAACTTCAACACTTGTAGGACATTGAGACTGCGGTCATAACCTGCGGTGTACAAGAACACTTGCCTTTGCATAGCACTATCTACCACTTAGTCTCACTTTGACTAGTCTTTACTCCACTTCTTTTAGCACTCTTTAAAACTATAATCGGCCTTTCACTTGCATGCTTACGTGTGAGATTGTTGTGAGGTGAAAAAAAGAAAGAAAAGCCTGCCTCTATAGCCCTTCCACCTCGCAAACTTGGAATAACACACACGAACGGGGGCACCACCAGCCACCGGCTGGAACTCTTCTCACACTTCACCACCCAACCCACGCCAGACAGACAGCAAAAAACAGGGGCACCGTAGACCAATCAAACACCCAGCAATATATTCCCAGATCAAAACATTTTACAAGCTTCTCCCGACACAGAAGCCTTACTCACACAGCCACAAACACAACACTCAAGCCTGTCAGCCGAGGATACACCACATCCCCAATCACCACATAATCCACTCGCCTGCCTGCTGTACCAATCGCACCAGAATGAACCCGGCCATTCTCACTCCAGAAGGCGCCCACACCAGCTAACCCTCGAGTCCTCTGCAGCCCATCACCTCTGCATGTGTTGTCAGCAGCAGCTTCACTCCACGCTCTCTCTCTCTGTCTCTGTGCTGATCCTCTGTCAGCTCGCAACAAACCCAGGCAGCTTATCTGCCTTGCTACCGGCCCATCACCAAGCAGCAACACCCGTCTCTATCTCTTCTTCACTCGGCACCCTGCTCTCTGTCTTCAGCCCTGTCTCCTAGGCGGCCCACACCAGCCACCGATCACCTACTACACGCTGGCCCAAGACGGCCTTTCTTGCTCTGTCTTCCGGCTGCGCCCTCTCTACTCCTTGTGCCTTCTAGCTGCACTTCAGAACCTACCAGAGCCGCCTCAGCACTTCTACTGCAAGGCGGGAACACTCTTAATCTCTATCTGCAGCTCACCTTCAACTTAGTCAGCCGTCGCCTCTGCTGTGCCTCTCTCCACGTTGCCCAGCTCCAAAGGCGGCCACTCCAACACCTACAGCCCCTTTCCCACAAGGCGTAACCCCTCTACTTGACTACCAACTACACCTTTCAACTTCTCTATCACCAGCATCCATCGCCAGCAGTTCGGCTTCCTTGGCGTCCACTTGCAGCGCCTCTAATTTTCCACGTAGGGCCCCCTCACGCCTTGTAGTTGCCCTCTCCCCTCTGGACCGCGATCACCAGTCGGCTGCCTCTGTCGACCAAGGCGGCTTTCACACCTCTCTTTCCCACTTCTCAACCTCTGAGCAGGGCGACGAGTCTACTAGCCACCGGCTCCCAGGCTTGCGTAGTCTCACTGCAGGCCACCCTCGCCAGCCTCGTTCACCTCCTTCAAGTCGCCTGTAGCGTCTCACGCATCCGAGCCTACGCCGGCCTACACACCACAAGGCAGCAGCTCGCCTTCACTTCAGGCGTCCCTGCTTCAGCAAGCGACGATCCCCGCTGGCTCTCTTCTTCCTCTGGCGTCCCTTTTTCTCTGCAGCGCCCGTCTCCTTTTTTCACGCCCTCCAGCTCTCCACCACCTTCTAGATGTCGAGGTGGCCATCCACAACGAACTCCACTTGGCTCTCCTCAAAGTGGCCACATAATATAAATTTTTTATTTTTTAAAAGCCTCCAAAACCACAAAATGATGACCACCATCTAAACCTTAATAACTTGCTTCTCAAGTTCATGTGCAACACCATGACTTTCCAATATTATGCAACATCTGCCCACAATCTCGAATCATCAGCATCCACTTACCAAACCCGACAATTTCCAGTCGGTACCCTCTCTTAGTAACCACCCGTACACCACATAGTTGCCATAAAACTCCAGATCTCCAGCGTCTGCTCCGGAAAATAAACACGTGCATATTCCAGCTCACAACAAAATCACTCGGCTTGTACACTTGCTAGGGCATTCAGGGCAAATTTTATTCACAAACCACACGCACCATATGTACACTGACCAAAAAACCCTCTCAGATTTTAGCCTGACATACTTTGCCCAACCCCTAGCCTGCTGAATCATTCATGATCAGCAGAAAGCATATGACCACGTTTCCCTCCATCAATTCTCTGAGCATCATACAGTGTAACCAGCACATCTCTGTTCCAGGTGATCCAAGAAACACCGTCATCTTCCACGGGCATAATTTTCCATCTCGCATCCCACAACACAATACCAGAGCTTCTTGAGACAAAGCTTCTGACATACACACCATCCCGTCTCATCTCAATCCCAAAATCCCTGATACGATTAGCACCAATATCGGAGAACCAGTGCAGCAACTCCTGCTGAGGGTAAAAATTGATGAAAGCCTCATAAAAAAAAACCGGTTGTACCATAACATTTTCCTGTCCATCAGCATAAGAAACCTCACCATCAAAACCAGCTACCACAGGCAAAACAAACTCCCCTTCAACAGGCACCATTGCCAAAGCATCCACCTCAGTTCCTGTATGCTCATCTTCATCAAAACCACCAAGAAATTCATCCATTACAGCATCCATAGACTCATCTATAACAGCAGCATCATTCAAAGTCTTCTGGTGTTTCTCTTCCTTCATAGCCTCAATTCTGATCATGGCTTTTTTAACATTTATGCACATCTCATCATCCAGCTCCAACTCAGGCTCATCATCCTATAGACTGTCTATTTCCCACTCATCCCACACAGGTTCATTATCCAAAGACTCAAAAACAGACTCTTTCACATCACAAGCATACCTTTGTTCAGAATCCACTTGTACCTCCTCGCATTCCTTATGTATGGCTTCTTCTTGTTCAGCAACTTCATCACCAAGCACATCCTCATCAATAACCAGGGCATCCATCTCTGCATCCTCTTCACTCGATGAAGTATCCTCTGTTCCTTCACTAGTAGTGGTGCTGCTCGTATCATCACTTGAATCAGCTTCACTCTCCTCTTCATCATTGACAGGCTTCTGGTTATCCATATTAAATTGCTTCTTATCACCTCTCCTGTCATACAGAGTAATAACTCCTTTCCTCCAATCCTGCATAGCCTTCACTGCTCTCAGCCATGGTCTCCCTAAAATAATGGGGAATGCACCCATTCCTGCAGGCATAACATGACAATCCACAAGCACCTTCACATCAAAAGCTTCCAATTCTAATTCCTTAACCATACCTAAGCATTTGACTTTCTGATGATTTGCTAGCCGAATACGAAATCCAGACGCTTCAGTGAAATCAAGACCAAGCCTCTCCACAGCTGCTAATGTGATCACACAAATCTGTGCTCCACCATCTATGTATGCCTCTCCCAGATTCTTCCCTTTATACCACACATTCACCACAGGACATATATCAGGTAACTCCTGAACAGATAGAACAGTCACTATCCCTTTGGCAGGCTCCTTCTCTCTCGGGTTCACAAGTCTTTTCCACTGACGCTTCAAATTGGGAGCTAACTCTATCAATTGCCCAAAAGTAATGTTAGCCTTCCTTCCAGCCATGTCCTCCTGCAAACTGTAACTATCCTGCCCACCCCCTAGTGGAAAATCAGTTACCTGAAACTTCCTACGAGGCTTCCGCTTCTGCTTGACCTTCACATCTTCTCCTTCTTTCACTTTACCTTTCTTCTTGCTGGGCCCTGCAGCATCCTTGCTTTCCCTTTCCTGTGGCATCCGTTTCCCCAAAGGCATCACATCAGCTTCTGCTTCCTTCGTCTTCTCAAGGGTGACCACATCTATCACCTTAGTTTTACCTTTCTCCTCAGCTGTGATTCCACTCGGACCTGCTTGATCCCTGATATCAATACCATAATCATTTGACCTGTCAGGTAGCTGTGAAGGTAGTGGGTACATATCACCACCCATACGCTGAGGCTTATCACAATCTGTACTCAGATGACCTAGCTCACCACAATTCCAGCATGTAGGAATGAAATGACGGCCCCTACCGCGACCACGTCCATACCCTGCTTGTCCATCTCCCCCTTCAGGATTATTACCTCGGCCTCTACCACGTCCACCACCTGTATTTCCCATTAAATTTAAGCTCAAATTCTTCATAAGATCCACCATCTGTTTCATATCCTGTCGCAATCCCTCATCAGAACCTACAGAAACCATAGGTACTCCTTGACTAGCTTGAGGCATCATCTGCATAGCTTGGGCTTCAGTGGGCTTCATCCTCTCAATCACTGCATTCATAGGTGTAGCCTCCACTCTCCGAATCTCCGGCTGTGCTACAACTGGAATCATCCCCAGCTAATTCATCCGCTGCAGTTTCCAATCTTTTGACTTAGCAATCTCCACTGCATCCTCATAAGACCTGGGCTTCTTCAATTCCACTTTCCAGCGAATACTCCTCTTAAGTCCAGCTACAAACTTATTTTTCTTCATCATATCAGGCGGCACCTGATTTTCTCCCAAAGCCCTGCATAGAGTCTCCCATAGCAAAGAAAATTTCTTCATATAATCATCTATTGATTCAAACTCACCTTGTGTCAGAGCTTGCACCTCATGCCAAACCTTGTCGGGATCTTCCACCTTCTTGAACCTGTTGCTGAGTGCTGTCTTTAATCCATCCTCAGTCATCTCAATGCGTGGAACAGCATCCCTCAACGACTCCTCATAAGCCCTGTACCAGGTCCTTGCATCTCCCTTCAAACAGATGCTCAGCAGCCGCAACACCTGTATCTGCTCACTGATATGGTTGCTTATACATGCAACCTCCATCCTCTCCAAGAAGTCTGCCACATCCTCATTCGGACCACCATAAAACTCTGGGTAAGACATCATCTTAACCCCCAAACTTCACTTTCAAACCCAAAAAAACCAGAAACACCTTCCTTCAATCTCTCACTCTGGGGCATACACCCTCGTAAGAGAAATCCCTGAGCTATCCTCAGTCAAACACACGCCCTTCTAGGCAAAGGACAAGGCCACAGCCACTCCTCAGTGGGGGCACCAGAAGGATGTGAGGTGAAAAAAAGAAAGAAAAGCCTGCCTCTATAGCCCTTCCACCTCGCAAACTTGGAATAACACACACGAACGGGGGCACCACCAGCCACCGGCTGGAACTCTTCTCACACTTCACCACCCACGCCAGACAGACAGAAAAAAACAGGGGCACTGTAGACCAATCAAACACCCAGCAATATATTCCCAGATCAAAACATTTTACAAGCTTCTCCCGACACAGAAGCCTTACTCACACAGCCACAAACACAACACTCAAGCCTGTCAGCCGAGGATACACCACATCCCCAATCACCACATAATCCACTCGCCTGCCTGCTGTACCAATCGCACCAAAATGAACCCGGCCATTCTCACTCCAGAAGGCGCCCACACCAGCTAACCCTCGAGTCCTCTGCAGCCCATCACCTCTGCATGTGTTGTCAGCAGCAGCTTCACTCCACGCTCTCTCTCTCTGTCTCTGTGCTGATCCTCTGTCAGCTCGCAACAAACCCAGGCAGCTTATCTGCCTTGCTACCGGCCCATCACCAAGCAGCAACACCCGTCTCTATCTCTTCTTCACTCGGCACCCTGCTCTCTGTCTTCAGCCCTGTCTCCTAGGCGGCCCACACCAGCCACCGATCACCTACTACACGCTGGCCCAAGACGGCCTTTCTTGCTCTGTCTTCCGGCTGCGCCCTCTCTACTCCTTGTGCCTTCCAGCTGCACTTCAGAACCTACCAGAGCCGCCTCAGCACTTCTACTGCAAGGCGGGAACACTCTTAATCTCTATCTGCAGCTCACCTTCAACTCAGTCAGCCGTCGCCTCTGCTGTGCCTCTCTCCACGTTGCCCAGCTCCAAAGGCGGCCACTCCAACACCTACAGCCCCTTTCCCACAAGGCGTAACCCCTCTACTTGACTACCAATTACACCTTTCAACTTCTCTATCACCAGCATCCATCGCCAGCAGTTCGGCTTCCTTGGCGTCCACTTGCAGCGCCTCTAATTTTCCACATAGGGCCCCCTCACGCCTTGTAGTTGCCCTCTCCCCTCTGGACCGCGATCACCAGTCGGCTGCCTCTGTCGACCAAGGCGGCTTTCACACCTCTCTTTCCCACTTCTCAACCTCTGAGCAGGGCGACGAGTCTACTAGCCACCGGCTCCCAGGCTTGCGTAGTCTAACTGCAGGCCACCCTCGCCAGCCTCGTTCACGTCCTTCAAGTCGCCTGTAGCGTCTCACGCATCCGAGCCTACGCCGGCCTACACACCACAAGGCAGCAGCTCACCTTCACTTCAGGCGTCCCTGCTTCAGCAAGCGACGATCCCCGCTGGCTCTCTTCTTCCTCTGGCGTCCCTTTTTCTCTGCAGCGCCCGTCTCCTTTTTTCACGCCCTCCAGCTCTCCACCACCTTCTAGATGTCGAGGTGGCCATCCACAACGAACTCCACTTGGCTCTCCTTCAAAGTGGCCACATAATATAAATTTTTTATTTTTTAAAAGCCTCCAAAACCACAAAATGATGACCACCATCTAAACCTTAATAACTTGCTTCTCAAGTTCATGTGCAACACCATGACTTTCCAATATTATGCAACATCTGCCCACAATCTCGAATCATCAGCATCCACTTACCAAACCCGACAATTTCCAGTCGGTACCCTCTCTTAGTAACCACCCGTACACCACATAGTTGCCATAAAACTCCAGATCTCCAGCGTCTGCTCCGGAAAATAAACACGTGCATATTCCAGCTCACAACAAAATCACTCGGCCTGTACACTTGCCAGGGCATTCAGGGCAAATTTTATTCACAAACCACACGCACCATATGTACACTGACCAAAAAACCCTCTCAGATTTTAGCCTGACAATTGTCATTGCTGGTTTTTTTTCAATAAAAGGCTTTACTTGTCTTCCATTGTTTTTTGCAGTTTTTGTTTCTACCGCACGCGAGGACGTGTGCGATTTAGGAAGGGGGAAATGTTCCACGAGAACACTCACACGGGAACACGGATTATGGAAGGAGGGCGAAAGCAATTAATGCGAGAGAGCGGGATTACAGCCATGGGAACATGAAGACGCACATAATTTTTTTATATTTTTATGCCGAAGTGCAACGTAAATCGTTTTAGGCCAATGTGGGTTCTAAATGAGAGTTCTAAGTATATTAAGCAAGGCTCACTTATGGGGTTATCCGCCCATGTGTGAAAGAGGCCAAGGGTTAGGGTTAGTGGCATCTCTACAAAAGAGATGCTAGCTAAAGAAAGTGGATGTTTTTGCCATTCCCATAAGCTATTGAGTGAAGCTCTTGAGCTCTCAAGCTATGGCAGCTCTCTAACTCTCTCTCTATTGTACTCTATTTAGCATCAAGCTCCAATGAGTATAGCTCCACTTCTTTCTCTTAATCTATTTTAGCATCATTGAAGTAGATTAATCTATGATTAGTTGAATGCTTCTTTCTTTCTCTTGTGTATGCTGCATGCTTGTAGTGTGTGTGTGTAGTCTCCATTGATGCAAGCTCTTGCCCACTTCTTTGGCAATGAGTTATTCATGGATAGACTCTCTCTATGAGCTTGTGGGTTTGTGAATGTTACATTCTCTGCTTGCTTAAGCTGGTGGGTTAGTAGATGCACGCTTATGGATTTGCAGGCATTAGGGAAAGCTAAGATTTAATCAATGTTTGAATGGGATTAAGAGATTGCTATGCATTGCTTGTTGTCTTGATTAGTGTAGTGGATTTAAGGGATTGAGAGATTGATTGAGGTGTTGAATGGTTGAATCGTCAAGTGGTGGTTTGTGTATGTGAACTCTCCCTCATGGGATAAGCCTTCATGCACTAATCGGGTCGAGTCCTCGGATTGACATTGTGTTTCTTAACACATTTGTTGATCGGTAGTACTCTATGAGCACTATATTGCATGGTAGAGAGAACCGCTCTACAAAGGCACCGATAATTCAATTTCTTTTCTCATGATACACTTGAAAAGAGTTATTCCTTGATGTAGTCTCCTAGATGGCATACTAGGGAGTTTTCAAATTATTAAGGTATGTATGGGTGGTATCATGGTGGTATGGGACGCTAGTAATCCCTCACATATATTATCTTATGGGATAATTTGGGCTCAAGATTGTTGCTTTGCTTACATCACTTAGCATGTTGACCTCAACATTCAAAGACAAACTCATTTTCTAAATTCACTAGAAGTTATATTGTGGGCATTCTCTAGAAAAACTTCTTTTATCTATAGCCTACATGTTTTGAGATGAGGGTAATCACATCGGCATTTTCACTTGTTGAAATCTCTTTCTTTAGAGTTCAAACAAGTTTATCTTGTTGTGTTCGGATTAAGGAAATTTGGATTCTTCCTTTGTTGGCATTTCTTTCTCTAGTTCCGTAATTTAGGTGATTTATATAGTCAATCTGATTGTTTACGGATGGGCATATGTGACTCAACGAGATACTGATGGCTCCCTATGTTGATATGGGTAACTCGGGATGTCGATTATTCCATATGCAAATGTGGGTATGTCGGGGCACCGATGAATCCTTGGTTTCTACTGTTATAAAGCCATGTTTTTCTACTTTATTCCAAATGGTTTACAACGAGGAAATTACTTTGAGTATGAATTCCTCTGATCATCCGTAGTCTGATGGGCAAACAGAGCATATGAATCAGATTATTGTAGAGGATATGAATTCCTCTGATCATCCGCAGTGATGGGCAAACAGAGCATATGAATCAGATTATTGTAGAGGATATGCTTCATGTATATGTCTCTACAAAAGCATCAAATTAGGAAAAATATCTTCCAATGATGGAATTTCCCTATAGCAGTTTTAAACATATGGCTATTGGTTTTAGTCCGTTCATGCTTATGTATGGGTATCAACCTAGGGCACCTATTGATGTCGGTCTTAAGGACATCGAGCTTGATGCATCGAGGGATTCCTTGCGTGATATGCAAGAAATGCTGATCGAAGCTCAGGATTCTATCAGGAGTGCTCAAGATATGGCATGGTTCTATGCTGATAATAGAGGATGCTCAATTTGTTCTTTTGAACCAGGAGCGTTGGTTTATTTAAAAGTTCCTAAAGATTTTCAGACTTTGTCGTCAAAAGGAAAATGCTCGAATTTATCCCTAGATATTGTAGTCTAGTTTGATTTATACATCGGATTGTCACGGTTGCATATGAACTTAAACTACCTCCAATTATTAGAGTTCATCCAGTCTTTCATATCAATAGATTGAAAGGGAAACTGGTGGGAGGTGAGGATAACACAGTTACTCCCTTCAAGAACTCGTTGAAGCCGAAGATTTATCCTATGTTACACATCAACCTGATAAGGTACTTGAATTTAGGGAAAGGAAACTTTCTAGTTGACTAATCTTTGAGGTTAAAATTAAGTGAAAAGATAGGGAAATTGAGGATTCGACTTGGGAGTCGGCTGAGATTGATCAGCACAGTTCTCCTTCTTTTCATTACAAGAGTGTAATGTTTTGAGAGAGGGGGAGTATGTTATATGTACATTATGTGTGCTATGTTATATGCACATTATGTGTGCATATACTAGGAGGCTAACCCACATTAGGCTTGTGAGCATGGGAACAAGCTCTAGTGGAGCATGGGTTAGGACTAACCTTAAGGGTTAAGGTTAGGGTCAGGCATCCAAGGGTCACACTTGGGAATTGGAGAGTCAAGAGTCACTTGAGGGCCCTCCTACATAATAGAGGCATGGGGCACACTCAAGGGGGGCTTGGAGGCTTGGGCTTGTGAGGCCAAGGCTATGTTATGCTCTCTTGTGTAGAGGATCATATCTACTCACTTACCATTTCACACTATAGCTACATGCTATTGGATTGGAGTTATACCTCTTGATGGTATGGGACATCAAGATAGAGGTATGATGTATTTCATTCATAATTCATGTGTGCATTGCTTGGGCTCGATGCTGGTTGGGTGGTTGAGTTTATGCCTGATTTATGCATGTTTATGCATAACAATTATCTAGAGAAATCTTAGGGTTTTAATAGCTATGTACTATATTATTTAGGTATACATTCTTTTCTTGTCATGTATTATTTTTTAAAATTTCCTGTAGATGACTATATTCTTTGCCAGCATGTGTCCCCCTTATGGGCATGAGAAGGCAAAAAAGGTACATTAATATTCATTATTTGCATGGGTTTTTGGTTATAAGAAACCAATAGTTATTGGAACTGTGTATAGGTGGGACAATTACTTCAACAAAATCTTGATGCAGAGATACTTACCCATTACATGCCTTCATCCATGAGGACACGTTGTAATGGTAAGCTTGGAGGATAGCTAGGTCCCCTTGAGAGGAGTGCCTCTCTTATGTTATTGTTTTTAGAAGCATTTTGTCCCCAAGAACACGTACTGTTTTGGAGATTGGAGGTGGTATGGGGCCCATGTTAAAAGCCTCTATACACTAAGGGCATGGTTGTATGCTCATTGACAATGACACAGAGATATGTGAGGGCTATCTTACTCCTTTTGTAGAGAATTATTGCGGTACTATGTAAGTGGCTAGCATGGAGGTGACTTTTGCCAGCAATGATGAAGATCAATTTGTTGTGGATGATGCACCTCTTGACTAGTGAGTAGACTAGTGCGTTTACTTATGCCTTACCCAATTATAGTGAGTTGCCTTGCTATGTAGAGGAAATGAAAAGGCATACGATCTTGGATCCTTCATATGATCGTATGCTAGTGGAGCGATAGGATGGAAAAAGATACATGTTTATTGATGAGGAGGTGGATGTTATTTAGATACGTGGCACACATAGACCTTGAGAGACATTTTAGATTTCCCTATTTGCATCAGGTTTTCTAGATCTTTTGAAACATATGCTACATCATTTTATGGCATGGTTTTGTGTGACTTACTGGAGTTAATTGACGTATTTCATACCATGTTATGACAAGATTCTATATTTGAGTAAATGATATTTTCCTTCTTTCATTTCAATGCTTGCAATAAAATAAATACAAGGAAACATTTGTGGAATCTCATCATTGTGATTTAGAATTGTTAGAATGTATGTCTCTTGCTAGCTAGATGGATTCACCATTTTAGCTGAAAAGATATGATACAATATAGGAGAAAATGATTGGATTGGAATGCATGTCTCTTGCGAGCTTGGTAAATAAATGCTCATTGTATGGATAATGTATGATTTATAAAGGTGTGATACAATATTGAATTAAGTGTCTCTATATTTTGTTTCGATGACTACTCATAGAATTAGTCGCATGGATTTTCATCATTATGATTGGGGATAGTTAGATAATGCTCATTGTCTTTGTTTTTCTTTATTCTGCACACAAAGAATTAACTAAAGAAAAATATATGTGAGTTTTAATTATTATGTCGGAGATGGTTGGAATGCATGTCTCTTGCTAGCTTGGTAAATGAATGCTCATTGTATGGATAATGTATGATTTTGTCTTGAAGATCAAAATGTTCTCAAATAATATCTTTATTTAGGAGGTAAACCTAATAAACATTTAATATTATGTCAATATTCAAAATCCTCCGCTCGCAATGCTCGTACTATTGACACACTCGTCGGGTGCTGAGCTGGCAAACCATTAGACTATACTTGGAGCTATATGGCCCTTGGATTTTGCTAAGGTGGCTATATCTCATCCCTTGTCTCTCTTCTGCCTTTTGAAAATCCACCTTGACAACTTTAGTTCTAGGGTATCGGGGCTTTTGGCTTTGCATGCATGATGTCCAAAGCCATTGGTGCAACAAAGGCATGGGTTGCTAATAGTTCCACGGTGATAGCATCGTCAATGTAAACATGCATTAGTCCATCAAACCTTTGTCTTCTATATCCCTTGCTCTAGCTCTAACCTCCATTGAGATTCCATCCTAGGTAGCCTTTAGGGGTTAGGTAGGAATGACCATTGGTGAGGGGATCTAATCAAGCTTTTCTCTACATGTGCTTCCTCCACCTCACCCAGGCCTAACCGTAGGAGGCAGCGTTGCTTCCCTGGATTGTTTTAGAGCTCGTGGCATGTTCTCTCTTCATGTGGATCCTCCAGATGGCCCCATCACTACCCTAGTATTTGCAATTTGTTTTTTTGCATGTTCCTCTAGGTACTCCCTAATTTCCTTCTAGTCCTTCAGAGTCTCCATTCTAGCTCTCATGGTATTCCATGCTTGGCTAGATTTTTGACATGTTGGCATGTTGTTCAAATGGTTTCCTCTACTTTGTCCTTTTTTTAAATCATGTTTGTAACCAACAATCGATTCTTTTCTTCACTTAGAATTGTTCTCATCTCCTTTACCTTTGTGTACCATTCCTGAATTTGTTTTAGTTTTTCCTTCAGCTCTAGTTTTGCCTTGTGCTTGTCCTTGAGCTGCTAGATTTCTACTTCCCTTTTGGCCAACTCGGCCAGACATGCATAAGTTTTGCATTTGTCTCCTTGGTTGCTTCCTTTTCTTTAAAACTTATCCGTGAGTGATGATCTTGGTGAATTGTCCTTTAGCTTATTTTTCAGCTCCTTGATGGTATCTTTATCCTTATCCTACTTCTCCTTGTGGATCTTTGACCAATTAGTCTAGCTTTTCTATGTGTGCCCAGAGTGCATGTTCTTTATTTTATTTTTCTTTAAATTACTTGGGAGTGGCCATGACATGTTCTCGAAGCTCATTCTCAGGTATTGTGTCCATTTGCATGCTTTCCTTAAGCACTAGCTCCTTTTTAAAGGGCTTCTCTTACTATGTGCAACAACTACCTTTTTGTCTAAGTCTGTAAATGTAGCTGGCATGAAGATTGGGAAGTTATAACAAACATGCGAATCTCGCTGCTTGGCCTCTTGAAATTCTAGAGGTGTGTCCATCTCCTCTTTAGTGGCATGTCCAAGGGATCAAGTCATTGAGTTGGTGGTGCACACATATATTCATGGGCTATATTCTGGAATTGTGAGGAGCTCCTTTCTCCATTTTGGCTATATGCCAAAATCTTCTAGCTTGGGGTGTGGATCATTTGTGATAATTATTGCATATCCCCCTCTTGTGTGAACTGGGTGAGCCTTCCTCATTCTACAGAAGCAATAATTGATCATAATGTTACAATTCTGATCTCCAATAGGTCAGCCAATTGTGGATTGGCTAACTTGGTGTGCCATGCCACGTAAGCACAAGGTGCCCTCGCCGATCGAAGGTAGCAATTCTTCTAATTCTGGGTGAGGAGCTCAGAGAGGGTATGGTACATCATGTTGCTTTGTTCGTGTGACATCTTAGTAGGCTTCTGGTAGAATCTGCCTAGTTGGTTCAAATGGTGTTATTTGCATTAACACCTTGAACATCAGTTTTGCTTTAGTAGTGGATTCGTATGAAGCCATCATACTCTGTACCAGACAAGGACTCCAAAATAGTATCATCAATAAAAGCTTCAATGTTGTCTTGGTGGGGGAGATTATGATGTACCTCCAAAGTTTGGCGTGGGGAAGATGGGTTAGGTGCCGGCACTTCCTCGGGGGGGCAAGAGGGTTAGTGCATTAGGAACTCAATGGAGTCTTTTTGGGCCCTTTAATTTGCCATGAGGTTATGGAAACGTTTAACTTTTTGACAAATAGGAGCCCGCCATGTAAGCAAAAACCATGGGTGATTAAGAGAGGTGTAAGAGTGGTCAAAGGGTGCACTTTTTCCCCCAAAAAGGGGGGATAATTTTACAATTTTTGGACCTCCATAACTTCTACATACAAGCTCCGATTTGAGCGGAGATTACAGATCCGTGATCTACACATCAAGAGCTTTCCATAGATATGTTACATGATATGGTTTTATCCGCTAGATTTTAAATTCCATTTTTCTCCCAAAATTCAAATTCGAATAAAGTAGCCGTTTTGAAGCTTCAAATTAGAAAACGTTTCTTCTTAAGAGAAAAGGTTTGACTCCCTTAAACTGCCAAATAAAAGGGCCCAAGAAGACTCCATTGAGGTCCTGATTCGACAAGCCAGGGCACTTTTATCCCATTGGGTTTTCCCCTCGGCTATATTCGGTGTTTGGCACCAATGGCAAATTTTATTCTTTTCTTTTCTTTTCTTGTTTGTTAATAAAAATTTTGCAGAGATCTCCGTAAAAAAACAAGAGCATCAAACACGCCCCAATAGTCCACCTATCGTGCACACAAATTAGGAAGGGGGGAGACATGCTATGCCTACAAAGATCAAGGAGGAGCAATCTGCACAAAATCAGCAATGCATCAATGCAAACGAACAACATCAACAGGGCACTACAACAGGTGTATTCAAATCTTAATCTTTATTTCTTTATGTGCTCTTATCTTTCGAATATATGGTTTGCATGTTCACAACACCATATTGGGGAATATGGGAATTTCTCACAAGTTTGGGACACGTGGTCAAATGTTTGGATTAACCATAACTTGAACACCACTAATCCAAAATGAGCGCTTTATAGCTCTTTAGATTCCATTTTTCAAGCGCTTTCCAACGATAGGTCATATGATAGGGTTTTGAGAAACTTACAAACATGTTATCCATGTCCCCTTTTTTAAGTATTCAAAAATGGGAATTGGAAAATTCCCAAATTCACTAATATGGTGTTTCACACAATGTTGGCTGGTTTAAGTTTTTGATTAGTTGTTAAAATATGGTGAGTGAATTCTAGACTCTTAGAAGACTTAGTAAAAGATATTTCTATCTAAAGATAGTGTAGGATATATACCAAGGGAATATGCCAAGTTCTTATGCTTTCAAGGTATATTAGTTATCCCTAGTGGTAGCTACCTCTTAGATATGAGCTAGGTGCTAGGAGTAATAATAATTTATAAAAAATTATACCCTTAAAAAAAAATATGTACAAAGTAAATTGAGACATGACGTGTCTACAGCCATGAGAAATGCTTGGTAGGACCTGGGGTTGTCTTAGCACCTTGGGGCCGATGCCTTGGTTTCTATGGGGTGAACACTGATGTCTAAAAGCTTCAGAAAAAGACCTTTGAGGAATCTATCGCCTTGATGGATGTTGGTAGGACTCTGGGGTACACTATGGGCCCTCGAGACCGATGCCCTCATCTTCATGGGGTACTCCTTAAGTCATAAAAGAAAGAAAAAGGGTCTGTCGCCCTTGAGATACTTAGCGGTCTTTAGATTCTCTTGGCGGAGGTCTCTTGGCCATTGCTTGGGTCTCTTTGGGATGGAACCTTAATCTTTATCACCTTCTACACACACATCAAAAAGAAAAAAAAAGAGAAAAAAAAAGGAAAAAAAAAAAGTTCCAATCACCTTTGCTCATAGTTAGGAGTAGGTTTGCCACTTAGGAATAACTTACATACTTGTAGGACATTGAGACTGCGGTTATAACCGGCGGTGTACAAAGCACACTTGCCTTTGCATAGCACTATCTACCACTTAAGTCTCACTTTGACTAGTCTTTACTCACCTATTTTAGTACTCATTAAAACTTTAATCAGCCTTGCACTTGTATGCTCACGTGTGAAATTATCATTGCTGGCTTTTCTTTTCTTTTCTTTTCTTTTTCTCAATAAAAGACTTTACTTGTATCCATTGTTTTTTTTGTTGCAGCTCTTGCTACTACCGCGCTCGAGGACGTGCGCAAAATAGGAAGGGGGGAGTGTTGCATGACGAATGAAGATCAATACAAGGATGCAACAAAAAAGACACTTAGGGCTCTTGAAAAGAGTTCCAAGTTGTAGATGAATGTGGGAGAGGACTTGACAATAATCCCACATGGGAACTTTTGGGAGTTCTAGAATTTTTGTATAAAAGGTGGCCCATTTGAGAGCTAGAGAGCACTCTTTGGTCATTTGGTTGAGAGGCTCATAGAGAGAGCTTGCTCCATAGCTCCTTCTCAAGTGCTCTCCCAAGGCTCTCCATCTCCATTCTTGCTTCAATCTTGTACTCTCTATTCTTTACATTTTCAATGATATGAGGTTTTGGTCTACACACTTGCTAATCTAGATTTCTTAATGATGTTTTGATTTGTGAGTTGTAGAGTGCATGTGATGAAGCTTGTGCATGAAATGATGTGTAGTTGAGGCTTGTGTGATAGCTCTTTGCATGTTAGGTTCTTTGCATAAGTTGCATTTTTGTGCTTAAGTGTAGCCTAATCTTGATGCTTTGATTATGTTAGATTGGTTGCTTGAGTGTTGAAGAAGGATTGAGTAGGACTAGAAGTCATTAGTGTGTGGTTAACTCATCTTCTCCCATTCGGGATAGCCTCTATGCGCTAACCGGGTTGCATTCACGGATTGACAAAGTGTGTGGGTTGGAGTGTAGCCTCCGCTATGCTATGATGTCCCAAACAATGGCGCCGCTGTCGGGGAAAAAAATAATAATAAATATAAAAAAATAAAAAAAATAATAATAATATTTTTTTAAAAAAAAGAGAAAAAGAGATGTTTTGATTTTTTTTTTTAAGAAAGAAAAAAGAGAAAAAGAGATAGAATTAAAAAAAGAATTAAAAAAAAAAAAGAAAGAAAAAAGAGAAAAAGAGATAGAATTAAAAAAAAGAATAAAAAAAAGAATAAAAAAAGAAATAAAAAATAAGAAAAAGAAAAAAATAAGAAAAAAAAAGAGAAAAAAACAATTAATTTTTTTAAAAAAAAAAGAAAAAAAACAATTTTTATTTTTTTGAATCCATTGTTCATTATTTAAATTTTTGCATAAGTAAAGTAGCGTGCATTTTTTATTTTTGTAATTGAGTGCATAATTAGTAGATTCATATTTTTTGTAATTGGCACGAAATTTATTATTTTTTTTTAAAAAAAACAACAAAAGGAGAAGAAAACAAAAGAAAATAAAATTTTTTTTTGATAAATTAAGTGTTTTTGAGGAGTCTACTTTTTTGCATAATTTGTAATTCTTTATTTTTTTAATTTTTTGCATAATTAGTGTAACCTGCATTTTTTTAATTTTTGTAACTTTGTGCATAATTAGTATCTTTTTTAGTGTGATTCATAATTTTTGTAATTAAGTTTTTTTTTAAAAAAAGTAAAAATCATAAAATCATTTAAAAAAATCATTTAAAAAAATAAAAAAAAATATAGGATAGATAGTTACACCACACATACTCATTTTAGTTGCATTTAGTGATTAGGTAGGTTAAATATATATATATATATATATATATAATTATATATTTATTAAAAAAACAAAAACAAAAACAAAAAAACAAAAACAAAACAAAACAAAAACACATAAAAAACCAAAAAAATTTTGACCTTATGCACTTGCGGTTGGGACGTCTTGTAGATTCTGCCATAGGGCCTAGGGCACCTTCTAGAGTACCTACGCAGGAAAGTGGGACCCAATCGATAGGAAATTTGGCAGATATTGCTGAAACCCTTTCTGAATCCCAATCCGATACCCTTTCCTCTAGAACAACTAGTTCATTGTCCATGGACAATCTAGGGCCGACAAATAGTCATCCCGTAGCCCCAAATAGGACACCCTCAAGATCCTTTAATCCATTTGAAGCCGACACCATGGGGTTAACACTCAATGTGAGACTCCAATATGTCTACACAAATGCTCAAGGAGCTGAGATCTTTAGGGATCCACAACAACGGTATCTTGTTAAGATCGCAGACATTTTCTCAGAACTTGATAGAGCACCTCTAGTCAATGACCAGGGTAACATGTACATGGGTGGAGATGGTGTTCGCTACGAAGTCACCTACCATCCAGAAAAGGTAGACAAATTAGGGGAGCTCTCTAAAAGCGAGTTCTTAGACTTATCAGAACTTTCCAGAGCAAGGGAGTCTAGAGATGACTGGCTCATTGAGCCGGACATGCCTGGACCATCCAAATGCCCAGTCCTCAAAGCCATCCATAGATGATTTACTTCTTGTAGATCTAAATTTGGAAAGGGATAGGAAAGGCAAGAGTAAAAAGGATCAGGGGGCTGAAAGCCAATGGGAGTTTGTACGACAAATTCCAGTGACAAGGTCTTACAGGATGACCCACTTCAAGAGGTCTATAAGGACTCGTTAGAGGGATATTATGCCACAACTAGATTGCCACAGCTGGATCTTCCTCTAGCTCATGTGGTGGTAGTTGAGAAGCTTGCAGGACACATGAACAGAATAATTGATAAATGGGCCAATGAATACCGAACCTTAGATTGGAAAGAGATTCGGGAACTCACGTGGAAAGGACAACCATTATTCATGGAAGTGTTCTCAACAAATACAGCCAAACCGGGAGAGACAGCCTTTCTTGGAGAAACTGTTGCTCCTCCCCTAGGAGAGTTCACTAGAGAGGGACCCTCAACATCCAAGTGGGCCACAGCTAGTAGCCCAACTCTTGCACCAAGATATCGTCCTACACCAAATGTGCGACCACAGGTCACACAACAACATCTTTCTCATTATAACAATCGGAGGATAGGGGAGCCAACTCGGCCTCCCATTAATGCACCTCCTGAAATGCGGGTGATAAGATCTTTGGAGGGGTTTGGTGAGGCTGGTAATAGGGTACCCACACCAATTTTTGATGCATGTGGACCATCTTTCCAAAGAGAGGAACAATTCCCACTGAGAGTGAGAGGCCGTAGGCCCTATGATGAGTATTCAAGACAAGTAAGGCCATCAACTCTTCAAAAACTGGTAAAGAAGTATGAAGGGTCGGGAGATCCATACGACCATGTAGCAGCATTTAGGCAAGCAGTTCGAGCTGAGCAAGTGGCTGATAAGCATACTCAAATTGAAGGATTTGGACTCACTCTTGAGGGAAAAGCCCTGGCTTGGTTTCAGGCATTAGAGGCTTCAGACAAATCTTCTTTACGAGTTTTGGAAGAGAGATTCATTGCTGCTTTTTCCTTGATGGGAATTCAACATGACACGGTGGCACACATCTACTCTTTCAAGCAAGGCGAGAATGAGAGTGTTAGAGACTGTGTAAATAGAATGAAGCAGTACATTAATCGTTGCCCAGAAGATGAGAAGCCCGCCCAAAGTCGATTAATTTCTCTCTTCTTAAAAGGACTCAAAAATTCGACTCTGCATACACATCTCTATGCGAAGAAGCATACAAATTTCAATGAGTGTTGCCATGATGCTATGGATTTCACCGATAACTTCAATTTCCAAGATGGTTCTGGCCCAGGGGTGAAACCGAGAGATCAGTGGGGTGATGACCAAAGTTCAGGGTCTAGCACGCTAGTAAATCCAGACCAGATAGCTAACCTAGTACTACGGAGATTGGGACAGACCTATCGTCCACCCATACAGCCACAACAACAGCAGAGCAGAGAATGAGGAGTGTACTTCCTACAGGTCCTCATCTTTGTGGAGCATGTGGCGGTAACCATAAAACAGAGGAATGTAATACCTTTTCTCCTCTGGTCACAAACCAACCCACAAAAAAGTGGTGCCAAGCCTGTGCTTGGAACTTTACCCATACCACACAGGAATGCACTCGCATTGCGAGAATGAGACAGGAACGTGAGCAGCCAAGGGGTGGAGTGGCTCCACAAATGTATCAACAGTATACTAATTTTGAACGTAAGCCACCGATGGCACAAGAGCAAGCACGACCTGTTCTTGGTGCTCAACCTCCTGCTCCAGGGACTGCTCCTGTGAGGGTTGTTGACTATGACAATTCAAATATATGTAGAGACTTGGTAAACCCAGGCTATGTGGAGGAGGAATATGTATCATATTCATCCAAGGAAAATCTCTTTGAAAGTCCCGCATACCCAAGCCCAACACTGGATGCTCAACCAGGGGAACAAAACTCTTTAATGCTGTTAGGCGGCTACCAACCTAGGACTCCAGGCCCCTCAGGTCAATGGCAGCCAAGGAAAGTAGAGGCCAAACCAATGGGCCCCTGTTATGAGTGCGGAGAACCCCATTGGGCTCGTGATTGTCCACATCGCTCAAGGCAAGCATCTCGGTCCAATACAACAGTACAACAGTTTCCACCAATTGAAAGATATTGTCTGGGGTGTTGTGTAGAACACTTCCCAAAAGACTGTCTGCTGAAACCACATGAGAAAGGCACCTCTCAACCAAAGGTCTCACTCAACCTTGTAGGCACAGTTCCATCACCACCTTCATCTGAGAATGAGGATGTCGTGCCACTTAGAGTCATGACTAGATCACAGACACGAAATGCCGAAATACAGACTGATGAGACACCTCGAACTAGGGATGCAAAGACAAATCTAGTGGACAAGACCCTACAGTCCAATAGAAAAAAAACCACTCGGAGGAAGAAGAACCGAAACAAGCAAACTAAAAGTACATCCACTGGTTCTCAAGAAGCCTCAAAACAAAACATGAGGGATAAAACTTTTACATCCCAAGAAGTGCATGAGGAACATCAACCTCAAACTGTGAGCCTAGTGCTAAACAAAATGAGGCTAGTACGACTGAGGATAGTTTTGGGGGTTATGTTTTTGTGGATAAAGTGAATGAGACTCTAGAGGCCATCATTGATGCTCATAGAAGTCGCATTGCAGCTTTATCTGAGCTACCCAAGAAGCTTCAAGAATACCCAAACCCTCGTGAGGAGAAGATCAATCTAGCTGTACATCAGCAACTCATTAGGGAAGCTCAGTCAATACTTGAGGGACCACCACCACCTATTCCTCGGGGCCCAACATCTCTTAAGCCAACATTAGAAACCATACCAGAAGTGTCATCAAGTCGGGAAATGAAAAGTGAGCTCATTTCACAAGCTCATAGCGAAAGGTCTGCACCAATTGACACCCAATTGAAAGGGGGTAATCTGCCACCACCTAGCCTTGTCTTCCCATGCAATGATGAAGTTATTGATGCTAATGAGGACATGGCAAATGAGATGTGGGCCACAGTTCATGAGAAAGTTCATGAGAACATGTCTTCTATTAGTTCGCCTCCATTCTCTGAGGTGGATTTTACCAGGGGCACGGAAAATAAATTTAGACGCCCAAGCATCCAGGAGGAAGTTCAAACAATTGTTTCTCCTAGAAGTAAGCATACAATGAAAACCTTACCATCATATCTGGGAGAATATGAGAACTGTTCTCAAACCTTGAGGATACCCTCCATGCATAAAAGGTTGACAAAGGAGAAAGATATGAGTATGGTGCAAGCTATTTTGTCAGCACCAGTGGCTTGTACCTTACCTTTGCTTGATTTGATAAAAATTTGACCTGAGTTGTGGAATGATATTGCCACATGTTTGTCAGAGCAGGTATTGCTACAAAAGGGTCACCATGAGTGTACTATACACCCCGAGACAAAGCATGTAATGCCAGTCCCTATCAACAAAGTAGGAAAATTTTGTGAGGACGATCAGGGAAATGCTACCCTCCCATTAGAAGTGCGAAAAGTAGCTTCAACTGCAATACTTGATAGTGGCGCAGGAGTGGGCATTGTGACAAGGTCCATTTGGGAAAAGTGGGACAAACCAGCTATTAGGAGTACCAGGATGCGCTTGCAGCTAGCAGATGGAAGCTTAGAACATCCCCTTGGGCTGCTTGAGAACATATTGGTCACCACATGTGGGATTGAATATGAGCACACCTTTGTAGTAGTGAATTTTGGAAAACATCCAAACTATGAAGTGATATTGGGTAGACCATTCATGCGACAATTTCAAATGATTCAAGATTGGGGATACAATTATTTGTACCTCCGACATGATTCTGTCATCACAAGGGTCAACCTAAGGAATCACTCATATCGTGATGTAACAAGGTCTCCAATAGATGAGTTTGATTCTGCTTCATCTGAGGGCTCAAGAGTTACATTGTCAGAAGGGCAAGAAGATCTATGGATGTGTGGAGCCTCATGTAGGGATTTCAACACTGAGAGACTTAAGGGTAATCGAAGTGTATCAGACGAGGCATACATTCCACAACCCTTCCCCGAGCATTTAATTGATCCACTAGAATGGAGTCATGTCCTTGCAACATTATCGACATGTGCTTTACCGAAGCCAATTCAATTTTGTGACTCAGATGGATATGATATTATTCCTATACGAATGGTACAACCACATGACCTTCTAGAGGATTTGTACTATAGGAATGCATCCACAACAGCATTGCATGTAGAGGAAGTCTCTGCTACTCCACGAGCTTTATCGTGTCAAAGGGGTAATGTTTCTACCTTACCCAACCCACAATCAAAATCTGCTCTTGAAGCTCCAAAACAAATGATGTGGATAATTGATGAGTACTCAAGTGAGGGCCACGGCTGGCATGTTCCAACTACTCTAGTTGCTGCTCAAAGAAGGCCAGGCAAGAAGGAATTATCAATGTGGCTACCCAAAGATGCGTACAAACTTGTACCATCTAGTCCAGTTGCTAAGCCTCTTAAGAAGCACATCATTTTCAAGCCTAAACCTCGGATTGTTACTCGATGGGTCCCAAAACATGTTCTTAAAGCACAAGGCTATTATGAGGGTGCAACAGCAATTTGGATTCCAAAATGCCTTGGTTTGCTAGGGATAAAAGAGTGTTTCCGAAAGATGCCAAAAGCCACCCTTGATTTTCCATATCAGTGGGTGCAAAAGAAATCAACACAAACTCTTCAAGATAGGATAGGTGGCTGTGATAGCACCTACAAATCTACTTGTGTTGATCTTCCTAAAACATGTAATGAGTCATCAGTTGTCCCAATTTCTCCTTATTACCCAATTCCACCCTCAAATGGTGTACCTAAGACACATCCAAATTCAAAGGAGTCTCATTTGAGCATAGATTCTGGCATTTCAATGCCTAAATCCTCTTATCTTGCTCAAATTCCGAGACAATTGCTCAAATTCCCACCTCTTAAAAAGGACATACCTAAAACCAAAGATAAGGCATTAACACTACAATTGAAGCTCTTTGGTAGATCAATGTTTGCATAGAGTGGTTCCTTATGCCTTTAGAGGATTATGTTCTTTTTGAGATGATCTCCACTACCAGGGCAAGGGTAAGCTCAGTGACTCCACAATAAGATCGACAAGCCAGGGCACTTTTATCCCATTGGGTTTTTCCCCTCGGCTATATTCGGTGTTTGGCACCAATGGCAAATTTTATTCTTTTCTTTTCTTTTCTTGTTTGTTAATAAAAATTTTGCAGAGATCTCCGCTAAAAAAAGAGCATCAAACACGCCCCAATAGTCCACCTACCGTGCAAACAAATTAGGAAGGGGGGAGACATGCTACGCCTACAAAAATCAAGGAGGAGCAATCTGCACAAAATCAGCAATTCATCAATGCAAACAAACAACAACAACAGGGCACTACCACAGGTGTATTCAAATCTTAATCTTTATTTCTTTAAGTGATTTTATCTTTTGGATATATGGTTTGCATGTTCACACAATGTTGGCTGGTTTAAGTTTTTGATTAGTTGTTAAAATATGGTGAGTGAATTCTAGACTCTTAGAAGACTTAGTAAAAGATATTTCTATCTAAAGACAGTGTAGGATATATACCAATGGAATATGCCAAGTTCTTATGCTTTCAAGGTATATTAGTTATCCCTAGTGGTAGCTACCTCTTAGATATGGGCTAGGTGCTAGGAGTAATAAAAATTTATGAAAATATACCCTAAAAATATATATATATATATATACAAAGTGAATTGAGACATGAAGTGTCTACCGCCAAGTGAAATGCTTGGTAGGACCTGGGGTTGTCTTAGCACCTTGGGGTCGATGCCTTGGTTTCCATGGGGTGAACACTGATGTCTAAAAGCTTTAGAAAAAGACCTTTGAGGAATCTATCGCCTTGATAGATGTTGTTAGGACTTGGGGGTACACTATGGGCCCTCGAGACCAATGCCCTCATCTTCAAGGGGTACTCCTTATGTCATAAAAGAAAGAAAAAGGGTCTGTCGCCCTTGAGATACTTAGCGGTCTTTAGATTCTCTTGGCGGAGGTCTCTTGGCCATTGCTTGGGTCTCTTTGGGATGGAACCTTAATCTTTATCACCTTCTACACACACATCAAAGAGAGAGAGAGAGAGAAAAAAAAAGAGTTCCAATCACCTTTGCTCATATTTAGGAGTAGGTTTGCCACTTAGGAATAACTTACATACTTGTAGGACATTGAGACTGCGGTCATAACCGGCGGTGTACAAAGCACACTTGCCTTTGCATAGCACTATCTACCACTTAAGTCTCACTTTGACTAGTCTTTACTCACCTATTTTAGTACTCATTAAACTTTAATCAGCCTTGCACTTGTATGCTCACGTGTGAAATTATCATTGCTGGTTTTTCTTTTCTTTTCTTTTTTCAATAAGAGACTTTACTTGTATCCATTGTTTTTTGTTGCAGCTCTTGCTACTACCGCGCTCGAGGACGTGCGCAAAATAGGAAGGGGGGAGTGTTGCATGACGAATGAAGATCAATACAAGGATGCAACAAAAAAGACACTTAGGGCTCTTGAAAAGAGTTCCAAGTTGTAGATGAATGTGGGAGAGGGCTTGACAATAATCCCACATGGGAACTTTTGGGAGTTCTAGAATTTTTGTATAAAAGGTGGCCCATTTGAGAGCTAGAGAGCACTCTTTGGTCATTTGGTTGAGAGGCTCATAGAGAGAGCTTGCTCCATAGCTCCTTCTCAAGTGCTCTCCCAAGGCTCTCCATCTCCATTCTTGCTTCAATCTTGTACTCTCTATTCTTCTACATTTTCAATGATATGAGGTTTTGGTCTACACACTTGCTAATCTAGATTTCTTAATGATGTTTTGATTTGTGAGTTGTAGAGTGCATGTGATGAAGCTTGTGCATGAAATGATGTGTAGTTGAGGCTTGTGTGATAGCTCTTTGCATGTTAGATTCTTTGCATAAGTTGCATTTTTATGCTTAAGTGTAGCTTAATCTTGATGCTTTGATTATGTAAGATTGATTGCTTGAGTGTTGAAGAAGGATTGAGTAGGACTAGAAGTCATTAGTGTGTGGTTAACTCTTCTTCTCCCATTCGGGATAGCCTCTATGCGCTAACCGGGTTGCATTCACGGATTGACAAGTGTGTGGGTTGGAGTGTAGCCTCCGCTATGCTATGATGTCCCAAACAGATAGGCCACAACCCATGAACCTGGGGGTAAGAGAATGCTCCGAAGAAAACTATGCATCTAACTTCCAAGGAGTATTTGCCACCAAAAATCCATGGAATCTCAAGAAATAAAACAAGCAATTGTAAAGAGAAGTAGAAAAGTGGAAAAAGAAATTCCACAGCTTCAATACAGTAAATAAGGGAATAAAGAAAACCAATGCTGAACTGGATACAAGCATGGCACCGTATCCCGAACCCAGCAATCATGGCGAGTGTTAGATTCTTAAAATTACTCGTGGTCCTGATCGATCAACCCAAGGAACAATATGATGGGTATGATGCTGAGCAGTTGCAATTTGACATGAATCAAGGTCTCTTTGACAGAGGCAAGATGATTTACTATCATCGCTTAAGGTGTCTTCTTGCCTATATGCATGTCACATTCCAGGACATGGTCAACACCGGGTTTTGGAGATCATACTCAGCATTCAAAAGAACCCTTAAAAAACTTTAATCACATCGTAACTTCCACCGTCATGAGTTTGACGACCAGGTCTTTCAACCTCGGTAAGGATAGAACCTACATCAGGTAGGGGGGGATGTTAATGACATTTTGGATTAACAAGTATGCTCCTCCATTTGAGGACATTAATAAGTGTCATGCAAAGGCACTATAGAAGTTGTACATTATGAGATATTGGCCACCCAAGGCCTTAGTTAATTAAGTTTTGGGCACCCAAGTGTGAATAAGGGCCAAATGTATATAAGGAATTTTCTCATAATGAATGGACACAATCCCCCTTTGTGCTATTGAGAGATCTTCTTTGTGTCTTGAGAGAGAGCATCATTCTAGCACTTGTGCCTCTTCCGTGCTTGTATGTTGCATGCTTGTGTTGGAAAGTGAGAGAGAGTGATTTCCTTATGTGATGGTGCGAGTGACTCTAAATTACAGTAATGTGATGAGCTATGGTGGATCAAATACTAGAATCAACATCGTTAACAAAGTGATTTAAGACTTAATTAGTGAGTAATTAACAAATAGCTTAATGTAGGCATGGATAATCAAAAACCAGCAAATTCTTATTAGGCCAATCCCTCAATTTATAGGTTTACATCCAAGCATCTAATTCCACTAATTTCTCCTTGATTCACTCCACCTCTTTTGCTTGATTCTCTCCACCTCTTCTCTTTTCCCACGATATCTCCCAGAATATCTCCACACTTCGTAAATCTTCTCATGCTACCCTTTATTCTCTCCCAGTAGATTCTTCTCACCTTTTCATAGGTTCTTTCACATTTACATATTCTCTCCTCATGCTACCCTTTATTCTCTCCCAGTAGATTCTTCTCACCTTTTCATAGGTTCTTTCACATTTACATATTCTCTTTTACAGCCTCTACCAAGGACTTATTCCCGCACACACCCTATTCACTTGTATATTTCAACAACATCCGCGTACTTCCCATCTCACCCTTTCACACATCCTCTCATCTCTTTCTCATCTCATTATTCACATTTACATTTATTTCCATTACATCACATCTTATCATATCCTATTTTCATCTTATCACATTCATTCACATCCTATCGCATCCCATACACACATTTATTCTCATCCTATCATAGCCCATACACATCTTATCACATCCTATCATATCTCATACTCATCTTATCACATCTTGTTTTCTTATCACATCCATTCACATGCTATTACCATTTAATAGCTTTTTTCTAGATTGATACCGATAATAGGACTTTTTCTAAATTTTTGCCAATTGCTTGGCCTAATTAAAGATTTTTTTTCTGACAACTATTTTCGTATTCCATCTTAATTCCTCAATTGAATTATATTCAATATTCTTCCTTTGAATAAAAGAATTATGGGATTTATAGAAATCAGTTCTACCCATATTTCTACTTTTAGTAAATAATCATAAATCGATTAAAACTAAAAATAATCATAAATCGATTAAAAGAATGATGGGATTTGTAGAAATCAGTTCTACCCATATTTATACTTTTAGTAAATAATCATAAATCATAAATTGATTAAAACTAGAAATTCCTCTTCTTCTCATTTAAATTTCTTGGATCCCAATTACCATGGGAATTCCTCTTTTTGCATTTAATTAATTGCATTCCAATGTCATGGGAATTCCTCTTTTTCCATCAAATAATTTTCATAAAATAAATTCATTAAAATATCCATTATTTCAATATGCTAGAAATTTCTCTTTGCCCATCTAAATGATGGAATTCCAAATGCAATAGGAATTTCTCTTTTAATATTTAATTATTTCTCATAGATAAATAAATTTTTCTAAAATTTCCTCCTTGAACTTAAATGAATTATCCTATAATTCCAATATGATAAGAATCTCTCTTTTGCCATCCAATGATGGAGTTCCAAATGCAATAAGAATTCCTCTTTTAACATTTAAACTTATCTATGCAAAAGATAAATTTAACTAAATTTTTCTCTTAAATTTTAAATAAAAATCTCCATTAATTCTTTTGCACTAGGAATTACACTTTCCTTATTTAAATATTTGAGTTCCAATATGGTGGGAGTTTCTCTTTCATCATATAAATTTATCTATGCAAAAAGATAAATTTAACTAAAATCTTTCTTTAATTTTTAAATAAAATACACATATTTCTAGTATTCTAACTTTTTTCTCTTCATTCATTGGAATACATGGATTTCCATTGTCATGGTGGGGATTACTCTTTTAACATAAAATTAAACTATTAGAAATTTCTCCTTTTCTAATTCACTAATTATGCATAAACATCAGATTAAAATTTTTCATGATTACAATGAGAATAATTCAATTAATCTAGGATGATAATTCCTAGAATATTATAGGAAGTCCTCTTTTCATATTTTGAATGAAAATGATTTGTGTAAATTTTTCTAAAAATTTTGCCATAGCTCCGTTGGTATTACTGATAATTCTCAGTTTATGTAAAAGAATAAAGTTTAATATTATGGACATGATTAGAATGACCACTAATTGAATCATTATCCAATTATGGATTGTTTCATAATTTCTCTATGAAAAAAATAGCATAAAAGCATTAAAAAGCCATTATTTTGGCCTCCAATTAGACAAGCATAGAAAATACTTTTGGATTAGAGAAATGCTTCATGAGAAGCTTCATTTGGATTGAGAATAGGTCATAGGAATGACTTTTCTTTGGGGGAGAGAGAGAAATGCTTAAAAACCATTAAAATTAAGCTTCTCAAGCTTGAGAGGGATTGAGAAGAGAGAAACATTTAGAAATTATGGAAAAAAGATCATAATCCACTCTTTACCTTCCAAATTGTTTGATTCTTTGATCACAGTAGAGGATCCCAACCAATATATTAGTTTGGTATGATGATGGAGTCACCAAGGAAGATTGAAGAGAGAGGGAAGCTCCAATTTCTTCAATTTGGAGAGGATTTTTAGAGGATAGTAAAAATTATCATTATTTCAGCATAATACTAGCATAGTATAGTTCTCATATTTTTTTACAAAGGGCTAAGGATATATTTATAGGTGAGGGAGGCCTCTAACCAAGTCCAACTAATTTTTAGAATTTTCTAGGTTCAGTTTGGTTGAATTTGGACAAGATTTAGACCTAGTTAGGTTCCCTTTTGATTCGATTTGATCCAAGAGAGAGGAGAGATAAAAATATCACAATATTTTGAAGTTTAAAACTCCACCACACATGTGAAATAGGCACCTCCTTGAAGGGACCCCTCTTCTTTACACGTGTCAAAAATGAATCATTATACCCAAAATATCTCATTTTTTAGTAATACTCATAGTTTTTTACTAATAAACCTTGTACATAGTCAACTCTTCATCTTATGTGGGCATTTACTCATTTTTGGGTATTTTTCTTTTACAAATTGGATTTATTTCCTCCCCACACATGGATTGATCCTATTGGCCCATAGGAACCTTAATTGGACCATAATCCAAAAATTTCTGAAAATCTAGACCCTTAGGCTAAGGTCCTTTATACCCATTTCCACTTAATTCCAATTGCACATTAGAAAGTTCTTTTTGAATTTCTATTTCAGAGGAAGTCATTGTAGACACTAGGAGGGTTTTTATATCCAAAAATATCTCATTTTCTCTCTCTAGGTCAAAGGGGGTAAAACAGAATATTTCTTTTATTTTAGAGAGGGGATTAATTATAAGATTAGAAGGGGAGGTTCTTACACCTGCACACCTCAAAAAGCTGCGGGGAGGAATCTTACATTCTACCCCACTTAAAAAACACGAGATGTCCTCATCTTGCAAACTAGAGGACAACTCTTTCCCTTAAGATCCAATTGATTTTGGGGTTCCTTATATTCAGGTCAACCCAACAAAATTTTGGGATAAAAATTCCTTATATAGAACTCATCATTAGATAACAATTCATTCAGAACATATCATTCATATCTTTAACACAATAATGGTCCATTAGACTGAAAAAAATTTCTAAACATTCCTCCACGGGAATTTAAGTCAAGCAAGTCCTCAATTTGTCATCCAATTAACTTGATCCATCGGGTCAAGCGTTAACAGTAGCAATCTAACAGTACAATCCACTAATCTCATAGTGATTTCCTGAAGTCATTATCATCATTCCAGTTATGAACATTATCACAGGGACTTGTTCTATTCATCCTCATTGTGGTTTTTGCTCAGCTTAATGCTTTTTAACCAAAATTCAGGAATCATCTTTTTCCAATTAGAATCCAAATCAACTCATCAATTCTCAATTGAAATTTTTTGGATTAGAGAAATGCTTCATGACAAGCTTCATTTGGATTAAGAATAGGTCATAGGAATGACCTTTCTTTGGGGGAGAGAGAGAAATGCTTAAAAACCATTAAAATTAAGCATAAATAAAAATTTATGTGTTTCTTTATTACAATACATCAAAGAACTTCAATAGTATTCAAAAGCCATTCAAATTAAGCTTCTCAAGCTTGAGAGGGGTTGAGAAGAGAGAAACATTTAGAAATTATGGAAAAAAGATCATAATCCACTTTTTACCTTCCAAATTGTTTGATTCTTTGATCACAGTAGAGACCCCCAACCAATCAATTGGTTTGGTATGATGATTGAGTCACCAAGGAAGATTGAAGAGAGAGGGAAGCTCCAATTTCTTCAATTTGGAGAGGATTCTTAGAGGATAGTAAAAATTATCATTATTTCAGCATAATATTGGCATAGTATAGTTCTCATATTTTTTTAGAAAGGGCTAAGGATCTACTTATAGGTGAGGGAGGCCTCTGACCAAGTTGAACTAATTTCTAAAATTTTCCAGGTTTAGTTTGGTTGAATTTAGACAAGATTTGGACCTAGTTTGGTTCCCTTTTGATTCGGTTTGATCCAAGAGAGAGGAGAGATAAAAATATCACAATATTTTTGAGTTTAAAACTCCACCACACATGTGAAATAGGCATCTCCTTGAAGGGACCCCTTTTCCTTACACATGTGTCAAAAATGAATCATTATAACCAAAATATCTCATTTTTTTAGTAATACTCATAGTTTTTTAGTAATATACCTTGTACATAGTCAAATCTTCATCTTATGTGGGCATTTACTCATTTTTGGGTATTTTTCTTTTACAAATTGGATTTATCTCCTCCCAACACATGGATTGATTCTATTGGCCTATAGGAACCTTAATTGGACCATAATCCAAAAAGTTCTGAAAATCTAGACCCTTAGGCTAAGGTCCTTTATACCCATTTCTAATCAATTGCAATTGCACATTGGAAAGTTCTTTTTGAATTTTTGTTTCAGGGGAAATCATTTTAGACACTAGGAGGATTTTTATATCAAAAAATATCTCATTTTTGGACTACCTTCCTCTCTAGATATTTTCTCTCTCTAGGTCAAACGGGGTAAAACAGAATCTTTCTTTTATTTCAGAGAGGGGAATAATTATAAGATCAGAAGGGGAGGTTCTTACACCTGCACACCTCAAAAATCCGGGGGGGGGAGGGGGGGAGGAATCTTACAATCATCATTAATAAAAACACCAATAGATGCAAGGGATTCCGCAATGCGCTTGATCTTCAAGGCATATTCATTCATAGACATATTTTTCTTCATAGTATGGAGCTCATTCTTCAACTGAATCTTTCTTGCCTTGGTGTTAGTTTCATACAACTTCACTAAGGTGTCCCATGCCTCCTTGGGTGACTTGGCATCTTGTATATGCCTAATCATAGTGTCTTGTATGCTAATAGAAATCCAAAACACGACTTTCCTTGCTCCTTGATTCCAATTCCTGAACTCTTTTACATCTGAGAAGTTGGATCAATCTCCGATATCTCTGGTGCCTCCTCATGTTCACCTTCAATGTAGTCCCAGTAACCTTTTTCCATCAAGAAATTTGTAAATCTAAACCTCCAAATATGAAAGTTGTTCTTGTCAAGCTTCTTTGCAACAATCTTGTTTATTCAATTATTCGACATCTTGTCTGCAACACAAATTTACCAAAAACAACACCCTTGTTTGACCTACACAAACTTTTGTATTCTCTGCAGTGGTACTATACTGCACCCAAACTGTCACAACCAGTGACCTCAATTTGCATACATACACCCAATGGAAACTTTAAGACCTCTTTGTAGTACACAAAGTCTTTTCACCATCAAGATGTTCCAAAACAAAGTTCTACTGAGAATTGGAACTTACCTGCACTACCCGCCGTGAACGCCTCTGAATTGAAAAAATGGAGGTCGAGACGTGCCCGAAACATGTTTTCGGCCCCAAAAATTTTATCCAAGGAACCTCGTAGCTTGGGGGGTTCACTATATGTAAACTCTCTATATCATGTGCGCTCAAGGCCTAATTTAAAAACCCCTTATTTGTAAAATTTTCATGAATAAAAAACACCCTTTCTTTATTCAATCTGTAAATACCCCTTTAAATGGTACCCTTATGTATGTAAAAAATGTGTAAAAAAGGGATTTAAAAAACCCCTTTAGTTGAACCCACGTGCTACGCTTACATATTCATGAGTGACCCTCCCTGCCCCCCGCCCCCGGAGCCTCATAGTTACCCTCTAGCTCTGCCCCCATGAAGAAAGCTCCCCAATCAAAGTTCGTTTGCCACTGCCTCCCCAAGAGCTCCCGACAAGGGTGTAGTAGCCAACAAAAAGGGGGAATAGTAGATGAAGCTCTGACCATCTTACCGCTTCTTATGCTTCTTTTTCTTGCCGCTCAACCCTTAGCATCGTAAACCAGGCTCTGATACCATGAAAAGATGTAGGGGAGAAGAGAGCTTGAGCTCTTGCAAGCACACACACACTCACACAAACCCTAGCAGAGAACATACAAGGTGAGAGGCTGAAAATTCTTCTTCTTCTTCACACAACAAAAAAGGCCAACAAAGAAGATGAGGTTACTAGCACACATAATAGAGTATATACAAGCGGTCCATAATGTGAACACGCTAAGTGAAGTGGGTAGGTGTGGACTAGTTGGTGTAGTCCAGTTGTAGAATCTCTGGCAAAGATATGTCAGTGCGCCAGCTGCCAAACCCACCAGTGATGTAAATATCAAACAATCATATAAGCGCCTCGTTGAGTGTCAGCTCATGTTGAGCTTGACATCTTAACATGATGGTCCCCATGGATGGTGACGTAATGTGATTCATGTCTAGTGCTCTAAATGTCAAAGCGAAGAAATTCAACCAAGCGCGGGTAAATGACGAGAGTAACTATGACTCTCTTAAGGTAGCCAAATGCCTCTTCATCTAATTAGTGACACGCTTGAGTGGATTAATGACATTCCCACTGTCCCTATCTACTATCTAGTGAAACCACAGCCAAGGGAACGGGCTTAGAAAAATCAACGGTGGGGAAAGAAGACCCTACTGAGATTGCCGACTTTGTGAAATGACTTGAGAGGTGTAGAATAACTGGGTTGCGAGTGCTTTTTGCCACCTCTAAGCTGCAGGGTGCAACAAGCATCTTCTTAATATTTGATCTATGCCCATTTTGTATAGTTTCCTTGCTATTATCATGAATGACTTGCTTCTCAACACTAGCTTTTTCCTATAATATCTATCTATATTTTTTTAGAAAGAGATATCTATCAATAATTGTAGCATTTTATCATACCAATTGCACTTGTCTTGATCTACCAAGAATAGATGTGCATTTAATCATACCAATTGCTCTTGTCTTGAACTACTAAGAATAGATGTGCATTTAATCATACCAATTGCTCTTGTCTTGAACTACTAAGAATAGATGTGCATGTGGGAAATTATCTTCCACTCCTGTGGGGGCCTCACCAAACACCAATTTGGATATGAAATCTTACAATATGTTCCTTCCCTCGCATATGCTTGATGATGAACATGAACTCCTTTAATAATAGCGTCCACCTTGCAAAAATACTTGCTAGATTTTGTTTCTTTAGTAGGTATAGTAGTGCCTTGTGAACCTCATAAAATTCAAACGGATTGCCCAACATGTAGTGCCAAAATGTGTTGATGGAGTAGATCATTCCTAGATCATCACCAATGATTGTTTTTCCATGGTGGAGTAGTTTTTTTTGTCTTGCATACTATAGCTAGAACCAACCTTTTTGTGCTTCTTACATTGTTGTACTCCCAATGGTCACACACTTGATACATCAATAAATACATGAAATATTAGCTCAAAGTTGGGTTGCTATAGGATGGGTGCATATGCAAACATATTCTTCAAATATAAAAATTCTTCCTAACATTCCCTAAACTAGGTATACTCAGTGTTATTTATAGTTATGCAATATAGTGTCATTGCAAGATTTGCTAAAACTCTCAATAACTTGCTATGTCAATTGATTTTGCCAAAAAACTTGGCGGAGATTACTTGGTGTTTGTAGCTTCACAATCACCTCTACCTTGGCTAGATCCACCTCATGATACCACATGGCCTAGTAGAGATCCACTTGTTACTTTAAATGCACACTTTGCTGGATTCAGACTTAGCCTTGATTTTCTACACTTTTCTAGACGTAGCATTAGGTGATCCAAATGCTTGGACTTATTTCCAAACACACTAAAATCATCAATGAACACCCTCATGAATTGCGTGAGGTATTTGTCAAATATTTATTACACCATTTGATGAAAAGTTTTTGATGCATTCCTGAGGCCAAAGATCATTAAATTTGATGCAAATACCCCCCATTTTGTGATGAATGTAGTCTTCTCCTAGTCTTCCGCCGGAGCCATCCAAACTTGCTTGTAACCCCTAAGACTGAAAGTATGGATAGGTGGTACAAAAACCAGTGTCTTTGACATCTCTTTCCAAGTAGGAAAAATAATGTGAAAGTTTATAATTTTACACATCTGTAAAAAAAATATGTTTCTTTCTTATGTGGTCGGTTTAGTAGGTGGAGGTTTCTTGCCAACACTCCATTTTGCTTTCTTCTTACTCTCTCCAGATCTCTCTATTTCCCTCTTCATGCTTCCTCACAGAAAGAATCTCTGTGTGTGTGTGTGTGTGTGTGTGCATGTGCAATGAACAAGGAGGACTTAGTGAGAATATGAATACATAGCTTTTGGCACCTACAGGGTACATGGATATACAATCACTGCATATTTTAGCTCGAGAGGACTTTGCCAATGTACACTTAGTCTATTCCTCTTTCTAATGTGCACCCGCCTGGGGAATAGGCCCCACACTTACACTAGTGGCATGGTTGGTGAGATCATGAGTGATATGCAGCCAGTGGGATGATAGGCTGTGTGACAGCCGTTCTAGAGACTGGCATAGTTATAGCGCCAGCTCATTTAGTTGGGTTCACACTATAGAGAACCCTAGTATGTATTTGGTTGAGTACCTTTTTCATATTTGGTGTACTCTTATCTTTGTATATGGTGTGTTGAGTGTTGTGATGAGAAGAGGAAGAAGATTTTCAGCCTCTCACCTTGTGTGTTCTCTTTTAGGGTTTTGTGAGTGTGTGTGTGCTTGCAAGAGCTCAAGCTCTCTTCTCCCCTACATCTTCTCATGGTATCAGAGCCTAGTTCATGCTAAGGGCTGAGCTGCAAGCAAGAGAAGCACAGGAAGTGGTACAAGGGTAAGAGCTTCATCTACTCTTCCCTATTTGTGTTGGGGTGACTACATCCTTGTCGGGAGCTCTACAGGAGGCACCGGCAAATAATCTCTGATTGAGGAGCTTTCTTTGCGGGAGTAAAGCTATAGGGCAACTCTACTGTCTTATCGGATATATATTTTTCAGGCCGAAAATGCATTTTGGGTGCGTTATGACCTCCGTTTTTCGAAAAGCAGGCGATTTCGAGCATTGCGGGTAAGTCATCGATTCTGTGCAGAACTCTGTTTTAAGAACTGCACAGATTGGTTGTGCAGACATTGTGTGTGCTGCAAGGAGGTCAAACACTTGCCATTGGGTGTATGTATGCACATTGAGGTCACTGGTTGTGACATTTGAGTGTAATATAGTACCGCAGCAGAAAATACAGCAGTTGTGCAGGATAAACTAGAGTGCTGTTTCTGGTAAATTTGTGTGTCTGGCAAGATGTTAAATGATGGCATAAACCAGATTGTTGCTGAGAAGCTGGATAAGAACAACTTCCATGCTTGGAGGTTCAGGTTGACAAATTTCCTGATGGGAAAGGGTTACTGGGACTACATATAGAAGGTGAGCATGAGGAAGCACCCCGCAGATACCAGAGATCAATCCGACTGTTGCAGATGTGAAAGAGTTCAAGGATTGGAACCAAGGAGCCAGAAAAGTTATGTACACCATGATTGGGCACATACAGGATGCCAAGTCCCCCAAGGAGGCATGGGACACCTTGGTAAAACTCTATGAAACGAATACCAAGGCACGAAAGATACAGTTGAAGAATGAATTTCATACTGTGGAGAAAAAGAGTATGTCTATGAATGACTATACATTGAAGATCAAGGGTATTGTGGAATCCCTTGCATCTATTGGCGTTTCAGTAGATGATGATGATAAGGTGGAAGTCTGTCTATGTGGTCTCGGGCCACAATACAAGGCATTCAAGACGTCTATTCAGACTCCAAAAAACATTCCCAATTTCATAGATTTGGTGTCTATGTTGATTATAGAAGAGAAGAGCTTGGGTGAAGACCAATAGTCTTTACAAAACAAAAACAGTTCAGAGCAACAGGCCTTCTACACAAGTTCAGGAAGAGGACGAGGTAGAGGAGACCATGGACGTGGCCAAGGAGGTGGCCGAATAGGTAATCAGAATTATGGCCAGTAGCAACAAGAACAATAATCCCAGAATTCACAATAACAACAACACGTAGGTGGAAGAGGCCAATTCAGAGGCAGGGGGAGTCAAAGAGGTCATGGAAATTGGTAAAGGTAGTATAATGATACGCGTGGATGCTTTTATTGTGGTAAGCCTGGACATGTGCAGGCAGATTGTTATAAGAAGCAGGCTCACATGCAAAATGGGAAATTTCAGCAAAACAACTATGCATCCTCGAGCAAAAACAATGAGGATAATGAAAGGTTATTTGTTATGCAGCATGTCGTTAATGCCATGTCTGAAAATGTTGAAGCACCACATAAAGATGATGTATGGTACGTTGATTCAGGTGCTTTGAATCACATGACAAGTCATGGTGGGGAGTGGTTCAAGGAGATGAAAAACCTTGAAAGACCAAGTTTTGTGGAAACAGGGGATGACACTGCTCATCCAATTGCCCTTGTTGGAGATGTGTCATTGTCTATGCAGGATGGCAAAGTGAAGTACCTTGCAGATGTACTTCATGTTCCAAACATAACAAAGAATCTAGTTTCAGTTGGCCAGATGATTGAGTAGGGTTTGCAGGTTCAATTTAACCCTGATGGTTGTTATGTTGAAGAATTTAAAGACAAGTGCGGCTGGTTGCAAAAGGCAACAGAGTGGGCAGAATGTTTACATTAAATGTAAACATGCCTGAAGTGAGTGCTGCGATGTTTACAAATGGTTCAGGAATTGTTGTAGACACAGACATTTGGCATAAAAGAATTGGACATGTGAATGTGCACAGAATGAAGTCTATGTAGACTAAAGGAATTGTGACAGGGCTGCCAAAGTTTAAAGTTGAAGAGGTATGCTGAAAATATGTGAAGCATACCAATTTGGAAAGCAAACAAAGCATGTATTTCCAAGTGATAGAAATGTGAGCAGAAATGCACTAGATGTTGTGCATTCAGATGTATGGGGTCCTACGAAGACCATGTCTATGGGAGGCTGCAAGTATTATGTGACATTTATTGATGACCACACAAGGAAAGTGTGGGTATACTTCATGAAGGAGAGGGGTGAGGTGTTCACTCATTTTTCAGAATTTCAGAGTTATGGTTAAAAAGCAAACAGGGAAATATGTAAAGTGCCTAAGGTCAGATGGAGGGGGAGAGTACTTCTCCAATGAGTTCTCTGAATTTTTGAAGAAGAATGGTATTCGGAGAAAGTTTACATGCAGATACACTCCGCAACAAAATGGAGTTGCTGAGCGGAAAAACAGGCACATTGTTGAGATTGCGCGAGCATTGATGGGAGAGAAGAATATGCCACATAGCTATTAGGCTGAGGCTATTTCTACAACAGCTTACATTATGAACAGGACTCCAAGTGCAGCAATACGTCATGAACATGACTCCAACTGTAGCCATACATGATGTAATTCCAGAGGAGAGGTTTACTAGAAGAAAACCTGATTTGTCTCATCTGAAAGTCTTTGGGGATGCATTGCATATGTGCATGTGCCAGATGAGCTGAGAACTAAACTGGATCCAAAAGCTGAAAAATGTGTGTTTATTGGATATTCCCTTGAGCAAAAGGGATACAAATGTTATAACCCTGCTACACGTTGTGAGGTGAAAATAAGAAAAAAAGACCACGCCTCTATAGCCCTTCACCTCCCAAACTTCGATAAATACTAACACAATGGAGGCACCACCAGCCACCGGCTGGAACACTTCTCTCTGTTCACCACCCACCCACACCGGAAAGACAGCTCAAAACCACGATTGACAATTGATCATTCAGCAAAACACACAGCACCATCCACATTTCAAACAAACTCAGCAATTACACCAAAAACCAGGACTCTGGCCAGGATTTACTGCCAAGGGAATTCACCCTTGCGTCTGACAACCAAGCCTCTGTCTCTCGGTCTCTGCTTCTGTTCAGAGGGTGCCCCACCAGCAACCCTCCTTCACTTCCAACTTGTCCCCTCTTCTCTGCTTCACTGCCACCAGCCCTCGTAGGCTCTTATGGTACCGGCCACCTTTCTTTGCTGCACCCTCGGCTATCTCCCACAATGCGGCTACCACTCATCAGTCGCCCACACGAGAGTCTGTAGCCCTTCGCGCTCACCGGCCTCTGCAGCCAGCTTCTCTGACTCTACTATCCAACGCTTCAGCTCCCTTCGCTTCACACAGGCGGCTCCCATGCGGCCCCCACCAGCCCGTCTCTTTGCGCCTGTTAGTAGAACCACCAGAGAGATCTTCCACGCTGCTACGATCACCCGCGAGCCCTGCTCCAGTGGCAACCTCTTTCACATGTCCCCATATCTGCAGAATCCCCTCAGCCCTCTACAATGCGACGGCTACCTTCTCACCTGCACGCTCACCCGAGAGCCTCGTCTCTCCCTTTGCACCTGTGGCTATGCTCCAGCCACGCACAGCAAAGGCCACCTTTCCAGCGCTGGTTCCTGCGGAATCACCAGAGTGGTCCTCTCATCAACGAGGCGACCCACTTCGCCTTTACTCACCACTCTCTGCAGAATCCCTAGCCAGCTTCCTTGGTCATCTACGAGGCGGCAACACTTTCCTCGCCTCTGGAGGAAGATCCTATTATTATGGATTTTCTTGGACAGCTTGATGATGGTATGGTACCTACGATGAATGATGTGGATATATTTTCATTTGATGCATT
This sequence comes from Cibotium barometz, assembly GCF_041138505.1. Taxonomy (NCBI): domain Eukaryota; kingdom Viridiplantae; phylum Streptophyta; class Polypodiopsida; order Cyatheales; family Cibotiaceae; genus Cibotium; species Cibotium barometz. The sequence goes on along the minus strand of NC_141057.1, from coordinate 21,357,133 downwards.
ATGTGCTCGGGAGTCTTTGGACGATGATACCAGGGGGTTGGCAACACTCAAGAAGGTATGCATGTAGATTTGGCTGATGAAGAGCGTTGTGATGTGAGTATTGTGCTTGAGGATGATATGTGGGATGTTGCTAGCCTTGATGAACAGGAGCCAGAGATGGACGTGGATGCAGATATGGTTGAGAGTGTAACAAAGGCTTCTTTGCGTGTTGCTGAAACGCTAAAGGCAAAGTCCATGGATGACAAAGATTCTGAACCAGTTGAGCTGTATGGTTGTGAAGAGATGCCTGAATTACAAGAGCTGGAAGTGCTTGTGGACACTACTGTTGGAAAGGATGTGGATTTTTGTGTGCATAAAGGTCAAAATGTTGGAACCTGGCCTTCACTGGTATTGATGGATTGGATGCTAAATGCTACAATGCCACAGGTTTTGAAGACAAGGAAGTTTGTTGTGGATGAAGTGGACGAAAATGGTTTTGTGGCTTATATGGTTGATGTTTGGTATGTAGTGATGCAACCATTGTGTCTCATAGATATTGGGAAATGGGATGGTGAGTTACAGTAGTTTCCTTTTGATCCTTGTGGATAGCTATTGAACTTATCTTTTTGCTATTGAGCATGAATGCTCTAGCAGACAGGGGGGTTGGCAAAGTATGTCAGGCATTTTTCTGAAAGGTATTTTGGGCTTGTGTACATATGAATGCATGGCGTGTGGAGAGTTTTGCTTTGGCATGCGTCGGCAGGTGTACAGGGTGGACGGTTTTGCTATAGGCTTGTGCAGGTTTGTTCGAAGTGTGCTTTGCTGGAGGTGGTATCAGCCACTCGGTCGCCTGAAAATGTGTATGCGTCCCAAGAAAGTGGGCACTGGAAGATTGCATTAGAAGGTGTGTGGAAAGCATGGGCAATTAATAGTGAAGGGGTCAATGTAGCCTTGAACATGGTGTGAAAAGGAATATGATGGTGGCCATCTTTTAGGCAAAATCAAAAAATAATAATACAACGTGGCCAGTTAGGAGAAGAGGACGTGGAGGTTTATTTCCTTGCTAGCACGAAGCTCTGGAAGGTTGGCGAAGGCATGGAAAAGCTGCTTGCCATTTTGGAGCAGGGATCGCGGGTGATGCGCAGCTGCAGACAAAAAGTGGGTTGCCGCCTTGTTTTTTTTTTGCTCTCGGGTGTAGCCATAGGCACACACAAAGGGGAGCCGCCTACGTGAAGCTGGGGGCCTCCCTTGTGAAGAGCAGCAAAGAGGACATGGAGGAGCTTTGCTGCGGCTACTGTGGAAGCACCCGTGGGTGCTGAAGTCAGGCGAAGACAAGTGGTCGGGTTGGCGGGGCACTGATGGTCGTGTGGCTGGTGCAAAGAGAGAGAGAAAGAGCCACCTTGGTGCCAACGTGTAGAGGCCGCCAAGGAAATGCTGGCGACTGCTGATGAAGACAGGTGGGCAGAGAGGACGGGCTAGGGAGCCACTTAAGTGAAGAGCCTTGGTGGTTGGTGGATGTGAGAGAGGCTGGATGCGCAGGAGGGCTGCGACCAGAAGTGATCGTGGTTGGCACATGAGCGTGCAGGGTTGATGAGCAAAGAAGTTGTGGCGGTTGCAGAGGAGGTCGCCTAGGAGATAGGGCTATGGACAAGCGAAGTGCAGAGGCTGGTGGGGCTGATAGCACGTCAAAGACAGAGACAAAGGGCAGGTGGTGCTTCAGTTTGTTGTGAGGCTGGCAGAGGATCAGCACAGAGAGAGAGAGGTGTTGGAGTAGCTGCTGCTGTGGCGACACACACAGAAGTGATGGGCTGCAGAGAGAGCTGAGGGTTAGCTAGTGGGGCGCCTTCTGAAGAGAGAGTGGCCGGGTTCTTTCTGGTGTGGTTGGCACAGCACGCAGGCGAGAGGTTCGCGGTGATTTTGAGGATGTGGTGTATCCTTGGCAGGTCAAAGTCTTGATGTGTTCGTGGCTGGATGGCTTGGTCGTCAAACGCAAGGTTGTAGTTCTTGAGGTGGTGTGGCCGTGGTGGAATTCCCTTGGCAGTAAATCCAAGCCTGAGCTTGAGTGTTTGTATGGTTGTGTGAGTAAAGCTTCTGTGTCGGAAGAAGCTTGTATGAAGTGTTGACTGGAAATATAAATTGCTGGGTGTTTGCTTTGTCTATGGTGCCCCTGTTTTGTGCTGTCTTTATGGTGTGGGTGGTGTGGTGAACCGTGAGAAGTGTTCCAGCATGTGTGGATGGTGGTGCCCCCGTTGGTGTTAGTGTTTCCAAAGCTTGTATGTTGTTTTGTGCTGTCTTTATGGTGTGGGTGGTGTGGTGAACCGTGAGAAGTGTTCCAGCGTGTGTGGATGGTGGTGCCCCCGTTGGTGTTAGTGTTTCCAAAGTTGGGAGGTGAAGGGCTATAGAGGCATGGTCTTTTTTTCTTGTTTTCACCTCACAACCTGATTTGAGGGTAAGCAGGCATGTTGTTTTTTATGAGATGAGCAGCTGGTATGCTATTGAAAAAGAAGCTGTTAGGTCTGATGTGAGTGGAAATGTGGTTGCACAGAATGCAAGTCAGCAATCACAGTCTTTGAGTTGACCAGGAGAGTCCTCATCTAGTTGTTCAGTTTTTGATAGACCAAACATGGAGTGGCAGGCTGCGTCATAATACAAGTCCTGCAAATGTGATTAGTACATCACATAAAGGCAAAGAGAAAGTGATTGAGCCCTTAGGATGCCTGACATTTCTATAAGGCATTCTCATGTTGATGGAGAGTCTAGTGGCGCAGAGATGAGCCTTGATGAGGATCTTGGGATACCAGCTATGAGAACACCTGGTGTAAAGAAGGCTATGGAAGCCATGAATGCAAAGCTACAAAGATCTAGGAGAGTGAAGAATCGTGTGCAGAGGTTTACCTATGATGGTTGTGTGGCACATCACTATGCATAAATGGCAAAAGTTGTACAGGTTGTAGAGCCCGCACATGCATTGATGAGGCTATTGGAAATGTGTGTTGGGAGAAAGCTATGGATGAGGAGATGGATGCACTATATGGAAATGAGACTTGGGATTTAGTGCAATTGCCTGAAGGCAAGAAAGCCATTGGATGTAAGTGGGTGTACAAAGTAAAACATAATAGTGATGGAAGCATAAGCAGGTACAAGGCTAGATTGGTAGCCAAAGGATATGTGCAAACATATGGCATTGATTATGAGGAAACTTTCAACCCAGTTGCCAAGATGGCAACAGTGAGAGTTTTGATAGCAATAACTAAGTCAATACAATAGTCTTTACATCAGCAGATGGATGTAAAACATGCATTCTTGCATGGGGATTTGCCAGAAGAGGTGTATATGTTGCAGCCACCTGGTTATAAGGATGTGAGTCACCCTGAGCATGTTTGCAAGTTGGAGAAGGCATTGTATGGCTTAAAACAAGCACCAAGAGCATGGTCTAAGAAGATTTTGGAATATCTTGTGACTATTGGCTTTCATGTAGCCAATGTAGATTTCTTGCTGTATGTGAGACACAATGATAGAGGGGTTGTGCTTGTTGTCATCATTACGGGGGACCATGATGCAGAGATCTTTGATGTAAAGATCTTGCTTAGACAGAAGTTTGAGATGAAGGATCTAGGGGAGCTCAGATATTTCTTGGGTATTGAGGTGATTAGGTCACCACATGGTATTGGATTACTGCAGAGACAGTATGGCTTGGACATGTTGTCCAAGTATGGTATGACAGGCTGTTAGCCTATCTCAGTGCCATTGGATCAGAATGGCAAGTTGAGTGCAGATTCAGGAGAGATTTTGGAGGATCCTACTATGTATAGGCGCATAGTAGGAAGCTTGATCTACATGATGATCACCAGGCTAGATATGAGCTATGTTGTTGGGTTGGTGAGTCAGTTTATGCAGGTTCCTCGGAAGCCACATTTGGATGCATTGAGACACATACTGAGGTATGTGAGGTCTACTTTGCATTGTGGACTATTTTATGAAACTGGGACAGAGATATGTGTACATGGGTACACAGATGCTGATTGGGCTAGTAGTATCTCAGATAGAAGATCTACTAGTGGCTTCATGTTTTCTTTGGGGAGTGCTGCTGTGACTTGGAGTAGCAAGAAGCAGCCTACGATTTCTCTATCCACCAATACTACTACAGAGGCCGAGTATAGAGGTGCTGCTATGGTAGCATTTGAGGTAGCTTGGTTGAGAAAGCTACTTGCACATTTGGGTCTATTAGTGGATAGACAAGTTATCATTTTCTATGACAACATTAGTAGTATACAGTTGGCCAGGAACCCAGTTTTTCATGCTCGCATGAAGCATATAGAGGTCCACTACCATTTTGTCAGAGAGAAGGTTTTGGTAGGAGACGTTGACCTTGTTTATGTCAGCACATAGGATCAGGTCGCTGTCTTGCTTTCGAACTGCACGTTGCTAAGATGTGTAGCACATCTTCTATTGGCGCTTCCCTTCGATGCCTTGCTTTCCTCGTGTGCGCTGCTCCACAGTGTGTTTTTCATATCAGCTTCCTCACAAAGAGGTTCTCATCTCAAGTTTCTTGTTGTTTGCTAGAGGAGAGTTGAGCAAGCAGCTTGTGTAAGATCCCTGCTCCCACCGAGCAACGGATTTAGGATACTGGCAGCGGAAGTAGCACTTCTCGCGCGGGACAGGGGTCTCACATTCGGGGCCTCACCCACGGATATCCAGATAAGAGACTAATCCTTCGGTTATTCCAAAACCAAACCCGGAAAAACTTCCTTGACCGGAAAGCACGGGTGATTCCACCCGAAAAACTCTTACTCTAATGTAGTCAACAAACCCTTACTGATCAACAGATCCGACTGCATCTATAAAGATACTTGGTCAGATCAAGGAAGAAACTTGCACTTGGATCATTGGGATCAACGCTTTTTTCCCCATCAAGAGGCACAGCCGTTGATTCCTATCCATAGAACAATTACTATCCGGGATTTACTTTATCTATCGTAGTAACAGAATTTGAGTCTCGATTTATGGATCCATCAGTCCAGCCTAACCCCATCCAGTCCCATGGGTTAGCCAACCGCCCAACCACTGTAGTGATAGGATCCAATTAAGAATTTGGTTAGGTTTTGTCCCGGGTACCAAGGAAAAGAGTTCCAAGGCCCCCTAGCCAGAAGTTCATGCAAAAATAAAACTAGTCACACCACTTACACACCCAATATGAAATTGCCTTTTCACAGATTCAACCAGTTTTAAAATAATCCTTTAATAAAACCATAGTATCATTGATCACCATCTTTCAATTTATCCAATTGATTCTTAATTTCCCATCATTCCTTCATCAGAGTATCTATGGCATCATTGGCAACTAGAACGCTCACCACCTGTCCACTCAGGGGCCATTTCAATAGTTCCTAGCCCATAATACTCGGCAATATAATCACTTATCAAGATGGACTCTCGTTGAAGATCAGCAAGATCAACCAACAGATCCATATAAAGAGCCATGGACTCATCCATTGAAGACCAGCAAGGTCAATCAACCAGATCCATGCCCGATTTCAGAAAACAACTCTTACTCCTTGTTCCAATATCTTCCTCGACGCATGCGTGGGTATCCTAGGCGACCCAGAGCCCGAGCACCGTATGGTCAGCACCCTCTAGGATCCTTTGCAGGTGACCTAGCGCTTCACTCATAGGCCGCTTCCTTGGCCCCTCATCCACCGTACCGGCGAAGGTGGTCAAGACCTCGGCGGACCTTGCTACGCGATACGTCCTCCATTGACTCTCTGTCAGCAGTTGCAACTTTATCAGTTAGGTCTCCACGACCTTAATCACAAGACGGTCAAAATGCTTTCCCAGCATTCTTGACATAAAACAATCATTTACAAACAGCATTTACAAACAGTTTACAAATACAGTTTCTATATTAACTCTCATTTTTCCACATTATCCCTCATCAATCCACATTACTTATTCCACATTCCATTTATCTGTGTACTCATCCCATCACATCATTTTCCATCTCATCACTTCAGATTCCTTCACATCACATATCATATATTCACATCCATACATATATCCACATCCACATGCACATTCACATCCATACATCCACATCTACATCCATACATCTATTTTCACATCCACATCTACATGCACATTCACATCCATACATCCACATCTATATGCGTACATTCACATCTACATGCATACATCCACATCTCTATGCATACATCCACATCCACATTCACATTCCCCTCCATACATCTACATCTACATGCATACATCCACCTCCACATTCACATCCACATCTATACATCTACATCTACATGCATACATCCACCTCCACATTCACATCCACATCTATACATCTACATCTACATGCATACATCCACATCTCCATTCACATCCACATCTATACATCTACATCTACATGCATCCATCCACATCTCCATTTACATCCACATCTATACATCTACTTCTACATGCATACATCCACATCTCCATGCATACATCCACCTCCACATTCACATTCACATCCATACATCTACATCTACATGCATACATCCACATCCACATTCACACTCACATCCATAAATCTACATCTACATGCATACATCCACATCTCCATGCATACATCCACATCCACATTCACATTCACATCCATACATCTACGTCTACATGCATACATCCACCTCCACATTCACATCCACATCTATACATCTACATCTACATGCATACATCCACATCTCCATTCACATCCACATCTATACATCTACATCTACATGCATACATGCACATCTCCAATCACATCCACATCTATACATCTACATCTACATGCATACATCCACATCTCCATGCATACATCCACATCCACATTCACACTCACATCCATACATCTACATCTCCATGCATAATAAAATTCTTTTAATTAATCTAGGATGATAGTTCCTAGAATATGGTAGGAAATCCTCTTTTCATGCTTTGAATGAAATTATTTTATGTGTATATTTTTATAAAATTTTGCCATAGCTCCGCTACTATAACTAATAAATCTCAATTATTTTAAAAGATAGGTTATCTTTAAGGAAATGATTAGAATGATCCCTAATTGGATCATTAACCCTTAATGGATTAAATAAAAAATAATCATAAACTAAAAGCATAGATAAAAAAAACTATTAATTTATTCTCAAGCATAGATTAATCTTGGATTAAGAAAAAGCTTTATGAAAAGCTTCATTTGGATTGAGAATGGGTCATGAGTATGACCATTTCTTAAGTGAGAGAGAGAAAAAACCATTAGAATTAAACATAAATGGAAATTTATGTAATTCTTTACTATCAGTAATTAATTAACTTCAATAGCATTTCAAAAACCATACCAATTAAGCTTCTCAAGCTTGAGAGGGGTTGAGAAGAGAGAATCATTGAGAAATTATAGAAAAGATCAAAATTCACTATACTTACCTTTTAATTTGCTTGATTCTTTATTCACGGTAGAGGCCCCCAACCAATCAATTGGTTTAGTATGTTGATGGAGCCACCAATGGGGATTTAAGAAAGAGAGAAGTGTCAAAAACTAGTGAATTATTAAAGAATTCACAGTTCTTGGCTTAGGTGGAGTAGAGTAACAATGCATAAGACACTATATTATTTTCAACAAGGGAAGGCTTCTATTTATAGGAAAAATTGAGCTCCTAACCAAACAAACTGATTCTAGAATTTTCCAAGTCAGTTTGGTTGAATTTGGACTAGATTTGGACCTAGTTTGGTTACTTTTTGATTCGGTTGGGTTCCATTTTGATTTGGTTTGGTTCAAGAGAGATGAGAGATAAAAATATCACATTATTTTTGAGTTTAAAACTCATTCAAGCATGTGAAATATGCACCTCCTTTAAAGAACTCCCCTTCCTTACATATGTGTCAAAATGGAATGATTATACCCAAAATATCTCATATTTTTAATATTGCTCATAGTTTTTTACTAATAAACCTTGTACATTTTCAACTCTTCATCTTATGTGAAATATGCACCTCCTTTAAAGAACTCCTCTTCCTTACATATGTGTCAAAATGGAATCATTATACCCAAAATATCTCATATTTTTAATATTGCTCATAGTTTTTTACTAATAAACCTTGTACATTTTCAACTCTTCATCTTATGTGAGCATTTACTCATTTTTGGATACCCAAATTATCTCATATTTTTAATATTGCTCATAGTTTTTTACTAGTAAACCTTGTACATTTTCAACTCTTCATCTTATGTGAGCATTTACTCATTTTTGGGTATCTTCTTTTACAAATTGGATTTATCTCCTCCCTACACATGGATTGATACTATTGGTCCATAGGAACCTTAATTGGACCATAATCCAAAAATTTTTGAAAATCTAGACCCTTAGACTAAGGTCCTTTATACCCATTTCCAATTAATTCCAATTGCACATTGGAAAATTCTTTTTGAATTTCTGTTTCAGGGGAACTTATTTTAATAAGATGAGTTATTTTTCTATCCAAAAATATTCATAATCTGAATATTCTCTCTCTAGAATAATTTTCTCTCTCTAGGCTAAAACAGTTAGAAACAAGGTCTTTATATTTCTAAAGAGGAATTGATTATAGGGGAAGATACTAGACATCAAAAAGGGGTTGGGGGAGGAATCTTACAGCTTGTGTTAGATTTGAAAAATGCAAAGTTCTCTCTCTAATAGAAAAAACACACTCTAAACCTAATTTGAATGGGGGAACACAATGGTAATCACTCGCTAATGATGTGAGAAACCCTTGACCAAATACTAAGCCTCCTAAACCTAATTTGAATGGGAGAACACAATGGTAATCACTCGCTAATGATGTGAGAAGCCCTTAACCAAATACTAAGCCTCCTAAACCTACGCTCTGAGCGCTTTGATACCATGTTAAAAATGTGATCTAAGGAGGTCCAAAGCAAGTGATTAAGCTTGATCCAAGTACATTCCCATATAGCTTTCATGGAGCTCCCAACTCACAAGATGTGTGCACCCTAGTGCTGCCAAACATGTGTCTATAAATGCTAACACTACATGTGCTCCCTTGCACTTTCCTTGTGCTACCTTTTTGACTTTTGACTTCACCTTTTACAAATGACCATACAAATCAACCTTTGCCAATGTACCATTAGTCTATTTCTCTTTCTAATGTGCATGCTCCTTCTCTTGCTTATGTGACTCACCCCCTACCTTCCTTGTGGTCCATGGCACCACATTTCTCCACACTATAGTGCTCCCTTGCACTTTCCATGTGCTACCTTTTTGACCTTTGACTTCACCTTTTACAAATGACCATACAAATCAACCTTTGCCAATGTACCCTTAGTGTATTCATCTTTCTAATGTATAGAATCCTTCTCTTGCTCATGTGACTCACTCCTTTCCTTCCTTGTACTCCATGGCACCACATTTCTTAACAGTCATACTACTAGCTCGATTGTCAATATCTACAGATCATATTTTTGAATGATTTTCTCCACATCCACCCTCAAACAGTGATAGATCCAAATTTTTCTTCAAGATCTGCTCCTCTTTATCATCCTCTACTTCTTTCAAGCAGTTTAATCCTTTAACATGGAGTGGTCTAATTTCCAAGTTCAACCACTTCAATGGTTTTTTATCACTCAATTGATATCTTCTAACTATGCTATTTGTCTATGCTCAATGCAATAAAGTGGTTTCTACCACCACACTAGTCTATAGGACTCTACACCATAGAAAGAGTGCATGAACAAGCCAATGTCAAGGTGGGGCTTTGCCCAACCACACTCAAGAGCACAAAACAACTCAACTGAGAAACCAATATGCCATGGTCTAGCCCACAATTGCATGGGCAAGGTGTTTCACTCACCGCGTAAATACTTATCCTCAGATTCTCGTATAGGAGACAATATTGTCGCCTAGCCACACTCCAAGCTCCACTTCGCCATCGCACTCTAAAGGAAGTGCGACCCTCCTCTCACTCAATCTCCCTCTCACACATACACAATGAGCATATAAAAGCTCAAATTGAATTAGGAAAGGAAGACATAAGAGAGCAAGAGAGTAGAGAATAAGAGCACTCTATTAGTTGCATTTAAGAGAATGAATCATGAGAGTTACAATTTAGGTTTTTTAGGTGACCTCTAGGGTTCACACTCTTGGGTGGCCAAAGTTAAAAGTCGCATCCTCGGGCTCATTTGGCCACTCTAGCTAGTGTAAACACCTATATATAAAGCTAGTGTTTCTCGCTATTTTCCTTCACCATGGAAAGGCAAGATAGCACTTTGTGGTGTCAGACCCATCATGCGCAGCAATGCCATGGGAGACATACAATCACCCACCAGAGTTTTCGGGTACAAACACTAACTCACATATCGTCATGGGGCCGTGGGAGACATACAGTCACCCACCAGTGTTTTCAGGTACGAACACATATCGCCATGGGGCCATGCTGAACATAACTCCATAGAGCCACCCTTCACTCTCACTCTCTCAGCTCACTCTCTGCACACTCCACTGAACATCTCACACACTTTCTCATGAACACACAACATATTTAGCACAATAGTGACACAGCAGACTTAGACATAGAAGACACTCTACCATTGGTATGTTGAGATATCAAGCTCAACATGATTTGACACTCACGAGGCGCCTGCATAGCCATTCAACATTTCTATCACTGGCAGGTTTGGAAACTAGAACTGACATATCTTCACCAGAGATTCTACAACTGGACTACACCGACTAGTCCACACCTACCCACTCCTCTTAGCATGTTTACATTATGGACTGCTTGTATATACTCTATTATGTGTGTTAGTCACTTTATCTTCTTTGTAGACCTCTTTTGTTATGTGATGAAGGAGAAGAATTGTTAGCCTCTCGCTTTGTGTGTTCTCTTCTAGGGTTTGTGTGAGTGTGTGTGTGCTTGCAAGAGCTCAAGCTCTCTTCTCCCCTGCATCTTTTCATGGTATCAGAGCTTGGTTCATACTGGCAAGAAAGAAAAACACAGGAAGAAGCGATACGAGGGTAAGAGCTTCATCTACTCATTCCCCTTTGTATTGGACACTACACTCTTGTCAAGAGCTCTTCGAGAGGCACCGGCAAATGAACTCCGATTGACGAGCTTTCTTCACGGGAGTAAAGCTGCATGGCAACTATATTTCCCATTATATAGTGTCTATTTTGAATGCAGATTCTAGCCATAAAAAATATGGAGGATGTCCAAAAAGAATGGCTAAACAATGGCAAAAAATCAAGAAAACATCGTTTAGAATTAATCCAAACAAAAAAAAGTACTAATATGAGGTACAATCGTATTAATAATATGCAAATAACCCGCATCTATCTAATGTTAGCACGAGAAAACGTACTTCATAATTAAATAACCCTCAAAAATATTAAATTCTAGAGAAAAAGAATTATCATGATTTTTTCCAAATTTTCTAGGGCCTTAAAATATAATAATTTTGAATTCCACCAAACCTATCTTATGGCATTCCAAACCTATATTTTTCCAAAAAAATTTTAGCAATTTAATTTTCTAAAATACCATTGATATTTTAAAAATATCAATTTTTAAGATTTTTAAAAATAATTTCTAGAATATTCCTAATTTCTCTTGAGAATCCCATCGTTCACGAAATTTCCAATTCGGCCCGACAATTCTCAAATCCAATGAAAGTTTACAATTTTTATCGATTTTCTAATTTTTTTGTCAAAAAATATATTTTTAAAGGAATTTGAATGGTCACAGGCACCCGAATGGACACACCACATGCCAAACACCAACCCCATTTTTTTGAAAATTTAAAATAACCTTTTTCTAATTTTTCACTAGTTTCCAAGAATTTTTAAAAATTTTTAATTTACCCCAAATGAATTTAGAATACGAACGGTCAAAAAAATTTCAGAATTCCAACGGTTTTCTCGGAATATGAAAGCCAAAAGCTTCGAGAAAATGGAAAGACAAAAAATCGGAATGTGAAAGGTCAAAAGTTTCCGGAATACGGAAGGTCAAAAGTTTTTCCAAAATTCAGAAAGCCAAAAGGTTTCCCGGGAATGCGGAAAGCCAAGAGTTTTCAAGAAAATAAATTCCAGAAATTTTCAGAGAATTGTTTTTCTCAAAATTCGGATTTTCCTCTCTTTTTTGGGCTTTTTTCCAAGCTTTTTTGAAATGCCCTTTTTTTGTAATAAAAAAACTCATTAAAAAATTTAATAAAGCTTTTATTAAAGCTTATAAATTTTTTTTAAGGGGGAGGTGGCATTTTTTCACCCACCTCCTGTAGTGACCCCCCCCCCCCCCCCCCGACCGAATGCGCAAAAATGAGAGGGAGAGGGTTAGAGGGACTTCCTATCTCTTCTCCCCTCTCTCCTCTCCTTCTTCTCCATTCCATTTTCTCTCTTCCCATCTCTTCTCTCTCTATTAATAGAGAGGTTAATTTTTGATTAATTTTGTTAATCATAATTAACTCTTAATTATGATTAATATTAATAAATAATGTTTTTTTAAGAGGTGGTTTATAAATGCAAGAGAAAATAGAAGAAAATTCAGAATTGAGAGACAAAGAGGGTCCCATGCACATGAGAGAGCATTCCATACATCAACATGGTGCCCCCCTGAATTTCAGCGAAAAATCGACAGAAATTTGATCGCATACCCCGCGGAAAAACTTGCACAAGAAAAACCTACAAAAATGTATAAAAAAATACATTTTTAATCATAAAAATGCTCAAAAAATTCCTAAAATTTCTAGAAATTTAGGGAATCGATTCTACCAAAATTATCCACAGTAAAAAATTATCCACAATAAAGTATGTGTTATTTTTGTAAAAATTTTCATTAATGCTTATTTTAAACCACAAAAAATAGAAAAAAATAGCATGAAATTCACGGAACTCCCCCGCAACGTCGATTCGTCCATTGAATAGTAGTAACACGCGTTCCAATCGCCATATCGATGATCCACGTGCAAATCATCAACATAAATCAACAAAATAACATTTTTATTAGTAAAATTTAAAATTTACTTCAAAAAATGCCAAAAATTACAATTAACTAGAGATTGCTCTGATACCACTGTTAAAACCATAAGATCTCTCTATATAATTGTTATGCATAAACATGCATAAATCAGGCATAAACTCAACCACCCAAACACCCCCGAGCCTATAGGATGCACACATGAATTATAAATGAAATACATCATACCTCTACCTTGATGTCCCATACCATCAAGAGGTATAACTCCAATCCAATAGCATGTAGCTATAGTGTGAAATGGTAGATGAGTAGATATGGACCTCTACACAAGAGACCATAGCCTAAACCTCCAAGCTTCTAAGCCTCCAAGCCTACCTTGAGTGTGCCCCATGCCCCTATTATATAGGAGGGCCCTCAAGTGACTCTTGACTCTCCATTTCCCATGTGTGACCCTTGGATGCCTGACCCTAACCTTAAACCTTTAGCATTAGGAACTCAATGGAGTCTTTTTGGGCCCTTTAATTTGCCACCATGAGGTGATGGAAACCTTTAACTTTTTTACAAATAGGAGCCCGCCATGTAAGCAAAAACCATGGTGATTAAGAGAGGTGTAAGAGTGGTCAAAGGGTGCACTTTTCTCCCCAAAAAGAGGGGGGAGCAATTTTACAAATTTCGAACCTCCATAACTTCTACATACAAGCTCCGATTTGAGCGGAGATTACAGATCCGTGATCTACGCATCAAGAGCTTTCCATAGATATGTTACATGATATGGTTTTATCCGCTAGATTTTAAATTCCATTTTCTCCCCAAAATTCAAATTCGAATAAAGTAGCCGTTTTGAAGCTTCAAATTAGAAAACGTTTCTTCTTAAGAGAAAAGGTTTGACTCCCTTAAACTTCCAAATAAAAGGGCCCAAGAAGACTCCATTGAGGTCCTAATGGTTAGTCCTAACCCATGATCCACTAGAGCTTGTTCCCATGCTCCCATGCTCAGAAGCCTAATGTGGATTAGCCTCCTAGCATATGCACACATAATGTGCATTTAACATACTTCCCCTCTCTCAAAATATTGCACTCTTGCAATGAAAGGAAGAAGCACTGTAGTGAACAATATCAACCGACTCCCAAGTTGAATCCTCTTTTTCCCTATCTTTCCACCTAATTTTAACCTCAGGGATCTAGTCAACTAGAAAGTTTCCTTTCCCTTAATTCAAGTACCTTATTAGGTTCATATGGAACATAGGATAAATCTTCGACTTCAACGAGTTCTTGAGGAGTAACTATGTTATCCTCACCTCCGAGTTTCCCTTTCAATCTATTGAAATGAAAGACTGGATGAACTCTAACATGTGGAGATAGTTTTAAGTTCAAACACAACCGTGACAATCCGATGTATAACTCAAAAATTAACCACAATATCTAGGAGATAAATTCGAGCATTTTTCTATCGACAAAGTCTGAGAATCTTTAGGAACATTAAAATAAACCAACACTCCTAGTTCAAAAGACCGAGATGAGCGTCCCCTATTAGTATAATATCGTACTCTATCCTGAGCACTCGTGAATCTCGAACTTCGGTCAGCATTTCCTGCATATCTCACAAGAAATCCCTCGATGCATCAAGCTCGATGTCTTTAAGACCAACACCAATAGGTGCCCTGGGTTGATACCCATAGATAAATATGCACGGACTAAAACCAATAGCTGTATATTTAAAACTGTTATAGGAAAATTCCATCATTGGAAGATATTTTTTCCAATATGATGATTTTTTAGAGACATATGCATGAAGCATATCCTCTACAATTTGATTCATACACTGTGTTTGCCCAACATCAGCGACGGATGATCAAAGTAATTCACATTCAAAGTAACTTCCTCATTGTAAACCATTTGGAATAAAGTAGGAAAACATGGCATTATAACAGCAGAAGCCAGGGATTTGAAAGATCCCTGCCCCCTCTGTGCAACGGGGACTCGAGGATGCTAGCAGCGGAAGTAGCACTCCTTGTGCGGTGCAGGGTCTTGTCACTCGGGGCCTTGCCCACGGATATCCAGACAAGAGACTAATGTCCCGGTTCTTCTAAAACCAAACCCGAAAAAACTTCCCTGACCCAGAAAGCACGGGCGATTCCTCCGGGATATTTTTGCTCTAACGTAGTCAGCGTCATTACTGACCAAACTGATCCCACTGAACCTGTGAGTCACTTGGTCAAATCAAGGAAGAACCTTACACTTGGATCATAGAAACCAATGCTTTTTTCCCCATCGATAGGCATAGCTATTGATTATTTTTCCATAGAACAATTACTATCTGGGATTTACTTCAACTAACGTACTATAACAAAATTGAGTCTCATTGTACGGATCCATCAGTCTAGCTGAACCCCATCCAGTCCCAACCACTATAGTGATGGGATCCAATTAGGAATTTGGTTAGGTTTTGTCCCGAGTAGAAAAGAGTTCACAGGCCCCCTAGTCGGAGATTCATGCAAAATTTAACGCTAGTCACACCACTTACACACCCAATATGAAATTGCCTTTTTCACATATTCAGCTGTTTTTAAAACAATCATTTAATGAAACCATAGTGTCACTGATCATAATCCTCCAAAATATCGGGTTGAATCCTAATTTCCAATCATTCCTTCATCGGTGTACCTATGGCATCATTGGCAAACCAGAATGCTCACCACCTGTCCCTCAGGGGCCTTTTCGATAGTTCCTAGCTCATAGTACCCGAAAATATATTCACTTATAAAAATCAAGATGGGAATCTCCGTTGAAGATCAGCAAGATCAACCAACAAATCCATATAAAAGAGCCATGGACTCATCCGTTGAGGACTAGCAAGGTCAATCAACTAGATACGTGCCCGGATTCAGAAAATAACTCTTACTCCTTGTTCCAATATCTTCCCCGATTCATGTGTGGGTATCTTCGGCGACCCAGAGCCCGAGCACCATATGGTCAGCACCCTCTAGGATCCTTTGTAGGTCACCTAGCGCTTCACTCATAGGCCGCTTCCTTGGTCCCTCATCCACCCTAGTGGAAGCTCACCATTTAAATCAAACCCAATCTGGTCAAGACCTCGGCCACGACCTTGCTACACGAGATGTCTTCCGTTGATTCTCCGTCAACTGTTGCAACTTTAACAGTTAGGTCTCCCACGACCTCATTCTTAAGACGGTCGAAATTCTTCCCCAACATTCTTGACAAAAAAGAGTCATTTAAAAACAGGTCATAACTACAGTTTCTATAATGAACTCTCGTCTTTCACATTGTACAACATCTGTCCACATTACTTAATCCATATCCAATTTATATGTATTCCTATTCTCATCCAATCACATCTACCCATATTCACATCCCATCGCACCTCATTCATTTACATCACATATCATTCATTTACATCCTATTCACATGACATCACATCTCATTTATTCACATCACATTACATCACATCTCATTTATTCACATCCAGATTCACATCACATTACATCTCATCCATTCACTCACATCGACATCAAATCCTTTCACATACACATCCACATCCGTTCTTCCACATACACATCCACATCTGTTCTTCCACATACACATCCACATCCATTCTTCCACATACACATCCACATCCGTTCTTTCACATACACATCCACATCCATTCTTTCACCTACACATCCACATCTTCTTCCACATACACATCCACATCCATTCTTTCACATACACATCCACATCCATTATTCCACACACACATCCACATCAATTCTTCCACATACACATCCACATCCATTCTTCCACATACACATCCACATCTATTCTTCTACATACACATCCACATCCATTCTTTCACATCTCCAAATATCAAATCTGGGGGGAGCAACTGGTAAAAGGCGATACATTTTTTGCTTTGTCAAGATCCTTTTGCAAGGGTACGTCTAGATCTTCTCCTGGAATGGGGCTGCCATCGTCTGACTGGACCACAGGTGTCGCATGCTGTGGTTGAAGTCCAAAGATTTCATTCTGCAAGTGCTCGAATTCTTCAATTGTGATCTCATATTGAGTAGCTACATCCTCAATCTATTTTTGGATAGCAATGATAGCAGAGATATCATCTACACTACTTTCATCATATCACCCTACCTCATCAACCTGTGGTAGGGCTTCTTGGTAATCAAAGTCAAGGAAATCATCATCACTAGCATCTCGCACGCATCGGCCAATTTTTGGCCTCTTATATTTAATGCGCATCTATAAGCATTGTTGCCACTGTTTATATTTGCTATCCTTATTTTAATGAAATGCATTCTTTTTTGAAACTCCTTGTCATCTATGCCTCATTTTAATGCGTTGAGTCTCCTTGCGTAAAGTTTTGATGAATTTAGGTTAATGTGTTAATAATCATTTTATTTATTAGAGGTCTGAAAGGCTCATGTGGCAATACAGAGGGTTGAGGAGATCGAGATTGACAGAGTGCCACCACAGTGGCTTGCAAGGGGTTCTTTTGCAGACATTCCATTTGAAGAAAGAGGAACCTCCAAATCTGGATACTAATGATTATATACAGGTAAAGGAACCTCCAAATCTGGGTACTAATGATTATATACAGGTAAAGGAATCAAGAGAGAAGGTGATCCACTTTATGCACAAGGATGTAGAGCCCTTCTTGTTGATGGCATGCACATTTGAGAACATTTATATTTGGAGTTATGCCCTCCTCCGAAACGTTCAAAAAACGATGGAGCTTTGTTTTCCTCGTACTTCAAAGTGGCTGTGTGCCTTGATTGATCAAGAGTTATGTGATGTTGCAAATTTCAATTTTGATTCAGGAAAACTGGCTTTCTTCAAGAACCTTTTTTGGAAAAGGTTCCCAAGATACAACGAGAGGAACATGTTCTTGATTGATGAAAACTACTATGAGTGAAAGGTGAAAAGGCTAGGTACATACTTGATTTTACTACGAGAGCGGAAGAATAGTTACATGGTAAATGAGCTTGGAAAATGGCTTCTCAAATGGTAATGAGCTTGGAAAATGGCTTCAAGCTGTTGATCGCATACTGTAGAATGTTGGGAGGGTCCCATGCAAGATGATTCAGATAGGTTTTTGAACAACATATTGAGAAAAGGTGGAGTCATCTTGTCTTATGCTGCATACATGAAGCAAGGAAGGTAGTCTCGTGGGTAGCACTTAGATGTATGCAGGTGCAAAAATTTCTATAATAGAACCGATTTTTGTATGTACTTGTATTATGAAAATATTATTTAAACCCTGGATATTTGTAAACACTTTTTGGATCTTCAGTTTTTGTAAACTCATTTTGTATTTGACATTTGTAAACGCTCTGCTATAATTGTAAACTCCTTTTGGATTGAATAAACAAAGTAGTTTACAGTACTTGAAATGTAGTCTATAGTACTTCTCAAGTAGTTTTAAGTGCTTGAGTATATGATCTTACTACTTTATAGGTAATTTTGAATACTTCTCATGTAGTTTTAAGTTGTTGAAAATTTTTGCTTACTACTTTATAGGTAGTTTTCAATAATATGAAATGAGGCTATTTTTAATTCATAAGTAGAGTATTTCTCTGGATTTAATTTATACTTCAAAAGTAGTCTATGGTACCAAATATTTTACAGGTGGTTCTCAAGTAGCTTTTATTACTTGAAAATATGTTCTTACTACTTTAGAGGAAATATGCAATGAGGGTATTTTGTCTTCATAAGTGGAGTATATCTAGACTCAATTTGGATTTAATCTACAAGTAATTTTAATTCCTTGAAGAGTAGTCTACAATACTTGAGAGTTGAAAGTAAAAAACTTTAGAGGTGGTTCTGAAGTAGTTTACAATACTGGAAAATATGAGCTTACAACTTGATAGGTAGTTTTCTATAATTTGAATATAGGTGGTTCTCTTCACAAATGATATACATAAATGATGAGAAGATTATGGTCCTAATAGGATTGTTTGAAGTACTTAAAAATTATTTCATGGTACTAAAATAGTAGCTACAATACGAACAAAGTAGTTTACGTGCATGCCAAGGTAGTTTACACTTTATCAAATGAATTGACAAAACTACTTCAAATTTCATTCGGAAATGAATATAAATCTTTCTAGAGATCAAGGGGCATGCTATTGTAAATGTTTTCTTGGACCTCCGGTGACAACCTAAATCGGTTATGCTTACACTGTATACATTTCGTTTCAAACTTAAAGGCTCTTACTAGGTGTGAGGGTAAGAGTACAAGAGGTTGATTTGTTAGGATGATGTAGTACAGGTCATTTTGACTGTCAACCTGCTCATAATAGTATCCCTCCACCACATATGAGTGTGTTGATACATAGTTACCAAACCCATCTTCACGTGCTCTTATTGTTTTGTACTTTGCCTTCTTGGAGCATTTGCGGATGTAGAAATCAACATTTTTCTCTATAGGGCTGGTGGGGCAAAGTTATCTCCTACACATAAAACATCATTTAAAGCATCGTGGGGATCTCCATACATAGGGTTATTGTCAACCTCTTCATCACTTAAGTCTTCATCTAAATAATCAATGGTGAGGGGAACAATTTGATGATACTCCCAGGCATCTACATATGCTCGATTGTGACATCTTCTCCAATGTTGTAGCATACATGAATTGCAGAATCAAGTGAGTTGTCTGTATCCCAAAAGGAACACTTATTAGTGAGACCGAGCATCCATTCACATAATGCATTGACCGTGAATTAATCACATGCTTTCAATCCCCCTTCTTGTCTCTTTGTACATCACTCTCCTTGACTTCCCAAATGATCTTGCATTGTTTGCACCACAAAACTTGTGTCTTAGGAAGACAACCACATCTTTTGTGCACTTGAGATTGTTCATGTGTTAGTGTTCTCTTGATGACTGCTCGAGCTCCATCATGCTCACCCTTTTCGTGGCCTGAGGAAAAAAAATTCCACATCATCTCTACTCTTATAGGTTGGAAGCACCCTTGCAACAAAGTAAAAAGGTTCATTTGCTTTGAATTGGGAAGCAGCTCCATCTGACCATACCCAATGTCTCTTTGGCATAAAGTTCTGTTGCTTGAGCCAGCCTACATGTAAGAGCAAGCAGGGCTGGACAAACAAAGTATCATGGGTCTTGTCATCAGAAATATAGAAGTGTATAGCCTTCTTCACTTCATTTGACACCTTGTAAACATATGTGATGTGAACCAAAATAGTGACCAGATAAGAATACCAATGCATTGACTATATTTCATTTTGTTCTTTAAATTAATAGTTCTCTACAAATTCAATTACAGAAACCACCACATTGTTTGGAAACTTGAACAAGAAATTTTTAAATTGTTGAGCCTGCCACACTTGACTATGAAGTTGTGCATGGTGAAAGAGGCAATATGCTTCTCAAATAAGGATATGAAATCCTTTCCTTTCAAATATCTGACTACTAGATCCTTTCGTTTCTTCTTGTTTCTTTCTTCATCATAGTGTCTTGACACAATGTCTTCAAAGACCTTGGCTGAAATCAACAAATCATCATTCCACACTTCATTTGGACATAACATAAGCCTACTCGTGCCATAATCATTTCCTTCTTCTAGGAAAACAAGACTTTGCATGGAACTATGAAGATGTTGGCTTTAGACAAAGTAGTACTAACTTCCAAAGATCTGTGATACTATGATGTGTATGTTGAACAGCTCTACATAATGTGGGAGCTGCCTTTGGGCTACACACAAGACACCTACATGTACAAGAAGGGCAATGAATCCCAAATGATTGATGGTGCATGAGATTGAATGCATCCCTAAAAACATCATTTGCACATGAGCAATACAACAGCAAGTATATTCTCACAAAGAAAGGCTCATCCCCTCAAAACTTCTCAGAGAGATCTATAAATGTGGTTGGCTGGTCTTGAAATCTTTTAAAAAACTTCACCTACTAGAAAGAATAATTTACAATCAGGTATAAGTGCTTCATACTACTGCAAACTACTTTTGAAAGTACTGTAAACTACTTTTAAATTAATTGTAAACTAAGTTTGAATTATCTGTAAACTACTTTTAAATTAACTACAAAATACTTTTGAAAGTACTATAAACTACTTGCAAAGAAGTTTGGACTCCTTATGGTATGTTTGCAAATTACTCTCAACTACTTCAGAAACTACAGGCAATTGTTTTGTAAAGTACTTTAAGTATCTTAAAAGTTCTTTTGTGGACTATTTTTATGGAACTTTGGACTATTTTAAAATCATGTAAACTACTTTAGAGAGTGTTTTAGGTTTGTCTAAGACCTCTTTTGTACTTTGGCCTACTTATAAAGTAGTTTTTGCAAGTACTCTATACTACAACAGAAATCATGTTGATAATTTCATGGTGTTGTAGACTACTGACAAATTATTTTGTCTTACTTGTAAATAATTTGGACTACTATAAAATTACATAAACAACTTAGAAGTTTTCACCTAGGGTGATGTACCTGGGAGTTGTGTTGTTGTTGACACAATAATTGCTTGTTGTGAAGTACTTAGGACTTGAGCTTGCTGAAAGTTTTCTCTCTGGTACTTGTATAGAAGTTTGGACTATTTTCAAAGCACTATATTGACTACTTTAAAAGGTGCAAGACACATTTAAAACTTTGGACTACTTATAATTTAGTTTTTATAAGAACTTTATACATCAGCTAAGTCATGTGGATACTTTCAAGGTATCGTGAGCATCATTGAGAGTATTTTGCAATACTTTTGGGATAATTCTAAAGCTTAGAAACTACTTAAAAGTCATTTGCACATTTTTTGAAGTACTTTGGACTCATGCTAAAGTAGTGGTTACTAACTTTTAGATACTATAGACTATTCTACAATAATCCAACTATATCTTTGCCCACCTTGAACATGTGGAGATATCACTTAGACACTTTTTAGCATTCAAACTACTTTCAACATTTGATCAAGAACCTTGAAGATTTTGCGAGATATGTACTTAGGGTTAGTCAAACAAATGTATAGGATGTTGCATGATAGATTTTCTCCCCTATCACTTTTGGCAAACATCCTTTTTGTTAGGTGAGACATCCCAAAGGCAAAAACAAGGTCCTTGGCCTCATCTGTGAGGACATTACTTTGATGTGGCTATCTTCGACATGTTTGCAAGGATCATCTACGAACTATAAGCGAGAATTTGCTGCAGCAAGATTTCTACGATGGATGCCTAATAGCTTTGTTGCTTGTGAAGAATTGACATGTTTTGAGTTGCTGTCCTCACTATTCACCATCATCATACATGCTAATCTCTTGAGAAAAAGCTCATCTCCAAATCGGGGGACTTCACTTGCATCAAAGTGTTTTGTATGTTTGATAAAATAAATCTTTCAAGACCTGAACCTGAAGGTTGTAGATTCTTAAAAGTAGGACAAATAAGGAGCTAATGAAAAATCTCCCTTTGAGTAGTGATGCCAATTCCTTGGGTGGCCTCTTGCCACTAATTTGCAACAACCCTGCAAATCTTCTTTTGGTTAAAATTGTGCAATTTCAACATTCTCCCCAAAGCATCAAGAGGATAAATTCATTGAGATCAGTCTACATGATGAGGAAAAGCCCAAGACTATCACGGTAAGTACAAAGCTAGAATATGAGGTGTGAAGGATGAATTAACACAACTTCTCAACATAAAAGGATATGTTTACTTGGGACTATAATATTATAAACATAAGGGCACTAACCCAAGCTTCTATTAGCACAAGATTGACCTCAAGGAACTCAAGGAATACATGGTATTCCCATCAAACATAATAGGTACATAATGAAACCAAACTATTGAAGAAAAGGGAAAGAAGAAATGTACAAGTTGCTCAAGATAGGGTTCATTTATCCCATTAACAAAGTAGAGGGGTTGTCACCACATTGTGAATAGTACCAAAGAATGGGAGGCTGAGAGTATGTATTTATTATAGAAAATTAAATGCAACCATAAATGTGGAGCCTTTTTTGCTATCATTTATTAATTCAATTCTAGATACAGTAGTAGCAAGACATGAAATGTACACCTTCTTGGATAGATTTAGGGTGAAAGCATCGATAGGTGGTACAAAAGTTCAATTTTTTTGGTGGTTCAAGAAATGGTAGTTTTGGGGCGGAAATTGGAATGAAAGATAATTTTGCATGAGGATAAAAAGTAAATTATTTCATGAGTATCATTGCATGGAGAAACTACTTGATGTTTATAATCTCACACGTGTGAAAGGTAGAATTTTTCCCCTCATCATTTTCATCACACAACAAATCCCCTTCTCTATCTAGAAATCTTTCTTCAGTTTCAAAAGAAAAAATAGTCTATGCTATCATCCAATCTTTTCTCTACAACCTGCATGCTTGTCATGCCCAAGCATCTGTCTACAACCTTTCTTTAAACATAGATCTATCCTCAACATCTTTAGCTTAGGAGTAGTCTTCTTTGAGGGCAACATGGGAAGGACTCCCACCTACAAGAAGCCGGTTGAAGAAACCCCACCATTACAGACACCCAGTACACACAAGAGATGTTCATATTAAAGATAAAATCCTCTTCTAAAGGTATGTTTGTGCTTTCATGGCTTGATTGTTCCTCTCTTTCTTTCAACAACAAAGAATGCATGCTTTTTTGTGTGTTTGTGTGTGTGTGATAGAGAGACAGATAAAGAGAGAGAGAGAGAGAGAGAGAGATTTGCAAAATCTATGTAGCTTGAAATTGATGACTAGAGCTAGATTCTTGCTATAGGTGTACTGATAAAGCTCTCTTTCTTTTTAGCAAGAAATAATATGTTCTTTTGTGTGTGTGTGTGTGTGTGTGTGTGTGTGTGTGTGTGTGTGTGTGTGTGTGTGATAGAGAGAGAGAGAGAGAGAGAGAGAGAGAGAGATTTTGTTAAATCTATGTAGTTTCAAGTTCATGACTAGAGTTGGATTCTTGATATAGGTACAAGTAAAGCAAAACATATATACCCAAAGCTTCAATGATTTTTCCTAAACAAAAGAGCAGCTCCGAGGATATATCGTTTGAGCATGGAGGGGAAGCTTCTGAAGCATCTATCAAAGAAAACATGCCAGAGGTAGGTTGGCTGAGTGTTCTCAGAACACGGTGTGAGAAGAACTCCAAGATCTTCTTGCATATGTTGCGGTCGAAGTTTGTGGATGAATGCCTCTTGCTTTATCAAAAGATTTACCAAGCTATGCCCTTGAACAATGAGATTGGTCACAAGTTTGCTAGGTATTTCGCATACGAAAAATGTAAACTAGCGAAAAGTGATCCCAAAGGTCACCAAATTGCATGGGAGACATTTGGGGAGAGTGTCTTGGAAACATGTAAAGCCTACATAAACAAGTCAGTAATAACTAGAGGAAAGCTTATGGGCCCACAAATTTAGACGCTGCAAGTAGTGTGGCTAACATGGAATGTGATGCAGGTGGCAGTAACCAGAAGGCCAAGCATTCAACGTGGGAGCATGGCAGTAGCAAGACGACTCAACTTGGTTCGTGGATACTTGATCACAATCCTTGTTGTGTGCACATTCCGAAGGTGTAGTCCATGGCTGCTAAGGAAAAGTCACACGAGCTCACCTACAGAACAAAAAATTTTAATAAGAAGAGGGACACGTTCATTTTTCAATGAGTGAAGGCACATCATCTGCTGCAGTTGTCTGGATAGCAAACATGGAAGGTCACAAGCGGCAACTAGAAGAGTTGAAGGTAGACCCACACACCAACATGGAGCAAATGCATAAACTTGAGCTTCAAATTGAAGCTTTCTCTAGGATGCTCTAGTTGGCTAGGAGTGAATGAGGCAATGTTGAACGTGAAGGGGGACATTGCATTGTTAGAGGTATGTGTCCTTTTCCCTAGTTGAACAAGTCCCTAGTTGAATAAGAAGTACTTACTTTACATAATGTTTAGCTCCTCCAAGCAGTTTTTATTTCTTCTAAAGTAGTTTTTCAGATATTGACTAGCACCTAGGTATAGTTTAGTATCCATAAAAGTAAACTTTCTATAATCTTCTACTCTTTAAGGTAGTTTTTATTCCTTTAAAATTGCTTTTTACATTGAGAAATAGTTTAGTACCTACAAAGTATTTTTCAGAATGTTCAAAGCTCTAAAGTAATTTAAGATTTTTTTAAAGTAGATTTCAAATTATGAACAGAACCTAGAAGAACATTAGTACCCAAAAAAAAAACTTTTCGGCTAGTTTTTTATTTCTTTAAAAGTAGATTTCAGATTGTGAAGAGAACCTAGAATTGGTTTAGCACTCATAAATACTTTTCAGGTAGTTTTTTATTCCTTTAAAAGTAGATTTCAAATTGTGAATAGAACCAAGAACTAGTTTAGTGCCCAAAAAATACTTTTTAGATAGGTAGTTTTGTTTTCTTTAAAAGTAGATTCCAGATTGTGAACATAACCTAGAATTAGTATAGTAAAAGTAGATTACAGATTATGAACAGAACCTAGAATTAGTTTAGTGACCCAAAAAAATACTTTTCAGGTAGTTTTTATTCCTAGAAAAGTAGATTTCATATTGTGAACATAACTTATAATTATTTTAGTACCCAAAAATTACTTTTCAGGTAGTTTTTTATTCTTTTAAAAGTAGATTTTAGATTGTGATCAAAACCTAGAAGTAGTTTAGTACCAACATAATACTTTCAGCTAGTTTTTTTTAATGTTATTTTTAGATTGTTAACAATATCTAAAACTAGTTTAGCACACAAAAAGTTTCTTTTTAGAATGTCTTTATATCATTTTAGATTATCCTTATATCTTTATGACTTATTATGCCATGTTTTTTTGTGAGTTTGTACAGGCTAAGCTAGAGCAATGGTAGATAGAAGTTAAAGATGCTATGGAGCATTTAGCATTTATAGAGAATATGGTGTTGCAATTTAAACAAGGTGAGAAGCAATGTTTGGTACCCACACCCTACGAAGCACCAAAAGATGAAGAGGCCACAATCAAGGTGGCAGGTTATTGTGCTAGGTGTGGAGATCCATTGGCTGCTGCAAACGTAATTGGTATATATATGCTAGCCTACAAACACAAATACCACCCTTTATGCTTTGAAAGTGTGATAGCCTAGAGTATGTTTTATGTGGTTCTTGGTTGCAATGAGACCATCCTATACAATGCACGATCGTTGCTTCTTGGGGGACCTCAGATAGTCACTAAGCAAGAGAGTATATAATCTTTCATGATGTTTGAGTTTGTTATCTTTGATGATGTTTTATATGTTATGCTACTCTTTGGTATGAATCTTACACATGTACTTGCATTGTGGATGTAGGGAATTTTAGAAGGGGGTTGATATGTGCAGAGTTGGGGAAAGGGGAGAGTTTGGAGAGGTTAGATGTAGATGACAGCTTGGGGAAAGTCACAAGTTCTATAGTTTTGCGGGATGGGCTAGATTTGGATGACATGGCAGATGTGTTCACTAAGCCTATGGTTGATGACCTGCATGAAAAATCACTAGCTGAAGTCATGGAGCAAGCAGCCTAGGAGGGTATGTATGCAACAGGACCATAAACCACGCTTTACCTTCTAGATTGCTTTATTTTTTAATCAATGTAGAGGCCCCTGAAAAGATGCAGGGGAGACGAGAGCTTGAGCTCTTGCAAGCACACACCACACACACTCACAAAACCCTAAAAGAGAGCACACAAGGTGAGAGACTGAAAATCTTCTTCTTCTTCACTCAACACTTAACACACCATATACAAAGATAAGAGTACGCACAATATGAAAGGTACTCGACCAAATACATACTAGGGTTCTCTATAGTGTGAACCCAACTAAAATGAGCTGGCGCTATAACTATGCTAGTCTCTAGAATGGCTGTCACACAGCCTGTCATCCCACTGGCCGCATATCACCCATGATCTCACCAACCATGCCAGTGGTGTAAGTGTGGGGCCTATCCCCTAGGCGAGTCATCAGTGTCCACCACCTCACTAGATGAGCTCGATATCTCAACAGCCCCCAACCAATCAATTGGTTTGGTATGTTGGTGAAGACTCCAAGGAAGATTGAAGAGAGAGAGAAGCTCCAATCTCTTCAATTTGTAGAGGATTATAGAAAATATCATTATTTCAATATAATACTGACATGGTATAGTTCTCATATTTTTTTACAAAGGGCTAAGGATCTATTTATAGGTAAGGGAGACCTCTAACCAAGTTCAACTAGTTTCTAGAACTTTCCAGGTTCAATTTGGTTGAATTTGGACAAGATTTGGACCTACTTTGGCTCCCTTTTGATTTGGTTTGATCCAAGAGAGAGGAGAGATAAAAATATCATAATATTTTTGAGTTTAAAACTCCACCACACATGTGAAATAGGTGCCTCCTTGAAGAGCCCCCTTCTCCTTACCAAGGTGTCAAAATTGAATCATTATACCCAAAATATCTCATTTTTTAGTAATATTCATAGTTTTCTACTAATAAACCTTGTCCTTAGTCAACTTTTCATCTTATGTGAGCATTCACTCATTTTTGGGTGTTTTTCTCTTATATTTTTAGGCTAAGGTCCTTTATACTTATTTTCAATTAGTTCCAAATGCACATCGGAAAACTCTTTTTGAATTTTTGTTTCAAGGGACACCATTTTAGACACTAGGAGGATTTTTATCCAAAAATATCTCAATTTTGGATTATCTCTCTCTAGACATTTTCTCTCTCCAAGTCAAAATAGGGTAAAACAGAATCTTTCTTTTATTTCAAAGAGGGAAATAATTACAAGATCAGAAGGGGAGGTTATTACACTTGTACACCTCAAAAGCTGGAGGGAGGAATCTTACAGGATTCATCGACGCCCCGACATACCCACATCTGCATATAGGATAATCGACATCCCGAGTTACCCATATCAAGACAGAGAGTCATCAACGTCTTGATGAGTCACATATGTCCATCCGTAAACCATCAGGTTGACTATATAAATCACCTAAAGTACGAAACTAGAGAAAGAAATGCCAACAAAGGAAGAATCCAAATTTCCTTATCCGAACACAACAAGATAAACTTGTTTGAACTCTAAAGAAAGAGATTTCAACAAGTGAAAATACCGACGAGATTACACTCATCAATACATGTAGGCTATAGATAAAATAAGTTTATCTAGAGAATGCCCACACTATAACTTCTAGTGAATTTAGAAAATGAGATTGTCTTTGAATGTTGAGGTCAACATGCTAAGTGATGTAAACAAAGCAACAATCTTGAGCCCAAATTATCCCATAAGATAATATATGTGAGCGATCACTAGCATCCCAAATATGAATAAAAACCTATATAAAAGGAATAAGATGGCCTTATCCCAGACTTTGATATACTAAAATCTTTCTCTATATACCTAAGGCTACATCAACGAAAAACTCCTTCCGAGTATATCATTAGAAAAGAATGTTGAATTATTAGCGCCTTTCTAATGATAACTACCCATTACTCCAAAATTAAGTGCAAAAAACAAAGGCAACAAATGCTACCCTCAAAGCACATGAAATTATCCAAACGATCAAAAGATCCTTTTATAAACCATGGATAAAAGAATAGAAGCTCCTCAAATCCATAAAAACCATAGTTGATCATAAAAATCAATGCCTACCATCTAATGGAAATTAATCATGTCAAAGAAGCATTAAAATTGGTGGCCAACTCATCAATCCGGAGTATATGAACGTGGTGTCGTTCAAGCAAAACTCTAAAGTAAGAAAGCTAAACACATGTGTGTAACAGTCAGTAAAAAATCACTAGATACAAGTGAACTAGGCAGAACCTGATGAGTCCATATAAAACTTGGAAAACATCCAATAAAATCCACCAAAACAAACCGATCAACTGACCCATGATAGAATTTGTCTTAGGCTTAAGAAATTAAGCACAAACCACACCTAAACAAGTGCAAAATAAATTATCATGAAAAAGTATCGACATAATTTTTCAGCTAGAAATGCGTTTTAGGTGTGTGTGGACCTTCGTTTTTCAGTTCGCAAGCATTCACGGCTGGCACTCTGGTGGGCAAGTTTTGATTCTCTGTAGAACTCTATTTTTGGAACTGCAGGAAGGGTGATCGGTTGTGCAAACATTGTGTGTGCTTCAAAGAGTTCTTAAAGTATCCATTGGGTGTATGTATATAAATTGAGGTCACTGGTTGTGATAGTTTGGGTGCAGTATAGTACCGCTCTGTAGAGAATACAACAATTTGTGCAGGTCAAACAAGAGTGCTATTTTTGGTAAATTTGTGTTGTAGAAAAGATGTCAAATAATGGAATAAACTAGATTGTTACAAAGAAGCTTCACAAGAAAAAAATTCCATTCTTGGAGGTTTAGATTTACCAATTTCTTGATGGGAAAAGGTTACTAGGACTACATTGAAGGTGAACATGAGAAGGCACCAGAGATACCAAAGATTAATCCAACTGCTCCAAATGTAAAAGAATTCAAGGATTGGAATCAAGGAGCAATGAAAGTCATGTATTGGCTTTCTATTAGTATACAGGATACTATGATTGGGCATATACAAGATGCCAAGTTACCTAAGCAGGCATGGGACACCTTGGTGAAACTATATGAAACCAACACCAAGGCATAAAAGATTCACTTGAAGAATGAGCTTCATACTATGGAGAAGAAAAATATGTCTGTGAATGATTATGCCTTGAAGATCAAGGGCATTCTGGAATCCCTTGCATCAATTGGTGTTTCTGTTGATGATGATGATAAGGTGGAAGTGTGTCTACGTGGTCTCGAGACACAATACAAGGTGTTCAAGATGTTTTCAGACTCGGGAGAACATTCCTAACTTCACATATTTGGAGTCAATGTTGATCATTGAAAAGAAGAATTTGGGTGAAGATCAACAATCTTCACAAAACAAAAACAATTCAAACCAGCAGTCCTACACAAGTTCAGGTAGAGGAAGAGGTAGAGGTCATGAATGTGGCTAAGGTGGTGTGGCTAAACAGGTAATCAGAATTATGGTTAGCAGCAGTAACTGTTCCAAGGTTCTCAACAACAACACACACATGGAAGAGGCTAGTTTAGAGGAAGGGGGAGTCAACGAGGTCGTGGTAACTGGCAAAGGTAGCGTAATGATACACGAGGGTGTTTTTATTGTGGTAAGCCTGGACATGTGCAGGCATATCATTGCTATAAGAAGCAAAGTGACATGAGAAATGGAAAAGTATAGTAAAATAACTATGCATCCTCTAGTAGAAATAATGAGGATAATGAGAGGTTGTTTGTTATGCAACATGTGGTTAATGATGTGTCTAGAAATGATGTAGCAGCATGTAAGAATACTGTACGGTATGTTGATTCAGGTGCTTCGAACCCCATGACAAGTCATGGTGAGTAGTTCAAGGAAATGAAGAGTCTTGAAAGACCAGGTTTTGTTGAAACAGGGGATGAAATTGCTCATCAAATTGCCCATGTTGAAGATGTGCCATTGTCTATGCAGGATGGTAAGGTGAAGTACCTTGTAGATGTACGTCATGTTCTGAACATTACAAAGAATCTGGTTTCTATTGGCCAGATGATTGAGCAAGGTGTGCAGGTCTGGTTCAACACTAATGGATGATATGTAGAAGATTTTAAAGATAAGTGCACGTTGGTTTCAAAAGGCAACAGAGTGGGCAAAATGTTTACATTGAATGTAAATATACCTGAAGTGAGTGCTGCAATGTTTGCAAATGGTTCAAGATTTGTTGCAGATACAGACATTTGGCATAAGAGAATTGGGCATGTAAATGTGAAAATAATCAAGTCTATGGAGACTAAAGAAATTGTTATAGGGCTGCTTAAGCTTAAAGTTGAAGGTATGCAGAAAGTTTGTGAAGCATGTAAATTTGGAAGGAAAAGAAATGTCTTTTCACATGACAAAAATGTGAGCAAGAATGTATTAGATTTTGTGCATTCAGATGTATGGGGTCCTACGAAGACTATGTCTATGGGTGGCTGCAAGTACTAACATTCATTGACCACACAAGGAAAGTATGGGTGTACTTAATGAAGGAGAAGAGTGAAGTGTTCACGTATTTTCAAAATTTTAGAGTGATGACTGAAAAACAGACAGGAAAGTGTGTGAAGTGCCTAAGATCAAATGTAGGGGGAGAATTCTTCTCCAATGAGTTCTCTGAATTCTTACGAAAGAATGGCATTCAGAGACAATTTACATGTAGATACACTCCGCATAGCAAAATGGAGTTGCTGAGCGAAAAAATAGGCACATTGCAGAGATAGCACGAGCATTGATGGCAGAGAAGAATATGCCATATAGCTATTTGGTTGAGGCTATGTCTACAGCAGTTTATATCATGAACAGGACTCCTACTACAGCCATACATGATGTAAGGCTAGAGGAGAGGTTTACTGGCAAGAAACTTGATTTGTCTCACTTGAAAGTATTTGGATGTATTGCATATGTGCATGTGCCAGATGAGTTGCGTACAAAGCTGGATCCAAAGGTAGAAAAATGTGTGTTTATTGGGTATTCCCTTGAGCAAAAGGGATATAGATGTTATAATCCTGCTACACGTGAATTGAGAGTAAGCAAGCATGTTGTATTTGATGTGATGAGTAGCTATTATCCTATTGAAAAAGATGCTATTGGGGATGATGTACGTGGAAATGTGGTTTCACAGAGTGCAAGTCAACAATCACAGTCATTGAGTGAACTAGGAGAGTCCTCATCTAGTGGTTCTATTGATAGACCATGGAGTGATACTTTTTGACACCAACAAACATTGTTGGCTTCCTGTTCTCCTTCTTCAATAAGCTCTCCTTCTTCACCAGGCTCTCTATCTTTAGCAGGCTCCCTATGCTAGCTTACCCTTCCAAGCTAAGGTTTTTCTCAACAAAATAGTAGGTAACCAAACTTCTCTTTATCTCTCGTTTTTTTCTCAAGTCTTTAGCAGACAAGTAGCCCCCAAATGCCATAAGCATGCTTCAAGACACCATTGACATGTCCTTTTTGCTTTAGATGGTTATTATAAGATTTAAGGTTTTGTTTGAAGTAAGTAGCTTCAATTTTTGTAAGAAGATTAGTTTTGGTAAGAAGATCATGGTGCAGTTGAGTGATGTATAACATTGTTTAAGAGATAATATTTCCCCTTCATATACCTTTATGTCAATAAATTAATTTCCTTCACTAGATGTATCCAAATCTTGATCCATTGAGACAATTTTGTCACTTATGAACCGACTATGTTTATAATAGTATGACATTTAAAAAGTTTGACCCAATCATATACTACACTAGAAATGTTTTTGGCACAACTTCACAATGCGTCTTATTGGAAATTTTCCTATCCCAACCATAATCAAGAACATCAAGGCCTTTTCTTCATCATTAACTCTATATGTGAGCATTGTCTTGTTAACCTTTATTGGGTACTTTGTTAAAAAAGTCTACAAACATTAAAATAGACATGCATATGTTCACTTTAGTAATTCTTGTTATAATACTTGGCTGTAATGAACATTGAACTTTTTGCGAAGAGTTTGACTCTATAGGATTCACTAATATTCCATGATGGTAATTATTGTTGTCTTTCTAGAATACGATATGTGTGTTGTAGTATCCATTAGCTTATAGTAATGGTCATAAAATAAAATACCAGATTGTGCCAATTGTGTTGCAGATCTACCTCTACATTGCATTTCTCCTATTGTCCCATGCAAAACATCAAATAACCCCAATATGCATTGTATAGGCTGCCATTCTTCACTCATAAGATGATGGATAAACATATGAGTCAGTAGAAACAAAAATAAACTTGTAGTTTGATAATTTTCAAGATTAAAACAGTAAAGATAACATGTTTCTCTATCATTTTTTAGGCACTTATAATTTGGCCTATGTTATGGAAGATAGTCTGGATGGTCATGAATAATAAGCTCTTTGTGCATATAAATATGCTGGATCACTATTTCCTTACCATTATTCTTTACATCAACAAACCTGAAGTCAAGTTCACTCTGCTTTTTCATGCTACTAAGAACACATTATTAGATCTTGCTCTCCTTCTCCTATTTGCTTGCATAAGTGTCCAATTTCCTTTTGACACAACAAGTTTCTCCCATTGACTCATTTAAACTACTATTGAACAAATAGAAGAAAC
The DNA here is from genome assembly GCF_041138505.1 of Cibotium barometz. Taxonomy (NCBI): domain Eukaryota; kingdom Viridiplantae; phylum Streptophyta; class Polypodiopsida; order Cyatheales; family Cibotiaceae; genus Cibotium; species Cibotium barometz. The sequence continues at coordinate 21,324,043 of NC_141057.1, read as the reverse complement.
AAGTTTCCGGTGTTTAGAAGTTACCTCTTTACATATTGTTTGATACTCCATGTTTTGTTCTAAACGATGTTTTACACATGCACGCTGTCGTGACGTGTGCGGTATAGCTAGGAAAGTACGAGACTTCTAGCTGTGAGAGTAGGTACCAAATCTAACAATGGAAACTCACACACAAAATTTCCCAAGGAATATTGAACATCACCATTTTTAATGACATATACATGTGTCAATTCACCTCAATACATCCTTGAATTCATCCTGATGATTGCACAAAATTGCATACCAAGTACTTGTTCCTTTACTCACTGACTCCTTTCTCCAAATCCTTTGAACCATTCACATGTAGGCATAACAAAACCTTCAACTTCTTCCAATATACATGTGACCATCTACATTCTTTACATCCAGTGCCATCAAAACCATCATTTCAAGATGCTCTTTATCACCTGAAAACCTGCCTTAATATTCTAACATCTCACAAGCAAAATAACATAGCATATGTACCACATAGTCATGTAATTTTTGAAAGTTCCGTGTCTTGCATTCAAAAACCCAGCTAAATAGAATTTGAAATCCAAACTTCAAAGTTCTCCAAAGTAATAAAAAAAAGCTTATACAAGACCTTATTCCGAAAGCCTTATGAAGGAAACCTTAGGATTTTGAATTTGTAAGTGTAAAAAAAATTCGCTTATCTTTTTAAAAGAGAAAGAAACGAATCTCTGATTTTCGCTTCTTTTCTTTTATTCGCCACCTTGCTGTAGGGCCAGATTCAGGGTTTTGCATGTAGCATGAAGTTTTTTTGAAAATCGTATCCTCTTATTACTCTTCATTTTCTCTTCATTTTGAAATCCAGGACATCATGAACAGTCGCCGTCTTCTAGAAATAAAAAGCACTGGTCTTTTTTCTCTCTGGTTATGATTTCTGCACACACTGGTTTTTTTTCTCCCCACGCTCTGGTTATTTCCCCTCTTTCCCGCGGGGAAATCACGCCTACACCACCTTTTGCAGCTTATAACCCGGTATTTTCCATTTCAAAAAAGCTGCGCTCACATCTATTTCGCGCATTATCTAGAAATTTCCAATAAAAAGAAAATCATTTCTTTTCATTCCACGTATGCTGCCACCTCTAGTGTAATGCACCTAACCTTGGCATTAAGGCAAGGTTCCCAATGTAAAGTAGATCATCCACAATTTTTATTCCCCGCATTCAATAAAGACTTCAGCACTCTAATGCCCATTGAATCTCCATTACTCTTGATGCCTCCATAGTTTATAATGTCATCACATCGGCCATGTGATTTATAGAATTTCCCAATTGTTTACGCAAATATTTTTCCATGTCTTCATAAATGCATTCCTTTGTACATTGGCATGCCCTCATGTTTGCATTCCATAAGAGGTGTTCACTGATTTGACCCAATCGATACCATTTAAAAGCTACCACACATTATGCACATGGGAAGCCATTAACATCATTAACTTATCCCTTTGGCGTGCCACTCATACCATCATATATAACTGGATGTTTCTAACTTACCCATGGGCTCTGAATAACAGCAGAACCATCACCCTCCACACTCATATACAAAAACTCCTAGATCTGGCTCAGCCTCAGCTTGTCTTATTGAACCTCATTTACAATATGAACATATGTACATGGCATCATATAATGACTCGTCATGGCACTTAACCCCATGCATCTGGATGTGTATTTGATGGCCTCACATGCACGGTTTCACACCATAAACGTGCCATGGCACGACAACGCTGATATTGTTTGTCAACATTTTTTATGAATAGAGAAGCAATAGATGATAGAGAGTAGAAACAATGGAGCAATACCTATCAAAGAGTTGGAAAAAACGATGGAAAACAAAAGAACTCAACAATAATAAGTGAGAAAAGTTGTCTAGGAGGGAAGTTTTTTTGCTCCTCTTTGATTTCCTCCCAAGTGCATTGACTCTTTTGACAACCTAAAAATCTGGTTGAAAACAAAAAATACATCTACATTGAATGCATGATGTTAACATTTAGAATAAAGAATAGTTTTAATCTTTCATTTTTATAAATTAGATTTTTTTTAATGTTACGTTAGCCTTTCTCTCATTGGAGGAGATGGATTTTTTATCCTAGCCAATAGTGTTAAGAAATGTGGTGCCATTGAGCACAAGGAAGAGGTAGGGAGTGAGAATGAGTAGCCAAGCCAAAGCAAAGTCTAGCATGAAGCAACATGAGCAAAGGGAATTATCCCGATAGCCACATATTCTATGAAGATAATGATCATAAAAAGTATTTGTGGCTTGAAAAATAAACCCTTCAGGATTGAAGATAGGGTTACAAAGTATTGATGTAAATGTACCTCTTCTAAAGGTTGTTCACATAGGAGATAGCATTAATGTTCATTTGGGACTAAATGGAGATTTCAAGCTACAAAGGTCTATGGCATATGCATGCCCTCCAGCATGGACATCACTAAGACCGACATTTACAATACATTGGAGAAAATTTTTACCAACACCAAAAATATGTGACCATGAGTCAAAAGTGTTTGTAAAATGTGGCCAAATGAGCATGCTAGTGTGTGTGAAAAAGAAGTTTACAACCCTTATAAAAATGCCGCAAAACAAATGAGTATGCGAGCATATGTAAGCGAAGCATATGCGAGAAGCATAAGTGGCAACAAACATGAGTGACAAGCATTTAAAGAGCCAAGAGTCAAGCCAAAGAGAGAAAACCAAGAGACCATAAGCATTCCACAATGCGAAGAGACTACCACAACATTGACAGTAGTATTTAGCAACAAAGAATCTACGAACAACTACCTTAACAAAAATCATATGTTGTAAAAGCCGCCAAATGAGTAGGCAAATTGCTATGCAAATGTAAAACACTTGACCAGCACCAAAGAGTAGCCAAAGTAGCACCCTAAGGGAGTGAAAATGAACCCGACCATCTCTAAAAGTAGCCTCTGAGCTAGAGATTAACTAAGACAAAGAGCCTCTGAGTTACCCAGCCAAGATAGAAATTAGGAGGGGTGAAAATATGTTGTAAAAATTGCATCTCACCACCTCGCAGTAGCTTAAGAAAATGGCACCAAGGGGGGGGTGTTGAGAAGTGTGGTAATTATCCCACATTGATGTACAAGCCCAAGGGTGCAACTCCTCATATAGAAGGGGGGAATTTCAAGCAATGAATCATATCAGTTGCACTTATCTCAAGTTTGTTTATATATCTAAGCTAATTCATCGTGGTGTCTAATTATACTTGAGTACATCTTAACTAGCACACACTCATGATAAGTCTTGTTAATTTTTATCCACCTTAGATTAGTGTGGTCACTAGTGTAAGATTAGTTTTTCTAATTAGGGAGATGTATTTTCATTAGGAGATATTGATCCATGATTCTTTACAAATAGGCCCCAAAATGAGATTCTATTTTTCCTAATGCAATGTTAACATTAAGATGCACTATCATTATGTCACGGAGGGAGAGGATCATTACAAGAGAGATTAGTATGGCTTATGTCTCTACACACGACATCGTGGTAGATATGTTCATAAAGGCTCTCTCACAAGAGAAGTTTGAGTCTTTTTGCAATGCTTTGGGCTTATTGCCATTTGGGGATTGATTGCTATACATGTCCACGTCATCACTTTAGGGGGGATTTGCCATTTCTATGGTAGGGATGTGTGGACTTAGTGTGATAATTGGCCAGGCTACTTTTTCCCTCAAGCATATGTACACACTGTTATAGAATGTGTAAGTTGACACTTTTCTCGTACTTCACTCTTTCTCATTGTGCTTATCTCTATCTCTTCTTGCTTATTGTTGTTACAGGTATGTTCATACACTTTATCTCCACTCCAATAATATGTATAATATAAACTAACCAAAAATATTTAATCCAAGTTTCCATTATAGATTCCTCATGTATGTAAATTAACACTATGAATGTTCTTATGTTGTGTTTCAATTGGACCTAAATGATAAGAAATGGTGCTTCTCTCTATCTCTTCTTGCTTATTGCAGTTATGTGTCTGTTACTACACTTTAACTCCACTCCAATAATATGTATAATATAATCTAACCAAAAATATTTAATCCAAGTTTCCATTATAGATTCCTCATGTATGTATAATTAACACTATGCATGCTCTTATGTTGTGTTTCAATCAGACTTAAATGATAAGAAATGGTGGTATGTCACACAAATTTCTCCTAGTTGAAAGGATTTTGAAGAGCTCATAAATGAGGTGGGAGAGTAGAAGATGAATGTATGGAGCTAGGAGTTGAAGATGAGTAAGATGCCAAGTGCAAGATACAGCCAACCAATCAAGGTTAAGGTGTCCCTCCACCAAGAAGAAGATGATATAATCAAATCCAACCATGCTAATGCTAATGATGATGATATAGAGTCCGCTAGTAGTGGGATATATCTTTTCTTGATCTTGTAAGGGGCGGGAATATGATCTTGCAATAGACCAATTAGTATGTATGGATTTAACTCAAACTATTGCCAATGTTGGGCCAAGCTCACCCTAGGTACTCGATGCCTACTTCAAGGTACTGGGTGCTCACTTCAAAGGTCTCCTAGGGTTTGTTCTTAAAGGTTTACTAGAGTACGACATAGGTATAGTGCCAACTCATATAGCCGAGTTCACACCATGGACTGATCATTATATGTTATAGTAGGAGAGTAATTCCCTTTTAGTATATACTCTTATCTCTTTATGTTAATGGTTGTAGAGAAGAGAAGAAGATAGAAGAAAATTCAACTTATCCCATCTCTCTTGTATCTTGCTCTCTATTGTGTGTCCATGTTTGCCTCCAAGGAACTGAAGCTCTCACACTCCCTGCATTCTCTTTATGGTATCAAAGCTCCGGTTTGTGTAAGAGCTACAGAGGCAAGAACAAGGCAAGCAAGGAAGAGGTACATGGGTAAAGGTATGTCCATATCTCTTCATCATTGATTTTAAAGCAACACCTTTGGTAGCTCTCAGAGCTACATAAAGATAGGAAAGTCATCATATTAGATTGAGGCATCCTCCTGGATGATGAAGGAAGAAGACCATATTATGTGTAAGAAACTTTGTTAACTACAGTTTTACACATTTTGGCATGATTAAGGTAGGCTTCACGTCCTATTTTAACTTTGCATGTTTCCCAGATACTCTCTTTAAATGTCAATCTTGACTGTATATGCCCAATTTTTGGTTTACTATAAATGTACAACAAACATTTCATTGGAGGTTTACTACGATGTTAGTGGGGATGTCGTAGTATCTAGTCCATGCTATGCATAATGGAGTTCATAGTTATATAGTCTTGTGGCAATTGAATTTATTTTAATGAGAAGGGATATTTTTCCATCCAAAGATATCTAAAAACTGAATTATCTCTCACTAGAATATTTTCTCTCTCTAGGCCAAAACAGGTAGAAACAAGATCTTTTATTAGTATGAAAAGGAGATTGATTACAAGGGAAGGTTTTTACTATCATATATATTAGATAAATAAGAGTGATTGGACTAAACACCGAGTAGGTGTTATAAAGAAATCATGAAGTGCATGGGTCTTCATCCTCAAGAAATGAAGGGTATTTAATGTGTACTTTCTCAAAATCATATACTAATGATGTTAGTAAAGTATACAGATGTGCACAAATGATATCAAAAAATTTGAGAATTCCATAAGGGTACTAAGATTTACTACTATAGAGGACAATATGAATCCGAAGCTTCTACTCACTCGTGTGTGAGTATAGAATTAAAGAATTGTTGTATTTTAGGGAGAGGATAAATAAAAGAATTAATGGTAGTAGGTTTCATGAGCTCTAGAAGCTCCTCACATTCAATAAAGTTAGTTGGGTGTATGAGCAATCTACACCAATTGATTGAACATTAAGTACAATCAAGTGTACCCTAATCAATGGGTCGGACCAAGTTAATGGAGTTAAGTAATCTTGTCCATACAGAGCTTTAAAAGGGCTCATCCCGATACTTCTGTGATGAGAAGCATTGTAGGCAAACTGGTCTAGATGCAGATAGCTTAGCCATTTCTTAGGTTCCCTGCCCCACAGTATTACCGAAGTATATCTTTGGTTACTTGGTTTACCCTTTTAGTTTGACCATCGGTCTCAGTGTGATAAGCTGTGCTGAGATCCAAGAAAGTTTCCACTGCTTCGAAAAATGCAGTCCAGAACCTTGAAGTAAACTTGGAATCTCGATCACTTACTATTCTCCTAGGTAGGCCATGCAATCTGAAGATTTCTTTGAGGAACACTCTGGCCACATCAACTGCTGCAGTGTAGGTTTCTTTTACTGGGATCAGATGGGCAACTTTGGTTAGTCTGTCAACTACGCACTGAAGGTAATCCAGTAATAAAGTCCATACTGATACATTCCCACTTCATCTGGGGGATGTCGAATGGATGTAACTTCCCACGCATTTTTACTCTTTCAGCTTTGACTTTCTGGCATGTCAGACATTGACGTACATGATTCAATACATCCTTTTTCAGACCAGGCCAAAAGAAGCTTTTCTTTACAGACATGTAGGTTTTGATGAAACTTGGATGTCTTGCTATAAGGCTATCATGGGCTTCATTCAGAATTTGATCCTTGGTTCCCTCATCATTGGCCGGAATGCATAGCCTGCGATTATAATACATAATGCCATCATCCAGGCTGTACCCTTGAACTCTGTTCAACTCCTGAGGAGTTTTGATTTCCTGCATAATTAGGGTGGCAATAGGGCCAAAGAATCTATCCTGCATGATCTTCTCACTTGCTTCAATAATCAAAGGATTTGATATTACAGTAATTGCAAGCAAGGAGGCTTTTCTGCTGAGGGCATCTGCTACCACATCTTCTTTGCCTGGGCGGTACTTGATTTCAAAATCAAATTCCTGCAGGGTCTGCATCCACATTCTTTGGTGCATGTTGAGGTCCTTCTAAGTAAAGATCCACTTTAAGCTTTAATGATCTGTCACATCAAAGTGAATCCTTTTCCTAGTAGGTAATGTCTCCACAACTTTAAGGCATAGACTATTGAAAGTAATTCCAGGTCGTGGACAGCATAATTCCTCTCATGCGTTTGGAGCTTTCAGGATTCATAGGCTACTGCATGACCTTCCTGCATGAGTGCACCTCCTAGGTCAAAACCACTTGCATCAGTTACCACCTCAAAGGGTAGAGAGAAATCTGGCAGCTTCAGAACGGGACTGGTTACCAAGGCGGTCTTCAGCTTATCAAAAGCACTCTGGCACCTGGCAGCTTTAGAACGGGACTGGTTACCAAGGCGGTCTTCACCTTATCAAAAGCACTCTGGCACCTGGCAGACCATTGAAACGGGATATTCTTCTTGAGAAGATTAGTCAGAGGGAAGCTATGAGGGCATACTTTGGTATAAAAATTCTATACCAACCACTCAATCCCAAGAATCCTCTGACTTCTTTCACTGTCTTTGGTTCAGGCTAATCAATGACTCCTTGGACTTTTGTGGAATCTGGAGAAATTCCATCTTTTGATACTAGAAAGCTCAAGTATTCAACATGGTCGACAGAGAAAGTACATTTACTCTTTTTTGCAAAGAGTTGGTGCTTCCTTAGAATCTCCAGAACTTTTCGGACATGAGTCTCATGGTCAGCTACATTCTTTGAGTAAATCAAAATGTCATCAAAGAAAACTAGAACAAAATCATCCAAGTATTCTCTGAGAATGTCCCGCATTAAGCGATTAAATGTAGTTGGGGAATTTGTCAATCCAAACGGCATGACAGTAAATTCATAATGCCCATAGCGAGTATTGATGGCTGTCTTCGAGATATCTTGCTCATTAATCCTGATCTGGTAATACCCTGATCTGAGATCTATCTTTGTGAAGATCTAGGCTCCATTTAGCCTGTCCAGAAGCTCATTAATTCTTGGGATAGGATACTAATTCTTAACTGTCAGTTGATTCAGACCTCTGTAGTGCACACAGAGTCTAAGTGTTCCATCTTTCTTTTTTTGAAAGAGAACTGGCGCACCCCAAGGTGAAACGCTGGGTCTTACAAACCCTTGTTCTAATAGCTATCTAAGCTGTTCCTTGAGTTCAATGGCTTCAGGAACTGGCATTTTGTACGTGCGCAGGGCTACTGGGGGGTCAATTCAATCACATGATCTACTTCCCGAATTGGAGGCATTTCAGTTAGTTCTGCTGGGAATAGATCATCAAATTCACTTAACCATTCTAGTTCTTTAGCCTTAAGCTTTGAGTCTAATGGGTTCATTTTGACAACATAAATTTGCTGCTTCTTCCTAAGTCCTTTCAGCAACCTGGAGGCTTTTACTAACTGAAGGTCTGGGGATCCGGAAACTCCAATTCCTTGAACTTTTTTCCCGTGAAGGTCATGGAAGGAAATGGTTCCATTATTGTGACAATGTATGTCAGCTTGATTTTTGTGGAGCCAATCCATTCCAAGGATCCCGTCAAAAACTCCCAGAGGTAAGACTTTGAATTGACAGTCGATTACATTACCATCTAGATTAAACTGGATAAGATCTGTCTCATGGTGAGTGAAAAGAATCTTCCCACTAGCCAATTCAACTTGCATAGGTTTCCCTGATCTCTGTTCTAAGACTAGCTTACGCAAGAATCCAGGGGAAATGAATGAATGAGAACTGCTTGAATCAATCAAAAGCTTAAAAGGCTTACCTTGATACTCTGCTGGAGTATGGATGACTGAGAACTGATTGGTTAGGCCCGATTCTCATTCGGACCTTGCTGCCTCTTCGGGGGTGGAAAGTTTGAAGTACTTCCCTGGGCTTGGAATCTTTTAAAGTTAGAGGGTGCAGGCTTTGGCGGGATCTTTACTACAAAGGCTTTGGGAAAATCTTTTGCCATTCTTACTGCTTCAGCCATGCACTCTGGCTTGGCATTTTTTATGAGTGTGTCCAAGGTCGTTCAAATCCCCAAATGAACCTGGCCATGAGTTGTTCTTCATCTAGATATTTGAGTAGAAGAGCAAAGGCCTGGTGATATTCTTCGATGGTTTTGCTTTCCTGCTTTAGTTCTAAGAATTCGTTCATTTTGATTTCCAAAAATCCATGGGGACAAAATCTTTTTCTTAGATAGGTTTTTAGGTTGTTCCAGGACTGAGTATTTCTATCCAGACGGTTAGTGTCACAGTGGTTTCTCCAAGCTACCCTGGCCGTTTCCACTATTTTTAGTCGAGCAAGAGCCATTTTGCTCCGCTCATTGTAGCCTGTGACGTCAAAATATTCTTCCATGGCTTCCACCCATTTCTCCACAGCCTCGCTCAGGTTCTCTCCTTCTCCTTTGAAGGGTCCTGGGCTGAGTCCTATGAAGAGCGAACATCAGGGTCAAGCTCGTCATCTTCAGAGAGAGGGTCTGGCTGACGGCCACGATTTCCTCGTCTCATGATTCTGTCAAAAATTTATATATTATTAATTTTTTTTGGATATTATCCACGAGATCCTAAGACTTAAGAGGTTCGGAAAACAATTTCTTAAACAAGACAATGATCTTATTGGAGATCTATGACATATGTCCGATAACAAATTTTTCTTTATTAGATCGTCTCACTTATACAACAGGGAATTTTTCTCCGAAAAATATTTCTTTATTTATATAAAAGTTGCAATATGTACATAGAGCAGCTTGGCTCCAAAATTCAAAATGTCCTCAGGAGTTGCATAAGACGACAGTACTGGGCCATAGGCATGCCCCGATATACAAACGTAACAAGGGAGCTATTATTTTCTCCTTAGGAATAAAACAACTAAGGAGTCTGTAGACTTGGCATGAAAGTCTGAAATTTCGAGGCGTCGAATGATATAGAATGACGCCACGCACCATTTTCAGCTTTAACATAGACAATGAGAGGTTCTGCCACAGCATTGCACGGTGGTCGCAAGAGGCATGGACATACTGCCCTACAAACCACTTATGTTGTAGTCTCTCCACTGGGTTAGGAAAATATAAATCCTCGAAACGGCATGCGAGTCTTACTCGGCTTGTTTGAGTTGAAGCGGAAGAAATGAGATGCTCGAAGGCGAATGCAGTCATATCTTGAGACTAGGTGAGGTCGGGAATACTAGATAAATAGGGAATTTTCATCTTTAAATACAATTTCTTTGATTAAAAATTCTTCATTAAAAAGCTTAGAGAATGAAAATACATTATGAAAAATGCTTTTTCTGAGTTTTTATTATCAATTTTTGATAAGAATTTGTTTATCCTTATTAGCTTTCAACTTCGCTCTGATACCAACTGTGGGATCCCTCTGCCCCCTCTATGCACTGTGGACTCCCAGTAGTAGCTGACAACAACGGAAGTAGCCCCCTCATGCGCGGAGCAAGGTTTCTCACTCGGGGCCTTGCCCACGAATGTCCGGGCACGAGACTAGGCTGGTCACTCCGAAAACCGAAACAGGGAAAATTTCCCATGCCCGAAAAGCGGGGACGATTCCACCTTTTTGAATTTTTTCTTTTAAACAAATTTTTCTAACGAGATCAATCCTAAACTATCCTTCACTTGAATAAACCAAATAGATGGAAACTATTACTTATATAATTTGATCATTTGAGTAATTTCAATGCTTTTTTCCTGATCAAGATCAGGCACAGCCGTTGATCCACTTAATTGAGAAATTTATCAGGGAATTAACTAGCTACTCGAATCCTAGCGTAAACCTAAGACTTTTCAATTTGATAATTAAAACTCCACTGATTCCAGCCTAACCCCATCCGGCCCATGGGTTAGCCACCACCCTACCACTGGAATCGGTGGAACCAAACAAGTACTCATCCACCCATAATTGAAATACCTTTCTTAACTTTAGCTTTAGAAAACAGATACGCACACAAACCTCTTTAAAACTTTAATATAAAAATAATCCATTGACAATACAGATACGATCACAGATTTCATAATTCAAAATTTTCATTCAATCCCTTGTTTCACAAAAACAGTACCACTCTCGACTCCGTTGGGACCAGCTGGTCAGCAAACGAGATCCAGCAAGAGATGACAATAATCACTTCATCAACATACATATATATATCTTCCTCGACATACGAATGGGTGTCCTAAGCACCGCAAGCCCGTGCATCGCCTGGTCAGAACCCTCCAAGATCCTCCTTAGGTGTCCTGGTACTTCACTCAGGGACCGCTTCGTCGGCCCTCGCCCATCGTACCGGAAGCACACCATTTTGCACCATACCCAGGCTAGTTAAGACCTGGACAGGTTTTTGTCGCGTGAGCTGTCCCTCGAACACTCCCCGCCAACTGTTGCAACCGAACTTCGCTTAGATAAACATATATGCCAAATGCTCCCTCCAGCATTCTGGCGTAAGATAGTCCTTTAAGAAAACAAGGTTTCTATGCAAGTTTACACTTTTGATTTTGTTTGAATACCATGAATAAATATTAAATCCGTATCCCAATATTTCTAGATCCAGGTATGAATTCCAAATAGAATTCCTCAATTTCTGATAACTTGATCCTCAGATCAAAATCAAAAGTCTTAACTTAGTTTCAGATTCGGTGGGAGATTTGAGTACATTTTTCTAGAACTGGGCACATCGTCATTGATTGAAATTGACGAAGGAATTAGGTCTTGGTCAATAGTCTGAATCAGAGTTTGGGTCTGGAAAGGTTCTTCTTAAACTATCTTTCTCGAAAGGTACTATTTCAATTTCTCTTTTTCTAAATTCGGTTCGACGAATATTTGCTTACAGATTTCTAAAACATGAATTTCTTTGGAGATAAAATAATCATTTATCTTGATATCCGACTTCGATAGTTTAATTAAATTTTCTCATTACCATCTTAGTGAATATGAAACGGTAGTATTTCTTCTCACAGATTATCTACTTATTCATTTTTTCAATTTTTATGGAAATTAAACAGAGGATTAAGGAGAACCCTTATTTAATTATAAAGATTCTATATGCATCTTATTATGCATAGAATCCAATTATGATGAAAGTCACACTTTTATCATCATAAAAATCATTTATGATGAAAATCACACTTTTAATATAAAAAAATTTCTTTTATGCATAAAAATTATTTATGATGAAAATCACACTTTTAATATAAAAAGAATATCTTTTATGCACAGGTTTATGCATAAAAATCATTTATGATGAAAATCACACTTTTAATATAAAAAATATCTTTTATGCATATGTTTATGCATAGAAATCGATAATGATAAAAGTAACACTTTTATAATAAAAAATATTCTTTTATGCATAGAAATCAATAATGATAAAAGTAACACTTTTATAATAAAAACATATTCTTTTATGCATACTTTTATGCATAGAAATCAATAATGATAAAAGTAACACTTTTATAATAAAAAAATATTCTTTTATGCATAGAAATCAATAATGATAAAAGTAACACTTTTATAATAAAAAAATATTCTTTTATGCATACTTTTATGCATAAAAATCGATATGTTGAAAGTAACTCTTTTGTAATTAAAAAAATTATACTTTTATGCATTATTTTAAGCATTAAAATCCATAATGAAGAAAGTAACACTTTTATAATTAAAAAAATATCAATAAGTATCTTTCATAGAATTTAATTCTATTGAAAATCATTCTTTTATAAAAATTAATCAATATGCATCTTTTTATACATGAATGAAAATGACACTTTTAGAATACTCTAACGATGGGGATTACTCTTTTTGATTAATAAAAAATAAAAAAAAATTCATAATTTTTCAGTAAATTTTGCCATAACCTCCTTTATATGGCTGACCATTTTTCAATTTTTAAGTCTCTAAAATTAATTAGAAGTGCACCATGAGTATTTAAATCATTCTAAAGTACACATTTTTTTACTTATTTAAGAGAAACATTATGAAAAACTTGATTTTATTCATTAATCATTCATCTAGGAGGATAAAGAATGGTTGGATTTACTAGACAAGAGAGGGGAATGCCTTTTTGCAATGAGGCATAACATCATTTTTAATTTATAGAAGACAAAAATCATAAAAAACCATGAAAACCATAAAATGAATGGAAAAGAGAAGAATCTCCAACTTACTAAAAAAATTTTGAGTGGCTTGATGGTTTGAGGGTTCTACTCTTGTTTGAAACAAGAGTGGCCACTAATCTTTTGGAAGAGGGAAGGTAAAAAACTAATGAATTATGAGTAAAATTCACTATTTTTGGCACTTGGGAGAGACAGGGTAACGATGCAAAATACTATTGAGTTTTAACAAAGGGGAGGGCTTCTATTTATAGGAAAAAGTGAGCTTCTAACCAAGCCAACTGATTCTAGAATTTTCCAGATTGTATGTACTATTAGCTCCTCTATGTTCAATTAATTTGTTTTAATTTGAAGTTACTAAAATATCAATATGTGTTGTAGATGTTTGAAGAGGCTTTTCTCTATGCTAGACCATTTTTCTTGGATCTGTAACTCCAATTATGCTTCCTCTAAGTACCTCTTCCTGTTTTCTATGTTTTAAAACTTTTTCTCTTGAATTGAAGATAGCCTAAGGTTTATATTTTTTGGTATATAGGCTTGGGGGGGTCACCTAAAAATATGTAGGTATACCACATGAGTTAAAATGAAGGGGTTTTTTAATTCAACATTTCAAGGTAAATTTATAGAAATACATTTACAGAAGGGTTTTTTTTATAGATTTTGGAAAAAGACCCATAAGTCCATAAAGGAAAATGGGTCATTTTTTTTCATGAAAAAATCATAGGTAAGGGGTTTTTAAAATACTCCTTGAACGCACATGATACACAAGGTTTCTTAGTAGTGCAGCCCCCAAGTATATAGGTTCCAACTCAACATGATGGTTTCTCATATGGGTGGAGGACCCTAATCGATGCAAAGTATATGTTTGATGTGTAGTTCAAAATAGAAAGACCAGAACTAGTAAACACAAAATCCTCAAAACCAATACTGTGATGCACAAGCAAAGGATATAACAAAATGTAATCATTATTATTATTTTGATTGTAGATGACCTCAGAGAGTTTAAATGTTGTATATGTGGATAGCTTTAGAGCTAGAATGACAAGTACAATACTTAATTATGCCAAAAGGGCCCCCCTCTTATATAATAAACACTCTAAAAAATATGAGATGGAATGCCTCACCCAATAGAAGATATAGGGGAGGCCTCCAAATCTACCACTACAAAGGAGGATATCAAAATTGAAGTTCCAAGTACAGATAATTCCGGTGACAACAAAACTACAGAAGATAAGCCCATAGACAAAACATAAGATCATGCTGAAGTAAAGGCTACAGAAGAATCCCCATCTGTTGAAGTCAAACCTACAGACGAATCCCCATTTGTTACTGAAGTAAAAGATACAAGGCCTCCAAACCCGCCAGTAAAAAGGAGGATATCAAAATTGAAGTTCCAACTACATATACTTTTGGTGAAGCTCCAATCACAGAAGAGAAGCCCATGGACAAAATAGAAGAGAATGTTGAAGTTAAATATACTTAGTTGTACAATGCAATTATGCATATTGATGATGACAAAATGTCATCCTTATTACTTTTGTGCATAAAAATATGGAATTTAACACCTTACCTGTATTTAGTTAAAAGAATGCCATTTAGTTCTCTCTCTTCTTTGTAATACCTGGTGTCATGTGATGTCATTGATATGAATTAAAAAAGACTGATTCAACATGAAGTGAAATAAGAAAGCATTACATTGAAATTACCTTTTTGTTGTTAATAATGAATGTAAATCTCTTTAGAAAATTGGCTTCAGTTTCTGTAAGAAGATCATGGTGCAGTTGAGTGATGTACAACATTTCCTAAGAGATAATACTTCCCCTTCATATACCTCTATGTCAATAAATTGATTTCCTTCACTAGATGTATCCAAACCTTGATCCATTGAGACAATTTTATTACTAATGAACTGACTACATTTATAATAGTATAACATTATAAAATTTTGAGACCCAATCATATACTTCACTAGAAATGTTTTTGGCACAACTTCACAATGTGTCATATTGGAAATTTTCTTATCCCAACCATAACCAAGAAAATCAAGGCCTTTTTCTTCATCATTAATTCTGTATGTTAGTATTGTCTTGTTGACCTTTATTGGGTACTTTGCTGAAAAAGTCTACAAACACTGAAATGATAAAATAAAATACCGGATTGTTCCAATTGTGTTTCAGATCTACCTCTACATTGCATTTCTCCTATTGTCCCATGCAAACCCCAATATGCATTGTATAGGCTGCCATTCTTCACTCATAAGATGATGGATAAACATTTGAGTCAGTAGAAACAAAAATAGACTTGTAGTTTGATAATTTTCAAGATTAAAAAAGTAAAGATAACATGTTTATCATTTTTTAGGCACTTATAGTTTGGTCTATGTTATGAAAGATAGTCTGGATAGTCATGATGAACAATAAGCTCTCTGTGCATATAAATATGTTGGATCATTATTACCTTAACATTATTCTTCCCATCAGCAAACTTGAAGTCAAGTTCACTGTGCTTTTTCATGCTCCTATAAAAACACATTATTAGATCTTGCTCTCCTTCTCCTATTTGGTTGCATAAGTATCCAATTTCCTTTTGACACGACAAGTTTCTCCCATTGACTCATTTAAAGAAATTGTATTTGCCACTACTATTGACAAATAGAAGAAATAGGTCTCAGTTGTTTATAAGTTACCTCTTTACATATTGTTTGATACTCCATGTTTTGTTCTAAACGATGTTTTACACATGCACACTGATATTTTCTGTCAACATTTTTTATGAATAGAGAAGCAATAGATGATAGAGAGTAGAAACAATGGAGCAATACCTGTCAAAGAGTTGGAAAAAACGATGGAAAACAACGGAAATCAACAATAATAAGTGAGAAAAGTTGTCTAAGAGGGAAGTTTTTTTGCTCCTCTTTGATTTCCTCCCAAGTGCATTGACTCTTTTGACAACCTAAAAATCCAATCGAAAACGAAAAATACATCTACATTGAATGCATGATGTTAACATTTAGAATAAAGAATAGTTTTAATATTTAATTTTTATAAGTTAGAATTTTTCTAATGTTGCGTTAGTCTTTCTCTCATTGGAGGAGAGGGATTTTCATTCTAGCCAATAGTGTTAAGAATGTGGTGCCATTGAGCACAAGGAAGAGGTATGGAGTGAGAATGAGTAGCCAAGCCAAAGCAAATTCTAGCATGAGGTAACATGAGCAAAGGGAATTATCCCACATTGATGTACAAGCCCACCAAGGGTGTACCTCCACATATAAAAGGGGGACATGTCAAGCAATGAGTCATATCACTTGCAGTTATCTCAAGTTTGTTTATATATCCAAGCTAATTCATCTTGGTGTCTAATTGTACTTGAGTGCATCTTAATTAGCACACACTCATGATGAGTCTTCTTCATTTCTATCCACCTTAGATTAGTGTAGTCATTAGTATAGGATTAGTGTTTCTAAATTAGCTAGATGTCTTTTCATTAGGAGAACTTGATTCATGATTGTTTTAACCCATATGGTATTAGAGCAGTAAGAAGAAGAAACAACTTGAGCAAGAGAGCTACACCATAGCCAAGAGAAACAAGAGCACTGCTACTAAAGGAGCTGGTCCACCATCACAGTGGATGTTCTCAGAGTGACAAAGAGGAGTGAAGGATGATTTTTTTAAAGCAAATTGGAACCCTTGGTATGCATCAACCTTGTAACAGATCAATGTTCGAATGCACGAGTGAAGTCACATCATATAAGCATTGTAGTCCCTATTATATGCAATCTGACACAACACTCAAACTCAAAGACATTTCACATCAACCAGGTGAAAATCAATTAGCAAATAGAAGATCGCTGGTCCTTAGCAACAAGCAAGAAAGCGGCCACCATCATTTAGCCGCCTCCATTCAAGTGTAGCAACAAAGGCGATAGCCACATATTCTATGAAGATAATGATCATAAAAAATATTTGTGGCTTGAAAAATAAACCCTTCAGGATTGAAGATAAGGCTACAAAGTATTGATGTAAATGTACCTCTTATAAAGGTTGTTCACATGGGAGATAGCATTAGTGTTCATTTGGGACTAAATGGAGATTTCAAGCTACAAAGGTCTGTGGCATATGTATGCCCTTTGGCATGGACATCACCACGACCGACATCAATAATACATTCAAGAAAATTTTCTCCAACACCCGAGGGGCCTAAAGTAGCTAGTCTTCTGATGGAAAGGTCTGGCTACTTTTTCTTTGGCCTTCTTATTTGGGATTCTACCACCGTCTCCCTTTGAGGATAGTGGTTATTGTGGGTCCTTATAAAAGGGGTCAAGATTCACATCCTTACCTTCCATGCTACTAAAACGAAGAGAGCTTTATCAGTTCATCACTGATTGGCAGGAGTACCATTTCTCTTGTTAGAGTTTTTTTTGTTAGAATTTTGTGCTAGGCTAAGTTGTGAATGTTAGCACAAAACTATTTGAGGGTACTAGAGTATCATTTATAGCTCTTTAGAATGACTTTATCAGACTATAAAATCATGGTTTGATATACCTCACATGTGGTCTTCACCCATTGGGAAGCAAAACACTGCTATCAAGGATTAAGAATTGGGACTATGCATGATGGAAATTTATTCGTGATTTTGTACATGATTGTTGGTGACATGATTTTAGAGAGATGACATGGAAATCATGAATAACCATGATTGGTGATCACCGGGTCATGATTCTATAGACTATAGAATCATGGTGAAAATATTGTGGATATTTTTCTTAAAACAGTCTCTTGGACAGTTAGAGTGGCTAACTGATGCTATAAAGCAGAGCTATGCTTGGATGATCCGTGCTAACCTAACATTGTAGGGCATGATTAGTGACATGGCACCATGATTAATGATGTGGTAATCATGGCATGTGCAAGCGTTTGGATTAGTGACTTGGCACTCTGATTAGTGATGTAGGAGTCACGGTTGTGATTCCATGGATTATAGAATCATGGTGATAAATTGAATTCATCCGGCATCAACAATGAGAGCCGTTGACCCCTTAAATGGAAACGGTTAAGTTTTGAGTTGGCTTGGTTTTGGTAGCCAAGATTATGCACTCATAGTGATGGAGGAGGACCGTGCTTTTGTAGACTGCAAAATCACAATTTTTCTCATGAGATATTGATAGTGAGGGCTAGAAAGAGGTCACCTAGGTTTGTGCTACCAAATGAATGTACATTAAATTCAAGGATGGGAGGGGAAGAGTGAGAGAATATTAACACCGACTCATACTCCCCAAGCCATCATTAATCATGCATGTAGATTAAGAGATACATTAAGAACACTTATGAAGGATACAAGGGAAACCACATGCTCCTACCTGGAGATAGCTATGGGTGTGATGGTAATGAATGTGTATGTGAAGTAGCAGGTGTGTAGGTGGAATCATTGAAGGAGGAAGCTTGAAAACTCAAAAATGGAAAAGATAATGAAAAAAATGAAGAAGACTTCACCTACTTATTGCCTGCGGGATCACGGTTAATGCATGTGACATGTGATAGCATCTTGATTCTTACTAGCCTAGAAGTGCAGGCCGTGATCACGCCTACTACCATTGCCGTGATCACAGCAACAATGGCTATAATCATAGCAAACACTAGGCATGATCACAGTTCCAATCATGTCAAGTGAGATGCATCAAAATAAAACTTAATTCAAGAACAAGCTCTCACAACACATCCTAAGGGCTCAATATATTTTAGTTTTGGTTCATTTTCTATGGCATGATTCTATAGGGTTCAAAGTCACGGCCGTGATTTATGCAAAATCACGATGATAGGAATGTGAGTTTATGAACATGTGAGGTTGGAGAGTGGAAGATGATGCATTGTAGGAGTAATTTATGGCTTCCAAGATGGGAGCCAAAAATCCTCGGCGTGATTCTATAAAATCACATTGGTGAATCTAATTGAATTGTTAGTGAAGTGATTTCTACAGGGTTGTTAGTAGTGTTAGAACCTCAATTAGCAAGTTAGTCCACCAGAGCTTGTACTACAAGATTGCCATTATGTTTAGTAGCTTGATCCTACATTGGTTCAATCCATCACGAAAAAGCTCTCAATGTACAAGGAGTGTGGGGATATAACACTTATAGTTCTTCTATGGAACACAACAACTCTTACTTCATCCATTGAAAAAGCCAATCCATAGAATCTATAGTAGGTTCTTGTGTGAACATGTCTTGTTTCGACATGTGTTCTTGTGTGCATGGTACGATAGCTTTTCCCTTGAGATAGAGAATTGTGTACTTCACCTATTTTACCCCAATTTGATTGGCATCTTGTGTGATGTCACGTAGAAAGGGAATTGGGGCTTTTTTCTAGCTTCCTATAGCTTCCTAGTCACCTCTTCAATGGGAACCAATTTGTGTGCCCACTTGAGGTTAGTTTTTTCACTTTGTTTCTTTTTTGGCACCTACACATTTTTTGATACTTGGCTTGCGAGGGTTGATTTTCTAATAGGGATCTAGTTTTGCCTTTCCTGTCCTTTCCAAATCTTTCTAGCTAGTTTTGATGTAGTAGTTTGGGTTATTGGTGGTGGTCAATGACAAGGATATTGCATAGATGGCTTTACTTCATTGATTTATTTTTTAGGTACCCATATCTTTCTGATCCTTTTATAGTATCCATGTGCCCTTAGCACTCATTTGGGAGCCCAACATTGATGTGAACATGAGGCCTCTGGCTCTTAAAGATTTATTGTGAGCTGGTACTGACACATTGGCATCCTTTCTTTGGGGTACTCATGGTGCTTCTGGAGCGGGAAGACATAATAACATCCTAGGTGGCTTTGATTGCTCAGAATTTAGATTGCTACTTGAGTCTAGGGAGCTCCATAATGGCAATATATGCTTGGATCCCTCAGATGACAAGTGTGTTATCCTTTGCTTCTTCCAATCCACTTTGCAACCCATAACTAAAATCCAACTTCATCAAAGCAACTTTTCCTCTTCCAAGGTATGTGAAGGCATTTTATGACCAAGGGTTACTTTTGGTGGAAATATTAACTTTTAAACTTCCCAAGGCCCCTATTGTTCTTGCATGCACACTTTTAGATGTTGACTCTAACTCTGGTTTTCTTAGCCTCGTCCATGTTTCATACAAGAATAAGTTGTCACTTGCCCTTAAGTCAATCATTGCAAGAAGATTTGTTGTTTTTGTAGAGAGTCGAACTTTGAGACAAGGAGGCTCTACCTCAAGGTCCTCCTCTTTGATCAGGGTTAGGATCACCATGTTTATTTGTAGTGTTAGCCCATTTTGTTTTGATTTAGCTTTGGCTTCCCTTACTTAGCCTCTTCTTTGCCTCTCTTGCTTCAACTTTGCTTATTTCTTTTTGCGGGTTTGTTCTAACATGTCTTGGGTTAAGGGTCCATAGTACTTTTTTGTTTGCTATCAATTATGTAGCCATGCATCTCGACTCCACCAATGCTTTTGATTCAAACGGTACCTTGGGAGGTGAGATCCGTAATTCTAAATGGCCCTAGCCCTCACTATTTTAGTTTTTTCTCTTAGAAGAACCAACATTGTACATAAGTACCAAGTCTTATTTTTGCAATTCTTTTGATTTCAAGTTTTGATTAAGCCATCTTTTCACCTGAGATTCTCTACTACTATCATTCCCTATGGAGAGAAACCACTCTAGTTTCATTGAGATTCTCTAAGAGAATCAACCTTTCAGCTAGAGTGTTCTCCCTAAGATATTCTTCCATTGTTATCCTCAAGGTGGGCACTAAATATTCCATAGGCATCACTTCCTTAATGTTGTAGGCTAGTTAAAAAAGATTTTGCCTTTTGTAGCAATCTCATAGGAAGTCCTATAGGCCCATATTGTTGCTATTAACTTATGCTCCCAATCGTTTACAGCTAGCTTCTATACTATATAGTCTTGGTCACGATACCACAAAGGAATTTATTAATACTTATCACTATACTTGTTCATTGGCATAAGGATAAACCCTTATCAGTGATCACAAGTAGATCCAGGAGACATCCAAACCTTGATATGACATGCTCATATAAGAATTTGGTGATTGTATAACCATCCACCTTTCGTGTGGCTTTTACTTCTGCCCACTTAGTAAAACAGTTTGTGGTACATTAGGGCCAATTTGGATGAAAAAAGGGCTGTTTAGGGTTTCTCTATTCTTGATCTAAGGGTCAAGGAGGAGCCACGTGTCAAGAAGTATGGCATTTTTGTACACGTGTCAAGATCTCCTTCACTTACTTTTGGAACATTTTGCACTATTTTAGCCATAACTTTTACATATGAACTCCAAATTTAGCGCTCAAATGGTCCACAGGTGGCGCTTGATGAGCTCTATCCAATGAGTACCCATGTTGAATAGTTTTGGTAAGATCTTCATGGTCTTTTTTAAGTTGCCCCTTTTTAGATCCTTAGACAGCCCTTTTCTTGTCCAAATTGGCCCTAATGAAGAATTATAATCGAGCTTGTGTTTGATGTGCAAGTGGGATAATAGGTATAATGATTCTCCATTTTTCAAAAGGTTATTGCATAATGATCAGAACCAAAGGAGTTATATCTTGTCTTGAGAAATATTAAAGTGTTGGCTTTCATCAAAGTGTTTAACAAAATTCTACAGTATCACCAAATGTAGTTGGCCACCATATCCTACTTGCAAGATTTTTCAAGCAGTTACCTCCCTCGCAGAATGTCCCCCAACATCCCACTATGAGATTCTTCTAAAATAGTTAGGAACTCATTCTCCCTGACACATTCTTTAAGCATGTGATCTAGTGGTGGGAAGTTAGGATCTTGTGATGGTTATGGGAGTCCAATAGTCACATGGGTATCCAAAGAGTCACATGGTTGGATGGCTATATAAATCCCCTCTTGTATGCAAATTGCTTAGGCGGTTCACTATATATAAACTCTCTATATCACGTGCGTTCAAGGCCTAATTTTAAAACCCCTTATCTGTAAAATTTTCATTGAATAAAACATACCCTTTTTCTATTCAGTCTGTAAATACCCCCTTTAAATGGTACCCTTGTGTATGTAAAAAATGTGTAAAAAAGGGATTTAAAAAACCGCTTCTATTGAATCCATGTGCTACGCTTACCTATTTATGAGTGACCCCCCCAAGGCAAATTGGTATATAATACATGATGGATATGGAATACACTCTGATGTTTTTGGTTGTATGTTTATCTTGTATCTTTTATCTTATCTTTGATCCATGTCTCCTACTCCATGCTCATGTGTATATGTGTACTCCATGGCTATGTGTGTAGGAGCATGTACTTTCCCCCATATTAGCAAGCCATGTTAACACTTGGCCATCACAACGAGACGAGAAGCGTTGATCTTCTCCTTTCCCCACGTGATTAGAAGGTAAATGCCTAATCCTTAGCAAGTATTTATTAGTAGTGTGTATGCTTCTTTTTTCTTGATTTGATTATTCTCTTCCTCAAAACCCCATAAGAAGGGAGATTAGCATGCTTCTTGGTGATTTTTAATTTTTTCATTACGCATCATTGTGTGTTTTGCATCTTGAGTGGCAAATCGGTGTTAACAATTAGTGTTTGATTATTGCCAAGGTTTTGTCCTCCTAAAACTGTGATAGTTTTTTTTTTATTTTTAAGTTGGGTTGTAATTTGCATTTAGTTAGTTCTAGAATCTACATCTATTTAGGTCTAGAATCTGCATCACGTTTTAGTGATTGTTATGGCTTTTTTGGGTTCATAAGCTAGGGTTGTAGAAGTACATAAAGTTAATTAGGGTATTTGTTGCTAGTGTTTCACATCCAATTATTGGTAAAAGTTTTGGTATCTATAATTGGATAGGGTTTTCTTGTCTAATTCCTCTTTTGTGTAGGAAAGCACAACAGTTTTATTGTTTGCTTTCCTTGTGTTTTGATGGCAAACCCTCACCAAGGCCCTTGTTGTAGAAGGCCGTGTTGTCGTGGAAGCCATAACAACTGGGATGTCGTTTCATTATAACCCGCACCTCAATGGATTTTGATGTCGCAAATTACATGCTCATAAAGGAGAACGTGGACAACAAGAAGCCCATTCCTGAATGAAGAATACATAGAGCAATTGGCCGGGAATTTTTTCAAAGACACTAACATAATGCACAAGAACAACATAATTCTAGCATTCAAGAGCAATCCCCCACCCCCTTCTGAGGGTTTTGAGAGGAATGTAAGATTGATCTACTATGAGAACATTCAGGTAGATGCAACAAAGTGAAGCAAGATTTATGCCATATCCCCTAGTGTGCAAAAAGAGCACTTGATGCCCCATAGTTGCTTGATGACTACTACCTCAATCTACTAGATTGAAGCTCAAAGAATGTGGTTGCATTAGCTTTAGGTAATATAATATACTTGTGGCATGCTACCTCTGGTTCTATTGAGGATATAATGTAGGTCGGGGAAGATGATGGCCTGGTGATAAGTGTGAGCTAGGGATCTAATAGAAAACATATTGATGTTGGATTTGATAATGATGTTCAGCTATTGGATTTAGTAGCCTTGTGCAAAGCGAGAACAATGAGAGAGCATTTTGGTAGGGTTGGAAGTCTGGCATTAAATGGCGGTCCTATTCTTAGCTCTCAGGTAGTCACTGACAACTCTATATTCAATCATGACTGTAAGATTCTTCCTCAGTCGGATTAACAAATAAGCCTCTACTTCAATCCCTTGTAATCATTCTATGTTTATGAATATAAGAAAATATTATTTTTTCTTGTTTGGCCTAGTGAGATAAAAATTTCTAGAGAGTGGTAAGTCAATATTGGGATATTTTTGAATAAATAAATTCTACAGATATCAAAAAAATGTTTCCCTGAAACAGAAAATCAAAATAGATTTTCCAAGGTGCAATTGGAATTAATTAAAAATGATTTAGAAGACCTTATCCTAAGGGTCAAGATTTTTTAAAAATTTGGATTAAGGTTCTTATGGACCAA
This sequence comes from Cibotium barometz, assembly GCF_041138505.1. Lineage (NCBI taxonomy): Eukaryota > Viridiplantae > Streptophyta > Polypodiopsida > Cyatheales > Cibotiaceae > Cibotium > Cibotium barometz. The sequence continues at coordinate 21,300,051 of NC_141057.1, read as the reverse complement.
CAGTAAGATTAATCCAAGTGTTGGGATAAGATAAATCCAAAAAATATAAGAAAATACCCAACAAAAATGAGTAAATTCCCACATAAGATGAATAGTTGACTAATTAGTAGATTTTTATTAGTTAAAAACTATGAAGTATTAATAAAAAAAATGAGATATTTTAGAGTAATCATTCATTTTTGACACATGGGTAAGGAAAAGGGGGCCCTTCAAGGAGGCGCCTATTTCACATGTGTGGATGAGTTTTAAACTCAAAAATAATAGGATATTTTTATCTCTCCTCTCTCCTAAATCAAACCAAATAAAAAAGGGAGCCAAACTAGTCCAAAACTTATCCAAATTCAGCCAAACTGAAGCTAGAAAATTCTAGAACTCAGTTGGACTCAGTTAGTGGCCTCCCTCTCCTATAAATAGACCCTCATTCCTTTGTATTCTCATCTGTGAACTAAACTATACCAGTATTACTCTAAGTTAAGCTTATTTTCTATTATCCTCTAAAAACCCTCTACAAATTGATGAGATTGGAGCTTCTCTCTCTTTACAATCTTCCTTGAAGACTCCAACAACATACCAAACCAGTTGATTGGTTGGGGGCCTCTACTGTGATCAATAAATCAAGTAATTTAGGAGGTAAAGTGTGGATTATTGTCTTCTTTTTCTTAAATCTCCAAATGTTTCTCTTCTCAACCCCTCTCAAGCTTGAGAAGCATTAAATTGAATGGCTTTTATATAATATTGAAGTTCTCTAATGTATTGTAATGAAGAAACACAAAAATTTCCATTTATGTTTAATTTATAATGGTTTTTAAGCATTTCTCTCTCTCCCCCAAAGAATGGTCATTCCTATGACCTATTCTCAATTCGAATGAAGCTTCTCATGAAGCATTTCTCTAATCTAAAAGTAATTTCTATGCTTGTCTGATTGGAGGCCAAAATAATGGCTTTTTAATAATTTTATGCTATTTAATTTATGGTAAAATTAAGAACAAATCCATCATTGGACAATGATCCAATTAGTGGTTATTCTAATCACATGAATAATACTAAACTTTATTCTTTTGAAATTATTGAGAATTATCGGTAATAGCAGCGGAGCTATGGCAAAATTTTTGTGAAATTAACACATAAATTGTTTTCATTCATAATATGAAAAGAGGACTTCATACCATATTCTAGGATTAATCATCCTAGATTAATTGAATGATTCTCATTATAATCATGGAAAATTAATTTTTATGTTTATGCATAAATAGTTAATTACAAAAAAGAGGAATTTCTAGTAACCCATTTTTATGTTAAAAGAGTAAACCCCATGACAATGGAAATCCATGTACTCCAATGAAGTAAGAGAAAAATTGTGATGCTAAAATAATGCATATTTTATTTAAAAATTAAAGAAAGATTTTAGTTAAATTTATCTTTTTGCATAGATAAATTTTAAATGATGAAAGAGGAATTCCCACCATATTGGAATTCAAATGTCTCAATGAGGAAAGTGTATATCATAGTGTAAAGGAATTAATGAAGATTTTTATTTAAATTTTAAGAGAAAATTTAGTTAAATTTATCTTTTTGTATAGATAAGTTTAAATGATGAAAGAGGAATTCCCACCATATTGGAATTCAAATGTTTAAATGAGAAAAGTGAAATTTTTAGCTTAATGGAATTAATGGATATTTTTATGTAATATTGGACCATGTTACAGGGCCATAGCCTTAGATCCTACAGTTGTACAGAAGCTTGAGCAGCTTGGCCTAGGTAGATTGCCAACCTTGGAGCCATGGGGGCCAGACCTCTACAACACCTTATACTGTATAGAAACCTATGACGCCAATCAACATACCGGTGAAGTATTGGATAATGAGGGCTAAGGCACAAGGTTAGCTCAGCACGGAATTGATCAAAGATGCCTTAGCACTCCCCCACATGGACCAGACATATGTCAGGCTCACGAGCGCACCTAAGTTAACCAGGGGACTATGTAGGGGCAGCCCCAACTCAATTGAGTGGATCAACGGTTGTGCCTGATCTTGATTAGGAAAAAAGCGTTGAAATTACTCAGATGATCAAATTATATCAGTGATATTTTCCTTCTATCTGGTTTATTCAAGTTAAGGATAGTTTAGAATTAATCTCGTTAGAAAAAATCGTTAAGAAAATTCAAAAAGGTGGAATCGTCCCTGCTTTTTGAGCATGGAAAATTTTCCCGGTTTTGATTTTTGGAGTGACCACCAGCCTAGTCTCGTGCCCGGATATTCATGGGCAAGGCCCCGAGTGAGAAACCGTGCCCCGCGCATGAGGGGGCTACTTCCGCCTGCTGTCAGCTACCAGGAGTCCGGTGCAACCGTGCATGGAGGGGGTAGAGGGATCTCACATTTGGTATCAGAGCAAAGTTGAAGGCTAATAAGGATAAACAAATTCTTATCAGAAATTGATAATAAAAACTCAGAAAAAACATTTTTCATAATGTATTTTCATTCCGTAAGCTTCTTTAATGAAGAATTTTTAATCAAATTAAAAGCGTCCCTACCATGGACGTATAGTGCTACTCTCAGACTCTGTTGGCCTAGCCATAGAAAAGGAACTTGTTTGTGGCAAGTGCACATGCACATTAGCATCAATGGAATCAATGAAACCCTCATCCTTTGCCTTGTACCAACTAGCAAGTTCATCAAACACCACATCTCGTGAAATAAGCACTTGCCTAGTATGTGGATTGTAACATTTATATGCCTTGCGATCCTGTACATACCCAACAAAAATGCACTTTTTTGCCTTAGGATCTAGCTTCTTCCTTCTCTCATTTGGCACATGCACATAAGCTATGCTACCAAACACTTTGAGGTGTCCAATGTCTGGCCTAACACCTGTAAGATGCATCTCTGGCATACTTCCATGTATGGCAGCTGTGGGTGTCTTATTAAGTACATACACCACTGTGGCTTACGCTTCTGCCCAATAATAGTCTGGCATGCTCTTTTAATTGAGCATTGCCCTAGCCACATCACCAATGACTCTATTTTTCCTCTTAGCAACACCATTTTTCTGAGGTGTGTACCTACAAGCTAGCTGCCTTCTTATGCCATTCTTTCTCAAGAAGTTCTCAAAAGCATGTGAGGTGTATTCACCACCTCTATTTGTCCTCAAACAATTTATTTAATAGCCATACTCCTTCCTTGCAAAAGCTTTAAAGTCCATAAACTTTCCCAACACTTCACTCTTCTCTTTGAGAAAGTACATCCAAGTCATTCTATTGAAATCATCATGAATGTCACATAATACATGCTACCTTTAATGGAGGGGTTTTGTGCAGCAGGACCCCATACATCACTATGAAAAATATCAAGTGGCCTGCTACTCATGTTGCCTTCTTTAGGAAATGCCAACCTTGCTTGCTTTCCAAACTGGAAAGCATCACATACATGCATATTCCCATCGTACTTGAATCTAGGCAGTCCACCAACAATGCCTCTTGCTTGCATGTTCTTTAACTTTTGTATGTTCACATGTCCAATCCTTTTATGCCACATTTCAATGTCTTGTACCACATTTCGGCTTTTAAAGAACATAGCCGATTTCAACTCAAGAATCCTAGCATCATCCAATTTAAATAACCTGCCTTCTTTTGTGCCTTGGAAATGACTTGTTGAACCTTAAGAGATCCGTCTTTAGGCACTAGGTGGAATACCCAATATTAAGTGGAATATCCGACTAGGTGGAATATCCGATAGTGGCATGTATGATGTAAAAGCGGCTATAACTGATAGCTGCAAGTCATTTGAATGTCATGTGATATGGGAAGACACCATGCTTAGAGCATATATGGAGGTGTACTCGGATGTTCAGGATATAGATAGATAGATAGAGATTTTTTGTAGTCGCATGTTTTGGGTCAAGCGCAATGCTATTGAATATAATTAGAGTCTTCCCTCCAATCCCATTGTTTTGCCTATTTTTTAGTAATGTTCTGTGATGATGTTCATGATATGTTATTAGATTGATTATGATGTGGTGGAATTACTATGAGTGGTGGATATTCAGATCTGTGTGTGTAGTATTGAGAGAAATTAAGGTTAGGTCAGATTCTTGAAAATATGATCTTTCTGTGTTTAGGGTTACAAGTACAGGAAATTTTATACCCTTGTACACATTGGTGATCCTGCGGGCTTCGCATATCTAGAGAAGCCTTGTGTAGTATTAGGGTATGGGTAATTATTATAGGGAGAGTAGTGATTGTGATGTGTTGCACGAGTGCTGTATGAATGTCAAACGGGGAAAAGAAGAAGGCGAAAGTTTATTTTACACGGGTGTGCAAGCATTAAAAAGAGATCCGTTTGGTTATGAGAAGTAGTTATTTCCAATGGGAGAAGATGAAGTAGAGGGAAGTTTGAGTGCTGATTTGACGACCCCAGTGGGGCAAGGGATGTCGGGTGAAGAAGACGATTTGGATCTGCAAGTAGGTGGCCAACCGGAGGTCACACTAGAGTTTTTGCAAAGGCAAGTGTCGGATGAGGTAAACCTTAATCAAGAACTTACAAGAAAGCATGTGCATCAATTTGTAGGAACTCTGCTCTTGACAGGAAAACCTACAAAGCAAGAGAAAACTCCAATTTGACCCATTTCAGGGTAAACTTAAGCCTGAAGTTAGGCAACCACTTAAAGTAGTCGCTATGGTTGCGGCACCACCTAATCCCAAGGTACGAGCTACCAAATTTAGGTCAAAGTCCAAGGAGGATCCAGACTGCCATGTGGCTCAATTTGAGACCCGATGGCAAGCAAGTGGATATCCTGCCTTCTATGGAGATCCGATGAAACTACTGCAGTTTGCAGCAATTTTGGAGGAGACAGCTATGAGCTGGTTTAGCCAATATGGCCTTGCACATTTTGCAGATTTTAATGCATTAAAGGATGATTTCTTAGCTAGATTCAGAAAAGGAGAAAACTCCTAGTGATATACTTAAAAAGATAAAGGCCATAGACCAGAAGGGGATGTTAGTTGAGGATTATGCATAGATGTTTAGAGGGTTGACTGCAAGATTGCAGGGAACAAAAAACCTTCAGACGAAATGTTGGATAGTTATTTCATCAAAGGATTGAGGGAGAATTTGAAGAGCGTTGTGGCCAATGTGGACATAGCAGGTGGTTTTGATGACCTGGTGACAGCTGCATCTAGAGTAGATAAAAGGTTGGGTATAGTCAAAAGAAAGAAGAAAGAAAAGAGAAAGGATGCATCGAAATCGGATAGCATGACAAATGATGCATCAAAATTGGATAGCATGATAGATGAAGAATCGAAAAGTGAGGGGAAAGAGTCGGAGGATGAATCATCCAGGGACTTAGAGGATGAGAAGCCTAGCAAGAAGAAGAGAACTTCTAGTAGGACAAAGCAAAGAGCAGAGAAGGAAAAGAAAGGAAAAGGAGGAATGGAGAAAAAGATCCTCGAACAACTTAAAAGTTTGGGGTATACAACAGTCCAATCTAAGGAGAAGCAGTATTGTCACATTTGTGAAAAGGAAGGTCATCTTACAGCAGCATGCAGGTATAACCCTAATTATAGGGGTAAAGTTCCTCCAAATGTAGTTAATCGGGTGCCACAACTACTAGTTGTTGAAGCTAATCTAGTAATACATGCAAATCAGAATGCACCTTCTGATTTGCAAATATAGTGAAGAGATACCAGGAAAATGGAGGAACCACAATGCAATCGGATATTCAGCAGCATGTGGAGAGAGTCGAAAAATTCGACAGGTGAGTTTAAAGAGGGACAAGCAGTAGAGGGTAAGGCATTGAACCAGATTATTGGAAAAGAAGTTAAAACATGAAGATGTTGCTAATGAGTAGGAAGCTATAATTGCATGCAGAACACAATTATGAAAAGAACTTCAACAAATCTAATAGGGTACAGGAAGATGAGCTTCAAGATATGAACTTGGGGACTGAGGAAGACCCTAAGATAGTAAGGGTTAGTATCCATGTTAAAGGGTAGTTTAAAGAAGGTTTGAGGAAGCTGCTAATGGAGTTCAAGGATGTATTTGCATGGGAATATTTTTACATGAAGGGGATAGATCCAACTCTTCATCAACATAAGATAAATTTGAAGAAAGATATAGTAGCTGTTATACACAGCAGAGATATCGCATGAATCCAAACTATGCAAGAAGACAGGTGAACGAGGAATTGGATAAATAATTGTATGCAAGGTTTATTAAGCCTATTAATGAGGTGACATGGCTATCTTCCATAGTTGTGGTGCCAAAAGAAGAATGGAAAGATTAGGGTGTGTGTGGACTACAGTAAATTAAATGCAGCCACCATCACTGATCCATTTCCAATGCCCTTTTTTGTGACACACTCCTTGATGCAGTAGCAGGACACGAGATGTACAGTATCCTAGATGGTTTTTCAAGGTATTATCATATCAATGTAGCACCTGCTTTTGCAGACATGGATAAAATAGCCTTTATTTTAGAATGGGAAGCATTTGCATATACAGTGATGAGCTTTGGACTAAAAAATGGTCCACCGTCATTTTCCTTTGTGGCAAGCAAAACATTTGAACCATATTTGTCCAACTTCATGAGAGTTTTCATGGATGATTTCTCAATATTTGGTAAGAAGAATTTCCATTTACATCATCTTAGGCTCTGTTTGGAAAGATGTCAGATGTTCAGAGTAGCACTTAACGCTTTTAAGTGTGCTATTGCAGTATTAAGGAGAGTGTTGTTGGGTCATGTGTTTAACAAATTCGAGCATTATTTGCTGAGTAATAGGGTGATGTTCCATGTGGATCACCAAGAATTGTTATATTTGATCAAGAAACCTCATCTTACAGGGAGATTAGCAAGATGGATGCTTTTGTTATAAGAATTCAATTTTGTGATCATTCATACACTAGGAAAAGAACATGCAATAGCTAATTATTTGAGTAGGTTGGAAAGTGGAGAACTAGCACCAGGAGTAGATGATCAACTACCTGATTCAGCCTTGTTTGTAGTTTTAGGGTCTGTATCAGATTCTTGGTATGATCAGATGTTGGTGCTCTTAACGGATGGAGAATGCCCACGGGGTTCACACTGATCAAAGAAGGAAATTGGCTTTAAAAGGCAAACCATTTCTGGTAATTGCAAAGGACATAGATCAAATTATAAGGTGTGTGCGTGAGTTTGAACAGCCTACTGTTTTGCAAGAAGCACATGGTGGAATTTCAGGTGGTTATTTTTCTGGTGATATAACAGGGAAGAAGATACTGCAGGCAGGGCTTTGGTGGCCCACTGTTCTAAAGGATGCTCATAATCATGCAAGGAGCTGTTTTGTGTGTCAGAAAATGGGTCAGCCAAATTCAGGGGATAGGATGTCGCATAATCCGATTTTGCCCTTAGAGCCTTTTCAAAAGTGGGGTTTAGACTTTGTAGGACCAATAAAACCCTGGTCAAAAAGAATAGGATGCAGGTACATATTGGTGGCTATAGAGTATTGTACGAAATGGGTAGAAGCCATGGCTTTGAAGGATAACAAGGTAAGTAGTGTAGCAAAGTTTCTATATCACAACATTATGACAAGGTTTGGATGCCCAGTGGAGTTAGTTAGTGATAGAGGTACGCATTGTTTGAATGACGTCATTTCTGTGGTAACAAAAACACATTTAATACTTCAAAATAAGTCCATTGCATATCATCCTCAAGCTAATGGTCAAGCTAAGAGCTCCAATAAGATCTTGGTTAGAATTTTGAAGAAGATTATGTCAGAAAATAGGGACGATTAGGATGTTAAATTGGACTCAGCTCTTTGGTCATTCAGAATAGTGTTCAAGGTAACCATAGGAATGACACCTTTTAAATTAGTTTATGGATTTGAGGCTATGGTGCCAATGGAGTATATTGTACCTAGCTTGAGGGTGGTTGTAGTAGAAAGACTGTCACCTAAGGAGTCGGTGAAGCACAGGCAAAAGTATCTTATGCAGTTTTGAAAGAGGATAGAATCGTCAGCTCATATATAACAAACGTCGTTCAGAAGCGGAGATAAGTTTAGGTTAATAGGCACATAAAATTTAAGGTTTTTAAGGAAAATGATTGGGTTATGCTATATAACTCTAAGTTGGGGCTGCACCCAAGGAAGCTGAAACTGAGATATATTGGACCATATAGAATAATGAGGGACTGTGGTCAAGGGACATTTAAACTGGCAGACGTGTTTGGAATAGAGGTGAAAAAACCAATTAATGGGTTTCGACTAAAGAAGTTCATAGGAAATCCACCAAAACGGTCGGACTTTTAAAAGAAGTGCAAGTTATGAAGAACAAATTATCATTCCCGAAGCTCATGTCTTGTTCTTTGATGGTTCATATAAGAGGAGTATACATCAGGACACCGGGGGTTATATAATCCAGGATTTAGAAGGCGAGCTGATTCTAAAAGATGGAATACATCTGAAAGCCGAAAGTAATAATGAGGCTGAATATGCAGCGTTGTTTAAGGGGCTGCAGGCTGCTCTAAAACAGAAAATTCAGAAGCTAATCATAAAGGGAGATTCCCTGTTAGTAGTAAAGCAGGTCTTGGGTAGCGGGCGAAGAATTCAAGATTAAAAGGATGTCTAGCCGATGTTAGAAGGCTGTTGCGTTAATTTATAGCATGGAGTATTCAACATGTGCAGCGGGAGGACAAACATATTGCACATGAGTTAGCCCAGGAAGTAAATGATCAGGACCCAATAATTGCAAAAATTGAAGAGCCATTATACAGAGGGAGAGAATACCTCTCTAAGGTGGTGGATTACTTACTCTCAGGTTGCTTGCCTGAGAAGCTCAAAAAAGGCCAAAAGTATCATTTTATCAGGAAAAGTAAGCATTATGTCATGATTGGAGATGAATTGTACATGCAAGGAGCTGATCAAGTATCGAGGAGAATTCCCTGGAGGGAAGAAATATATCATATTCTATCTTCAAATCATGAGGGAGCTTGTGGAGGTCATTATGCATTTAAGATCACTTTGCAGAAGATATTACTGGAGGGTTATGTATGGCCTTCCATCCAGAAGGATATTCAACACTGGTGCAGGTCTTGCCATGAGTGCCAAAGAATGGGGAAAATAATCTTAAAAATGGAACCGAGAAATATCATGCTGGTATATGACATTTTTGAGAGGTGGGGGGTGGATGCATTTGGACCATTTCCCAGGACGGCCAAAGGGAAGTGTTATATGCTTACTGTGGTGGATTACCTATCAAAATGGGCAGAAGTAAAGGCAGTGAAGAGAGTAGATAGTAAGGAAGTGGCTGATTTTGTGTATGAACATATATGCTGTAGATTTGGTATTCCTCTGGAGTTATTGTTTCGGTCCTGAATTTCGAGGAGAGGTAGTTGACCACTTATGGAGAAGACTAAACATCAACCACAAGTATACCACTCCTTATCACCCTCAATGCAATGGTTTGAATGAAAAATTCAATGGTGAATTTAAGTTGATGATGACTAAAATGACAGAAAGTCATGTCAAAAATTGGGATGTAGAGATGAATCGTGTATAATGGGCATACAGAGTTGCGGTGAAATCTGGCACACAATTCTCACCATTTCATTTAGTTTATGGGAAAGAAGCACTCATGCCTATTGATGTAGAAATTCGAGCTTTGAAGTTTCTGGTTGAAGAAGGACATGAACCTATCAACTGTTACAGAGAGATTATTAGCTTTGCAAACAGTCTAATTAGACAGAGAACTAGCTTTTGATAATTATGCCACTATGCAATTGAAAAGACAAGAGAAAGAGAATAAGGAGGTGAAGGAAAAAGAAATCGAAGAAGGTGATCTAGTTCTCAGGTATAATAGCAAGCGGGATAGTACATTTCATATTGCATTTCAGGCAAAGTGGGAAGGTCCACACAAAGTTGAGAAAAAGTTTGATAATGGAAGCTATCAGCTTACTGATTTAAATGGAAAGAAGCATGAAAGAAGAGTGAATGGTCTGCGATTAAAGAAATATTTTGCTCAGTTGATGTTAGCCTTGAAAGAAAAAGATCGGCAAGCTTATGATGCATGTCACGAGGTTGTGAAGAGTACAGAGGAAGATCTGAATATTACATCTCTGTTTGTACAGCTACTGGACATGAATGTCTCAGCAGAAATAGGGGGTTGCTAAATATGTGTGGACAAAAACAGAGACCGATGATGTATATATACTGTGCAGAATACTAAGAGCTTCAGGAATATGTAATCAGTTTGAGTTAGTTTTGAGTTTTGGTTGAGATAAAATTCAATGTACAGGAGAGAGAAAGTAAAGAGAGAAAAGTAAAAAGGTTTTGGCACAATTTCCAAGGATTATTAAGAGGAATTGAGGTACCCTGTGACATGGATGGTGGGCTGTGACTAGACACCTATGTGTCAGTAGGAGTTTGATTTGGAATAGGTGGCAGGCATGCACGCCAATGCCAAGTGTTAGCTCAGGAAGCCTCCTGGAGAACTCACCAGGTTTTGGAGCCTGCGAGAGTCGATTTGAGAGTTTTTGGGGAGCGTGGCAATGAAGTAGGCATCTGTTTTTTCTTGAGATTGGAGGTGCTATGAAGCTGTGGATGTAGATGAGATTGATTGTGGAGTTGCTACGGATGCCCGGAGAGCACATGGCGAGCAAAGGTGTGGCGAGCAGAGGTTGGTGGGTTTGCTGTAGGAGGCCGTGGGAAACAAGAGAGAGCTGGGTATAGCATTTCCATCGCAAGGAAAAGTGACTTTCAAAGATTCGAGAGACAAGAGCCAGAAGAAGAAGGGCGACAAGCTTGGGGGCCATGCTGGAGGTCTTCAGGGCAGAAGAGGTAAGTCGACTTCTTAATTTTGAAAATTCCCAGGTGCCAAGAGCTAGGAAAAGAGGGAAGCCTATAGAAAAACCTGTAGGAGGCTGTTGAAATCTGCCCTGAGCAAAAACGAGCTGCTTCCAGGGCCAGAAGATTGCATGCTTGGCTGCTTGCCTGGTTGTTGTTGATGTTCAGGGAGATGGGCATGGACAGAAGTATACACGTCAGGGGAGCAAGATGCTAGCCATGAGATCAGAGACCGTGGAGTGTTAAGAGTGGGCTGTTGTGGCTGTGGGATAGTTGGAAACAAGGAGCCTTGGAGGCCTGTTGCCGCGTTTTGCTGAGAGCTGGTTGAAGCACTTCTTCACATCATCAATGTTAACCATGTTATATGTTGTGTGGTGGCTGTAGACAGAGATATGCTCTCATGAGGTATTAGATACAGAGAGCTCTTCTTGTAGCATCCAATGGGCTATCCAGAAACATAGAGGAGAAGGAGAAGTTACACAAGGAGGATTTTGGCCAGGAAAGTTGCTTAAATTTGCTGAATTTCAGATCTATTTTGGGCATTTTGATTTCCTGTATTTTTGTGGAGGTGTTCCCAAGGTGTTGCAGGCCAGGAGCAAGAGGAAAAGGGGTGTTTTCTGAACTTTAAGTTGGCTGTAGCAAAGTAGCAGCAAAAGGAGTAAAACAGAAGGAGTTTTGTGAAGTCTGGAGTCAGTTATATACAAGTTTTGTGGATTGTTTTGGAGTTGAATTGTATACTAAATATATTCCTCTGTGTGAGACTATACTGGACGGGCTTTTTGTGAAGTTTTGTGTAAAGAGTCAAATTTGGAACTGAGCTCTTGTATACATGTTTGTAATAGTTTGCTGTCGTGAAAATATAGGTTTGTAAAATTGAAGAAAAGCTTTGAGGATAGCCCACCTCAGATATGTATCTTGTCCTCGAGTTTGGTCCGGACATCGAAGAACCGTACTTTGAAGATGGTTCTATGTTTGAGTTCATTTATTCTGAGAGTGATGCAGGGTACTAGTCAGTCATAGTTCATATCACTGAGGGGGAGTGGGCTGATTATGAATGGGTGCTAGATGTTCAACTTTGTAAAGACGAAGACTTGTAAGTGCACAAGAAATAGAGCAACATGTTGAGGAGCTACATTCCGATACACAAAAGAGTAGGCCTGTAGGAAGTTTATATTCTTTTGAGAGAGATGGAGATCGATTAGTATTTCAATCTTCACCAATCAATAGGGAAATGCAATCAAGTCTAGGAGCCATCATCATAGATGAGTATGGAAGCATGAAACGAAAGTAAACTTGTGGATGTTTTGTTATAATTAGCTCTCATTGATAATATAGGATCACTTGTTTTAACATTGTTAAGTATGTAAATACATTAAAGTGTTATCATTATTTTGTATTGTATGCAAAAAATATTCCTCGTACAATCACCATAAAGAAACATGCATTTATACTTGATCTTAATGGAGTTTTACTCAATAAGGAAGAGAAGAGGCATCCACAAACAAATTGTATTCGAATTGATATTGGTCGCACCACAGTTGTTATTTGCCCCGGGTGTTTTGAACTTTTGGATGGGATTTCCCAGTACTTTGATGTTGGTATTTGGTCCACCCTACTACACAAGAATGTTTGTGCCTATGTAAACACTCTTGAACAGTATGCACATAAGAAATATCATTTCTTTATGGTGTGGGGACAAGAAGAATGTTATATCCATAATCTTTGAAAAGTGTATAGGCCAGATAAGCCTACTATTGAGGCTATGTTTAAACCTTTACTCAAGGTTTGGAATCAGTGCCAAGATATTTGCAATAAGAAGAATACATTGCTTATTTGATGATAGCCCTTTCAAGGGATGTGTTAATCCAAAAGACAACTGTCTCTTCCCTGAAAGTTTTCAAGGAGGGCACGACTACGTACTGTGCAATGACCTTCTACTCTATCTTTTAAATCTAAATAATACAAATGACATTAGGTCTATTATTTTGCTTAATCGGCTAGGTCAATCTCCTATCACACATGGTCATAATTTATTTATCGATTTTCAAGATGTACTGGAAGAATGGCTCCAATTCACCTCCCAATTTTTGCGAGAAGAGCTCAACAAATATTCAGATGAAGTGGAAAACTCATCGTCACACTTACCATTGTATGGTGATAACCTAAAGTATGTCCAATCAAGAGGGGAAAAAAGAGAAGTAGAATCCATAAGAAAGGATCTAGAAATGTTGGCATCCAAAGCTGGAGTACCATTACTATCCAAAGACTAGCTAAGCTTGTTAAAAGTGTGTTACAAAAGAAGGATTTTGAGTGATCAACACCCTATTGCTTATGCTACTCTCTTGGGATATGATCGTGGTCATCTCATAAGTGGAGTTGCAGCAAAAGCATACATATCAAGGCTACAAAAGGCTTACTTGAGCTTATGGGTAGGATAATGTCTGGTTTCATGAAACATTGAGTGACAGTATAATCAGATTCCAACCTAACCCATACTAGTTGTTGTGCACATCGAAGGAAACCATTTCTGAGGTCTAAAGGTGCAGTTTGAAGTATGGGATCTGCACAAATATCAAGACTTGTCAGATAGACTCAATTATCTCAATAGTGAAAATCTTTTATACATCATATTCAATAAATTTGATGAAATTTAGCATTGACAATATACTCGCTCTTTTATTTTTTTGGTTAAACTTCTGAGGTATTGGAGCATTTGTCTATGAAGGTTTAAGACCATCCATATCATGGACGAATTTATGTTGTTGTTGGCACATAATATATTTATTTAAAATTTTGAATATCCATTAACCATACATTTTGTTTTCAACAAGATATGTTGAAGCATATAGCTTTGATTTTAAGTGTACAGAAAACTTACTATTGAGGTGGCACCAATCATTGGTGACTCATGTACCTAGAAGCAAAAAAGTTCCACCACCCCCAGATACAATAAGGAAACAAAGAAGAGTATCTATACTTGAACTCAATGGTGTTTTACTTAAGACCATTGAGATGCAACATGGTGATGTATGTCCAGACTGGGCCAAACATATGCATCTTGTGGAAGAGAATACAAGTGTTTGGCATTTGATTCGCAAATATGCATTCACTTTCCTTGAATTTTGTATGCAATGGTTTGAGGTATGGATCTGGAGTACTAATAGACCACAAAGGACTCGACGCGGTGGTAGAAAAAAAAAAGATTTCAAAGGAGTATAAGGTAGAAGCACTTGGTGGTAAGTAGAGAAATAGATGCAGATGATTCTCATGTTATTGCTTCAAAGGAATAGGAGGTAGTTGCACCTCGGGTGAGTAAAGAAATAGATACAGAAGCAAAAGAGGTCGAGGGTAGTGAGAGGAAATATGTGGAGAACAAAGACAAAGAGGATGATGTAGATGATATCATTACTTTGTCGGTTTGTTGTAGTAAGATACCTCCCAATTTAGACAAAGATGAGCTCATCCAGGCAACAAATAATGCAAGGAGGACTATCATCAAGACTTACAATCGAAAGATGACAAAAGTAAGTTCTAATTGCCATGTGTCACCATATTTGTAAACAATTATATGTGTTCTCTTATTTGGAGACTTTTGTGTATTAACTAGTATTTATTTTAGTTGTTTCAATGCTAGAATCTCTTGATAGTTAATCCTGCAAATGGATTGGAGTGGTTTGAGATTTTTTGAAAGCTTCCATTCGAGGATGATGAAAAGATGCAGGGGGGAAGAGAGCTTGAGCTCTTGCAAGCACACACACACACACTCACAAAACCCTAATAGAGAACACACAAGGTGAGAGGCTGAAAATCTTCTTCTTCTCTACTCAACACTCAACACACCATATACAAGATAAGAGTACACACAATATGAAAGGTACTCAACCAATACATACACGGGTTCTCTATAGTGTGAACCCGACTAAATGAGCTGGCGCTATAACTATGCCAGTCTCTAGAATGGCTGTCACACAGCTTGTCATCCCACTGGCCGCATATCACCCAAGATCTCACCAACCATGCCAGTGGTGTAAGTGTGGGGCCTATCCCCCAGGCGGGTCATCAGTGGCCACCGCCTCACTAGACGAGCTCGATATCTCAATACTCCCCCTCGAGATCAACTCCATCTCATGTACACCAAAGCGAAGCCCTGAATCTGCGGAGCTTCTCTGTACCCAATGCTTTGGTGAAGATGTCAGCTACCTGATCCTCTGTGCTGACATAAACAAGGTCAAGATCTCCTGCCAAGACCCTCTCTCTAACGAAGTGGTAGTGGACCTCTATGTGCTTCGTACGAGCATGAAAGACTGGGTTCCTGGCCAACTGTATACTGCTAATGTTGTCACAAAAAATGACAACTTGTCTATCCATTGATAGACCCAAATCTGCAAGTAGCTTTCTCAACCAAGCTACCTCACATGCTGCCATAGCAGCTCCTCTGTACTCGGCCTCTGTACTGGATAGAGCAACCGTAGGCTGCTTCTTGCTGCTCCAAGTCACAGCAGCACTCCCCAAAGAAAACATGAATCCACTGGTAGATCTTCTATCTGAGATACTACCAGCCCAATCAGCATCTGTGTACCCATGTACACATATCTCTGTCCCAGTCTCATAGAATAGTCCACAATGCAAAGTAGACTTCACATACCTCAATATGCGTCTCACTGCATCCAAATGCGGTTTCCGTGGAACCTGCATAAACTGACTCACCAACCCAACAGCATAGCTCAAATCTGGTCTGGTGATCGTCATGTAGATCAAACTTCCTACTATGCTCCTGTACATAGTAGGATCCTCCAAGATCTCTCCTGAATCTGCACTCAACTTGCCATTCTGATCCAATGGCACAGAAATAGGCTTACAGCCTATCATACCATACTTGGACAACATGTCCAAGCCATACTGTCTCTGTAGTAATCCAATACCATGTGGTGACCTAATCACCTCAATGCCCAAGAAATATCTGAGCTCCCCCAGATCCTTCATCTCGAACTTCTGTCTAAGCAAGATCTTTACATCAAAGATCTCTGCATCATGGTCCCCCGTAATGATCAAGTCATCTACATAGATGACAACAAGCACAACTCCTCTATCACCATGTCTCACATACAGCGAGAAATCTGCATTGGCTACATGAAAGCCAATAGTGATAAGATATTCAGAAATCTTGTCAGACCATGCTCTTGTGCTTGCTTTAAGCCATACAAGGCTTTCTTCAACCTGCAAACATGCTCGGGGTGACCCTCATCCTCATAACCAGGTGGCTGCAACATATACACCTCTTCTTGCAAATCCCCATGCAAGAATGCATTCTTTACATCCATCTGATGTAAAGACCATTGCTTTGACGCAGCCACTGCTATCACAACTCTCACCGTTGCCATCTTGGCAACTGGGCTGAAAGTTTCCTCATAATCAATCCCATATGTCTGCGCATATCCTTTGGCTACCAATCTAGCCTTGTACCTGTTTATGCTTCCATCACTGTTATGTTTTACTTTGTACACCCACTTGCATCCAATAGCTTTCTTGCCTTCAGGCAATTGCACTAAATCCCAAGTTTCATTTCCATATAGTGCATCCATCTCCTCATCCATAGCTTTCTCCCAACACACATTTCCAACAGCCTCATCAATGCATGTGGGCTCAACAATCTACACAACCTTTGCCATATATGCATAGTGATGTGCCACATAACCATCATATGTAAATCTCTGCACAGGGTTCTTCACTCTCCCTGATCTTCGTAGCTTTTCATTCATGGCTTCCATAGCCTTCTTTACACCAGGTGTTCTCATAGCTGGAATCCCAAGCTCCTCATCAAGGCTCATATTTGAGCCACTAGTCAACATGAGAATGCCCTGCAAAAATGTCAGGCATACCAAGGGGCTCAACCACTTTCTCTTTTCCTTTACGTGATGTAGTAATCACATTTGTAGGACTGGTATTATGACGCAGCCTGCCACTCCATGGTCTATCAACAGACCCACTAGATGAGGACTCTCCTGGTCCACTCAAAGACTGTGATTGCTGACCTGCATTCTGTGCAACCACACTTCCACTCACATCAGCCCCAACAGCTTCTTTTTCAGCAACATACCAGCTGCTCATCTCATCAAACACAACATCCCTACTTACCCTCAGCTCACGTGTAGCAGGGTTATAACACCTGTATCCCTTTTGCTCAAGGGAATATCCAATAATAAACACACATTTTTCAGCTTTCGGGTCCAGCTTAGTTCTCAGCTCATCTAGCACATGCACATATGCAATGCATCCAAAGACTTTCAGATGAGACAAATCTGGTTTTCTGCCAGTAAACCTCTCCTCTGGAGTTACATCATGTATGGTGTATACTGTTGTAGAAACAGCCTCAGCCCAATAGCAATGCGGCATATTCTTCTCTTCCATCAATGCTCGCGCAATCTCAGATATGTGCCTGTTTTTCCGCTCAGCAACTCCATTTTGATGCGGAGTGTATCTGCATGTGAACTGTCTCCGAATACCATTCTTCTTCAAAAATTCAGAGAACTCATTGGAGAAGTATTCTCCCCCTCCATCTGACCTTAGGCACTTGACATATTTGTCTTGTAAGTTTGGAGGCAAGTTTGGAGGCATATTTTAGTGATGTGGTGAGTAGATACAGGGGTGTCTTGTTTTATGCATTTCAAAAGGAGACGAATGTGGAAACTATTGAGATTCAAGCTCGATGTCAGTGTGAGCCAGCTATGCTATGTGCTGGCATGTTAGGTAGGATAGGAACATGTGTGAGACATAAATGACCGCGTGTCCAGCTGGTCATAGTGTGTGGACATTAGCTAGGGTTAGATGTGTGTGGACACAACTCATAGTGTAGTGTGTATTATGGATTATGGTTTTGTGCATTGTGTGAGAAGGGAGATGGCTTCCCTCCATGGTTAGGGTTTGCAATATACATTAGGGTTTGCTCCTGTGTGTGTGTCTCCTCCCCCTCTACCGTTCTTTCAACATGGTATCAGAGCCTTGTGCTTTTTATTAGGGTTTATGAGTGAGTGAGTGAAGAGGGAGAAGAAGCTGTGAAGAGAAGCTGTGAAGCTTGCCATTGAAGCTATGAAGCTTGGAGCACACCGATTCTTATCAGATCTGAGAGCTTGGCCTATCGGGTAAGGTCTTCTAAACATCCTTGAGCGGATTGCAGGTGATACAGGCAAAAACAAAGCAAGTTAGAGCAAATCAAAGCAAAGAAAATTTCTAGTTTTTGGAAGCTTTCCATTAAAACTTGAAAGCATTGATGTATGGTGGAAATACATGTAAATCTGGCAAAAGACATATGTATCTGACAAGGAGAGATGTATTGGCAACTCCTATGCAAACCCTCTACTGATTTTTGGAGCAATTGAATGCATTTGAATGAGTGGAATTTACTGGTTTTTGAGCTCTCACAAAACAGAGAAAAGGAGGTGAAGATTTGATGCATTTGGAGCGTGTTTTTGGCAAAAATTCAACCATTGATTGGTTGCACACATACCCAAGTGTGTTGGGCACCTATATCCATCTTCAATTAACACTTCAATAACTCCCAAATCCCTCAAATGTAGGCGGCGCAGACTGCACAGAGAAAACAGAGCAGAATTTTGATATAATTGAAGCGAGGAGATCGATTTCTACTTGATCCACTGGTTGCAGAGAAACAGAGCAATTTTAATTAAGCAATTAATCCTTGGTCTTATACAATTGGACAAATTCCTCTTACATGGAGTTAGTGGACACTATTGCTACGCTAATGAATGCCTGGTTGCTCAATTTGGACAAATATTGAAGAAATTAGAGAAAATTTGCTACTGGTTATTGTGATTTTTTTGGTTTTTTCCAAAACAGAGAAAGGGGTTTTCAAAAATTAATCTGTACACATGTCAGATGGTGTTGATATTCAACAGTGAGGTTGTTTAGGTGTCAGTGCAAGTTACCCATACTTGATTGCACCACTATATTGTGATTTGGAGCCGTGGAAAGCGCATCAAAGCAGGATATCTCGGACTGCGTGAGCCAATTCATTTTGGATGCATACAAGTTGATTTTCTACATCAAATTTGAAGATTGTTGGCTACATTGGAGTATCTAGAACATTCATTGGAGTGTGGTTGAGCTGAGGAAGGCTCATTTACAGATTTGAAGTGTGCGGAAGGTGTATGCATTGAGCAAACATGTCGGATAATCCAGTACAGATTGTTGGTGAAAAGCTGGATAGGAAGAACTTCCAGGCATGGAAGTACAGGATAAAAAGTTTCTTGAAAGGAAAAGGTTTTTGGAATCTCATTATAGGTGTTGAGCCAGAGCCTGAGCTACCCTGACATCCTACACAACAGCAGGTTATTGCTCATAAGCAATGGTCAGAAAGAGCATTCAAAGTGCTGCATTATCTGCCTATATGTATTTCTGATGCTATGCTCGTACACATACAGGATGCTGAGAATCCCAAAGATGCATGGGATACTTTGGTAAAGATGTTTGATACAGACACGAGTGCTCGCAAGTCTCTATTGCGACAGCAGATACATAATGTGAAGCGGAATAAAAGGAGCATCCATGATTATGTGCAAGAAATAAAGAAGTTTGCAGATGCATTGGCAACAATAAATGCCCCCATGCCTGATGATGATTTGGTGGATATTACCTTGCGTGGTCTTGGCAAGGAATGTAAATCATTTGATACATCTATCTCAGTGAGGAGTACAGGTTTACCAGACTTTGATGAGTTGGTTTCCCTCTTGCTTGTTGAGGAAATCAAACTCAGTGATTCATTTCTAGATGCATCTACTAGCCATGATGATAATGGCAGAAATCAGGCTTTCTATTCTTAGAGAGGCTTTAGAGGCAGGGGGAGATTCACATCACATGGACGTGGTGGTAATGATCGTGGATGGCAGGACAGGTCACCACAACAGAATTTTCAGCCTTCATATGGTGCTAGAGGTGGTCGTGGATATGCACCTCAGAGAGGCAGAGGTAACCCCCATGTGGTAGAGGACGTTGGCAAGGCCAACAAAACTCTATGCAAGATGTGGAATGCCATTACTGTGGCAAATTTGGACATATGGCGAGAGATTGTTTCCGCAAACAGAATGATTTGAGAGGGGGTAGAGCACAACGTGGTGGTCATTATGGTGGAAATTATGCACAACATGGTGGAAACTATGCATCAAGCAGTAATGATGGCACCGCAAATCATTTGTTTGCCATGAAGCATGTTGTGGGATCGATGATGACAAATGTTGAGAATGATGATACATGGTATATGGACTCAGGAGCATCAAACCACATGACTTGTCATGGTGAATAGTTTGAGCATATGAAGCCTATGGATGTGAAAGGCTATGTGGAGACAGGTGATGATACCCAGCATGTCATTACACATGTTGGAAGTGTACCATTGGTTATGCACAATGGTCAAACAAAATCTATGTCTGATGTATTGTGCATGCCTTCTATCACAAAGAGCTTGGCCTCAGTTGGTCAAATGGTGGAACAGGGATTACAGGTTCGTTTCAACGAGCATGGTTACTTCGTTGAAGACTTCAAACATGGATGTAGAGTAATTGCTAAAGGCAAGAAAGAAGGCAGATTGTTTAAGCTGGATGCTGGAATTCCTGAGTTAAAATGAGCCATGTTCTCTAAAAGCAGGAATGTGGTACAGGACATTGATATGTGGCATAAGAGGATTGGGCATGTCAATATACAAAGGTTAAAGAACATGCAAACAAGAGGCATTGTCAGTGGGCTGCCTAGATTCAAGTATGATGGGCATATGCATGTTTGTGAGGCCTGTCAGTTTGGAAACCAGGCAAGGTTGAGATTTCCTAGAGAAGGAAACATGAGTAACAAAGGCCACTTGAGATAGTACACAGTGATGTATGGGGTCCTGCACAAAACCCATCTATCAAAGGCAGTTTATACTATGTGACATTCATAGATGATTTCAGCAGGATGACATGGATATACTTTCTCAGAGAGAAGAGTGAAGTATTGGAAAAGTTTATGGATTTCAAAGCTTTTGCAGAAAAGCAAATGGCTGTTGGATTAAATGTTTGAGGACAGATGAAGGTGGTGAATACACCTCAAAAGCTTTTGAGCATTTCTTGAGGAAGCATGGAATAAGAAGACAATTGACTTGCAGGTATATACCTCAGCAAAATGGTGTGGCTGAGAGAAAGAATAGAGTCATATGTGAAGTGACTAGGGCAATGCTTAATGAAAAGAGCATGCCAGATTATTATTGGGCAGAAGCATGTGCTACTGCAGTGTATATACTGAACAAAACACCTACAGTAGCCATTCATGGAAGTACGCCAGAGATGCAGCGGCTTACAGGTTATAAGCCAGACATTGGACACCTCAAAGTTTTTGGTGGATGCATAGCTTATGTACATGTGCCTGATGAAAGAAGAAGGAAGTTGGATCCTAAGGCAAAAAAATGTGTATTTGTTGGATATGCACAGGATCGAAAGGCATACAAATGTTATAATCCTCAAACTAGACAAGTTGTTATCTCACGAGATGTGGTGTTTGATGAGCTTGCTAGTTGGTACAAAGCAAAAGATGAGGGTGTCATTGAGTCACTTGAAGCAGATGTGCCTGTGAACTTGCCACAAGCAAGTTCTAGTTCTACTACTCTGTCTGGGCTAGCAGAGCAGAAGCTGAGAGTAGTACTGTACGTCCATGGTCAGGACGTTTGAGGCATGAGAGTGTGAGCACTGGGAGTAGTGCTATGGATAAAGGAAAGAAGAAGGTCGAAGGAATTGGAATCACAGGTTATGAGTCATCTAGTTCGGAGAGTTTGGATGAGGAGCTTGGCATACCTGTTTTATGCACACCTGGTGCTAGGCAGGATAGATATGTGCCATCACATGCTAGAGTGACAGGTGTACAGAGTGATCCGCATGCATTGCGGAGATCCCAGAGGGTCAGATATCCTGTTGATAGGTTGACATATCAAGATTTTGCTATGCACTATGCATATATGACATCTATGGTGAAGCATGTGGAACCTACATGCTATACAGAAGCTGTTGGAAGGCATGTATGGGAGAAAGCAATGGATGTTGAGATGGACGCATTGGTCCATAATGACACATGGGACTTGGTTGCATTACCAAAGGACAAGAATGTTATTGGATGTAAATGGGTTTACAAAGTGAAGTGCAAATCTGATGGTTCTATTGAGAGACATAAAGCTAGATTGGTAGCAAAGGGTTATGCACAAACCCAAGGTTTGGACTATGATGAAACTTTTAGTCCAGTGGCAAAGATGGGAACTGTAAGAGCAGTCATTGCTATGGCTGCAGCTAATGGTTGGGAAATGCATCAAATGGATGTCAAAAATGCATTTCTGAATGGTGATCTACAAGAGGAAGTGTATATGGCACAGCCAGAAGGGTATGTACACCCAAGATATCCCACTCATGTATGCAAATTGAAAAAGGCATTATATGGTTTGAAGCAAGCACCTCGTGCTTGGAGTGATAAGATGAGCAGATATCGTATCTCACTTGGATTTCAGATTTCTACAGCAGATTCTTCACTCTATCTGAAGAAGACAGAGCATGGGATTGTTTTACTCGTCATCTATGTGGATGACTTGATTATCACAGGTGATCATGGTGCAGATGTGATGCATGTCAAGAAAGCATTGAGTGGGCAATTTGACATGAAAGACCTTGGTGAGTTGAGATACTTTCTTGGAATAGAAGTGGTCAAAGATCATGCAGGTACATGGTTAGTACAGCGCCAATATGCATTGGATATGTTGGCAAAATATGGCATGACAGGGTGTAAGCCTATGAGTAAACCTTTGGAGCAAAATGTGAAGTTGCGGGCTGATTATGGTGAGGAGCTTGATGATCCATCTATGTACAGGAAGATGCTTGGTAGTCTCATTTACATGACTATCACACGCCCGGATTTGAGTTATGTTGTGGGGCTAGTAAGCCAGTTTATGCAGAGCCCCAGAAAACCACATTTGGATGCAGTGAGACGCATCATGCGATATGTGAAGACCACTGCACATTATGGTCTACTTTATGAGAGTGGTAAAAGCTTGGATATACATGGCTATACAGATGCTGATTGGGCAGGTAGCTCATATGACAGGAGGTCTACTAGTGGATATGCTTTTACACTTGGAAGTGCCGTGGTGAGTTGGAGTAGCAAGAAGCAACCTACAGTTGCTTTATCCAGTATAGAGGCTGAATACAGAGGTGCAGCCATTGCTACTTGTGAAGCTATATGGTTAAAGAGTCTCTTAACAGCTTTGTGTGAGCCTATTGTTGATGGCAAAGTTGTCATTCATTGTGACAACATGAGCAGTATACAGTTGGCAAAGAATCCAGTGTTTCATGCGAGGACCAAACACATAGAGGTCCATTATGAGCTTGAGAGGGGCTGTTGAGATTCAAGCTCGATGTCAGTGTGAGCCAGCTATGCTATGTGCTGGCATGTTAGGTAGGAACATGTGTGAGACATAAATGACCGCGTGTCCAGCTGGTCATAGTGTGTGGACATTAGCTAGGGTTAGATGTGTGTGGACACAACTCATAGTGTAGTGTGTATTATGGATTATGGTTTCGTGCATTGTGTGAGAAGGGAGATGGCTTCCCTCCATGGTTAGGGTTTGTAATATACATTAGGGTTTGCTCCTGTGTGTGTGTCTCCTCCACCTCTACCGTTCTTTCAACAGGAACTCTACCTACCAAGCATGTGAATTTGAAGAACTCATCTCGTTGATTGGTCTACAGTTAGCTATCTGTTTCTAATTGGTGTATGTAAATATGCTAAAATTACTTATGTCGATAGTCTCATATGTTACTTTTTTCTTTGTTATGGTAGGCTCTTGATGCATCTCATATCATCAAAGAGAATTCCATGCTTTCCAGATATTTGCAAAGCATGGATAGTGATCTCACCCCCTACATATTGTATGTACACTTCAGTCATATTTAGGGAGAATAATGCAGTCTATGGAGTCTTCTTGCTTAGTGATTGGGAGCGGAAGCACTGCCCTTGTTGGCTTTATATGAAGAAAGGAGAGTGCTTCGAAGAGGAGAAAGAGAATTATTTTAGGCACCTCAAGGGTGAATGCAAATCAGAGTTAGGTTCTTTTGGAGAGATGACCGAGGAGAAAAGGAAGAAAATGGAGGAAGAACTAAAAGCTCTCATGGAGAAAGAAGATCAAGATGCCAAGGAACAAGGCAAGAAGGGGGTCATCCACCATCAAGCACAAAAGATGTTTCTAAGGGTGACTTTACTACAAGTTCTTGATAATATCTCCTATTTGTTCTATCATGGCATGCCTCAATTTTCTTTTAGTCCTCAATGACTTTACTTTGTCTTGTGTAGACACAAGATCTTCTGGATATTTATCTTTCACATAAAAGGATTGGCCAGGGCTCTATTATCTATGCTCCATTGGCTATCTTTGGTGCATTAGAGAATAAGACCACATTACAAGAGGTGAAGGTATGGAACTAAGATTTTATTTTGCTAGGAAAACAGTTTATGGTGGATAGAAATTTCAAAGAGAGATTTGCGATGATGCAAGATGTAAGATTCCTCCCTCCGGCTTTTGAGGTGTGCAGGTGTAAGAACCTCCCCTTCTGATCTTATAATTATTCCCCTCTTTGAAATAAAAGAAAGATCCTGTTTTACCCTGTTTTACCCTAGAGAGAGAAAATGTCTAGAGGGAGGTAATTCAAAATTGAGATATTTTTTGATATAAAAATCCTCCTAGTGTCTAAAATGATTTTTCCTAAAACGAAAATTCAAAAAGAACTTTCCAATGTGCAATTGGAATTAATTAAAAATAGGTATTAAGGACCTTAGCCTAAGAGTCCAGATTTTTAGAAATTTTTGAATTATGCTCCAGTTAAGGTTTCTGGACCAATAAGATTAATCCAAATGTAGGGAGGAGATAAATTGAAGAATAAAAGAAAATTCCTAAAAAATGAGTGGTGTCAAATCCATTGATCAGTGAAGCAAAGAAGAAAATCATGCAAGACAAATTCTTTGCCCCTATTTCTACCCTTTTGATACAAGAAAGCAAGACTCCTGAGGAAATGAGTCGAGTTCTTGGGTATAAATTGGATGAAGGATGCATGTATTATAATAATCGGCTATGTATCCCCAATGATGAAAGAATAAAGGTAACAACTCTAAGAGAAGCCCATGATAGCGTGATAGCTGGACATCTAGGGTTTATAAAAACCTATATGTCTATGAAGAAAAGATTCTCCTGGCCAGGACTCAAAAAGGATGTACTTGATCATGTGCAAAAATGCTTAATGTGTCAGAGAGTCAAGGCAGAGAGAGTCATGATGCGAGGGAAACTGCAACCTCTAGACATTCCACAGATGAAGTGGGAATGTATCAGTATGGACTTTGTCACTTGATTACCTTCAGTACAATCAGGTTACAACTCCATTTTTGTGGTAGTTGACAAGCTAACCGACATGGACCAGCAGATGCAATCAATCCGTAAAGATATAAAGGCAGCCCGAGATAGGCAAAAGCAATATGCTGATAAAAAGAGATGAGAGAGAGAGTTTGAAGAATCAGATATGGTCTTCATTCAAGTATGACCAAAAAGAAGTTCCTTATCCTTAGGGAAGTACAAGAAGCTCTCTCCCAGATACTGTGGGCCTTATACTGTTATAAAGAAAGCAGGAAATCTAGCCTACAAACTTCTTCTACCTCCCCATATCAAGGTACATGATGTATTCCACGTCAGTTTGCTTAAGACATATGTACCCAATCCGAGTCATGTGTTTGATGATGAACAATTAATCTCTTTGACTCAAGGCCAGATGGTACTCAAACTTGAGGAAATCCTTGATGTTCGAGAGAAGATTCTCAGGAGCAGAGGCCTCAGAGAATTCTTAGTAAAGTGGAAGTTCTTCCCTCTAGAGACGCCACCTCGAAGAAAGAAGAAGAGTTGGCGAAGGATTACCCCCACTTTGCCAGATGGGAAAATCTTGCGTTTTTCAAGTGGGAGAGGATGTAAGATTCCTCCTCATCATGAATAATGAATAAACCTCTACTTCATTCCCCTATCATTCCATGTTTCTGAATACAAGAACATATTATTTTTCCTTGTTTTGCCTAGTGAGATAAAAATTTCTAGAGAGTGGTAAATCAATATTGAGATATTTTTGGATATATAAATTCTACAAATATCAAAAATACGTTTTCCTGAAACAGAAAATCAAAATAAATTTTCCAAGGTCCAATTGGAATCAATAAAAAATGATTTGAAAGACCTTAGCCGCCTAAGGGTCAAGATTTTCTGAAAATTTTGGATTATGATCCAATTAAGGTTCCTATGGAGGACCAATAAGATTAATCCAAGTGTTAGGATGAGATAAATCCAATGAATAAAATAAAATACCCAAAAATGAGTAAATGCCCACATAAGATGAGGAGTTGACTGAGTATAGGATTTATTAGTTAAAAATTAGGAAATATTACTTAAAAAATGAGATATTTTAGAGTAATCATTCATTTTTGACACCTTGGTAAGGAAAAGGGGGTCCTTCAAGGAGGTGCCTAATTCACATGTGTGGAGGAGTTTTAAACTAAAAAATAATAGGATATTTTTATCTCTCCTCTCTCTTGGATCAAACCAAATAAAAAAGGGAGCCAAATTGGTCCAAATCTTGTCCAAATTCACAGCCAAACTGAAACTGTAAAACTCTAGAACTTAGTTGGACTCAATTAGTGGTCTTCCTCACCTATAAATAGACCCTCATTCTTTTGTATTCTCATCTGTGAACTAAACTATGCCGGTATTACTCTAAATAAGCATATTTTCTATGATCCTCTAATAATCCTCTACAAATTGAAGACATTGGAGCTTCTCTCTCTCTTCAACCTTCCTTGGAGTCTTCATCAACATACTAAACCAATTGATTGGTTGGGGGCCTCTCCATAGACTAAAGAATCAAGCAAATTAAGAGGTAAAGTGTGGTTTATGTTCTTTTTCCCTCAAGCATTGTACACAGTCTTATAGAATGTGTAGGTTGACACTTCGCTTGTACTTCACTCTTTCTCATTAATCTACTTTGAATATTGTTCTTATCTCTATTGTAAGATTCCTCCTCAGCCTGAATAATGAATAAGCCTTTACTTCATTCCCCTATAATCATTCCATGTTTCTGAATACAAGAAAATATTATTTTTCTTTGTTTTGCTTAGTGAGATAAAAATTTCTAGAGAGTGGTAAATCAATATTGAGATATTTTTAGATATATCAATTTTAAAAATATCAAAAATATGTTTCCCTGAAATAGAAAATCAAAATAAAGTCTCCAAGGTGCAATTGAAATTAATTAAAAATGATTTAAAAGACCTTAGCCTAAGGGTCAAGATTTTTTTGAAAATTTTAGATTATGGTCCAATTAAGGTTCCTTTGGACCAATAAGATTAATCCAAGTGTTGGGATGAGATAAATCTAATGAATAAAAGAAAATACCAAAAAATGAGTAAATGTCCACATAAGATGAAGAGTTGACTAAGTACAGGATTTATTAGTTAAAAATTAAAAAATATTACTAAAAAAATGAGATATTTTGGAGTAGTCATTCATTTTTGACACCTTGGTAAGGAAAAGGGGAGCCTTCAAGGAGGTGCCTAATTCACATGTGTGGAGGAGTTTTAAACTAAAAAATAATAGGATATTTTTATCTCTCCTCTCTCTTGGATCAAACCAAATAAAAAAGGAAGCCAAACTGGTCCAAATCTTATCCAAATTCAGCCAAACTGAAGCTGGAAAACTCTAGAACTTATTTGGACTCAGTTAGTGGTCTTCCTCACCTATAAATAGACCCTCATTCTTTTGTATTCTCATCTGTGAACTAAACTATGCCAGTATTACTCTAAAATAAGCATATTTTCTATTATCCTTTAATAATCTTTTACAAATTGAAGAGATTGGAGCTTCTCTCTCTTTTCAACCTTCCTTGGAGTCTTCATCAACATACTAACCCAATTGATTGGTTGGGGGCCTCTCCATACACTAAAGAATCAAGCAAATTAAGAGGTAAGGTGTGGTTTATGGTCTTTTCTCTTAATCTCAAAATGTTTCTCACTTCTCAACCCCTCTCAAACTTGAGAAGTATTCAATTGAATGGCTCTTTAATGCAATTAGAACTCTCTAATGAATTTTAGTGATAAATCTTATAAAGTTTTCATTTATGCAAAAATATTTTTTAGGCATATCTCTCTCTCCACCAAAGAATGGTCATTCCTATGACCTATTCTATATTCAAATGATGCTTCTCATGAAGCAATTCTCAAATCTAAAAGTAATTTCTATGCTTGTCAAATTAGAGGCCAAAGAAGTGGCTTTTTAATGCTTTTATGCTATTTAAATTATGAAAAACTTAGAAATCAAGTCCATAATTGGATATTGATCCTAATGATAGTTATTCTATCATATTGTATTACTAAAACTTTATGCTTTCAAAATTTTTAAAAAATTATAAGTAAGCTATGGTAAAATTTTTGAAAAATTAACACATAAATCATTTTCATTACATAATATGAAAAGAGGACTTCCTAACATATTCTAGGATTAATCATCCTAGATTAATTAAAAAATTCTCATCATAACCATGAAAAATTTAATTTTTATGTTTATACATAAATATTTAATTAGAAAAAAGAAAATTTTTAGTAATTTATTTTTATGATAAAAGAGAAATTCCCATGACAATAAAAATCCATGTATTCCAATGAGGAAAGAGAAAAATTTGGAATACCAAAATAATGTATATTTTATTTAAAAGTTAAAGAAGAAATTTAGTTCAATTTATCTTTTTGCATAGATAAATTTAAATGATGAAAGAGGAAATCCCACCATAATTGGAATTCAACCATTTAAATGAGAAAAATGGAATTTCTAGTGTAAAGGAATTAATGGAGATTTTTATTTAATTTTTAAGAGAAAATTTAGTTAAATTTATCTTTTTGCATAGATAAATTTAAATGATGAATGAGGAATTCCCATCATAATTGGAATTCAACCATTTAAATGAAAAAAATGAAATTTCTAGTGTAAAGGAATGAATGGAGATTTTAATTTAATTTTTAAGAGAAAATTTAGTTAAATTTTTTTTTTTGCATAGATAAATTTGAATGATGAAAGAGGAATTCCCACTATATTTGGAATTCAATCATTTGAATGAGAAAAGTGGAATTTCTAGCTTAATAGAATCAATGGATATTTTTATGTAATTTTTAAGAAGAATTTTAGATAGATTTAATTTATGGTAAAAGAGAAATTCCCATGATAATTGGATTGCAGTCATTAAATGAGAAAAAGAGGGATTTTAAGTTTATTTAAAAAAATAGGTATTGGTATTTAGTTAAAAGAAGAATTTTTATGATATTTAAGAAAAGATGGATTTGAATTAAATCTTAGTGTCAAAAGATGAATTTCCATCATGAATTCTACCTAATGAATTAAGGTCAAGAAATTATGTGGCATAAGAGATATCTTTGGATATTTTAATTGGGAAAATCACTAAATTGATATTTACCCAAAACTAGATGTTTATCTGAAGGGAATCCTTGTTAGAACTAAACCGAATGAATTTGATTAGACTACGAGAGGGACGGACAGTAAACCTACTCAAGCAAAAAACTTCGTGACTAATTCTAGTTCCTAAATACAAGGAATAGACTACCGGAACTAAACTAGTTTTTCCCTGACTGCACTCACCAAGAATTTAGTTGGACAAACACACAAAATGATGGGTAGATTACTCTCATGAGAGATCAAGGATCCTCATTTATGAAACTGGAAATTATGGAAAAAGGGGTTTTTGGAATCAATCTCAAACTAGAGTTTTACTTGCATTGGAACCTTTGTTTTTCATTCAAAGGAGTGTTTTACGCCAGAATGTTGGAGGAAGCATTTGGCATATGTTTTACTAAGAGGAGGTTCATTGGAATAGCTGGCGGCAGGGAGTCGTCAAGGGACGTTGCTCGCGGCGGCAAAGCCTGCCGAGGTCTTGACCAGCCTCGGTATGATTAAAATGGTGCGGTTCCGGTACAATGGGCGAGGACCGACGAAGCGGTCCCTAAGTGAAGTGCTAGGACACCTGAGGAGGATCCTAGAGGGTTTTGAATAGGTGATGCACGGGCTCGCAGTTTCTAGGACACCCATGCGTACATCAAGGAAGATTTCAGATGGACTAAAAGGAAAGATTTTTGAGAACCAAATTTTAATACTAGATCTCGTTGGTTGGCCAGCTGGTCTTCAACGGAGAGTTCAGAGGACACATTTTGTAATACAATGGACTCAAAATTTTGGAAAATGATGATCAGAAGTATTATGATTTCTATTGAAGGATTGTTTACCAGTCGAATCTATTATAAATGGCAATTTCATATTGGGTGTGCACGTGGTATGCCTACCTTGATTTTTGCATGAATTGCCGGTTAGGGGGCCTGGGAGCTCTTTTCCTTGGTACCCGGGCAAAAACACAATCAAATCTTTATAAAGAAATCCCACCAATACAGTGATCGGGTGGTTGGCTAACCCATGAACCGGATGGATCGGAGGATTCCTATGAAACAACTAGATACAATTAGTTACGTTAATTAAATTAAATCCTAAAAAGACCTTGTTCTGTGGGAGGGGATCAGCGCGGCGGCTGTGCCATGAGAATTGATCAAGGGATATGTGGGTCCGAGTTGGATTTTATGCAAAATCCAGCCATCGGGCTATGCCATGTGTTGAACCTTAACAGATAAATCTTTAGGCACTAGGTGGAATACCCGATATTAAGTGGAATATCCAACTAGGTGGAATATCCGATACTGGCATGTATGATGTAAAAGCGACTATAACTAATAACTGCAAGTCGTGTGATTGTCATGTGATATGGGAAGATGCCATGCTTAGAGCATATATAGAGGCGTACTCGGATGTTCAGGATAACTGCAAGTCGTGTGATTGTCATGTGATATGGAAAGATGCCATGCTTAGAGCATATATAGAGGCGTACTCGGATGTTCAGGATATAGATAAATAGATAGAGATCTTTTATAGTCGTGTGTTTTGGGTCGAGCATAATGCTACTCAATATAATCAAAGTCTTCCCTCCAGTTTCATTGTTTTGCCTATTTCTAATGATATGTTATTAGATTGATTAAGATGTGGTGGAACTACTGTGAGCGGTGGATATTCAGATCTGTGTGTGTATTGTGAGACAAATTAGGGTTAGGTCAGATTCTTGAAAATATGGTCTTTCTGTGTTTAGGGCTACAAGTATACGGTATGTCACACCCTTGTACATGACTCTACATCCATTTTTGAAATCCTCAACGAAGCAGCGATGCTCATTGAAACAAACCTGTAAACTTTGCTTAACCATTTGACCAACTGAGGCCAAACTCTTTGTGATAGAAGGCACATATAAGACGTCAGACATAGACTTCATTTCACCATTTTGCATCACCAATGGCACACTCCCAACATGAGTGATAGCATGCTGAGAATCATCACTTGTCTCCACATAGCCTTTCACATCCATTGGCTTGATATGTTCAAACCATTTGCCATGACAAGTCATATGTTTTGATGCCCCAGAGTCCATATACCAAGTGTCATCACTGTCACCATGTGTCATCATAGATCCCACAACATGTTTCATGGTAAACAAGTGATTTGCACTACCATCATGACTGCTTGATGCAAAATTTCCACCACCATTTGCATAGTTTCCACCATGTTGTGCTTCAAAATTTCCACTATTTGCATAATTTCCACCATTTTGTGCTCTACCCCCTCTCAAATCATTTTTTTTGCGGTAACAGTCACGTGCCATATGACCAAACTTTCCACATTAATGGCATTCCACATTTTGCATAGATGCTTGTTGGCCTCGCCAACGTCCTCTTCCATGAGTACTACCTCTACCTCTTTGAGGTGTATATCCATGACCACCTCTAGCACCATATGAAGGCTGAAAATTCTAGCTGCATTTGGATGCATTGAGACATATACTGAGGTATGTGAGATCTACTTTGCATTGTGGACTATTTTATGAAACTGGGACAGAGATATGTGTACATGGGTACACAAATGCTGATTGGGCTGGTAGTATCTCAGATAGAAGATCTACTAGTGGCTTCATGTTTTTTTTGGGGAGCGCTTCTGTGACTTGGAGCAGCAAGAAGCAGCCTACAGGTTCTCTATCTAGTACAGAGGCCGAGTACAGAGATGCTGCTATGGCAGCATGTGAGATAGCTTGGTTGAGAAAGCCACTTGCAGATAGACAAGTTGTCTTTTTCTGTGACAACATTAGCAGTATACAGTTGGCCAGGAACCCAATTTTTCATGCTCGAACAAAGCATATATAGGTCCACTACCATTTTGTCAGAGAGAAGGTTTTGGAAGGAGACATTGACCTTGTTTATGTCAGCACACAGGATCAGGTCGCTGACATCTTCACCAAAGCATTGGGTACAGCGAAGCTCCGTAGATTTAGGTCTTCGCTACATGAGATGGAGTTGAGCTCGAGGGGGAGTGTTGAGATATTGAGCTCATCTAGTGAGGCGGTGGACAGTGATGACCCGCCTCAAGGATAGGGGCCCCACACTTAACCCACTGGCATGGTTGGTGAGATCATGGGTGATATGCGACCACACTTACACCACTGGCATGGGTGGTGAGATCATGGGTGATATGCGGCCAGTGGGATGATAGGCTGGCATAGTTATAGTGCCAGCTCATTTAGTTGGGTTCACACTATAGAGAACCCTAGTATGTATTTGGTTGAGTACCTTTTCATATAGTTTGTACTCTTATCTTTGTATATGGTGTGTTGAGTGTTGTGTGAAGAAGAAGATTTTCAGCCTCTCACCTTGTGTGTTGAACCCACCATATGCTTTATTGTTGTTGCAAACAAATGATTTGCACTACCATCATCACTGTTGGATGCAAAATTACCACCATGTACTCTACCCCTTCTCAAATCATTTGGTTTGTGATAATAGTCACAAGCCATGTGACTAAAATTTCCACAATTGTGACAATCTACATGCTGCATAGATGGTTGTTGGCCTTGACAACCTCCTCTTCCACGAGCATTGCCTCGACCTCTTTAAGGGGTGAATAACCACGACCACCTCTAGAACCAAATGATGGCTACAAATTTTGTTGAGACTGTGGTGACTTATCGTGCCAACCACGTCCACCTGTACGTCCTCGCAGACTAAATATCCCCCTACCTCTAGCACCTCGATAAGTATAAAATGCTTGATCCCTTGCATTTTCATTTGTGGTAGATGAAGTACCTAAACCAAGTTTCATCTCTTCCATAATAAGCAACGAAATCAGCTCATCAAAATCTGGGGAGTCTCCACCTCTAACCTTGATAGAGGTTTCAAATTCCTTGTACTTCTTACCCAAGCTATTCAATGTAATGGCTACCAAATCATCATCATCCATGGGGGCACCAATAGATGCTAATGCATTAGCACATTCTTTAATCTCTTGCACATAATCATTTATACTTCTATTGTTGTGAGTCACACCATGTATTTTATGCTTTAATTGCATCTTCTTGGGTTTTATAGTCGTATCATACAACTTGACCAAAGTATCCCATGCATCCTTGGGATTATGTGTGTCCTGTATATGGCATAACATGGTGTTTGTTACACAATTTGAGAAGTAATAAAACACTTTGAAGGCCCTCTTTGTCCAATTTCAATGTTTTGTAAGATGAGAAGGTGTTACATTCATTTGGGGAACCCTTGCCTCTGTCTCCTTTCCTATCACCAAGTTCCATACTCTTTTGCCTTTAAGGAAATTTGTCATACGATACTTCCAGATGCAGAAGTTGTGCCTATCAAGCTTTTCAGCAATAATTTTACCGGGATTGTCACTCATTTTGCTTAGCACAATGTTCACTGAGGATTTCCACAACAATCAACTCAAACATACACATACATACATATACCTCAGCACCAATGTTGTCCACACATCCCACAATTTTTATGTGGCGATAACTTCTTGGACTCAAAAACACTATTTGCAAAAGCTGAAAACAACTTGGCGCCACTCACAAAATCTAATAAATGCATCCAAAATAGTCCTCCACTTTCCAAAAACCTTTAAATTTCTCGTATTATGCATACAAGATCATCCACATGATTTGAGCTCAACTATGTACAAACAATCCACTATGCCTTGTTGTGAGTGACGGGTTTTTCTAGCCTTTGAGTCCTCCAAATCACTGGGACATGATCAAATCAAGTGTGGACCATGTAAATTGACATCTATACATCCTCCATGTTTCATATAAACATCATCTGAGATCATTACATGTCAAATACTTGCCAAATATTGTACTCTGTTTTGATAAAAACTTGTAAACAGTGATTTTTAGTCACTTATCCCACTCTAATCCCTTCAAATGAGATCCAAATTCAGGGCCCAAGAATTCATTAGCTCCATATGATGTTTCTCCACCTCTGTGTGAGAGAAATTGCTCCAATTTTGAGTACTAAAAGAGTAATTGATGATTTAGTGAAGCTCTGTTTACTAATCTCAATTAACAAACCTATTAATCCATTTAATCCAGCTTGTTTTGATTCATTACACCCAAATGAGAGCTTTTGGGTTCTATCCAAAGGTACATACACATGTGGGATGTCTGGGAAATATCTGGACGAGCAAGGCAAAGAGGACAAAACCCGACAACCCCCCCAGATATCCAACAAAGAATAATGCTACACTCTCCCAACACCCCAATGAAGAAGGCACTAGTAGATAGGAATGTATGCTATGAGTCTTTCTGACAAATGACAAAAGAGCGAGATGACACTACGACAATCAAGTGAAGCAAAATGTAGTGTGAAATATGCTTTGTTTATTGAATTTCACGTGCACGGTGCTTGATTTACAAGACGAATTATGTAGCTCTTTATGATGAGAAAAAGAGAGAGAAGAAATCTTATCTAGCCACTTTTTGCTTGATGTTGACGAAGCTCTTGCGTTTGCCGATGATGCTCTCCATGAGAAACAATGCCCTCATGGCCCTCAAGGATTGAATTTTACAATTCTTTCAATTTTTGAATACAAACAACTTACGGGGCTTGCTAACACGTGACTATGTGAATGGGTGAGTGCGACGCTATATTGTTGTTTGCCGCTGAGAATTGCACCCGCTTCTTTGTTACCAATGCCTTTATTTCCTTTTCACCCCTTCTCTTGGTCAAGTGAAAGTGGGAACGGCTTCTTTCTTAATGACATATTTTTTTAAAGAGAAGTTTAGGAAAAATGTATAATAAGAAAACTATTTTCCCTGCGTTGAAGTCGTTTCATGCGATCCAGGTCATTCCCTCCGATCCAGGTCGGGATGGATCAAAATTCTTTCTCTTTTTGCATGTGAGGGAAGCATGCGATTCCGCCTCCTTCCCCTTCACAATCTCTGCACAATGGCTGCAGAGCAGTAGTTGGTAAAGCTGGTTTCGCTTCTATGCTCGCAGCACAAAGGCCGGCAAAGATTATGGTGATGGCTTGCTTCAATTTTCTGCTCGCAGCAGCACATGGGCCAGTGACTCGAAATGGTGGCGCTCCTCCTCTCTCTTCAAGTGCGTGGGTTGGTGACTGGCGAGGACGATTTGCTTCCATTGTGCATGGCGGCGGTTTGATTCCAATATTGCATGGCGGTTTTGCTGTGGGGACTAAGGTTTAAAACCTTTAATTTTTAAAGTGGGCTAAGCCTAGCCACTAAGGTTTAAGGCTTTTGAATTTTAAACGGGCCAAGCCCAGTGTCCCATGCCATGGCCGATCGTGAAAGCTTGCATTGCCTGCACAATTCACCCCCCCATGCCGAGACCAAGTGAGAGTGTCGAGCGGGATGCATGAATGAAGGAAACACGTTGTGCTAAAAAACAATGCAACAGTGGCGTCCTGCGGGGAAAACTAGCTGGCTAGTGTGAACCCAAAATTTTTGGTTAGACTAGTGCCTTCTCCATTGGGCTATAGGATCATGAGCAAATGGCTAGGATCTATAGTGAGAAATGTAACATTTGACAAGTGAATCAATCGACGGTCATGGATAGAATGAGAGAAGCAAAAGTGGAAGGATGGGATGATTAGAAAACCCTTAGAAGACTACCCAACTCCTACTTTCTCATCCCCCTTTATAGGAACTCTCACAGTATCCTCCTCTCTGGCCAAAGGTGGAATCTCCTCATCATCATCAAGGGTAATCTCAACAGAATCAGGGTAAATGCAATAGGAACTCGGTGTACATGAAGAAGTAGAACTCCGGTCATCATCCCCATCACTCTCAACATCAATAGTAACCCCAAGACTCACAATAGAAGAAGGGTAAGCAGGAAGAACCGCTCGGGAAGATCCTCTACCAAGAAGCAACCGCCCTCTAGGAATGTCAATAACACAATCAGTCTTCCATATCCAAGGTCGCCCTAAAAGAAGCCGGTACTAGCCAAGTCCTGGACTAAGCCGCAAAACATAACAATCAATCTCCATCATACGCCCGGCGACAGTGACTGGTAAACCCGAGATGAAACCCTCAGCTCTCACTGGTCGATGATCACCCATACGCAAACTAGTAGTAGGAACTCCATTGAAAGATAACCCCAACTTGGAAAAGGTAGAATAACTCAAAACATTGACGCCTGATCCTCCATCAACAATAGCATGTGGAATCACTAGCTGGTGGATCATGCACTCCACTCGAGGACACTCACGCTCTGCAAGAAGGGAATCCACTTTCTGAACAATAGGAAGATTAGGACCCACTCCCTGGGAAGAACTCAGAGCTCTGTAGTACCTCCTCAAAAGGGCTCGGCTAGAAGGAGAAGTGAGAAGGTATTGTGGAAGGGACATGGTGAGCTCTACTCGATTAAGAGCAGAAACAAGGTCAAAAGAAAGAATGGGGGAAAACAACTTAGTTGGAGTAGGGCATGGACGAGTGTGGCGAGGTCGAGGTAAAGGGTCAGCAACAGGAACAGCGACATGGGTGGGTGGGTGGGTGGGTAGCAAATACAGGTTCGGGATCTCCCTCCTTATCACAACAACCTTCTCTTTCCCCTTTCGTGTGATGGCTCGCACAGGTGATGAATCTAACTCAATCATATTAATCGAAGGGTTCTCAATGGTGGTAGGTGGTGCACTAGACAAAGCAACTGCTGGGAACTAGGAGACCCCCTCTGAAGAAGTGTCCAACTAGGGCCCGGGGGATTCTCGGCACCAATACGATGATTAATGGGGCCAGGGGGTGGTAAAGTGGTGCTCCTATTCATCAAATGGTGCATCTTAATGTAACACATATCCTCTGTGTGCCCCCTACCCAAACATTTCTCATAAGAATATGTAACCTCTGTGTACCTCCTACCCAAACATTTCTCATAAGTGCAAATAACAGTGGGGTAATCTTTGGAAAGATGGCCGGATACATGACAAGCTCGACACACCATGTTGGTGGGCTCAGGGCGACGTGCAGACAACAAGTTTTGTTGGCGCTTTAGAAAATTCACATCAAGAGTTACAGCCTTCACATTTTCATTAAGTTGGTTCATGTAATTTGTCATCATGTTTTTCAAATCCCCAATACTAGGCCCAGTGCTTTCATACCCATCCCCCCCTTGTGATGTGCTGGTGGTGGAGTGGTAGAAGTAGAATTAGAGTAAGTCACATACGGTGATGGAGCATGAGGGGTAGGGACATAACTTTGTGAAGAGGTTAGGGGAGCCACGATGCTAGAACAAGGTGGGGGTGCTAAAGGCAAAAGAGGTGGTGAGGTCACTTGAAGGTGAGGTGGTAAAACGAGTGGGAATTGGAATGGTTGATTTTGTGGAAGTTGAGGCACATACGATGAAGTTGGCCAAGGTTGTTGCGGGGAGGGGAAAACGGGAGTATGTGGTGCTAGCCATGGATAATACGAGGGAGATGGAGTCGTGGCCTGTTGTGGCTCGTAAACACATCGATAATAACTCTCCACATTAATGGCAAAAGTGATGTCCGTATTCAAGTCATTTGGGGCTTGAGCTCTAACCAAAATTTGGATGCTAGGGTGTATACCTCGTAGAAACGAGTCCATGATGGTGAGCGGGTCGATGTTAAAAACGGGAGTGTAATGATCAACAAAGTTCCTAAACCTTGTGGTTCCACGGTCTCATGCGGGTGATTTTGCGTGAGCGTAATTGCTCAGAAAATGTGAAGAAGTTTGGAGGTTTTGCGAAATTCAGCCAAGAATCGGCAAAGTTTGGGATGGAGTTTGGTTGTTGCTTGGCAAACCAATTTGAGGCCTCACCTTTGAGTGTAGTGCTAAAGTAATTCATCACAAGCCCTTCCTCGACGATGTGTGAGGTCAAACAAGCAATTTTGAAATTGTTTAGATGAGCAGTGGGATCCTCCAACGGTGTCCCATAGAATGTGGGGAATGGGATAAGGGGTGCATCAGGATGGACCAAATTTGGTGGCAAAACCAAAGGTGATTGAATGGCAAATGGAGGAGGAAGTGGTGGTTGAGCCATAATTGGAATTTGTATAGAAATTACGATTCCAGGTGAACTCCCCCCCCCCCCCGATGAAGGAGGTGAACTTTGTAATGGAAAAATGCTAGTGGGGCTAGATTGAAGTAGGTGTTGCTTGGTTTTCTCCCTTTTATGGTATCTCTTAGCTTGGTTACTCTCTCTTAAGCTATCTTGCCAATCTTTGGCACTTTGCATAAGTCCCCTTTCTAAGTAGGTTCGTATCGCGGAATCAAGACCAAGTCAAGGTACCACTGGCTGTCTGGGAAATATCTGGATGAGCAAGGCAAAGAGGACAAAACCCGACAACCCCCCCAGATAGCCAACAAAGAATAATGCTACACTCTCCCAACACCCTAATGAAGAAGGCACTAGTAGATAGGAATGTAAGCTATGAATCTTTCTGACAAATGACAAAAGAGCAAGATGACACTACGACAATCAAGTGAAGCAAAATGTAGTGTGAAATATGCTTTGTTTATTGAATTTCACGTGCATGGTGCTTGATTTACAAGACGAATTATGTAGCTCTTTATGATGAGAAAAAGAGAGAGAAGAAATCTTATCTAGCCACTTTTTGCTTGATGTTGACGAAACTCTTGCATTTGCCGATGATGCTCTCCACGAGAAACAATGCCCTCACGGCCCTCAAGGATTGAATTTTACAATGCTTTCAATTTTTGAATACAAACAACTTACGGGGCTTGCTAACATGTGACTATGTAAGTGGGTGAGTGCGAAGCTATGTTGTTGTGCCGCCGAGAATTGCACCCGCTTCTTTGTTACCGAATATTTTCTCCTCTTCCGCTTACCCTTCACATACAAGGAAAAGAAATAATGTAGTTATGCCTTTATTTCCTTTTCACCCCTTCTCTTGGTCAAGTGAAAGTGGGAACGGCTTCTTTCTTAATGATATATTTTTTTTAAAGAAAAGTTTAGGAAAAATGTATAATAAGAAAACTATTTTCCCTGCGTTGAAGTGGTTTCCTGCGATCCAGGTCCGGATGGATCAAAATTTTTTCTCTTTTTGCGTGCGATTCCACGTCCTTCCCCTTCACTGTCTCTGCACAATGGTTGCAGAGCGGTGGTTGGTAAAGCTGGTTTCGCTTCTATGCTCGCAGCACAAAGGCTGGCGAAGATTATGGTGATGGCTTGCTTCAATTTTTTGCTCGCAGCACATGGGCCGGTGACTCGAAATGGTGGCGCTCCTCTCTCTTCAAGCACGTGGGTTGGCGACTGGCGAGACGATTCGCTTCCATCGTGCATGGTGGCGGTTCAATTTCAATATTGCATGGAGGTTTTGCTAGGGACTAAGGTTTAAAACCTTTAATTTTTAAAGTGGGCTAAGCCTAGCCACTAAGGTTTAAGGCTTTTGAATTTTAAATGGGCCAAGCCCGGTGTCCCACACCATGGCCGCTCGTGAAAGCTTGCATTGCCTGCACAATTCACCCCCCCATGCCAAGACCAAGTGAGAGTGTCGAGCGGGATGCATGAATGATGGAAACACGATGTGCTAAAAAAATGCAACGTGGGGTCAATTGCTAAGCTTCTTATGCATGATATACCTCCATTTGGGCTTGCATAAATTTTTCCTCTCCACCACAGTTGATTTTTGTGCTGATTTTCAGCCCACTTGTAGATGATTTAATCACTCCACTAGGCCTTGGTTGTGTGTAGCAAGTGTTTGGGGTGAGATATAAGACCTTACGCCATACCCTAATCACATCAATTTGCATAGAGTGACCCTCCAACGGCTCCAATTTGTGGCATGTATTCTCTGTTTTTGTGAGGCTTCCAACAATGATTTCCCCTCTTGTTCAATGCATATGGAAACACGATGTGCTAAAAAAAAATGCAACGTGGGGGTCAATTGCTAAGCTTCTTATGCATGATATACCTTCATTTGGGCTTGCTTAAATTTTTCCTCTTCACACAGTTGATTTTTGTGCTGATTTTCAGCGCACTTGTAGATGATTTAATCACTCCACTAGGCCTTGGTTGTGTGTAGCAAGTGTTTGGGGTGAGATATAAGACCTTACACCA
This sequence comes from Cibotium barometz, assembly GCF_041138505.1. NCBI lineage: Eukaryota > Viridiplantae > Streptophyta > Polypodiopsida > Cyatheales > Cibotiaceae > Cibotium > Cibotium barometz. The sequence goes on along the minus strand of NC_141057.1, from coordinate 21,259,655 downwards.
TACCCTAATCACATCAATTTGCATAGAGTGACCCTCCAGAGTGACCCTCCAATGGCTCCACTTTGTGGCATGTATTCTCTGTTTTTGTGAGGCTTCCAACAATGATTTCCCCTCTTGTTCAATGCATAGATTTTCTCCAATTTGTGGCATGTATTCTCTGTTTTTGTGAGGCTTCCAACAATGATTTTCCCTCTTGTTCAATGCATAGATTTGCTCCAAATCAATAAAGGGTTTTCATATGAGTCGCTATTCCATTCACCAATGCCACATACATGTGTCCTTCACCTATTACATGCATTTTCCTCTTCCAATCAAGCTCTCAATATTTCCATTAAAGCTTGCAAAAAAAACAGAATTTCCACTTGCTTTGGGCAACTCAAATCTTGCTTTGCTTGTGTCAAATAACCTACAATCTACTCAAAGGTGTTTAGCTTTTCTTACCCGTGGTCCTTAGCTTTCAGATTTGTTGAGTAGGTGTGTGTTCCAAGCTTCTCTTTGCTCCAAGCTCCAAGCTCCAAGATCCAATGGATAGCTTCAAAACAAAATTTTTCCTGTTCTTCTACTCACAAAACCCTAATAGAGAGCACCTGACTCTGATACCATGATAAAAGACAAATAATCAGAGAGAGCACACACATATGAGAGCAAACCCTAATAGATTAATGTAACCTTAATTGTAGAGGGAAGCCATATCCACTCTCACACAATGCATAATTGAAGAAGACTACACAACCACACACTACATGTACTTTGTTCAAGCACCAAATAACCCTATCTAATGTCCACACGTTGTGGCCAGCTGGAAGTGGCCATTTATTGTCACACACATTCTACTATCTACCATGCTAGCACATATCATGCCTGACTCGAGCTATCATCGAGCTTGTAATCTCAACATTCTTGGGGCTTCCGCTACGTCTTCCGTGGGCCTTGCATCCTCTTTGTGCCCTACATCCTCCTTCTGGCCTACATCTTCTTTATGGCCTTCCTCCTTCTCTTTTTTGTCTCTTTCTTGTGCATTGAATAGGACTACTAGATACATGCCAATCTTTGTTTTTGGGTTTGGGCAGTTGATTTTTCCTATTTGGTTCTTCAGTTTGCTGTACAACACCTCTGTTCCAAGCCACTTTTTCTCTGGCTTTCGCATTATGATCCAATGGATCCATTGGCCTGAATCCATGCCTAGATAATAGTTGAGATGATGAATGTGGCCTGCCAAATAAGCATGGATTTTGTTGAAAGAGTTTGTAGCTAAACCCACATTCATCCCATCGCTATTGATGTATCCCACGTTTGAAGTTGGAGACCGCATAATCGCAAAAAAAGGTACACCCATGCATTGGTTTCTCGCAAATCATAGTCCCATTTTCCTATCCTAAGGTTGTTACGACATAGCTCATAAGCGATGACCAAGTTGAGGGAGTCAGGATGATTTGTGTGTATAGTCACACGCTGTGCACTTTATGCTATATGGTTGATGGGTACGGGAAGAATCTTTTTTCATCAAATTCTTCATCAAGAGTGTGGAGTAAAGGTTGGTGCTCATTTTTGTTTGCAATGTAATGCTCCTTGCAGCATCATAAGCTTGAAGACTTATAAGACTACAACTTTGATTCTCCACCTAATCATATCCCAAATGAACCCTAAACACATGGTTATATAGGGAATTGTTCTTAAAAGAATATCTTCCTGAAAATCAAGAACATTCGGAATTGGGAGGAGTGGGATAATTGTTCTATGGAAAAAAAGAATTTAAATCTCACTCAATATATAGCTTGCTATAGAGAAATTATCTTAAAACTTAAGGGCATAGACAATTTTCAAAAAGTAAGAGGCTTCATTAGAGGCCTAAAAAGGGAGTACAAGAAGGAAATTCACTCCAAAGAGCCAAAAAACTTAGATGAGGCTATAAGATTTGCAAAATAAAAAGACGATACCATGGGTAATGGTAATCGTAAGAAAAATATAAGAATTTTTCATATAAGTCTCATGGAGAAAATTTTATCTCTAAAAAAAGAAAGGGTTTTTTCTTTAAAAAAGATGAACCTTCAAAAAAGTAAAAATCCAATCCTAGTAAGTTTCCAAAAAAGCAAGATTTTGAGAGAGTGGTTAAAGAGAAACTTTGTTTCTCTTTTCTTGAGCCAGGACATGATAAAAATAATTGTCTTACATCCCAAGGACAAGAACTTACTGTGAGTGGTAATGATAAACCTAAAGAAACATCAGTGCACACTATTGAAGTGTTAACACTTAAGGATTCTCCTAAATATAAATCGGTCGAGTTTAGTCATTCTAATGAAAAGCAATGTTGTATGGTGGCAACTTTTATGTGGGAACCATCATTTGGACCACATGATTTGGTTCGAGTGAATGGAAATATTAAAGATAAAAAAGTTAGAATCCTCATAGTTGATAAAGCCACACATAACTTTTTAAATTATAACTTTGTTAAGAAACTTAAGTTGCCTCAAGTCCCAAGTTCTCATAAGTATATAGTATCATTAGCCAATGACTATGATAAATATGAGTGGGATATTGTGGTAAAACAACTTTGGATAAAGATTCAAGAGTATGAAGCACTTTTGGATTTTCAAAGTGATGGGTCTATTAACCGTAGATGTAATTCTTGGGAGAGAATGGTTATTTTCATTGGGGGAAACACTTTTTAGAAGATATTTGCATAATAAACTAACATTTGAGCATAAAGGAAAATATATAACATTGGTATCAGAGCTAAGTTCTATCTCTTTCATGTTTCCATTGAGCTACTCATTTCTCAATTAAAGAGAGGCACAATTATGAGTGGTTATGCTCGTGGATTCCATAATGGTAGACATGATACAAGGTACCTTATAATTGTTTCTTTATCTCTACATAAAAGTTATCAAGCAAAGAATTTGTTTGAAAAAGTTATACCAATAAAAATAAATGTCCATGTGGACACATTGTTTCACTTATTGAAGTGTAACAAAAAATGAGTTATTGCCTAGATCCAAATTAAAGGATGTCCAAACTTTTAGAAGGTAGGGTCTAGTGTTAATGATCGATTACTCAAGGTACTTGGGAGCAACTAGGTGGAATGGGATGCCTAGTGATGTGTGCTATGCCAATGCACAAGTAATTGAAAGGAGTTGACCGAGAAAGGTTAAGGTTGTCTCATCCAAAATAATTTCTCGATTGAGTCGACGGTCGAGAAGTAAAAGGAATTGGCCAAGGGAGTAAATGGTTACTTTACTCTTCACTACTTATGGCATGCAAGGTCTGCCAACTAGTATGTAAGGTATCACAAGGTAAGGAGGTTATGAGTAAGATTGGTTCTAGTTAGTGTATACAAGTGTGCACTAGAAAAAGGTTGATGGTAACCAAGTAAATCTTCTAAGTGACACTCGAGAAGTAAAAAAGAGCAATGAAAAGTCATTAATTGCATACAAGCCTCTGATCAAAGGACATATACAAAGTTGGTGGACATAATCATATTGGCTTTTCCTCATGTTTAGCATCAACCAGAATAAAGTATTCATCTTAGAAGAAGGTGTTAAAGCCAACCTCATTGTTCTAAGGGTAACATAAAGTTCAACACCGTGTCATATCTGCATCATGTAAATGACACTTACATGGACAGTAGGTGTTCTTAAAAGAAAAAGATACTCTCGAGAGAGAAAGGGATTTTAAAGGTCACATGAACAAGGAAGTAATATTATTCTACTACTGGAAGTGTTTCTCTAATTTAAATACTTATAAAACAGAACTTATTCCAAGCTAAAGACTTGTTTAAGTTTGATTTAAAAATAAAAGTTAGAAATCTTTAAACAAGATTTCTATTATGATTATAAGCATGCTCGGGTATAAGAGAGTAAAAGTACTCTATTAAAAAGAGGTGAAGTATGAGACGTTAAAAAAGATAAGGTTATCTTTTGAGATAGCAGTAAGGTGAACCAAAGAGTTCAGGAGAACTCTGTTGCTTTTAAAAGGGGGAAATGTTCTAATCTTTCTCCAAAGTATTGTGCCTCAAGGTTTTGAGATATCTGATGATACTTAAAAGTTTGAGTGTGATTAAACTTTAGGAGAAGGTTGGCATGCTCAAAAAGAAGTTACCTAGTTTTTTTTCGAGGACAAAAACTTTTCTTTCAAGGAGAGGAAATGTTATGAGACTAAGAGGTAACATTAAAAGGTATGACTAGGAAATATTATTTATTATTAAAAGGTTGCATATAAATAAGGTTTAGGGGATTTGAAATAGAAAATACTTAAGAAATGATTAATAGGCATTAAAGTAAAAGTGAAAGGGAAGTAGATGGTGCACAATGGAAGCCCAAGGGACACAGGGGTAGTTGAAAAGGCATTGGATAAGGAAAAGGCAATGTCTAGCCAATGAAAGGTCAAGGGGCTGAAGTTGGAAGCTCATGCACCACTTAGGCCTATATAACCATGAGTTAAGGCATTGGATAAGGAAAAGGCAATGTCTAGCCAATGAAAGGTCAAGGGGCTAAAGTTGGAAGGTGATGCACCACTTAGGCCTATATATGTTAAAAGACTAAGGTCATGTAAAAGGGTAGGAGAAGGGTGTGTGTGTGAAGGGACTTAAGGTCCACTAGCTCACCTATTTAAAGGTGAAGCTAGGAGGCATTTTGTATTGAGCAAGGCCAAGTTGTATTCATAAACAACTAAGGTCCACTAGCTCACCTATTTAAAGGTGAAGCTAGGAGGCATTTTGTATTGAGCAAGGCCAAGTTGTATTCATAAACAACTTAATAAGCAAGAGAGTTTTCTTGTATTTTGTGAGTTATTTTCCTCCACACACTTGATCTAGCATGAGCACCACATTTTCTCAACATGGTATCTAGAGCCTTAGTTGATTAGGCCCCTTTGTGGTGTAGATTAGGTCATTTTTCTTCACTTTTTCTTATTCTTTCATGTGTGGAGCTCAACCCCCTGGCAGTGGAGGCTTTCTAGCTACTCATCTTGGGAAGATCTCAACTAAAGAAATGTGGAGAACATCCGGGCGCTTCAATTCGTACCATTAATTGTTGGATTCATCGCTTCATCACGGCAGCATTTCGGCTGGTGCAGCCCGGCGCATTTCTCTATAGCGCAGCTGTCCGCACAACTATACGCTGTCTGTGAGCCATTATAGGCTATGGGAGTTGAGGGCTTTTGAAGCCCACTCTCTCCCCTATCTACAGCTTGAGTTTCACGCTGAATGGTGCTTTGACGCGTCGGCTACAAACAAAAAACCAGGCGGCTCTCTTCAACTCCATGGAAGCTCTCCATTAAAGCTTCAAGTTTGGTTTTTTCCTTGCTCTAATCCTCCCATCTTTTCTCTAATCACCCAAGTGATAGTGTGAGAGCTTGTTGTTGATCTTCCTCCTAATATTGAAGCAGTGGCCAACCACATGAGGTATCCATAAGCCTCATTCTCATCAAGCTCCATCAACAACATCACCTTCAAGTTTTCAAAGCTTTTCAAAGTGTGCTTATGAGTACTAATAGTGTTGATTAACACTATGAAGCTTCTAATCCAGCAAAGGGAAGTTACTCCAAAGTGTTTTTAAACACTAAGAGTATTATTAAACACTAATGGTGAATCTAATCACCAAAATAAGTATCATTAGATGCTAAAAATATACTCTTAAGCACTAATTATATTTTTTAAACACTAATGGTGATCTTAATCACCAAACAAAGTGTTCTTTAACACTAATGAAGCTAATCCCCATCAAAATCAAAAATTGGGCACAAACCCTAAGTGCTAAACCATAAAAATTACTATTTTAATCTCCTATTTATGCAACATTCTTGACTTGATTAGGGTTGTTGCACTCTCATAAGCCTCTCTCTTTCTTATTTAAGCCTAAATATCATAAATTTCTGGTTTTTTCTTCTTCATAAATCAGCCCATTACTTTCTAATAACCTCCTTCAATACCCAATGTCAAAGGACAACACTCAAATCAAGAAGTTCTCGGGAGAGGGCTTCCACACTTGGCAAGTCCTTGTCAAGTACAAGATGATGTCCAAAGGCTTTTGCCCATTCATCTTCGGCACTAAGGTTATTGATCGAACAAAGACTGAAGATATTGAAGATGATGAGAGGGCACAAGCCATCATCATGCTTCATCTTGATGAGGCTCTCATTCACCATGTGGACCAGCTTCCGACTGCAAAGGAGAAATGGGATGAGCTGGATAAGCTCTATGGAGCTCGTGGTAAGGTGTACCCCACCTTGGTCAACCACCCTGAAGCACATACCTAATCCCACCCTCGAAGGAGTCATTCAATCTTGTCTTGATGAAGAAAAGAGGCCAAAGGGAGGAACTGAATCTTCAAATGCAACCACTTCATCGACTGTCGAACAAGCTTTGTCACATCAAGTGGTCAAAGTAAGATGTACCCATTGCAAAAAGGTGGGTCATTTGGCAAATAATTGTTGGATCAAATATCCCAACAAAATGAAATGTAACAAGTGTAAACAAATGGGACATATCACTTCTAAATGTCCTAAAAAAGAGATAGAGGCTAACTTTGTATCAACCTCTAACTCCTCTGAGCACATGTTTTAAATCTCAATGTAACAACACCTATATTCCTAAACCTTGTATGCCTAATGTTATAAAGGCAACCTATGTCCAATACCACCTATTCCAATTATTTCATAGTTGGTATTGAGGGAGGGTGTTAAAAGACTAAGGTCATGTAAAAGGGTAGGAGAAGGGTGTGTGTGTGAAGGGACTTAAGGTCCACTAGCTCACCTATTTAAAGGTGAAGCTAGGAGGCATTTTGTATTGAGCAAGGCCAAGTTGTATTCATAAACAACTTAATAAGCAAGATAGTTTTCTTGTATTTTGTGAGTTCTTTTCCTCCACACACAAATCTAGCATGAGCACCACGTTTTCTTAACAATATAACCATGAGTTAAGGGACTATTTGGGATATGGTTGAGTGGAAAATCAAAGTTCTAGTCTTACGAGTCCTCAAGCTTATAATGCAAGGAGCATTACACTTCACCATCCCAAAGGCCTAACATACAATCTGGCTTTTGGGTGAGATTTATCATCTCCACCCATCACAAAGTGCATTTGCTTTTATCTATCTTTGTATATTATTCCTATGATCTTGAACTCCTTGGCCTTGCCCTCTATAGCGGACCAAATTACTTGATTAGGTCCTTATTCATCTGTAGGCTTGATCTCAGTTTCCCCCTCTGCATGCAATTTAAAATACCTCAAGGCGATGTACAAGGGGTTGAAGACTCTCTTCCCACCTAATGAGAGTGTGATGATATTCATTTTTTGCACTGCTCCAATTTCTCCACGGCCTTGAAGTTGTGTTGAAGCTCCTCCAAGAGCAACTTTGCAAATTCCTTCAATCCCATCTTCTTTAGGAGATTAGGCATGCATATATGCCTCCTTGTATAGGGTGGAAGAGAGGTACTCAAATTTTACCATTTCTTTAGCTTCGAGTGTAATTGGTTTGAGAGACAGTAGGAGGGGGTGGAAGCACAGTTTAGAACCAGTAGAGTTTAGAGCACAGGGTAGCAAGGAATTTTTGCACAATGATTTTCAAATTAGGCCTTCAATGGAGAAGTATCTGGCTATTGTTGTGATGCATGTCTTCCCTAGGTATAGCCATAACTGCTCCACATCTCCATGATTTCCCCAAATCCCTTTCATAATTTGACCATGAGAGCTTGCACCATTTGTGAGATCATTAATGACTGGGCTGAGAATAGGAGACGGTGACGTGACATGTTTCCCTTTCCATCCATGCATTTTTTTTTGGGGTGGCAACCTCTATTTTTTTTTTGCCAATTCCATGCTACTTCTCGCTGGAAATCTCTGTGCATACTGCTATCATATTTACATATGTAATACCTACTTTTTGGATTTTGTTCTTTTCTATTTTTATTTTCTCTAGAATCTTGTCCGGATTCTCCTTCCCGATCCTATGGACTCAGATTTTGCTGACATATCAGGAATTGATGTACATGATTAAGTACACCATTTTTAGTCTGGGCCAAAAGAAGCTTTTCTTTACAGACATGTAGGTATTGATGAAACCTAGATGTCCTACTATAAGGCTATCATGGGCTTCATTCAAAATTTGACCCTTAGTTCTCTCATCATTGGGAATGCATAGCATGCTATTATAATACATAATTCCTTCATCCAGGCTGTACCCTTGAACTCAGTTCAAGTCTTGTTAAACATTCTCTGGATTTGGATCTGGATCTGGACACACTTTTCTTGCTTATTCTGGTATTCTTCCATAATAAGGCTTCAGCCTATACCCATTCACCAATTTCCTTAGGCTTTCTCCATCTATACTTGCTAGCTCAAATGTTCCTATTGAAAAGATGTAGGGGAGAAGAGAGCTTGAGCTCTTGCAAGCACACACACACTCACAAAACCCTAAAAGAAAACACACAAGGTGAGAAGCTGAAAATCTTCTTCTTCCTCACACAACTGTAAGATTCCTCCCTCCGGCTTTTGAGGTGTGCAGGTGTAAGAACCTCCCCTTATGATCTTATAATTATTCCCCTCTCTGAAATAAAAGAAAGATCCTGTTTTACCCTATTTTAGCGTAGAGAGACAAAATGTTCTAGAGAGAGGTTATTCAAATTTTAGCTATTTTTGGATGGAAAAAAATCTCTTCTTATTAACAAAAATTTCCGTGAAACAGAAGTTCAAAAAGAAATTCAGAAGGTGCATTAGAAATAAATTATAATCTGTTCAAAAGGCCTTAGCCTAAGGGTCCAGATTTTCTAAAAATTTTAGATTAAGGTTGTGAAGGGACCAATTAGATTAATCTAACTGTAGGGAGGAGATAAATTGAAGAAATAAATAAAATCCCCCAAAAATGAGTAAATACTCACATAAGATGAAGAGTTGACTAAGGACAAGGTTATTAGTTAAAAAAGAAGAGATATTTAGAGGAAATGATGCATTTTTGACACCTCAGTGTGGGGGAATTCCCCTCATAAAGGAGGAACCTATTTCACATGTGTGATTGAGTTTGAAATTCACAAATAATGAGATATTTTCATCTCTCCTCTCTCCTGCTTCAACTAGATCCAAAAAGTAAGCTAAACTAACCTAAAAATGGTCAAAAATTGACCTAACTGATCTGAAAAATTCTAGAATCAGTTTGCTTGGTTAGAGGCTGAATTTTTCCTATAAGTGTAGCCTCCTCCTTTGTAAATGGTTAATAGTGTTTTATGCACTATTACTCTACTCCTCCACCAAAGCCAAAAATAGTGAATTCATTGATAATTCATTTGTTTTTGACCATTTCCTCTTCAAAAGAATTGGTGGTCACTCTTCTTGCAAACAAGAGTAGATCCCTCAAACCATCAAGCCAAAGGAAAGCTCACAAAACTCCTAGTAAGTTAGAAATTCTACTTTTTCTTATTCTATTTTATGGTTTTCTGATTTTTGCTTTCTTTAAAAGGAAAATGGATGTTATGCCTTGCTGGAAAGGCTTTCCCCCTTCTCTTCATTATTGAATTCAGCCCTTCTTTATCCTAGATGTGTATTCAAATTGATGGAATTAAACTTTTCATATTGTTTACTCTAAATAAAGTGAAAATTGATTAGATTAGAATGATTTAAATCATCTTGGATAATTTCTAGTAAATTTTAGAGTGAAAATTTTGAAAAAAGATCAGCCATACAAAGGAGGTTATGGCAAAATTTTCTTAAATTTGATGAAATAAGTTTTATCTTTTTATTATTCAAAAAGAGTAATCCCCACCGCTTGTGTATTCTAAAAGTGTTATTTTTATTCTATGCATATTACAAATATTTTTATTATAAAAGTGTTATTTTCATTAGAATTAATTTCTATGCATAGAAAGATGCATATTGAAAATATTTTGATTATAAAAGTGTTACTTTCATCAAAATTGATTTTTATACATAAATAGATGCATAAAAGAATTTTTTAAATTATAAAAGTGTTACTTTCATTAAAATTGAATTTATACATAAATAGATGCATAGAATAATTTTTTTAATTATAAAAGCGTTACTTTCATCAATTTTGATTTTATGCATAGAAAGATGCATAAGGAAATTTATTTTTAATTCAAAAGGGTTATTCTCAGCAATTTTGACTTTATGCATAGAAAGATGCATAAAGATTTTTTTTTAATTTCAAGAGAGTTACTCTCATCAATTTTGATTTTATGCATAGAAAGATGCATAAAGAAATTTATTTTTATTTCAAATGAGTTATTCTCATCAATTTTGATTTTATGCATAGAAAGATGCATAAAGAAATTTATTTTTTTTTCAAAAGAGTTATTCTCATTAAAATTGAATTTATGCATAGAAAGATGCATAAAAGATTTATTTTTATTTCAAAAGTGTTATGCATAAATAGATACATAAGCAGATTTTTATAAAATTTAAGAAAGCTAGGGAAGCATTTTGAACATCTTGTGAATGAGGTCGTGGAGACCTATCTATTAAAGTTGCAACTGCTGAGAGTCAACGGAGGACGTCTCGCGTAGCAAGATCGGTCTAGGTCTTGACCGGCCTCGGCTCGATTTAAATGGTGAGCTTCCGGTACGGTGGATGAGGGACCAAGTAAGCGGCCTATGAGTGAAGCGCTAGGTGACCTGCGAAGGATCCTAGAGGGTGCTGACCAAACCGTGCTCGGGCTCTCGATCATCGCCGAAGATACCCACAAGTACATCGGGGAAGATATTGGAACAAGGAGTAAGAGTTATTTTCTGAATTCGGGCATGGATCTGGTTGATTGACCTTACTGGTCCTCAACGGATGAGTCCATGGCTCTTTTATATGGATCTGTTGGTTGATCTTGCTGATCTTCAACGGAGATTCCATTTTGATATTTGAATATCTTGTCGGTTACTCTATGAGCTAGGAACTCTCGAAAAGGCCCCTGATTTGAGTGGACAGGTGGTGAGCGTTATGGTTGCCAATGATGCCATAGGTACACCAATGAAGGAATGATTGGAAATAAGGATTCAACCGGAGATTTTGACGATTATGATCAGTGACACAATGGTTTCATTAAAAGATTGTTTTTAGAAGATGCTGATTCTGTGAAAAAGGCAATTTCATATTGGGTGTGTAAGTGGTGTGACTAGTTTTAAGTTTGCATGAATTTTCGGCTAGGGGGCCTGGGAACTCTTTTCCCTGGTACTTGTCGAGACAAAACCTAACCGAATTCCTAATTGGATCCCATCACTATAGTGGTTGGGCAGTTGGCTAACCCATGGGACTGCTGGACTGATGGATCCCTAAAATGAGACTAAATTTCTGTTGGTACGATAGATGAAGTAAATCTCGGATAAAAATTATTCTATAGAAAAGAATCAACGGCTGTGCCTCTCAATGAGTAAAAAAGCATTGGTCTCTTTGATCCAAGTGCAATCTTTCCCTTGATCTGACTATGGGACTTTCGGGTTCGGTCAGATCAGTTCAGTTAGTTAAGGCTTTTGACTACGTTAGAGAAAAGTTATCCTAGAGGAATCGCCCGTGCTTTTCGGGCAAGGGAAGTTTTTCCGAGTTCGGTTTTGGAAGAACCGATGGATTAGTCTCTTGTTTAGATATCCGTGGGGGCGAGCCCCCGAGTGTGGGACCCTGCCCCACGCAAGAAGTGCTACTTCCGCTGCTAGCACCCCAAATTCGTTGCGCAGTGGGGTCAGGGATCTTACAGCTGGTATCAGAGCGATTTGGCTAAAGTGAATCAACCGAGAAGCCAAGAATGTCATGAATTTATGAAGTAGCAGTAAAAGGTTGGAGTTGTGTGATGAAACTCATACAAATTGATATTTAGGATTAAATTCCTAATTTGATAATTGGGTCTTCAGATGATGGAAGTACTGCAGTTGTATAGAATGCCTGACCTGCTTGAGGCCTAGACATTGAAGATCCTTGACCCCATTGCGCAACGGATTCGGGGTGCTAGCAGCGGAAGCAGCACATCTTGCGCGGGGCAAGGTCCCACACTTGGGGCCTCGCCAACGGATATCCGAACAAGAGACTAAACCATCGGTTCTTTTAAAACCGAACCCGAAAAAACTTCCCTTAGCCGGAAAGCACGGGCGATTCCACCAGGGTAACTTTCTTTAACGTAGTTAAAAGCCTTATCTAACTGAACTGATCTGACCGAACTCACAAGTTCCATAGTCAGATCAAGGGACAGGTTACACTTGGATCATAGAGACCAACGCTTTTTTCCTCATCGAGAGGCACAGCCACATTGATTCTTTTCCATAGAATAATTTTTGTTGGGGATTAAACTTCATCTATCGTACTATACATAATTATAGTCTCGATGTAGGGATCCATCAGTCCAGCCTAACCCCATCCAGCCCCATGGGTTAGCCAACCACCCACTGTAGTGATGGGATCCAATTTAGAATTCACTACTACATGTTAGCCTAATACCGGCGCTTATACCGACGTCATTCAACGGGGTCTAAAAAAGCCCCGTCATCGGTATAAACGCTGGTATAAGCGCCGGAACCACAGCGTCGGTATAAGCATCGGGTAACAATACCGGCGCCTATACCGGTGTCTATACCGACGCTCACCGGGGATAATACCGACGGCTATTCCGGCGTCTATACCGGTGCATATACCGGGGTGTATACCGGGCTCTATACCGACGCCAATACCGAGAGATATACCAATGTACGGATGCCAGTACCGGGGAATATACCGACGCTGTACTAGAATTTTTTTTTGGGGCAGAATAGTGCTCCCTGGCTGTTGCCTGGCTGCCTGCAATGAACAGGATCAACAACAGCAAACAGACAGCACCATTTTGTCTAAAATAGAGCACAAAAACAACCGTGCTCGTTTTTTTATTTTCTTGATCGACAAACAAGAAATTAAATTAAACATTAATACTCAAGAATGTTTTGATCATATACCATTAGTTTGAAGGTCATCTTACATCGTGGTAATGCCTCCCAATTGACGGTCTCTCCTTCTTCTTCAAGCATCTCAAATAAGGCCACAAGGCCATGTTTGTGAGCGTACTTCTCCTCTCGCCTACTTGGTGGTGGCCAACTCCTGCACAAACGATTAACAATTATAACTTGTAGAAATCAACATTTAGCCCACATACATACATTTATATAAATAAAATTGCTACAAATACTTACGAATTCATGGCGCATGGTTTCGTAACCACCACTCCCAAGATGAGAAGCCCCTACTATTTGGAGTCTTGCCCTTGCCGCCTCTCTTTGTTGTTGAAACCTCTCTGGTGTCTCGGTGAGCTCCTGAGCAATGGCTGCCCACTCCCTGTCATCTAGCCAAACAGGTTTCTCTTTCCCCTCTCTAAATGCGTCCCTCGCCTCTGACCTACGATGCCCCATCAAAATGCGAGCTGTATACTGTATCCACTCATTAGAGACGACATTCATAGGGTCAGATGGCTGAAACTCTTGCTTTATCTTTGTATTTATATAATTTTTCTTCCCCTTATCTTGCTGATCCCATTTAGTCATGACAGAGTCGTGAAACTGTATAGTGCACAATTGTCGAATGCGTGTCTTCATTGCCGTCCCTGCACTATCCATTATTGGTGCCCCATCCCTAATTGTGTATATCTTGCTGTTGTCATGGTCATGTGCACCCCAGGGAGTGGAAGGTGACCCTATGGGTGTGCTATCAACAGATGAGAGCGAAGGACGACGCTCACGTGGTGGTGGTGTCACAGCATCTGTGGCACTACCACCACAACAACCTCCCCCTGAAGACCTACTACGTGAGCGCCGTCTATGTGAAGACGTGGTAGATCGAGCTGTAAAAGGAGTGGAAGGCTGTGTGGTATGAGGTGTGGGAGCTGCTGTCGTACCCACGGGTGTGGGAACTGGCGTCGAGAAGCCAGATGGTGAGGCAGATGTCCCTGCTCCAGAACCCCAATAACTCTGAGCCATGGCTCTCTGCTCTGGAGTCATGGACGAAAGAAAACCATATAACTGCTGGGGACTCATGCCCTGCGGTGTAGGATTAAATGAGAAATCAGGACTGTAGTCATAGGGCGGTGAGTCACCCATGGCCTGTTGGACAAAAAACCATATGACAAACTTGTGCGAAATGAAAATTACACGGTAAACAATGAAAGAACCATATGACAAACATTAACAATGATAAACAACATTGGTAAAACTATATCAACTTGCTCCTACAGTAGTGATTATGATGGTAAACATTAACAATGGTAAACAATGAAAGGACTTTCAATGTCATAAAACCATTACAAATATGTCATAACTATTTGCATATTCATTTAGATACATCATTTTAAAAATCATTATCTATTCTATCATCCTCATTAAGATCAATAGCCCCAAAGAGATCTATGTCTATGTACATTTCAGCATCCTCATCATTAAAAGTCCCTTGATGAAGGATGTCTTCATCATCTATGTCTTCTTCCTCAACATGTTTTTCAGCTTCCTTGGTCTGCACCTCTTCATTTGGATCTTGCTCTAGTTGCTCCTCTTCATTTGCTTGCTCCTCTTCATTGTTGATATCGGCTTGTTCTTGCTGCTCTCCACCACCCTGTGCATCCACATCACCTTGTTGTAGCTCAAATTCTTCAAAAATTTGCTTACTGCGGGGGGCGACTTGAACCACAAACAGCCAGCGTGGATCTTTTGGATCCGCTTTAAAGACAACCTACTCACAATGCTCTGGGCGCACAAAAGTATCTTGCTGATCGGTCCATACCTTTGTGGAGTCCACTTGGATGAGGCCACTCTTGTCTCTACGTACAGTTGCATGTGGCCCATTCATGATTACCTTGAACCACTTCACATCAAAGATAAACAACTCAAAGCTTCTGAAGCCAACCTTTAATATATCTTGAATGGTTCCAAAGTAATCAAGCATTCCAGTAATTGTGTTATCATCACTTGCACTTGCACAACTTTCTTGAACAAACTGTGCTGTGACACCACAATCAAAGGTTGCTCTTCTTTGGTCTATTCGTTCTACTCGAAAATGACGTCCATGTGACCAAAACGCCCCATATTTGTGATACTACAAATAGCACAAAAAGATTGTTGATGGAGAATCAAACACTGAGACATGTAGAGAAAAAAAAGAGAGACATGTAGAACTTAAACACTTACATGCCAATCGCATCCTTTTGTAAGCTCCTCCTCCTCCTCTATTATAGTTAAACCAGCACGTTTGGCTTCTAAAATTGTAGCTTCTAGCCATCTACCTGTGGGAAAGTCCGGAAGAGCTTGCATACCTTCTGGATATGGGAGATTTCTTGTAGTGCGATTCCTTCTGAAACTTAAACGATCTTGTACTCGCCGTCGCTTGAGAGCTTCATATGTCTCAATCCACTTCTCCATTACATGAGAGTTCAAGATGCAAAATTTGTTGATTTTTTCCCTCAAATTGTTATCCATCTTTCTCTTAATGCCTTGGCCTTGAGGTTCCTCACCAATGACTCGCCTGTTAGACTCTTGAGACCATAGTCGAGGTATCTCTGGATCTGAGGAACTTAAATATTCAGTGATGTAAACAAGGGACTCTTGTATCAGCCACCCTTCTGACATACTACCCTCTGGGCGAGCCATTTGGCGAACAAATCCCTTTAATGTCTTCATAAACCTCTCCAAAACGAACATCCATCTTGAATGGACTGTTCCAGCAACTACAACCTCATCTACAACATGAACTAGCAGATGCATCTGGATTGTTAATAAACTTGTAGGGAAAAACTTCTCTACCATGCAGACTGCCTCTATGGAGTTTAAACGCGCTGTCTCCAAAGTGTCTCTCTTTATCTCTTTTGAAGAAATCCAGCGCACCAATGTGCCAATCTTATAGATAGTAGCTCTAATGTCTTCAGTGAGGCAATCTTTTCTTGCTATGGGTAGCACAAATTGTAGAAACTTGTGCCAATCATGACTCTTGAGGCCACTAAGATCATCATCCTTTGTAAATGCACTTTTCAAGCAATGCATACAACCTGTAGGAGTCCGAAACTCTGAAATTGTCCTCTTGACTTGTTGTTCCTCCATCTTGCTAAAAACCCATGGGGCTCTTGGAAGTAGCACCTTTCCATTGGGTCTAATGCGAGCCCACAACTCTTGCATGCAACTAATCTCTTCCAAGTCATCCCTTTGGCCTTTAGTCTCCTTTTTTCCTGTCATGGTCTTCCACAGAATGTCAGCTACATTCTTGAAAATATGCATCGGGTCAAGGAAATGGTTTATAAGGAGATCACCCCAATAGGGGAGTTGGTGAAAGATAGAGAGCCTCTTCATCCCAGGACATGCCAAGTTGCCACATTCCTCCCATTTGATCTTCCAATCGCTTGCCTTCAATGCACTTGGAGGAGGTCCTCCTAGATTACCATCCCGCAATTCATGATTTTCTGGAATATACCTAACATGTCCTTGGTAGACATTCTTTCGTAATGCTTTTGAGTATCTTGAATCAAGTCGAGGACCACATACAGGACATGCATTGTAACCCGATATAGACAAACCTGAGCATTCTCCATAGCCAGGCCAATCATGCATTGTCCACATGAGAATACCTTGCACAATTGTAAGTCTTTGGCCACTCTGCTGCTTTGACATGTCCTTCACTTCAATTCCGTTCCATAAGATGCGTAACTCATCAATAAGTGGTGCCAAATATACATCCATGTTCTTCACCTTGTACTTTCCTGGAACTATTAATGAGAGCAACAAATGACCTTTCTGTATTGCTAACCATGGCGGAAGATTATAATTCACAAGGCAAACAGGCCATGTGCTCCATGAAGAGCTCCTTAAACCAAAAGGGTTTACATCATCCATTGCTAGGCCAAGACGGAGGTTTCGAGGTTCTTCCTTAAAAGCCGGACATTTCTCTTCAATGTATCTCCATGTGGGTGAGTCAGCAGGCACACACATCACCTCATCTGTCGATCAAGTTGTGGCATGCCATGTCATCAAGCTTGCTATAGATTTGCACCTGAACATGCTTTTTATTCTTGGGATGATTGGAAAGTGCCTGAGAACCTTTACCGGGACAGCTTCCCCCTGAACATCTTCTCTATATCTGTTAGAGCCACAATGGGGACATTCTTGCAAATGCTCATATTCATGGCGGAAGAGGCAACAATCATTGCGACAAGCATGAATATTATTGTAATCCATGCCTATGGATTTCAATAACTTCTTGGCATCTGCACGAGATGGAGGCATCTCGTTGCCAGGGGGCAATATCTGGTCTTTCAAAAGCCTGCAAGTATGGCAATATCTGATCGTTACTATTAAGATTTTCTCAAATACAAGTTGATAATTTATCATTTCAACAGTAGGTGTAATCTCCAAAAAAAGTCCTTACTTGAATAGTTCAGTGACACTTGTATTAGACCATCCAAAAATTGACTGTAAATTTAGCATCGTAAGAGATGCACGCAATACAGATATGTTGGCACCATTGTATAATGGAAGGCGTGCAAGTTTATGCATGGCCTCTTCCTCTGGTTCATAATTTGACCGTTGAGAATGTCGTGGTTGATGATCTTCATGTTCATGCTCCTCGAAGAGAGCTTCTTGTTGCTCGATGAAGGCATCCAACATTTCTTCCATTGGACCTTCTTCCATTTCCTGACCTTCTTCCATTCCCTCGGGTGCTGTTAATTGAGCTCCATCTGTCACTCCCTCCTGCGATATCCTCATCCTTTGTTGGGGACGAGAATTCACAGGCGCAATGTTATCAAGATGCGGCTGCACACTTGCTTGGTTGTACGATTGAAATCGTAAATTTTGCAAGCGCTCCATTGGAAATATGCCAGCGTCATGAACATGCTGGTTGCAAATCCTTCGTTTTCGAAAGATTTGGTACTTACATCGCATGCATGGACACGCTATTCTCTCTTCAAGATTGAGAGGCTCCATCTAGCAGGATAACATGTATATGCAGCTCATTAAACACAAATCATTATGCATTACACAAAGCACTATGTAAACCATAAAACAGGGCTTCTTTTCCCCAGCCGTGAGGGAGATTTTAAAAAATAACATTTAAAGCATCAAACGGGCTTCTTTTCCCCAGCCGTTGAGGGAGACTTTAAAAATATTTAAAAAAGCGTCAAACGGGCTTCTTTTCCCCAGCCGTTGAGGGAGATTTTAAAAATAACTTATACATTAGCTTATCTTCTCTCCATACAAAATTAAGATGAATTTGAACAAGGATGAAGAGAGAAGCTATCTCTATTCATAAATAGCTATTTATAAAGGCCTTATGCAAAAATCTCAATGCATAGATTCTGTAAATAGAGCCTACACATTGAGCTCTATACGTAAGTCTTATGCAAGCTTTATGCAATCGTATGCATAGTAAGGCTTGTAAGCCTTAAGTATAAGCTTGCATAATAAGGCTGCAAGACTTATGCAAAAGCTCTATGCATAAGCCAACTGCATAAGTCTTATGCATAAGCTCTATGCATAAGCCATATGCATAAGTCTTATGCATAAGCTCTATGCATAAGTCTTATGCATACGCTCTATGCATAAGTCTTATGCATAAGCTCTATGCATAAGCCATATGCATACGCTCTATGCATAAGCCATATGCATAAGTCTTATGCATACGCTCTATGCATAAGCCATATGCATAAGACTTATGCATAGAGCTTATGCATAAGACTTATGCATATGGCTTATGCATAGAGCTTATGCATAAGACTTATGCAGTTGGCTTATGCATAAGACTTATGCATAGAGCGTATGCATAAGACTTATGCATATGCCATATGCATAAGTCTTATGCATAAGCTCTATGCATAAGTCTTATGCATAAGCCATATGCATAAGTCTTATGCATACGCTCTATGCATAAGCCATATGCATAAGTCTTATGCATAAGCTCTATGCAAGACTTATGCATAAGCTCTATGCATAAGCTCTATGCTATAAGCCTTATGCACTATGCTAACCCTTAATCCCATCACCCAATGGTGTAATAAACATGATCTTGTTTTACATGGATAAGAGATCTTACCTTGATAACATATATAAACTCTATGAATAAAGAGAATACCTTATGCATAGAAAAACAGAGCATAAGAAATATATGTTATATGTATAAGAGAGTATAAACATTCAAAAAGCTTATGCTTTCTATCCATGCAAGGCACTCTACATCAAAAAAAGGTTTATGCAAAAAAACATAACGCATGTGAAGCCTTATGCATAAAGCTCATCCATAAGATTTATACATAAAACATTATGTATTAAGCTTTATGCATAGATCTTAATTCATGCATTCAGCTAGATTCATATAGCTCTATGCATAAACTCTATGTATAGAGCTTGCATAAGCTTACAAGCCCTATGTATAGAGCTTTCATAATCTTACAACCTCTATGTATAAAGCCTATACATAGAGCATTTGCATTGAGGTTTTACAAGAAAGCTATGCATAGAGTTTTCAACAAGAAGGCTATGCAAGCTCTATGTACAATGTCCATGCAAGCTTTCAAGAAACCTATGCATAGAGATTTTATAAGCTTGCAAACTCTATGCATAAAGCCTATGCATAGAGATTTCACAAGCTCGCAAGCTCTATGAATAGAGCTTATGCATAAAGCTTGCAAGAAGGCTATGCATAGAGATTGCAAGCTTATGATAGGTTTTATACATAGATATTAAATTAATCCTATGTATAAGCTTACAAGAACCCTAAACTAACCCTAAACCATAAAACAGGGATGCAATAATACATAGAAAAAAGCATAAACAAGAAAAATCGAAAGAGGATCTACGTCTTTTTTGCGAAGCTGAAGGAGAGGATTGGTGAAAGATTGGTGAAAGAGCTGCAAAACAAAATATTAAACAAAATAATTAGTAAATTAAACACAAGAATAAGAACTAATACAAAACCCTAAAATCTCTATGCATGCATTAGGAGATCTATGCATACATAGAGAGCTCTCAACATGCATAGAGAGCCAAAAAAACACAAAACCCTAAACGTCCTAATTCTTAAATTAAAAAGTAAAAGCAAGAACATATTAGGAGAAGGAGAAGAGGAGAAAAGAAGAAAGAAGGAGAAAAGAGGAGAGAGGAAAAAAGAGGAGAGGGAGAGAAAGAGACGTTGCATACCTTCTCTGCAACGCTGCCTGCGAAAAAATCAGAAAATACGCTCTCGGCTGTAAAAAACTTACGAGCGTCGGTATATGCTCCGGAATATGCGTCGATATATGCTTCGGAATATGCGTCGATATATGCTTCGGAATAACCGTCGGTATGTGCTTCGGTATACGCGTCGGTAAACGAAAATTTGAAAATACCCCGCCCGACTTGTCTCCTCTAACATTACGACGGGCATACCGACGTTCGACATTTGCGTCGGTATTTTAGCGTCGGTATGCCCTCAAGCTCTTGTAGTGATTTGGTTAGGTTTTGTCCCGGGTACCAGGGAAAAGAGTTCCCAGGCCCCCTAGCCAGAATTTCAAGCAAATTTAACGCCAGTCACACCACTTACACACCTAATATGAAATTGCCTTTTTCTCAGACTCAACTATCTTTAAAGAAATCATTTAATGAAACCATAGTGTCATCGATCATAATCTTTCAAAGTATCTGGTTAAATCTTAATTTCCAATCATTCCTTTATCGGAGTATCTATGGCATCATTGGCAACCAAAACGCTCACCACCTGCTCACTCAGGGGCCTTTTTGATAGTTCCTAGCTCATAGTACTCGACAATATATTCACTTATAAAAATCAAGATGGAATCTCCATTGAAGATCAGCAAGATCAACCAACAGATCCATATAAAGAGCCATGGACTCATCCGTTGAGGACCAACAAGGTCAATCAACCAGATCCATGCGCGGTTTCAGAAAACAACTCTTACTCCTTGTTCCGATATCTTCCGCGACGCACGTGTGGGTATCTTCGATGACCCCAGAGCTCGAGCACCCTATGGTCAGCACCCTCTAGGATCCTTCGCAGGTCACCTAACGCTTCACTCATAGGCCGCTTCCTTGGTCCCTCATCCACCGTACCGGAAGCTCACAATTTAAATCGAACTGAGGCGGCTGGTCAAGACCTTGGCCGACCTTGCTACGCGAGACGTCCTATGTTGACTCTCCGTCAGCTATTGTAACTTTATCAGTTAGGTCTTCACGACCTTATTCACAAGACGGTCAAAATGCTTCCCTAGCATTCTTGACATAAAACAGTCATTTACAAACAGTTCACAAATACAGTTTCTATAATGAACTCTCGTCTTTCACATTATTCCTCATCAATCCACATTACTTATTCCACATTCAATTTATATATGTACCCATTCTCATCCAATCACATCATTTTCCATCTCATCACATCAGATTCATTCACATCCCATATCATTCATTCACGTCTTGATTCACATGTCATCACATCTCATCCATTCACTCATATCGATGTCACATCCTTTCACATACACATTTGCATTCATTATTCCACCTACACATCCACATTCGTACATCCACATCCATACATCCAATTCCACATCCGCATTTATACATACACATCCACATCCACATCCATATCCATACACCCACATCCACATCCACATTCATACATCCACATCCACATCCACATCCACATCCACATCTATACACCCACATCCACATCCACATTCATACATCCACATCCACATCCACATCCACATTCATACATCCACATCCACATCCATATCCATACACCCACATCCACATCCACATTCATACATCCACATCTATACACCCACATCCACATCCACATCCACATCCACATCCACATCCATACATCCACATCCACATCCACATCCACATCTATACGCCCACATCCACATCCACATTCATACATCCACATCCACATTCATACATCCACATCCACATCCACATTCATACATCCACATCCACATTCATCCATCCATATCCACATTCCACATTCATACATCCACATCCACATCCATATCTACATCCATACATCCACATCCACGTCTACATTCATACATCCACATCCACATCCATATCCACATCCATATCTACATCCATACATCCACATCCACATCTACATTCATACATCTACATCCACATCCATACATCCACATCGACATCCATACATCTAGATCTATACATCCAGATCCACATCTACATCCATATCTAATTCTGCATCCATACATCCATATCCATATATCCATATTCACATTCACATTCACATTCTCATTGACAAACATCCTCATCCACATTCCATACATCCATTTCTACATTCACATTCATACCTTCATATCTATTCTTTTATAACACATCCATTCTCATCTTATCACAGCCCATACACATCTTATTACATCAGATACACTTCTTACCTCATCCCATACACATCTTATCACATCCTATCACATCCCATACGTATCTTATCTCATCCTATCACATCCCATATGTATCTTATCTCATCCTATCACATCCCATACTTTTAATTATTTCTCATAGATAAATAAATTTATCTAAAAATTTCATCTTTGAAATTAAATGAATTATCCTATAATTCTAATATGATAAGAAATTCTCTTTTCCCATCCAATCATGGAATCCCAATGTAATGGGAATTCCTCTTTTAACATTTAATTACTTCTCATAAATAAATTTATCTAAAAACTCATTTTTTGAATTTAAATGAATTATCTCATGATTCCAATATAATAGGAGATTCTCTTTTCCCATCCAATGATGGAATTCCAAATGTAATGGGAATTCCTCTTTTAACAATTAAACTTATCTAAGTAAAAGATAAATTGAATTAGATTATTCTCTTAAAATTCAAATAAAATCTCCATTAATTCCTTTGCAATAGGAATTACACTTTCCTTATTTCAATATTTGAATTCCAATATGGTGGGAATTCCTCTTTCATCATAAAAATTTATCTATACAAAAAGATAAATTTAACTAAAGTCTTTCTTTAAGTTTTTTTTTAACATAAATTATACATAATCTTAGCATTCCAATTTTGTTCTCTAAATTAATGGAATACATGGATTCCCAATGTCATGGGGATTACTCTTTTAACATAAAATTTAATTATTAGAAATTTCTCTTTAAAAAATACAATAATTATGCATAAACATAAAAAATAATTTCTCCATGATTACAATGAAAATCTTTCAATTAATCTAGGATGATAATTCCTAGAATATGGTAGGAAGTCCTCTTTTCATACTTTGAATGAAAATGTTTTATGTGTAAATTTTACAGAAATTTTACCATAGCTCCGCTGCTATTACTGATAAATCTCAATTTATTTTAAAAGAATGAACTTTAACATTATAGATATGATTAGAATGATCCCTAATTGGATCATTAACCCATTATGGATTGAATCATAAATTTTCAGGAAATAACTAACTTAAAAGCATTAAAAAAGCCATTAATTTGGCCTCCAATTAAACAAGCATAGAATTTATTCTTGGATTAGGGAAACGCTTCATGAGAAGCATCATTTGGATTGAGAATAGGTCATGGGAATGACCATTCTTTGAGTGAGGGAAAGAAATTACATAAAAACCATTAAAATTAAGCATAGATGAAAATTTATGCATTTCCTTACTACCATTCATCAATTAACTTCAATAGCATTAAAACACCATTCCAATTAAGCTTCTCAAGCTTGAAAGGGGTTGAGAAGAGAGAAACATTGAGAAATTATGGAAAAAGATCAAAATTCACACGTTACCTTACAAATTGCTTGATTCTTTGATCACGGTAGAGGCCCCCAACCAATCAATTGGTTTGGTATTCTGATGGAGCCACCAATGGAGATTGAAGAAAGAGGGAAGCTCCAATTTCTTCAATTTAGAGAGAATTTTAGAGAATAGTAAAAATTATCATTATTTCAGCATAATTCTGGCATAGTATAATTCTCCTATTTTTTTACAAAGGGCTCAAGTTCTATTTATAGGAGAGGGAGGCTCTAACCAAGACTAATTGATTTCTAGAATTTTCTAGATTCAGTTTGGTCGAATTTGGACCAGATTTGGACCTAGTTTGGTTCCTTTTTTATTCGGTTTGATCCAAGAAAGAGGAGAGATAAGAATATCACATTATTTTTTAGTTTAAAACTCATTCAAGCATGTGAAGTAAGAATCTCCTTGAAGGGACTCCCCTTCCTTACACATGTGTCAAAATAGAATCATTATACCCAAAATATCTCATTTTTTAGTAATACTCATAGTTTTTTACTAATAACCCTTGTACATAGTCAACTCTTCATCTTATGTGAGTATTTACTCATTTTTGGGAGGATTTTCTTTATTTCTTCCATTTATCTCTTCCACACATTTGGATGAATCTGATTGGCCCCTCAAAACCTTAATTTAAAATTTTCAGAAAATCTGGACCCCTAGGGTAAAGTCTCTTGAACAGATTATACTTGATTTCTAATGCACCTTCTGGAAATCTTTTTGAACTTTTGTTTCAGGGGAACTTATTTTAATAAGATGAGAAAATTTTCTATCCAAAAATATTCAAAATCTGAATAACCTCTCTCTAGAATATTTTCTCTCTCTAAGCCAAAACATGCAAAAACAAGATCTTTTATATTTCTGAAGAGGGGATTGATTACAAGGAAAGATACAAGACATCTTGAGAGGCTGGGGAGGAATCTTACACATGATGGTATTTACCTTATAGTTCCAAGGACCGTGACTACCCGTATATACTGAGGGTATAACTATAACTCTTTATTGTGGCAGATTATACGAGTAAATCTAAGATCTTGAAATTATAAGCTAAAATGCTATCCAAATGATGAATTCAAATGTGGTTGAAATGATTTTAAATTCTGGTTAAGAACTGATGAGTTGATTTGGATTCTGATTGAAAAACGAAGATTCCTGAATTTTGGTTGAAATGTAATAAACTAAGCAAAACGATAATGAGGATGAATGGGGCGAGTCCCTGTGATGATGTTGGTAGCTGGAATGACGTTAATGACTTCAGCAAATCACTATGAGATTAGTGGATTGTGCTGGAAGATTGTTGCTATTAACACTTGACCCAGTGGATCAAGTTAAGGGATGTCAAATTAAAAATATATATAATTGAAAATTTTCATGAAGGATTGTTCAGATAGAAATTTCATTCTAATGGACCATTATTGTGATAAGGATTTTAATGTTAAAATTTGAGTGAATTATTATCTGATGATGAGTTTTATATAAGGGATCTTTATCCCATGATTCTGTTCGGTTCACCGGACTATAAGAAATCCCAAAATCTGTTGGATCTTCAGGAAAAGAGTTTTCCTCTAATTTTGCGAGATGAGAACATCTCGCGTTTTTTAAATGGGGTAGGATGTAAGATTCCTCCCTTCGGCTTTTGAGGTGTGTAGGTGTAAAAACCTCCCCTTCTGATCTTATAATTATTCCTCTCTCTAAAATAAAAGAAAGATCCTGTTTTGGCCTAGAGAGAGAAAATATTCTAGAGAGAGCTTATTCAAATTTTAGATTCAAGCCTAAGGGTCTAGATTTTATGAAAATTTTAGATGAAGGTTCTGAGGGGCCAATTAGATTAATCCAAATGTAGGGAGGAGATAAATTGAAGAAATAAAGAAAATCCCCCCAAAAATGAGTAAATACTCACATAAGATGAAGAGTTGACTAAGGACAACGTTATTAGTTAAAAAAGAAGAGATATTTAGAGGAAATGATGCATTTTTGGACCTCAGTGTTGTGAAAAAATTCCCCTCATGAAGGAGGCACCTATTTCACATGTGTGATTGAGTTTTAAACTCACAAATAATGAGATATTTTCATCTCTCCTCTCTCCGGCATCAACTAGATCCAAAAAGTAAGCTAAACTGACCTGAAAATGGTCAAAAATTGACCAAACGGATCTGAAAAATTCTAGAATCAATTTTCTTGGTTAGAGGCTCACTTTTTCCTATAAATGAATCCTCCCCCTTTGTAAATGGTTAATAGTGTTTTATGCACTGTTACTCTACTCCTCCCGAGAGCCAAAAACAGTGAATTCATTGATAATTCATTTGTTTTTGACTGTTTCCTCTTCAAAAGAATTGGTGGCCACTCTTGTTGCAAACAAGAGTAGATCCCTCAAACCATCAAGCCAAAGGAAAGCTAACAAAACTCCTAGTAAGTTAAAAATTCTACTTTTTCTTATTCTATTTTAAGGTTTTCTGATTTTTGCTTTCTTTAAAATGAAAATGGATGTTATGCCTTGCTGGAAAGGCTTTCCCCCTTCTCTTAATTATTTATTTCAACCCTTCTTTATCCTAGATTTGTATTCAAATTGATGAAATTAAACTTTTCATATTGTTTACTCTAAATAAAGTGAAAATTGACTAGATTAGAATGATTTAAATCATCTTGGATAATTTCTAGTAAATTTTAGAGTGAAAAAATTGAAAAATGATCAGCCATACAAAGGAGGTTATGGTAAAATTTTCTTAAATTTGGTGAAATAAGTTTTATTTTTTTATTTTCATTAGAATTATTTTCTATGCATACAAAGATGCATATTGAGAATATTTTGATTATAAAAGTGTTACTTTCATCAAAATTGACTTTTATGCATAAATAGATGCATAAAAGAATTTTTTTTAATTATAAAAGTGTTACTTTCATTAAAATTGTATTTATGCATAAATAGATGCATAAAAGAAATTTTTTTATTATAATAGCATTACTTTCATCGATTTTGATTTTATGCATAGAAAGATGCACAAAGAAATTTATTTTTAATTCAAAAGAGTTATTCTCATAAATTTTGATTTTATGCATAGAAAGATGCATAAAGAAATTTATTTCTATTTCAAAAGAGTTATTCTCATCAATTTTGATTTTATGCATAGAAAGATGCATAAAGAAATTTATTTTTATTTCAAAAGAGTTATTCTCATTAGTATTGAATTTATGCATAGAAAGATGCATAAAGATTTATTTTTATTTTGAAAGTGTTATTCTCCTTAAAATTGAATTTATGCATAAATAGATACATAAGCAGATTTTTATAAAAGTGTTATTTCCCACTGAAGTTGTTCTTATGCATAAATAGATGTGTAAAGAATCTTTATATCAAAAATAAGAATTCTCTTACATTCTAAAAATAGATGTGATGATATGTGATACCAATCAGATAGATGGGAAAGAATGGATGGATAGATGTGATGAGAATAGAAGTGATGAGAATGAGAGCTAAATAGATGTGATGATATGTGATGCAAATCCGATAGATGGGAATGTATGGATGGATGGATGTGATGAGAATAGATGTGATGAGAATGAGAGGTAAATAGATGTAATGAGATGGGATGCGAATCAGATAGATGAAAATGTATGAATGGATGGATGTGATATGAATAGATGTGATAAGAATGAGAGGTAAATAGATGTGATGAGATGGGATGCGAATCAGATAGATGGGAAAGAATGGATGGATGGATGTGACAAGAATAGATGTTATGAGAATGAGAGGTAAATAGATGTGATGAGATGGGATGCAAATCAGATAGATGGGAAAGAATGGATGGATGGATGTGACAAGAATAGATGTGATGAGAATGAGAGGTAAATAGATATGATGTAAATCAGATAAATGTAAATGAATAGATGAGATGTGATGTCATGTGAATCAGGATATGAATAAATGATAAGGGATGTGAATGAATGTGATAACCTGTGAATCGGGATGTGAATGAATGATATAGGATGTGAATGAATGTGATAACCTGTGAATCGCGATGTGAATAAATGATATAGGATGTGAATGAATGTGATAGCATGTGAATAGGGATGTGAATGAATGATAAGGGATAAGAATAGAAGTGATGTGATGTGAATCGGGATGTGAATGAATGAGATGTGATGTGAAATGGATATGATAAGATGCAATGTAAACTGGATAGATGTTAGTATGTGAAGTGATGAGATGTATGGGTAGACCCAAGTGGATGGGATCCGATGAGGATAAATGAGAAAATAAGTGATGAGATAGAAAAAGATGTAATTAGATGAGAATGGGAATACTTATGAAATGAATGTGGATTGATGTGTGGGTAATGTGGATTGATGTGGATGGATGAGTGGATAATGTGGATTGATGTGAATGATGTGGATGGATGTATGGATGATGTGGATTGATGTGTGGATAATGTGGATTGATGTAGATGGATGTATGGATGATGTGGATTGATGTGGATGGATGTATGGAAGATGTGGATGGATGTGTGGATAATGTGGATTGATGTGGATGGATGTATGGATGATGTGGATTGATGTGTCGATCGATGTGTAGGTAATTTGGATTGATGTGGATGGATGAGTGGATAATGTGGATTGATGTGAATGATGTGGATGGATGTATGGATGATGTGGATTGATGTGTGGATAATGTGGATTGATGTGGATGGATGTATGGATAATGTGGATTGACGTGTGGATTGATGTGGATGGATGTATGGAAGATGTTGATGGATGTGTGGATAATGTGGATTGATGTGGATGGATGATATGGATGATATGGATTGATGTGGATGATGTGGATGGATGTATGGATGATGTGGATGCATGTATGGATGATGTGGATTGATGTGTGGATGATGCGATTGGATGTGATTTGATGTGGGAATGATGTGATGTGATAGGGATCGATAAAGAAAAAAAATTGTGGGAAGATGAGAAAAGATAGGGACTATGGTGAAAGGATGTGGAGTGATGAGAAAAGATGGAAATATTGTTGGAACTGTATTTGTATGTGAAATCTATTTTTAAATGATTGTTTTATGTCGAGAATGTTGGGGAAGCATTTTGATCGTCTTGTGAATGAGGTCGTGATGGAGACCTATCTATTAAAGTTGCAACTGCTGACGGAGAGTCAACGGAGGACATCTCCAATAGCAAGATCGGCCGAGGTCTTGACCAGCCTCGGTTCGATTTAAATGGTGAGCTTCCGGTACGGTGGATGAGAGACCAAGGAAGCGGCCTATGAGTGAAGCGCTAGGTGACCTGCGAAGGATCCTAGAGGGTGCTGACCATACGGTGCTCGGGCTCTGGGTTGCCGAAGATACCCACAAGTACGTCAAGGAAGATATTGGAACAAGCACTAAGAGTTGTTTTCTGATTTCGGGCATGGATCTGGTTGATTGACCTTGCTGGTCCTCAACGGATGAGTCCATGGATATTTTATATGGATCCCTTGGTTGATCTTGCTGATCTTCAACGGAGATTCCATTTTGATATGTGAATATATTGCCGGTTACTATGAGCTAGGAACTATCGAAAAGGCCCTTGAGAGTGGACAGGTGGTGAGCGTTCTGGTTGCCAATGATGCCATAGGTACACCGATGAAGGAATGATTGGAAATAAGGATTCAACCGGAGATTTTGACGATTATGATTAGTGACACAATGGTTTCATTAAAAGATTGTTTTTAGAAGATACTGATTTTGTGAAAAAGGCAATTTCATATCGGCCGGGTGGTGTGTAAGTGGTGTGACTAGTTTTAAGTTTGCATGAATTTTCGGCTAGGGGGCCTGGGAACTCTTTTCCCTATGGTACTCGGGACAAAACCTAACCAAATTCCTAATTGGATCCCATCACTACAGTGGTTGGGCGGTTGGCTAGGGCGGTTGTTTTGGTTGGATTCCTAAAATGAGACTAAATTTCTGTTGGTACAATAGATGAAGTAAATCCCGAATAAAAATTGTTCTATGGAAAAGAATCAACGCTTGTGCCTCTCAATGAGGAAAAAAGCGTTGGTCGCTATGATCCAAGTGCAATCTTTCCTTTGATCTGACTATGGGACTTTCGGGTTCGGTCAGATCAGTTCAGTTAGTTAAGGCTTTTGACTACGTTAGAGAAAAGTTATCCTGGAGGAATTGCCCGTGCTTTCCGGGCAAGGGAAGTTTTTCCGAGTTCGGTTTTAGAAGAACCGATGGATTAGTCTCTTGTCTTGATATTCGTGGGCGAGGCCCCGAATGTGAGACCCTGCCCCATGCAAGAAGTGCTACTTCCACTACTAGCACCCCAAATTCGTTGCGCAGTGGAGTCAAGGATCTTACAACACTCAACACACCATATAGAAAGATAAGAGTACACACCATATGAAAAGGTACTCAACCAAATACATACTAGGGTTCTCTATAGTGTCAGCCCAACTAAATGAGCTGGCACTATAACTATGCCAGTCTCTAGAATGGCTGTCAAATAGCCTGTCATCCCACTTACAACACTCAACACACCATATACAAAGATAAGAGTACACACCATATGAAAAGGTACTCAACCAAATACATACTAGGGTTCTCTATAGTGTCAGCCCAACTAAATGAGCTGGCACTATAACTATGCCAGTCTCTAGAATGGCTGTCAAACAGCCTGTCATCCCACTGGCCGCATATCACCCATGATCTCACCAACCATGCCAGTGGTGTAAGTGTGGGGCCTATCCCCCAGGCGGGTCATTAGTGTCCATCGCCTCACTAGATGAGCTCGATTGCAGGGGAGAAGAGAGCTTGAGCTCTTGCAAGCACACACACACTCCTGCATAAACTGACTCACCAACCTAATAGCATAGCTCAAATCTAGCCTGGTGATCATCATGTAGATCAAGCTTCCTACTATGCACACCTATACATAGTAGGATCCTCCAAAATCTCTCTTGAATTTGCACTCAACTTGCCATTCTGATCCAATGGCACTGAGATAGGCTTACATCCTGTCATACCATACTTGGACAACATGTCCAAGCTATACTATCTCTGTAGTAATCCAATACCATGTGGTGACCTAATCAACTCAATGCCCAAGAAATATCTGAGCTCCCGCAGATCCTTCATCTCAAACTTCTATCTAAGCAAGATCTTTACATCAAAGATCTCTGCATCATGGTCCCCCGTAATGTTGATCAGGTCATCTACATAGATGACAACAAGCACAACCCCTCTATCACTGTGTCTCACATATAGTGAGAAATCTGCATTGACTAAATGAAAGCCAATAGTGACAAGATATTCAAAAATCTTTTCAAACCATGCTCTTGGTGCTTGTTTTAAGCCATACAAGGCTTTCTTCAATCTGCAAACATACTCGGGGTGACTCACATCCTCATAACCAGGTGGCTGCAACATATACACCTCTTAAGTCAATATTAAATAAAATGGAAAAAATCCCTCAAAATGGGAATGTATTTAAAAAATTTGTTTTGGCCATAACTTGAACATGCAAACTCCAAATTTGTCGGACAAAGTAGATCTAGATTCTACTTTTCAAGCTCTTTCCAATGATATGTCACATGAATATGTTTTGACAAACTTTTGGATGAGTTTACCATACCCCCCACTTTTTTAATGGGAATGGGATTTTTCCCACTTTATCTAATATTGACTTTCTTCCTACAAATCCCTATGCAAGAATGCATTCTTTACATCCATCTGATGTCAAGACCATTGCTTTGATGTAGCCACTGCTATCACAACTCTCACTGTTGGCATCTTGGCAACTGGGCTAAAGTTTCCTCATAAATCAATGCCATATGTCTGCGCATATCCTTTGGCTACCAATCTAGCCTTGTACCTACTTATGCTTCCATCACTATTATGTTTTACTTTGTACACCCACTTGCATCCAATGGCTTTCTTGCCTTCAAGCAATTGCACTAAATCCAAAGTCTCATTTCCATATAGTGCATCCATCTCCTCATCCATAGCTTTCTCCCAACACACATTTCCAACAGCCTCATCAATGCATGTGGGCTCTACAACCTATACAACTTTTGCCATGTATGCATAGTGATGTGCCACATAACCATCATAGGTAAACTTCTTTTCTTAATTATCATAAAAATTCTTCTTTTTAACTAAATATCATACCTATATTTTTTTTGAATAAACTTGAAATCCCTCTTTTTCTCATTTTAATGAGTGAAATCCAATTATCATGGAAATTCCTAAGATCTATTTAAAATTCTTCTTAAAAATTACATAAAAATATCCATTAAGCTAAAAATTTCACTTTTCTCATTTAAATATTTAAATTCCAATATGGTGGGAATTCTTCTTTTGTCATTTAAACTTATCTATGTAAAAAGATACATTTAACTAAATTTTCTCTTAAAATTTAAATAAAAATCTCTATTAATTCCTTTACACTAGGAATTACACTTTCCTCATTTAAATATTTGAATTCCAATATGGTGGGAATTCCTCTTTCATCATTTAAACTTATCTATGCAAAAAGATAAATTTAACTAAATTTTCTCTTAAAGTTTAAATAAAAATCTCCATTAATTTCTTTACACTAGGAATTACACTTTTCTCATTTAAATATTTGAATTCCAATATGGTAGGAATTCCTCTTTCATCATTTAAACTTATCTATACAAAAAGAAAAATTTAACTAGGTTCCTTCTTTAATTTTTAAATAATATATACATTATTTTAGCATCACAATTTTTCTCTTACTTCATTGGAATACATGGATTTCCATTGTCATGGGGATTACTCTTTTAACATAAAAATGGATTACTAGAAATTCCTCTTTTTCCTAATTAACTATTTATGCATAAACATAAAAATCAAAATTTTCATGATTATAATGAGAATCATTCAATTAATCTAAGATGATTAATCCTAGAATATGGTAGGAAGTCCTCTTTTCATATTATGAATGAAAATGATTAAAGTGTTAATTTTTCATAAATTTTACCATAGCTCCACTGCTATTACTGATAATTATCAATAATTTGAAAGCATAAAGTTTAGTAATATCCCTATGATTACAATAACCATTAACTGGATCAATATCCAATTATGGACTTGATTCTTAATTTTTCCATAAATTAAATAGCAAAGGCCCCCAACCAATTAATTGGTTTGGTATGTTGATGAAGTCTCCAAGGAAGATTGAAGAGAGAGAAAAGCTCCAATCTCTTCAAGTTGTAGAGGATAATAGAAAATAAGCTTGTCCTAGAGTAATACCGGTATAGTTTAGCTCACAGATGAGAATACAAAAGAATGAGGGTCTATTTATAGGTGAGGGAGGCCACTAACTGAGTCCAACTAAGTTCTAGAATTTTCCAGCTTCAGTTTGGCTGAATTTGGATAAGTTTTGGACCAGTTTGGCTCCCTTTTTTATTTGGTTTGATCTAGGAGAGAGGAGAGATAAAAATATCCTATTAGTTTTGAGTTTAAAACTCATCCATACATGTGAAATAGGCGCCTCCTTGAAGGGCCCCCTTCTCCTTACCAATGTGTCAAAAATGAATGATTACTCCAAAATATTTTATTTTTTATTAATACTTCATAATTTTTAACTAATAAATCTAGTACTTAGTCAACTCTTCATCTTATGTGGGCATTTACTCATTTTTGGGTATTTTCTTTTACTCTTTGGATTTATCTTACCCCAACACTTGGATTAATCTTATTGGTCCATAGGAACCTTAATCCAAAATTTAAAAAAAAATCTTGACCCTTAGGCTAAGGTCTTCTAAATCATTTTCAATTAATTCCAATTGCACCTTAGAAAATCTATTTGGATTTTTTGTTTCAAGGAAACATTTTTTTTGATATTTGTAGAAATTATTTATCCAAAAATATCCCAATATTGATTTATCACTCTCTAAAAAATTTTATCTCACTAGGCCAAACAAGGAAAAATAATATTTTCTTGTATTCAAAAACATAGAATGATTACAAGGGATTGAAGTAGAGGCTTATTTGTTATTCAGGCTCAGGAGGGAATTTACATCCTTTCCCACATGAAAAAGGCGAGATGTCCTCATCTCGCAAAGTGGGAGTAATCCTTCGCCAACTCCCCTTTTTTTTCCCAGGTGGCGTCTTCTAGAGGGAAGAACTTCCACTTTACTAAGAATTCTCTGAGAACACTGCTCCTTGAGAATCTTCTCCCAAACGTCAAGGATTTCCTCAGGTTGGAGTACCATCTAGCCTTGAGTCGGAGAGATCAATTGTTCATCATCATCAAGCATGTGACTCGGTCTAGGTACATACTTCTTAAGCAAACTAACATGGAATACATCATGTACCTTGAGATGGGGAGGCAGAAGAAGTTTGTAGGCTAGATCGCCCACTTTCTTTATGACAGCATACGGCCCACAGTATCTGGGAGAGAGCTTCTTGTACTTCCATAAGGATAAGGAACTTCTTTTTGGTCATACTCGAATGAAGACCATATCTGACTCTTCAAACTCTCTCTCTGACCTCTTTTTGTCTGCATAATGCTTTTGTCTGTCTTGGGCTACCTTAATATCTTTACGGATTGATTGCACCTGCTGGTCCATGTCCTTAACCATTTTTCTAGACATTTCAACTCTAATCAATGGGTTAGACCAAGTCAATGGTGTAAGGCAATCTTGTCCATACAAAGCTTTGAAAGGACTCATCCCAATGCTCTGATGATAAGAAGCATTGTAAGCAAATTCGACCAGATATAGATGACAACCACTTCTTGGATTCCCTGCTGGTGGCAGCATGACCAAAGGATATCTTCTATTACCTGATTCACCCTTTTTGTTTGGCCATTAGTTTCGGGGTGATAGGCTATGCTGAGATCCAAGAAAGTTCCTATTGCTTCAAAGAATGCAGTCCAGAATCTCGATGTGAATTTCGGATCTCTGTCACTTACTATCCTCCTGGGTAAACCATGCAATCTCAAGATCTCCTTAAGGAAAACTTTGGCAACATCCACTGCAGAGTATGTTTCTTTCACTGCTGGAAATCAGATGGGCAACTTTGGTTAGCCTATCAACTACCACAAAAATGGAGTTGTAACCTGAGTGCACTGAAGGTAATCGAGTGACAAAGTCCATACTGATGCATTCCCACTTCATCTGTGGAATGTCTAGAGGCTACAGTTTCCCTGGTATCTTAACTCTCTCTGCCTTGACTCTTTGGCACATCAAGCATTTTCACACATGATCAAGTACATCCTTTTTGAGTCCTTTGGCCAGAAGAAGCTTTTCTTCACAAACATATAGGTTTTTATAAACCCTGGATATCCAGCTATCAGGCTATCATGGGCTTCTCTCATAATTCTTCCCTTTATTCCCTCATCATTGGGGATACATAGCCAATTATTATAATACATGCATCCTTCATTCGTTTTGTATCCAAGAACTTGACTCATTTCTTGAGGAGTCTTACTTTCCTGCATCATCAGAAGGGTAGCAATAGGGGCAAAGAATTGGTCTTTGCAAGATTTTCTCCTTTTGCTTCATTGATCAATGGATTTGACACCACTGTTATTGCAAGTGTAAGATTCCTCCCTCCAACTTCTGAGGTGTACAGGTGTAAGAACCTCTCCTTCTGATCTTGTAATTATTCCCCTCTTTGAAATAAGAGAAAGATTTTGTTTTCAACTTGATCAGATCCAGTCTAAAAACATTTGATCAATGTTGTAAAGAAGCAATACGTTTAGATGACAACATGATGGAAGATGATCATGATACGAGATGTTTGTTCCTTTTCTAAACCAAGTGAAACAATGGTTAAAGAATGATCGATCTCAAAACTATCATTCCTCGAATTCTATGCAACCTTTCTTTAAAAGCTTTCAATCGACATCTCTAAGAGAGGATGAGATCCTTCAAAACCAAACATCCTTAATGCCTCTCCAAGTGATGAGAAAAGTACCTTATGTTAAGTGCAATCACTACGGCCATTCCAATCCCCATTGTGCATACAAGGTGCCTCGTTTTCTGTACTACATATATTGCAAAACCTTTGGTCATGATAGTACCCAATGTCCCAATTCATCAACAATTGACTCAAAACCTCCATCTTCCGTGCGCCAAATAGAAACAGTCCAAAGGGTAAAAACCACTCAAGAAGCAGTTAAGCAAACACTTCAGTGTTTCTATTATCGTGGACCACACAAGGTGACAAATTGCATAGTCTTCTATGCCCACAATCACTGACACTTTGCAACCCCTGTGTAAACGTTGTGGCATCGACCACATGTTCCAAGATTGCCCAAGGCGAGTTGCTTACAACTTGTCTCACAGAATACAACCCTAAATAGTATTAAAAACCAACAATTGTCCACAATACCCTTGAATGTGCTTATGCAATTGCAAGCCAAGGCATGAGAAAAAGTAAAAAATAATACAAAAGAAATACTTCGAAATGGGTAGAAGATCATGCTTTACAACAAAAACCAAAAGAGCAAGCAAAACCTTCTAAACCCAAGAAAAGCAAGCAACAACAAGATATCCAAACCAAAGCTGAAATTAAGGACATGGATAAAGAGCCTGCAAAGGACAGAACCCCAAAAGAGCCAAAAGCGACACATGATGCAGAAGCATCCACCTCAAGGGCTACCACAAAAACCACAAAACCCTTATGTGCAACACATGATACAAAAGCCCAACAGAAAATTCAATCTCGTTGCATGGGCAAACATAATGAAAACCCAACAATCCAAAGAAAGTCAAAAGATGAAACAAGTTCTAGTACGTCACTTAATGAGGATAGAACAAGTTTGGATTCAAACTCAATGCACTTAATAGACCAATTAAGAGAGTAGACCCACCCAACCACCCCAAATTGAAAATCATGATCACATGACATATGAGTAATGCAAAAAACAAGCTCGGGAGAGCATGCTTAGCATGGTTGATTGGCTCACAGGATCACTAGTTGTAATTGAACCTCATAAAGCCAATCCTAAAAATCAACCAAAATATAAAACCCAAAGGAGTACCTCTTCCCCTTTCAGGATGAAGACATACTCTCTACAGAAGAGTCATTAGAAACAGACATACTCTCTACAGAAGAGTCATTAGAAACAGACTGCACGAATTATGCGGTCACAAAATCACAAGAGGAATTTGATGAATCCCTTACGAAACTAAAGAAGTCTCTCAAAATCTCATTGGGAGAGGAATGCTCTTATCTCATGATGAAGCTAGCATAACATCAATACTTGCCCCTTTAATGGTGGCTAAACATGAGTTATACCAAGACATAAAGAGCAACATAGGACACGACTATGAGTATTTGCAAGTTTCTAAATAGAACTCAGTCAGAATTGTCAAAGGACCAAGTGTGTCATTGTACACTTTGGGTACTCTTGAAAAAGGTGAGAGACAAAAAGAGGATGAAAGTGAATGGGAATATGAAACCGAAACGGGATCTCAAGCTAAAACACAAACTGAAACATCCATGGTTCCTCTTGAAGATTCTATTATGGTATGGTTAGATTTTCCTACAGGCAATGATGTTAAGTGCAAATGCGCATTGATTAGCCCTCGAGCTAGTCATAACATCATGACAATAGACACTTGGATGTCATTTGGACAACCTAAACTCATCCCTAAAGACAATGGTCTTGTAAGAGCAGCCAATGGTCAAAACACTGAAGTTCCAGGTTATTTTAGCTATGCTACTCAAACAATAGGTGGAGATGTGAAATTTAGATTCCATGTTATCATAGATCCCCTTGAGTATGATGTTGTACTTAGTGGAACTTAGATACATAACTCGTTATATTCACTTGATGAATCCATGCAAACAGTCACCTTGAACACTCCTTTAGGCATTGTGAAATTTCTCTTACGGGAGAAAGAGACCTCGGAGGAACTAGAACTTCCAACATATCTTACTAAGAATATCCCAAGAATTATGGATGGATTAAATCTTTCCAATAAAATCATCACAGTCCAAGCACAACTTTATCCAACATGAGAACACAATCTAATGACTCCGAGTTATGGGATTTATTACGTCAACCAACACTCACGACACATCTTGAAAGAATTTCATTCACACAAGACTTGAACATGCCATGTTTGGATACTTTGAACATATAATGTATATTGAAACTAACCCCCTTACTTTCAAGTTTTTTACGGTTGAGTATGTGTTGGAAGCAGATTTGATTTTGGGAAATAAATGGATTGTTGTTTTCCAAGCACCACTGTGCTGTACAAGTGATATGATCATCATGATGATCAACGGCACAAAGTTGATAATACCATACTGCAAGGAAGAGGATCCAACCCTA
Organism: Cibotium barometz; assembly: GCF_041138505.1. Taxonomy (NCBI): domain Eukaryota; kingdom Viridiplantae; phylum Streptophyta; class Polypodiopsida; order Cyatheales; family Cibotiaceae; genus Cibotium; species Cibotium barometz. Next base: position 21,221,640 of record NC_141057.1, on the reverse strand, counting down.
ACGGATTTCTATGATGCTAAATAAAAAAAGTTACAAGCGTCTTCCAGAAAAACCCCTCTACACAATGACCTACCATTTACATCAATGACCAACTTCGATAAAGCATCTACTTCTTCAACCCCATCCTCACCAACAAAGTCTAATGCCACAATCTCGCAATCCCCTTCCATTCCTAAAGAAGTTCCCCATGCGCAACTATCTAACAAAGAACTCAAAGGCAAATCCTTGAAGCCTATGCCTCTTCATTGACAAACCTCACCAAAGAAGACAACCACATGCTGAAAAGCCTCATCATTGAATACCTCTCCACAAGAGACTCTAGCCTCATCATTGTCAACAATGCACATGAGTCCCAAATTTATAACCTTAGCACCAACCAAAATCAAGGAGAGCCCCAAACCTTCCACTTCAACCAAAAATAAAAATACATTAAGACAACCATAACCACATAGAAACGTGTTTTTGGACTGAGAAACTCCGAAACCCCAAAACGACCGAAACACCGCAAACACGTTTCAAAAACGATTTTTTTTTTCGTTTCTAAAAAAAATAAATTATCTTTTTTAAAAAAAATCTAAGTGTTTTTTTTAATGTTGGACTCTCTCTCTCTCTCTCTCTCTCTCTCTCTCTCTCTCTCTCTCTCTGCAATCACCTCTTCTTGCATGTTGTCTCTTACACCCAATCTGTAGTCACCTCTTCTTATTCTCCTTCTCCTCCTGCTCCTCTCTCCCCTAATTTCTCACAAATTTTTCAATATTCCTAATTTCCTAAATTCTCAATTGCCCAATTTCTCACATCACAATTTCACAACTCTCCAATTGTCCAATTGTGACCACAATTGTCTAAGTTTTTACCATATTTTAAGTGCCTAAATAGTACTAGGTAGGCCTACAAATATTTCTACAAACTACAAGTTCTAAATCATTTTATTGTATTTATATAGAAAAAACTATGGAGCCTCCGCGTTCCTTAGCCGAAAGACGAAACGTTTTGTCCTGAAACCTAAAAAATCCCAAAACGTCAAAAACCTCGAAATGTTTCTAGTGACTATGAAGACAACAAAATCAAGGTATCTTAATGGTATAAAAATGTAGGTGGATAAGAAGTTACTTGTTGCTAAAGACTACTACGAAAATACCAATCAAATTTGGTTGCCTCGACAGTCAAAACCTCTTCCTCAACATAGCACTCAAAGGTCAAGAAAAAAGAAAAATACTCCAGGGTGGTTGCAAGATCAGGGTGCCAGTTTTGTCCACTCATGCACTATGTAAACAGTAAAAAAACAGGCATTTGTTTACCTTTAGTGGCTTATCTCTCCTAGTAAATGAAGGAATTTCGTTTCAAGTTCTTTTGTTGGAACATCATATTCAAAGTTGAAAATATAGTTGCATAATTTGATTAAGCATTAGATAGTCAAAAGTCCTCATTTTCTTAGGTACAAAGTCAATGTATATATCCTATCCCAAATTTGAATTGATTCCATAAAATGCTAATATCTTTTACATATAAACTCATATGAGATTCCCACTTTGTACCTTAGATCTTCACATAATATAGAGCTTAACTTGATTTTTTGAGAAAATTTTAAGATATTTGTCTATTTTCTTTAAATATTTCAAGGTCTTTAAAGTGTTATAATATACGCCACTTTTTGTATCCACAATAGCTACCACTTAAAATCCTCAATCTTGTAGATCAAAAGAGTGGGTAGATACTGAGACATTAGTAGAATGTGGTGGTTTAGTAAAAATTGCAAATCCAATGGTTGGATTTTTAATGATCTCTTTTTCAAAATTCTTCCAGACTATCAGAAGGCCTGCAAATATTAATAATCTAATTACTAAAATTACATTTTTTATGTGAATCATCTAAAACCTATAGGGACTAGTGTACTTGTAATGGTGCATCTATGGCAAAATAAATTGGATCACTCTAAGTATGGAAAGATCATTTGTTTATCATTTCATCATATTTTTGATTAATTTTGATTAATTAGACTAATTTATATTAATTTAAGTTATAGTGGGTTAATTTAAGGACAAGCGTATTTTCTATTATTTGTTTGATCTCATTTTAAGTACCTTACCCCCCAAAATTTGCTCTCCAAGCATTGTCCCAGTCCAGCGTAAACTGGATAAAACTGGACACCCTGATCTTGCAACAACCACCCTCCACAACACCGTCCACAAAAGCCTATTTCATTTTCTATTCGAGTTCAACCTCAATTCTATATGTTTCTTATGCAACATCTCGTATGAAAGCCTCTCATCTTCCTTTTAATCTTCTTTTTCCTTCCTCTTGATCTCCTTCATTATCGCTTTATTCTCTATGAGTACAGCTTGTCCTTCTTGCATTTTTGCAGCAACAGCTAGCGTTGGTTGCTCTCTATGGAGTGCCAATTGCATTTGCTCTTTTGATTCTAGTTCTGGGAGAGGCCTCTGAGCCACATGATTTAGTACCTATGTCAAAGGCATGTATATGGATTTTTACTACTGGAGGTGGGAGCTACAGAGCCTCACGTATTGATTCTTATGTGACCAATACTTGCTCAGTGGTGCCATCTACTTTTATCCTTGTCCCCCTCTTGGTGACTTTGTCGTATGTCTTTATATCCTCTGCACATAGTTCTGTGTCTATGTTCCGAGGGAGAACCTATGCCATCCTCCCAAGGCCCACCTTCTTCAGCTTGTCTTTAACTTCTGCCTCTTCTAGAATCTGGAGGCACTCCGGGCTATGGTACTACAAAGCCACCTTTCCATGGGCCATGTGGATCTCTTTGCTGATGATGGGAGCATGGAAAGCCTAGGCATATAGACCGAGGTAGTTCATCTACGGGCCCCGTGTTGGTCATTTCTTTTAGCTCACCAGGGATCCCATTGCATTGGCTTGTGTCATCGCGGAGGTCTCTGCGACTTCTAAGTCTGAGGTTGACATCTATACATGGAAAAAAAGACTAATCCATAAACTGGTGGGATATGTGCCATGTCTTGTTGTCTTTTTTCTCTTCTTTTTTTTTTATGGTAAGAAGTTTAATTTTAATGGAGTGTATTAGTGGTGTTAGAAATTAACGGAGTATGTTAGCTGTGATATGATAGGGTCAAATTAAGTACCGTGAAAATGCAGGCCCTTGAGGGATAATCCCATGAAACAAGGTAAACCATTGAGATCTAGTTCTGTGAGTTGGATTTCCGTGAGTTGGAAACCTGTGAGTTGGATTTCTGTGAGTTGAAAATCCATGAGTTGTATTTCCATGAGGTGGATTTCCGTGAGTTAGAAATCTACGAGTTGGATTTTCGTGAGGTTAAAATCCATGAGTTAGCTTTCCATGAGATGGAAATTCATGAGTTGGATTTCTGAGGTGGAAATTCGTGAGTTGGAAACAAGTGAGCTGCATTTCCGTGACTTGAAAACTTGCGAGTTGAAAATCCGTGAGTTGGATTTTCGTGAGTTTACAAGGTTTTTGGCGGTAGCCATGAGTTTGTAGGGTTTTTTGACCATGAAGTATTAAGGTTTTGTTTTTTATAAATTTGATAAATGCATTACTGGATTAGATCCCGGAGTGGAGTTTCGTGCAAGGATAGTTTTTAACGCGATCATGAGAACGCAATCGCCATCAGGAAGAGGAGAATGTTAACCCATTCTCATATGGGGTTAACAAGAGCTACTACCATTATCTTACATCAAGAAGTCAAGGTAGATACACCAAAAGTTCATACATTCAAGATCTGAAGCAATAATGTTCAAAGCTACAACTTGGATAAACGCCCGTAATGGTCTAATGGAATACTTAAGGCGATTCCAACTTTAATAGCATGTGGTAGCATGCAAAATGAAGTCCCAAGTGATGCACTTCATAGATATATAATGAGAGTAGTCATTATAATAGCATTAGGCCTCTTATGAGCCTAAAGCGCCCGATCAACCATAGTTTAAGTAAGTGTGAACACTTATGGCCATGTATATAAGTGAATTTTCCTCATAGTACAACATACTCTCCCATGGTGCAATTGAGTCTTTCTCTTGCTAATCTCTCCCTAATGCATGCTAGTGAGTGTGTGAGTAAAGTGAGGTGAGAGGAGGGACAAGTACACGTGTAACACGACAATATGACAACGCTTGCGAGCATGGTGGAAGTACTTCTCAAGGAGGAAGAAGTTGTAGAGCTTGGAGACCTCAAGGGTTACAAGCTTGACCATTGAAAAGTTCCTCATGATAGTTACAGTTCACTAGGTAATCTCTTGTTGGATGTGGGGTTAGGACAAACCATAACAATGTTCCAAATGAGAAGAGAAGAAAATTGGACCCAAAGGATGAGAAGTGCATATTCATTGATTATACATACGATAGAAAAGCTTACAAATGTTACAATCCAGAAACTAAATAGGTGCTCATTTCTAGAGATGTGGTGTTTGATGAGTTGGCAAGTTGGTACAAAAACAAAGATGATGTTATGGTGGATGACATAGATGCAGATGTGTATGTGAACTTGCAAAAAGAGAGTACTATTTCATTATTTGAGCCAAGTGAAACATGGAGTGGAAGTGATAATGTAAGTCCATGGTCAAGAAGGTTGAGACATGGTAGTGTGAGCACAAGTGAAATTGTTGTTGACAAAGGCAAAAAGAAGGTTAAAGGAATTGGTATAACAAGTTATGAGTCATCTAGCTCAAAAATCTTAGATGAACAGCTTGGCATCCCAACCTTACGTACTCTAGATGTAAGGCAAGAGAGATGTTCCTCCACGTGCTAGAGCACAGGGCATACAAAGTGATCCATACGTTTTGAGAAGGTCACAAAGGATTAGGTATCGAGTGAAGAGATTGACATATAATAAGTATACAATGCATTATGCATACATGACATCAATGATAAAGCATATGGAACCATCATGTTTTGGAGAAGCTATTGGAAAGGATGTATGGGAGAAAGAAATGGATGCCTTAGTACACAATGATACATGGAACTTGGTTGCATTACGAAGTGGAAAGAATGTCATTAAATGTAAATGGGTTTATAAAGTGAAATATAAGGTATATGGATCAATAGAAAGGCATAAAGCAAGGCTCGTTTTTACAAAGAGATATGCAGAGACACATGGTTTGGATTATGGTGAGACATTTAACCCTATGGCTAAAATGGGAACAGTGAGATTTGTGATTGCATTGGCTACATCAAATGGTTGGAAAATACATCAAATGGATATTAAGAATGCATTTCTAAATTATGAATTACAAGAAGTGTTCATTGAAAACCCAGATGATTATGTGCATCCCAAATATCCTACACATGTATGTAAGTTGAGAAGGCCTTGTATGGATTGAAGCAAGCACCATGTGCTTGGATAGACAAGAGAAGAAGGTATCTCATTAGCATTGGTTTTCATGTGGGAACATCAAATTCATCACTATATGCAAAGAAGACATCACATGCTATTGTGATGATTGTTATCTATGTAGATAACTTGATTGTGATAGGTGATTCAAGCAAGGATATTGCTGAAGTGAAAGCTTCATTATGTGGTGAATTCAATATGAAAGACAGGAGAATTGAGATGCTTTCTTGGCATTGAAGTGGTGAAAAAAAGAAAGGCATTTGGTTAGTTCAAAGACAATATGCATTGAACATACTAGCAAAGTGTGGCATGAGTTGTAAGCGAGTGAGCACACCATTGGAGAAATATGTGAAGTTAAAGGCTGATTGTGGTGAATAGATTGAGGATGTGACAATGTATACAAAGATGGTTGATAATTTGCTATACATGGCTATCACTAGACCGGATTTATTCTATGCGGTTGGACTTGTGAGTCAGTTTATGCAAAGTATGGCATGACAAGTTGTAAGAAAGTGAGCAAACCATTGGAGAAATATGTGAAGTTAAAGGTTTATTGTGGTGAATAGATTGAGGATGTGACAATGTATACAAAGATGGTTGATAGTTTGATATACATGGCTATCACTAGACCGGATTTATTCTATGCAGTTGGGCTTGTGAGTCAGCTTATGCAAATCCCAAGGAAACCAGATTTGGATATAGTGAGAAAAATATTGCGATATGTGAAAGCTACAACACATTATGGACTCCATGAGTATGACAACGCTATGGATGTTCATGGATATACATATGCAGATTGGACAGGTAGTTCTTATGATAGAAGATCTACTAGTGGCTATGCTTTCACATTGAGAAGTGCAGTGGTGAGTTGGAGTAACAAAAAACAACCCACAATTGCTTTATCTAACACAAAGAGGCAGAGTATAAAGGATCAGCTATGGCTGCATATGAAGTGGTATGGCTAAAAACGTTACTCTGAGATTTGGGAAAACAATGTGATGGGAAAGTTGTCATACATTGTGACAACATAAGCAGCATACAGTTTGCAAGCAATCTGGTCTATCATGCGAGGACCAAACACATTGAGGTCCACTCTCACTTCATCAGGGAGAAAGTGATGGATGGACAGATATAGTCGACATATGTAAAGACTGAAGAGCAGGCTACAGATATCTTTACCAAACCACTTGGTAAAGAGAAGTTTGGATACTTTAGAGACAGACTTGGAGTACATGAGATAGATATGGTGAGATTGAGATGGAGTGTTGAGAATGCAAGCTCATCGAGATCTGGTGGATAGTGGTAGCATGTGGACACTAGTCTAGCAGCGTGTGTGGAGAATAATGGCTGCATCCAGCTTGCCAAGTGTGTGGACATTAGATGTAGGTTATTTCGGTGTGAACTGTTGTGTGCTGTGTTTTGTGGTGTGCGATAAAGGAAAGCTATGGAGCTTCTCTATCATGTAGATGTTAATGGTTTGAGATAATGAGAGCTAATTAGAGTTTGTCTCTCTATACTTGTGTCTATTTCATCTCTCTATACTTGAGTGCTAAATGTACATTTTATTATTGCTACTTTTAGTGGTACCTGACTTTTCTACTGGTTCTTTTGATGCTAACTAATAGTACTATCAATACTAGCACTGTTTTAAATGCTAACTACAAAACCATTACTGATTTTAGTGCTAAGTAGATTTACCATTGCTACTTTGATGCTAAACTAGCAGTGCATGTATTACCTTAACTGCTAACTAGTAGTAAGTATTACCTTAACTACTAACTAGCAGTGGCTACTTCAGTGCTGGTGGCTAGCACTGTAAGTATTGCCTTAACTGCTAACTACCATTACTATTAGCATTGTAAGTATTGCCTTAACTACTAACTACCATTACTATTAGCACTTTTAGTGGTTGCTAGTAGTACTAGAACTACTAGTACTACTTTCAATATTAACTCATAGTACTCACAATACTTTTGATGCTTACTAGCACTAATAGGATTGCTTTCAATGCTAACTAGGAGTACCATTGCTAACTAGCACTTCTAGTAGTATAAGCATTACTAAGCATTACTAGGACCACTTACTCTTCTACCAATTAATACTAATACTACTTACTAGAGCCACTTACTCTTCTATTAATTAGCATTAATTTACTACTTACTAGCATTGCTTGCTAAAACTACCTAATATCACTGCTAGACCTTCTTAATACCTTTTTTAGTAGTGCTTTACTAGCACTAGTGCCATTAAATAAATCATATAGATTATTTTATGATTAATTAATAATAGTGCTTTACTAGCACTATTAGCATTAGGTATATCCACATTACTATCACTACTTAGTGCTAGTAGTGCTTTACTAGAACTTCTATCATTACGTCAATCATATAGATTATTTTATGATTGATTTTTTTAGTTTGATACCATTGCAAGCTGAACATTTTCAATAGTTCAAAGTTTATTATCTGGAGCTTAAAATTCAACTCCAAGCATTTGAGTCTCTGAATCCCTACTTTGTCTAAAAACTAAAGGGAAGCTACACATGTTATGGTACTACACATGTGGAGATGTGCTTTCTCTCAAGGATTCATTCAATCAAATTCACCATCACAATTCTAGCCTCTATAAAGAATTTGCAAATGCAGTTGTCAAATATGTACAGGTATAGAAGCAATGCATAGGTGCACATGTTTCTAGCATACACATAAGAGTGTTACTAGACTTTGTGAATCAGTCATATGCCTGAAAAGTGTAAGAGATACCTACCATAATTGGAAATGTATTTTTGGATACCTATGATTCACAAAAAGGATTTCAATGAAACTATCTGAAGGTATGGAGACAAGAAGTGACAAAAATGGTAAGATGAAAAAAAGAAATGACCTAACATTCAAAGAGATACAATGTAGTGAGCTACTTCAATTGCTAAAGAATGACCTTCAAAAATTCATTATGCACAACTTTGTCTTTAGTAGATGGTAGGCTGAATAATTCAAATAGTGTATTCTGATTCAATCCATGCACTAACATTCTAGCCAATTCACAATACTTGTCCACATCACATATTATTGTATGGGAAAGGAAAATTAATAAGACAGTTCACTTCTTCATATGAGATGATAAAATATGTGACACACTCTTTGTGAAGCATTATTTCATGTAGCATCACCAATGGTTGAGGGTAGGGAATTAGGTTTTTTTAGATGAGACTACCTCTCAACTCAAGGACAAGAAACCCTTCTATTTTATTGTAAGATATACTGGGATCATGGGCTTTTTTATAACATGGAACTTCTTTGGCTTTGGCCATGGCAAAGAAGAGCACAATGGGGCTCAGGCAATTGTGAAGATAACTTTGACACATGAGCAGCTGAAGGTCAAAGAATCTACATTACAATGCATAGTAGAAATGATAGATTTTCTTAAAGCTAACAATTTTCATGGAGCTCTTACTTTCTACCCATCCAAGTATATGAATATTTCTTGTGTTTTTTAGGAGATCAAGGAAGGAGATGTCGATAGGGAGACAAAGTGGAACTAAAAATCTATCCCCAAGGTGCACTCCCTGCATTCTGTTCATGGGCATTCACCACATGATAGCTATGCACTAGCATTGAGATGGATATTATGAAATTGTAATGCTTCTAAGTAAGGGTTGTGGATAAGATGCATCAATAAAACACGTGCCAAGCTGGGACTATCACATTTTTGGTCCCTACAGATGATGTAATTAGTTATGAAGAGGCCATAGAAGCACCTGCATATACTGGTCACATCATGATACACTATCTAGTGCACTTTGCCTAGGAAGTAATTTTGTAGTCAATACCGTGAATGTGCAGAATTCTACCTATAACAACTCTCGGAGGATTCACCTCTAATAAATTTTATGTATCACGTGCATTCAAGGGGTATTTAAAAAACCCCTTACACTTACATACTTTTATGAATTAAATGACCCATTTTTCTTCATAAAATTACGATTTTTTTAAAAATTGGTTTAAAAACCCCTCCTATAAATGTAATTCTGTGACTTTTTTGAATTAATATAACACTCCTAATGAATTCACATGATACACTTACATATTTTAGGTAAAACCCCCAAGATAACAACTAAAGAGCATTATGTAATAGCATAAAGGGACGGTTAGGAAAACACTATTATAATGGGGTCATATGTTATTTTACTATGTGAAAAGGTAGATGACTATGACTAAAAATTGCTAGAAAATATGCTTATGGTGATATTGTATTTCCATCTTGTTATCAAATATCAAATTTTACAATTGCTATCAAAGAACCAAGATATCTACCAAAGTTGTAGGTGCTAGCCCCACTCTTTTCGTACATTATTTGATGGTTAAAACTAAGCATAAAATTGTACGAGCGTTACTCTTTGACCTTAATGGGGCATCATAAGAGGTATTAGACTCTCCAATTGGGATTATTTAGGTCCTCTTGCTATGTACTACTATGTACTGCTATGTACGCAATGTTGTAGGACTTAAAGTATTTAGAAACATGTCTTGGATCTTCCTCCTCTCAAAGCTTATAGATTTCTTTGAGATTAGCTTCTTTCTATGCATGTACCTTGATCATGTTGAGCTTGCATCTAGTGGTGTGGTAGAGCTTGGCTAGCTTGGAGTTACTAAGTTTCTTGTCACCTTTTGGGGTCACTAACTTGACCAAAAGGGTGATCTTATTGAGGTTATCTTAGTGAAGGAGGGGTTTTTTTATTGGGGGGAAAATTTTAGTTAAGGGGTTTTTTAAATACCTCTTGAACGCACGTGATACCTAGGGCTTTTTGGTAGTGCACCCCTTGAGAGTTCTAGACATATAGTTTGTCTACATATCATGTAAAATTTCACATTTAATATTGCATAAAGGTATTTAAGAAGTTGAAAGCCAATAATCATACATATTACAAATACCATGACATACTACTGTAGATAACATCATAGACTTTGAGTAAGACCGTAAACATTTTACTTTCACCCAAAAAAGGCTCCATAGGAAATTTAATATATCAGCCTCAACTACAAAACTAGTCATCACTCCTCCATGTATTTTGGTTCCTAATCCATCTTACACTTCCATAAACAAAGGAAAAACAATAATCAAAGGTGCCAATTCTATTCCTGGATTGTATACTTTTCCAAATATTGGTATGTCTATTCCCCAGGAGTAAGTGATAGTTTGTGCACGATATTAGACTAAGGACTTGAGCAATAAAGTTAGCCAATTAGAAGCTTGAGGAGAACGATGTCGACATACAAAAGCAGAAACAAGTGGATTGAAAGAAAATTAAGAAGTTAAAGAAGCCTTATAGTAAGGATCAAAAGAAAATCAATTAAGGAATTACACATGGTGGGTACAAAGCTAGATGGATATGAGGCCACCATGGTGAGAATGCAAGCACAAGATGAAGAAGATTTGTATTTATCTAAACAACATATTGCCAACGTGCAAAAATAGGTGAAACTCACAAAAATGGACAGGAGAAGTTTGGAGATCATAAGCAGACATGTTGTACATTTATACATCCATGTATTGAGACCTTGGTAGCTCACAACCTACTCTACCTATCAAATTGGTCTTTTATTGATCCTCTTGCAACTAGGTCATTGTCTCTAGCAACTATTAGAGAGCCATATGCATATTCTCTACCGCAAGGGGTTTCCTCGCTTCAACATTGGTTTATTCTCAACTTCCACCATGCTTTTTGTGCCATTGTAGACCATTCAAATGATTATAGGTTCATAGAAGTCTTAGCTACTACCATGACTCTGAAGAGATCATAGATACAAATTCAATACCAATACTTAGATAGAAAGCAGTCTTCACTACTAGCATGACTCTAAAGAGATCATAGATATACAAGGTCGGTTCCAGTACTTAAATAAAAATAAGTCTTAGCTATTAGCATGACTCTAAAGAGATCATAGATATGAAGTCGGTAGCAGTACGTAGATACAAAGAAATCTTAGCTACTAGCATGACTCTAAACAAATCATAGATACAAAGCAATCTTAGCTTCCAACATGAATCTAAAGTGATCATAGATTCAAAGCAGTCTTAGTCTTAGCTACCTGTATGACTCTAAAGAGATCATAGATACAAAGCCGGTAGTAGTACTTAGATAGGAGAATCCATTATTCTCTCATCTTTATGCTAGATTCAAATGTATTGAGATGTCTGCTTGAATGCACAAGTAATAAAAGTGCATATCTACAATCCACAAGATAGAACTAGATTAGAATATTCATATCAATTAGTTTTACCATCTAAATTTGTAACTAGTTATCCTCACGATCCACCTCTTGCTGTTTTGTGGGTCTGATCTGAATGATCAATGCACAGTGTGCCACATGTTAGCTTCATAAATAGCTCATAATAGTATATGTTAGTTCATACCTTGTTCGTAGTATTCGTTCTAGTTGTAGATACTAACAATTTATCGAATAATAGAATGACGCTTTTGTAATCTATTCATAGACATATATTCATATATCAATAAATTTTAAACAATATTTAGTGATCATTGTCTTTACGGTGTGTTGTCAGTCAATGTTCTTTATCCATGTATCTATTAGCACATGGAAATGGCTTCAGTAAAGCAAACACCATTTTGTGCATCCACAAATGCAAGGCTGGCATGGATATGTTAATCATGCTGTAAAGGTCATCTACCAACACATGGAAGTGGCTTCATCAAGCAAACAACATTTTGTCCATCCATAAATGCCAGGTTACCTTGGATATATCAATTTTATACATCAAATAGAGGAATAATGCATAAGTAGCATAAAGGATTTGTTTCAACTGTGACAGAGTAACTCAACCTAGAGACTCTTAGATAAAGATAAGAAATGTTATTTGAGAGACATGGATTTTCTCTTTTCATATATGTTAACAATACTTCACAATCTTGGAAGGAGGAAAAGATAGACTTGTTAACATTAAAAAACACCATATATCACAAATGCTAGGGACTACTAGAAACTTGCACTCTAAAACTTCAAGTCTTACCTTATTTTGATAAATATTTTAAATCAAAGATGTATGGCTACTACTGGCTACTAGGAACTTGCACTCAAACTTTAAGTCTTACCTTATTTTTCATCCTTACTTTGATAAAGTATATAACTTTTTATGAGCCCTTTCAAAGTTAACTTTTTAAATGTAAACCAAAATTTGAAATTCTTTTATTGTTTTAAAAGTAATAACCAAGGCTCTTCATGATATTAATTTTTTTCCTTGATACCCTTATCAAAAGATTAGTTGTGGGAAACATATGCGTCATTAAGGTAATCAAACATCAAGTTATATGAGCTAGGTTATCAAAGATATTAAGGAGACCCAGGGCTCCATTAAGTTGGATAGAAAATACGTTTCTTACTTCAATTCCTAAATTTCCTACAGTGTGGATATCCATATAAATAATGGTGAGTTAACCAATACTATGATTTATTCATCCTCATCAAAGCTTAGTCTCAAATGTTTTTTGCAAAATCATGTTGTAATCTAGATGTCTAGCAAGGTTAGGATCTACCTTGCAAAGATGAAGGTGAAATATCTTTATTAACCAACTTGTCAATATTAGATAAAATGGAAAAAATCCCTCAAAATGGGAATGTATTTAAAAAATTTGTTTTGGCCATAACTTGAACATGCAAACTCCAAATTTGTCGGACAAAGTAGATCTAGATTCTACTTTTCAAGCTCTTTCCAAACGATGTCACATGAATATGTTTTGACAAACTTTTGGATGAGTTTACCATACCCCCACTTTTTTCATGGGAATGGGATTTTTTCCACTTTATCTAATATTGACTTGCACTGCTACATATTACACATTGCATACTTTGTGTTTATCAAGTTCACAATCAAAGCACTGTGCTCTTTTGTTTCCTTCAAGCTTCTTCATGATCCATATAGAATGATCACAAGAAAAAAGGCTAGGCAAATAGAATATTCATATTTTCTTTTAGACATTCTGCAAAGCTAAACCATGACCTTTTGTGTTAGGAGTCATGGCCAGCCACACATCTTAGCTATCCTTTTTTTTTCAATAGCCTCCAAAATAAAAAACCACACTTGAGGTTTAACGCATCTCCACGTGTATATTGATGCATACATATGTGGGTGTGTCAATGCATGTGCACTACATACATGCCAGAGTAGTTATTTGAAAGAATTAAGTGTTTGAGGAGTATCTGAAATTCTTTTAAAAGATCAAGTTTGCTCTACTTTCAAGCAATCTGATTCTTATTTTTTGGAGTTTTTCCTAATCAAGTACTTCTATTAACAACTACTTTTAAGCATAAGAAACCCAAATTAGAAAATTGGTTATGACCATACTACTTATAAAGGGTATTCAGACGATATATCTTAGGCTCAAGTGTTTTTTTCTCTAGCTCCTTAAAATATCAAATTTAAAGTGCTCCACAAGATATGGATCTTGTTTGTTGAAAAAGGTAAATTTTTAATCTTACTCAATGGTAAGGTAGCTCTTTGATACAGCCAATTTATTTTATAGCCTTCTGGTATGATTGCTAGGTAGACACACACTTTAATAGAATTTTAGAGCCATGGGTATATGAGATGCTAATGTGTCCACGAGGTTATCCTACAATTTAGCATGCTTCACAAGGATGGGTAGCCATTGTTATTGCCTTTGAGAATCCTTGATGGAAATTTCAAGACCTTCGATCTTTGCATTGACTCTATCATTGCCTCTATAAATCTTAGAGAGCCTTTACAGCTATAGCTTAAGATAAATAAGGAGATATGCCTATGGAAGATCCTTACATGGGTAAAGACAAAGGCGACTTTAGAGCCATGTCTAGAGTGGAAATACTTCTCAAAACAACGATGACTACATGGCAAGAAGGTGGGACAAAGCACATGAATGTAAGGTATGTGATAATCATGACAGGAAGGATGATTGGTTTGTCTTCCTCTGTACATCTTCTATACTCACCCTCTTGAAATGAAAAGCCGTCTTGATCTTTTGTCCTCAAGGGTTCGATTCGGTCACATTACAATACACATAAATGCATACAGATATACATACATACATGTAAGTAGTAAAAGTATGTATGTAAATATACATATAAATACATGTATATACACTATAAATACATGTATATACACTATAAATACGCAGGATGTGCATGTGTGCCACTGTGCAGTCATGCAATATGCACGTACACAAGCGGAAAATTTCAAGAGGTCAAACACATTTAACAATGAAAACTTGAGCATATACACGTGGGACGTGCACGTGTGCGTGCGTGCTTGCTTCCACGTGGGAAGTGGGAAAAACTTCAGCGAATGAATGTCGCAGTAGGACAACTTCAAGAGTATACGAGAAGCTTCAATTTGGAGAAATCGTACCTGGAGCTTGCGTATTCGAAGAGTTTGCCGGTGGTGGAGAAGATGATGAGGCCGATTTCGGCATCGCAAAGAACAGAAAGCTCGTAGGCTTTCTTGAGGAGCCCATTCCTACGCTTGCAGAAGGTGACTTGGCGGCTGGTGGTGTTATGGATTCGTCTGATCTGGATCTTGCCGCGAGGGACACCAGCAGGAGCTGGGGCAGGAACATTAATCTTATGGAACGACTGCTGCAGCAGGTCCAGGCAACGATCGTCGTCGTCGTCGTGTGTGTACTGGGTCTCCGCGTGATCGCGCTCTTGTGCTTGCACTGCTTGAGGAACTGTTGCGTGGGCATCTTCAGCTGGAGCTTGAACCATTGCACCGGCCGCCATTCTTCTCAGCGGTAACGTGCACAGGGAGAAATTATATCCCGAGAAGATACAGGCTATGCTTCCTATTCACAGCAAGGCCTGTGCACAACGCCTAATCTACTTATACTTAGAAGATGAGGAGAAGAAACCTAACACGCCAGGAACGATCAGGCTTAAAAGCGCAAGCCCCATCTCCACAGGAAAAACAAATTAAGCCTCGCGCATTATTACAGAACCTTTTTTTGTCAACAAATTAAAGGACGCTTCTTTACTTGGAATTGAATCCATGTTCCGGTTTTCCATTATTTATAAATTGAATTTTTCCCTGTATAGTCGTCCTACGTCGTCGTCTGGGAGCAGTACCGCCTGAAAACGAAACCGAAGCTTTTCTTCTTTTTTCTTTTTTCTTTTGCTTCACTTTCCCGTTCTACCCACCCACGGTACCACCATTCATGTCTCTTGTACCCCCTTTTTTCGATATTTTTTACATTGCTAGAGGACCACACCGCGTGCCTCCATTATCAAGATCCATGGACCATGATGATTCTTAAATTCAACAAATAAAGAAAGATTGAACTCAGAAGGCTTTTGCAAAAAAAAAACAAGATATAAAATCCAAGATCGGTTAATCAGTCGCCCAACATAGGTTAATTGTCGCCTTCGACCTTAAGTCTTTGTAAGGCTCCGTAAGTATACGTTTACCCCATTTGTACTCCGTTTTCTGCCTTTATTGTTGTGAAATTTACCCGCGTACACTACTAACTAGTTGATTAATTAATGTGAAACAAAATTTTGGTCCCATAATATAAACTTTTAAAAAAAATTATAAATCATAAAATCTTGTCTACTACAAGTTGTGGGATTATTGATTCATGAAAACATTCTTAAATTTTCATAATAAAAAAATTAAAGTATGACCAAACTCCTAAGTGAGACACATGCATACATGTTAGTATTAACGGAGTTACAATGGTAGAATATGGTTCCTTAATTTATAAATTTGATAAGGCTTTCAATAACTAAACAAATATTAGAAAACTTTGATTGATGTTCTTAAATTATGATC
Organism: Cibotium barometz; assembly: GCF_041138505.1. NCBI lineage: Eukaryota > Viridiplantae > Streptophyta > Polypodiopsida > Cyatheales > Cibotiaceae > Cibotium > Cibotium barometz. The sequence continues at coordinate 21,205,493 of NC_141057.1, read as the reverse complement.
ACAACTTCAAATAAGATCCTAATGTCAAGATACCATAAACTAGGTGTGTATAACCAAAATAACCCATTATTCCTAAAATCATAGGGATTTGCATTTGTATCACAAACTACATTGGAGTACAAGTTTACAAAGGCCCTTTTAAAAAAATAAAAATGTCACGTCCTCTATTAATACATTGGCATCCATACATGTATACTTTCATTTTGATTAGTAACAAAAAGGATACAAACCAGTTAAACAAATACGAATGTTATATTTCATGTTTTTGTAAAGTTTATGTTTACACTCTTTTTGCGGTCTACATCTTGACACGTATCTTTTTGTCATGAGAAAAATAAAGGCATGGTTTTTGAAATATGTTCGTAACAAATTACTATTAATTATTACTTTCATATATATATAAATGATAGCATCTCATTCACAATCACATAAATCAAATATAAAAGAATAGGGAACAACAGAAATCAAGAAGCATGTGCCTTTACTCATTCGAGAAGATGTACACCAAGGTCATCACAACACTCGAGAATAAGGTCGATCCACTTGACCACCCCCAAACTACCTTACTCCACACTCGCATTCACACTCATACTCATGTCATTGTGCAGACACTCTTTCAACCTCCATACATGATTTAGAACACTCGCACTCGTATCTCTACAGGGAGTCTTTCAACCTTCATAACATATTTATCATAATTATATTCTCTATAGAGAGTCAATCTTGCCTGTGTAGAGGTCTTATCAACCATAATTATGAGAAAAATAATATAAATAACAAGACTATTTATCTTTATCTTGATCTTAGTCTTGATCTTGATCTCCTTCTTCATCATTTTCTAAGTCTTACTCGCACTCGTATCACATGAGAGAATCAATCTTGATCTTAACCACAATCTAGATCTCAATGACCTATAACTCATAGGGACACATGTAATATACGTCTCTGTCTCTCTCACTCTTTTATTAATATCTATTTGTCTTTCTCATAAAATTATGAAAAGAAAAGAACCACACTTCCACTATGAAAAAGAAATAATTTACATGTATAATCACATCTCAAGACATAATATCTCTATCAAGCATGCATATAATCACATCTCAAGACATAATATCTCTATCAAGCATGCATATAAGAAAACATTTGGTTCAGAAAGTGTACTTCCTTTTCAAACTTGTACTTTCTTTTTACTAGGGTGTCTCAATCTTAAGTCTAAATTGGAGGTTTAGAGCATAGTCTTGCAGTATTCATAGGCCTAAGGTTAAACAACAAATTATACTCATGTTTGTACTCAAAAGACTAGAGTAGTCCAGATCTATAACTCTTAGTTGGCCACTTTGCAAAGACTCTTTCAACCTCCATAGAGAATTAGTCACACTCTCGCTCACACTCGCATCTTTGAAGATATTCTTTCAACCTACATAGAAGATTTATCATAATTATAATCTTCGTAGATAATCAATAGAAGATTTATCATAATTATAATCTTCGTAGATAATCAATAGAAGATTTATGAGAATAATAATCTTCGCAATCAATCTTGTCTTCAAAGACGTTTTACACACTCTTACTTGCATGCACAGTCATGCTCGCGCTCATGTCTCCTATAGACTTAGATATATTAGATATAACAATTGAGCACATTCTAACCCTCGTAAAGATTGAAATCAAGCCCCCTCCCCAGCAAATGTACAATCATAATCATAAGAAAAATAATATAACTAAGAAGAATATTTATCTTGATCTTAATCTCCTTCTTTATCTTTACCTAAGTCTCGCTAACACTTGTATCATATGAGCGAATCAATCGTGATCTGAGTCATAATCTAGATCTCAATCACATGTAACTTAGGGAGAAAACATGTTATATATATATATGTAAGTATATATATGTGTGTGAATATATATATATATATGTATATACATTTATATATGTATATATGTTTGTATATGTATATGTATATAGTATGTATATACATATATATATGTATATACATACATACATACATATATAGTATGTATATACATATGTATATGTATATATATATATATATACATATACATATGTATATATGTATATACATACTATATACATATACATATATATATATACACACACACACACATATATATATACATATATATATACATATATATATATATATATACATATACATATGTATATACATACTATATACATATACATATATATATATACATATACATATATATACACACACATATATATATATATATATACATATACATATATATATACATATACATATATATACACACACACATATATATATATACATATATATATATATATGTATGTATATATTTATATATTCCTCTTTCTCATAAAGCTATGAAAACAAAAGAATCATGTTTTTAATAAAAAAGTAAATTACATATATAATCACATCTCAAAACATAATTTATCTAGATTGAAGAATAAGAAAATATTAGGTTGAGAAAGTGTACATCCTTTTAAACTAGTCCTTTCTTTTAACATGCATGTCTTAGTCTTGGGTCTAAGTTGCAGGTTTGGTGCACAATCTCACAATAATCACAAGTCTTAGGTTGTGTAACAAAACATACTTCTATTGGTATTTATAATTACTAGAGTAGTCCTCTTTTATAGCATAATGTGGGCCATTTTCTAAAACAACAACATACATAAAGGTCGATTGACTTATGGTATGTTTTTTATCATAAAAGAATATTTTGATAACTCTTTTAATTCATTATATTTATATAAGGTTTCTTAAACATATTATCTTTAAAGACGTTAATATCATATTTGTTTTCCTTTTTTCCATGAGGTCTTATTACATTCCTAGTTGCACATGGGAATTTCACTCGGCTACACACACACACACACACCCAAGTACCACAAGGGGGTACCACCCTTTCCAAATATATTGGCTACTTTATAGGCAGTGGACAAGCCAACGGGGATGAACCCCACAAGTTAGTCGCTTGGCCGATTGGAGAGAACACCCTGCACAACTTTGGTATAACTGGGTGTCATAAGTCAAGTCACTATCTTTGATGCCCATGGTAACCACCACCCCTCGCCTAGAGTGTGAGCTTGAAGGGCAAGCATTGCACACTGTTGTTGCCAAAGAGGAAGGTGGAAGCAAGCTCCATAACGATTGAATGATGATGATGTCCTAAAAGGAGTGCACATGTCGCCTGCACGTGAACACACCCTTAGTATAAGAAGTCCCCAAGAGGATTTGAACCCTAGACCTCTTGTAGAAAGTCCAATAAAGAAAATATCTAATCTATTCTTTTTCAAGATAGCCCAATGTGAATCATGTTAAGAAATCAAGCTCAACTAGTGCTGTTGACCTTGATGACATGCGTGAGTGATAGTGTTTGTAGTTATAACACCTGTGGGTTGGAGCTATTAAGGGTGATATGTTGCCAATTATTTACAGGTTGAGTGACAACCACTTTGGTGTACTAAAGTTATGGCATAGTTATAGTGCTAACTTATGAAAGTAGTAGGGTTCACGTTATGGATCAACCTTTGTAGGTTATAGTAGGAGAGTACTTTCCCTTATATTGTGTACTTTTATCTCTTTAGTTTATAGCGTCCTACGACGTCGTCTGGGAGCAGTACTGCCTGAAAACAAAACCGAAGCTTTTTTTTTTTTGCTTCACTTTCCCATTCTACCCACCCACAGTACCACCATTCATGTCTCTTGTATGCCCTTTTTTCAATATTTTTTACATTGCTAGAGGACCACACCGCATGCCTCCATTATCAAGATCCATGGACCATGATGATTCTTAAATTCAACAAAGAAAGAAAGATTGAACTCAGAAACCTTTTGCAAAAAAAACAAGATATAAAATCAAAGATAGGTTAATCAGTTGCCCAAGATAGGTTAATTGTCGCCTTTGGCCTTAAGTGTTTGTAAGGCTCCATAGGTATATGTTTACCCCATTTGTACTATGTTTTTTTGCCTTTATTGTTGTGAGATTTACCCATGTACACTACTAACTAGTTAATTAATTAATGTGAAACAAAATTTTGGTCCCATAATACAAACTTCAATCGAAAAAACTCATAAATCATAAAATCTAGTCTACTACTACAAGTTGTGGGATTATTGATTCATGAAAACATTCTTAAATTTTCATAATAAAAAAATTAAAGTATGACCAAACTCCTAAGTGAGACACATATGCATACATGTTAGTATTAACATAGTTACAATGGTAGAATATGGTTCCTTAATTTATAAATTTGATAAGGCTTTCAATAACTAAACAAATATTAGAAAACTTTGATTGATGTTCCTAAATTATGATTACAACTTCAAATAAGATCCTAATGTCAAGATACCATAAACTAGGTGTGTATAACCCAAATAACTCATTATTCCTAAAATCATAGGGATTTGCATTTGTATCACAAACTACATTGGAGTACAAGTTTACAAAGGCCTTTTTTAAAAAATAAAAATGACACGTCCTCTATTAATACATTAGCATCCATACATGTATACTTTCATTTTGATTAGTAACAAAAAGGATACAAACCAGTTAAACAAATATGAATGTTATATTTAATGTTTTTGTAAAGTTTATGTTTACACTCTTTTTGCGGTCTACATCTTAACACGTATCTTTTTGTCATGAGGAAAATAAAGGCATGGTTTTTTGAAATGTTCCTTGTTCATAACAAGTTACTATTATTTATTACTTTCATATATATAGAAAAGATAGCGTTGTCGTGACGTGGGCGGTGTCGCTAGGAAAGTGCGAGACTTCTGGCTGTAAGAGTAAGTGGTTGAACTTCAAGGGGCATCACCAACAAAAGCTAGAACCATCATAAATTTAAGACTCAGCCATACATGGGTAGTCAAAGCGAACGAAAGCCTCATGATCCAAGCCAAAAACTGGCATTAACATAGCTTGATTCATAAAACTCAACACATCAAACCCCAGAAAAACATCTCATAGGTATATACATCCAAGATTCACGGCCAGCATTGGCACCATAGTTCATATCAAAGACAAGGCTGACATCATCATAACATGTCATAAACATAGGACCTCAACTTTATGAACCATCACATCATATTCACAATACTGAGCCTTCAAGGCTTATGCATTCACTTTGCATTCCCTCAGCACTTCCACATCAACCCGGGACAGCCCTGTATGCCTTAATTCACCTTTGTAAAACTGTATGAAGAAGTTGACTAGCTTAGTAGAGCCTGTATGCAAGTCAGCCAGCCTCTGCATGGACCTCAATTAAGTCGACCAGCATGTATGGGGCTATATGGAAAGTTGACCAGACACAGGGTTGTAGAAAAAATCGACCAGCCTTATGGAGTACCTTTCAAAAATCATGTATTTGATTCGACTTGCGCAGCTGAGTAGATTGAACCCCAAGATGCTTATTTTCTATCAACAAAAAGTTATTCTATATGTTCCAAAATAAAACCCTGCACACTTCATGGCACAGAAATTAAGTCCTCCGTCTTCTCTGCAGCAGCAGCAGGTCCCGAGACAGTCCTCCTCTGCCAGACTCTCTAGCCCCCTGGTCAGCCCAAACCGGCTCCCTTCTGCGCCCACCTAGAGGCCGCCACCCTTACATGAATAGGCTCTCTTCGTCCCTTCCAGTCATCGCCGGCCAGTAAACTAGCATGTTGACATTCTCCAGTTACCGCTACCAGCTTCCCTGCAAACTCCTAGGCGGCTTCTCTGTACATATTGCCTTCGACGCCATCCCACTGGCTTCTGTCTCCTGCCCTATGGCTACATACCCTCCCAAAAACACACACACACTGCGCTTCCCTTCTCTTGCGTTGGCAGCCGTCAACCAGCAGCTCCAGCTGCTCCCTCTGTATCCCTCTGTATCACCGGCTTTAGCTCACCAGCCTTCTGTCCACGAGGCGGTCTCTCTTTTTCTCACACCTGCAGCAGTTGCGCTGCCTTTTTACGTGCCAGCCGCCAGCCTGCTAAACCCTTGCATCCTCACTGCGTCGGCTTTTTCTGCTCCAGGGCTTCCAGCTGCGCCTAGCACACACCACGACCACTTCTCTTTCCTGGTCCCGTGGTTACACACGTCCTCCTGCTCTCCGTCTGTTCCTCTCCTTTTCAATGACCCGCCGCTAATACCCAATCCCCACCGTCCTCTGCGCCAGCTCGCCAACCCTCTAGAACATCACGCTGTCGTGCTGTGGCACGTCTATGCAGTGAAAGCATGTTCATGGCACAACTTATGTGGAATCTGGGCTTGTTGCAGGCCTGTCCGGAACGTGGTTGGCAGCAGATGATATCAGCTACTTGGGTTTGAATGTGTGGAAACCGGCAAGCAATTGATGATGTGGCCAATGTGGCAAATGTGCCTTGACATGGTATGAAAAGAAGTATAATTGGATGACCATCTCCCAGGCATTAAATAAAATAAATAACAGTAAATATGGCCATTAATAAAAAAAAGCTACGTGGAGGTTAAGGATGCGGCCAGCGCCTCTTCTAGAAAGGTGGCGAGCTGGCGGCCTGAGGGAAAAAGAGGATCGTCTGACGGGAGAGGGGGGGTAGCTGTGTGTGGAAGGGGGGGGGGCCTCGGGGAAGGGGCCTTTCTCTGTATATAATCTCTCTTCCCGAGAAGGATTGCAGTATACAAACAGATTTGCTAGCCAGTTCCACTTCTGCGTTGGAGACCCAGCGAAGGAAAGAGATGCATCTTTTGATTTCAGTGCAAATTTAACCTTCTTGACAGCATGTTTGTTTGAAACAGAAGCAACTATGTTGGACCGACTATGCAGTGCAGGGGAAATCAAAGCCTATATTGATTCACTTGTGAATCTTATAGAGAGCAGCGAATCAGGAACTGTTGCTTCACCCCAACACCTCTCAATAGTGACAGAGTTTCTACCACGGGGAAGTCTATTCCAGCTGCTGCACAGAAACAATCCAGGATTGGATTGGAGGCGGAAAGTGCGGATGGCCCTAGACATAGCTAGCGGAATGAACCATCTTCACTGCTTGAACATTGTGCACCGGGATCTGAAGTCTTCTAACCTTCTCGTTGACAAGAATTGGACAGTTAAAGTGGGGAATTTTGGCCTCTCAAGGTTGAAGCATGCAACCTACCTAAGGTCGACATCTGGAAGAGGCACGCCACAATGGATGGCTCCTGAGTTGCTTCGGAATGAGCCTTCGAATGAAAAGGCTGATGTGTATAGCTTTGGAGTTGTTTTATGGGAGCTGGCAATGGAGCAGGCCCCTTGGACAGGCTTGCATGCCATGCAGGTTGTGGGCGCTGTGGGGTTCATGAATCATAGGCTGCAAATCCCAGAGAACGTGGATCCACTATGGGCTGCTATGGTCAAGTTTTTGGCTGCCAATGGCTTTTGTCAGGACTATATTGATGCCTTTGTGGGTTGTGGACCTTGATGCATTCCATGGCTATGTTGATGATTATGATGTTGATGGAAACGCATAAGAAGTGATAGGCTGATGCAGAGCTACTGGGAGGCTCATAGAGGCTAAAATACCATAGGTGTTGTGTTTTGGTGACTTATGAGCACTACTTGTCTCTGGTCTTCACAAAACTCTTTTCCAAAATAATATACTATATGATTGCATTGATGAGGCCATGTGTAGGTGACCTGGTAAGCTTGTACCCATTTGTTTAAATTGAAAAGCTTCTGCTGAGTTATATGTTGTGTCTCTTTACTGGGATTTTGGATGTAACTCTCACAGCCAGACACCCAGTGTGTTCCCGGCTAGACCGCACACGTCATGACAACTTTGGTGAACCCGACGTGAACTTGCTGGGGTGAGAGTGTGGTGAAATCCCCGTGAACTATGTATGTGATGATTTCAGCATATGTATGAGGCAGAAAACCTTGATGGCCTATGATCTAGAGGGTATTCCTTAAGGGTACAGGCAGCAGAGCCTGTATGATTTGTTGGTATCATTTGACCCAGGTGGATTAGGGAAGAAGAAGGGTTACAAGGGCTTATGACACTTGTTCACCTCGAGAGAAGGGGGTAACAAGGAGCTTGTATAGACTTGTAGTTCTCTCTTAGGACTGTAGAATGGGCAACAAGGGCTTGTGACACTCATCCTTCTCGACAGCTGAGGAAGGAGAGGAGCTTGCAATGACTTGATCCATTCTTGCCACTTCAAGGGCCTATGACACTCATCTATTCCAATAACCAAGGATAGAGAGGAGCTTGTAGTGACTTGAAGCTAACCCTTTGTCTCAAGGGCTTACGACACTCGACCTTTCTGATAGCTGAGGAAGGTGAGGAGCTTGTATTGACTTGAGGTCTTCCCTACAAGTTGCAAAACAGATAGAATGCTCAAGATCTCATGAATGCCGGAAAGGTGGACACTTCTTTGTACTCTGATTGTCAGGATATCTGAAAGAAACTCTTTGAAAAACAGGGCTAAATGTATGCAATGATAATCTGAATGAATGGTTCGACATAGAGAAAGCCCAAAACATCAGAAGGATAAAAGGAATGCCAATGCAGAATGCTGTAGAATTGAGTGTATGAACATGGAGATTAAAGCTCTCTTCGTTGTTCAGAACATGTGTTACTGCTTTAGCTGTCGGTGTTCGACACTTTGAGCTGGGTTGTCTGAGAAGCTTACAGATGATCCCCGCCCGCCGCCAGTTGAGTTGGAGGACCATCAGTTCTGGTGTGAGAAGAAGGTTGGGCGTAACCCGCCACTATCATGTCATGTAGTCACGTTACATCCATATGTAGACCAAAGATGGATGTCAAGCAGGTATGGTTTGCCAATTTAGGTTGATATATTCTGTAGCTTGCAGGGCAACATCATAAAAAACTGCATGGGTTTAGATGTATCATATGGTGGCTTGGAGGGCCGCAGAAGCAAACACGCTGAAACATTTCACACATGAAGAGCGGCATCAACATGCCATAGCTACAAGAGCAAAATCATGCACAAAATGGCAGGGTATTCTTTCTGTGTTAAAAAAATGTGTTACCCTTTCCGAGGGCAAACGCCTCCATTCACACATCAGAAGATTGGGGCTAGAGCAAGATACCTTCCTGGCCAACCTTCTTGTCAGTATGTACGGCAAGCTCAGGGCATTAGATGATGCCCGCCATGTCTTCAATGGTCTGAGACATCGTGATGTCGTCTCTTGGAATGCCATCATTACGGCTTATGTACGGCAGGGTTATCACAAGCAAGCTCTCCAACTTTTCATGACTATGCAGCTGGAAAATGTCATACCAAACAGGGTCACGTACTTAAGTGCTCTCAGTGCATGTGGGAACACAGAAGTCCTGAGGAAGGGCAAGGAGATCCATGTAGGCCTAATCAGTAACAGCCTTGAATTAGATGTAGCCGTTGGGACTGCCATTGTCAGCATGTATGGTAAGCTAGGAGATGTGGATGCCGCAAGGTGCACAATTGTCAGATCACATCAACACAACCTGATCTATTGGACAGCCATGATCACGGTGTATGCTCAACAATGCTGTGGCAAGGAGGCTCTTCAACTATTCTGGAGACTGGAGCAAGAGAGCATGAATCCGGATGAAGTCACTTTTGTTAGTGCACTTAGTGCTTGTTCAACGTTGGCGGCCCTTAAAGATGCGTGATGTGGTCTCATGGACAGCCATGATAACATCTTGTGCTCATTATGGTCATAGCAAAGAAGCCTTTCAGATGTTCAAGCAAATGCAATATGAGGGAGTGAAGCCAAACAAGGTTACATTTGTCAGCATTCTCAGTGCATGTTCAGGCCTCAAAGCTATGGCAGAGGGTGCACTAATCCATGCATGTGTTGCTGAGATGGGCTTAGAGCAAGATGTGATTATTGGAACTGCCTTAATAAATCTGTATGGCAAGAGTGGATCCATGGAGGATGCATGTATGGCATTTGACATGATTCAACAGCGGAATGTGGTTGCTTGGAATGCGATGCTGACAGTTTTTGTGGAGCAGGAATACTATGAGGAGGCCATTGAGCTTTTCCAGCACATGCAGGGACAATGCATGAGGCCTGATGATGTTACCTTCGTAGGCATTCTGAGCTCATGTGGCAGTGTGGCAGCGTTAGAAGAGGGTATATTTATCCATGCATGGGTTGTTAGCAGCAAATTGGAGTCCAATATTGTCGTGCTGACTGCCCTTATCACCATGTATGGAAAATGTGGGGCCATGGATGATGCAGTTTCTACTTTTAACAAAATCTGTCGACAGGATGTTGCCTCTATGAATGCCATGATTGCAGCATACAGTCAACAAGGTCATGCTAAGGCGGCCATGCATGTCTTTCTGCAAATGACAGAAGAAAATGTGAAACCAAATAATGCAACTTTCACGAGCCTTCTCTCTGCCTGCAGTCATGCTGGCCTGGTTGATGAGGGCTACTGCTGCTTTACTTCCATGAGTGCAGATTATGGCCTCAGTCCAACAATGGAGCACCAGGCATGTATGGTTGACCTTATTGGAAGAGTTGGATGTCTTGATGAAGCAGAGAACCTTCTAGATGGGATGCCGCTTCAACCTAATGCCTTTGTATTGATGGGGTTACTCAGTGCATGTAGAATGCACGGTGATATGAAGCGTGGAAAGTCTGTCACCAAATGTGCTATTGATTTGGATCCACAATATACAGCACCTTATGTGATACTTTCAAGCATGTATGCTGCAGAGGGAAGGTGGGATGATGCAGTCAGTATTGGAAATCAAATGATAAGGAGTTTTTCAAGAGAGAAGCTGCCAAATAGCTCGCCTGATGTTGGGAATATGGTGCATCAATCTTCTGGAAAGTTTGAGTCAGGGTGGACTTCAATTGCATTGTATACAGATATGGAGGAGGTCGTTTAACACAATCAAGTTTTGCTTCATGGGTTTTATGGCAGTGCAGCTTCATGACTCCATTACCACCATCCTTGAAGCATTTGAGAGTGCACAATGGTCTTTCCACCTTAATGGAGCATTGAGAACAAGGCGCTTTGTTGCCTTTGTATGAAGGGGAAATGGGGTCAGGAACACAGTCTACAACTTGAACAACTATCCCTTCTCCTTTTCACACACTACTTCAGACACTCAACAGTTTGTTAGAACTCACGGCTCCACCTGCAGGTGATTCAACATGCTCAGTTGTATGTAAGGCAAACCTTATGAGGAGAATCCATCCAAGAAACCACAATGAAGGAATGACTTCCAGATGCTTATAGCAGCTGGTAGAGAGACTCAATTGTGGCCAGCCAGCTTAGCATACAGGGATTCAGCATGGGAGGGGTGAGGAGACTCTCCATCTTTTTGAGCAAATGCTGCGGGAAGGGATGGAGCCAAAGGATACCATTTTTGTTAGTGCTTTGAAAGCTTGCGCCAGTACATCAGCTGATCATAGGGGTAATTTCATTCATGGATATGTTGTCGAAAGTGGTTATGATGAAGATGCACGCTTGCATCATGGGAAGTGCCTTTGAGCAGGATGATCAATACAGGAAATTCAACCAGTCAGAAAAGCCTTGATGAGAATGTGGGTTCAGAGGATGAAAAAGCTGAAGATAACGTGCCAAAATTTGATAAAGATGAAGGCAAATCAGTATAGATTTGAAGAAGATTAGCCTACATAGCAACTTGGTGGCACATACCGGAGGATGTGCAGGTTTAGAGGGGGTTGATGTCGTGCTGTGGCACGTCTATGCAGTGAAAGCATGTTCATGGCACAACTTATGTGGAATCTGGGCTTGTTGCAGGCCTGTCCGGAACGTGGTTGGCAGCAGATGATATCAGCTACTTGGGTTTGAATGTGTGGAAACCGGCAAGCAATTGATGATGTGGCCAATGTGGCAAATGTGCCTTGACATGGTATGAAAAGAAGTATAATTGGATGGCCATCTCCCAGGCATTAAATAAAATAAATAACAGTAAATATGGCCATTAATAAAAAAAAGCTACGTGGAGGTTAAGGATGCGGCCAGCGCCTCTTCTAGAAAGGTGGCGAGCTGGCGGCCTGAGGGAAAAAGAGGATCGTCTGACGGGAGAGGGGGGGTAGCTGTGTGTGGAAGGGGGGGGGGCCTCGGGGAAGGGGCCTTTCTCTGTATATAATCTCTCTTCCCGAGAAGGATTGCAGTATACAAACAGATTTGCTAGCCAGTTCCACTTCTGCGTTGGAGACCCAGCGAAGGAAAGAGATGCATCTTTTGATTTCAGTGCAAATTTAACCTTCTTGACAGCATGTTTGTTTGAAACAGAAGCAACTATGTTGGACCGACTATGCAGTGCAGGGGAAATCAAAGCCTATATTGATTCACTTGTGAATCTTATAGAGAGCAGCGAATCAGGAACTGTTGCTTCACCCCAACACCTCTCAATAGTGACAGAGTTTCTACCACGGGGAAGTCTATTCCAGCTGCTGCACAGAAACAATCCAGGATTGGATTGGAGGCGGAAAGTGCGGATGGCCCTAGACATAGCTAGCGGAATGAACCATCTTCACTGCTTGAACATTGTGCACCGGGATCTGAAGTCTTCTAACCTTCTCGTTGACAAGAATTGGACAGTTAAAGTGGGGAATTTTGGCCTCTCAAGGTTGAAGCATGCAACCTACCTAAGGTCGACATCTGGAAGAGGCACGCCACAATGGATGGCTCCTGAGTTGCTTCGGAATGAGCCTTCGAATGAAAAGGCTGATGTGTATAGCTTTGGAGTTGTTTTATGGGAGCTGGCAATGGAGCAGGCCCCTTGGACAGGCTTGCATGCCATGCAGGTTGTGGGCGCTGTGGGGTTCATGAATCATAGGCTGCAAATCCCAGAGAACGTGGATCCACTATGGGCTGCTATGGTCAAGTTTTTGGCTGCCAATGGCTTTTGTCAGGACTATATTGATGCCTTTGTGGGTTGTGGACCTTGATGCATTCCATGGCTATGTTGATGATTATGATGTTGATGGAAACGCATAAGAAGTGATAGGCTGATGCAGAGCTACTGGGAGGCTCATAGAGGCTAAAATACCATAGGTGTTGTGTTTTGGTGACTTATGAGCACTACTTGTCTCTGGTCTTCACAAAACTCTTTTCCAAAATAATATACTATATGATTGCATTGATGAGGCCATGTGTAGGTGACCTGGTAAGCTTGTACCCATTTGTTTAAATTGAAAAGCTTCTGCTGAGTTATATGTTGTGTCTCTTTACTGGGATTTTGGATGTAACTCTCACAGCCAGACACCCAGTGTGTTCCCGGCTAGACCGCACACGTCATGACAACGCTGGCAGCCATATTAGGTTCCACGTAGCATGCTATAATCCACCTTTTCATACAAAAAAAATATCCTTCTTTTATTTGAGCCGTGTCCTTTAAAGCTTGCCATGCTGTGAGAGCAACGAAGGGAATTGTAGCAGATTCCATATGAGTTAAAGATGGAGGCTTAACCACCAGTTGATCTTCTGCAAGGATAGCATAATCAGAATAAGTGCCCCACACTGCTATTGGATGTAGAGCCCCTAAAACTTATTGTCCCACTTGTATCTGCTTCACAGAGTTTCCCATAGCGAGTACCTCTCCACTCACACCTCGTCCAAGGATCAAAGGTAGTAAGGGTTCAAACAATAATCATCCATAACCTTCCCTCATTCATCACCTTATGCACATCTCTGTTGCCTTCCATGCTTCTTCACAGTCTTTGCTTCACAGTCTTCTCATGCATTCCACGCACCTTCAAATGCAACCCACGATGCCATTGTATCTGAGTGGGTACCTTCCATATCTGTCCTTGCTGCTCAGGGCCCAGATTCCACATAAGTTGTTCCATGAACATGCTTTCACTGCATAGACATGCCACAGCACGACATCCACCCCCTCTAAACCTGCACATCCTCCAGTATGTGCCACACAGGTCCTGGAAATCAGTGTCCATGCATTATTTGCTCACCAACATTGGTATATGTACAAGCATGCAACTAGGCGTCTTAAACTCTGTCAAACCTGACCAAGTTGGTATCACCCTAGTAAACATGAAACAGTAGAAGAATATACATAGTGCCACTCACAAGGGGTTATCCTTTGTTGAAACATAGCATGACATCTTAGTCTACCCCCCTAGCCTGCAAGATATTTATATCTTAGCAATCACATCTGAATGGTTCTGCTTTCCCACCTGGATCAAATACCAATCGCTTTTGGCATATGTGCCATATCCTTTGCTCATATGAAGCCCTATCCTCACTTAGATTCTCTGCATATGCATAATTACCCTCATCATTCAAAGTGGCATGCTCTTCAAATTAATTTTCTTCAAAATTTTCCTCAGGCCATGTTTGAAGCCTTTGCACCACATATTGTATGGCCACACTAAGTAACAACTGCATTATCAGCATGGAACACACACTTGGTAGCATCCCATCCAAATCTACCTTGCCCGGATCCAGCTCACCCACTGACAAACATTCATTCTTCTCATCCAAAGACGGAAAAGCATGGTCTTCATTGGCTTCCTCTATGCTATTATATACCTCCTCTTTAGGCCGTTGCAAAGTATGCAAAGCATCCACACCATCAACACATACAAAGTCCAACAAGGCATCATCGAGAATAGCCTCCAGCTCTGGATCAATCTCATCACAATTATTTGGCTTACATAACACCTGCACATCCTCACTTGCAACCGACAGTTGACTAGCATCAAGCATAGAAGAGCCCAAAGCTGATGGGGATCTATTATATATCATGAAATCATCCAATGCATCATCTAGGATAGCATCCAATTCAAGATCAATCGCATTGAAGCCATTATCATCTTGCAATCCCACATGTTGATTATCATGAACATTCATACCCCCATAGCTATATCCATTTGGTTGCTCATATGCAGCCTCATGAGGCTCTGTGACCATACTTTGCATATCCTGCATGTTATCTCCCAGTATTTCTTGATACCTGTCTGCAGATGGGCTTAGAATTATGGGTCCCTCACCTGAGTACCCTTGAATCTGTATGTCATTGAACCCTGTATGATCCAAAAAGACAGATTCAATTTCCCTCTCCAAATCATCATCATAAACAGGCTTCCAAGCTCGAGATTGTTGCTCACAAATGTGGTTGCAAGGTAACCCTGACACTGATGACATAGCATCACCCTGTTTATTGTTGGAACACCCAGTTAGCATTCCAAGATAACCCAAATCCAAAGAACCTTGGCAACCAGCTTCAGAAGCAACATCACTGTTGGAATCACCCATATCACTCACCCCCTCTAAATCAATCACACATACTTGTGGCCCATCTTGTAATATTTTATTTTCCTCGCATGCATATTCATGTACATCATCCTGCTTATAAGCATCATAACCAGATAAGAATGCAGTAATGATAACATCTTCTTCTTGTCTTAGATCTTCAAACTCTGCAATCATGCTTTCAGCAAGAAGCATTGGTTCCTGCTGTTCTTCACTCATATGATACGACACCTGAGGAATACCCTTCGAAGGAGCACTTTCGTCATGAGAATCCTCAAGTTTACACAGCTTACATGCTTCACAGCCCAAGAGGAAACTATTTGCGATGTCCTCTTCCTCGTGTATTGGGTCTTGAGCACCTGTCCTGAAGCTCTCTGAATCAAGTGTCTCCTCAAGCATAGGCATACACACATCATGTGGTATGATTATAGGACCCTGTATGTCTGCACCCTCAAACAAGGAAGACAGATTATACTTGCTCAGTTCACCCATTGCATCTTTATGAGGCTGTAGCAAAGCATCGCTTTTGGCACTGTGAAGGCCTTGTTGCTCACTAATGGCTTTTTGTAGTCCCAATTTAGCATAAAAAGCCTCAACAATCTCTGTATCAGCCTTGAATAGCAATTGATTATCCTCCATAAGACATGCATCGACAACCGCTTCTAAATTGGCTCGGATCGTTGCTGGAACACTATCACATCTCACATTATACCTCATTTCATCACCCTTTCGCTTTTTCTTTTCCCAAGTAAGTTGCTCCTGCTTTAGGTTCATGGAACTCGCATAAATAAGTGCATCTGCAAAATCACTCCATCGTTTGGAGTGATACTCTGCTAGTTCCAGCACTTCATCTTTTAAATCGGGACTTATAAGGTATGCAAAAGATTCAATCATCATGTTTTCTGGAACCCCTTGATTCTTCATCTCTGTCTCGTAACACCTTAGATAGCTTTGTGGATCGAAACCATCAAATATATTGACCCTGTTATATACCAATTGCACCGCAATTTCCACCGCTTCCTGAATTCGCTTTTCTTCTTCAATCTTCCTGAACCGCTCTTCAAGCTCTTTCATCTCTGCATATAAATGCTCCATTTTGCTAGCCATCTCTACGTACTCTCACCCCAGCGGTTTCACGTCGGGTTCACCAAAGCTGTCGTGACGTGGGCGGTGTCGCTGGGAAAGTGCGAGACTTCTGGCTGTAAGAGTAAGTGGTTGAACTTCAAGGGGCATCACCAACAAAAGCTAGAACCATCATAAATTTAAGACTCAGCCATACATGGGTAGTCAAAGCAAACGAAAGCCTCATGATCGAAGCCAAAAACTGGCATTAACATAGCTTGATTCATAAAACTCAACACATTAAACCCCAGAAAAACATCTCATAGGTATATACATCCAAGATTCACGGCCAGCATTGGCACCATAGTTCATATCAAAGACAAGGCTGACATCATCATAACATGTCATAAACATAGGACCTCAACTTTATGAACCATCACATCATATTCACAATACTGAGCCTTCAAGGCTTATGCATTCACTTTGCATTCCCTCAGCACTTCCACATCAACCCGGGACAGCCCTGTATGCCTTAATTCACCTTTGTAAAACTGTATGAAGAAGTTGACCAGCTTAGTAGAGCCTGTATGCAAGTCAGCCAGCCTCTGCATGGACCTCAATTAAGTCGACCAGCATGTATGGGGCTGTATGGAAAGTTGACCAGACACAGGGCTGTAGAAAAAATCGACCAGCCTTATGGAGTACCTTTCAAAAATCATGTATTTGATTCGACTTGCGCAGCTGAGTAGATTGAACCCCAAGATGCTTATTTTCAGTCAACAAAAAGTTATTCTATATGTTCCAAAATAAAACCCTGCACACTTCATGGCACATAAATTAAGTCCTCCGTCTTCTCTGCAGCAGCAACAGGTCCCGAGACAGTCCTCCTTTGCCAGACTCTCTAGCCCCCTGGTCGGCCCAAATCGGCTCCCTTCTGCGCCCACCTAGAGGCCGCCACCCTTACATGAATAGGCTCTCTTCGTCCCTTCCAGTCATCGCCGGCCAGTAAACTAGCATGTTGACGTTCTCCAGTTACCGCTACCAGCTTCCCTGCAAACTCCTAGGCGGCTTCTCTGTACATATTGCCTTCGACGCCATCCCACTGGCTTCTGTCTCCTGCCGTATGGCTGCATACCCTCCCAAAAACACACACACACTGCGCTTCTCTTCTCTTGCGCTGGCAGCCGTCAACCAGCAGCTCCAGCTGCTCCCTCTGTATCCCTGTGTATCACCGGCTTTAGCTCACCAGCCTTCTGTCCACGAGGCGGTCTCTCTTTTTCTCACACCTGCAGCAGTTGCGCTGCCTTTTTACGTGCCAGCCGCCAGCCTGCTAAACCCTTGCATCCTCACTGCGTCGGCTTTTTCTGCTCCAGGGCTTCCAGCTGCGCCTAGCACACACCACGACCACTTCTCTTTCCTGGTCCCGTGGTTACACACGTCCTCCTGCTCTCCGTCTGTTCCTCTCCTTTTCAATGACCCGCCGCTAATACCCAGTCCCCACCGTCCTCTGCGCCAGCTCGCCAGCCCTCTAGAACATCACGCTGGCAGCCATATTAGGTTCCACGTAGCATGCTATAATCCACCTTTTCATACAAAAAAAATATCCTTCTTTTATTTGAGCCGTGTCCTTTAAAGCTTGCCATGCTGTGAGAGCAACGAAGGGAATTGTAGCAGATTCCATATGAGTTAAAGATGGAGGCTTAACCACCAGTTGATCTTCTGCAAGGATAGCATAATCAGAATAAGTGCCCCACACTGCTATTGGATGTAGAGCCCCTAAAACTTATTGTCCCACTTGTATCTGCTTCACAGAGTTTCCCATAGAGAGTACCTCTCCACTCACACCTCGTCCAAGGATCAAAGGTAGTAAGGGTTCAAACAATAATCATCCATAACCTTCCCTCATTCATCACCTTATGCACATCTCTGTTGCCTTCGATGCTTCTTCACAGTCTTTGCTTCACAGTCTTCTCATGCATTCCACGCACCTTCAAATGCAACCCACGATGCCATTGTATCTGAGTGGGTACCTTCCATATCTGTCCTTGTTGCTCAGGGCCCAGATTCCACATAAGTTGTTCCATGAACATGCTTTCACTGCATAGACGTGCCACAGCACGACAGCGTCTCATTCATAATCACATAAATCAAATAGAAAAGAATAGGGAATAATAGAAATTATTTACAGTCAAGAAGCAAGTGCCTTTACTCATTTGAGAAGATACAAAAGTTTGTACACCAAGGTCATCACACCGCTCAAGAGTAAGGTCGATCCACGTGACCACCCCCAAACTACCTTACTCCACACTCGCATTCACACTCATACTCATGTCATTGTGTAGACACTCGTTCAACCTCCATACATGATTTAGCACACTCACACTCGTATCTCTACAGGGAGTGTTTCAACCTTCATAACATATTTATCATAATTATAATCTCTATGGAGAGTCAATCTTGCTTGTGTAGAGGTCTTATCACACTTGCCCTCCCACTTGCACTAACACTCTCACTTGTGTCTCTGCAAAGTCTCATAACAATTCATCATACTCTTGCCTCCACAGAGTTCCCTCCTTAGAGGTTCGACCATAATTATGAGAAAAATAATATAAATACCAAGACTATTTATCTTTATCTTGATCGTAGTCTCGATCTTGATCTCCTTCTTCATCATTTTCTAAGTCTTACTCGCTCTCGTATCACATGAGAGAATCAATCTTGATCTCAACCACCATAAGCTAGATCTCAATGACCTATAACTCATAGAGACACATGTAATATAAATCTCTGTCTCTCTCACTCTCTTATTCTATTTGTCTTTCTCATAAAATAATGAAAAGGAAAGAACCACACTTCCACTATGAAAAAGAAATTACATATAATCACATCTCAAGACATAATTTATATATCAAGCATTGCTTGCATATAAGAAAACACTTGGTTGAGAGAGTGTACTTCCTTTTCAAACTTGTACTTTCTTTTTACTAGGGTGTCTCAATCTTAAGTCTAAATTGGAGGTTTAGAGCATAGTATTACAGTGTTCCTAAGTCTAAGAATAAACAACAAATTATACTCATGTTTGCACTTAAAAGACTAGAGTAGTCAAGATCTATAACTCTTAGTTGGCGTCTTTGCAAAGACTCTTTCAACCTCCATAGAGAATTAGTCACACTCTCACTCACACTCGCATCTTTGAAGATATTCTTTCAACCTACATAGAAGATTTATCACAATTATAATCTCCGTAGCAATACAAGATTTATCAAAATTACAATCTCCACAGATAATCAATCTTGCCTTCAAAGACATTTTACACACTCTTACTTGCACGCACAGTCAGTCTTACTGGCTATAGAATTAGATATAACAATTTAGCACATTCTAGCCCTCATAAAGATTGAAATCAAGCCCCCTCCCTAGCAAACGTACAATCATAATCATAAGAAAAATAACATAACTAAGAAGAATATTTATCTTGATCTTAATCTCCTTCTTTATCTTTACCTAAGTCTCGCTAACACTTGTATCATATGAGCGTGATCTGACTCATAATCTAGATCTCAATCACATGTAACTTAGGGAGAAAACATGTTTTATATATATATATATATATATATATATATATATATATATATATGTAAGTATATATATATATGTGTGAATATATATATATATATGTATATACATATATATATGTATATATTTATGTATATGTATGTATATACATATATATATATATATATATATATATATATATATATATATGTATGTATATATTTATATATTCCTCTTTCTCATAAAGCTATGAAAACAAAAGAATCATGTTTCTAATCATAAAAAAGTAAATTACATATATAATCACATCTCAAAACATAATTTATCTAGATTCAAGAATAAGAAAATATTAGGCTGAGAAATTGTACATCCTTTTAAACTAGTCCTTTCTTTTAACATGCGTGTCGTCTCAAACTTGGGTCTGAGTTGCTCGTTTGGTGCACAATCTCACAATAATCACAAGTCTTAGGTTGTGTAACAAAACATACTTCTATTGGTACTTATAATAACTAGAGAAGTCCTCTTTTATAGCATAATGTGGGCCATTTTCTAAAACAACGACATTCATAAAGGTCGACTGACTTATGGTATGTTTTTATCATAAAAGTATATTTTTATAACTCTTTTAATTCATTATAATTATATAAGGTTTCTTAAACATATTATCTTTAAAGACGTTAATATCATATTTGTTTTCCTTTTTTTCCATGAGGTCTTATTACATTCCTAGTTGCACATGGGAATTTCACCTGGCTACACACACACACCCAAGTACCACAAGGGGGTACCACCCTTTCCAAATATTGGCCACTTTATAGGCAATGGACAAGCCGTGGGATGAACCCCACAAGTTAGTCTCTCGGCCGATTGGAGAGAACACCCTGCACAACTTGTGGGATGAACCCCACAAGTTAGTCACTCCGTCGATTGGAGAGAACACCCTGCACAACTTTGGTATAATTGGGCATCGTAAGTCGAGTCACGATCTTTGATGTCCATGGTAACCACCGCCCCTCGTCGAGAGTGTGAGCTTGAAGGCCAAGCATTGCACACTGTTGTCGCTGAAGAGGAAGGTGGAAGCAAGCTCCATGATGATTAAATGATGATGTCCTAAAAGGAGTGCACATGGCTGCCTATGTGCCCACCTGCACGCGAACACACTCTTAGTATAAGAAGTCCCCACCAAGAGGATTTGAACCCTAAACCTCTTGTAGAAAGTCCAAGAAATAAAATATCTAATCTATTCTTTTTCAAGATAGCCCAATGTGAATCATGTTAAGATATCAAGCCCAACTAGTGCTGTGGACGTTGATGTCACGCCTGGGTGATAGCGTTTGTGGCTATACCACATGTGGGTTGGAGATATTATGGGTGATATGTTGCCAATTATTTACAGGTTGTGTGACAACCACTTTGGTGTACTAAAGTTATGGCATAGTTTTAGTGCTAACTTATGAAAGTACTCGTGTTCACGTTATGGACCAACCTTTGTAGGTTATAGTAGGAGAGTACTTTCCCTTATAGTGTGTACTCTTATCTCTTTAGTTAATAGCGTCCTACGTCATTGTCTAGGAGTAGTACCGCCTCAAAACAACACCAAGGCTTTTCTTCTTTTTTTCTGTTGCTTCACTTTCCCGTTCTACCCACCCACAGAACCACCATTCATGTCTCTTGTACCCCCTTTTTTGGATATTTTTTACATTGCTAGATGACCACACCGCGTGTCTCCATTTTCAAGATCCATGGACAATGATGATTCTTAAATTCAACAAAGAAAGAAAGATCGAACTCAGAAGCCTTTTGCAAAAAAAACAAGATATAAAATCCAAGATAGGTTAATCAGTCGCCCAAGATAGGTTAATTGTCGCCTTCGGCCTTAAGTGTTTGTAAGGCTCTGTAGGTATACGTTTACCCCATTTGTACTCCAATTTTCTGTCTTTATTGTTATTTACCCGCGTACACTACTAACTAGTTAGTTAATTAATGTGACAAAATTTTGGTCCCATAATACAAACTTCAAAAGAAAAAACTCAAAAATCATAAAATCTAGTCTACTACAAGTTGTGGAATTATTGATTCATGAAAACATTCTTAAATTTTCATAATAAAAAAATTAAAGTATGACCAAACTCCTAAGTGAGACACATATGCATACATGCTCGTATTAACATAGTTACAATAGTAGAATATGGTTTCTTAATTTATAAATTTGATAAGGCTTTCAATACTTAAACAAATATTAGAAAACTTTGATTGATGTTCTTAAATTATGATTCCTAATGTCAAGATACCATAAACTAGGTGTGTATAACCAAAATAACCCATTATTCTTAAAATCATAGGGATTTGCATTTGTATCACAAACTACATAGGAGTACAAGTTTACAAAGGCCCCTTTTAAAAAATAAAAATGTCACGTTCTCTATTAATACATTAGCTTCCATACATGTATACTTTCATTTTGAATAGTAACAAAAAGGATACAAACCAGTTAAATAAATATATGAATGTTATATTTAATGTTTTTGTAAAGTTTATGTTTACACTCTTTTTGCGGTCTACATCTTGAAACGTATTTTTTTGTCATGAGGAAAATAAAGGCATGGTTTTTGAAATGTTCCCTGTTCATAACAAATTACTATTAATTATTACTTTCATATATATATAAAAGATAGCATCTCATTCACAATCACATAAATCAAATATAAAAGAATAGGGAACAATAGAAATTATTTACAGTCAAGAAGCATGTGCCTTTACTCATTCGAGAAGATAAATAAGTTTGTACACCAAGGTCATCACAACACTCAAGAATAAGGTCGATCCACTTGACCACCCCCAAACTACCTTACTCCACACTCGCATTCACACTCGTACTCATGTCATTGTGTAGACACTCTTTCAACCTCCATACATGATTTAGCACACTCGCACTCGTATCTCTACAGGGAGTCTTTCAACCTTCATAACATATTTATCATAATTATATTCTCTATAAAGAGTCAATCTTGTCTGTGTAGAGGTCTTATCACACTTGCCCTCCCACTTGCACTTACACTCTCACTTGTGTCTCTGCAAAGTCTCATAACAATTCATCATACTCGCGCCTCCGCAGAGTTCCCTCCTTAGAGGTTCAACCATAATTATGAGAAAAATAATATAAATAACAAGACTATTTATCTTTATCTTGATCTCACTCTTGATCTTGATCTCCTTCTTCATCATTTTCTAAGTTTTACTCACACTCGTATCACATGAGAGAATTGATCTTGATCTTAACCACAATCTAGATCTCAATGACCTAGAACTCATAGGGACACATGTAATATACATCTCTGTCTCTCTCACTCTCTTATTAATAGCTATTTGTCTTTCCTATTAATAGCTATTTGTCTTTCTCATAAAATTATGAAAAGAAAAGAACCACACTTCCACTATGAAAAAGAAATTACATGTATAATCACATTATTAAGATATAGGCCTTGGAGCCTTAGTGAACAAGGCTGTAGAAGGTGTGTGGGTGTGAATGGTCCTAAGGGAGCCACCTAAACCTAGGCCACTAGCAAGCCTATTTAAAGGTGCATTTGTATGTAATATGAAGCCTAGTTGTATTTAAGCATCTTAATAAGCAAGATTTGTTCTTGTATTTTGGGTCTCTCTCCTCCACATCTTCTTGATCTAGCATAAGCACCACGTTTTCTTCTCCACATCTTCTTGATCTAGCATAAGCACCACGTTTTCTCAACACACATCTCAAGACATAATTTATCTATCGAGCATGCATATAAGAAAACATTTGGTTGAGAAAGTGTACTTCCTTTTCAAACTTGTACTTTCTTTTTACTAGGGTGTCTCAATCTTAAGTCTAATTTGGAGGTTTAGAGCATAGTCTTGTAGTAGTCATAAGTCTAAGGTTAAACAACAAATTATACTCATGTTTGTACTTAAAAGGCTAGAGTAGTCCAGATCTATAACTCTTAGTTGGCCACTTTGCAAAGACTCTTTCAACCTCCATAGAGAATTAGTCACTACAAGACAATGCTGCCATACACGCGTTTCATACACGCGATAAATTACGAACGCGTGTATGGTCGCGCCTGTATTTGAATAGAATCGGGCGCGTGTATTTTTGCATTTAAATTCGCGTGTATGTTTGCATTAATAAACGCGTGTATAAACGCGTCTATATACACGCAGTAATACACGCACCTATACACGATAATATTCACGGGGTAATACTCGCTATTATACACGGATAAATACACGCTACTATACACGGATTAATACACGCATGGCAGAGAAAAACTGGAAAGAAACTGAATTCCTTTACAAAATTAAAAACTATTTTCCTTAAACCATCTCATAGTACATTACAGTATACATCATTACACAATCCCACTACATGCATTTACAACAATGAAATATATTCAAAAATAAATCATATTGCATATGAGATGATGGAAATGTCATCAATTTAGAACATACAGTGACGGATTGGTTAGGGTTCGATCTCATCTTCAATAAGATCCATCCTTGCCAAACGATCAACATCAATATCCATTTGATCAATTGGTAAGGCTACGATTAAATTTATTCCACTATCGATATTCTGTACTCCATTGATAATGGTATCGATGTCCTGATCATCCTCATCAACATCACCATCATCCTCAATGGTAGGGTCATTCTCATGATCATGAGAAATGGCATGCTCATCCTCATTATCACGATCATCTCTTATTTCTTGATCATCGATCACAACATCTTCAATGGCATGTTCGACGTCATCTTCATTGCGGCTTGTTACATCCTCCATATGCTCCATATCAGTGAATGTATTATACATCACTTTGGAACGTGGTGCAATAGGGATGACGTACCACCATTTGATGTCATGCACCATTGGTAGATAGATAACCTACTCAAATACACACAGTACAGTAATTAATTAGCATATCAAAAGTCAAGGGGTACGCGAGCTTAGATATATATGTACATGAAACACATTAGTAAAAAAATGCATACCTGCTCACATTGTTGTGGCAATACGAGCCTATCTTTCTTTGTTTGCCAGAACTTTGTAGAGTCAATAGTTACATATCCACTTGCATGGCGTTTTATCGTTGCATCAGGCCCTTTTTCCACCACGTTCATTTGCCATTTGACATCCAAAACATACACAAAGAAGCGACGAAAGTCAAGCCTAAATATGTCTTGGATTATGCCACAATAATCATCCATTTTTCCATTAGCTCCCTCAAAGCTACTAATGACACCGCAATCTTGTGTATTTCTCTTTTCATCAATTCTTTGTGTTCGAAAATGCTTGCCTTCACACCATATAGCATTGAACATAGTGCACTGGACCAAAATAGAAACAATATTTGTGTAAGCAATGTGAATAAATATTAAAAGAAAATCACTTACAACTAATGCAAAACATTAGTTCTATGTACCTTTGACATGCATCCTCGTGCATACTCCCATTCTTCCGCCGTGATATGCAGCCCCTCGTCACTCTCTGCTCTCTCCATTTCCTCATGCAACCAATCAACATGGATATCATTCGGAAGTGTTGCTAGATGCTTAGGGTACGCCTTCCGAGAGCCATGTTGCCTCCGAAAGAGAGCTCTTTCTGCTTGCCTTTTTGTCTTTGCATCCTCATATCTTGTAACCCATCTGCTCATCACATCACTATTAAGGATACAAGTGAAATTGAGATCATCAATCAACGTTCTGTCAATTACTTTACTCTGTCCTTTTCCTTGAGGCACAATAGAGGTCATCCTCAAGTCCTCTTCATTGCTCCATAGTCGTGGCAAAGAGCTGTCCACCTGACCAAGAAATTCTGAAATATATACAAGCGACTCTTGTATCAACCAACCCTCGGCCATGCTTCCTTCAGGCCTTGCACTTTGCCTCACAAAGTCTTTTAAGGTCTTCATGAAGCGCTCTAGGAAGAACATCCAACGTGCATGCACAGTACCACATAAAGCAATTTCGTCCACTAAATGCACAATGAGATGTAGTTGACTTGTGAGAATGGTTCGCGGAAAAGTCTCCTCTACCAAACAAACCACCTCCACTGCCATAACACGCGCATCATCCAACGTGGCTGGATCAATTGCTTTGGAACTAACATATCTGAAAAATAAATAAATAGTACGTTATACCTCATGCACGTTCATTTTGCAAGGTATAATGAAGGGTGATCTGAGCATGGGTTTTACATACCTCACAAGCTCGCCCATCTTATAAATACATTTTTTCAAACTCTTATTCGCACAATGGTCGATGCTAGTAGGTAGTATGAACTGCGCACATAAGAGCACATTTATGGTTTATGGCATTACAAAATTTAATTTCAACGTACGTACAAGACTTGGAAAACACTTACTTGAAGCATCTTGTGCCAATCGTGGGACTTCAACCCATATAGTTGCTCAACGCCTCTTTTCTTAGTGGTTGTAAAGGCTCCCTTCAATGATCTCATGCATCCAGTGGGAGTACGCAAAGTGGTGATGGCCTGCTTTACCTGCTTCTCCTCTTTCTTTGATATAATCCATGGTGCAGGCGGAAGACGAACGTGCCCACCCACCTCTCGTGGCCAAGCTTGACGCATACGTCCTGCGACCCGCAAGTCCTCACGTACGCTAACATTGTCTCGTTTACCAGTAATATGTTCCCAAATACCAGATCCCACATTCTTGAAGATGTGCATGGGATCAAGAAGATGGTTGATCTTAAGATGGGTCCAATATGGCAGCCGGAAAAAAATGGAGTACCTGCACAAGGGATTGCTCTATGTGACCTTTAATCCAATTAGAGACTACACAAAACAAGATTGAAAAAACATCACTATACCTGTTCATGCCATCTGGAGGAAGAATAGTTGTAGACTCCCAAATACGCTTCCAATCTTTTGCACGAAGTGTTTGTGGAGGAATGTTACTCTTACTAGCAACATATTTAGGATGATCTGAGGAGAGAAATCGATGATGATTATCGAATATAGTCTTACACAAACCATCAGCATACTCATGTACTAACGAAGGGCCACAAACAGGACATGCATGTTTACCCGATGTTTTCAAACCTGTTAAAATATAAATAAAAGTTAGAATAATAAAGTCAAACCGTCTAATTAATATATATAGCCAATAGTAATAGAGTAGGGAGGTAATTAGACGTCTTACCAGAACAATCGCTGTATCCTGGAAAGTCATGCATTGTCCACATCAAC
Source organism: Cibotium barometz (assembly GCF_041138505.1). Classification (NCBI taxonomy): domain Eukaryota; kingdom Viridiplantae; phylum Streptophyta; class Polypodiopsida; order Cyatheales; family Cibotiaceae; genus Cibotium; species Cibotium barometz. The sequence goes on along the minus strand of NC_141057.1, from coordinate 21,178,414 downwards.
ACTGCTTTTAAGTCGAAGTGTCGAGAGGAGGGAGGCCTACTAATGTCCACCACCGCAACACCTCTCCATAGTTCCTCCAACTCATCAATTAGTGGTTCAAGATAAACATCCATATGCTTGACTTTATGTTTCCCTGGAATTAGAAGGGATAACATAAGATGTCCCTTCTTGATCGCCATTGATGGTGGAAGGTTATAATTCACCAGCACAACTGGCCACACGCTGTACGCGGTGCTTTTGAAACCAAATGGATTCACTCCATCCATACCCAGGCCAAGTCTCAAGTTTCTGGGCTCTGTTTTAAAGCTGGGCCACTCATCTTCAATATGCTTCCAAGCAGGAGTGTCTGCGGGAATTCTCCACATGCCATCATCCGATCGATGTGAGGAATGCCATGACATGAGCTCTGCTATGGATTTGCACTTGAACATGTGTTTGATGCGAGGAATTATAGGAAAGTGTCGCAAGACTTTACGAGGTACATCAAAACTCTTCATATCTGTTCTGTACCTTGCTTCACCACAAGTGGGACATGTCAGAGCCTCCTTATGCGTCCCACGAAAGAGAATGCAATCATTGACGCATGCATGTATTTTATCATAATCCAGTCCTCCAAGAGATGTCACATAGTGCCTCGCTATGTCTCTTGAGGTGGGCAGTCTATTTTCCTTTGGAAGCATATTTGACAATAGCCTGCATCCAATATCATCAATTATAATTAGTCTTAAATCCTAAACCTTAAACCACTAATTCAAATTTATAAGTTAGAATGCTTACTTCAACAATGCGTCAAGACTTGCATTGCTCCATCCATAAACTGTTTGTATATTAAGTAGTTCAAGGGAAGCACGTAAAACTGAGAATGTGCACCCTTCAAACACCGGTGTCGATGAAGCTTTATAAAGATGCTCTTGTTCCATATCATCGTCGTCCATACCTTTGGGATCATCCTTAAAAAGATTTCGCACCATATCATCAAGCACCTCCTCTTCCACAACTTCGTGAGGTGCAGGGCTATTGTCGTCCCTTTCCCACTCATCTCTGACATTAGATCCCGAAGCTCCAGCATCATCTCGTCGACGCTTTACGTGCTCTCGTCGCGCGTAGGGTACCATGTTAGGGTGTGGTACTGCATCCTGCTTCAATTTATCAAATTATATGTTACAACTCTATTAATTTAATTTGGATACCATGAGTCATTTGAATACCATCAATTTACATCTACTCACCTCTAAACCTGTTTGATTCCATTCTCCATACATGGAGATATGGTTCAAGGTAATTCGACGTGCTCGTACAATGCATCCTTGACATCGATTACACATACATTTGATCCGTTGTCCCAACCACACATCGCGATTACGATGACGCATTGTCTCATCTTCCTCAGAACTGCTTGAAGAGGTTGATGACATCCTGTGTACAAACCAGAAAACACAAACTCATTATATATTATTAATGAAAGCACAAAAACGCGTGTATTCACGCGGCTATCTCCTAAAATTTGCGTGTATAAACGCGGCTACTTCCTAAAAAACGCGTGTATTCACGCGGCTAATTTCTGCAAAACGCGTGTATAAACGCAGCTACAATCATTTACACGCGAATATACCTGCGTTTATAAACGCGAACATAAACGCACCCATAAACGCGGCGGCATATTTAAACTAAACATAGCCCGCCTTCCCCAAATATAGATTTTGAACTTAGAAATCAACAGTGCGCCTGTTTTCGCCTCTTCCAACAGCAAAGAGGGAGCAGAGAAAGGAGCACACACACGGGAGAAGGAGGGAGCAGAGAAGGAGCAGAGAGGACTCACTTTTTCAGAGGTGAGTCACTTTGTCCTGTGCCTTGTCTCTTTTGTCAGATTTGTTTACTTTGCTCTTTGCTCTTTGGGTTTGTCTTTTTGCACACGATTGGGTTGCTGCATCCTGACAGGGGCGACAATGGCTGGTCCTTTTGTAAGGACATTCTGTTTTTGTCGGGGGGTTGGTCTTTTCGAGAAATTTTTTTCGCAGGTCGCGTGTAAGAACGCGTGTAGGAGCGCGTGTAACCTGTCTGCAGAGTTTTTCCACGCGCATATACACGCGTTTTTTGCCGGGTATATACACGCGTTTTTTGCCGGGTGTATACACGCGTTTCTGCAGACAGAAAACTGTCGCGTTTCAGATTTCAGGGTTTGCAGGCATTTAACTTGTGTAATGACAATGTGTGAGTCAAGAGACAGCCCATGATGTACATGATGATGTTTGTTGCAGGTTCTTTATGGATATTCCAGGTTCTTCATCCGATCCATTTGCGTACAGCAATTGGTTGATGGAGATGATGAATCACTTTGGGCGCCAACCTGGTCCGGTTGAGCTTACAGAGTATATGTATGTCCATCCCCCTCCTTCCCTGCCTGGTGTCTATACCCCTGTCGCGAGTATCCAGGGCACTCCAGTGCCGTCTATTCCTCCGAGTCCGACGAGACGGCATGCAGCTTCTCCTCTTCCACGTCCACCGAGGAGACATACCTCGTCCCAGACACACTCACGTACACCCTCACAGCCACCATCACGTGCTCCCTCAGAGCCACCGTCACGTCAGGGCTCACAGCCACCGTCACGTAGACAATCCCCCAGTCGTGACTCCACCCGCAGCAGTAGGAAGAGTGGGAGTGGGGGAGGATGCGGCGGGTGCTTTGGTGGGGGAGGTGGGGGAGGTGGGGGAGGTAGTAGGGCACGGGGTGAGAGAGGAGATAGAGGGAGAAGAGTTAGAGGAGACAGTTCGGAAGAGGAGGAGATGAGAGAGATGGAGAGAGTGGTTTGCTATGATGTGACAGATAGGGGCGGGATAGTGATGGATGCGAGGGGGAGGGAGGTAATGGAATACATGCGTGGGGTAGTATCAAACTCATATAGAAATTGTTTTATTAAATTTAAAGATCAAAATAGCCGATTAGTTGGGGAGGTGATAGAGGCTGTACACAGTCGGTACCCCAATCCCCCACATGCTACATTCTCGGATGTATGGGGAAGGACGCGAATAAGGGAGATCTTAAGTAATAAAAGATCTCACCTTAAAAAACTCGCGTACGATGACCGGCTAAATGTAGCTGCGGGTGGCTATCCTGCCGAGAAACCTGCCACTGCGCACAAACGCGAGTGGAAGGAGGCAAAGAAACGAGCAGAGGGTGGCGTGAAGAGCAGGCAGCATGTGGAGGCACGACGGATCCAGATGGAGACCGTTGGATCTTCGCATTTCGGATCTGGCGGCGTCGAGTCATGGGAGGCAGAGTTCGTAAGTATCCTGTCACTTTATTTGATTGTTTACTTAATTCATTGATTCTATAAATTGTTTTAATCTTACAAATTGTGTTGATTATGATACAGCGACGGGTTACGGGGAGGAAGCCCACAACCCACGATACTGCGTATGCTCGCCGGCATAGCAGACGTGACACGTGGGCCATCTTCAGAGCCGAGGGACGTATTACGGACGCGCAGTTTGAGTTGGCCATGAGACCATACGGTCGACAGGTACTTGAAAATTCGTAACGAATGGTTTTGGTTTATTGAATTGCATATATATATATATATATATACTTATATACTATATATTACTTGAACAGGCACAAGCTGCTGATGATCCACCGGCCGCCGCTGCAGAGGGTGGACGTGAGCACTACTCCTCGGACATTCCGACCGATGCGAGCTCATCTGAGCATGAGGGGAGCACCGAGTCATCATCTGGGTCTGAGTAGTACTCAGATTTGTAGTATCACATTCCATATTTAGGATGTGATTGTATATATTTTTTTGTAAACTCAAGCCATGGGCTACTTCGAGATATGGACTCCCTTGTATACATGTATGAAATTTTGATAGTAATATTGAATTGATTGATCGATAGTATTACATTCATGGCTGTCTTGAATCGTGTAATGACAATGTATGCATTTATGTCGTTCTTGTCTTAATCTCCCTCGTGCATATGTTCTTCGTGGATGGTCTAATGCACCAAAAACCCTAAACCAGAGAGTGCTATTGGGTGCTGGAATGCTGGAACAGTATTCAGGCACCAAATAGCACTCTCTGGATTTTTTTTTTTGCTCTCTGTTCGCGTGTATAAACGCGTCAAAACTGCTAAAACTTGCGTGTATCTGCGCGGATACACTGGAAATAACGCGTGTATACACGCGTATAAACTGGCAGTAACGCGTGTATAAGCGCATCTAAATAAAAGAAACGCGTGTACAGACGCAAGTAAAAACGCGGCTGGGACATTGGAACTGAACAGGATGCGGCTATACACCCGTGTATAACCGCGTCTAATAGAATAAGACGCGTGTATACTGGCGTGTATTAACGCGTCTGCAAAAAAAAACGCGGCTAAACACCCGTGTATACGCGCGTCTGAGAGGCACTGTACACGCGTTTTTACATGCATGTCTCTGGCCGCGAGAATACACGCGCTGATACACGGGCCCGCTACTTTTTTTCACAAGTCATTTTTAGCGGCTAAGAGCGCGGGTATGAGCCCAATCCCTTGTAGTGAGTCACACTCTCGCTCACACTCACATCTTTGAAGATATTCTTTCAACATACATAGAAGATTTATCACAATTATAATTTCCGTAGATAATCAATAGAAGATTTATCAGAATTACAATCTCTGCAGATAATCAATGTTGCCTTCAAAGACGTTTTACACACTCTTACTTGCACGCACAGTCATGCTCACACTCACGTCGCTATAGAATTAGATATAACAATTTAGCACATTCTATCCCTCGTAAAGATTGAAATCAAGCCCCCTCCCCAGCAAATGTACGATCATAATCATAAGAAAGATAACATAACTAAGAAGAATATTTATCTTGATCTTAATCTCCTTTTTTATCCTAAGTCTCGCTAACACTTGTATCATATGAGCAAATCAATCGTGATGATCTAAGTCATAATCTAGATCTCAATCACATGTAACTTAGGGAGAAAACATGTTATATATATATATATATATATATATATATATATATATATATATGTATATACATATGTATATACATATATACATACATATATATATACATATGTATATACATATATATATACATATGTATATACATATATATATACATATGTATATACATATATTATATATATATATATATATATATATATATATGTATGTATGTATGTATGTATGTATGTATGTATGTATGTATATACATACATATATATATATATATACATATATATATATACATACATATATATATATATACATACATATATATATACACACACTTATATATATACATATATATATATATATATGTATGTATGTATATATTTATATATTCCTCTTTCTCTTAAAGCTACGAAAATAAAAGAATCATGTTTCTAATCATAAAAAAGTAAATTACATATATAATCACATCTCAAAACATAATTTTTCTAGATTCAAGAATAAGAAAATATTAGGCTGAGAAAGTGTACATCCTTTTAGACTAGTCCTTTCTTTTAACATGCATGTCTCAGTCTTGGGCCTGCGTTGCAGGTTTGGTGCACAATCACACAATAATCACAAGTCTTAGGTTGTGTAACAAAACATACTTCTATTGGTACTTATAATTACTAGAGAAGTCCTCTTTTATAGCATAATGTGGGCCATTTTCTAAAACAATGACATACATAAAGGTCGACTGACTTATGGTATTTTTTTATCATAAAAGTATATTTTTATAACTCTTTTAATTCATTATAGTTATATAAGGTTTCTTAAACATATTATCTTTAAACACATTAATATCATATTTGTTTTCCTTTTTTTTTTCATGAGGTCTTATTACATTCCTAGTTGCACATGTGAATTTCACCCGGCTACACACACACACACACAGTCCCAAGTACCACAAGGGGGTACCACCCTTTCCAAATATTGGCCACTTTATAGGCAGTGGACAAACCGTGGGATGAACCCCACAAGTTAGATGCTCAGCCGATTGGAGAGAACACCCTGCACAACTTTGGTATAACTGGGCGTCGTAAGTCGAGTCACGATCTTTGATGTCCATGGTAACCACCGCCCCTCGGCGAGAGTGTGAGCTTGAAGGGAAAGCATTGCACACTGTTGTCGCTGAAGAGGAAGATGGAAGCAAGCTCTATGATGATTGAATGATGATGTCCTAAGGAGTGCACATGGCGGCCTATATGTCCACCTACAAGCGAACACACCCTTAGTATAAGAAGTCCCAAAGAGGATTTGAACCCTAGACCTCTAAAGTCCAATAAAGAAAATATCTAATCTATTCTTTTTCAAGATAGCCCAATGTGAATCATGTTAAGATATCAAGCCTAACTAGTGTTGTGGACATTGATGACACGCATGGGTGATTGCGTTTATAGTTATATCACATGTGGGTTGGAGATATTATGGGTGATATGTTGCCAATTATTTACAGATTGTGTGACAACCACTTTGGTGTACTAAAGTTATGGCATAGTTATAGTGCTAAGTTATGAAAGTAGTAGGGTTCACGTTATGGCCCAAACCTTTGTAGGTTATAGTAGGAGAGTACTTTCCCTTCTAGCATATACTCTTATCTATTTAGTTTATGGTTGTAGAGAAGAGAAGAAATTACAACCATCCATCTCTCTTATGTGTTTGCCTACTCCTATATGTGTGTGTGCGTTTATTTGTAAAGAGCTTAATATCTTCCTCTTCCTTGCATTCTTCTCATGGTGTGAGAGCGTAAGTTCATGTGAAGATATCAAGAGATAAGAAAGAGGAAAGAAAAGAAAAAGACACATGGGTAAGTGTAACTCCATCTCTTGCCCTCTTTGATTTTAGAGCAACACCTTTGGGTAGTTGTGAGAGCTATAGGAAGATAGGGAAGTCATTGTCTCAGATTGAGGCATCCTCTAGGGTGAAGAAAGAAGACCCTATTGTGTGGAGATAACTTTGTTAATTAAAATTTTATGCGTTTTGAGACATTTCGAGCCTTGTTTTAGCTTTGCAAGTTTTTTACAGGCACCATGTAAAAGTGTTAATTTTGACTATGTATGCCTAATTTTTGGTCAAAGAAGTTATCGAAGAAATTTGGTTGACTCCACATAATTTGAGATTTGCAAGTTGTTAGTGGATGTATGTTTGTGTGAGTATTCCAAATGCAGTTATAGTATAACATATCTATGGTACCACTGTGTTGGAGGTTGTAAGTTTGTTTGTAAGTGTAGACGCATTTATAAGCACTAATTGGTAAGTTGTTTAGGTAATCATGTGTGATAGTCTATCTCAGATTTTGAAGTGAAGGCAACCGTGTTTACGCATGGAAAATATGTCATTGCAAATATTCATATATGGCACAAGTTCATTAGTCATGTGAATATATAGTGGACTGAAGTCTATATCGGTCTAAATATTGTTGCAAGTTTGACAAAGTTTAAGGTTAATGATATGCATAAAGTACGTGAAGCATACAAGCTTGGTAAGTAGGACAAACATGATTTCTTACATAAAAAGCACGTCAGTTAAAGGCCATAGGATGTTATACATCATGATATATAGAAACTAACCAAGACAAGTTGAATGTACTATGTTACATTCATTGATAATCACATTAGAAAAGTGTGGGTTTATTTCATGGAGGAGAAAAGTGAAGTATTTGCTCACTTTCACAGATTTCAAGCCTTGGATGAGAAGCAAAAAATATGCAAATCAAATGCCTAAGATCAAGACAATGGAGGAGAAAATTTCTTTAGTGAGTCTAGTGATTTCTTAAGAAAGCAGGGAGTTATTAGGTAATTCTCATGCGCATGCACTTCTCAAATAGAATAGTGTTGTAGAAAGAAAAAATAGGCACCTTGTAGAAGTTGTTCGTGCCTTCATCTAAAAAGAATATGCCAAATTATTTTAGGACTATTGTTTACAGTATGAACATGATCCCCTGCTACTACAATCTGCTCCATGCTGCCCAAGTCTCCAATTTGCCTCACTTAGTGGGAGGAGGTAGTTTACTACATCATGTTATCTCCAAAACATGATCTTCACGTTAACACTCCTAAATCAAACACCATATTCCATCTATTTTTGTCAAACTCTTCACTTATCACATCTCAAGGTGTATGGTTTACTAGCCTATTTGGTTCTCTTGGGGCAAGCTCAATTCATAAGCCACTTGGCCCCTGTTTGTGGGCTACATGGATTGTTTTGGTGTCAAGGTCTATAGGGTATATAGTCCCAACACTTGACACTTCTTCTTTGCTAGAGTATCATATTTGATGAAATCGTGCTCCTCTCACAAGAGAAGCCTCATTAAATCCCTCAACTCTTGAAGAATTGCTCATACAAAAAAAATACTCAAATATTACATGGGATAAGGTAGAGATGGACTTAGATGTGGCTCAACAAGTGCCACCTCTTATCATGGTGCATAATCCTCCACTTCCTCTAGTTCCACACCAACAAATTCTCCAACTCTAAGTACCCCTATCCTTAGTTCACTGACCTTCTTCATCTAGTCTAGGTCATCAATAAACTCATCGGGCATCACCTTCCAGTGCTTGCACACCATCTCTAGGCCACCATTAACATTTATCACTTGTGGTTCTTGCTCCAACATGACACTTCGCTAGTGTCACCCCAACCTCCATTGCATGGGCAACCCCGACAAATGTATGGTAGAAAACACCTTCCTCTTTAAATAGTCAGATGCTGACCCCTTTACATGAGGTGTAGCTTGCCATATAGTCGATTCATAGTCACTGTTATGCAAACCCGTCCACCCATTGTGTCCACACATGTAGCTACCCACCACCATCCCTATTCCATGCATCACCACATTTTTCCTCAGGCACCTATTATATTTTACTACCTTTTTCTCCTAGCCGCTGGTGGTGGTGGCAACTCTTTTCCACCCTCTTCATTTGTGCCTGAAGGTTTGAGTGAGCCTAACTCATAGTGTGCTTCTTATAGTGGAGAATAATATAGAAACATTGATATAGATGCAACAAGGAGAGAGATAGAACCATAACACTCAAAGTAGAGCAAATGGCCTAATTGCCGCCAACACCTAGTGATTATAGTGGCTGATGTGCAAGCAGCGAAGCCCATAGTTGTTGTTCTCATAAAAATTGTGTCCGGATTGTTTATCAATTTGGGCCCTCCCATGTAGAATCCTTATGGTCTATTCCAACCGCTTTCCTCTGGAATCCTTATGGTCTATTCCAGCCGCTTTCCTCTGGAATCCTTATGGCATCCTTATGGTCTATTCCAATTGCTTTCCTCTGGAATCCTTATGGTCTATTCCAGCCGCTTTCCTCTGGAATCCTTATGGTCTATTCGAGCCGCTTTCCTCTGGAATCCTTATGGTCTATTCCAGCCGCTTTCCTCTGGTACCTTCTCTGTTGCTACGTCCCCTGAACTTGATGAGAAAATCGTGAGCATACCTTGGCTCGCAAGCCCTCTTCCTGTTGTTTACCTAGGCATTCCCTTTGCTTGTCCTCACGTCAGCTTTTTGGAATTACACATCAATGGGCTGCGCCTTTGGATGCCTTTCCCTTGCCCTCCTCTCATGGCTTCCATGGACATACCTACTGTGAAGGAATGGGGCTCTATTTGCCATGGGGTGATGGAACATTCTTCAAAGACCATGTTCTTAGGTTCCTTTGGCCTTCTCTTCCTGCCCTGACTCCATTTCCACCCATAGGGTAGGATACCTATGGAATCCACCTTCAGTGCTTCCCTTTTCCTTTCTTCTTGGTGATTGTGTTGGCGTGGGGATTTAGCAAAGTTTCTCTTTGAATGAGTTGTTGCCTCTTCACCCGGATCTGTAAGTCATAAGAGCCCGTTGCTTCCACGCACTGCTCTGGATCTGGGGGAGGGGCTTCTTCCTTGTCCTGATGCTGCTGCCTGAGAGCTACTTTGGCCCAGTCTATGTGTCTTTGACACTTCCAACAACTGGTTCATGAATTTTTCAACCTCCTCCTAGTTGGAAGGTCTAAGGGCACCTGCCTTGTAATGAAGCAAAACTAAGGTCTAAACTATGTAAATAATGGGCCATGGGAAAGGCTACTATAAATAGGGCCTTGGTTTCATTGTAGGGATCTTTTTGATCATTCATATCTTGGACACTTACATGTACTCTTGGATCCTTTCATGGAGATGGCCTTTCATGATCTAGGGCTTATGCGAAGCTTGACAGACATCCTCATGGGGTGAGAGGTTAAATTACCTAGGGCTTATGCGAAGCTTGATAGACATCCTCATGGGGTGAGAGGTTAAATTACTTAGGCCTTATGCACATACCTTCTTTACTTAGGCCTTATGCACATACCTTCTTTGCTACATGTGCATGTGGATTTCTTCTCTTTTTATCATAAACACATGGATTTCTCATATGTGTTTGATGCTCATCAAATGGATGCTAGATTTGGACTTTATGTGTTGATTTCTTTGATAATTGGTCTAGATCCATTTCATGCCTATTGAGCTGTCTAGATCCGTTTGACCCCAGTGGTGGGATCCATCTATGAGAGGATTGTTCACATTTGTAGTGGATTTCCTTGTGGATGAAAATGCATGGCAACCACTTTCTTAGCTGCAACAACAAGTTCTATTATTGTGAGGATGTGGTTGGGCCATTTGATATTCATTATATGGTCTTTTATGAGTCCTATGGTGGAAGATGTGCATTCTTGAATTTTCTGGATAGATTTGCTAAAGGCACTTTTTGGAGTCTTTTGTTGGCGATTTTAGTGAGCTCTAATGGTCTCTATGATGGTAGCTTATGATATATTGATGCTTTGGAATCATGCACATATCATTTGGGGTTCATTTTGAAGTGTTTTCATGAAAGATTTGCAAGTGTATTCAATTTGACTTGGGCTACCATAACAATCCACTATCCTTCAAGAGCACTTCTTTCATGATTGGAGAGTCTAGTTCCACATTGCTCATGGCTGAGGCTACTTGGAAATCTTTGGAGTATGTGCACTAATATGGCATACTTGAGAAAGTTATTTCTTAACCAAGTAACAGGATTTGTATGGAGAAAATGGGCAATACTTGGGATTATAAGCATGTTGTAATTTCTGGATAGTTTTGGAGAGGTCCATTGTTGGGGTTGATGCTATACTCTAACAAGCTTCATTGGTTATCATAATGGAAGAATATGATGTGGGACATGTTTGGATAAAGTGTATGGAACATTTGTGGCCTATTCATGGAGTTTTTATGAAGAGTTTTTCAAAGGATTTCATCTACAATAAGGGCTACCATAACAGATCCACACATATGCATTGGAGATGAAGTTTTATGGACTTCCTTACATTTGGATAGCATATTTGGGACCTTTAACACTTCCCATTGATTTCATCTGAGGATATATTGAATTGTATATATCTTGTATGATTTTGAGGACAAAATATTTGGTAAGGGATGGTTTGTAATATGAAGCAAAGATAAGGTCCAAAATATCTAAATAATGGGCCATGGGCAAGGCTACTATGAATAGGGCCTTGGGTTGTAGGGATATTTTGATCATTCATATCTTGGAAACTTACATGTACTTATTTCTCCTTTCATGGAGGTGGCCTCATGGCAAGCTTGATAGCCATCCTCATGGTGACAAGTAAATCACTTAGGCCTTATGAACATACCTTCTTTGCTACATGTGCATGTGGATTTCTTCTCTTTTCGTCATAATCACATGGATTTTCATCAAATGGATGCTAGATTTGGACTTAATGTTTTGATTTCTTTGATATTTAGTCTAGATCCATTTCATGCCTATTGAGCTATCTGGATTAAAATTTCCATATATGTAAGGGTCATTCTCTTCCAAACGCCCATGCTCCTTTGGCCCATTTCCTCCTGGACTCTTTTTTGTAGGTCTTCTTCTACCCCCTTTTCCCTTTTTACCTAGCCTTCGAAGTTCTCTATCATTTTATCTTTTGCTTTCACTTCCTTGGAATGTACCCTTCTCATACCCAATGCATATTGACACTGGACTACATTCTAGGCTTGTTAGTTGGGTTGGATTTGGATGACTAAATCCTCCCTCTAGATTTTTATCTTGTGAATGGTAGGGCACCATATGTCTATGTGAAGGTGTCGAGGCTTGCATTAATGCTGTCAGCTTGTTTAAATATTCCCCCTGGACCTCCTTTAGATCTTGGATTGCATGCCCTTCCCATTGCTCCATCTTTTCTATCTCTAGCTCTTGTAGATTTCCAAAAATTCTTTAGCATAGAGGACAACCATCTTGGGTTCTACCTTGACTAATTCAATCTTATCTTTGTCAGCCCTGGCTTGCACTTGCTTTACCACTTTGAAGTTCTCCTCCCTGATCAAGGTGACTTGGCCTTCTGTTATAGCCTAGATTTCCCTGGACCTATCCAAGTCTTCTTGCAATTGCATATAAGCTTATTCCTTTCGGGCCTTTGCTTCCCTCATCTTCTCCATTCTTCCTTTAATATCTTTGTTGGCCTTTTGGAGATCAAATATTTGGCTCTACATCACTTCGAGGTGGTTTGTTTTCATCCTCCTCCTGCGTAGTGCTTCTTGTAGGGGTTCTTGCTGGCCATATCCATTTTCTTTATTCACAGTATGTAACTTGGTCATCTCCTTTAATCCATCTATCATGCATTTTTTGGAGGTAGTTGAGAGCTCCGTGCACCCAATCTATATCAATGGAGACAAAATTTTAGAACACTAGTTGCACACAGAGATTAGACCGTGCTTGTTCTAGCTGCAAGCTTGTGGTGGTTGTATCCTCCTACTCTGCTGGCTACTCTAGTTGTTGTGATAGGATGGACTTGCTAATGATGTCAGCGAAGTCCTCCTTAAGTTATGTGCTGATTTTTGCTTCTATTGCCCCACTGCTCACTTCCTTGTTGGTAGTCCTCCCCTTGTTGCTTGTCTTCTTCTTGCCGAATTTGAAAATATTTTTCTTTCCCAATACCTCCTAGTCTTTTCCTTGTTCGAAATCTTCCTGTTCTTTGATAAAAGATAGATAATGAGAGAGAGCACACACACATGAGAGAAAACCCTAATAGATTAATGTAAGCCTAACCATAGAGGGAAGCCATATCCACTCTCACACAATGCATAATGGAAAAAAACTACACAACCACACACTACATGTGTTGTGTTCACACACCAAATAGCCTTATCTAATGTCCACACACTATGGCAAGCTAGACGTGGTCATTTATTGTCACACACATGCTACTGTCTACCATGTCAGCACATATCATGCTTGACTCCAGCTATCATCGTGCTTGTAATCTCAATAGCCCCTCTCAAGCTTATGATGTACAGCCATAGATGAAGATGAGCTTGGGCTATCAACACTCCCACTCAAGCTCATCACATGTACTCCCAACATGGTAAGGAAGTACTCAAACTTCTATCTCCCAATTGGCTTCGTAAATATGTCAGCAACCCGCTCTTTAGTCTTAACATACTTCCAGTCCACTGTACCATCCAACACTTTCTCCCTGACAAAGTGATAGTGGACCTCTATATGTTTGGTCTGTGCATGAAAAACAGGATTATTGGCCCACTGTATGTTGCTCATGTTTGTTGAGATTCAAGCTCGATGATAGCTTGTGCCAATTGCATTATGTGCTGGCATGTTAGGTAGTAGCATGTGTGAGACATAAATGACCGCGTCCAGCTGGTCGGAGTTGTGTGGACAGTAGCTAGGGTTAGCCGTGTGTGGACACAACACAAGCAGTGTGTTGTAGCTTTTACATTATGGCTTTATGCATTGTGTGTGATGGGACATGGCTTCCCTCTATGGCTAGGGTTTGAGTAATACATTAGGGTTTTCTCCTATGTTTGTGTTCCCTCTCCCTCTACCTATTTTTCATCATGGTATCAGAGCGAGGTGCTCTCTATTAGGGTTTATGAGTGAGTGAGAGAAGAGGGAGAAGAAGCTATGAAGAAAAGCTATGGAGCTTGCCATTGGAGCTGTGAAGCTTGGAGCACACCGATTTTCACCAAATTTGAGAGCTTGGCCACCGGGTAAGAGAAACTAAACGTCCTTGAGCAGATTGCAGGTGCAAAATCACAAAAAACATCAAATTTGAGTTGCCCAAAGCAAAGAAAATTTTTGTTTTGCAACTCTCCATTGAAGCTTGATAGTGGTGAATGTATGTTGCAAATGGTTGCAAATCTGGCAAAGGTTCATGTATCTAGCAATGGGAATGTGTTGGAAACTCATGTGCAAGCCCTAGAGTGATTTTGGAGTAAGTGTAATGCATTGAAGTGATTGGAAAATTCTGTTTTGAAGCCCTCACAAAAACAATGTATAGATGCTCATTTTTTATGCAATTGGAGCCGGTTTTTTGTAGTAAAAATCACAAGGTTGATGGCTTGGGTGGATACCCAGGGGTGTTGGCAACTCCTATATACCATGATTAGCCACAAATAAGCTCTAAAGTCTCCCTAATTATAGGCAACGCAACCTGGAGGCTAAAAGAGAGCAGGTTTTTACCTTTTTTGCTTGGTTGAGGTCAAATTAAGGCTTGGTTGATTGATTCCTTGCACAAATTCCTTAGCAATACTATGCTACACTCAGAAAGTTTTACATTACTTGTCTATATATATCTTGGATGCTATAATCGTACATATACATGATGCTGAGAATCCCAAGGATGCATGGGATACTTTGGTAAAGCTGTTTGATACAGATACTAGTGCTCGTAAGTCTCAATTTTTTGAGAAAACAAATTCACAATGTGAAGCGAAAAGGAAGGAGTATTCATGATTATGTACAAGAGATTGAGAAGTATGCAGATGCATTGGCAACTTATGGACTTCCTTACATTTGGAGAGCATATTTGGGACCTTTAACACTTTCCATTGATTTCATCTTAGGATAACCTTTAACACTTCCCATTGATTTCATCTGAGGATAACCTTTAACACTTCCCATTGATTTCATCTGAGGATAAATTGAATTGTAGATATCTTGTATGATTTTGAGGACAAAATATTTGGGAAGGGATGGTTTGTAATGAAGCAAAAATAAGGTCAAAAATATGTAAATAATGGGCCATGGGCAAGGCTACTATGAATAGGGCTTTGGGTTCATTGTAGGGATATTTTGATCATTCATATCTTGGAAACTTACATGTACTCATTTCTGTTGAGATTCAAGCTCGATGTGAGCTTGTGCTAGTTGCACTATGTGCTGGCATGTTAGGTAGCAGCATGTGTGAGACATAAATGACCACGTCCAGGTGGTCATAGTGTGTGGACATTAGCTAGGGTTAGCAGTGTGTGGACACAACACATAGTGTGTGTTGTAGAATATGGATTATGGCTTTATGCATTGTGTGAGAAGGGAGATGGCTTTTCTCTATGGTTAGGGCTTGCAATATATATTAGGGTTTGCTCCTGTGTGTGTGTCTCCTCTCCCTCTACCTGTTTCTCATCATGGTATCAGAGCCTGGTGCTCTCTATTAGGGTTTATGAGTGAGTGAGAGAAGAGGGAGAAGAAGCTGTGAGAAATGATGTGAAGCTTGGAGCACACCGATTTCCATCAAATCTAAGAGCTTGGCCTACCAGGTAAGGACTACTAAACACGCTTGAGCAGATTGCAGGTGATTCAAGCACAGACAAGGCAAATCAGGGTTGCCCAAAGCAAAAGAAAATTCTGGTTTTTGCAAGCTTTCCATTGGAGCTTGAAAGCAGTGATGTATTGTGAAAATAGATGCAATCTGGCAAAGGAACATGTAAGTGACAAGGATTAATGTATTGGCAACTCATGTGCAAGCCCTACATTGAATTTGGAGCCAAGTTGGTGCATTTATGTGAGAGGAAAATCACTCGTTTGAAGCCTTCACAAAAACAGAGAAATGATGCTCATTGTGGATGCAATTAAAGCTAGGTTTTTGCAAAAATCACTCAATTGATGGATTGAGTACATCCTTAGGAGTGTTGGGCTAATTGTGGATGCTCATTGTGAATCAATGAAAGCTAGGTTTTTGCAAAAAACACTCAATTGATGTATTGAGTACATCCCTAGGAGTGTTGGGCACCCATATCTATCTTCAAATGCCTTTATAATCTCACCAATTCACCTCAAGAGCAGGTGGCACAGCCTGTAGGGAAGGAACAGAGCAATTTTCTCACCATTTTGATAAGTGGAGAGGCCAAATACTACTTGTGTGATTCATTAAACCCAAAACTTACTTAGCAATTGTGTGATACACATACTTGAGGAGGTTGCTATACGATTGGTTGAAGCAATTATGCATTATGGAGCTGATTATGAGTTGATTAAATAGGCTATCTATTGTGATTAGTGAAACAAAGGGTGATTAATCGGCTAATTACTCTCTCATCTTAAATAATTGGTCTAATTCCTCTTACATGGAGTTGGTAGACATCAATGCTAAGCTAATTAATGCCTGGTCTCTCAATTTGGACAAGAATCAAAGGAATTAGAGCAATTTTACTACCGGTCTTTTCTGGTTTTACTGGTATTTCTCCAAAGAGAGAAGGGGATCTGACAAGTTTGGTATGTACGCACCTTGGTTGGTGTTGATATGCAACATTAAGCTTGTTTAGGTGTCAATGCAAGTTATCCACACTTGATTGAACCACTACATTGCAATTTGAAGCCTTGGAAAGCGCGCCAAAATAGGGTACCTTGGACTGTGTATGCCAGTTCATTTTGGATACAATCGGTTTGATTTTCTACATCAAAAGTGAAGGTTGTTGAGTACTTTGGAGTATCTAGAACACTTATTAGAGTGTGGTTGAGCTGAGGAAGGCTCGTTTATAGATTTGGACGTGTGGAAGGTGCATTTGCATTGAGCAAATATGTAAGATAGCCCAGTACAAATTGTGGGTGAAAAGTTGGATAGGAAGAACTTCTAGGCGTGGAAGTACAGGATTAAAAGTTTTCTGAAGAAAAAAGGTTTTTGGAACCTTGTTACAAGTGCGGAGCCAGAGTCGAGACCACCCTGACAACCTACACAGCAAAACAACAGGTTGTAGCTCATAAGCAATGGTCAGAAAGAGCATACAAAGTTTTGCATTACCTGTCTATATGTATCTTGGATGCTATACTCATACATATACATGATGCTGAGAATCCCAAGGATGCATGGGATACATTGGTAAAGCTATTTGATACAGATACTAGTGCTCTCAAGTCTGAGACAACAGATTCATAATGTGAAACGGAAAGGAAGAATCATCCATGATTATGTACAAGAGATAAAGAAGTATGCAGATGCATTGGCAACAATCAATGCCCCCATGCCTGATGATTTGGTAGACATTACCTTGCGTGGTCTTGGCAAGGAGTATAAGTCTTTTGATACATCTATCTTGGTTCCGGAGTACAAGTTTACCAGATTTTAATGAGTTGGTTTCACTCTTGCTTGTTGAGGAAATCAAACTCAGTGACTCTTTTCATGATGCATCTACTAGCCATGATGATAATGGCAGGAATCAAGCTTTCTATTCACAAAGGGGATTTAAAGGTAGGGGAAGATTTGCATCACGTGGTCGTGATAATGGTCATGGGGATGGCAAGATAGGTCACCACAACAGAATTTTCAGCCTACATATGGTGCTAGAGGTGGTCGTGGGATATACACCTCAGAGAGGCAGAGGTAATCCTCGTGGTAGAGGATGTTGGCAAGGCCAACAAACATCTATGCAAAATGTGGAATGCCATTATTATGGGAAATTTAGTCATATGGCACGTGATTGTTTCCGCAAAGAAAATGATTTGAGAGGGGGTAGAATGGTGTTGCTGAGAGGAAGAATAGAGTCATTTTTGATGTGGCCAGGGCAATGCTCAATGAAAAGAGTATGCCATACTATTATTGGGTAGAAGCGTGTGCCACCGCGGTGTATGTACTTAATAAGACACCCACAGCAGTCATACATGAAAGTACACCAGAGATGCGGCTTACACGTTTTAGGCCATACATTGGACATCTCAAAGTGTTTGGTTGCATAGCTTATGTACATGTGCCTGACGAGAGAGAAGGAGGAAGTTGGATCCTAAGGTAGAAAGTGTGTGTTTGTTGGGTATGCACAGGATTGCAAGGCATATAAATGTTACAATCCACAAACTAGGCAAGTGGTTATCTCACGAGATGTGGTGTTTGATGAACTTGCTAGTTGGTACAAGGCAAAGGATGAGGGTGTCATTGATTCCATTGATGCTGATGTGCATGTGAACTTGCCACAAGCAAGTTCTATTTCTATATCTGGGCCAGCAGAGTCTGAGAGTAGCAGTATACATCCATGGTCAGGATGCTTGAGACATGAGAGTGTGAGCACTGGGAGTAGTGTTGTGGATAAAGGGAAAAAGAAGGTTGAAGGAATTGGCATTACAGGTTATGAGTCATCAAGTTCAGAAAGTTTGAATGAGGAACTTGGCATACCAGTTTTACGCACACCTGGTGCAAGGCAAGATAGATATGTGCCTCCACATGCTAGAGTGGCAGGTGTTTAGAGTGATCTGCATGCATTGCGGAGATCCCAAAGGGTCAAGTATCCAGTTGACAGGTTACCATATCGTGACTTTGCTATGCATTACGTATATATGACCTCTTTGGTGAAGCACGTGGAACCTACATACTATACAGAAGCTATTGGGAAGCATGTATGGGAGAAGGCAATGGATGTTAAGATGGACGCATTGGTTCATAAAATGAAACATGGGATTTGGTTGCCTTACCACAAGGCAAAGATGTCATTAGTTGCAAATGGGTTTATAAGGTGAAATGCAAATTAGATGGTTCCATTGAGCGACATAAAGCATGATTGTTGGTAGCTAAGGGTTTTGCACAAACCCAAGGCTTGGACTATGATGAAACATTTAGTCTAGTTGCAAATATGGGAATAGCGGGAGCAGTCATTGCTATGGCTGCCAGCAAATGGTTGGAAATGCATCAAATGGATGTGAAAAATGCATTTCTAAATGGTGATCTACAAGAGGAAGTTTATATGGCATAGCCAGAAGGATATGTACACCCGAGGTATCCCACTCATGTATGCAGATTAAAGAAAGCATTATATGGTTTGAAGTAAGCACCTCGTGCTTGGAGTGATAAGATAAGCCGATATCTTATCTCCCTTGGATTTTAGGTTTCTTCAACAGATTCTTCACTTTATGTGAAGAAAACAGATCATGGGATTGTTTTACTTGATATCTATGTGGATGACGATTGTCACAGGAGATCATGCTACTACAGATGTTATGCATGTCAAGAAAGCATTGAGTGGGCAGTTTGACATGAAAGACTTGGGTGAATTGAGATATTTCCTTGGGATTGAAGTGATCAAAGACCATGCAGGTACATGGTTAGTGCAACACCAATATGCATTGGATATGTTGGCAAAATATGGGATGACAGGGTATAAACCAATGAGTATACCTTTGGAGCAGAATGTAAAGTTGCGGGCTGATTTTGGTGAAGAGTTGGATGATCCATCCATGTATAGAAAGATGGTTGGCAGTCTTATTTACATGACTATCACATGCCCGGATCTCAGTTATGCTGTGGGGCTAGTAAGCCAATTTATGGAGAGCCCTAGAAAACCTCATTTGGATGCAGTGAGACGCATTACGCGATATGTAAAGACCACTTCACATTATGGTCTTCTTTATGAGCATGGTAAAGGCTTGGATGTACATGGCTACACAGACGCAGATTGGGCACGTAGCTCGTATGATAGGACGTCTACTAGTGGTTATGCCTTTACATTTGGAAGTGCAGTGGTGAGTTGGAGTAGCAAGAAGCAACCTACTATTGCTTTATCTAGTATAGAGGCTGAATATATGGGTGCAGCCATTACTACATGTGAAGGAGTATGGTTAAAGAGTCTCTTGGCTGATTTGGGTGAGCCTATTGATGGCAAGGTTGTCATTCATTCGCGGACCAAACACATAGAGGTGGTGAGTTGGAGTAGCAAGAAGCAACCTACTGTTGCTTTATCTAGTACAGAGGCTGAATACAGGGGTGCAGCCATTGCTACATGTGAAGGAGTATGGTTAAAGAGTCTCTTGGCTGATTTGGGTGAGCCTATTGATGGCAAGGTTGTCATTCATTGTGACAACATGAGAAGCATACAATTGGCCAAGAATCTAGTTTTTCATGCGTGGGCCAAACACATAGAGGTCCACTATCATTTTGTCAGAGAGAAAGTGTTGGATGGTATAGTGGATTTGCAGTATGTGAAGACTGAAGAGCAGGTGGCCGACATCTTTATAAAGCCACTTAGCAGGGAGAAGTTTAAGTACTTCCGTACTATGTTGGGAGTACATGGGATGAGCTTGAGGGGGAGTGTTGAGAGCTTTGATAGCGCAAGCTCATCTACATCTTCATCTATGGCAGTAATCATGAGCTTGAGAAGGGTTGTTGAGATTCAAGCTCGATGTCAGCTTGTGCCAGTTGCACTATGTGCTGGCATGTTAGGTAGCAGCATGTGTGAGACATAAATGATCGCGTCCAGCTGGTCATAGTGTGTGGACATTAGCTAGGGTTAGGAGTGTGTGGACATAACACATAGTGTGTGTTGTAGATTATGGATAGACATTAGCTAGGGTTAGCAGTGTGTGGACACAACACATAGTGTGTGTTGTAGAATATGGATTATGGCTTTATGCATTGTGTGAGAAGGGAGATGGCTTTTCTCTATGGTTAGGGTTTGTAATATACATTAGGGTTTGCTCCTGTGTGTGTCTCCTCTCCCTCTACCTGTTTTTCATCATGGTATCAGAGCCTGGTGCTCTCTATTAGGGTTTATGAGTGAGTGAGAGAAGAGGGAGAAGAAGCTATGAGAAATGCTGTGAAGCTTGGAGCACACCGATTTCCATCAAATCTAAGAGCTTGGCCTACCGGGTAAGGACTACTAAACATGCTTGAGCGGATTGCAGGTGATTCAAGCACAAACAAGGCAAATCAGGGTTGCCCAAAGCAAAAGAAAATTCTGGGTTTTTGCAAGCTTTCCATTGGAGCTTGAAAGCAGTGATGTATTGTGAAAATAGATGCAATCTGGCAAAGGAACATGTAAGTGACAAGGATTAATGTATTGGCAACTCATGAGCAAGCCCTACATTGAATTTGGAGCCAAGTTGGTGCATTTATGTGAGAGGAAAATCACTGGTCTGAAGCCTGCACAAAAACAGAGAAATGATGCTCATTGTGGATGCAATTAAAGCTAGGTTTTTGCAAAAATCACTCAATTGATGGATTGAGTACATCCTTAGGAGTGTTGGGCTAATTGTGGATGCTCATTGTGGATTGAGTACATCCTTAGGAGTGTTGGGCTAATTGTGGATGCTCATTGTGGATCAATGAAAGCTAGGTTTTTGCAAAAAACACTCAATTGATGTATGGAGTACATCCCTAGGAGTGTTGGGCACCCATATCTATCTTCAAATGCCTTTATAAACTCACCAATTCACCTCAAGAGCAGGCGGCACAGCCTGTAGGGAAGGAACAGAGCAATTTTCTCACCATTTTGATAAGTGGAGAGGCCAAATACTACTTGTGTGATTCATTAAACCCAAAACTTACTTAGCAATTATGTGATACACATACTTGAGGAGGTTGCTATATGATTGGTTGAAGCAATTATGCATTATGGAGCTGATTATGAGTTGATTAAATAGGCTATCTATTGTGATTAGTGAAACAAAGGGTGATTAATCGGCTAATTACTCTCTCATCTTAAACAATTGGTCTAATTCCTCTTACATGGAGTTGGTAGACATCAATGCTAAGCTAATTAATGCTTGGTCTCTCAATTTGGACAAGAATCAAAGGAATTAGAGCAATTTTACTACCGGTCTTTTCTGGTTTTACTGGTTTTTCTCCAAACAGAGAAGGGGATCTGACAAATTTGGTATGTACGCACCTTGGTTGGTGTTGATATGCAACATTAAGCTTGTTTAGGTGTCAATGCAAGTTATCCATACTTGATTGAACTACTACATTGCAATTTGAAGCCTTGGAAAGCGCGCCAAAATAGGGTACCTTGGACTGTGTATGCCAGTTCATTTTGGATACAATCAGTTTGATTTTCTACATCAAAAGTGAAGGTTGTTGAGTATTTTGGAGTATCTAGAACACTTATTAGAGTGTGGTTGAGCTTAGGAAGGCTCGTTTATAGATTTGGACATGTGGAAGGTGCATTTGAATTGAGCAAATATGTAAGATAGAAGAAGAAGATGAAAGAGATCATACTCCACCTGCGAGATGAGGACATCTCACGTTTTTTAAGTGGGGTAGGATTTAAGATTCCTCCCCCAGCCCCTTAAGATGTCTAGTTTCTCCCCCTGTAATCAATCCCCTTTTAAGAATAATAACAGATCTTGTTTCTATCTGTTTTGGCCTAGAGAGAGAAAATATTTTAGAGAGAGATAATTCAATTTCTAGATATCTTTGGATGGAAAAATATCCCTTCTTATTGAAACGATTTTCCTTGAAATAGAAATTCAAAAAGAACTTTCCAGTGTGCAAACGAAATAAATTGAAAATAGGTAAAAAGGACCTTAGCCTGAGCGTCCGGATTTTTTAAAATTTTTGGATTAAGGTTCCTATGGACCAATAAGATTAATCCAAATTTAGGGAGGAGATAAATTTAAGAATAAAAGAAAAATCTCCTAAAAATCAGTAAATACTCACATAAGATGAAGAGTTGACTAAGGACAAGGTTTATTAGTTAAAAAAGAAGAGATATTTAGAGGAAATGATGCATTTTTGACACCTCAGTGTGGGGAATTTCCCTCATGAAGGAGGCACGTATTTCACATGTGTGGATGAGTTTTAAACTCACAAATAATGAGATATTTTCATCTCTCTCTCTCCTGTTTCAATTAGATCCAAAAAGTGAGCTAAAGTGACCCAAAAAGGGTCAAAAATTGACCAAACTGATCTAGAAAATTCTAGAATGAGTTTGCTTGGTTAGAGGCTCATTTTTTCCTATAAATAGAAGCCTCCCCCTTTGTAAAAGGTTAATAGCATTTATGCACTGTTACTCTACTCCTCCCCAGAGGCTCATTTTTTCCTATAAATAGAAGCCTCCCCCTTTGTAAAAGGTTAATAGCGTTTATGCACTGTTACTCTACTCCTCCCCAGAGTCAAATACATTGAATTCAATGGATAATTCAATTGTTTTTGACTAAATCCTCTCCAAAGAACTGGTGGCCACTCTTGTTGCAAACAAGAGTAGAACCCTCAATCCCTCAAGCCAAAGCAAAGCTTACAAGTTCCATGTAAGCTTAATTCTTACTTATTGTGAATTTTAAATCTATGATTTTCTTAAATTTTATGCTTTGTAAATGTTTGAATTAAAATGTGATGCTATGTCTTGATGGAAAGGCCACCCCCTTCTCTTCTTTACAATTCATCCCTTCTTTATCCTAGAAACTTTAATTAAAAGATTGATTAAACTCCTTTCATTGTTTACTCTCTTGATTTTTGAAAAATGGAGTAGATTAGAGATATTAGAATTCAAATTGGATTAATTCGTCATAAATTGAATGTTAAAATTGAGAAATGGTCAGCCATACAAAGGAGGTTATGGCAAAATTTTCTTAAATTTTATGGAACTAAAGTTTATCATTAGGTTATTCTAAAAGAGTAATTCCTTCCGTTTGTGCATTCTTAAAGATTTGTTTTTATTTTAAAAGTGTTATTCCCATTAAAATTGAATTTATGCATAGAAAGATGCATAAGGAAATTTATTTTTATTTCACAAGGGTTATTCTCATTTATTTTGATTTTATGCATAGAAAGATGCATAAAGGAATTTATTTTTATTTCAAAAGAGTTATTCTCATTAATTTTGATTCTATGCATAGAAAGATGCATAAGGGAATTTATTTTTAGTTCAAAAGAGTTATTGTCATTAATTTTGATTTTATGCATAGAAAGATGTCTCCATTTGTCTTTGAACTCATTTCCAGAAAAGCTACCTACTACTAGGGGGTCAATATATCGGGTGGCTGCAAGGTACTCCCTATTATTCATAGGTTACAACATTAGTTTAATAATACGTAAATGTTTATCATATATTGCAAGTGTTAGAAGATAGAAGTTTCACGTGGAATACAGTTGGGAAAGTTCTACTAAAAGCTCGCAATTGTACCAAGATGGGCAACCGTTTTTTCTCTACATTAAGGAACGCTTCTCCATCCATGCCTTTTCATTGCTCTTGTCTGCTTCATAATTGTTTCTTTATTTGCTGGTCCAAGTGGCCCTTTATGTTAATGACACTATACTTGTGTCTAATAATCTTTCTTTCATGCAACAAGTAAAAAAGGTTTTATCCTCAGCCTTTGAAATGGTGGATCTTGGTGACATCCATTCATGCCTTGGTATTCAAGTTCAAAGGTATCATCACAATGGTATTTTGCTTCCTCAGCAAACAAAGTTTATCCAAGATATTGTTCAAAAGTTTGGATTGGCTACTACACATTCGGCAAACACTCCTTTGTTGAAATTTGAGCAAAATGATGAGCTATGGTGGATCAAACACTAGAATCAGCATAATTAACAAAGTGATTAGCAAGTGATTAAGATGTAATTAGTGAATAATTAGCACATAGATTAATGTAGGCATGGATACTCAAAAACCAGCAAATTCTCATTAGGGCTATGCCTCAATTTATAGTGTTTACATCAAGCATCAAATCCCCTTGATTTCTCCATGATTTACTCCCTGAATATCTCCACCTCTTGCCTGATTCTCTCCACCTCTTCTCTTTTCCCTGAATATCTCCCAGAATATCTCCACACTCCTAAATTCCCTCATGCTACCCATTATTCTCTCCCAGTAGATTCTCCTAACCTTTTCACAGGTTCTTTCACAATTACATCTCCTCTTTTACAGCCTCTATCCAAGAGCTTGTTCCCACACACACCCTTTTCACTTGTATATTTCAACACCTCCCCTCAAGTGAATAATCCTAACACACCTGGACCCTGTATCAAGTTTCCCTCTTACTTGATAGCCCGCGACCAGTGCCTCAAGTCCCTAAACTCCATAGTCCTTGACACTCTCTCTCTCTATGTGTCCAAGGCTACTATAAGTGCCCGTGACCTTGACTAAAGTGTTTGCACATACATCTACCACTTGGCCTACATCATCGGTGGCTCAGAGGTGGTTTTACTTTATTGGGGCAGGTTACATTGGGTTGTGGGTTCTCTCTCTCTCTCTCTCTCAGAAAAGATGATCCGACTCCACTTCTCTTGGAGCCTCCATGAAGTTTGCCGATGTCATTCCTTCTTCACTGGGTTTGCTGTAGCAGTCTCTCGCCATGTGTCCTGGCTTTCCACATTTGTGGCAAGTGAAGGTCCTCCCTCCTACTCTGCCTCTTCCTCGTCCTCGTCCTCGAGAGAATCCTCCTCGGGTGAAGAATGCTTTTTCCTCTCCTGCTGTTGAGTCGAGCTCTTTCTTCTCTTTGCCTCTGCTCTCTTGCTCCAGTAGAGCTGCTTCTATCTCGTGTATCTTCAGTTCAGGTACATTCTTTAGTGTTGCTACAATGTTTTCATAATCTCCTTTATCCACACTCTTCAAAAGTACAGCTAATGCTTCATCATCTTCTACCTTTTTGCCAATAGCTGCCAGCTGTTGCTTAATGCTTTTATATTTGTTCAAGTGTGTGATTAAAGGTTCACTTTCCTTCATGTCCAGTTTGTAGAATTGCATTAACAAATTTATCTTGGAATTTTTTGCTTGTGTACCAAATAATTTATTGAGTTCATCCCATGCATCTTTTGCCCACTGTATCCCTGTGATATGATGAATGATCTCATCATTTAAACTGAGTGCAATAAGCCCCAATGCTTTTTCATTCCTACTCTTCCACTCATTTTCCCCTCTCTCTGGGCATTCATCTCTCCCTTCAACTAATCCCCACAGATTTTTCCTCATCAGCAAATACATGGTTTTTGTTTGCCATGTATAAAACTGTTCTCCATTAAATTTGGCTATTTCCTGTGCTGAATTCATGGTGATGTGAAGGGGGTCTTACCTCTTGATCCAAATTCAAGATTCAAGGGCAGTGTCTACCCTTTTACAACTCAATCTGGTGTTTAATAGATGATTACAACAATTTTATCAGCATAAAATCACCAGAAATTACATTAAATTGAGAGTAACCAATTTGTACGGGATGGTTGGAGTATCAAACCAACTCCGATTTGCAATCTGAAGCTTTAGGGATCTGTATCAGATACCTAATGGTTAATTTGAACCCTCAATTGCACCAAAGTACAGTGATTAGCACTGATTAATCACTGATTAGCAAATTAATGCTCTGGTTTGTGTGCAGAAAACAGAGTATGCGGGGAGCTCAGATCTGGTGCCTTCCACTTCAAATGAGCTCAAATGCTTTGAAAGGCATCAATAGCAATGAGTCTAGTAGAGGATTAAGCCAAGAAACACAAGATTTGACCAAATAATGAAAGCTTAATCTCTGTTTTACCAAAGTCACCTGCAGATTTGATGAAGAGCTTTGATCTCTCTGTAGACTTGATGAAATTGATTTCTGTCTTCACCAGCTTGTAGAGCATGCTTGATTACCCTTTGTGCTAAGAGGAATTGAAGACATTTGAACAAAGTTGCAATTGCTGACGGAGAGTCAATGGAGGACGTCTCGCGTAGCAAGGTCGATCGAGGTCTTGACCAGCCTCGGTGGTAATCTTCAAACTGCTACAAAAAAACGGCGCCTGCAAAAATCGTGAATTCTGCTGCTTCCGCCGGCGGTTTGCTGCGTGGAGTGGATGGGCTGGTAGCCAAGGAGCTTAGCTAGCTTAAGCTAGAAGCACAAGACCTAATTTTAACTGTGCTAGATGCTAGAGACCCTCCACTGGCTGGGGGTGAAGGGGAAGAGTGAAAACTCACTAAAAACTGATTTTTTTTGCTAATTATCTTACTAATCCTGATTAATTCACTAATGGGCTCATAAATCTGGTTGATTCTAGGCATGGCTCTGATACCATGTTGAAATTTGAGCAAAATGATGAGCTATGGTGGATCAAACACTAGAATCAGCATAATTAACAAAGTGATTAGCAAGTGATTAAGACGTAATTAGTGAATAATTAGCACATAGATTAATGTAGGCATGGATACTCAAAAACCAGCAAATTCTCATTAGGGCTATGCCTCAATTTATAGTGTTTACATCAAGCATCAAATCCCCTTGATTTCTCCATGATTTACTCCCTGAATATCTCCACCTCTTGCCTGATTCTCTCCACCTCTTCTCTTTTCCCTGAATATCTCCCAGAATATCTCCACACTCCTAAATTCCCTCATGCTACCCATTATTCTCTCCCAGTAGATTCTCCTAACCTTTTCACAGGTTCTTTCACAATTACATCTCCTCTTTTACAGCCTCTATCCAAGAGCTTGTTCCCACACACACCCTTTTCACTTGTATATTTCAACATCCTTGTCTTGCAAGCTCTACTAGGAGTACTTCTGCAAATATTGAGGTTGAATCATTAGCTTTAAATCAACCCTATGCTAATCTTGTTGGTTGTCTTCAATTTGTGGGCATGAGCACTTATCTTGATATTCTGTTTGCAGCAAATCTGTTAGCACAATACTTGTCGTCTCCATCTACAAGACATTGGTCTCAAGCTAAACATGTTTTGAAGTACTTGAAGGGCACTACAGATTTCAGACTTGTATATCGCTATCAAGAAGACATATCTTCATTTACTTCTCTTAACCTTTTGGGTTATTTAGATGCTGATTGGGCAAGCTCTAACTTGTCCATGCAATCCACCAGTGGTAATTTTGTCCAATTGATCAGATGATTGTAGACATTCTCACCAAAGGACTCCATGTTGCGACGGCCTCTCTTTTTGGAGATTAGCACATCTCACCTCATGTCGATTTTGTCTAGACTTGTACATAGCCTATAGACTTTAAGACACTTCACACATTACTTCACATCATGCACATTTATTCTTTGTACTTTGTATATAGAAGCACATTGCACATGGACTTTGTATATAGAAGCACATTGCACATGGACTTTAAGGTGGCATTGTACATTTATATGTAGGAGCTCGGGTTTTTTCCTTGTGCTCCCAAGGGTTTTTTTACTCGCAGCAGCTGGAGACCTTTATTTGAGTGGGGGTGTTGGAGCTATATATCGCTAGCCCTAACTCACTCTAGGTCTTGCCTACATATATGTGACTTGTGACTACTATGATTCATTCTTGTGGAGCGTATGTGGTGTCTCTTGTCTTGTCTCTCTCCCTCTCTCAACAATTATTAGTCAAATGGAAGTTCTATCCTTTTGAAGATGCCACCTGGGAGAAAGAAGCCGAACTGATGTGGGATTACCCCCTGTTTGCGAGATGAGGACATCTCACATTTTTCAAGTGGGAGAGGATGTAAGATTCCTCCCCAGCCCCTCAAGATGTCCAACTTCTTCCCCTGTAATCAATCCCCTTTTCAGAATAATAAAAGATCTTGTTTCTACCTGTTTTGGCCTGAAGAGAGAAAATGTTCTAGAGAGAGGTCATTCAGTTTTTAGTTATCTTTGGATGGAAAAATATCCCTTCTTATTAAAATAAATTCCCCCTAAAACAGAAGTTTAAAAAGAAATTCCTAAGGTGCATTAGAAATCAATTATAATGTGCACAAAAGACCTTAGAAGTCAATATTAGGTAATTTGGAAAAAATCTCACATTTTGGGAATTAATTACTCCATATAGTTTTGGACATATCTTAAACATACTAACTCCAAATTTGTCCGAGATCATAGATTTAGATTCTACTCGTCAAGATCTTTCCTATGATATGTCACATGAGGGGGTTTTGACAAACTTTTGGACAAGTTCACCATGCTCCCATTTTTCAAATGGGAATGGGATTTTTCCCAAATAATCTAATATAGTGTTTTAGGCATAAGGGTCAAGATTTTTTAAAAATTTTGGATTAAGGTTCCTATGGACCAATACGATTAATCTAAATGTAGGAAGGAGATAAATTGAAGAATAAAAGAAAACCCCCCCCCCCAAAAAAAAGAGTAAATGCTCACATAAGATGAAGAGTGGACTAAGGACCAAAGAAAACAATTTAAAAACTTGAATTTTGACACCTCAAAGTGGGGATATCCCCTCATGAAGTAGGCACCTTTTTCTCATCATTACCCCAATTTTTAATCAAATAAAATGACATATTTTCATTTCTCCTCTCTCGTGTTTCAAAACTAGATCCAAAAAGTAAGCTGAACTGACTCAAAAATGGTCAAAAATTGACCAAACTAATCTGGAAAATTCTAGAATCAGTTTGTTTGGTTTGAGGCTCACTTTTTCCTATAAATAGAAGCCTCCCCCTTTGTAAAACCTTAATGGTGTTTATGCACTGTTATTCTACTCCTGCCCTGAGCCATCTACATTGAATTTCTTGATAATTCAATTGTTTTTGACCTAATCCTCTCCAAAGTGAATTGGTGGCCACTCTTGCTTCAAACAAGAGTAGAGCCCTCAATCCCTCAAGCCAAAGGAAAGCTTACAAGCTCCATGTAAGCTAGTTTTTCTAACTTGTTTAATTTTTAAATCTATGGTTTTCTTGATTTTCATGTTTTACTATTGATTGAGTTAAATTCAATTGCTATGCTTTTGAGGAAAAGGCCACCCCCTTCTCTTCTTTACATTCTAGCCTTTCTTAATCCTAGAAAGATTAACTAAAATATTAATTAAGCTTTTCTTATTGTTTACTCTCTTGAATTTTAAAAATTGTGTAGATTAGAGTCCTATACATCTAATTTGGGTTAATTTAAGTCAATTAAAGAATGATAAAAATGAGAAATGGTCAGCCACATACAAAGGAGGTTATGGCAAAATTTTCCAAAAATTTTGAGGAAAAGAAAGTTTGTTTTTATGTTATTCCAAAAGAGTAATTCCCACCATTTTTGCATCTAAAAGAAATATTCTAATAACTCCATGTACATATTCACCTATGAATATGCATGGATATCATTAACATTAATTATTAAAATTATTTTATATGCATAGAATGATGCATAATGGAAATTTTTTTATTATAAAAGTGTTATTCTCATTAAATTTAATTTCTATGCATAGAAAGATGCATAATGGATTTGTTTTTAATTACACAGGTGTTATTTTCATTAAATTTAATTTCTATGCATAGAAAGATGCATAATGGAAATTTTTTATTATTATAAAAGTGTTATTCTCATTAATTTTAGTTTGTATGCATAGAAAGATGCATAATGGAAATTGTTTTATTACAAAAGTGTTATTCTCATTAAATTTAATTTCTATGCATAGAAAGATCCATAATGGAAATTTTTCTATTATAAAAGTGTTATTCTCATTAAATTTAATTTCTATGTATATAAAGATCCATAATGGAAATTTTTCTATTATAAAAGTGTTATTCTCATTAAATTCAATTTCTATGTATAGAAAGATGCACAATGGAAATTATTTTATTATAAAAGTGTTATTCTCATTAAATTTAATTTCTACGCTTAGAAAGATGCATAATGGAATTTTTTGATTATAAAAGTGTTATTCTCATTAAATTTGATTTTTATGCATAGGAAGATGCATAAAGAAAATTTTTATTATAAAAGAGTTATTCTTGTAAAAATTGGTTTTTATGCATAAATAGATGCATAAAGAAATTCTTTTTATTTTAAAAGTGTTATTCCTATTAAAATTTATGTTATGCATAAATAGATGCATAAAAGGATTTTTTTTAAAAGTGTTATTCCCATTGAAGTTGATTTTTATGCATAATTAGATGCATAAAGACTTTTTATATCAAAATTAGAATTCTCTTAAATTTTATGTTTAAATTCTATGAGAAATTGATAAATTATTAATTAAATACTCTAAGAGAGAAATTTCTATCATTTTATACTCACATGGATTGTAAAAAGAAAATTCAGGAAATCTATCAAGATCGAAATATTCAAATAAATGATTAATTTATTCCTCATCCGAATTCGTAACTAATTTAGAAATCAGTTGAGTGAATATTCAAAGAAAGAAATTCAGTAAAATAGTAACTGAATTAGTAAACCTTTTCGAGAAAGATAGTTCAGGAAAAATCTTATCAGACTCAAACCTTGAATCAAACTATAACCAAGACCAAACTCTTTCGTCAGTTTCGAGGAAAGAAAATGTGACCAGTTTAGAAAAATACCCTTAAAACACTCGCCAAATCTGAAACTAAGTTTGAGACCCTTTGAATTGATCTGTAGATCAAGGTTACAGAATTCGAGGAATTTTGGTATGAAATTCAAAACTCCGTTCAAGAAGTTTTGGGGATACTGATACAAGAAATACTCCTTGTATTCAAAAGAAAATCAAACTGAAAACTTTCATAGAAACCCTGTTTTCTTAAAGGACTGTCTTATGCCAGAATGCTGGAGGGAGCATTTGGTATATGTTTTTCTAAGGGAAGTTTAGTTGCAACAACTGGAGGGAGTGTTCAAAGGACAGCTCACGCGGTAAAACTTGCCTAGGTCTTGACCAGCCTTGGTATGGTTAAAATGGTGCGCTTCTAGTACGATGGACGAGGGCCGACGAAGCGGTCCCTGAGTGAAGTGTGAGGACACCTAAGGAGGATCTTGGAGGGCCGACGAAGCGGTCCCTAAGTGAAGTGCGAGGACACCTAAGGAGGATCTTGGAGGGCTCTGACCACGCAATGCACGGGCTCGCGGTGTATGTCGTGGAAGATATGTATGATGCACGAAATGATTATTGTAATGTATTACTGGATCTCGTTTTGCTGACTAGCTGGTCTCAATGGAGAGTGCAGAGTGATACTATGTTTTTTGAGAAACAAGGGACTGGATGGAAATTTTGAGTTATTACATCTGTAACCAATAAATGTTTGTTAATGGATTGATTTATAAGTTGAAGTTTTAAAGAGGAGTGTGTGCATATCTGTATTCGAAAGCAAAAGTTAAGAAAGGCATTCAATTATGGGTGGGTGAGTAATTGTCTGGTTCTACCGATTCTAGTGGTTGGGTGGTGGCTAACCCATGGGCCAAATGGGGTGTAGGCTAGAATCAGTGGAGTTTTAATAATGAAATTGAAATAATAGGAATACGCTTCGAACACTCAAGGGCGAGGCCCCGAGTGGGAAACCCTGCCCCGCACAAGAGGAAGCTTCTTTCGATGCTAACAACAGGGAATCCGGTGCACGGAGGGGGCAGAGGGGTCTCACATCATAACTCAAAAACTCTATCCAGTCCCTTGTTTCTCAAAAAAACAGTATCACTCTGGACTCTCCGTTTTGAGACCAAATAGTCAGCAAAAATGAGATCCAGTAACAAATTACAATAATCATTTCCTCCATCGTACATATCTTCCATGACATACACATGGGTGTCCTAGGCACCACGAGCCCGTGCATCACCTCGTCAGAACCCTCCAGGATCCTCCTTCGGTGTCTTGGCACTTCACTCACGGACCGCTTTGTCGGCCCTCGTCCATCGTACCGGAAGCGCACCATTTTTCAACCATACCGAGGCTGGTCAAGACCTAGGCAGGCTTTGTCACATGAACTATCCTTCGAACACTCCCCACCAGGTGTTGCAACCGAACTTCCCTTAGAAAAACATATACCAAATGCTCCGTCGAGCATTCTGGCGTAAGACAGTCCTTTAAGAAAACAGGATTTCTATGTTGGTTTTCAGTTTGATTTTCCTTTGAATACAATGAGTATTTCTTGAATCAGTATCCCCAAAACTTCTTGAACGAAATATTTTGAATATTTTGATCTCGATAGATTTCGTGAATTTTCTTTTTACAATTCATGTGAATATAAAACAATAGAAATTTCTCTCTTAGAGTATTTAATTATTAATTTATCAATTACTCATAGAATTAAAACATAAAATTTAAGAGAGTTCTAATTTTGACATAAAAATTCTTTATGCATCTAATTATGCATAAAAATAAACTTCAATGGGAATAACACTTTTATATTTAAAAAAATCATTTCTTTATGCATCTATTTATGCATAAAAATTAATTTTTATAAGAATAATGCTTTTATTATAAAAAATTTACTTAATGCATCTTTCTATGAAAAAAGAATTTAATAAGAATAACACTTTTGTAATTAAAAAAATTCCTTTATGCATCTTTCTATGCATAAAAATCAAATTTAATAAGAATAACACTTTCGTAATAAAAAATTTCCTTTATGCATCTTTCTATGCATAAAAAGCAAATTTAATGAGAATAACACTTTTGTAATTAAAAAAATCCTTTATGCATCTTTCTATGCATAAAAATCAAATTTAATAAGAATAACACTTTTATAATAAAAAATTTCCATTATGCATCTTTAAATTTAATAAGAATAACACTTTTGTAGTTAAAAAAATTCCTTTATGCATCTTTCTATGTATAAAAATTAATTTTAATAAGAATAACACTTTTGTAATAAAAAAATTTCTTTATGCATCTTTCTATGCATAAAAATCAAATTTAATGAGAATAACACTTTTATAATAAAAATAATTTTCATTATGCATCTTTCTATGCATAGAAATTAAATTTAATAAGAATAACACTTTTATAATAAAAATAATTTCCATTATGTGTCTTTCTATGCATAGAAATTAAATTTAATAATTAATATCAGTGATATCCATGCATATTCATAGGTGAATATTTACATGGAGTAATTAGAATATTTCTTTTAGATGTAAAAATGGTGGAAATTACTCTTTTGGAATAACATAAAAACAAACTTTCTTTTCCACAAAATTCTAGAAAATTTTACCATAACCTCCTTTGTATAGCTAACCATTTCTCATTTTCATCATTCTTTATTTAACTTAAATTAACCCAAATTAGATTTATAGAACTCTAATCTACATAATTTTCTACATTCAAGAGAGTAAACAATAAGCAGAGTTTAATTAATCCCTTAGTTAATCTTTCTAGGATTGAGAAAGGTTGGAATGTAAAGAAGAGAAGGGGGTGGCCTTTTTATCAAAGGTAGAGCATTTGAATTCAATTCAAACATTTGCAAAACATAAAATTTAAGAAAACCATAGACTTTCTATTAAACAAGTAAGAAAATTAGCTTACATGGAGCTTGTAAGCTCTCCTTTGGCTTGAGGGATTGAGGGTTCTACTCTTGTCTGAAGTAAGAGTGGCCACCAATTCACTTTGGAGAGGAATAGGCCAAAAACAATTGAATTATTAAAAAATTCAATATAGATGGCTCAAGGCAGGAGTAGAGTAATACTGCATAAACACCATTAAGGTTTTACAAAGGAGGAAGCTTCTATTTATAGGAAAAAGTGAGCCTCAAACCAAGCAAACTGATTCTAGAATTTTTCAGATCACTTTGGTAAATTTTTAACCATTTTTGGGTTAGTTCAGCTTACTTTTTGGATCTAGTTTTTGAAATAGGAGAGAGGAGAGATGAAAATATCTCATTTTATTAATTACAAATTGGGGGTAATGATGAGAAAAAGGCACCTACTTCATGAGGGGAGATCCCCACTCTGAGGTGTCAAAATTCAGTTTTTTGAATTGTTTTCTTTGGTCCTTAGTCCACTCTTCATCTTATGTGAGCATTTACTCATTTTTGGAGGGTTTTTCTTTTATTCTTCAATTTATCTCCTCCCTACATTTGGATTAATCTCATTGGTCCATAGGAACCTTAATCCAAACTTTTCAAAAAATCTTGACCCTTAGGCTAAGGTCTTTTGTGCACATTATAATTTATTTCTAATGCACCTTAGGAATTTGTTTTTAAGCTTCTATTTCAGGGGAATTTATTTTAATAAGAAGGGATATTTTTCCATTCAAAGATATCTAGAAATTGAATTACCTCTCTCTAGAACATTTTCTCACTTTAGGCCAAAACAGGTAGAAACAAGATCTCTCATGGAAGTACACGGAAATGAAGGGTGTACCTCCAGAAGTAGTCCAACACACCATCCCAATGGTTAATGGAGCTAGGCCAGTTAAATAACGAGCTTATCTAATAAACCCTAAATATTCCAAGATGGGGGCCGAGAAGAAATTGACAGACTCATTGATGCTAGATTTATCTATGAAATCAAGCATTCGGAATGGGTATCACCCATTCTGATTGTTACCAACAACAAGAAGAACGGAAAAGTGAGAGTGTGCATAGACCTCAAAAAGGTCAATGCCGTTACCATCAAGGATCGTTATTCCTTACCTTTCACAAAACATGTGCTACAACGAGTAGCAAGAAAGGAATCCTATAACTTCCTTGACAAATTCTTTGGATACAATCAATCGATCCAAAGCATTAGCACAAAACAACGTTTCCACTGAATGGGGCACATATGCATACCATGTTATGCCCTTTGGGCTGACCAACGCCCCTAGTACCTTCCAACGTCTTATGTGCATGGCTGAATATCTTCAAAAATTCCTTGAGGTCTTTATGGATGACCTTTTGTGTCAACTCATCCTAGAAGGCTCACCTTACTTGTTTGTGCAAAGTGTTAGAAAAGTGCAAGCTGTACAGAGTCTCGTTAGACCCACTAAAATGCCATTTTTGGGTTCGACATGGAGTGATCTTGGGACACATTGTCTCTAAGCAAGGAATCTCTACTGATGATGTGACAACAAAGTGTGGCTCATCCTTGAGCTGCCCCCACCCACTAACTTCAAAGGAGTCCAACGATTCATGGGGCATGTCGGCTACTATGCTGATTCATTTTTATATATGTTGATATGCTCTCAGCATGTTCTAGCATACCACATGTCAAGGATCCCCAGCGGTGGAGTAGATGATGATTAACCACATGCTGCCTATTCCAACTGTGCTTGATTCTTGAATGGGGCGAGGAGGTGGCACGCTTCTTAGCCAATGGCTTACCAGTGGATACCCTCCTTAATAGAGACCAAGCTGGTTACTTAATTAAATAGGCAACCCCCTACCAACTCATTTGTAGGATAACTTTATAGGTAGGGGAAAGATAAAATTCTATGACACTGTGTTGGAGAAGATGAGTGTGTACTCCTTCTTGAACAGGCTCACTCTTCTTATGCTTGTGTTGGGGAGAACTTTGTAGTAGATATCACTGCGCGTAAGGTCCTCAATGCTAGGTTATGGTGTCCCACTCTAATGGCAGGTGTAACAGAATATGTCAAGCAATGTGACGAGTGCCAGTGTACAACGATTCCTCTCTTTAAGGACCACATGCCCCTGAACCCAATTGTATCCTTACAACCATTTGAGAAATGGGGTATAGATTTCATTGGACCCATCAGTCCAACAACCAAATACACTACATCTCGATACATAATAGCTGCACAGACTATTGCACTAAGTGTGTAGAAGCTCGAGTGACCCGCAAGGTTGATGCGTAATTGACTGCTAAATTCATGTATGAATCAGTCATCACACGTTGCGGTTTCCTCCTCGAGCTCGTTAGTGACAATGGAAAACATTTCATTAATGAGGTAATCTAATTCCTCTTACACGAGTTCCTTGTCACGCACACAAAACAATTTCCCCCTATTACCCACAAGCGAAACGGCGAAGGGGAAAGCACGAATAAACTCTTGTGTGTCATTCTGACTAAACCCGTGGAGGCTAGCCACAAACAATTGGGAACAAAAGTTACCGGCTGAACTTTTGGCTTATCAAACTTCCTATAAGGCAGTAACCAATGCCACCCCTTTCAATTTAACCTATGGTACTGAAGCAGTCATGCCCACCACACGGAGTCCTTGGTCCCGAGCTTACATGTCATAGTACAAGAAAAGATCACTGAAAATGTCTTAGGCTGTTGCCTATTTGAGCTTGAAAAGCTTGATGAAACACACCTTTTAGTAGTATACAACATGATTGTTGAGAAGATAAGATGTAAACAATGATTTGATGTGACTAGCTCTTAAGGACAAACAAATGAACAAGGGAGACATGGTTCTCTTATTCCGTACAAAGACACACAAAAAGAATCTCAAGCTCGGAGGCTTAGGACCTTTTCTAGGCACTGAGATAACACCACAAAGTGCAGTGCACATTGAAACTCTTTGATGGTGTAGAAATGGCAATCTACTGTCACATTGCCGTCTCACAAGTTGGGAAATCATCATATTTTGATTCCCAAATCTCCCCAACCCTAACTTCCACCCCATGTTGCTTAGCAATCCCCTATTTTTCAATGGAAAGCCAAGGTGGCTTCCACCATAAAGACTACCCAAGAAAAAGGAAAGCATAAGGTTCACAACAATGACACTAAAACTCGCATTCTACCACCAACAAAACTGACTAATGATATACCCTCAATGTTGACAACTCATCCACCTGTCATTATAAGGCTACAATGGAGTAATACCACACCATTACCAACTCCTTCAGTCTCAGGGACTCCCTTGTCACTCAATAGCTTCTGCATTCCTCAAGGAAGTACCTCCCCCTACCATGCCATCGCCAAATTGGAATCAACTTCTCACCTTGGTGAGTTGGGCATGCAATCAGTACAAAACTTGCAAAATGGGTTGCTGGTAGCATATGCTATGGGTACAAAACCTGATTCAAGGTGTCAAAAAAGAAGAAGCCATGGGTGTACCACAACTGCCACAACCATAATACCAATCTACTTTTTCCACGGCTGTACTCTTTACAAGTTTTTATTTGCCATGGTTGGTCATTCCAAGTTCGCCATGGCTATTTTAACCCACATAGTGAAATGCCTCGGTCGTTCCATCCTCAACCATCTGCCACCACGGGCATTCAGAATTTGCCACGGTTGTACAAATTGTTAATCAAAAGGCCGTTTGCTTTAGTTTCCCACATGCCACAGCCGTTCGTTTCAGTTTCCATGGCCATTCGTTCAAGTTTCCATGGCCATTCACAGGTGATGCCATGGCCGTACCCTTTTTAAAAAACTATAAATATGGGCCCAACCCCCTCATGTCCTCACTTTCAACTCTTCTTGTAGCTTGACTCTTGCAAATGTTTCTCTTGAGCTTTCACATCCTCTCACCCTTTCTAGACCATGACTGACACTTGAGAATCCTCCAAGGAGGTCCTCCACCATACCTCCATCAGGAGAAAGCGATTGGCAGGGGGTAGATTTGAGGAGTATGACTGCCACCCCACATAGTTGTCCCATGTAGGGGAGACCCTGATGAATCAAGTGAATGGCCACACAATGCACTCCTTAATGACGAATAACCACAATGTGGAGAACAAGCTCCTCTATTTCACTGGACCATACAAGGCAGTAGCACACGCAACCCTGCTGTTGTATTGAAGCTGCAGTAGTTGGGCCTAGGGAGATTGCCTACTTTGGAGCCATGGGGGTCAGATCTCTACAAATCTTGTATTTTACGGAGCCCTATGATGCCAACCTACATACAGGCAAGGTTTTGAGCAATGAGGGCTAGATACACAGGGTCCATCTTAAGATTGAGCTCGTCGGAGATGCCTTGTAGCTCCCCAACTTGGACCATCCCTATGTCAAGCTCACAAACGCTGTAAGGTTCCCCCTTCCTAAACAGGGGAAACCATAAGATATTCTACTACTGGAGAAAAATTTCCTACTCGTCCACACCTTGACCATGTAGAGATACAAGGATATGATTCGTAGTAGGTAAGACCTAGTTCTATCCTAAAGGCGGAGCGTGGTCTTCTAAATGACTCTTAAAATCATATCACTCATAGAGTGATTGACCTTAAATCAGGAAACATCTATTCTTGATTCCTAGAAACAAGATTTTTTTCCCATCTATGCAAAAGGCACAACCATTGGCCTAATCCTCTAGAATAGAGTTGCCCAGGATCCTACTACCTAACCTAGAACTTTCAATTAATCTGTTGGAAAACTACCCGACTAATCGGGTCCACCCGTCCATAGGATGGTGCTATATGAGCATTCCATCCTCCCACTTTCCACCCAACGCATGCATCAACTTTGTTTTCTAATTAGTCCTACCACAATGTGTGACATATATAGACAGTTCCTTAATTAATAACCTTACACATTGTTCATTTAAACAAACTTTAACAATGATACAACAATGCTTACAAACAAAGGATTTAATAAAAGAAATACATACAATGTTTAAAATTATCCATAGCCGAATCCAGGCTCTCTTATTCCTTTACTTTATTATGCCGATGATCTAGAATTCGTCCTTCTTGTCTCTATAGACTCGGCAATCCCTACAAGACTAGGATACACCTCATCATCAACAGTGGGCAAGGACCCAAGCCAGCATGTCACCTTCTCAAGCACCATCGGTTGATCTTCCTGCTTCTTCTGAGAGGGATGTCTACACACTAGGGAGGGCTTACTCACAGTACTAGCTTAGGCCCGTAGAACTAGGCAGCATCATATTACTCACCTAATTTCCTAAACCAGCAAACCTCATCTTCCCAATGGTAGGAGGGATACCTTGGGCCAACTCCAAGCCTAACATCGCCGCCCGGCTACAAAAGCACGAAAAGGGGTGGTTAGCATCAAGGCAGGGAGAAGATGTACCCTATACTTTTTAACTTAATCAAGATAACAATTGCTAAACTAAACCATAGAATATGATAAACAACATCACCTTCTTAAGAAAACAATAATATCACAGGGATTTTGGTATTTTTCAAAGCAAGGATAGTAATATCTTTCTTCTTAAGTAATTAATGTGCTAATATTAAAAATTCAATCAAAACCTCTTTTTTAAATGATGACCAACCTAATCTGGCCTCTAATTCCTTGTGGGACTCCCAAGGGGAGATATGGGGTTGCATCCAGAGCATTCCCTCAAGGGTTGCTATTATGCACGCTTCTCGAGGTGATATTTTGGCGTCCTGTGGAGGAGGAGCCGTTCTCTTCACCTTTGGTAGCCCACATGACCGCAAATGTAACTCTTCAGTTGGATCACAGATCAGAGTTCGTTTTCTCTCTTTATGAGCATAAAACTCTTAGGTGGGAACTTTGGTACAAAAGACTGCACCTATAGGAAGATAGGGGGAGTTATCCCTTAAGTTTATTCACATGCCGAGGGGGGTGGGGGGGTTGGAGAAGCTAAGGACACCCTCTACTCAACACAAGGGTGAGATGATGAAAAAATTTTGAGCTTACTTGGAGGTGGGCTAAAAAGAGCTTGCTAATAAGGAGAGGGGTTGTAGACTCGGGGCTATCGAGTACAATCTCGCATAGAGTGTCAGGTACAAACTGTCGGGTATAGTCTTTGTATATAGAGTGTGGGATCCGAGCAGCACATGGTGTCGAGGTGTCGACCATGGGGGTGTTATGGGATTTATATAGGGGCTGGTAAGTACGAGGTGTGGGTGCAGGGGGTGTGGGTGTAGGAGAGAGGACGAGCAAAGCGGGGTGCAAAGGATAGTGTACGGTGAAAGTACATCGATCTGTGGCTGCATGAGTCTAGGGAAAGGGATGGTGCCTATACACGGGCAAAAGATGAGGTACGCATTCTGGGTCAATGACCGCATAGGTGTCCACGTATTGGTCAGTGTGGACCGTACGCTAGGGGGGGTTGGCCTTTGGTCCTTACACAGCTATTGTACAGGCACCTGGGTATGTGAACGACATCTTTTTGGGACGGGGAACCCTAATTTGGGATGTCAGCCTTGATATGCGTGCCAATCCACCCAACGGATGCAAAGATTTTTTGACGAAAATGTCCGAGGTGCAGAGCATTCATCAATCGGACACCCAGTCGTGCATTTATTAAGGTCTGAAGTTTACCGTATTTTAATTGAAAATAACAAAAACTTTACGTAGAGGCTTGATCCGGTGCTTGTTTTGAGTGCTGTAAAATCCTATATTAGGGTAAAATCATGCACAAATTCCAAAATTGGACTCGTAATTTTAAGATTCCAAGTGGAAATATATCTATTATTAAGATTGATGATTTTTGCACCTCAAAAATACCATAAATTCATCTATCAAATGGGCATGTATTATTGAGGATGGGCATGTTACATCCTTCCCACCCCTTAAAGAAGTCAAGATTTCCTCATCTCGTCATGAATTCGGGGTAATCTTTTAAGAGTGTAGCTTTATCTTCCCAAGTTGCATCCTCTTTAGGATAATCTTTCCATTGTACTAGATTTTCTATAAGAGTTCTATTACGGAGTTTCTTTTCACTAGAATCTATGATCCTACTAGGCTATAATTCAAGGAATCCTTGAGTTAGGATTAAAACTTGCTCATCACTAAGTATATGATCGATACTGGGTACGTAAGGCTTTAACAAACTTACATGAAATACATTGTGGACCTTAATATGGGCTAGGAGATGCAGCTTATAGGCACTTTTGCCCCCCGGACATTTAATGACTATATAGGGTCCATAGTATCTTGGGCTAAGCTTATAATTCCCAAGTGATTGAGAGCTATGATTGGGTTGCACTTGTCAAAATTTGTCTCTCCTTCCTTGAAGATCCTTTCAAACCTCCTTGTGTCGGCATAATGCTTTTGTGCCGATCTTGAGTAGATTTAATATCTTTCTGGATAGCGTTGGTCTGTTCCCCCATCTCCTTGAGCATTTTTATGGATGCCTCAACTCTTAAGGTCGGATCGAAGAAATTTAGAGGAGATAAGCATTCTTGCCCATAGAGTGCTTTGAATGTTGACATTCCTATGCTCTGATGATAAGATGTATTATAAGCGAATTCTACCAGAGGAAGATATTGAATCCATCTTCTTGGCTCCGATCCACAATATTCTCTCAAAATGTCTTCAATTATTTGGTTGACTCTCTCAATCTGGCCATCGATCTCTAGATGATAACATGTACTAAAACAAAGTTAGGTACCTAAGGCCTGAAATAAGGACTGATAGAACTTTACTTTAATCAACTATAAAAAATAAGAAAATCAAGAAAACCATAGATTTAAAATTAAAAAGTAAGAAGAATTTAGCTTACACACAAACTATCCTCTTCGGTAGACCATGAAGCTTGAAGGTCTCCTTGATATAACCGGGCAACATCAAAGCTTTGACAGTTTTCTTTGCTGGTATAAGATGAGCTAATTTGGTAAGAAACCACCACCACTAGAATGGAATCATATCGTCCTTGAACAGTTGGAAGAGCTGTGACAAAATCCATACTAATGCATTCCCACTTCATTTGAGGGATATCCAAGGGTTGAAGCTTCCCCCAAGCATTTTGACTCTTTCAGCTTTTGATCCTTTGACATGAGAGACATTGCTTCAAGTACCGAAGGACAACATTTTTCAAGCCCATCCAATGATAGCTCCTTCTTACAGTATTCAAGGTTTTGGCATAACCTGGGTTTCCTGCAGCATGGCTATCATGACCTTCATGGAGGTTTTGGCATAACCTGGGTTCCCTACAGCATGGCTATCATGACCTTCATGGAGGATTAACTTCTTTAGGGAAGGATCCTTAGGAATACATAGCCCCTGATTAAAGTAGAGGCACCCATCATGGGTGGAGTAACCTTTGACAAGATTTTTTTCTTTTTCTCAGGTTTCTCCTTCTTTGATTAGGTTCACCATCTTTTGGTAATTGGGATCATGAAATGACACTTCTTTCACCTTGATCAGAATGGGATCATTTGGCATAGAAATTGCACTTGAGAAAGATTTGCGGCGGTGAGACTGAGTGCATCAACTAACACATTATCCTTCCCAGGGCGAAATTTGATATCAAAGTAATATTCTTGTAGGATTTTAATCCATCTTCTCTACCTCATGTTGAGGTTAGGCTGGGTGAAGATCCATTTCAGACTCTTGTAGTCAATAATAACAAGCTGAAATTTGCACCCCAAGATATAATGTCTCCATAACTTAAGGCAATGAACAACAGTTAAGAGTTTCAAATCATGGGTTGCATAATTTTCTTCATATTACTTAAGCTTGCAAGAAGTATAAGCCATTGGTCTTCCTTCTTGGGGCCTAAGACAAGTGCTAGACTACTAGCATCATTAACCACCTCAATTCTCTGGTGAAATCAAGAAGTTTTAGGATTGGAGCTGAGGTAATAATGGCTTTGAGCTCATCAAAGCTGACTTGATGTATTGGCAACCACACTATTTTGGGATAAGTCTTAAGAAGATCCGTCAAGGATGTAGCTACTAGGGAGTAATCTTTAGTGAAAATCCCATACCATCCTGTGATTCCCAAAAATCCACGAACTTTGCGGATTGATTTAGGGGGTGGCCATTCCAATATATCCTTGACCTTGACGAGATCTAGTGAAATACTATCTTTTGTGAGATAATGAATCTAATATACTCAATCTGATGAGAGTAAAGAAGATACATTTGCTCTTCTTAGCATAGAATTTATGTCTACACAGCAATTGTGGAACTCTATGCACATGCTCCTTGTGCTCTTCCACCGACTTGGAGTAGACTAAGATGTAATCAAAGAAGACAAGCATAAACTCCTCCAAGTAGGGGTAGAATATTTCTTACATTAGGTAGTTGAAAATTGTAGGAGCATTGGTTAACCCGAATGACATTACAGTAAACTCATTATGGCCATAACGGGTATTGAAAGCTATCTTGGGTATATTTGCTTCTTTGACTATGATCTGATAGTAGCAAAACCTCAAGTCTATCTTTGAGAAAACCTTGGCCCCATGAATCCTGTCAAGAATCTTCTTGATGCGAGGGATAGGA
The DNA here is from genome assembly GCF_041138505.1 of Cibotium barometz. Lineage (NCBI taxonomy): Eukaryota > Viridiplantae > Streptophyta > Polypodiopsida > Cyatheales > Cibotiaceae > Cibotium > Cibotium barometz. The sequence goes on along the minus strand of NC_141057.1, from coordinate 21,134,800 downwards.
TACTTGTTTCTTGACTATGAATTGATTTAGCCCTCGATAATCTATGCAAAGATAAAGAGTGACGTCCTTCTTCTTTTGGAGAAGAAGGAAGTCACTCTTGGAGAAGAATGGTTTCTCCCCAAGGAGATCTACTGGGGAGAACCCATTCTTCTTTTGGAGAAGAATGGGTTCTCCCCAAGGAGATCTACTGGGGCATACAAATCCTTGCTCGATAACATGGAAATTCTCCTTGAGTTCAATGGCTTCAGGGAGAGACATCTTATAGGGTTTTTTTGAGACAAGATGAGCACTAGGGATCAGCTCAATGTCATGATCGACTTCTCGAGGAGGAGTTAGCCCTATAAGGTCATCAGGAAAGATGCCAGAGAATTCTTGGAGCCAAGAGGGTTCTAATTCCTTACTTTCAATAGCTTTGTTGAGTTTAACTAGAAAATTCGTTGTCCCTTACATGCTCCCTTGAGAAGATGTTTTTGCTTTGACTGCCCCAGACTTTGCATGCTCATTTTGAAAAGTGATACTTCCTTGGTTATAGTCAATACTAGCATTGTTTGTGATTAACTAGTTCATCTCAAGGATTCCATCATAAATTCCTAATGGCAGGGTTCTAGAATGGACATGAGTTTGTTCACTACCCAATTCAAAGTCAAGGTTTCCTACAAAATGGTGAGATACTATTTCCTTCCCACTAGGTAGCTCTACAACCATTTTCCTAGTAATGATGGTAGGGGAGGTAGACTCTGGATTGGGTTGTGTCCCATAACGAATACTCTGTCGGTAGGTAAGACCTACGTTACTTGGTCATATACCCAGTGGTGCTATTGTATACGATTCCCATATATGGTCACAGAGCTGTCGGGTCTGGGAGAACCACGAACCAAAATAAATTGACCATCTTCAAATTTTGAATCCAACAAACTTACTTTAAATCAGTGTGGTGAGGTTCCCAATTTGGTCTGCTCGGATGATGAAAAAGTACCTCGGTTCACAATTACAAAAGTGATCTCTACCCCACCCTCTTTGGATATAAGATGGATGAGGAAGGGACAACCTCTCGAGTATCTGTACCATTGTATCACGAAATTCAAAATTCAAAGAGTGACAAGCCGTCGTAAAGATGTACTGGAATACTAGGAATCTTGATAAGCGTCTCCCTCTTCCTACAATCATTCAATTAGCAATTCAAATTGTTCTAGTAAGGTATTTTATCAATCAACATTATTTTAGGTAGAACATACATTCCAAAGGAACCTTAAATAACAAGTCGAGGAACTAAGATCAGCTCTGATACCAATTGTAAGGTTCCCCCCTTCCTAAATAAGGGAAACCATAAGATAGTCTACTAAGTCTAACTCGAGAAAAATTTCCTACTCATCGACACCTTGATCGTGTAAAGATACAAGGGTACGATTTGTAGGTAAGACCTACATCTATTCCTCAGGGGGGGAGCCTGGTCTTCTAAATGACTCTTAAAATCATATCACTCATAGAGTGACTGACCTTAAATCAGGAACCTCTCTATTCTTGATTCCTAGAAAAAATGTTTTTTCCCCATCTATGCAAGGCACAGCCGCGCTGGCCTAGTCCTCTAGAGTAGATTTACCTAGGATCCTACTTACCTAATGTAAAAATTTCAATTAATCTATTGGAATGCTACCCGACTAATCGGGTCCACCCGTCCATAGAATGGTGCTGTCAAGGGATTCCATCCTCCCACTTTCCACCCAACTCATGCAATCAATTTTGTTTTCTAATTAGTCCTACCACGCTGTGTGACATAATTAATAACCTTACACATTCTTCACTTAAATAGCCTTTAACAATGATATAACAATGCTTACAAACAAAGGATTTAATAAAAGAAATAGACATAGTGTTCAAAGTTATCCATAGCCAAATCCACGCTCTCTTATTCCTTTACTTTATTCTATCGAGATGATCTATAATTCAGCCTTCCAGTCTCTATAGACTAAGCACTATAGACTAAGCAATCCCTATGAGACCATACACCTCATCATTGGCAACTGCCAAAACGATGAGTAAGAACTCAAGCAGGCCTCTCGCCCTCTCAGGCTCGATCGCTTGATCCTCCCACTCCTCAAAGGGATGTCCACATAATAGGGAGGGCTTATTCACAGTACTAGCCTAGGCCCGCAGGACCAGGCAAGCATCATATTACTTGCCTAAATCAACGAACCTCATCTTCCCAATGGTAGTTACGGATACCTTGGGCAGACTCTGGGCCTTGCTAATGTTGCCACGCCCGGCTACATAAACACCAAAATATGGTTACAATCAAGGCGAAGAGAAGATGTACTTATACTTTTTAACTTAATCAATATAACAATTGCTAAACTAGACCATAGAATATAATAAACAACATCACCTTCTAGAGAAAACAATAATATCACAAGGATTTTGATATTTTTCAAAGCAAGGATAGTGATATCTTTCTTCTTACTTAATTAATGCTAATATAAAAAATTCAATCAAAAACCTCTTTTTTAAATGATGACCAAGCTAACATGGCCATTAATTCCTTGTGGGCTCCCAAGGGGAGAGATGGGGTCACATTTGGAGCATTCCCTCTAGGGTCGCTGTTATGCATGCTTCTCAAGGCGGTATTTTGATGTCTTCGTGGAAGAGCCATTATCTTCACATTCTCGTAGCCCATGCTGCTGCTGCGAACCCAACGCTTTAGTCGGATCATGAATTAGAGTTTGCTTGCTCTCTTTATAAGCATAAAAGTCTTAGGTGGAAACCACCTCTAAGAGCCAAAGATCCCTTACTAAAGTCACCACCGCAAATGGGAGGGAAGGTGTCCTTAAACTGGAATTTGGGGTAAAAGGTTGCACCTACAGGAAGAGAGAGGGAGTTCTCCCTTAAGTCTATTCACACCCACAGGGGGGAGCAACTAAGGACACCCTCTACTTAACACAAGGGTGAGATGATGAAGACATTTGTGTAGAGCTTACTTGGAGGTGGGCTAAAAAGGGCTCACTGGGAGAGGGGTTGCAAAGGGTTGTCGGGTAGAGTCCTGCACAGAGTGTTGGGTATAGTCTTTGCATAGAGCGTGGGGTACGGGTAGCATATGGTGTCCAGGTGTCAACCATGGGAGAGATGGGAGGCTTGTAAGATTCCTCCTCAGCCTTATAACAAATAAGCCTCTACTTCAATCCCTTGTAATCATTCTATGTCTCTGAATACAAGAAAATATTATTTTTCCTTGTTTGGCCTAGTGAGATAAAAATTTCTAGAGAGTGGTAAATCAGTATTGGGATATTTTTTGATAAATAAATTCTATAAATATCAAAAAAATGTTTCCCTGAAATAGAAAATCAAAATAGATTTTCCAAGGGGAAATTAGAATTAATTAAAAATGATTTAGAAGACCTTAGCCCTAAGGGTCAAGATTTTTTGAAGATTTTAGATTAAGGCTCCTATGGACCAATAAGATTAATCCAAGTGTTGGGATAAGAAAAATCCAAAGAATAAAAGAAAATACCAAAAAAATGTGTAAATTTCCACATAAGATGAAGAGTTGACTAAGTACTAGATTTATTAGTTAAAAATTATGAAGTATTAATTAAAAAAATGAGATATTTTGGAGTACATTCATTTTTGACACATTGGTAAGGAGAAGGGGACCCTTCAAGGAGGCACCTATTTCACATGTGTGGATGAGTTTTAAACTAAAAAATAATAGGATATTTTTATTTCTCCTCTGTCCTAGATCAAACCAAATAAAAAAGGGAGCCAAACTGGTCCAAAACTTGTCCAAATTCAGCCAAACTAAAGCTGGAAAATTCTAGAACTCAGTTGGACTCGCTTAGTGGACTCCTTTACTTAAAAATAGACCCTCATTCTTTTGCATTCTTATCTGTGAACTAAACTATGCCGATATTACTCTAAGATAAGCTTATTTTCTATTGTCCTCTAAAAATCCTCTACGAATTGAAGAGATCGGAGCTTTTCTCTTGCTTCAATCTTCCTTGGAGACTTCATCAACATACCAAACCAATTGATTTGTTGGGGGCCTCTACTTTGATCTAAGAATCAAGCAATCTAGGAGGTAAAATGTGGTTTATGGTCTTTTTCTTTAATCTCCAAATGTTTCTCTCTTCTCAACCCCTCTCAAGCTTGAGAAGCATTCAATTGAATGGCTTTTTAATACAATTGAAGTTCTTTAATGAATTGTAGTGATGAAACACATAAATTTTCATTTATGCTTAAATTATAATATTTTTTTAGCATTTCTCTCTCTCCCCCAAAGAATGGTCATTCCTATGACCTATTCTATATTCAAATGAAGCTTCTCATGAAGCAATTCTCTAATCTAAAAGTAATTTCTATGGTTTTGAAATTAGAGGCCAAATAAGTGACTTTTTAATGCTTTTATGCTATTTAATTTATGGAAAATTTAAGAATCAAGTCCATAATTGGATATTGATCCAATTAATGGTTATTGTAATCATAGGGATATTACTAAACTTTATGCTTTCAAATTATTGAGAATTATCAGTAATAGCAGAGCGGAGCTATGAAAAAATTTATGAAAAATTACCACATAAATAATTTTCATTCATAATATGAAAAAAGGACTTCCTACCATATTCTAGGATTAATCATTCTAGTTTAATTGAATGATTCTCATTATAATCATGGAAAATTTGATTTTTATGTTTATGCATAAATAGTTAATTAGAAAAAGGAGAAATTTCTAGTAATCCATTTTTATGTTAAAAAAAGAGTAATCCCCATGACAATGGAAATCAATGTATTCCAATGAAGTAAGAGAAAAATTGTGATGCTAAAATAATGTATATTTTATTTAAAAATTAAAGAAGGATTCTAGTTAAATTTATCTTTTTGTATAGATAAGTTTAAATGATGAAAGAGGAATTCCCAACATATTGGAATTCAAATATTTAAATGGGAAAAGTGTAATTCCTAGTGTAAAGGAATTAATAGAGATTTTTATTTAAATTTTAAGAGAAATTTAGTTAAATTTATCTTTTTTCTGCATAGATAAGTTTAAATGATGAAAGAGGAATTCCCACCATATTAGAATTCAAATATTTAAATGAGGAAAGTGTAATTCCTAGTGTAAAGGAATTAATGCAGATTTTTATTTAAATTCTAAAATAAGTTTTAGTTAAATTTATCTTTTTGCATAGATAAGTTTAAATGATAAAAGAGGAATTCCCACCATATTGAAATTAAAATATTTAAATGAGAAAAGTGTAATTCCTAGTGTAAAGGAATTAATGGAGATTTTATTTAAATTTTAAGAGAAAATCTAGTTAAATTTATCTTTTTGCATAGATAAGTTTAAATGATGAAAGAGGAATTCCCACCATATTGGAATTCAAATATTTAAATGAGAAAAGTGGAATTTTTAGCTTAATGGAATTAATGGATACTTTTATATAATTTTTAAGAAGAATTTTAAATAGATTTAATTTATGGTAAAAGAGGAATTTCCATGAAAATTGGATTGCACTGATTAAAATGAGAAAAAGAGGGATTTCAAGTTTATTCAAAAAAAATATAGGTATGATATTTAGTTAAAAAGAAGAATTTTTATGATAATTAAGAAAAGATGGATTTGAATTAAATTTTTGTAATTTTCACCATAAGTCTACCTAATGATTTAAGGTTGAGAAATTATGTGATAGAAGGAATATCTTTGGATATTTTAATTGGTAAAATCACTAAATGGATATTCACCCAAAACTAGATGTTTATCTGAAGGGAATCCTTGTAGAACTAGATGTTTATCTGAAGGGAATCCTTGTAGAACTAAACCGAATGAATTTGGTAAGACTATGAGAGGGACGAACACTAAACCCACTTATCCATCTCTCGATCTGAATCAAGTAAAAACTTCGTAAACCTACCGGAACTAAACTAGTTTTTCTTGACCGAACTCAACAAGAATCTAGTTGGACAATCAGGCTGAATGATGGGTAGATTACCTCGATGAGAGATCAAGCATCCTCATTATAAAACCTGACCAAACTCACCAAGAATCTAGTTGGACAATCAGACTGAATGATGGGTAGATTACCCCGATGAGAGATCAAGCATCCTCATTATGAAACTGGGAGTTATGGAAAAAGGGTTTTTGGAACCAATCTCAAATTGGATTTTTACTTGCATTGGAACCTCTGTTGTTTTTTATTCAAAGGATTCTTTTACGCCAGAATGCTGGAGGAAGCATTTGGCTTATGTTTTTATAAGAGGAGGTTCGTTGGAACACCTAGCGGGGAGTCGTCAAGGGACGTCGCTCACGGCAAAGCCTGTCGAGGTCTTTGACCAGCCTTGGTACGGCTAAAATGGTGCGCTTCTGATACGATGGGTGAGGACTGACGAAGCGGTCCCTGAGTGAAGTGCTAGGACACCTAAGGAGGATCCTAGAGGGTTCTGACCAGGCGCGCGATGCACAGGCTCGCGGTTGCTAGGACACCCATGCATACGTCGAGGAAGATTTCTGATGGACTAAAAGGAAAGATTTTTGAAACCAAATTTTGATACTGGATCTCGTTGGTTGGCCAGTTGGTCTTCAACGGAGAGTTTGGAGGATATTATTGTAATACAATGGACTTGGAATTTTGGAAAATGATGATCATAAATATTATGATTTCTATTGAAGGATTGTTTTAAAGCCAGTCAAATCTATTATAAATGGTAATTTTATATTGGGTGTGTACATGGTATGCCTACCTTAATTTTTGCATGAATCGCCGGCTAGGGGGCCTGTGTACTCTTTTCCTCGGTACCCGGGCAAAAACACAACCAAATCTTTATAAAGGAATCCCACCAATATAGTGGTTGGGTGGTTGGCTAACCCATGGGCTGGATGGTTGGATCGGAGGATTCCTGAGAAACAACTAGATATGATTAGCTACGTTAATTATTTAAATCCTCAGAAGACCTTGTTCTGTGGGAGGGGATCAGAAGTTGTGCCTTGTAAATGAGAAAAAAAGCGGTGATTCTATGGACCAAGTGCAAGTCTCTTCTTGATCTGACTATGTGACTTCAGGTTCAGCCAGATTAGTTTATCTAGGTAAGAGTTTGACTCGTTAGAGTAATTCCCTTGTTAGAAGATTTTTCCCATGGCGGAATTGCCCGTGCCTTCCGGGCGAGGGGAGTCTTCTGGGCCCGGTCTCGGAGGGACTGCCCAGGCTAGCCTCTCATCCCAAACATCCGCGGGGGCGAGGCCCTGAGTGTGGATCCCCACCCCGCCGCTTCCGCTGTTGCACCGGTCGGGCACCACGGAGGGGGCAAGGACCCCACAGCTACTGGTATCAGAGCTTTGTTGAAAGCTAATAGTAGGGATAAACAAATTCTTATCAGAAATTGATAACAATAACTTAAAAAAAGCATTTTGAATAATGTATTTTCATTCCGCAAGTCTCATTTTTAATCAAAGAAATTATTTTTTTAAGATGGAAGTTCCATACTTATCTGGTATTCCCGACCTCACCCAGTCACTCACAAGACATGACTACATTCGCCTTCAAACATCTCATCTCTTCTGCTGCAACTCAAACAAGCCAAGTCAAACTCACACACCATTTTGAGGATTTATATTTTTCGTGACCCAACGGAGAGATGACAGCATAAGTGGTTTGCAGGGTAGTATGTCCATGCCTCTTGCGACCGCCGTGCAATGCTGAGGCAAAACCTCTCATTAGCCATGATTCTGATAAAGCTGAAAGTCGTACATGGTGTCATTCTATATTATTGGCAGTAAGTGAACGTTTGTATCAGGGTAGGGCTATGGCCCAGTACAGCCGTCTTTTTGATTTCTAGAGCCGAGCTGCTCTATGTACATATTGCAACTTTTATATAAATAAAGAAATGTTTTCTGGAGAATTTTTTTTTGTTGTATAAGTGATTGTTTATGGACAAACTGATAAAGAAAAATCTATTATCGGACATATGTCATAAATCTCCAGTAAGATCATTTATCTTGTTTGAGAAATTGTTTTCCGAATCCCTTAAGTCTTAAGATCCCGTGGATGATATCAAAATAAAAATTTAATAATATATCATTTTTTGCAGAATCATGAGACAAGGAAACCGTGGCCGTCAGCTAGACCCTCTCTCTGAAGATGATGAGCTTGATCTTGATGTTCGCAAGGTTCTTCATAGAACTTAGCCAGGAACAAGGAGAGAACCTGGGCGAGGTTGTGGAGAAATGGGTGGAAGCTATGGAAGAATATTTTGACGTCACAGGCTACAATGAGTGAAGCAAAATGTCTCTTACTCTACCAGGCTAAAAATAGTGGAAACAGCCAGGGTGGCACATGGAGGAACCATTGTGACACCAACTGTGTAGATAGGAATACTCAGTCGTGGAACGACCTTAAAACCTATTTGAGGAAGAGATTTTATCCTCCTAGGTTTTTGGAAACCAAAATGAACGAATTCTTATAGCTAAAGCAGGGGAGCAAAACCATCGAGGAATATCACCAGGCCTTCACTCTTCTACTCAAATATTCACCACCTCTAGATGCAGAGCAACTCATGGCTAGGTTCATTTGGGGAATGAACAAACCCTTGGATGCACTAGTCAAAAATGCCACGCCAGTGTCCATGGCAGAAACTGTCAAAATGGCAAAGGACTTTGCCAAAGCCTTCATCGTCTCGTGAACTGCCAAAGCCAGCTTCCTCATCCTTTAAAAGATTTCAGACACCGGGAAGTTCTTCCAACTTTCTGCCTCCAAAGAGACACCAAGGTCCTAACTAGAACGTGGAGATGGGAAGCTTCAGAAATGAAGGAAGACCTTTCCCCCGAAGTACATTCTCAGGAAACCCGGCTCTCTCCAGAATGCAAAGGGAAAAGCTTCGAAGAGAGAACAAATGCTTTCAATGTCAGGGATTTGGGCACCAGCAAAAGGATTGCCCATCTGCTTCGGATGTTAGGGATTTGGGCACTAGCTCAAGGATTGCCCATCTGCTTCGGTGGGCCAAGGAAGCCACGGTCGCAAAGTTCAAAGACTGACAGTCCAATCAGGGTTCCCCGCGCTAAAATCAGGGTAGCCCAAGAAGAGTGCCAACTCGGCCTGCAGCCTCCATGCAAAGCAGTCTCTGAACTCCCTCCCAGAATTGGAATAACCAAAGAGAGAGAGTTTTCCGCCTCAAATTGCAGCAGCCAGAGCAGTCACCATAGCTGAGGAAGTAGAGGAAGAGAAAGGACAGATCTATGCAGCACCAATAGAGCATCATGGGAATAACCATCAATTCTCAGTCCTCCAGACTCCAGCAGAGTACCAGGGTAAGCAATTCAAGCTTTTGATTGATGTAGGAAGTACTCATTCTTTTATTTCCCCAGGATGTCTACATAAATTAGTCCTAAATCAAAAATGAGGGAAACCTATGCAAGTGGAATTAGCCAGTGGGAAGATTCTTTTCACTCACCTTGAGACTGACCTTATTTAGTTTAGCCTAGATGGGAACGTAATAGAGTGCCTGCTCAAAGTCCTACCCCTTGTAATATATGATGGAATCCTTGGAACGGATTGGCTCCAAAAGAATCAAGCTGACATTCATTGTCACAAAGGAACCATCTCTTTCCTTGACCTTCACGGGAGTAAAGTTCAAGGAATTGGAATTTCCGGATCCCCAATGCTACAATTAGTCAAGGCTTCCAAATTATTAAAAGGGCTCAGAAAGAGGCAAGCTGTGTATGTCGTTAAAATGAATCCAGTAGACATACAATGCAAGGCTAAAGAACCAGGGTGGTTAAGTGAGTATGCAGATGTGTTTCTTGAAGAGCTGACTGAGATGCCTCCATCTCGTGAAGTAGATCATGAGATCGAATTAATCCTCATAGCTCAGCCAGTAGCCCAGCATGCATACAAAATGCCAGTCCTCCCTGAAGCCATAGAACTTAAGGAGCAGTTAAGACACCTATTAGAACATGGATTTGTCAGACCCAGTGTCTCACCTTGGGGTGCGCCCGTTCTCTTTCAAAGAAGAGAGATGGATCTGGATCGGTTAAGTGGGACCCAAATGTTCACAAAGATAAATCTCAAATCTGGGTACTACCAGATTAGAATCAAGGAGTAGGACATCCCAAAGACAGCATTCAATACTCGTATGGGCATTAGGAGTTCACAGTCATGCTCTTTGGATTGACTAATGCCCCAGGGACATTCAATCGTCTTATGCAAGATATTCTCAGAGAATACTTGGATGATTTTGTTCTTGTCTTATTTGATGCTATCTTGGTATATTCAAAGAATGCTGCATACCATGGTGCACAAGGTTCTGGAAATCCTAAGGAAAGACCAACTCTTTGCAAAGAAGAGAAAATGTTCTTTCTCTATTGACCAAGTGGAATACTTGGTCAATAGAGAATACTTGGTCAATAGAGAATCCCATCCTTTGACACTATGAATCCCAAGTGGAATACTTGGGATTCGTAGTGTCAAAGGATGGGATTTCTCCTGATCCCGCAAAGATCCAAGCAGTCGTAGAATGGCCAGAACCCAAGTCAGTAAAGGAAGTCAGAGGATTCCTAGGGTTAACCGGCGGATGGTATAGAATCTTTATACCTAGGTATACTTAGATAGCATCTCCCTTAACTAACCTTCTCAAGAAGTGTACACTTTTTCAATGGACTGCAATGTGTCAAAGTGCCTTTGATAAGCTAAAGACAGCCTTACTAACAAACCCTATCCTTAAATTGCCAGATTTTACCAAACCCTTTAAGGTAGTTACTGATGCCAGTGGGTTTGCCTTAGGCGGTGCTCTGATGCAGGAAGGTCTTGCAGTGGCCTATGAATCCAGAAAACTCAGAACACATGAGAGAATTTATGTCATCCATGACTTGGAGTTACTCTCAGTAGTGTATGAAGTTGTGGAGACATTATCTTTTGGGACAAAGGTTCACCTTGATGACAGATCATCAAAAACTGAAGTGGATCTTCACCCAAAGGGATCTCAACATGCATCAAAGGAGATGGATGCAAACCCTGTAGGAATTTGATTTTGAAATAAAGTATCGCCCGGGGAAAGAAAATGTGGTTGCAAATGCGCTCAGCAGAAAAGCCTCCTTGCTTTGCTGAAAGATCCTTGCCCCCTCCGCGCAACGGATTTGGGGATGCTAGCAGCGGAAGTAGCACTTCTTGTGCAGGGCAGGATCCCTCACTCGGGGCCTCGCCTATGGATATCCGGACAAGAGACTAATCCCTTGGTTCTTCAAAAATTGAACCCGGAAAGACTTCCCCCTACCGGAAAGCACTGGCGATTCTTCTAGATATTTTTACTCTAATGTAGTCAGGGTCATTAGTGACCAAACTAATCTGACTGAACCTGTGAGTCACTTGGTCAGATCAAGGAAGAAAATTGCACTTGGATCATAGAAACCAATGCTTTCTTCCCCATCGAGAGGCACAGCTGTTGATTCTTTTTCCATAGAACAATTACTATCCAGGATTTACTTCATCTATCATACTATAGCAGAATTGAGTCTCATTTTACGGATCCATTAGTCAATCCCATGGGTTAGCCAACTTCCCACTGTAGTGATGGGATCCAATTAGGAATTTGGTTAGGTTTTGTCCCGGGTAGTACCAGGGAAAAGAGTTCCCAGGCCCCCTAGCCAGATATTCATGCAAATTTAAAACTAGTCACACCACTTACACACCTAATATGAAATTACTTTTTTCACAGATTTGAAACAACTGTCTTTAAAATAATCATTTAATGAAACCATAGTGTCACTAATCATAATCCTCCAAAATATCCGGTTGAATCCTAATTTCCAATCATTCCTTCATCGGTGTACCTATGGCATCATTGGCAACCAAAACGCTCACCACCTCTCCCTCATGGGCTTTTTCGATAATTCCTAGCTCATAGTACCCGACAATATATTCACTTATAAAAATCAAAATGGAATCTCCATTAAGGATTAGCAAGATTAACTAATAGATCCATATAAAAGATCCATGCACTCATCCGTTGAGGACCATCAAGGTCAATCAACTAGATCCATGCTCGGTTTCAGAAAATAACTCTTACTCCTTGTTCCAATATCTTCCATGACGCACGTGTGGGTATCTTTACGGTGACCTCGAGCCCGAGCACCGTATGGTAAGCACCCTCTAGAATCCTTCGCAGGTCACCTAGAGCTTCACTCATAGGCCGCCTCCTTGGTCCCTCATCCACCGTACAGGAAGCTCACCATTTAAATCGAATCGGGGCTGGTCAAGATCTCCACTGACCTTGCTAGGCAAGACGTCCTCCATTGACTCTCCATCAACTGTTGCAAGTTTATCAATTAGGTCTCTACGAACTCATTCTCAAGATGGTCAAAATACTTCCCCAGCATTATTGACATAAAACAGTCATTTAAAAACCAGTCCATAAATACAGTTTCTATAATGAACTCTCGTCTTTTACATTGTTCCACATCTGTCCACATTACTTAATCCATATCCAATTCATATGTATTCCTTTCTAATTCATATGTATTCATATTCTCATCCAGTCACATCATTTTTCATCTCATCACATATTTTCTCATTTATCCTCATCACATCTTATCCACTCGCATCCATCTACCCATATTCACATCCCATCACACCTCATTCATTTACATCACATATCATTCATTCACATCTATCTCAATTTACATCACATTCATTTCACATCTCATCTCATTCATTCTTATCCCGCTTCACATCACATCACATCTCATCCATTCACATCCCATATCATTCATTTACATCCAATTCACATGACATCACATCTCATTCATTCACATCATGATTCACATCACATTACATCTCATCCATTCACTCACATTGACATCACATCCTTTCGCATACACATCCACATCCATTCTTTCACATACACATCCACATCTATTCTTCCACATACACATCCACATCCATTCTCCCACATACACATCCACATCCATTCTTTCACATACACACCCACATCCATTTCCATTATATCACATCTTATCACATTCTATTGTCATAAAATGAATTACTAGAAATTTCTCTTTTTTCTAATTAACTATCTATGCATAAACATAAAATCAAAATTTCTATGATTATAATGAGAATCATTCAATTAATCTAGGATGATTAATCCTAGAACATGGTAGGAAGTCCTAGAATATTGTAGTAGGAAGTCCTCTTTCATCTTATGAATGAAAATGATTAATTTTTTTAAAAATTTACCATAGCTTCACTGCTATTACTGATAATTCTCATTAATTTCAAAAATATAAAGTTTAGTAATATCATATGATAGAATATCATTAATTAGATCACTATCCAATTATGGACTTGATTCCTAATTTTTTCATAAATTAAATAGCATAGAAGCATTAAAAAGCCACTTATTTGGCCTCAATTTGACAAGCATAGAAATTACTTTTAGATTAGAGAATTGCTTCATGAGAAGCTTCATTTGAATTTAGAATAGGTCATAGGAATGACCATTCTTTGGGGGAGAGAGAGACATGCTTTAAAACAAACATTTAGTTTAAGCATAAATGGAAATTTATGTGTTTTATCACTACAAATAATTAAAGAACTTCAATTATATTAAAAAGCCATTCAATTGAATGCTTCTCAAGCTTGAGAGGGGTTGAGAAGAGAGCAACTTTTAAAAATTAAAAAAATAGACCATAAACCACACTTTACCTCCTAGATTTCTTGATTCTTTAATCAAAGTAGAGGCCCACAACCAATCAATTGGTTTGGTATGTTGATGAAGACTCCAAGGAAGATTGAAGAGAGAGAGAAACTCCAATCTCTCCAATTTGTAGAGGATTTTTTGAGGATAATAGAAAATATCATTATTTCAATATAATACTGGTCTCATTTTTTTTTATAAATGGCTAAGGATCGATTTATAGGTAAGGTCCAACTAGTTTCTAGAATTTTTTGGGTTCAGTCTGGTTGAATTTGGACAAGATTTGGACCTAGTTTAGCTCCCTTTTGATTTGGTTTGATCTAGGAGAGAGGAGAGATAAAAATATTACAATATTTTTGAGTTTAAAACTCCACCACACATGTGAAATAGGTGCCTCCTTGATGATCCCCCTTCTCCTTTACCAAGGTGTCAAAATTTAATCATTATACCCAAAATATCTCATTTTTTAGTAATATTTATAGTTTCTTACTAATAAACCTTGTACGTAGTCAACTCTTCATCTTAAGTGGGCATTTATCCATTTTTGGGTATTTTTCTTTTATAAATTAGATTTATCTCCTCTCCCCACACTCGGATTGATCCTATTGGCCCATAGGAACCTTAATTGGACTATAATCTCAAATTTTTTGAAAATCTAGACCCTTAGGCTAAGGTCCTTTCTACTTATTTTCAATTAATTCCAAATCTCAATTTTGGATTATCTCTCTCTAGACATTTTCTCTCTCTAAGTCAAAACAGGGTAAAACAGCCTCAAGAGACCTGGCGTACTCTTCGTTGGGTCAAATGAGTGTCCGTTTGTCTTAATTAGCTTAGACGTTACACGCACTTGAACGACCCTAGGGATATTTTTTCGAAAAAAGTGCATGCTAATAACTTTCCATATTGAAGAGGAGATTCTAATACCTATTTTCCATTACTGTCTCAAGATGAAAAAAAAATCAAGAATTTTTTCCTTCTTTCGTAGTACGTTTTTTAGGGTGATCCGAAAGGAATTTGGAGAAACTCTATATGACAGAGTTGTAGCATTTTTGGAGTACTACAACTTTCTCTCTGAGTTATTCGTGATTTTATCGTTTAGACCCTCAAAAAGTAGTCCAAATATGGTTCGAAGTCATTTTCGTGCTGTTTTTTTACGATTTTGTGTTTTTCGAGCTATTTTTTGTCTTGATTTCTAGGTCAAATTTTGAGGTTCTTAGAGGCCAAAACATTTGATTTTGACTTTGGATGATGAAGACCAAATTTAAAGAGCTTGATGTCGGTTTTTCGATGAACATTAGAGCATCTTCATCAAATTCATGGTTTAAGAGATATGAGTCTCCAAATGAGGGTTTTTTTTATCGACGGATCTCCTTTCACATCGTGAACTAGCAGGGTGCAGTTCACGATGTGAAGTGGATTTCACGGATTTTATCAATTTTAATAATTTTATTTATTTTTGGGAGCGGATCCCTAGGCTGTGAAACCTTAAGGCATGAGTGTAAAAAATGGTTCATGTGTGTTTGATTTTTTTTGGGTGTAGATTCCTAGGTCGTGAGATCTTAAGGCGTGAATGCAGAAAATGGATCACGTGAATCATTTTTTATATTTTTGTTTTGAGTCTAGTTGGAAATTCAAATTTCCTTGTTTGGAGGGAATATTTTTTAAATTTTAAATTAAGGAGATATGGGTATTTTTTTCAAAAATGTAAGTGGGAATAAAAAAAGATAACTTTTTTATGACACTCCTTTACATCCTTCATACATGAGTCCCAAAATGGACAATTTGATAACTCATGAGCATATCTACTCATTGAATGCTCCATTAGTCTTAATGAGTTACGTAAAAAAGTGATTAAGAAGTAATCAAAGATTATAACTTTCACTAATCTTTACCTCTTTTACACTAATTAAAAACTCTAATTAACTATTAATCTTTAATTAATTTACACAATTGAGCACATAATTGGATAGAGCAAAAGAAAGCTAAGCTATGTGCATCAAAAAATGTGTAAATTAATCTAAAATAGGAGATTAATTGGACTTGTAATTTTGGTATCTTCTTTTAAGGTAAAATTAAGCAAAAGAGAGTCAAATTTTTTGAATTGATGAAGAAATTAATGTAATTAGGTGTTTTGAAGCATGCATATGTTCTCAAAACACTCAAAAACATTAATTTTAACTACTTACATGATCAATTTGGATCCCAATGAACAAAAAAATTACCTCTTGAACAATATTAATCACCCTTACTGACAAAAATCCTTAGACTTTTTTGAAAGATTAAGTTGCTCTTAATGCTTGCTAACACTCTAATGTAAACGATTTTAACAAAAAAACATACAAATTAAGCTAAAATTAATGATTTTAGTTTTATATTTAACACTAAATAGAGCTAACATTTACTAAAAAATGCATTTTAATGCATTGTTTGATGCAATGGATAAAAACTAAGCCTAATAGACTGTATGTGAAAGGTCTAAGAACATGAAAAATCACATTAACAATAACAAAAAATAACAAATTAAGTAAAAATTAAGTAAAAAAGCATTCTTTATAAAACAAAAAAGATAGCTATTTTCACAAAATCACACACAAATCTCTATCAAATCCATATCTTTTTTCATGGCAAATCATTAATCAAGATAATGGGCAATGGGTAATCCATATATTACAGGAAAAACGATGGAAAAAGTCAAGGGATGGCTCTCCGGCAATGGTGTCAAAAATGTTATGGCTCGTTTTAACCCTCCTTGAAACACATTCAAAAAGAGATTACCTTGTGAACCGTGATTGTCGTGAGGACTTTTCCAATAGTCGAGCTCATAAACCTTGAGGTCTACAACTCTTTGAGATGCAATTTCACCGTGCCTCCTGTGAGCGTTGTCACACCGTCGCGTCGCACTACATGTACTCATCCCTCCTCTCACCTCACTTCACTCAAACACTCACCACTAGCATGTATTAGGAAGAGATTAGCAAGAGAAAGACTCAATTGCACAGTGGGAGAGTATGTTGTATTATGAGATAAATTTACTTATATACATGGCCATAAGTGTTGACACTCACTTAAACTATGGTCGGCCTGCACTTTAGGTCCATAAGAGGCCTAATGCTATTACAATGAATAATCTCATAATATATCCATGAAGTACATCACTTGGGACTTCATCCTACATGCTACCACACGCTCTTGAAGTGGGAATTGCCTTAAGTATTTCTTCGAACTATTACGGGCGCCCATCCAAGTTGTAGCTTTGGACATCATTAGGAACTCAATGGAGTCTTCTTGGGCCCTTTTATTTGGCAGTTTAAGGGAGTCAAACCTTTTCTCTTAAGAAGAAACGTTTTCTAATTTGAAGCTTCAAAACGGCTACTTTATTCGAATTTGAATTTTGGGGAAAAAATGGAATTTAAAATCTAGCGGATAAAACCATATCATGTAACATATCTATGGAAAGCTCTTGATGCGTAGATCACAGATCTGTAATCTCCGCTCAAATCGGAGCTTGTATGTAGAAGTTATGGAGGTCCGAAAATTGTAAAATTGCTCCCTCCCCTTTTTGGGGAAAAAAGTGCACCCTTTGACCACTCTTACACCTCTCTTACAAACCATTGGTTTTTGCTTACATGGCGGGCTCCTATTTGTCAAAAAGTTAAACGTTTCCATAACCTCATGGCAAATTAAAGGGCCCAAAAAGACTCCATTGAGTTCCTAATGCATTGTTTCATATCTTGAATGTATGAACTTTTTGTATATCTACCTTGACTTATTGATATAAGATAATGTTAGTAGTTCTTGCTAACCCTAGGAATGTGTTAACACACATTTACATAGGCAATATATCCAAAAAAATTTGAGATGCTCAATATCTGGCCTAAAACTTGTCATCCTCATCTCAGGAGTACTCTCATGTATGGCAGTTATAGGTGTCTTATTCAAAATGTACAATGTTGTGGCACATGCTTTTGTCCTAAAATACAAAGGTATACTCCTCCCATTCATAAGTGCTCTTGCCACTTCACCTATCACATGATTCTCTTAGAAACTCCATTTTGTTGAGTGTACTTGCATGTAAGTTGCCTTCTAATGCCATGGTCTCTCAAGAAGGCATCAAATGCATGTGAGACATACGCATCATCACCATCTGTCCTCAAGCACTTAATCCAATGACCATATTACTTCTCCACAAGTGCTTTGAACTCTTTGAACTTGTCCAAGGCTTCACTTTTCTCTTTCAGAAAATAGATCCATGTCAACTTGCTAAAATCATTAATAAATGTTTTATAGTGTAGACTCCCATTTATTGATTGGGTTTGCATGGGATCCCATATATCACTGTGCACAACCTCAAGTGGCCTTTTACACATTTGACTATCCCTGGGAAATGGCAACCTTTCTTGTTTCCCAGATTGGCATGCATCACACGTTTGTACTCCCATCATATTGGAATCTAGGTAGACCACCAACATTTCCTTTTATTTGCATAGATTTCATCTTTTTAATGTTTACATGACCAATCCTTTTATGCCACATATCAATGTCTAGTACTATCCTACAACTATGAGAAAACATGGCTATAATAATCCCCAAGGCCATCTTGTTCTTTACCACTTGCATTTTCAGCCACCTGCATTTTCAACACATCCTGCTCATTCTCAGCATCCTGTAGCATTATTCTAACCCTTGCAAGCTCCTCTTCCTGCTTCCTTGCCAACAACATATATTGACTTTCTGCTTCAGTCTGGTTCTGCCTATTTTGAACTTACGATTTCAGGTCTTCCACACCTGGCTATTTTGCCAAACCAAATATTTATGTACTTCGTTTAAAGACCATAGAATACCCTAAAGATCCCTGCATGATGGTTCCATCAGCTTTGCACTATGCTACACTTCCTTATTAGCAATGTCAAGGACTCTTCACCTGTTTTTTCAAACTCCATCCTCTTCTTTACACTATTCAGGTCTTCTTTCTCAACTATGCCCTTCCTTTTCTTGCTGATGCTAAATTGTACCCCTAATTTGCTAGGTGTTTCCAGAGGTTCCAAGTTATCAACAGCTCCTTTCAGCATATCAAGGCCATCTAGGGCATCAAGTGATATTAGCACCTTCTTGGCCTCTTCCCTGGTGTACCTTGCTTTCAACAGAAGAGTATACTTTTCCATCTTGTCCTTCTGGTTCTCAAACCTTATCGGTGAGATCGGTCTGTTGCGTTCCACAGCACTCTCCTCTTTATTTACGGATCTGGCCATCTAAAGAACCCACTAGCTTCTTCTTGTCTTCTTTCACTACTGACAGGGTAGGGTCATCATCCATCATGATTTTTACTCTTGCAAAGATGGCTGCCAAAAAGGCACTCAACCTTGATTTCACTTGTGATTTCCTCTTATCTTTATTCTCTATCTCTTGGATAATTATTTCATGTAAGATTGATGCCCAACTCATCTTTCGTTTTTTCTCTGCATATACTAACAATGCAAAGTTCTCTTTGGACATATAGTCCACCTTGACCAGCTGACATATTCTTTCCAAATACCATTTAAGCTGCTGTCCCCGATTGCTCTGCAAATTCTTCAGTGCATAATACTGTCTGGCTCCCTGTGGGGACCCAAACTCTTTCTTCATTATCAGCTCTGAGCACTTGGCCACCACTGCGTTCTCATCATAATGTAAGAAGAATATGTCTGCTACCAACTGTGGCGTTAGCTTGACATTGGACAACACATGCCCATCCATTTTTCTGATTATCTCCATCTATGTCTTTGCAAAACAATTATTCCTCCATTGCTCCCATGGCAGGCATGCAAAGTCCCACATTCCTATTTCTTTCAACCATTTTTCATTCTCCTCTAATGACTGATCAAGGTCTATCTTAAAATCGGCAAATGGGTCCATCAATGCCCGAAGAGCTTCATAGTTTATTAACTTACCCAAATCAAGAGATACCTCTTCTCTCCAAGGTCGATGACGTTCATTTCCTCTGTAGTCATAGTGTCTGAAATCTCCTTAGATGCTATGGCATAGTGGCAAGGTGTTCTTCTTACGAGCATGCCTTTGTCCCCCACTTTTGAACTGGCACCCTTGCTACGCCCCATCGCTATGACTTGCTGGGAAAAGGGCGTTAAGCTTCTGAAGAGCCTCAAAGCTACTCATGCAGACTCGCAGAAAAACGCAAACCTAAAATTTTTGCCACACCTTTTGATTGAAGTGACCACCAAGTGTGTGGGTGTCATTTTTATAAACCCCAAGTGCTAGAAAATATTATGTCGTACTATTCGACACGTCAATTCTCATAACTTGCACTTATTTTAAAAGTCCGACCGTTGGTGGATTTCTTATGAAGTTCTTTAGTCGCGGAACCCATTAATTGGTTTTTTCACCTCTATTCCAAACATGTCTGCCAATTTAAATGTCCCTTGACCATAGTCCCTCATCATTCTATATGGTCCAATCATCACATAACATTAATCAAAAATAAGTAAAACAATGGAACTTGAGGGAAGACTCTGATTATATTCAATAGCATTATGCTTGACCCAAAACATGTGACTACAAAAGATCTCTATCTATCTATCTATCTATATCCTAAACATCCGAGTACGTCTCCATATATGCTCTAAGCATGGCGTCTTCCCATATCACATGACATTCACATGACTTATAGCCGCTTTTACATCATACATGCCACTATCGGACATTCAACCTAGTCGGATATTGCACTTAATATCGGGTATTCCACCTAGTGCCTAAAGACTGATCTATTAAGGTCCAACAAGTCATTGGCCAAAGGCAAGAAAGAAGGCAAATTATTTAAATTGGATGCTAGGATTCTTGAGTTGAAATCGGCTATGTTCTTTAAAAGCCAAAATGTGGTACAAGACATTAAAATGTGGCATAAAAGAATTGGACATGTGAACATACAAAAGTTAAAGAACATGCAAGCAAGAGGCATTGTTGGTGGACTGCCTAGATTCAAGTACGATGGGAATATGCATGTATGTGATGCTTGTCAATTTGGAAAGCAAGCAAGGTTGCCATTTCCTAAAGAAGGCAACATGAGTAGCAGGACACTTGAGATTGTTCATAATGATGTATGGGGTCCTGCACAAAACCCATCCATTAAAGGCAGCATGTATTATGTGACATTCATGATTATTTCAGCAGAATGACTTAGATTTACTTTCTCAAAGAGAAGAGTGAAGTGTTGGGAAAGTTTATGGACTTCAAAGCTTTTGTAGAGAAGCAGTATGGCTGTTGGATAAAATGTTTGAGGATAGATGGAGGTGGTGAATACACCTCACATGCTTTTGAGAACTTCTTGAGAAAGAATGGCATAAGAAGCTAGCTAACTTGCAGGTACACACCTCAGCAAAATGGTGTTGCTGAGAGGAAAAATAGAGTCATTGGTGATGGGGCTAGGGCAATGCTCAATGAAAAGAGCATGCCAGACTATTATTGGGCAAAAGCGTGTGCCACAATGGTGTATGTACTTAATAAGACACCCACATCTGCCATACATGGAAGTATGCCATAGATGCGTCTTACAGGTTTTAGGCTGGACATTGGACACCTCAAAGTGTTTGGTAGCATAGCTTATGTGCATGTGCCAAATGAGAGAAGGAAGAAGCTAGATCCTAAGGTAGAAAAGTGCATTTTTGTTGGGTATGCACAAGATCGCAAGGCATACAAATGTTACAATCCACAAACTAGGCAAGTGCTTATTTCACGAGATGTGGTGTTTGATGAACTTGCTAGTTGGTACAAGGCAATTGGTACAAGGCAAAGGATGAGGGTTTCATTGATTCCATTGATGCTGATGTGCATGTGCACTTGCCACAAACAAGTTCTATTTCTATGGTTGGGCCAACAGAGTCTGAGAGTAGCACTATACGTCCATGGTCGGGATGCTTAAGACATGAGAGTGTGAGCACTGGGAGTATTGTTGTGGATAAAGAGAAAAATAATCAATTTTGGAATGCTTGCATCTAGCTTGAAGAATATTCCTTTTTTTAACCTTTGACAATCAATTTGTAGCCATGCTTGAAATCCTTAACAAAGCAACCATGTTCATTAAATCTCACTTGCAATCCTTGTTCAACCATTTGTTCCATTGATGCCAAACTCTTTGTAATCGACGGCATATATAACATCTTAGACATACTTTTCACCCTGCAATCATGCATCCTCAATGGCACACTACCAACATGTGTAATAGGATGCTAGAGTATTATCACATGTAGCAACATAACCCTAATTTTATGTTGGCATCATATTATCAAACCTCTCACCATGACATGTCATGTGGTTTGATGCTCCTTAATCCATGTACCATGTTTCATTGCTCTCTTTGGAAGATGTCATAGTATCCATCATATGTTTCATGGTAAACAAATGATCTATATGTTCTTCATTGTTAGATGATGCATAATTTCCATGTTGTGCTCTACCACCACACATATCATTTTTCTTTTTGTAGCAATCTCTAGCCATGTGTCCAAATTTGCCACAATAATAGCACTTAATGTCATCCATATTTTGCTATTGTGGCTGGCATCGACCTCTACCACGAGATCCAAACCTCCCTCTAGCATGATGGCTGTGAATCTTGTTGTGGTTGCCTATCATGGCAACTAAATCCACCTGTACGTCCTCTTGGATTAGCTCTCCCTCTACCTCTAGCACGTTTGTGAGTGTAGAATTCTTGGTCCCTTTCATGTCCAGTTGTGCTAGATAAAGCACCAACAGCAAGTTTCATCTCCTCCATAATAAGCAACGAAATCATCTCATCAAGATTTGGGGAGTCTCCACCTATAACCTTGATAAAGGTTTCAAATGCTTTGTAATCCTTTCCGAAACCATTCAATGCAATGGAAACCAAGTCATCATCTTCCATATGAGCACCAATAGAAGCAAGTGCATCAACGTCTTTGATCTCGTGCACATAACCATTTATACTTATGTTATTTGGAACCACACCATGTATCTTTTGCGTCAATTGCATCTTCTTTGGTTGTGTAGTCGTATCCTACAGCTTCATCGATGTATTCCATGCATCCTTGGGATTCTGTGTGTCCTGAATATGGCATAACATGGTATTTGTTACATAAATCGAGAAATAATGCAACACTTTGGCCCTGTCTATCCAATTCCTATGTGCTATAAGCTTGGTGGGTGTTGCATTCATTGAGGGAACTCTTGGCTCCATCTCCTTGCTTATCACCAAGTTCCATAGTCCTTTGCCTTTAAGGAAGTTTGTCATCAGGTACTTCCAGATCCAAAAGTTGTCTGTCAAGCTTTTTCCCAACAATATTATCTAAACTGTCACTCATTTTTCTATGCACAGTGTTCACTAAGTGTTTCAACCAATCAACTCAAACACATACATACATGTACTTCTTCACTAATGTTGTCTGCATATTTCACAATTTTTATGGTGACAAAATCCAAGACTCCAAACCATTGTTTGCATAAGCTGAAAATAACTTGGCGCTGCTCACAAAATATGAGAAATTCATCCAAAATAGTCCTCCACTTTTCGAAACACTCCAATGAGCTCACACTCTAAGTAGCATTTGAGGTCAACTATGTATGAACAACCCACTATGCCCTGTTGTGATGGGTTTTGCCAAGCCTTCCAATCCTTCAAATCACTTAGAAATGATCAAATAAATTTTAGAATACATATTTTTACATCCATACATTCTCCATGTTGCATATGGGAATCATCCGAGCTCATTACATGCCAAAAACTTGCCAAAGACTAGTGATAAGCTCACAGTGAAATAACCTAAGTCTAATCTCCACACACTTGGCTAGCTGGATGTGGCCATTATTGTCCACACACACACTACTAGACTGGTTTCCACATGCTATCGCTATCCACCATATCTCGATGAGCTTGCATTCTCAACAATTCTCGCTCGGTTCGTTTCTTACATTCTTGTCCAAAATTAGGTCACTATGTCCTTGTCCTCTTGTGTAATTGTGCTTGTGCACTGTTGTTTTTGGCATATGGACAATGAAAACATGGAACTATCCTCTTCAATTTAAATATTTTGTGGAGTAAAAGTTTCTCCTTAAGACCTTGCATGATCTTTCTATGTTTAGGTTTTGAGACGTTGATGCATCAGAATTCAATAGCATCACTAGTGCGTTTCTTAGAGAAGCCAACTAGGCTGGTATCAGAGGCATCTATGGTAGTCTTTACATACCCTGTATTAACAGCTTCTAGTATTTGTTAGGAATTAGAGTGTAAGTTGGTTGAGGAGTCGGACTAATGTTTTCCTTGGAAAAGGGAGAATGTGATGTAGTGCAATGTCCATAATATTAACTTCATTAGTTTGCAGAGCTACAATATTGTTGTTTATGTGTCACTAATAAAGAGCAATCTTGGCCTCATCATCAAACACTCCTTTATTTTGTTGTTTTGGCTGCAAATTGTGCACCAAACTATATCTCTCTATGGGAATTGATGTGAGTATCCAGCTTATGGAACTAGCTTAGGTCAATCTTATGGGGGTGGGGTTGTTTCCCTTAGGCTAAACTATTGGCTTGAACAATTGAGAGGATTTTTTGCCAACTCATCTATGCTAATGTTAAAAGCTTATTTTGGCTCCTTTTGATGATAACAACTGATGAAGACACTTTGGATGATAAATTCCCTATCCCTTGGTTTGGGTGGAGGACTTCTACATCACTATCTTGTAGATTATCACAACTTGTCTACTACCTCACATCAACACTCATTATTGTGCCCTGACCTATGGAAATGTCATAAAGCCTCTTTCTTTTTAAATCAACCCTGAATCAATCAACACTCATTATTTTTCCCCGACCTATGGAAATGTCATAAAGCCTCTTTCTTTTTAAATCAACCCTGAATCAATCAATGATCCATGTATTCTTCTACATCCCTATCTTGTAGATTATCATAATTTGTCTACTACCTCACATCAACACTCATTATTTTGCCCCGACCTATGGAGATGTCATAAAGCCTCTTTCTTTTTAGATCAATCTTGAATCAATCAATGATTCATCTAGTCTTTTTTTAAGATAAAACCTAAATAAATCATCAATGATCTAGCTCGTACTAAGTGTGCTTGAACCTTAATCAAGGATTATGAGACCAGCAAGAATAGAGAAAGCTAGATTAAGGATGCCACAAATGTAGTAAGAGAATGCTATAGTTAATGATGATTAGAAACGTGAAAGGATATCCAACGATGTGGAAAGATATTTCTATTATAGACTAGTATGAATATTGATGATGTGGCAAGATATTTCTACTATAGACTAGTATGAATATTGATGATGCTCAGGATATAATAAATTTCCTCTACTACTAGTTCATCTATCCTTAAAACCCTACAAAATAAGACTAGGAAGGATGATGGTGTGGTCTATGAAGCACTCATTTGTAGCATACATAGTAGCATAAACATGGTTAAGTAGACGAGGTCCTTAGAGGAGTTATTTGTGATAAGGTATATCATGTTAATGCTTATGAATGATGCAATTATTGACTCATCAATTCATCTTAAAAGTGCCTAATGTTAGTAGACGAAACATGTATAAGGTAAGAAATTGACTGGACCTTGGTGTCAAGGATGCTCAATTATCCTTGGAGAATGGTAGACGGAAGAAATGCACAAGTCCAACTATAGATGAAGTGAAGGAATTTAATTTTCCCCCTTGGTCTACACAAATTCGTGTGTCACCAAACAAGAAAGATGTTTGCAAGAATTAGAAAAACATGGATGGAACCCCCCTTGCATCTTATTTGCGATCTTCCTTCGGTGAGAACCTAATTTGGCATTGTCTCTATTTTCAAGACCACTATGCATGACACTAACTAGTAAGTGATCACTATGGTGGTCATTGGTTAACACTGTGTATGGCACTAAGTTGTAAATTTCTTTACTATGACCATCACCAATAATGTGTGTGGTACTAAATTGTTTGTCATTACTATCCTAATCATCACTAGTTAGCATAATGTTTAATACTAACTAGTATGGGATCACTGTATAAATGATCTAGTAGTTAGCACTCTATATGCTAGTAGCTAGTATGTCATTACTATCACTATCACCATTTGGTACTGTGTTTGGTACTAACTAGCATGGGATCACTGTAACTAGTATGGGATCATTGTGTAAATGATCTAGTAGTTAACACTCTATATGTTAGTAGGTAGTATGTCATTACTATCACTATCACTAGTTAGGACTATGTTTGGTACTAACTAGCATGGGATCACGAACTTTGACACTAACTAGCATACTAAATTTGACACTAACTAGCATGGGACCATATAGGAAGCCGCTAGTTAGCACTATCTATGCCACTAGTCAGTGTATCATGACTATGTGACTAGTACTAACTAGTAAGGGACCACTGCATGACATTCACACTAGTTAGCACTCTTGATGCCACTAGCCAGTGTATCATTACTATGTAACTAGTACTAACAAGTAAGGGATCCTTGTGATAATCACTAGTTAGCACTAACTATATTCCACTAGCTAGCTAGTACTCTATATTCAACTCATCCTAGATAGTATGTGAATGTTATCACTAGTATGGAGATAATTTTGACATTCACTCTTTATGCCACTAGCTAGTACAGAGATAATTGTGACATTCACTCTTTATGCCACTAGCTAGGACGGAGATAATTGTGACATTCACTCTTTATGCCACTAGCTAGTTTGGAGATAATTTTGACATTCACTCTTTATGCCACTAGCTAGTATTGTTACCTAGCTAGTACTAACTAGTATGGGACCATAGTGACAGTCACTAGATAGCACTATATATGTCACTTATTTTTAAAAAACATTCCTTGATGTTTGGATGCAATAATGCTCATTCAAGCATCTGAATCCATTTCTTTATGCACAAGTTGAAAGACAAATATACATGTTGTTATGTTAGACATATTCAGATGTTTTTTTAAGAGATGCAATTAATCAAATGATGCATGCTAGATCATGGTTTCATGGGGAAAATTGCATTTGCAATTGTAAGACATGTGCAAGTGTATTGGTGACAATTTTATAGTGAATTTTGAAGCACATAATGATGAAAGTGTAGATTTCTACATTATGCAATGCACTACCATAAAGCAGCATGTTATAAAGATGACAAAGGATGCATGGGGAACCATTATCAAGCCAAACACATGTGTCATTAAGGGATTATACTACCAATAAATGGATGGGTTCTTTTTTCCTTTGCTTGATACTGAGCTAGAGGTTATTCTATAGTCACACTTGGTGCGATCCATCAAGATTCCAATAAAACTTACTAATAAAGCTACAAAACTATATACTAAATGTCTCTAGAAGTATACGAGTCAATGTATAATAGCATGCCTCTTGAGATTTTGAGTTGTACTTAATACTTGTCAAAATGCACTACTATGTTGACTTTTCCATTGTCTTTGTATTTAGGTGAGTATATATGTGTTGAATATATGATATATGACTGGCTATTTAGTTGAGTATATATGGAATGACTGAATATAATTGAGTTTATGGATAAGTACACATCTGTGTGGCTGAATAGTTGCAAGATGCCCTAGACTTTCATGTTTCCACCTGGCTTACATGAAGCTATGTACTTCCTTTTGTATGTGTATCGATTTGCACTAGTTTTTACTATTCATATATTAACAATCACCATTAGTTAGTGATATCCATGTTAATGAGAAACTCTCTCTTCCCTCTCTCTCTCTCTCTCTCTCTCTCTCTACAGTAATTATTTTTACCCATGTTAACACTGAGCACTAGTTAGTCCTAGATAAGTTAGTTAACCTATGCTAGGACTAACTAGTGCTCTATCTCTCCTTCTCTTCTTCTCTCTCTATACTAATTAGTGTTACCCATGTTAACACTCAGCATTAGTTAGTCCTAGATAAGTTTGTTAACCTATGCTAGGACTAACTCAATTCTCTTGAGAAATAACTAGTGCTCTCTCTCTCTCTCTCTCTCTCTCTCTCTCTCTCTCTCTCTCTCTTTATGCAAGTTCTAAGTAGTTCTACTTAGCACAAACTAGTTGCTATCCATGTAAATAATCAACACTAGTTAGTCCTTGCTATGGCTAGAGTATCTACTGTTCAACAGCTTTAACTAGTGCTATCCATGTTAGCAAATAACACTAGTTTAGTGATATTCATGTAAACAATCACCACACTAATTATTCCTAGCTTAGCTAGAAAAGCTATGTTAGTAAACATATGCTAAGACTAAGTAAACCATACAAAGTTAAAATTACAAAATCTGAGGAAATGTTTCATTATACAGGGGGCTAGGCTCTAATGTATGAATAGGGAAATCATTGTATTATATTATAATTATAAAAAAGATTAGATTTTCAATGTAAAAGGTGGTAGCTTGTTTCATTGTAAAAGGGGGAAGTAAAAAAACTATGGCAATATAAAAGTGAATTATAAAGTCATCATTGATGATGAGATTGATGTTGCAATGGTGGACCATTCTCTATTGAGAGCATACTTGATCACTCTGTGTGTCCATATGCACAATGTCATTGGACATGTAATAGAAAATGCAAGGTGGTCTTGATGGTAAAAGGATTTTGGGACTGTGTTGAAAGGGACAATGAGGAGACTTCAAAATGCTACTCCAAATAAAGGCATTTTGAGGTTTGGGGAATTTTCTTCTTTGTCTCGTTGAGAGCACACACAAGCTCGAATCAACAACTATTATGCTATAACTAGGTCACATAAATGGGCTCGTTGTGCGTCACTCACCTCGGATTGCTTGTATTTGAGATTCACGCAAGAATCTCGGTCATTAAGAGCACTCGGGAGTTTGATCCATCGTCCTTGCCTCCACATGCTCCTTGTAGCTCCATCCTCTCACTCACGCACTTCCTCAAAAAACAATATGCGAGCACACAAGAGCTCAAGCACAAGACACAAGGATGTAAGAAAGTAGAGAAGAGCACACTGTATAAAACATAAAAGAATGAGTGGTGAGAGTTACATTTTAGGTTTTGTAGGTGATGTCTAGGGTTAACACTCATGAGTGGCCAAAGTTAAAAGTCTAGTCCTCAGGATTATTTGGCCACCCTAGCTAGTGTAAGCACCTATTCTAAAGCTAGCACTCTCAACCTAGGATCTAGTGGTGCACCTTTATAGACAAGCGATGGTCGCAAATGCATAATAATACATCACAAGATACTTTGATGTGACAATTGGCATTTTCGATGACATCGACCAACTTGGTTCAAAGTTGTAGAACCGCCAACATAGGCTGTGTAGACGTCTCTAGTAGTAGAACGGCCAACATAGACTGTGTAGACGTCTCTAGTAGTAGTTCTTAACATACCCCACTTCTTGATGCAGATTTTGTCCTCAAAATATATTCATGAAGATGATTCAATGCCATATACAAGAAGGTATATTACAATACTTTCATAAAACACAAGTCAACAAGTAAAAGATGTCTTGTAAAAACAAAGAAGGAATGGAAAGAAAAGGATGTGCATGCATGTAGATTGTTTCTTTTTTGGTTATAATTGGTCTAATGTTAATCATGTGCCATAAAGAGGAAAGTTAAGGCCAATGTAACTTAGAGGTCTATAATAAGTCGATCGATACTTGAACTGATCTTAGTCATATACCTATTGTTATGGTTTAGTCTCAAGGTACTCTGACTTTACAAAGTTAGAAGGTATATGATGCTAAGGCTATTGGTAAGATGAAATATGATTAGATTTTATTGAGGTGATTTTTCTTTTTTAATATTATAAATATATAAGAATTAGGTACCAATCCATGGAGACGAATGCAAAGGTCCATAGACCTCCGCCAAGAGTATCAAAGGATCACTAGGAATCTCTAGATTATGGCATTGACATAGCCTCTTATATTAGCTTATTTTTAACACAAGGTCCTATCCCATGAGGACCAAGGCATCGGCCTCAAGGTACTGTGAGGAGCCAAGAGTCTTACTAGGATCCTACATGGCGATCGTTATCATCTTTGTCACTTTTTTTTTGTTTTGTTTTGGTTTCTCTCTCTCTCTCTCTCTCTCTCTCTCTCTCTCTCTCTCTCTCTCTCTCTCTCTCTCTCTCTTTTCCTCATTACTATTGATCTAAAGGATTATAATATACCTAAAGACTTCACTAAATGTTGAGTGGGAGTAGCACATGGCATACTTTATCGGTGTGTTTCTAAGGTCAATCCAGGGAAAGATGGGTTTATTACTAAATCTAAGAAATAGTAGGCCTTAGGGTTCCTCTAAGCTTCAAACATAAGAGACTTTAAAAAATGCATAATTGCACAGAGGTGAAGAGAAGAAAAATTTAAAAGATTAAGTCATAGTTTAGGATATACCTGAGAAGTTGAAAAGTCCGATCCATATTGAGTTTACGTGTGTTGTAACAATGGATTTAGTGTACCATGATGGAAGTATTTAGATTGCAATTTGATAATTATAAAATAGCTTTATCTAGCAGGCTCATTGTCAGATAACCATAGTTCACAAGCTAGCTCGAATTCAATATCACTAGGTGGGTCTTTCTCCTCACTTGGGCCTTCTAAGATATAATCTGATGTTGGATGAGTTGGCAATGGTTTCAATGCGTTTTGGCTATAAAATGGCATAGATAGTACAGGTAAGGTGGTCAAGCATCTCATGTCCTAAAAAGTTGCAATAAACTCCTTTACTATTATCCAGAATGGACATGGTGCACATGGGTAAATGTTTCTTATGAAGTGATGGGGTGAGTACACGACAATGCTCTTGCCTCCATCGCTCGTCTACTTCCTCAAGGGGTGTTCTTACTTGATGAAGTCCATTGACTGCATAAAGAACACTCAGGTCATCATGCATTTGTGGCGTTACTCCTACCATGGATTGGAGTAACATTTTTCTATAGTGTTAAAAATAGGTTCTACATTGCAAGCAAAAGATGGGAGGATGTAAACAGCATACATCGTTCACATGCATGGCATGGAGTGAAGGGTTGAAATTATAGAAAAAATAAGTCAATAAATGCATGTTCACAACAAGTCTCCCCTAAAGATTTTTTATAAAAGTATTGAGAGTAGGTTTGGAAAGATGTTATGCTAGTCACTCTATGATAATACCATTCTTGACAGCCTAGGTCCAACATAGGTGCATTTGTGTCATGCCAAGTGAAATTCATTCCTTGATACTTGAAACATCAAAAGTCAATACATTGAGATTTTTCATTCCCTTGCTCTATTGTTATTGTGCTCCTATTATCTTTCTCTCTCTTTTTCTTTTTTCTTTTATTTATTGGCTATGGAGATTAGTTTTGTGTGTATATTTCTTATAAATTTGTATAGATGTACACTATAAAGAGTTCGAGGGCTCACTCTCTTTTAGCAACTTTCTTGCTAAAGTTTTCCTTAATTTCTTTCCTTTTGGAAAACCATTAGCTAAAAAGTTAACTATTTTCTCTCTCCACTCTAGAATACTCTTAACCTTGAATAGTGTGGCATCTAGCAACCCATCATCATTTTTGATTGGTGCTTCACCATTAGGTATGTATGATAGATGCTCTACCATAACATGTTTTTTGTCAAGCCTCACAACTATGGTAAAATGCAATTTGAGAAGAATGGATAATCACCTTTTGATTCTTCATATGGAGCATGGTTTGTTAACAAGGTATAAGAGGGCTTGATGATCAACATAAAAAATAAATTTATTACCAAGAAGGTAATGCCTAAATTTCATAACACCATATACCATTACTAAACCATCATGCTCTATGGTGGTATAATAATTAGTTTCAGCATCATTTAATTGATATCTTGCAAAAATAATAGGGTATAATCACTTGGCTAGGCTAGGACGCATCCAATTACAAAGTTAAAAGCATGAGTATACACATGGAAGATAACATCTCAGTACTCATAGTATGGGAGCACTAGCCAAAGCTTACTTCAGTGTGCCATAGGCTTGTTAGCATTCTTTTGTCCACTCAAATATAATGATAAGCTCGTATAAAGGTCTAGCTATCTTAGCATAGAATAATATGAACCATCGATAGTAGCCAACATGACCCATAAATCTTTGAACTTCCTTATAGTATATGGAGAGCAGAAGGTCCAAAATGACTTTGTTTTTGTTCTCATTCATATAAATACCATTTTTGGACACTACATGTCCCTATATCACTCCATGCTTGATCCAAAATCGGCATGTGAAAGGGTTCAATAATATGGGATGAAGACTAGACCTTTCAAAGATCTTTCTTAAGCATGCTATTTCTAAGATGAATGAATGCATAAGTCATTACAATGAACGTATGTCTCACCCGATACTTCAACATCTTGACCTTAAGGTTGCATACATTCCCATTGGTTTGGTGGTAGTATCATGAGCCATTTTAGCCACAATGTCTAAGACTTCAGGCCTGGGTTTGATCATTGATTCAAAACATTTTTTGATGATTATATGGACTCTTGCACCGCCATTAAGGACTTCCATTTTTGTGATGTCCTTGGCGTTGATTGGTAACAATGCATTAGATTCATCACCTTAAAAGTATTGACCCAATTTATTCAATGGAATTTTAACCGTTGATTTGGCCTACTCATCCTCTCCTTGGGTTCTTGGATCTTCTATGACTTGAGTCAGCGAAATTTCATAGTAGCGTTGAGTCTTGTGGGTTTCTAGAAATGGTGGTAGTCCTACATTAAATTCTCCATTTAAGAGAGATTTCAATTCTCTAAAGAGTTTCGGATTTCCACACAAGCACATAGTCATCTTGGTCTTTGTTTGAAAGTCCATGAACTCCAACAATTCAAGGATGTTTAAGGGAGTACCCACCATCACGTCTCTACCATATGAGGGTGGTGGTGATATTGGGATTTCCACTTCTTGAATGGGTTCAGGGCTCTCATACTCAGACGTTCTCTTAAAGAGTTCAGAATCCATTATTAGGAGGATAGGTGAGTTCTCACTAACCTCAAGGATGACACTAGGTATATTAAAGGGTTTATGGGGTTATGATAGGATTTAGGTTGTTTGGATGAAAAGTGTCAAAGATGTTTACTTATTTTGGTCTTGGTTTTAACTCCTCCTAAGTATGTGTGACCGTATCCATGAGCTCATGAAGTTGTTTCAATTCTCTTATATAGGTTCAAGGTATGGACCAAGTTTTTCTTTATTTGGTTTCTTGAGGGCTTGCATCCTTTCCTTTTTGGTCTCCTTGGTTTTTGTTTGAGTGTCTCTAATTTTCTCTAAAGTAGCCTCATTTCCTACTTTCTTTTCCACAATAGTTGTGTTTTGAGCCATGAGTCTTGTTATTGCATTCATAGGTGGGTTATGATTTTTCAAAATTTATCTTTGAGTTTGACCACCCACTCCAATCATATTCAGAGGTGTGAAAGTAGGCTCATTATATTGATTTGCAACCACCATTTTCATTGGGCAATATTTGATCCTATGCCACAACAATTACAAGTTATAGGTGCACTTGGGTGACTGGTTGGTTTTTTTGATGGGATACCCAAAGACTCAGTGTGGTCCCCGACAATGATAGCACTGAAGAGGCATTCTCTTAATAGTAGAGTTGTTGATGTCTCGACCTCTTCCTACTGCGACTATAGCTAGTATACTAGCTTGACTTCTTCTCTTGCATGGACTGCATAGTAGTTTGGATAAAGTCATGTGAAGTCCTTAGTGACATGTGAGGAACTATCCAAGACACTTAAAACGTTCCTCGAAACCTATTTGATTCAATGGTGTGATCATCGGGGGTGGAGGTTAAGGTCCCAAAAGGGGTGGAGGTAACGACACATTTTGTTCATTGTAAATTTCCCTTCGAATAGGTTGTTGTGACATTTTCTCAGAGCACTCATGGGTTGAGGTGTTACAGTAGGCATTATTGTTTATGGTTGTGATGGAGCTGGTAAAGCCAATGTTGAGGTCTAGAAGCATTAAAAATTTTGCAAATGCATGTGGGTGGCACTGTGAAACCTCATGACCATAACATCCATAAAAAGTACAAATTTTAATTTTAGTAAGCCCTTAGGACTAGACACTCATGGTCAAATGCCCTTGTCGACAAATTGAGCACCATTGAAGCTCTCTCCTTGGATACATATGTACATTTTTTGAAACTTTATTGGCATTCATTCCCTCTTGGAGTGCTTTCATAAAATCTATGAAATTCATCTCTACTAAAGTGTTAGTCTTAGTAATGGGTTTAACTATAGAAATGCTTTGTCCCATGACTCTGGAAGCAACAGATTTGGAATCCGATGCTTTGTCTCCCATCAGCTTTGGGCTCTTCTATGCTTGATGCTAGTCAACTGTCGGTTGCAAGTGAGGATGTGCAGGTGTTATGTAAGCCAAATAATTGTGATGAGATTGATCCAGAGCTGGAGGCTATTCTCGATGATGCCTTGTTGGACTTTGTATGTGTTGATGGTGTGGATGCTTTGCATACTTTGCAACGGCCTAAAGAGGAGGTATATAATAGCATAGAGGAAGCCAATGAAGACCATGCTTTTTCGTCTTTGGATGAGAAGAATGAATGTTTGTCAGTGGGTGAGCTGGATCCGGGCAAGGTAGATTTGGATGGGATGCTACCAAGTGTGTGTTCCATGCTGATAATGCAGTTGTTACTTAGTGTGGCCATACAATATGTGGTGCAAAGGCTTCAAACATGGCCTGAGGAAAATTTTGAAGAAAATTATTTTGAAGAGCATCCCACTTTGAATGATGAGGGTAATTATGCATATGCAGAGAATCTAAGTGAGGATAGGGCTTCATATGAGCAAAGGATATGGCACATATGCCAAAAGCGATTGGTATTTGATCCAGGTGGGAAAGCAGAACCATTCAGATGTGATTGCTAAGATATAAATATCTTACAGGCTAGGGGGGTAGGCTAAGATGTCATGCTATGTTTCAACAAAGGATAACCCCTTGTGAGTGGCACTATGTATATTCTTCTACTGTTTCATGTTTACTAGGGTGATACCAACTGGGTCAGGTTTGACAGAGTTTAAGACGCCTAGTTGCATGCTTGTACATATACCAATGTTGGTGAGCAAATAATGCATGGACACTGATTTCCAGGACCTGTGTGGCACATACTGGAGGATGTGCAGGTTTAGAGGGGGTGGATGTCGTGCTGTGGCACGTCTATGCAGTGAAAGCATGTTCATGGAACAACTTATGTGGAATCTGGGCCCTGAGCAGCAAGGACAGATATGGAAGGTACCCACTCAGATACAATGGCATCGTGGGTTGCATTTGAAGGTGCGTGGAATGCATGAGAAGACTGTGAAGCAAAGACTGTGAAGAAGCATGGAAGGCAACAGAGATGTGCATAAGGTGATGAATGAGGGAAGGTTATGGATGATTATTGTTTGAACCCTTACTACCTTTGATCCTTGGACGAGGTGTGAGTGGAGAGGTACTCGCTATGGGAAACTCTGTGAAGCAGATACAAGTGGGACAATAAGTTTTAGGGGCTCTACATCCAATAGCAATGTGGGGCACTTATTCTGATTATGCTATCCTTGCAGAAGATCAACTGGTGGTTAAGCCTCCATCTTTAACTCATATGGAATCTGCTACAATTCCCTTCGTTGCTCTCACAGCATGGTAAGCTTTAAAGGACACGGCTCAAATAAAAGAAGGATATTTTTTTTGTATGAAAAGGTGGATTATAGCATGCTACGTGGAACCTAATATGGCTGCCAGCGTGATGTTCTAGAGGGCTGGCGAGCTGGCGCAGAGGACGGTGGGGACTGGGTATTAGCGGCGGGTCATTGAAAAGGAGAGGAACAGAGGGAGAGCAGGAGGACGTGTGTAACCACGGGACCAGGAAAGAGAAGTGGTCGTGGTGTGTGCTAGGCGCAGCTGGAAGCCTTGGAGCAGAAAAAGCCGACGTAGTGAGGATGCAAGGGTTTAGCAGGCTGGCGGCTGGCACGTAAAAAGGCAGCGCAACTGCTGCAGGTGTGAGAAAAAGAGAGACCGCCTCGTGGACAGAAGGCTGGTGAGCTAAAGCCGGTGATACAGAGGGATACAGAGGGAGCAGCTGGAGCTACTGGTTGACGGCTGCCAGCGCAAGAGAAGAGAAGCGCAGTGTGTGTGTGTTTTTGGGAGGGTATGCAGCCATAGGGCAGGAGACAGAAGCCAGTGGGATGGCGTCGAAGGCAATATGTACAGAGAAGCCGCCTAGGAGTTTGCAGGGAAGCTGGTAGCGGTAACTGGAGAACGTCAACATGCTAGTTTACTGGCCGGCGATGACTGGAAGGGACGAAGAGAGCCTATTCATGTAAGGGTGGCGGCCTCTAGGTGGGCGCAGAAGGGAGCCGGTTTGGGCCGACCAGGGGGCTAGAGAGTCTGGCAGAGGAGGACTGTCTCAGGACCTGCTGTGCTGCTGCAGAGAAGACGGAGGACTTAATTTCTGTGCCATGAAGTGTGCAGGGTTTTATTCTGGAACATATAGAATAACTTTTTGTTGATAGAAAATAAGCATCTTGGGGTTCAATCTACTCAGCTGCGCAAGTCGAATCAAATACATGATTTTTGAAAGGTACTCCATAAGGCTGGTCGATTTTTTCTACAACCCTCTGTCTGGTCAACTTTCCATACAGCCCCATACATGCTGGTCGACTTAATTGAGGTCCATGCAGAGGCTGGCTGACTTGCATACAGGCTCTACTAAGCTGGTCAACTTCTTCATACAGTTTTACAAAGGTGAATTAAGGCATACAGGGCTGTCCCGGGTTGATGTGGAAGTGCTGAGGGAATGCAAAGTGAATGCATAAGCCTTGAAGGCTCAGTATTGTGAATATGATGTGATGGTTCATAAAGTTGAGGTCCTATGTTTATGACATGTTATGATGATGTCAGCCTTGTCTTTGATATGAACTATGGTGCCAATGCTGGCCGTGAATCTTGGATGTATATACCTATGAGATGTTTTTCTGGGGTTTGATGTGTTGAGTTTTATGAATCAAGCTATGTTAATGCCAGTTTTTGGCTTGGATCATGAGGCTTTCGTTCGCTTTGACTACCCATGTATGGCTGAGTCTTAAATTTATGATGGTTCTAGCTTTTGTTGGTGATGCCCCTTGAAGTTCAACCACTTACTCTTACAGCCAGAAGTCTCGCACTTTCCTAGCGACACCGCCCACGTCACGACAACGCTATCTTTTCTATATATATGAAAGTAATAAATAATAGTAACTTGTTATGAACAAGGAACATTTCAAAAAACCATGCCTTTATTTTCCTCATGACAAAAAGATACGTGTTAAGATGTAGACCGCAAAAAGAGTGTAAACATAAACTTTACAAAA
This sequence comes from Cibotium barometz, assembly GCF_041138505.1. NCBI lineage: Eukaryota > Viridiplantae > Streptophyta > Polypodiopsida > Cyatheales > Cibotiaceae > Cibotium > Cibotium barometz. The sequence goes on along the minus strand of NC_141057.1, from coordinate 21,097,806 downwards.
ACATTAAATATAACATTCATATTTGTTTAACTGGTTTGTATCCTTTTTGTTACTAATCAAAATGAAAGTATACATGTATGGATGCTAATGTATTAATAGAGGACGTGTCATTTTTATTTTTTAAAAAAGGCCTTTGTAAACTTGTACTCCAATGTAGTTTGTGATGCAAATGCAAATCCCTATGATTTTAGGAATAATGAGTTATTTGGGTTATACACACCTAGTTTATGGTATCTTGACATTAGGATCTTATTTGAAGTTGTAATCATAATTTAGGAACATCAATCAAAGTTTTCTAATATTTGTTTAGTTATTGAAAGCCTTATCAAATTTATAAATTAAGGAACCATATTCTACCATTGTAACTATGTTAATACTAACATGTATGCATATGTGTCTCACTTAGGAGTTTGGTCATACTTTAATTTTTTTATTATGAAAATTTAAGAATGTTTTCATGAATCAATAATCCCACAACTTGTAGTAGTAGACTAGATTTTATGATTTATGAGTTTTTTCGATTGAAGTTTGTATTATGGGACCAAAATTTTGTTTCACATTAATTAATTAACTAGTTAGTAGTGTACATGGGTAAATCTCACAACAATAAAGGCAAAAAAACATAGTACAAATGGGGTAAACATATACCTATGGAGCCTTACAAACACTTAAGGCCAAAGGCGACAATTAACCTATCTTGGGCAACTGATTAACCTATCTTTGATTTTATATCTTGTTTTTTTTGCAAAAGGTTTCTGAGTTCAATCTTTCTTTCTTTGTTGAATTTAAGAATCATCATGGTCCATGGATCTTGATAATGGAGGCATGCGGTGTGGTCCTCTAGCAATGTAAAAAATATTGAAAAAAGGGCATACAAGAGACATGAATGGTGGTACTGTGGGTGGGTAGAATGGGAAAGTGAAGCAAAAAAAAAAAGCTTCGGTTTTGTTTTCAGGCAGTACTGCTCCCAGAAGACGTCGTAGGACGCTATAAACTAAAGAGATAAAAGTACACAATATAAGGGAAAGTACTCTCCTACTGTAACCTACAAAGGTTGATCCATAACGTGAACCCTACTACTTTCATAAGTTAGCACTATAACTATGCCATAACTTTAGTACACCAAAGTGGTTGTCACACAACCTGTAAATAATTGGCAACATATCACCCTTAATAGCTCCAACCCACAGGTGTTATAACTACAAACGCTATCACTCACGCATGTCATCAAGGTCAACAGCACTAGTTGAGCTTGATTTCTTAACATGATTCACATTGGGCTATCTTGAAAAAGAATAGATTAGATATTTTCTTTATTGGACTTTCTACAAGAGGTCTAGGGTTCAAATCCTCTTGGGGACTTCTTATACTAAGGGTGTGTTCACGTGCAAGCAACATGTGCACTCCTTTTAGGACATCATCATCATTCAATCGTTATGGAGCTTGCTTCCACCTTCCCCTTTGGCGACAACAGTGTGCAATGCTTGCCCTTCAAGCTCACACTCTAGGCGAGGGGTGGTGGTTACCATGGGCATCAAAGATAGTGACTTGACTTATGACACCCAGTTATACCAAAGTTGTGCAGGGTGTTCTCTCCAATCGGCCAAGCGACTAACTTGTGGGGTTCATCCCCGTTGGCTTGTCCACTGCCTATAAAGTAGCCAATATATTTGGAAAGGGTGGTACCCCCTTGTGGTACTTGGGTGTGTGTGTGTGTGTGTAGCCGAGTGAAATTCCCATGTGCAACTAGGAATGTAATAAGACCTCATGGAAAAAAAGGAAAACAAATATGATATTAACGTCTTTAAAGATAATATGTTTAAGAAACCTTATATAAATATAATGAATTAAAAGAGTTATCAAAATATTCTTTTATGATAAAAAACATACCATAAGTCAATCGACCTTTATGTATGTTGTTTTAGAAAATGGCCCACATTATGCTATAAAAGAGGACTACTCTAGTAATTATAAATACCAATAGAAGTATGTTTTGTTACACAACCTAAGACTTGTGATTATTGTGAGATTGTGCACCAAACCTGCAACTCAGACCCAAGACTAAGACATGCATGTTAAAAGAAAGGACTAGTTTAAAAGGATGTACACTTTCTCAGCCTAATATTTTCTTATTCTTCAATCTAGATAAATTATGTTTTGAGATGTGATTATATATGTAATTTACTTTTTTTTTAAAAACATGATTCTTTTGTTTTCATAGCTTTATGAGAAAGAGGAATATATAAATATATACATACATATATATATATATATGTATATATATATATGTGTGTGTGTATATATATGTATATGTATATATATATGTATATGTATATATATATATATGTGTGTGTATATATATGTATATGTATATATATATATGTATATGTATATAGTATGTATACACATATATATATGTATATACATACATACATACATATATAGTATGTATATACATATGTATATGTATATATATATATATATATGTATATATATGTGTGTGTGTGTGTATATATATATATATGTATATATATATGTATATGTATATAGTATGTATATACATATATACATATGTATATGTATATATATATATATATATGTATATATATGTGTGTGTGTGTGTATATATATATATGTATATATATATGTATATGTATATAGTATGTATATACATATATACATATGTATATGTATATATATATATATATATACATATACATATGTATATACATACTATATATGTATGTATGTATGTATATACATATATATATGTATATACATACTATATACATATACATATACAAACATATATACATATATAAATGTATATACATATATATATATATATTCACACACATATATATACTTACATATATATATATAACATGTTTTCTCCCTAAGTTACATGTGATTGAGATCTAGATTATGACTCAGATCACGATTGATTCGCTCATATGATACAAGTGTTAGCGAGACTTAAGTAAAGATAAAGAAGGAGATTAAGATCAAGATAAATATTCTTCTTAGTTATATTATTTTTCTTATGATTATGATTGTACATTTGCTGGGGAGGGGGCTTGATTTCAATCTTTACGAGGGCTAGAATGTGCTCAATTGTTATATCTAATATATCTAAGTCTATAGGAGACATGAGCGCGAGCATGACTGTGCATGCAAGTAAGAGTGTGTAAAACGTCTTTGAAGACAAGATTGATTGCGAAGATTATTATTCTCATAAATCTTCTATTGATTATCTACGAAGATTATAATTATGATAAATCTTCTATTGATTATCTACGAAGATTATAATTATGATAAATCTTCTATGTAGGTTGAAAGAATATCTTCAAAGATGCGAGTGTGAGCGAGAGTGTGACTAATTCTCTATGGAGGTTGAAAGAGTCTTTGCAAAGTGGCCAACTAAGAGTTATGTTGAAATGTCAAGCTCGTATACAGCTGGAGGATAGCACATGGGTGCTGACAGACTGACAGTATGGTAGATAGATATCGTGCAAGCTCGTATACAGCTGGAGGATAGCACATGGGTGCTGACAGACTGACAGTATGGTAGATAGATATCGTGTGGTGTGTTTATGACCGCGTCCAGCTAGTCATGTGTGTGTGGACATTACATTAGGTTTATCTTGTAGTGTGGACATAACACTATGTTGTGTTCTCCTTTGTGTGTGTGTGAGAGATGGTGACTATGGCTTCTCTCTTTCTTTATGGTTGATGATTATGGATTAGGGTTTGCTTCTCTTGTGTGTGCTGTCTACTACTTCTGTTTTTTATCATGGTATCAGAGCCAAGAGCTCATTAGCTGAGTTGTGAGAGTGAGTGAGAGAAGAGGGAAGAAGAAGAAAAAGCTGTGAAGGAAGCCATTGAAGCTGTGGAGCAAAAGAAAGCTGTGGAGCACACACCGGCATCAGATCTGAGAGCTAAGGACCATTGGTGAGTGTAGCAAGACCCCCTCTGCGGATTGCAGGTATCAAAGAGCAAGTTCAGTGAAGATTGAAGTGCATAAAGCAAGCAGAAAATTTCTGGTTTTGAAGCTTTCATGGAAAGCTTGTGAAGGAATGTATTTTGTCAAAAGTATTGGTGCAAATACAAAGTAAACACAGAGGTTCTCATGTATTGTGAAAGGGCACATGTATTAGCAACACTGGAGCAAACCATTGCATGAAAATTGATGCATTATAGGCAATTTGTGAAGAAAAAAATTCTGGTTTTTTGGACTCTACAAAAACAGAGAACATATGCCCGGTGGAGGATCAATTGTGGCAATTCTACTCAAAATTGAGTCAAACCCTTCATACCCATGATATATTAGGTCATTGCTAAGAGACCTATCCACTCATTAGTGATTACCCCTCTCTCCTAGAGCCTCAAGAGAAGGCGGCGTTTTTTGGAAGAGTTTCTTGAAAAGTTTGCAATGAAATTGGTCTAATTCACTCATTTGGACACCAAATTGAATGCTTTAAAGCTTGGAGAGTTTAGCAAAGACATTGCTAAGGCCTTGTGATGCTTGGTTGCAGCTCATTTCATGTATTTGGAGCTCATTGAAGTGATTTATCAGAGGTGTGCAGGTTTGCAGAAATTCTGTCCAGAAACAGAGCATTTTTAATCAAGGCATTAATCTTTTTCTATATCAAATTGGCCTAATTCCTTTGGTACAAGTAAAGTACTATGAGTTGCTAAACTTTTGAATTAAAAAGTTTTGGATTTGGAGAAGATTTGAAGGAGATAGAGCATTTTTAGTGAGAGGTGGTACCTGACAGGTGCAGAAAAATTCAAACCAGAGGTTACAAAAATTGGTGGTTCTCATTCCCCTTGAAGAATTGGATCAAACCCTTCTAGGATATGTTGGAGCAATGTGTTGGGAAGCCATTGCAAGTTGAATCATTGCATTTGGACAAGATTTGAAGGATTTAGAGCATAATCTTGACTGGTTACTGGCGAGAATTTACTGGCGAGAAAAAAACCAGAAAATTTTTTATGAAGGAGTTTCATTTAATTTCAACTTTGATCGAGTGTACATTGTTGGTGAATCATTGTGGGATGTTAATGCACACAATTTGCAAGCATTTGATGTGATTTGGAGAGATTTGGAGCATTACAGGTACTTCATACATTGTGATTGACGGGGTACATCTACTACAATTTTTTTGCAACAATGGGAGATGGTCCGATACAGATTGTTGGCGAGAAGCTTGATCGCACTAACTTTCAAGTGTGGAAGTTTCGAATGAAGAGTTTTTTGAAAGGCAAAGGTTTATGGAGTCTTGTCTCGGAGGAAGATCCGGAGCCATACTTACCTCCTCAACCAAATAATGCTCAGTTACTGGCTCACAAGCAATGGGTAGAGCGATCTTCGAAGGTGTTGCATTATTTTTCAATATGTGTAACAGATGCCTTGCTTATTCACATCCAAGATGCAGATACACCGAAAGAAGCATGGGGTATATTGTGCCGAATGTATGAGACAGACACTGGTGCAAGGAAGATACAACTGAAGCAACAGATTCACAGTGTAACACGAAGGAATCGGAGTATACATGAGTATGTTCAGGAAATCAAGGGTTATGCAGATTCCTTGTCATCAATCCATGCCCCAATGGATGATGATGATTTGGTTGCTCTCACATTGCGTGGTTTAGGCAAAGAATACAAATCTTTTGACACTTCCATCTCAGTACGATTGGGAGGAATGCCAGACTTTAATGAGCTTGTGTCATTGCTCATTGTGGAAGAATTGAAGCTTGGACTTGGTGGTATGAGTCTTACAGGTGGTGCATCCTCATCCAGTAATGATGAGCATGCAAGGAATCAGGCATTTTACTCATCTAGAGGTTTTCGAGGCAGGGGGAGATTTACCCCTCGAGGCCGTGGAGGACGTGGTTGGATTGACAGGTCTACTCAACCACAATCAAATCAGAATTTTCAGAATTCCCAGTCATCATTTGGATCACGTGGAGGTCGTGGATTTCAATCCCATAGGGGGAGATTTGGAATAGGTGCTCGTGGTAGAGGACGATGGCAAGGTCCTCAACAAAATTTGAATGGGATTGAATGTTACTATTGTGGCAAACTTGGACATTTGGCAAAAGATTGTTACAAAAAGCAGAATGATGCGAGGAATGGAAGACCACAACATGGAAATTATGCATCTACCAGTAACAATGATGGGAGTTCAAACCATCTTTTTGCAATGAAGCATGTTATGGGGACAATGGATTCTCAGAATGCTCGAGATGAATCATGGTATATGGATTCAGGTGCCTCAAACCACATGACATGTCATGGTGAGTGGTTTGAGAAGATGCAACCATTGGATACAAATGGTTATGTGGTCACAGGAGATGATACTCAGCATCTTATAACACATGTTGGCAGTGTGCCTTTGAAGATGCATGATGGAAATGTGAAAAATATGTCAGAAGTGTTATATGTACCATCCATCACAAAGAGTTTGGCATCAGTAGGCCAAATGGTTGAGCAGGGATTACAAGTAAGATTCAATGAGAAAGGCTGTTTTGTGGAAGATTTTAAGCATGGCTGTAGATTGGTTGCCAAGGGCAAGAAGGAAGGAAGGTTGTTCAAATTGGATGCAGGCATACCAGAATTGAGCTCAGCCATGTTTTCAAAGAGCAATGGGATTGTGCAGGACATTGACATGTGGCACAAGAGGATTGGACATGTCAATATACAGAGATTAAAGAACATGCAAACAAGAGGCATTGTCAGTGGGTTGCCTCGATTTAAATATGATGGACATATGCATGTTTGTGAAGCCTGTCAGTTTGGAAAGCAGGCAAGGTTGAGGTTTCCTAGAGAAGGAAACATGAGTAATAGACCACTTGAGATAGTGCACAGTGATGTATGGGGCCCAGCACAAAACCCATCTATCAAAGGAAGTCTATACTATGTGACATTTATAGATGACTTCAGCAGGATGACATGGATATATTTTTTGAGAGAGAAGAGTGAAATGCTGGAAAAATTCATGGATTTTAAAGCTCTTGTAGAAAAACAATATGGCTGTTGGATTAAGTGTCTGAGAACAGATGGAGGTGGTGAATACACCTCAAAAGCATTTGAGCATTTCTTGCGGAAGCATGGGATAAGAAGACAGTTGACATGCAGGTATACACCTCAGCAGAATGGTGTGGCTGAGAGAAAGAATCGTGTCATATGTGAAGTGGCAAGGGCAATGCTCAATGAAAAGAGCATGCCAGATTACTATTGGGCAGAAGCATGTGCTACTGCAGTGTATATCCTGAACAAATCACCTACAGCAGCCATTCATGGAAGCACGCCTGAGATGCGGCTTACAGGTTACAGGCCAGATATTGGACATCTGAAAGTCTTTGGATGTGTAGCTTATGTTCATGTGCCTGATGAAAGAAGACGGAAGTTGGATCCTAAAGCAGAGAAATGTGTCTTTGTTGGATATGCACAGGATCGAAAGGCTTACAAATGCTATAACCCTCAAACTAGACAAGTAGTCATCTCACGAGATGTTGTATTCGATGAGCTTGCTAGTTGGTATAAAGCCAAAGATGAGGGAGTCATTGACACACTTGAGGCGAATGTGCCTGTGAACTTGCCATCACAAGCAAGTTCTAGCTCTACTACTATGTCTGGGCCAGCAGCAGAAGCTGAGAGTAGTAGCAGTGTACGTCCATGGTCAGGACGTCTGAGACATGAGAGTGTGAGCACTGGGAGTAGTGCTATGGATAAAGGCAAGAAGAAAGTCGAGGGAATTGGGATCACAGGTTATGAGTCCTCTAGTTCTGAGAGTTTGGATGAGGAGCTCGGCATACCTGTTGTACGCACACCTGGTGCTAGGCAGGATAGATATGTGCCACCACATGCCAGAGTTACAGGTGTACAGAGTGACCCGCATGCATTGCGGAGATCCCAGAGAGTCAGATATCCAGTTGAGAGACTGACATATAGAGATTTTGCTATGCATTATGCATACATGACATCTATGGTAAAGCATGTGGAACCTACATGCTATTCAGAGGCTATTGGAGAGCATGTATGGCAGAAAGCCATGGATGAAGAGATGGATGCTTTGGACAAAAATGATACATGGGAATTGGCTGAGTTACCTAAAGGAAAGAATGCAATTGGATGCAAATGGGTGTATAAGGTAAAGTGCAAGTCAGATGGCAGCCTAGAGAGACATAAGGCAAGGCTGGTCGCTAAAGGATATGCACAAACTTATGGTCTTCATTATGATGAAACTTTCAGCCCAGTGGCTAAAATGGCGACAGTGAGGTCTATCATTGCATTAGCAGCACAAAAAGGTTGGGCTTTACATCAAATGGATGTCAAAAATGCTTTCTTGAATGGTGATCTACAAGAAGAGGTGTACATGGAACAGCCAGAAGGTTATGTACATCCAAAATATCCGACTTTTGTTTGCAGGTTAAAGAAAGCACTCTATGGTTTGAAGCAAGCACCTCGTGCTTGGAGTGACAAGATCAGCAGATACCTTGTCAGTATTGGATTTGTGGTTGGAAATGCAGACTCTTCACTTTATGTGAAGAAGACACATGATGGTATTGTGATGATAGTCATTTATGTTGATGATCTGATTATCACAGGTGATTGTGGGAAAGGCATTGATGAGGTTAAGGCCTCTTTATGCAAAGAGTTTGATATGAAAGACCTTGGTGATTTGAGGTTCTTTCTTGGCATTGAGGTGATTAGAACAGGCAAGGTTATATGGTTGGTGCAAAGGCAATATGCACTTGACATGCTGGCAAAGTATGGTATGACAGCATGCAAACCAATGTTGACACCATTAGAGCAAAACATGAAGCTTAGGGCTGATTTGGGTGATGAGCTTGATGATATCACCATGTACAGGAAAATGGTTGGTAGCCTTATATACATGACCATTACGAGGCCAGATCTCAGTTATGCAGTTGGTTTGGTGAGTCAGTTTATGCAGAGTCCTCGTAAACCTCACTTGGATGCTGTGAGACGGATTCTGAGATACGTCAAAACTACCGCGCATTATGGTCTTTTCTATGAGGCAGGAAAAGACATGCAGGTCTATGGATATACAGATGCAGATTGGGCCGGTAGTGCATATGATAGGAGGTCTACCAGTGGCTATGTTTTCAGCCTTGGTAGTGGAGCTGTGAGTTGGAGCAGTAAAAAGCAACCTATAGTTGCTTTATCTACCACAGAGGCAGAGTATCGTGGAGCAGCCATAGCTGCATGTGAGGCTATGTGGTTGAAGAAGTTGCTAGATGATGTCAGGCTACAGAGTGATATGAGCGTTGTCATTCATTGTGACAACATGAGTAGTATTCAGCTTGCTAGCAACCCAGTTTATCATGCCAGGACCAAACATATTGAGGTCCACTATCATTTCATCAGAGAGAAGGTGCTAGATGGGCATGTTGATTTGACATATGTGCAGACAGATGAGCAGGTTGCAGATATCTTTACCAAAGCACTTGGTAAGGATAAGTTCGAGTATTTTTGTACTCGATTGGGAGTCCTAGAGATGGACATGTCGAGCTTGAGGGGGAGTGTTGAAATGTCAAGCTCGTATACAGCTGGAGGATAGCACATGGGTGCTGACAGACTGACAGTATGGTAGATAGATATCGTGCAAGCTCGTATACAGCTGGAGGATAGCACATGGGTGCTGACAGACTGACAGTATGGTAGATAGATATCGTGTGGTGTGTTTATGACCGCGTCCAGCTGGTCATGTGTGTGTGGACATTACATTAGGTTTATCTTGTAGTGTGGACATAACACTATGTTGTGTTCTCCTTTGTGTGTGTGTGAGAGATGGTGACTATGGCTTCTCTCTTTCTTTATGGTTGATGATTATGGATTAGGGTTTGCTTCTCTTGTGTGTGCTGTCTACTGCTTCTGTTTTTTATCAAGTTATAGATCTGGACTACTCTAGTCTTTTGAGTACAAACATGAGTATAATTTGTTGTTTAACCTTAGGCCTATGAATACTGCAAGACTATGCTCTAAACCTCCAATTTAGACTTAAGATTGAGACACCCTAGTAAAAAGAAAGTACAAGTTTGAAAAGGAAGTACACTTTCTGAACCAAATGTTTTCTTATATGCATGCTTGATAGAGATATTATGTCTTGAGATGTGATTATATGCATGCTTGATAGAGATATTATGTCTTGAGATGTGATTATACATGTAAATTATTTCTTTTTCATAGTGGAAGTGTGGTTCTTTTCTTTTCATAATTTTATGAGAAAGACAAATAGATATTAATAAAAGAGTGAGAGAGACAGAGACGTATATTACATGTGTCCCTATGAGTTATAGGTCATTGAGATCTAGATTGTGGTTAAGATCAAGATTGATTCTCTCATGTGATACGAGTGCGAGTAAGACTTAGAAAATGATGAAGAAGGAGATCAAGATCAAGACTAAGATCAAGATAAAGATAAATAGTCTTGTTATTTATATTATTTTTCTCATAATTATGGTTGATAAGACCTCTACACAGGCAAGATTGACTCTCTATAGAGAATATAATTATGATAAATATGTTATGAAGGTTGAAAGACTCCCTGTAGAGATACGAGTGCGAGTGTTCTAAATCATGTATGGAGGTCGAAAGAGTGTCTGCACAATGACATGAGTATGAGTGTGAATGCGAGTGTGGAGTAAGGTAGTTTGGGGGTGGTCAAGTGGATCGACCTTATTCTCGAGTGTTGTGATGACCTTGGTGTACATCTTCTCGAATGAGTAAAGGCACATGCTTCTTGATTTCTGTTGTTCCCTATTCTTTTATATTTGATTTATGTGATTGTGAATGAGATGCTATCATTTATATATATATGAAAGTAATAATTAATAGTAATTTGTTACGAACAAGGAACATTTCAAAAACCATGCCTTTATTTTTCTCATGACAAAAAGATACGTGTCAAGATGTAGACCGCAAAAAGAGTGTAAACATAAACTTTACAAAAACATGAAATATAACATTCGTATTTGTTTAACTGGTTTGTATCCTTTTTGTTACTAATCAAAATGAAAGTATACATGTATGGATGCCAATGTATTAATAGAGGACGTGACATTTTTATTTTTTTAAAAGGGCCTTTGTAAACTTGTACTCCAATGTAGTTTGTGATACAAATGCAAATCCCTATGATTTTAGGAATAATGGGTTATTTTGGTTATACACACCTAGTTTATGGTATCTTGACATTAGGATCTTATTTGAAGTTGTGATCATAATTTAAGAACATCAATCAAAGTTTTCTAATATTTGTTTAGTTATTGAAAGCCTTATCAAATTTATAAATTAAGGAACCATATTCTACCATTGTAACTCCGTTAATACTAACATGTATGCATGTGTCTCACTTAGGAGTTTGGTCATACTTTAATTTTTTTATTATGAAAATTTAAGAATGTTTTCATGAATCAATAATCCCACAACTTGTAGTAGACAAGATTTTATGATTTATAATTTTTTTTAAAAGTTTATATTATGGGACCAAAATTTTGTTTCACATTAATTAATCAACTAGTTAGTAGTGTACGCGGGTAAATTTCACAACAATAAAGGCAGAAAATGGAGTACAAATGGGGTAAACGTATACTTACGGAGCCTTACAAAGACTTAAGGTCGAAGGCGACAATTAACCTATGTTGGGCGACTGATTAACCGATCTTGGATTTTATATCTTGTTTTTTTTTTGCAAAAGCCTTCTGAGTTCAATCTTTCTTTATTTGTTGAATTTAAGAATCATCATGGTCCATGGATCTTGATAATGGAGGCACGCGGTGTGGTCCTCTAGCAATGTAAAAAATATCGAAAAAAGGGGGTACAAGAGACATGACTTAATTTCTGTGCCATGAAGTGTGCAGGGTTTTATTTTGGAACATATAGAATAACTTTTTGTTGATAGAAAATAAGCATCTTGGGGTTCAATCTACTCAGCTGCGCAAGTCGAATCAAATACATGATTTTTGAAAGGTACTCCATAAGGCTGGTCGATTTTTTCTACAACCCTGTGTCTGGTCAACTTTCCATACAGCCCCATACATGCTGGTCGAGTTAATTGAGGTCCATGCAGAGGCTGGCTAACTTGCATACAGGCTCTACTAAGCTAGTCAACTTCTTCATACAGTTTTACAAAGGTGAATTAAGGCATACAGGGCTGTCCCGGGTTGATGTGGAAGTGCTGAGGGAATGCAAAGTGAATGTATAAGCCTTGAAGGCTCAATATTGTGAATATGATGTGATGGTTCATAAAGTTGAGGTCCTATGTTTATGACATGTTATGATGATGTCAGCCTTGTCTTTGATATGAACTATGGTGCCAATGCTGGCCGTGAATCTTGGATGTATATACCTATGAGATGTTTTTCTGGGGTTTGATGTGTTGAGTTTTATGAATCAAGCTATGTTAATGCCAGTTTTTGGCTTGGATCATGAGGCTTTCGTTCGCTTTGACTACCCATGTATGGCTGAGTCTTAAATTTATGATGGTTCTAGCTTTTGTTGGTGATGCCCCTTGAAGTTCAACCACTTACTCTTACAGCCAGAAGTCTCGCACTTTCCTAGCGACACCGCCCACGTCACGACAACGCTATCTTTTCTATATATATGAAAGTAATAAATAATAGTAACTTGTTATGAACAAGGAACATTTCAAAAAACCATGCCTTTATTTTCCTCATGACAAAAAGATACGTGTTAAGATGTAGACCGCAAAAAGAGTGTAAACATAAACTTTACAAAAACATTAAATATAACATTCATATTTGTTTAACTGGTTTGTATCCTTTTTGTTACTAATCAAAATGAAAGTATACATGTATGGATGCTAATGTATTAATAGAGGACGTGTCATTTTTATTTTTTAAAAAAGGCCTTTGTAAACTTGTACTCCAATGTAGTTTGTGATACAAATGCAAATCCCTATGATTTTAGGAATAATGAGTTATTTGGGTTATACACACCTAGTTTATGGTATCTTGACATTAGGATCTTATTTGAAGTTGTAATCATAATTTAGGAACATCAATCAAAGTTTTCTAATATTTGTTTAGTTATTGAAAGCCTTATCAAATTTATAAATTAAGGAACCATATTCTACCATTGTAACTATGTTAATACTAACATGTATGCATATGTGTCTCACTTAGGAGTTTGGTCATACTTTAATTTTTTTATTATGAAAATTTAAGAATGTTTTCATGAATCAATAATCCCACAACTTGTAGTAGTAGACTAGATTTTATGATTTATGAGTTTTTTCGATTGAAGTTTGTATTATGGGACCAAAATTTTGTTTCACATTAATTAATTAACTAGTTAGTAGTGTACATGGGTAAATCTCACAACAATAAAGGCAAAAAAACATAGTACAAATGGGGTAAACATATACCTATGGAGCCTTACAAACACTTAAGGCCAAAGGCGACAATTAACCTATCTTGGGCAACTGATTAACCTATCTTTGATTTTATATCTTGTTTTTTTTGCAAAAGGTTTCTGAGTTCAATCTTTCTTTCTTTGTTGAATTTAAGAATCATCATGGTCCATGGATCTTGATAATGGAGGCATGCGGTGTGGTCCTCTAGCAATGTAAAAAATATTGAAAAAAGGGCATACAAGAGACATGAATGGTGGTACTGTGGGTGGGTAGAATGGGAAAGTGAAGCAAAAAAAAAAAAGCTTCAGTTTTGTTTTCAGGCAGTACTGCTCCCAGACGACGTCGTAGGACGCTATAAACTAAAGAGATAAAAGTACACAATATAAGGGAAAGTACTCTCCTACTATAACCTACAAAGGTTGATCCATAACGTGAACCCTACTACTTTCATAAGTTAGCACTATAACTATGCCATAACTTTAGTACACCAAAGTGGTTGTCACACAACCTGTAAATAATTGGCAACATATCACCCTTAATAGCTCCAACCCACAGGTGTTATAACTACAAACACTATCACTCACGCATGTCATCAAGGTCAACAGCACTAGTTGAGCTTGATTTCTTAACATGATTCACATTGGGCTATCTTGAAAAAGAATAGATTAGATATTTTCTTTATTGGACTTTCTACAAGAGGTCTAGGGTTCAAATCCTCTTGGGGACTTCTTATACTAAGGGTGTGTTCACGTGCAGGCGACATGTGCACTCCTTTTAGGATATCATCATCATTCAATCGTTATGGAGCTTGCTTCCACCTTCCTCTTTGGCAACAACAGTGTGCAATGCTTGCCCTTCAAGCTCACACTCTAGGCGAGGGGTGGTGGTTACCATGGGCATCAAAGATAGTGACTTGACTTATGACACCCAGTTATACCAAAGTTGTGCACGGTGTTCTCTCCAATCGGCCAAGCGACTAACTTGTGGGGTTCATCCCCGTTGGCTTGTCCACTGCCTATAAAGTAGCCAATATATTTGGAAAGGGTGGTACCCCCTTGTGGTACTTGGGTGTGTGTGTGTGTGTGTAGCCGAGTGAAATTCCCATGTGCAATTAGGAATGTAATAAGACCTCATGGAAAAAAAGGAAAACAAATATGATATTAACGTCTTTAAAGATAATATGTTTAAGAAACCTTATATAAATATAATGAATTAAAAGAGTTATCAAAATATTCTTTTATGATAAAAAACATACCATAAGTCAATCGACCTTTATGTATGTTGTTGTTTTAGAAAATGGCCCACATTATGCTATAAAAGAGGACTACTCTAGTAATTATAAATACCAATAGAAGTATGTTTTGTTACACAACCTAAGACTTGTGATTATTGTGAGATTGTGCACCAAACCTGCAACTTAGACCCAAGACTAAGACATGCATGTTAAAAGAAAGGACTAGTTTAAAAGGATGTACACTTTCTCAGCCTAATATTTTCTTATTCTTCAATCTAGATAAATTATGTTTTGAGATGTGATTATATATGTAATTTACTTTTTTATTAAAAACATGATTCTTTTGTTTTCATAGCTTTATGAGAAAGAGGAATATATAAATATATACATACATATATATATATGTATATATATATATGTGTGTGTGTATATATATGTATATGTATATATATATGTATATGTACATATATATATATATGTGTGTATATATATGTATATGTATATATATATATGTATATGTATATAGTATGTATATACATATGTATATGTATATATATATATATATATGTATATATATATGTGTGTGTGTGTGTATATATATATATGTATATGTATATAGTATGTATATACATATATACATATGTATATGTATATATATATATATATATATATATACATATACATATGTATATACATACTATATATGTATGTATGTATGTATATACATATACATATACAAACATATATACATATATAAATGTATATACATATATATATATATATTCACACACATATATATACTTACATATATATATATAACATGTTTTCTCCCTAAGTTACATGTGATTGAGATCTAGATTATGACTCAGATCACGATTGATTCGCTCATATGATACAAGTGTTAGCGAGACTTAGGTAAAGATAAAGAAGGAGATTAAGATCAAGATAAATATTCTTCTTAGTTATATTATTTTTCTTATGATTATGATTGTACATTTGCTGGGGAGGGGGCTTGATTTCAATCTTTACGAGGGCTAGAATGTGCTCAATTGTTATATCTAATATATCTAAGTCTATAGGAGACATGAGCGCGAGCATGACTGTGCATGCAAGTAAGAGTGTGTAAAACGTCTTTGAAGACAAGATTGATTGCGAAGATTATTATTCTCATAAATCTTCTATTGATTATCTACGAAGATTATAATTATGATAAATCTTCTATTGATTATCTACGAAGATTATAATTATGATAAATCTTCTATGTAGGTTGAAAGAATATCTTCAAAGATGCGAGTGTGAGCGAGAGTGTGACTAATTCTCTATGGAGGTTGAAAGAGTCTTTGCAAAGTGGCCAACTAAGAGTTATAGATCTGGACTACTCTAGTCTTTTGAGTACAAACATGAGTATAATTTGTTGTTTAACCTTAGGCCTATGAATACTGCAAGACTATGCTCTAAACCTCCAATTTAGACTTAAGATTGAGACACCCTAGTAAAAAGAAAGTACAAGTTTGAAAAGGAAGTACACTTTCTGAACCAAATGTTTTCTTATATGCATGCTTGATAGAGATATTATGTCTTGAGATGTGATTATATGCATGCTTGATAGAGATATTATGTCTTGAGATGTGATTATACATGTAAATTATTTCTTTTTCATAGTGGAAGTGTGGTTCTTTTCTTTTCATAATTTTATGAGAAAGACAAATAGATATTAATAAAAGAGTGAGAGAGACAGAGACGTATATTACATATGTCCCTATGAGTTATAGGTCATTGAGATCTAGATTGTGGTTAAGATCAAGATTGATTCTCTCATGTGATACGAGTGCGAGTAAGACTTAGAAAATGATGAAGAAGGAGATCAAGATCAAGACTAAGATCAAGATAAAGATAAATAGTCTTGTTATTTATATTATTTTTCTCATAATTATGGTTGATAAGACCTCTACACAGGCAAGATTGACTCTCTATAGAGAATATAATTATGATAAATATGTTATGAAGGTTGAAAGACTCCCTGTAGAGATACGAGTGCGAGTGTTCTAAATCATGTATGGAGGTTGAAAGAGTGTCTGCACAATGACATGAGTATGAGTGTGAATGCGAGTGTGGAGTAAGGTAGTTTGGGGGTGGTCAAGTGGATCGACCTTAATCTCGAGTGTTGTGATGACCTTGGTGTACATCTTCTCGAATGAGTAAAGGCACATGCTTCTTGATTTCTGTTGTTCCCTATTCTTTTATATTTGATTTATGTGATTGTGAATGAGATGCTATCATTTATATATATATGAAAGTAATAATTAATAGTAATTTGTTACGAACAAGGAACATTTCAAAAACCATGCCTTTATTTTTCTCATGACAAAAAGATACGTGTCAAGATGTAGACCGCAAAAAGAGTGTAAACATAAACTTTACAAAAACATGAAATATAACATTCGTATTTGTTTAACTGGTTTGTATCCTTTTTGTTACTAATCAAAATGAAAGTATACATGTATGGATGCCAATGTATTAATAGAGGACGTGACATTTTTATTTTTTTAAAAGGGCCTTTGTAAACTTGTACTCCAATGTAGTTTGTGATACAAATGCAAATCCCTATGATTTTAGGAATAATGGGTTATTTTGGTTATACACACCTAGTTTATGGTATCTTGACATTAGGATCTTATTTGAAGTTGTGATCATAATTTAAGAACATCAATCAAAGTTTTCTAATATTTGTTTAGTTATTGAAAGCCTTATCAAATTTATAAATTAAGGAACCATATTCTACCATTGTAACTCCGTTAATACTAACATGTATGCATGTGTCTCACTTAGGAGTTTGGTCATACTTTAATTTTTTTATTATGAAAATTTAAGAATGTTTTCATGAATCAATAATCCCACAACTTGTAGTAGACAAGATTTTATGATTTATAATTTTTTTTAAAAGTTTATATTATGGGACCAAAATTTTGTTTCACATTAATTAATCAACTAGTTAGTAGTGTACGCGGGTAAATTTCACAACAATAAAGGCAGAAAACGGAGTACAAATGGGGTAAACGTATACTTACGGAGCCTTACAAAGACTTAAGGTCGAAGGCGACAATTAACCTATGTTGGGCGACTGATTAACCGATCTTGGATTTTATATCTTGTTTTTTTTTTGCAAAAGCCTTCTGAGTTCAATCTTTCTTTATTTGTTGAATTTAAGAATCATCATGGTCCATGGATCTTGATAATGGAGGCACGCGGTGTGGTCCTCTAGCAATGTAAAAAATATCGAAAAAAGGGGGTACAAGAGACATGAATGGTGGTACCGTGGGTGGGTAGAACGGGAAAGTGAAGCAAAAGAAAAAAGAAAAAAGAAGAAAAGCTTCGGTTTCGTTTTCAGGCGGTACTGCTCCCAGACGACGACGTAGGACGACTATACAGGGAAAAATTCAATTTATAAATAATGGAAAACCGGAACATGGATTCAATTCCAAGTAAAGAAGCGTCCTTTAATTTGTTGACAAAAAAAGGTTCTGTAATAATGCGCGAGGCTTAATTTGTTTTTCCTGTGGAGATGGGGCTTGCGCTTTTAAGCCTGATCGTTCCTGGCGTGTTAGGTTTCTTCTCCTCATCTTCTAAGTATAAGTAGATTAGGCGTTGTGCACAGGCCTTGCTGTGAATAGGAAGCATAGCCTGTATCTTCTCGGGATATAATTTCTCCCTGTGCACGTTACCGCTGAGAAGAATGGCGGCCGGTGCAATGGTTCAAGCTCCAGCTGAAGATGCCCACGCAACAGTTCCTCAAGCAGTGCAAGCACAAGAGCGCGATCACGCGGAGACCCAGTACACACACGACGACGACGACGATCGTTGCCTGGACCTGCTGCAGCAGTCGTTCCATAAGATTAATGTTCCTGCCCCAGCTCCTGCTGGTGTCCCTCGCGGCAAGATCCAGATCAGACGAATCCATAACACCACCAGCCGCCAAGTCACCTTCTGCAAGCGTAGGAATGGGCTCCTCAAGAAAGCCTACGAGCTTTCTGTTCTTTGCGATGCCGAAATCGGCCTCATCATCTTCTCCACCACCGGCAAACTCTTCGAATACGCAAGCTCCAGGTACGATTTCTCCAAATTGAAGCTTCTCGTATACTCTTGAAGTTGTCCTACTGCGACATTCATTCGCTGAAGTTTTTCCCACTTCCCACGTGGAAGCAAGCACGCACGCACACGTGCACGTCCCACGTGTATATGCTCAAGTTTTCATTGTTAAATGTGTTTGACCTCTTGAAATTTTCCGCTTGTGTACGTGCATATTGCATGACTGCACAGTGGCACACATGCACATCCTGCGTATTTATAGTGTATATACATGTATTTATAGTGTATATACATGTATTTATATGTATATTTACATACATACTTTTACTACTTACATGTATGTATGTATATCTGTATGCATTTATGTGTATTGTAATGTGACCGAATCGAACCCTTGAGGACAAAAGATCAAGACGGCTTTTCATTTCAAGAGGGTGAGTATAGAAGATGTACAGAGGAAGACAAACCAATCATCCTTCCTGTCATGATTATCACATACCTTACATTCATGTGCTTTGTCCCACCTTCTTGCCATGTAGTCATCGTTGTTTTGAGAAGTATTTCCACTCTAGACATGGCTCTAAAGTCGCCTTTGTCTTTACCCATGTAAGGATCTTCCATAGGCATATCTCCTTATTTATCTTAAGCTATAGCTGTAAAGGCTCTCTAAGATTTATAGAGGCAATGATAGAGTCAATGCAAAGATCGAAGGTCTTGAAATTTCCATCAAGGATTCTCAAAGGCAATAACAATGGCTACCCATCCTTGTGAAGCATGCTAAATTGTAGGATAACCTCGTGGACACATTAGCATCTCATATACCCATGGCTCTAAAATTCTATTAAAGTGTGTGTCTACCTAGCAATCATACCAGAAGGCTATAAAATAAATTGGCTGTATCAAAGAGCTACCTTACCATTGAGTAAGATTAAAAATTTACCTTTTTCAACAAACAAGATCCATATCTTGTGGAGCACTTTAAATTTGATATTTTAAGGAGCTAGAGAAAAAAACACTTGAGCCTAAGATATATCGTCTGAATACCCTTTATAAGTAGTATGGTCATAACCAATTTTCTAATTTGGGTTTCTTATGCTTAAAAGTAGTTGTTAATAGAAGTACTTGATTAGGAAAAACTCCAAAAAATAAGAATCAGATTGCTTGAAAGTAGAGCAAACTTGATCTTTTAAAAGAATTTCAGATACTCCTCAAACACTTAATTCTTTCAAATAACTACTCTGGCATGTATGTAGTGCACATGCATTGACACACCCACATATGTATGCATCAATATACACGTGGAGATGCGTTAAACCTCAAGTGTGGTTTTTTATTTTGGAGGCTATTGAAAAAAAAAGGATAGCTAAGATGTGTGGCTGGCCATGACTCCTAACACAAAAGGTCATGGTTTAGCTTTGCAGAATGTCTAAAAGAAAATATGAATATTCTATTTGCCTAGCCTTTTTTCTTGTGATCATTCTATATGGATCATGAAGAAGCTTGAAGGAAACAAAAGAGCACAGTGCTTTGATTGTGAACTTGATAAACACAAAGTATGCAATGTGTAATATGTAGCAGTGCAAGTCAATATTAGATAAAGTGGAAAAAATCCCATTCCCATGAAAAAAGTGGGGGTATGGTAAACTCATCCAAAAGTTTGTCAAAACATATTCATGTGACATCGTTTGGAAAGAGCTTGAAAAGTAGAATCTAGATCTACTTTGTCCGACAAATTTGGAGTTTGCATGTTCAAGTTATGGCCAAAACAAATTTTTTAAATACATTCCCATTTTGAGGGATTTTTTCCATTTTATCTAATATTGACAAGTTGGTTAATAAAGATATTTCACCTTCATCTTTGCAAGGTAGATCCTAACCTTGCTAGACATCTAGGTTACAACATGATTTTGCAAAAAACATTTGAGACTAAGCTTTGATGAGGATGAATAAATCATAGTATCGGTTAACTCACCATTATTTATATGGATATCCACACTGTAGGAAATTTAGGAATTGAAGTAAGAAACGTATTTTCTATCCAACTTAATGGAGCCCTGGGTCTCCTTAATATCTTTGATAACCTAGCTCATATAACTTGATGTTTGATTACCTTAATGACGCATATGTTTCCCACAACTAATCTTTTGATAAGGGTATCAAGGAAAAAAATTAATATCATGAAGAGCCTTGGTTATTACTTTTAAAACAATAAAAGAATTTCAAATTTTGGTTTACATTTAAAAAGTTAACTTTGAAAGGGCTCATAAAAAGTTATATACTTTATCAAAGTAAGGATGAAAAATAAGGTAAGACTTAAAGTTTGAGTGCAAGTTCCTAGTAGCCAGTAGTAGCCATACATCTTTGATTTAAAATATTTATCAAAATAAGGTAAGACTTGAAGTTTTAGAGTGCAAGTTTCTAGTAGTCCCTAGCATTTGTGATATATGGTGTTTTTTAATGTTAACAAGTCTATCTTTTCCTCCTTCCAAGATTGTGAAGTATTGTTAACATATATGAAAAGAGAAAATCCATGTCTCTCAAATAACATTTCTTATCTTTATCTAAGAGTCTCTAGGTCGAGTTACTCTGTCACAGTTGAAACAAATCCTTTATGCTACTTATGCATTATTCCTCTATTTGATGTATAAAATTGATATATCCAAGGTAACCTGGCATTTATGGATGGACAAAATGTTGTTTGCTTGATGAAGCCACTTCCATGTGTTGGTAGATGACCTTTACAGCATGATTAACATATCCATGCCAGCCTTGCATTTGTGGATGCACAAAATGGTGTTTGCTTTACTGAAGCCATTTCCATGTGCTAATAGATACATGGATAAAGAACATTGACTGACAACACACCGTAAAGACAATGATCACTAAATATTGTTTAAAATTTATTGATATATGAATATATGTCTATGAATAGATTACAATTTGTGCTTTACTAGGAAGATAACATCAAGTGTCATACAAAAGCGTCATTCTATTATTCGATAAATTGTTAGTATCTACAACTAGAACGAATACTACGAACAAGGTATGAACTAACATATACTATTATGAGCTATTTATGAAGCTAACATGTGGCACACTGTGCATTGATCATTCAGATCAGACCCACAAAACAGCAAGAGGTGGATCGTGAGGATAACTAGTTACAAATTTAGATGGTAAAACTAATTGATATGAATATTCTAATCTAGTTCTATCTTGTGGATTGTAGATATGCACTTTTATTACTTGTGCATTCAAGCAGACATCTCAATACATTTGAATCTAGCATAAAGATGAGAGAATAATGGATTCTCCTATCTGAGTACTACTACCGGCTTTGTATCTATGATCTCTTTAGAGTCATACAGGTAGCTAAGACTAAGACTGCTTTGTATCTATGATCACTTTAGATTCATGTTGGAAGCTAAGATTGCTTTGTATCTATGATTTGTTTAGAGTCATGCTAGTAGCTAAGATTTCTTTGTATCTAAGTACTGCTACCGACTTCATATCTATGATCTCTTTAGAGTCATGCTAATAGCTAAGACTTATTTTTATTTAAGTACTGGAACCGACCTTGTATATCTATGATCTCTTTAGAGTCATGCTAGTAGTGAAGACTGCTTTCTATCTAAGTATTGCTATTGAATTTGTATCTATGATCTCTTTAGAGTCATGGTAGTAGCTAAGACTTCTATGAACCTATAATCATTTGAATGGTCTACAATGGCACAAAAAGCATGGTGGAAGTTGAGAATAAACCAATGTTGAAGCGAGGAAACCCCTTGCGGTAGAGAATATGCATATGGCTCTCTAATAGTTGCTAGAGACAATGACCTAGTTGCAAGAGGATCAATAAAAGACCAATTTGATAGGTAGAGTAGGTTGTGAGCTACCAAGGTCTCAATACATGGATGTATAAATGTACAACATGTCTGCTTATGATCTCCAAACTTCTCCTGTCCATTTTTGTGAGTTTCACCTATTTTTGCACGTTGGCAATATGTTGTTTAGATAAATACAAATCTTCTTCATGTTGTGCTTGCATTCTCACCATGGTGGCCTCATATCCATCTAGCTTTGTACCCACCATGTGTAATTCCTTAATTGATTTTCTTTTGATCCTTACTATAAGGCTTCTTTAACTTCTTAATTTTCTTTCAATCCACTTGTTTCTGCTTTTGTATGTCGACATCGTTCTCCTCAAGCTTCTAATTGGCTAACTTTATTGCTCAAGTCCTTAGTCTAATATCGTGCACAAACTATCACTTACTCCTGGGGAATAGACATACCAATATTTGGAAAAGTATACAATCCAGGAATAGAATTGGCACCTTTGATTATTGTTTTTCCTTTGTTTATGGAAGTGTAAGATGGATTAGGAACCAAAATACATGGAGGAGTGATGACTAGTTTTGTAGTTGAGTTTGGATTACCAAACCCGCCACCTTCTTCTCCTCTTTTTCCATCGCTAGATCAGTCTTCTCTGCCCTTTTGATCGTTTATTGCATTAATTTTTTATCAACTTTCAAATTTTACAATTGCTATCAAAGAACCAAGATATCTACCAAAGTTGTAGGTGCTAGCCCCACTCTTTTCGTACATTATTTGATGGTTAAAACTAAGCATAAAATTGTACGAGCGTTACTCTTTGACCTTAATGGGGCATCATAAGAGGTATTAGACTCTCCAATTGGGATTATTTAGGTCCTCTTGCTATGTACTACTATGTACTGCTATGTACGCAATGTTGTAGGACTTAAAGTATTTAGAAACATGTCTTGGATCTTCCTCCTCTCAAAGCTTATAGATTTCTTTGAGATTAGCTTCTTTCTATGCATGTACCTTGATCATGTTGAGCTTGCATCTAGTGGTGTGGTAGAGCTTGGCTAGCTTGGAGTTACTAAGTTTCTTGTCACCTTTTGGGGTCACTAACTTGACCAAAAGGGTGATCTTATTGAGGTTATCTTAGTGAAGGAGGGGTTTTTTTATTGGGGGGAAAATTTTAGTTAAGGGGTTTTTTAAATACCTCTTGAACGCACGTGATACCTAGGGCTTTTTGGTAGTGCACCCCTTGAGAGTTCTAGACATATAGTTTGTCTACATATCATGTAAAATTTCACATTTAATAATGCATAAAGGTATTTAAGAAGTTGAAAGCCAATAATCATACATATTACAAATACCATGACATACTACTGTAGATAACATCATAGACTTTGAGTAAGACCGTAAACATTTTACTTTCACCCAAAAAAGGCTCCATAGGAAATTTAATATATCAGACAAGATGGAAATACAATATCACCATAGGCATATTTTCTAGCAATTTGTAGTCATAGTCATCTACCTTTTCACATAGTAAAATAACATATGACCCCATTATAATAGTGTTTTCCTAACCGTCCCTTTATGCTATTACATAATGCTCTTTAGTTGTTATCTTGGGGGTTTTACCTAAAATATGTAAGTGTATCATGTGAATTCATTAGGAGTGGTATATTAATTCAAAAAAGTCACAGAATTACATTTATAGGAGGGGTTTTTAAACCAATTTTTAAAAAAATCGTAATTTTATGAAGAAAAATGGGTCATTTAATTCATAAAAGTATGTAAGTGTAAGGGGTTTTTTAAATACCCCTTGAATGCACGTGATACATAAAATTTATTAGAGGTGAATCCTCCGAGAGTTGTTATAGGTAGAATTCTGCACATTCACGGTATTGACTACAAAATTACTTCCTAGGCAAAGTGCACTAGATAGTGTATCATGATGTGACCAGTATATGCAGGTGCTTCTATGGCCTCTTCATAACTAATTACATCATCTGTAGGGACCAAAAATGTGATAGTCCCAGCTTGGCACGTGTTTTATTGATGCATCTTATCCACAACCCTTACATAGAAGCATTACAATTTCATAATATCCATCTCAATGCTAGTGCATAGCTATCATGTGGTGAATGCCCATGAACAGAATGCAGGGAGTGCACCTTGGGGATAGATTTTTAGTTCCACTTTGTCTCCCTATCGACATCTCCTTCCTTGATCTCCTAAAAAACACAAGAAATATTCATATACTTGGATGGGTAGAAAGTAAGAGCTCCATGAGAATTGTTAGCTTTAAGAAAATCTATCATTTCTACTATGCATTGTAATGTAGATTCTTTGACCTTCAGTTGCTCATGTGTCAAAGTTATCTTCACAATTGCCTGAGCCCCATTGTGCTCTTCTTTGCCATGGCCAAAGCCAAAGAAGTTCCATGTTATAAAAAAGCCCATGATCCCAGTATATCTTACAATAAAATAGAAGGGTTTCTTGTCCTTGAGTTGAGAGGTAGTCTCATCTAAAAAAACCTAATTCCCTACCCTCAACCATTGGTGATGCTACATGAAATAATGCTTCACAAAGAGTGTGTCACATATTTTATCATCTCATATGAAGAAGTGAACTGTCTTATTAATTTTCCTTTCCCATACAATAATATGTGATGTGGACAAGTATTGTGAATTGGCTAGAATGTTAGTGCATGGATTGAATCAGAATACACTATTTGAATTATTCAGCCTACCATCTACTAAAGACAAAGTTGTGCATAATGAATTTTTGAAGGTCATTCTTTAGCAATTGAAGTAGCTCACTACATTGTATCTCTTTGAATGTTAGGTCATTTCTTTTTTTCATCTTACCATTTTTGTCACTTCTTGTCTCCATACCTTCAGATAGTTTCATTGAAATCCTTTTTGTGAATCATAGGTATCCAAAAATACATTTCCAATTATGGTAGGTATCTCTTACACTTTTCAGGCATATGACTGATTCACAAAGTCTAGTAACACTCTTATGTGTATGCTAGAAACATGTGCACCTATGCATTGCTTCTATACCTGTACATATTTGACAACTGCATTTGCAAATTCTTTATAGAGGCTAGAATTGTGATGGTGAATTTGATTGAATGAATCCTTGAGAGAAAGCACATCTCCACATGTGTAGCTTCCCTTTAGTTTTTAGACAAAGTAGGGATTCAGAGACTCAAATGCTTGGAGTTGAATTTTAAGCTCCAGATAATAAACTTTGAACTATTGAAAGTGTTCAGCTTGCAATGGTATCAAACTTTGAACTATTGAAAGTGTTCAGCTTGCAATGGTATCAAACTAAAAAAATCAATCATAAAATAATCTATATGATTGACGTAATGATAGAAGTTCTAGTAAAGCACTACTAGCACTAAGTAGTGATAGTAATGTGGATATACCTAATGCTAATAGTGCTAGTAAAGCACTATTATTAATTAATCATAAAATAATCTATATGATTTATTTAATGGCACTAGTGCTAGTAAAGCACTACTAAAAAAGGTATTAAGAAGGTCTAGCAGTGATATTAGGTAGTTTTAGCAAGCAATGCTAGTAAGTAGTAAATTAATGCTAATTAATAGAAGAGTAAGTGGCTCTAGTAAGTAGTATTAGTATTAATTGGTAGAAGAGTAAGTGGTCCTAGTAATGCTTAGTAATGCTTATACTACTAGAAGTGCTAGTTAGCAATGGTACTCCTAGTTAGCATTGAAAGCAATTCTATTAGTGCTAGCAAGCATCAAAAGTATTGTGAGTACTATGAGTTAATATTGAAAGTAGTACTAGTAGTTCTAGTACTACTAGCAACCACTAAAAGTGCTAATAGTAATGGTAGTTAGTAGTTAAGGCAATACTTACAATGCTAATAGTAATGGTAGTTAGCAGTTAAGGCAATACTTACAGTGCTAGCCACCAGCACTGAAGTAGCCACTACTAGTTAGTAGTTAAGGTAATACTTACTACTAGTTAGCAGTTAAGGTAATACATGCACTGCTAGTTTAGCATCAAAGTAGCAATGGTAAATCTACTTAGCACTAAAATCAGTAATGGTTTTGTAGTTAGCATTTAAAACAGTGCTAGTATTGATAGTACTATTAGTTAGCATCAAAAGAACCAGTAGAAAAGTCAGGTACCACTAAAAGTAGCAATAATAAAATGTACATTTAGCACTCAAGTATAGAGAGATGAAATAGACACAAGTATAGAGAGACAAACTCTAATTAGCTCTCATTATCTCAAACCATTAACATCTACATGATAGAGAAGCTCCATAGCTTTCCTTTATCGCACACCACAAAACACAGCACACAACAGTTCACACCGAAATAACCTACGTCTAATGTCCACACACTTGGCAAGCTGGATGCAGCCATTATTCTCCACACACGCTGCTAGACTAGTGTCCACATGCTACCACTATCCACCAGATCTCGATGAGCTTGCATTCTCAACACTCCATCTCAATCTCACCATATCTATCTCATGTACTCCAAGTCTGTCTCTAAAGTATCCAAACTTCTCTTTACCAAGTGGTTTGGTAAAGATATCTGTAGCCTGCTCTTCAGTCTTTACATATGTCGACTATATCTGTCCATCCATCACTTTCTCCCTGATGAAGTGAGAGTGGACCTCAATGTGTTTGGTCCTCGCATGATAGACCAAATTGCTTGCAAACTGTATGCTGCTTATGTTGTCACAATGTATGACAACTTTCCCATCACATTGTTTTCCCAAATCTGAGAGTAACGTTTTTAGCCATACCACTTCATATGCAGCCATAGCTGATCCTTTATACTCTGCCTCTCTGTGTTAGATAAAGCAATTGTGGGTTGTTTTTTGTTACTCCAACTCACCACTGCACTTCTCAATGTGAAAGCATAGCCACTAGTAGATCTTCTATCATAAGAACTACCTGTCCAATCTGCATATGTATATCCATGAACATCCATAGCGTTGTCATACTCATGGAGTCCATAATGTGTTGTAGCTTTCACATATCGCAATATTTTTCTCACTATATCCAAATCTGGTTTCCTTGGGATTTGCATAAGCTGACTCACAAGCCCAACCGCATAGAATAAATCCGGTCTAGTGATAGCCATGTATATCAAACTATCAACCATCTTTGTATACATTGTCACATCCTCAATCTATTCACCACAATAAACCTTTAACTTCACATATTTCTCCAATGGTTTGCTCACTTTCTTACAACTTGTCATGTCATACTTTGCATAAACTGACTCACAAGTCCAACCGCATAGAATAAATCCGGTCTAGTGATAGCCATGTATAGCAAATTATCAACCATCTTTGTATACATTGTCACATCCTCAATCTATTCACCACAATCAGCCTTTAACTTCACATATTTCTCCAATGGTGTGCTCACTCGCTTACAACTCATGCCACACTTTGCTAGTATGTTCAATGCATATTGTCTTTGAACTAACCAAATGCCTTTCTTTTTTTCACCACTTCAATGCCAAGAAAGCATCTCAATTCTCCTAAGTCTTTCATATTGAATTCACCACATAATGAAGCTTTCACTTCAGCAATATCCTTGCTTGAATCACCTATCACAATCAAGTTATCTACATAGATAACAATCATCACAATAGCATGTGATGTCTTCTTTGCATATAGTGATGAATTTGATGTTCCCACATGAAAACCAATGCTAATGAGATACCTTCTTCTCTTGTCTGTCCAAGCACATGGTGCTTACTTCAATCCATACAAGGCCTTCTCAACTTACATACATGTGTAGGATATTTGGGATGCACATAATCATCTGGGTTTTCAATGAACACTTCTTGTAATTCATAATTTAGAAATGCATTCTTAATATCCATTTGATGTATTTTTCAACCATTTGATGTAGCCAATGCAATCACAAATCTCACTGTTCCCATTTTAGCCATAGGGTTAAATGTCTCACCATAATCCAAACCATGTGTCTTTGCATATCTCTTTGTAAAAACGAGCCTTGCTTTATGCCTTTCTATTGATCCATATACCTTATATTTCACTTTATAAACCCATTTACATTTAATGACATTCTTTCCACTTCGTAATGCAACCAAGTTCCATGTATCATTGTGTACTAAGGCATCCATTTCTTTCTCCCATACATCCTTTCCAATAGCTTCTCCAAAACATGATGGTTCCATATGCTTTATCATTGATGTCATGTATGCATAATGCATTGTATACTTATTATATGTCAATCTCTTCACTCGATACCTAATCCTTTGTGACCTTCTCAAAACGTATGGATCACTTTGTATGCCCTGTGCTCTAGCATGTGGAGGAACATCTCTCTTGCCTTACATCTAGAGTACGTAAGGTTGGGATGCCAAGCTGTTCATCTAAGATTTTTGAGCTAGATGACTCATAACTTGTTATACCAATTCCTTTAACCTTCTTTTTGCCTTTGTCAACAACACTTTCACTTGTGCTCACACTACCATGTCTCAACCTTCTTGACCATGGACTTACATTATCACTTCCACTCCATGTTTCACTTGGCTCAAATAATGAAATAGTACTCTCTTTTTGCAAGTTCACATACACATCTGCATCTATGTCATCCACCATAACATCATCTTTGTTTTTGTACCAACTTGCCAACTCATCAAACACCACATCTCTAGAAATGAGCACCTATTTAGTTTCTGGATTGTAACATTTGTAAGCTTTTCTATCGTATGTATAATCAATGAATATGCACTTCTCATCCTTTGGGTCCAATTTTCTTCTCTTCTCATCTGGAACATTGTTATGGTTTGTCCTAACCCCACATCCAACAAGAGATTACCTAGTGAACTGTAACTATCATGAGGAACTTTTCAATGGTCAAGCTCATAACCCTTGAGGTCTCCAAGCTCTACAACTTCTTCCTCCTTGAGAAGTACTTCCACCATGCTCGCAAGCGTTGTCATATTTTCGTGTTACACGTGTACTTGTCCCTCCTCTCACCTCACTTTACTCACACACTCACTAGCATGCATTAGGGAGAGATTAGCAAGAGAAAGACTCAATTGCACCATGGGAGAGTATGTTGTAATATGAGGAAAATTCACTTATATACATGGCCATAAGTGTTCACACTTACTTAAACTATGGTTGATCGGGCGCTTTATGCTCATAAGAGGCCTAATGCTATTATAATGACTACTCTCATTATATATCCATGAAGTGCATCACTTGGGACTTCATTTTGCATGCTACCACATGCTATTAAAGTTGGAATCGCCTTAAGTATTCCATTAGACCATTACGGGCGTTTATCCAAGTTGTAGCTTTGAACATTATTGCTTCAGATCTTGAATGCATGAACTTTTGGTGTATCTACCTTGACTTCTTGATGTAAGATAATGGTAGTAGCTCTTGTTAACCCCATATGAGAATGGGTTAACATTCTCCTCTTCCTGATGGCGATTGCGTTCTCATGATCGCGTTAAAAACTATCCTTGCACGAAACTCCACTCCGCGATCTAATCCAGTAATGCATTTATCAAATTTATAAAAAACAAAACCTTAATACTTCATGGTCAAAAAACCCTACAAACTCATGGCTACCGCCAAAAACCTTGCAAACTCACGAAAATCCAACTCACGGATTTTCAACTCGCAAGTTTTCAAGTCACGGAAATGCAGCTCACTTGTTTCCAACTCACGAATTTCCACCTCAGAAATCCAACTCATGAATTTCCATCTCATGGAAAGCTAACTCATGGATTTTAACCTCACGAAAATCC
Organism: Cibotium barometz; assembly: GCF_041138505.1. Classification (NCBI taxonomy): domain Eukaryota; kingdom Viridiplantae; phylum Streptophyta; class Polypodiopsida; order Cyatheales; family Cibotiaceae; genus Cibotium; species Cibotium barometz. The sequence continues at coordinate 21,067,461 of NC_141057.1, read as the reverse complement.
AACTCGTAGATTTCTAACTCACGAAAATCCACCTCATGGAAATACAACTCATGGATTTTCAACTCACAGAAATCCAACTCACAGGTTTCCAACTCACGGAAATCCAACTCACAGAACTAGATCTCAATGGTTTACCTTGTTTCATGGGATTATCCCTCAAGGGCCTGCATTTTCACGGTACTTAATTTGACCCTATCATATCACAGCTAACATACTCCGTTAATTTCTAACACCACTAATACACTCCATTAAAATTAACCTTCTTACCATAAAAAAGAAGAAGAGAAAAAAGACAACAAGACATGGCACATATCCCACCAGTTTATGGATTAGTCTTTTTTTCCATGTATAGATGTCAACCTCAGACCTAGAAGTCGCAGAGACCTCCGCGATGACACAAGCCAGTGCAATGGGATCCCTGGTGAGCTAAAAGAAATGACCAACACGGGGCCCGTAGATGAACTACCTCGGTCTATATGCCTAGGCTTTCCATGCTCCCATCATCAGCAAAGAGATCCACATGGCCCATGGAAAGGTGGCTTTGTAGTACCATAGCCCGGAGTGCCTCCAGATTCTAGAAGAGGCAGAAGTTAAAGACAAGATGAAGAAGGTGGGCCTCGGGAGGATGGCATAGGTTCTCCCTCGGAACATAGACACAGAACTATGTGCAGAGGATATAAAGACATACGACAAAGTCACCAAGAGGGGGACAAGGATAAAAGTAGATGGCACCACTGAGCAAGTATTGGTCACATAAGAATCAATACGTGAGGCTCTGTAGCTCCCACCTCCAGTAGTAAAAATCCATATACATGCCTTTGACATAGGTACTAAATCATGTGGCTCAGAGGCCTCTCCCAGAACTAGAATCAAAAGAGCAAATGCAATTGGCACTCCATAGAGAGCAACCAACGCTAGCTGTTGCTGCAAAAATGCAAGAAGGACAAGCTGTACTCATAGAGAATAAAGTGATAATGAAGGAGATCAAGAGGAAGGAAAAAGAAGATTAAAAGGAAGATGAGAGGCTTTCATACGAGATGTTGCATAAGAAACATATAGAATTGAGGTTGAACTCGAATAGAAAATGAAATAGGCTTTTGTGGACGGTGTTGTGGAGGGTTGTTGTTGCAAGATCAGGGTGTCCAGTTTTATCCAGTTTATGCTGGACTGGGACAATGCTTGGAGAGCAAATTTTGGGGGGTAAGGTACTTAAAATGAGATCAAATAAATAATAGAAAATACGCTTGTCCTTAAATTAACCCACTATAACTTAAATTAATATAAATTAGTCTAATTAATTAAAATTAATCAAAAATATGATGAAATGATAAACAAATGATCTTTCCATACTTAGAGTGATCCAATTTATTTTGCCATAGATGCACCATTATAAGTACACTAGTCCTTATAGGTTTTAGATGATTCACATAAAAAATGTAATTTTAGTAATTAGATTATTAATATTTGCAGGCCTTCTGATAGTCTGGAAGAATTTTGAAAAAGAGATCATTAAAAATCCAACCATTGGATTTGTAATTTTTACTAAACCACCACATTCTACTAATGTCTCAGTATCTACCCACTCTTTTGATCTACAAGATTGAGGATTTTAAGTGGTAGCTATTGTGGATACAAAAAGTGGCGTATATTATAACACTTTAAAGACCTTGAAATATTTAAAGAAAATAGACAAATATCTTAAAATTTTCTCAAAAAATCAAGTTAAGCTCTATATTATGTGAAGATCTAAGGTACAAAGTGGGAATCTCATATGAGTTTATATGTAAAAGATATTAGCATTTTATGGAATCAATTCAAATTTGGGATAGGATATATACATTGACTTTGTACCTAAGAAAATGAGGACTTTTGACTATCTAATGCTTAATCAAATTATGCAACTATATTTTCAACTTTGAATATGATGTTCCAACAAAAGAACTTGAAACAAAATTCCTTCATTTACTAGGAGAGATAAGCCACTAAAGGTAAACAAATGCCTGTTTTTTTACTGTTTACATAGTGCATGAGTGGACAAAACTGGCACCCTGATCTTGCAACCACCCTGGAGTATTTTTCTTTTTTCTTGACCTTTGAGTGCTATGTTGAGGAAGAGGTTTTGACTGTCGAGGCAACCAAATTTGATTGGTATTTTCGTAGTAGTCTTTAGCAACAAGTAACTTCTTATCCACCTACATTTTTATACCATTAAGATACCTTGATTTTGTTGTCTTCATAGTCACTAGAAACATTTCGAGGTTTTTGACGTTTTGGGATTTTTTAGGTTTCAGGACAAAACGTTTTGTCTTTCGGCTAAGGAATGCGGAGGCTCCATAGTTTTTTCTATATAAATACAATAAAATGATTTAGAACTTGTAGTTTGTAGAAATATTTGTAGGCCTACCTAGTACTATCTAGGCACTTAAAATATGGTAAAAACTTAGACAATTGTGGTCACAATTGGACAATTGGGGAGTTGTGAAATTGTGATGTGAGAAATTGGGCAATTGAGAATTTAGGAAATTAGGAATGTTGAAAAATTTGTGAGAAATTAGGGGAGAGAGGAGCAAGAGGAGAAGGAGAATAAGAAGAGGTGACTACAGATTGGGTGTAAGAGACAACATGCAAGAAGAGGTGATTGCAGAGAGAGAGAGAGAAAGAGAGAGAGAGAGAGAGAGAGAGAGAGAGAGAGAGAGAGAGTCCAACATTAAAAAAAACACTTAGATTTTTTTAAAAAGATAATTTATTTTTTTTAGAAACGAAAAAAAAAATCGTTTTTGAAACGTGTTTGCGGTGTTTCGGTCGTTTTGGGGTTTCGGAGTTTCTCAGTCCAAAAACACGTTTCTATGTGGTTATGGTTGTCTTAATGTATTTTTATTTTTGGTTGAAGTGGAAGGTTTGGGGCTCTCCTTGATTTTGGTTGGTGCTAAGGTTATAGGTTTGGGACTCATGTGCATTGTTGACAATGATGAGGCTAGAGTCTCTTGTGGAGAGGTATTCAATGATGAGGCTTTTCAGCATGTGGTTGTCTTCTTTGGTGAGGTTTGTCAATGAAGAGGCATAGGCTTCAAGGATTTGCCTTTGAGTTCTTTGTTAGATAGTTGCGCATGGGGAACTTCTTTAGGAATGGAAGGGGATTGCGAGATTGTGGCATTAGACTTTGTTGGTGAGGATGGGGTTGAAGAAGTAGATGCTTTATCGAAGTTGGTCATTGATGTAAATGGTAGGTCATTGTGTAGAGGGGTTTTTCTGGAAGACGCTTGTAACTTTTTTTATTTAGCATCATAGAAATCCGTTAGGGTTGTATCCTCTTCCTTGCAGTATGGTATTATCAACTTTGTGCCGTTGATCATCATGATGATCATATCACTTGTACAGCACAGTGGTGCTTGAAAAACAACAATCCATTTATTTCCCAAAATCAAATCTGCTTCCAACACATACTCAACCGTAAAAAACTTGAAAGTAAGGGGGTTAGTTTCAATATACATTGTATGTTCAAAGTATCCAAACATGGCATGTTCAAGTCTTGTGTGAACGAAATTCTTTCAAGATGTGTCGTGAGTGTTGGTTGATCTAATAAATCCCATAACTCGGAGTCATTAGATTGTGTTCTCATGTTGGATAAAGTTGTGCTTGGACTGTGGTGATTTTATTGGAAAGATTTAATCCATCCATAATTCTTGGGATATTCTTAGTAAGATGTGTTGGAAGTTCTAGTTCCTCCGAGGTCTCTTTCTCCCGTAAGAGAAATTTCACAATGCCTAAAGGAGTGTTCAAGGTGACTGTTTGCATGGATTCATCAAGTGAATATAACGAGTCATGTATCTAAGTTCCACTAAGTACAACATCATACTCAAGGGGATCTATGATAACATGGAATCTAAATTTCACATCTCCACCTATTGTTTGAGTAGCATAGCTAAAATAACCTGGAACTTCAGTGTTTTGACCATTGGCTGCTCTTACAAGACCATTGTCTTTAGGGATGAGTTTAGGTTGTCCAAATGACATCCAAGTGTCTATTGTCATGATGTTATGACTAGCTCGAGGGCTAATCAATGCGCATTTGCACTTAACATCATTGCCTGTAGGAAAATCTAACCATACCATAATAGAATCTTCAAGAGGAACCATGGATGTTTCAGTTTGTGTTTTAGCTTGAGATCCCGTTTCGGTTTCATATTCCCATTCACTTTCATCCTCTTTTTGTCTCTCACCTTTTTCAAGAGTACCCAAAGTGTACAATGACACACTTGGTCCTTTGACAATTCTGACTGAGTTCTGTTTAGAAACTTGCGAATACTCATAGTCGTGTCCTATGTTGCTCTTTATGTCTTGGTATAACTCATGTTTAGCCACCATTAAAGGGGCAAGTATTGATGTTATGCTAGCTTCATCATGAGATAAGAGCATTCCTCTCCCAATGAGATTTTGAGAGACTTCTTTAGTTTCGTAAGGGATTCATCAAATTCCTCTTGTTATTTTGTGACCGCATAATTCGTGCAGTCTGTTTCTAATGACTCTTCTGTAGAGAGTATGTCTGTTTCTAATGACTCTTCTGTAGAGAGTATGTCTTCATCCTGAAAGGGGAAGAGGTACTCCTTTGGGTTTTATATTTTGGTTGATTTTTAGGATTGGCTTTATGAGGTTCAATTACAACTAGTGATCCTGTGAGACAATCAACCATGCTAAGCATGCTCTCCCGAGCTTGTTTTTTGCATTACTCATATGTCATGTGATCATGATTTTCAATTTGGGGTGGTTGGGTGGGTCTACTCTCTTAATTGGTCTATTAAGTGCATTGAGTTTGAATCCAAACTTGTTCTATCCTCATTAAGTGACGTACTAGAACTTGTTTCATCTTTTGACTTTCTTTGGATTGTTGGGTTTTCATTATGTTTGCCCATGCAACGAGATTGAATTTTCTTTTGGGCTTTTGTATCATGTGTTGCACATAAGGGTTTTGTGGTTTTTGTGGTAACTCTTGAGGTGGATGCTTCTGCATCATGTGTCGCTTTTGGCTCTTTTGGGGTTCTGTCCTTTGCAGGCTCTTTATCCATGTCCTTAATTTCAGCTTTGGTTTGGATATCTTGTTGTTGCTTGCTTTTCTTGGGTTTAGAAGGTTTTGCTTGCTCTTTTGGATTTTGTTGTAAAGCATGATCTTCTACCCATTTCGAAGTATTTCTTTTGTATTATTTTTTACTTTTTCTCATGCCTTGGCTTGCAATTGCATAAGCACATTCAAGGGTATTGTGGACAATTGTTGGTTTTTAACACTATTTAGGGTTGTATTCTGTGAGACAAGTTGTAAGCGACTCGCCTTGGGCAATCTTGGAACATGTGGTCGATGCCACAACGTTTACACAGGGGTTACAAAGTGTCAGTGATTGTGGGCATAGAAGACTATGCAATTTGTCACCTTGTGTGGTCCACGATAATAGAAACACTGAAGTGTTTGCTTAACTGCTTCTTGAGTGGTTTTTACCCTTTGGACTGTTTCTATTTGGCGCACGGGAGATGGAGGTTTTGAGTCAATTGTTGATGAATTGGGACACTGGGTACTATCATGACCAAAGGTTTTGCAATATATGTAGTACAGAAAACGAGGCACCTTGTATGCACAATGGGGATTGGAATGGCCATAGTGATTGCACTTAACATAAGGTATTTTTCTCATCACTTGGAGAGGCATTAAGGATGTTTGGTTTTGAAGGATCTCATCCTCTCTTAGAGATGTCGATTGAAAGCTTTTAAAGAAAGGTTGCATAGAATTCGAGGAATGATAGTTTTGAGATCGATCATTCTTTAACCATTGTTTCACTTGGTTTAGAAAAGGAACAAACATCTCGTATCATGATCATCTTCCATCATGTTGTCATCTAAACGTATTGCTTCTTTACAACATTGATCAAATGTTTTTAGATTGGATATGATCAAGTTGTGTAAGTTGTTTTTCTTTAAGCCCATCATGAAACATCTTTTTAATTGAGAATCGTTTAATTTTTCCATGACTCACATTGTGAGTCCAAGAGTTTTATTCGAAGGATAAAGTCTCTAATGGTTTTGTTTGGTTTACGCTTAATTGAATAGAGTTCTTTTGCTGTTAGGATCTGTAGAAATGTTAGGTAAAGGACCAAAGCTCAGTGGAATTGAAGTGACGGGGTGCAAAACCCAATGACACTCTTTTTGTTGGCATGGAAAATGGTCTTGGGAGGTGTATTGGGGCATAGATCTCAATGGCTCAAAGATATCAACCATTGGGTTCGGTGAAGATGTTGGCTCACGTAGTCCCTCTATCGTTGTTATATCTGATTGCTTAATTGCTCCTTAATGAGCAAGTATGTGTTTTTTTTTTGCTTTTTATATTTTCTTACAACTTGTTTATAGCCTCAAGAGACCTGGCGTACTCTTCGTTGGGTCAAATGAGTGTCCGTTTGTCTTAATTAACGTAGACGTTACACGCACTTGAACGACCCTAGGGATATTTTTTCGAAAAAAGTGCATGCTAATAACTTTCCATATTGAAGAGGAGATTCTAAAACCTATTTTCCATTACTGTCTCAAGATGAAAAAAAAATCAAGAATTTTTTCCTTGTTTCGTAGTACGTTTTTTAGGGTGATCCGAAAGGAATTTGGAGAAACTCTATATGACAGAGTTGTAGCATTTTTGGAGTACTACAACTTTCTCTCTGAGTTATTCGTGATTTTATCGTTTAGACCCTCAAAAAGTAGTCTGAATATGGTTCGAAGTCATTTTCGTGCTGTTTTTTTACGATTTTGTGTTTTTCGAGCTATTTTTTGTCTTGATTTCTAGGTCAAATTTTGAGGTTCTTAGAGGCCAAAACATTTGATTTTGACTTTGGATGATGAAGACCAAATTTAAAGAGCTTGATGTCGGTTTTTCGATGAACATTAGAGCGTCTTCATCAAATTCATGGTTTAAGAGATATGAGTCTCCAAATGAGGGTTTTTTTTATCGACGGATCTCCTTTCACATCGTGAACTAACAGGGTGCAATTCACGATGTGAAGTGGATTTCACGGATTTTATCAATTTTTATAATTTTATTTATTTTTGGGAGCGGATCCCTAGGCTGTAAAACCTTAAGGCATGAGTGTAAAAAATGGTTCATGTGTGTTTGATTTTTTTTGGGTGTAGATTCCTAGGTCGTGAGATCTTAAGGCGTGAATGCCGAAAATGGATCACGTGAATCATTTTTTATATTTTTGTTTTGAGTCTAGTTGGAAATTCAAATTTCCTTGTTTGAAGGGAATATTTTTTAAATTTTAAATTAAGGAGATATGGGTATTTTTTTCAAAAATGTAAGTGGGAATAAAAAAAGATAACTTTTTTATGACACTCCTTTACATCCTTCATACATGAGTCCCAAAATGGACAATTTGATAACTCATGAGCATATCTACTCATTGAATGCTCCATTAGTCTTAATGAGTTACGTAAAAAAGTGATTAAGAATTAATCAAAGATTATAACTTTCACTAATCTTTACCTCTTTTACACTAATTAAAAACTCTAATTAACTATTAATCTTTAATTAATTTACACAATTGAGCACATAATTGGATAGAGCAAAAGGAAGCTAAGCTATGTGCATCAAAAAATGTGTAAATTAATCTAAAATAGGAGATTAATTGGACTTGTAATTTTGGTATCTTCTTTTAAGGTAAAATTAAGCAAAAGAGAGTCAAATTTTTTGAATTGATGAAGAAATTAATGTAATTAGGTGTTTTGAAGCATGCATATGTTCTCAAAACACTCAAAAACATTAATTTTAACTACTTACATGATCAATTTGGATCCCAATGAACAAAAAAATTACCTCTTGAACAATATTAATCACCCTTACTGACAAAAATCCTTAGACTTTTTTTGAAAGATTAAGTTGCTCTTAATGCTTGCTAACACTCTAATGTAAACGATTTTAACAAAAAAACATACAAATTAAGCTAAAATTAATGATTTTAGTTTTATGTTTAACACTAAATAGAGCTAACATTTACTAAAAAATGCATTTTAATGCATTGTTTGATGCAATGGATAAAAACTAAGCCTAATAGACTGTATGTGAAAGGTCTAAGAACATGAAAAATCACATTAACAATAACAAAAAATAACAAATTAAGTAAAAATTAAGTAAAAAAGCATTCTTTATAAAACAAAAAAGATAGCTATTTTCACAAAATCACACACAAATCTCTATCAAATCCATATCTTTTTTCATGGCAAATCATTAATCAAGATAATGGGCAATGGGTAATCCATATATTACAGGAAAAACGATGGAAAAAGTCAAGGGATGGCTCTCCGGCAATGGTGTCAAAAATGTTATGGCTCGTTTTAACCCTCCTTGAAACACATTCAAAAAGAGATTACCTTGTGAACCGTGATTGTCGTGAGGACTTTTCCAATAGTCGAGCTCATAAACCTTGAGGTCTCCAAGCTCTACAACTCTTTGAGATGCAATTTCACCGTGCCTCCCGTGAGCGTTGTCACAACGTCGCGTCGCACTACATGTACTCATCCCTCCTCTCACCTCACTTCACTCAAACACTCACCACTAGCATGTATTAGGAAGAGATTAGCAAGAGAAAGACTCAATTGCACAGTGGGAGAGTATGTTGTATTATGAGATAAATTTACTTATATACATGGCCATAAGTGTTGACACTCACTTAAACTATGGTCGGCCTGCACTTTAGGTCCATAAGAGGCCTAATGCTATTACAATGAATAATCTCATAATATATCCATGAAGTACATCACTTGGGACTTCATCCTATATGCTACCACACGCTCTTGAAGTGGGAATTGCCTTAAGTATTTCTTCGAACTATTACGGGCGCCCATCCAAGTTGTAGCTTTGGACATCATTGTTTCATATCTTGAATGTATGAGCTTTTTGTATATCTACCTTGACTTATTGATATAAGATAATGTTAGTAGTTCTTGCTAACCCTAGGAATGTGTTAACACACATTTACATAGGCAATATATCCAAAAAAATTTGAGATGCTCAATATCTGGCCTAAAACTTGTCATCCTCATCTCAGGAGTACTCTCATGTATGGCAGTTATAGGTGTCTTATTCAAAATGTACACCGTTGTGGCACATGCTTTTGTCCAAAAATACAAAGGTATACTCCTCCCATTCATAAGTGCTCTTGCCACTTCACCTATCACATGATTCTCTTAGAAACTCCATTTTGTTGAGTGTACTTGCATGTAAGTTGCCTTCTAATGCCATGGTCTCTCAAGAAGGCATCAAATGCATGTGAGACATACGCATCATCACCATCTGTCCTCAAGCACTTAATCCAATGACCATATTACTTCTCCACAAGTGCTTTGAACTCTTTGAACTTGTCCAAGGCTTCACTTTTCTCTTTCAGAAAATAGATCCATGTCAACTTGCTAAAATCATTAATAAATGTTATATAGTGTAGACTCTCATTTATTGATTGGGTTTGCATGGGATCCCATATATCACTGTGCACAACCTCAAGTGGCCTTTTACACATTTGACTATCCCTGGGAAATGGCAACCTTGCTTGTTTCCCAGATTGGCATGCATCACACGTTTGTACTCCCATCATATTTGAATCTAGGTAGACCAGCAACATTTCCTTTTATTTGCATAGATTTCATCTTTTTAATGTTTACATGACCAATCCTTTTATGCCACATATCAATGTCTAGTACTATCCTACAACTATGAGAAAACATGGCTGTAATAATCCCCAAGGCCATCTTGTTCTTTACCACTTGCATTTTCAGCCACCTGCATTTTCAACACATCCTGCTCATTCTCAGCATCCTGTAGCATTATTCTAACCCTTGCAAGCTCCTCTTCCTACTTCCTTGCCAACAACATATATTGACTTTCTGCTTCAGTCTGGTTCTGCCTGTTTTGAACTTACGATTTCAGGTCTTCCACACCTGGCTATTTTGCCAAACCAAATATTTCTGTACTTCGTTTAAAGACCACAAAATACCCTAAAGATCCCTGCATGATGGTTCCATCAGCTTTGCACTATGCTGCACTTCCTTATTAGCAATGTCAAGGACTCTTCACCTGTTTTTTCAAACTCCATCCTCTTCTTTACACTATTCAGGTCTTCTTTCTCAACTATGCCCTTCCTTTTCTTGCTGATGCTAAATTGTACCCCTAATTTGCTAGGTGTTTCCAGAGGTTCCAAGTTATCAACAGCTCCTTTCAGCATATCAAGGCCATCTAGAGCATCAAGTGATATTAGCACCTTCTTGGCCTCTTCCTTGGTGTACCTTGCTTTCAACAGAAGAGTATACTTTTCCATCTTGTCCTTCTGGTTCTCAAACCTTATCGGTGAGATCGGTCTGTTGCGTTCCACAGCACTCTCCTCTTTATTTACGGATCTGGCCTTCTAAATAACCCACTAGCTTCTTCTTGTCTTCTTTCACTACTGACAGGGTAGGGTCATCATCCATCATGATTTTTACTCTTGCAAAGATGGCTGCCAAAAAGGCACTCAACCTTGATTTCACTTGTGATTTCCTCTTATCTTTATTCTCTATCTCTTGGATAATTATTTCATGTAAGATTGATGCCCAACTCATCTTTCGTTTTTTCTCTGCATATACTAACAATGCAAAGTTCTCTTTGGACATATAGTCCACCTTGACCAGCTGACATATTCTTTCCAAATACCATTTAAGCTGCTGTCCCCGATTGCTCTGCAAATTCTTCAGTGCATAATACTGTCTGGCTCCCTGTGGGGACCCAAACTCTTTCTTCATTATCAGCTCTGAGCACTTGGCCACCACTGCGTTCTCATCATAATGTAAGAAGAATATGTCTGCTACCAACTGTGGCGTTAGCTTGACATTGGACAACACATGCCCATCCATTTTTCTGATTATCTCCATCTATGTCTTTGCAAAACAATTATTCCTCCATTGCTCCCATGGCAGGCATGCAAAGTCCCACATTCCTATTTCTTTCAACCATTTTTCATTCTCCTCTAATGACTGATCAAGGTGTATCTTAAAATCGGCAAACGGGTCCATCAATGCCCGAAGAGCTTCATAGTTTATTAACTTACCCAAATCAAGAGATACCTCTTCTCTCCAAGGTCGATGACGTTCATTTCCTCTGCAGTCATGGTGTCTGAAATCTCCTTAGATGCTATGGCATAGTGGCAAGGTGTTCTTCTTACGAGCATGCCTTTGTCCCCCACTTTTGAACTGGCACCCTTGCTACGCCCCATCGCTATGACTTGCTGGGCAAAGGGCGTTAAGCTTCTGAAGAGCCTCAAAGCTACTCATGCAGACTCACAGAAAAACGCAAACCTAAAATTTTTGCCACACCTTTTGATTGAAGTGACCACCAAGTGTGTGGGTGTCATTTTTATAAACCCCAAGTGCTAGAAAATATTATGTCATACTATTCGACACGTCAATTCTCATAACTTGCACTTATTTTAAAAGTCCGACAGTTGGTGGATTTCTTATGAAGTTCTTTAGTCGCGGAACCCATTAATTGGTTTTTTCACCTCTATTCCAAACATGTCTGCCAATTTAAATGTCCCTTGACCACAGTCCCTCATCATTCTATATGGTCCAATCATCACATAACATTAATCAAAAATAAGTAAAACAATGGAACTTGAGGGAAGACTCGGATTATATTCAATAGCATTATGCTTGACCCAAAACATGTGACTACAAAAGATCTCTATCTATCTATCTATATCCTAAACATCCCAGTACGTCTCCATATATGCTCTAAGCATGGCGTCTTCCCATATCACATGACATTCACATGACTTATAGCCGCTTTTACATCATACATGCCACTATCGGACATTCAACCTAGTCGGATATTGCACTTAATATTGGGTATTCCACCTAGTGCCTAAAGACTGATCTATTAAGGTCCAACAAGTCATTGGCCAAAGGCAAGAAAGAAGGCAAATTATTTAAATTGGATGCTAGGATTCTTGAGTTGAAATCGGCTATGTTCTTTAAAAGCCAAAATGTGGTACAAGACATTAAAATGTGGTATAAAAAAATTGGACATGTGAACATACAAAAGTTAAAGAACATGCAAGCAAGAGGCATTGTTGGTGGACTGCCTAGATTCAAGTACGATGGGAATATGCATGTATGTGATGCTTGTCAATTTGGAAAGCAAGCAAGGTTGCCATTTCCTAAAGAAGGCAACATGAGTAGCAAGCCACTTGAGATTGTTCATAATGATGTATGGGGTCCTGCACAAAACCCATCCATTAAAGGCAGCATGTATTATGTGACATTCATGATGATTTCAGCAGAATGACTTAGATTTACTTTCTCAAAGAGAAGAGTGAAGTGTTGGGAAAGTTTATGGACTTCAAAGCTTTTGTAGAGAAGCAGTATGGCTGTTGGATAAAATGTTTGAGGATAGATGGAGGTGGTGAATACACCTCACATGCTTTTGAGAACTTCTTGAGAAAGAATGGCATAAGAAGCTAGCTAACTTGCAGGTACACACCTCAGCAAAATGGTGTTGCTGAGAGGAAAAATAGAGTCATTGGTGATGTGGCTAGGGCAATGCTCAATGAAAAGAGCATGCCAGACTATTATTAGGCAAAAGCGTGTGCCACAATGGTGTATGTACTTAATAAGGCACCCACATCTGCCATACATGGAAGTATGCCATAGATGCGTCTTACAGGTTTTAGGCTGGACATTGGACACCTCAAAGTGTTTGGTAGCATAGCTTATGTGCATGTGCCAAATGAGAGAAGGAAGAAGCTAGATCCTAAGGCAGAAAAGTGCATTTTTGTTGGGTATGCACAAGATCGCAAGGCATACAAATGTTACAATCCACAAACTAGGCAAGTGCTTATTTCACGAGATGTGGTGTTTGATGAACTTGCTAGTTGGTACAAGGCAAAGGATGAGGGTTTCATTGATTCCATTGATGCTGATGTGCATGTGCACTTGCCACAAACAAGTTCTATTTCTATGGTTGGGCCAACAGAGTCTAAGAGTAGCACTATACATTCATGGTCGGGATGCTTAAGACATGAGAGTGTGAGCACTGGGAGTAGTGTTGTGGATAAAGAGAAAAATAATCAATTTTGGAATGCTTGCATCTAGCTTGAAGAATATTCCTTTTTTTAACCTTTGACAATCAATTTGTAGCCATGCTTGAAAAGGCTTAACAAAGCAACCATGTTCATTAAATCTCACTTGCAATCCTTGTTCAACCATTTGTTCCATTGATGCCAAACTCTTTGTAATCGACGGCATATATAACATCTTAGACATACTTTTCACCCTGCAATCATGCATCCTCAATGGCACACTACCAACATGTGTAATAGGATGCTAGAGTATTATCACATGTAGCAACATAACCCTAATTTTATGTTGACATCATATTATCAAACCTCTCACCATGACATGTCATGTGGTTTGATGCTCCTTAATCCATGTACCATGTTTCATTGCTCTCTTTGGAAGATGTCATAGTATCCATCATATGTTTCATGGTAAACAAATGATCTATATGTTCTTCATTGTTAGATGATGCATAATTTCCATGTTGTGCTCTACCACCACACATATCATTTTTCTTTTTGTAGCAATCTCTAGCCATGTGTCCAAATTTGCCACAATAATAGCACTTAATGTCATCCATATTTTGCTATTGTGGCTGGCATCGACCTCTACAACGAGATCCAAACCTCCCTCTAGCATGAGGGTAAAAAACTCTACCACCACGTGCACCAAATGATAGCTGTGAATCTTGTTGTGGTTGCCTATCATGGCAACTAAATCCACCTGTACGTCCTCTTGGATTAGCTCTCCCTCTACCTCTAGCACGTTTGTGAGTGTAGAATTCTTGGTCCCTTTCATGTCCAGTTGTGGTAGATAAAGCACCAACAGCAAGTTTCATCTCCTCCATAATAAGCAACGAAATCATCTCATCAAGATTTGGGGAGTCTCCACCTATAACCTTGATAAAGGTTTCAAATGCTTTGTAATCCTTTCCGAAACCATTCAATGCAATGGAAACCAAGTCATCATCTTCCATATGAGCACCAATAGAAGCAAGTGCATCAACGTCTTTGATCTCGTGCACATAACCATTTATACTTATGTTATTTGGAACCACACCATGTATCTTTTGCGTCAATTGCATCTTCTTTGGTTGTGTAGTCGTATCCTATAGCTTCATCGATGTATTCCATGCATCCTTGGGATTCTGTGTGTCGTGAATATGGCATAACATGGTATTTGTTACATAAATCGAGAAATAATGCAACACTTTGGCCCTGTCTATCCAATTCCTATGTGCTATAAGCTTGGTGGGTGTTGCATTCATTGAGGGAACCCTTGGCTCCATCTCCTTGCTTATCACCAAGTTCCATAGTCCTTTGCCTTTAAGGAAGTTTGTCATCAGGTACTTCCAGATCCAAAAGTTCTCTGTCAAGCTTTTTCCCAACAATATTATCTAAACTGTCACTCATTTTTCTATGCACAGTGTTCACTAAGTGTTTCAACCAATCAACTCAAACACATACATACATGTACTTCTTCACTAATGTTGTCTGCACATTTCACAATTTTTATGGTGACAAAATCCAAGACTCCAAACCATTGTTTGCATAAGCTGAAAATAACTTGGCGCTGCTCACAAAATATGAGAAATTCATCCAAAATAGTCCTCCACTTTTCGAAACACTCCAATGAGCTCACACTCTAAGTAGCATTTGAGGTCAACTATGTATGAACAACCCACTATGCCCTGTTGTGATGGGTTTTGCCAAGCCTTCCAATCCTTCAAATCACTTAGAAATGATCAAATAAATTGTAGAATACATATTTTTACATCCATACATTCTCCATGTTGCATATGGGAATCATCCGAGCTCATTACATGCCAAAAACTTGCCAAAGACTAGTGATAAGCTCACAGTGAAATAACCTAAGTCTAATCTCCACACACTTGGCTAGTTGGATGTGGCCATTATTGTCCACACACACACTACTAGACTGGTTTCCACATGCTATCGCTATCCACCATATCTCGATGAGCTTGCATTCTCAACATTTCTCGCTCGGTTCGTTTCTTACATTCTTGTCCAAAATTAGGTCACTATGTCCTTGTCCTCTTGTGTAATTGTGCTTGTGCACTGTTGTTTTTGGCATATGGACAATGAAAACATGGAACTATCCTCTTCAATTTAAATATTTTGTGGAGTAAAAGTTTCTCCTTAAGACCTTGCATGATCTTTCTATGTTTAGGTTTTGAGACGTTGATGCATCAGAATTCAATAGCATCACTAGTGCGTTTCTTAGAGAAGCCAACTAGGCTGGTATCAGAGGCATCTATGGTAGTCTTTACATACCCTGTATTAACAGCTTCTAGTATTTGTTAGTAATTAGAGTGTAAGTTGGTTGAGGAGTCGGACTAATGTTTTCCTTGGAAAAGGGAGAATGTGATGTAGTGCAATGTCCATAATATTAACTTCATTAGTTTGCAGAGCTACAATATTGTTGTTTATGTGTCACTAATAAAGAGCAATCTTGGCCTCATCATCAAACACTCCTTTATTTTGTTGTTTTGGCTGCAAATTGTGCACCAAACTATATCTCTCTATGGGAATTGATGTGAGTATCCAGCTTATGGAACTAGCTTAGGTCAATCTTATGGGGGTGGGGTTGTTTCCCTTAGGCTAAACTATTGGCTTGAACAATTGAGAGGATTTTTTGCCAACTCATCTATGCTAATGTTAAAAGCTTATTTTGGCTCCTTTTGATGATAACAACTGATGAAGACACTTTGGATGATAAATCCCCTATCCCTTGGTTTGGGTGGAGGACTTCTACATCACTATCTTGTAGATTATCACAACTTGTCTACTACCTCACATCAACACTCATTATTGTGCCCTGACCTATGGAAATGTCATAAAGCCTCTTTCTTTTTAAATCAACCCTGAATCAATCAACACTCATTATTTTGCCCCGACCTATGGAAATGTCATAAAGCCTCTTTCTTTTTAAATCAACCCTGAATCAATCAATGATCCATCTATTCTTCTACATCCCTATCTTGTAGATTATCATAATTTGTCTACTACCTCACATCAACACTCATTATTTTGCCCCGACCTATGGAGATGTCATAAAGCCTCTTTCTTTTTAGATCAATCTTGAATCAATCAATGATTCATCTAGTCTTTTTTTAAGATAAAACCTAAATAAATCATCAATGATCTAGCTCGTACTAAGTGTGCTTGAACCTTAATCAAGGATTATGAGACCAGCAAGAATAGAGAAAGCTAGATTAAGGATGCCACAAATGTAGTAAGAGAATGCTATAGTTAATGATGATTAGAAACGTGAAAGGATATCCAACGATGTGGAAAGATATTTCTATTATAGACTAGTATGAATATTGATGATGTGGCAAGATATTTCTACTATAGACTAGTATGAATATTGATGATGCTCAGGATATAATAAATTTCCTCTACTACTAGTTCATCTATCCTTAAAACCCTACAAAATAAGACTAGGAAGGATGATGGTGTGGTCTATGAAGCACTCATAGACTAGGAAGGATGATGGTGTGGTCTATGAAGCACTCATTTGTAGCATACATAGTAGCATAAACATGGTTAAGTAGACGAGGTCCTTAGAGGAGTTATTTGTGATAAGGTATATCATGTTAATGCTTATGAATGATGCAATTATTGACTCATCAATTCATCTTAAAAGTGCCTAATGTTAGTAGACGAAACATGTATAAGGTAAGAAATTGACTGGACCTTGGTGTCAAGGATGCTCAATTATCCTTGGAGAATGGTAGACGGAAGAAATGCACAAGTCCAACTATAGATGAAGTGAAGGAATTTATTTTTGCCCCTTGGTCTACACAAATTCGTGTGTCACCAAACAAGAAAGATGTTTGCAAGAATTAGAAAAACATGGATGGAACCCCCCTTGCATCTTATTTGCGATCTTCCTTTGGTGAGAACCTAATTTGGCATTGTCTCTATTTTCAAGACCACTATGCATGACACTAACTAGTAAGTGATCACTATGGTGGTCATTGGTTAACACTGTGTATGGCACTAAGTTGTAAATTTCTTTACTATGACCATCACCAATAATGTGTGTGGTACTAAATTGTTTGTCATTACTATCCTAATCATCACTAGTTAGCATAATGTTTAATACTAACTAGTATGGGATCACTGTATAAATGATCTAGTAGTTAGCACTCTATATGCTAGTAGCTAGTATGTCATTACTATCACTATCACCATTTGGTACTGTGTTTGGTACTAACTAGCATGGGATCACTGTAACTAGTATGGGATCATTGTGTAAATGATCTAGTAGTTAACACTCTATATGTTAGTAGGTAGTATGTCATTACTATCACTATCACTAGTTAGGACTATGTTTGGTACTAACTAGCATGGGATCATGAACTTTGACACTAACTAGCATACTAAATTTGACACTAACTAGCATGGGACCATATAGGAAGCCGCTAGTTAGCACTATCTATGCCACTAGTCAGTGTATCATGACTATGTGGCTAGTACTAACTAGTAAGGGACCACTGCATGACATTCACACTAGTTAGCACTCTTGATGCCACTAGCCAGTGTATCATTACTATGTAACTAGTACTAACAAGTAAGGGATCCTTGTGATAATCACTAGTTAGCACTAACTATATTCCACTAGCTAGCTAGTACTCTATATTCCACTCATCCTAGATAGTATGTGAATGTTATCACTAGTATGGAGATAATTTTGACATTCACTCTTTATGCCACTAGCTAGTACGGAGATAATTGTGACATTCACTCTTTATGCCACTAGCTAGGACGGAGATAATTGTGACATTCACTCTTTATGCCACTAGCTAGTTTGGAGATAATTGTGACATTCACTCTTTATGCCACTAGCTAGTATTGTTACCTAGCTAGTACTAACTAGTATGGGACCATAGTGACAGTCACTAGATAGCACTATATATGTCACTTATTTTTAAAAAACATTCCTTGATGTTTGGATGCAATAATGCTCATTCAAGCATCTGAATCCATTTCTTTATGCACAAGTTGAAAGACAAATATACATGTTGTTATGTTAGACATATTCAGATGTTTTTTTAAGAGATGCAATTAATCAAATGATGCATGCTAGATCATGGTTTCATGGGGAAAATTGCATTTGCAATTGTAAGACATGTGCAAGTGTATTGGTGACAATTTTATAGTGAATTTTGAAGCACATAATGATGAAAGTGTAGATTTCTACATTATGCAATGCACTACCATAAAGCAGCATGTTATAAAGATGACAAAGGATGCATGGGGAACCATTATCAAGCCAAACACATGTGTCATTAAGGGATTATACTACCAATAAATGGATGGGTTCTTTTTTCCTTTGCTTGATACTGAGCTAGAGGTTATTCTATAGTCACACTTGGTGCGATCCATCAAGATTCCAATAAAACTTACTAATAAAGCTACAAAACTATATACTAAATGTCTCTAGAAGTATACGAGTCAATGTATAATAGCATGCCTCTTGAGATTTTGAGTTGTACTTAATACTTGTCAAAATGCACTTCTATGTTGACTTTTCCATTGTCTTTGTATTTAGGTGAGTATATATGTGTTGAATATATGATATATGACTGGTTATTTAGTTGAGTATATATGGAATGACTGAATATAATTGAGTTTATGGATAAGTACACATCTGTGTGGCTGAATAGTTGCAAGATGCCCTAGACTTTCATGTTTCCACCTGGCTTACATGAAGCTATGTACTTCCTTTTGTATGTGTATCGATTTGCACTAGTTTTTACTATTCATATATTAACAATCACCATTAGTTAGTGATATCCATGTTAATGATAAACTCTCTCTTCCCTCTCTCTCTCTCTCTCTCTCTCTACAGTAATTATTTTTACCCATGTTAACACTGAGCACTAGTTAGTCCTAGATAAGTTAGTTAACCTATGCTAGGACTAACTAGTGCTCTATCTCTCCTTCTCTTCTTCTCTCTCTATACTAATTAGTGTTACCCATGTTAACACTCAGCATTAGTTAGTCCTAGATAAGTTTGTTAACCTATGCTAGGACTAACTCAATTCTCTTGAGAAATAACTAGTGCTCTCTCTCTCTCTCTCTCTCTCTCTCTCTCTCTCTCTTTATGCAAGGTCTAAGTAGTTCTACTTAGCACAAACTAGTTGCTATCCATGTAAATAATCAACACTAGTTAGTCCTTGCTATGGCTAGAGTATCTACTGTTCAACAGCTTTAACTAGTGCTATCCATGTTAGCAAATAACACTAGTTTAGTGATATTCATGTAAACAATCACCACACTAATTATTCCTAGCTTAGCTAGAAAAGCTATGTTAGTAAACATATGCTAAGACTAAGTAAACCATACAAAGTTAAAATTACAAAATCTGAGGAAATGTTTCATTATACAGGGGGCTAGGCTCTAATGTATGAATAGGGAAATCATTGTATTATATTATAATTATAAAAAAGATTAGATTTTCAATGTAAAAGGTGGTAGCTTGTTTCATTGTAAAAGGGGGAAGTAAAAAAACTATGGCAATATAAAAGTGAATTATAAAGTCATCATTGATGATGAGATTGATGTTGCAATGGTGGACCATTCTCTATTGAGAGCATACTTGATCACTCTGTGTGTCCATATGCACAATGTCATTGGACATGTAATAGAAAATGCAAGGTGGTCTTGATGGTAAAAGGATTTTGGGACTGTGAAAGGGACAATGAGGAGACTTCAAAATGCTACTCCAGATAAAGGCATTTTGAGGTTTGGGGAATTTTCTTCTTTGTCTCGTCGAGAGCACACACAAGCTCGAATCAACAACTATTATGCTATAACTAGGTCACATAAATGGGCTCGTTGTGCGTCACTCACCTCGGATTGCTTGTATTTGAGATTCACGCAAGAATCTCGATCATTAAGAGCACTCGGGAGTTCGATCCATCGTCCTTGCCTCCACATGCTCCTTGTAGCTCGATCCTCTCACTCACGCACTTCCTCAAAAAACAATATGCGAGCACACAAGAGCTCAAGCACAAGACACAAGGATGTAAGAAAGTAGAGAAGAGCACACTGTATAAAACATAAAAGAATGAGTGGTGAGAGTTACATTTTAGGTTTTGTAGGTGATGTCTAGGGTTAACACTCATGAGTGGCCAAAGTTAAAAGTCTAGTCCTCAGGATTATTTGGCCACCCTAGCTAGTGTAAGCACCTATTCTAAAGCTAGCACTCTCAACCTAGGATCTAGTGGTGCACCTTTATAGACAAGCGATGGTCGCAAATGCATAATAATACATCACAAGATACTTTGATGTGACAATTGGCATTTTCGATGACATCGACCAACTTGGTTCAAAGTTGTAGAACCTCCAACATAGGCTGTGTAGAGGTCTCTAGTAGTAGAACGGCCAACATAGACTGTGTAGACGTCTGTAGTAGTAGTTCTTAACATACCCCACTTCTTGATGCAGATTTTGTCCTCAAAATATATTCATGAAGATGATTCAATGCCATATACAAGAAGGTATATTACAATACTTTCATAAAACACAAGTCAACAAGTAAAAGATGTCTTGTAAAAACAAAGAAGGAATGGAAAGAAAAGGATGTGCATGCATGTAGATTGTTTCTTTTTTGGTTATAATTGGTCTAATGTTAATCATGTGCCATAAAGAGGAAAGTTAAGGCCAATGTAACTTAGAGGTCTATAATAAGTCGATCGATACTTGAACTGATCTTAGTCATATACCTATTGTTATGGTTTAGTCTGAAGGTACTCTGACTTTACAAAGTTAGAAGGTATATGATGCTAAGGCTATTGGTAAGATGAAATATGATTAGATTTTATTGAGGTGATTTTTCTTTTTTAATATCATAAATATATAAGAATTAGGTACCAATCCATGGAGACGAATGCAAAAGTCCATAGACCTCCGCCAAGAGTATCAAAGGATCACTAGGAATCTCTAGATTATGGCATTGACATAGCCTCTTATATTAGCTTATTTTTAACACAAGGTCCTATCCCATGAGGACCAAGGCATCGGCCTCAAGGTACTGTGAGGAGCCAAGAGTCTTACTAGGATCCTACATGGCGATCGTTATCATCTTTGTCACTTTTTTTTTGTTTTGTTTTGGTTTCTCTCTCTCTCTCTCTCTCTCTCTCTCTCTCTCTCTTTTCCTCATTACTATTGATCTAAAGGATTATAATATACCTAAAGACTTCACTAAATGTTGAGTGGGAGTAGCACGTGGCATACTTTATCAGTGTGTTTCTAAGGTCAATCCAGGGAAAGATGGGTTTATTACTAAATCTAAGAAATAGTAGGCCTTAGGGTTCCTCTAAGCTTCAAACATAAGAGACTTTAAAAAATGCATAATTGCACAGAGGTGAAGAGAAGAAAAATTTAAAAGATTAAGTCATAGTTTAGGATATACCTGAGAAGTTGAAAAGTCCGATCCATATTGAGTTTGCGTGTGTTGTAACAATGGATTTAGTGTGCCATGATGGAAGTATTTAGACTGCAATTTGATAATTATAAAATAGCTTTATCTAGCAGGCTCATCGTCAGATAACCATAGTTCACAAGCTAGCTCGAATTCAATATCACTAGGTGGGTCTTTCTCCTCACTTGGGCCTTCTAAGATATAATCTGATGTTGGATGAGTTGGCAATGGTTTCAATGCGTTTTGGCTATAAAATGGCATAGACAGTACAGGTAAGGTGGTCAAGCATCTCATGTCCTAAAAAGTTGCAATAAACTCCTTTACTATTATCCAGAATGGACATGGTGCACATGGGTAAATGTTTCTTATGAAGTGATGGGGTGAGTGCACGATAATGCTCTTGCCTCCATCGCTCGTCTACTTCCTCAAGGGGTGTTCTTACTTGATGAAGTCCATTGACTGCATAAAGAACACTCAGGTCATCATGCATTTGTGGCGTTACTCCTACCATGGATTGGAGTAACATTTTTCTATAGTGTTAAAAATAGGTTCTACATTGCAAGCAAAAGATGGGAGGATGTAAACATCATACATCGTTCACATGCATGGCATGGAGTGAAGGGTTGAAATTATAGAAAAAATAAGTCAATAAATGCATGTTCACAACAAGTCTCCCCTAAAGATTTTTTATAAAAGTATTGAGAGTAGGTTTGGAAAGATGTTATGCTAGTCACTCTATGATAATACCATTCTTGACAGCCTAGGTCCAACATAGGTGCATTTGTGTCATGCCAAGTGAAATTCATTCCTTGATACTTGAAACATCAAAAGTCAATACATTGAGATTTTTCATTCTCTTGCTCTATTGTTATTGTGCTCCTATTAACTTCTCTCTCTTTTTCTTTTTTCTTTTATTTATTGGCTATGGAGATTAGTTTTGTGTGTATATTTCTTATAAATTTGTATAGATGTACACTATAAAGAGTTCGAGGGCTCACTCTCTTTTAGCAACTTTCTTGCTAAAGTTTTCCTTAATTTCTTTCCTTTTGGAAAACCATTAGCTAAAAAGTTAACTATTTTCTCTCTCCACTCTAGAATACTCTTAACCTTGAATAGTGTGGCATCTAGCAACTCATCATCAATTTTGATTGGTGCTTCACCATTAGGTATGTATGATAGATGCTCTACCATAACATGTTTTTTGTCAAGCCTCACAACTATGGTAAAATGCAATTTGAGAAGAATGGATAATCACCTTGTGATTCTTCATATGGAGCATGGTTTGTTAACAAGGTATAAGAGGGCTTGATGATCAACATAAAAAATAAATTTATTACCAAGAAGGTAATGCCTAAATTTCATAACACCATATACCATTACTAAACCATCATGCTCTATGGTGGTATAATAATTAGTTTCAGCATCATTTAATTGATATCTTGCAAAAATAATAGGGTATAATCACTTGGCTAGGCTAGGACGCATCCAATTACAAAGTTAAAAGCATGAGTATACACATGGAAGATAACATCTCAGTACTCATAGTATGGGAGCACTAGCCAAAGCTTACTTCAGTGTGCCATAGGCTTGTTAGCATTCTTTTGTCCACTCAAATATAATGATAAGCTCGTATAAAGGTCTAGCTATCTTAGCATAGAATAATATGAACCATCGATAGTAGCCAACATGACCCATAAATCTTTGAACTTCCTTATAGTTTATGGAGAGCAGAAGGTCCAAAATGACTTTGTTTTTGTTCTCATTCATATAAATACCATTTTTGGACACTACATGTCCCTATATCACTCCATGCTTGATCCAAAATCGGCATGTGAAAGGGTTCAATAATATGGGATGAAGACTAGACCTTTCAAAGATCTTTCTTAAGCATGCTATTTCTAAGATGAATGAATGCATAAGTCATCACAATGAACGTATGTCTCACCCGATACTTCAACATCTTGACCTTAAGGTTGCATACATTCCCATTGGTTTGGTGGTAGTATCATGAGTCATTTTAGCCACAATGTCTAAGACTTCAGGCCTGGGTTTGATCATTGATTCAGAACATTTTTTGATGATTATACGGACTCTTGCACCGCCATTAAGGACTTCCATTTTTGTGATGTCCTTGGCGTTGATTGGTAACAATGCATTAGATTCATCACCTTAAAAGTATTGACCCAATTTATTCAATGGAATTTTAACCGTTGATTTGGCCTACTCATCCTCTCCTTGGGTTCTTGGATCTTCTATGACTTGAGTCAGTGAAATTTCATAGTAGCGTTGAGTCTTGTGGGTTTCTAGAAATGGTGGTAGTCCTACATTAAATTCTCCATTTAAGAGAGATTTCAATTCTCTAAAGAGTTTCGGATTTCCACACAAGCACATAGTCATCTTGGTCTTTGTTTGAAAGTCCATGAACTCCAACAATTCAAGGATGTTTAAGGGAGTACCCACCATCACGTCTCTACCATATGAGGGTGGTGGTGATATTGGGATTTCCACTTCTTGAATGGGTTCAGGGCTCTCATACTCAGACGTTCTCTTAAAGAGTTCAGAATCCATTATTAGGAGGATAGGTGAGTTCTCACTAACCTCAAGGATGACACTAGGTATATTAAAGGGTTTATGGGGTTATGATAGGCTTTAGGTTGTTTGGATGAAAAGTGTCAAAGATGTTTACTTATTTTGGTTTTGGTTTTAACTCCTCCTAAGTATGTGTGACCATATCCATGAGCTCATGAAGTTGTTTCAATTCTCTTATATAGGTTCAAGGTATGGACCAAGTTTTTCTTTATTTGGTTTCTTGAGGGCTTGCATCCTTTCCTTTTTGGTCTCCTTGGTTTTTGTTTGAGTGCCTCTAATTTTCTCTAAAGTAGCCTCATTTCCTACTTTATTTTCCACAATAGTTGTGTTTTGAGCCATGAGTCTTGTTATTGCATTCATAGGTGGGTTGTGATTTTTCAAAATTTATCTTTGAGTTTGACCACCCACTCCAATCATATTTAGAGGTGTGAAAGTAGGCTCATTATATTGATTTGCAACCACCATTTTCATTGGGCAATATTTGATCCTATGCCACAACAATTACAAGTTATAGGTGGCATGTCACTTGGGTGACTGGTTGGTTTTTTTGATGGGATACTCAAAGACTCAGTGTGGTCCCCGACAATGATAGCACTGAAGAGGCATTCTCTTAATAGTAGAGTTGTTGATGTCTCGACCTCTTCCTACTGCGACTATAGCTAGTATACTAGCTTGACTTCTCCTCTTGCATTGACTGCATAGTAGTTTGGATAAAGTCATGTGAAGTCCTTAGTGACATGTGAGGAACTATCCAAGACACTTAAAACGTTCCTCGAAACCTATTTGATTCAATGGTGTGATCATCGGGGGTGGAGGTTAAGGTCCCAAAAGGGGTGGAGGTAACGACACATTTTGTTCATTGTAAATTTCCCTTCGAATAGGTTGTTGTGACATTTTCTCAGAGCATTCATGGGTTGAGGTGTTACAGTAGGCATTATTGTTTATGGTTGTGATGGAGCTGGTAAAGTCAATGTTGAGGTCTAGAAGCATTAAAAATTTTGCAAATGCATGTGGGTGGCACTGTGAAACCTCATGACCATAACATCCATAAAAAGTACAAATTTTAATTTTAGTAAGCCCTTAGGACTAGACACTCATGGTCAAATGCCCTTGTCGACAAATTGAGCACCATTGAAGCTCTCTCCTTGGATACATATGTACATTTTTTGAAACTTTATTGGCATTCATTCCCTCTTGGAGTGCTTTCATAAAATCTATGAAATTCATCTCTACTAAATTGTTAGTCTTAGTAATGGGTTTAACTATAGAAATGCTTTGTCCCGTGACTCTGGAAGCAACAGATTTGGAATCCGATGCTTTGTCTCCCTTCACCATCATATTATATTCTAGTTGGATGGCACTTATTATGACTTCATCCCATGTAGTAATCCCTCTAATGACTAAGCGATTTTATAGATCACTTCATGTTTAAGACCATTGGATGAATCTATCAAAGTAATTGATTTTTCAAATAGCATTCATGCAGAAGGCAATGACAGTTCAAATTCTTGACATGGCTAATTAAATATTTAATCGACTCCTCTTCTTCTCTCTCTGCTTTATGTAGCTCTGAAGCTACACCCCATAAGACCCCTTTATGCACAAATTTCTTTAAGAACTATCTCCTTAGAGCGGTGAAGTACAAGCATTTCTTGACCTTAAGTGTTCTATACCAACCCGAGCCTTACCATCTAATGTTAGACTAAAGGCATTGGTCTTGGAAACCTCATTTCGTTCTTCTAGTGCCTCACACACTTGATCAAATATCCCCAAATCTCTTCCAAGATCACCATCTCTAGTGAATTTATGAGTTATCTTGTCTATCCAGGAAGCCTTTCCATGGCTATGTTGACCACCATCTCTCACAACAGGTGCTATGCTCTCTGCTACCACTCTTCCTAGGGTGTGTGCAAAAGCAACTAGGTCTGTGGGGTGGGTAGAGTTGGTGCTGGCACAATAAGAGCATTGATAGGAGCAGGTGGAGATGCAACACGTGGCACTACATGAGGATACATCGATCTATATCTTGGTAGGGGTGGATGTTGTACATAAGGTATGTGTCCTACTGCCACCCCAATAGGTGCTTGTCATGTGGGCATTAAGTGTAATCGGTCTAGTCATAATGACTTGGTGAGCATCTATTTCAATAGGCTTAACAAAGAACACAAGCCATTCAAGATCTCTATTGTTGCAAGAGAGAATGCTTCCAACGTTCGGGATTTGGTGTGTATATTAATCATAGAAAAGAAGTCTTTGGGTGAATATTATTTCTCCCAAAGTAAGAACACATCAAAGAGAACAAGCCTTCTACTCAAATTTAGGTAAAATTAGAGGTAGAGGTCACAGTCTCGAGGCCAAGGTGGTGGCCATTTTGGAAATAAGACTTATGGACAACATCAATCCAATAACTCATAGTAGTAGAAGAATTAAACACACACACACAGGTGGAAGAGGCCAGTCTTAAGCTAGGGGGAGCCAAAGAGGTGAAGGTAATTAGAAAATATAGAAATCAAGATTAGGTTCAAAGGATTGATTTTATTATGGTAGACTAGATTACTTTGTAGTAGAATGTTGAAAGAAGAAGAGTGACATAAAAAGTAGCAACAAGTTGTAACAAAAAAATTATGCATCTTCAAGCAAGAAGGTTGAATTAAATGTATTTTTTCTTATACAGCACATGTTGAATTAAATGTAGATGTATCCATAAACGATGATGATATATGGTAAGTGGGTGGATACATGACCTATCATGGTGAGTGGTTTAAAGATGTCAAAATATGGTGTTACTAATATGAAGAATAGACACATTGTAGAGGGTTCTCATGTATTTATGATTGAGAAAAGCATGCCTAACCATTATTAAGCTGAAGTAGTTGGCAAGTGTACTTTACATTATGAACAAGACCTGCACAGTGTGACTCTAGAGGAGTACGCTAGTACAAAATCAGTTTTGTTACACATGAAAGTGTTTGGATGCATTGCATATGTACACATTCCTGATGAGCTACATAGTAAGTTGGATCCAAAGGCTAAAAAAGTGTGTTCATTGGTTACTCCTTTGAGAAAAAGGGGTACCGATGTTATAACCTTGTTGCACGTAGATGAGGGTGAGCAGGGATGTTATCTTTGATGAGATGAGTAGGGACGTTATATTTGATGAGATGAGCAGTTTGTATGCTACTATAAAAGTCTCGATTGGGATCGATGCACAGCAGGAGCTAGTAACGCAGAATACATGTCAATCACTGTTGAAAGAACATGGAGTGGAAAGCTACGTCATAAAATGAGTCCTTCAAGTTCAGCAAGTGCATCATGTAAAGGTAAAGAGAAGATTGATGAGTCTCTTGGTATGCTTGGCTTTTTATAAGGGCATTCATACATTGATGTGGAGAGTCTATTGGCTCAGAGTAGAGCCTTGATGAGAACACCTTATGTAAGGAAGGCCAAGCCTATCACAAGGACACTAAGGATATATCCAAGACCATTCAAGTTAGGTAGGGTCAGAAATCCTATTCAAAGATTAACATATGAACATCACCATTATGCATACATAGCAAAGGTTGTGCAGGAGGTTGAATCCACATGTTTTGGAGGATGTTCTTGGGCATGTACAGTGGGAGAAAGCCATGGATAAAGAAATGGTTTCATTGGATACAAATGTAAGAATATGGCACAATGACAACAGATACAATAAGAGAAAGTACACTAGACAATGCAATAGAGAGAATGGATAGAACTTTTAAATTCTGATTATACCAAACAAGAGATAGGTACAATATGATATCTAGATAGACTCTGGATGGAGGGCATACTGAGAGTATAGGGAATATATGCTCACAAGCATAGGATGCCTTTGCTTGTGCCAACTATGTCCATTTATAGTGCTATAGGTAGTGCAATGGATGCATCTAAGACACGGCTTACCGCCTGCGTATTCATAATGCGTCTCCACCGACCATCGCCCACAGTAAGGATGAACTTAGTTCTCAAGGGAATATTCCTTGGACCCCAGCTAATGCTTGTACCCCTCATCATCTCCTAATCATCAATGATCACAACTATGATCCCTTCAAGCGTATAAGCTGGGGTTCCCACTGAAGATATGAGCATCAGTCTATACACAATCC
Source organism: Cibotium barometz (assembly GCF_041138505.1). Taxonomy (NCBI): domain Eukaryota; kingdom Viridiplantae; phylum Streptophyta; class Polypodiopsida; order Cyatheales; family Cibotiaceae; genus Cibotium; species Cibotium barometz. Next base: position 21,039,181 of record NC_141057.1, on the reverse strand, counting down.
CACTAAGGAGTCACCAGATATGTATGTGATTCCATACTCAAAAGTACCTTTGATGTACCTGAGCACACACATTGCTGTATTCCAATGGTGTTTCCTTGGTTTGTTGGAGAACGTACATAATACACCAACTGCATATAGCAAATGTCTGATCTAGTATTGTACAAGAAAATCAAATTCCCAATAAGCTTCATGTACATCTTAATCTCAACTAAAGGTGAAGTGCCCTCAAAAGAAAGCCTAAAGTTTACCTCCATTGGTGTACTTATTGGCTTGTAGTTTGTCATACCAAATGCCTTCAAGATCCCTATTGCATACTTCTTTTGAGAAATGAAGATCTTTTCAGAATCCTGCCAAACCTCAATCCCTAAACAATAATGCACGAGCCCCAAGCCTGTCATCTCAAACTCAGAGCCAAGCCTTTCTCGTGTTTGTTGAATCAATTCTTCATGGCTGCCAGTGATAATCAAGTTATCTACATACAGAACAACTATCACATATTTGCCATTCTTTTTGGGTACATACAAGTTTAGCATCAGATGCACTTCTAGAAAAACCAATATTTTTGCAAAAAGTATCTATTCATTGGTACCATGCCCTTGGGGCTTGTTTTAGACCATATAAAGCCTTCTTCAACCAAACCTTATTTTTTGATTTGGGCAGCTCAAATCCTGGTGGTTAAGCAATATACACCTCCTCCTTGAGATGTCCATTCAAAAAAGTTGATTTTATATCCACTTGAAAATCTAGCCACTTCTTATTAGCAGCCAAGGCAAGTACTATGTGAATAGCGGTCATTCGAGCTGTTGGGGCAAAGGTTTCACTGACATCAAAACCTTCAACCTGTGAAAAACCTTGTGCAACCACCCTAGCTCTGTATTTCTCTAATAAACCATCAGATTTATACTTAGCTTTCCACACCCACTTGGTGTCAATTACCTTTCATTTTGGTGGCTGATCTACAAGCTCCTAAGTGTTGTTTTTGATGATGCTTTCATACTATGACTGCATTGTTGCCTTCCACTTTGGATCTTCCAAAGCTTCTTCTACATTTGTGGGATCCTTCACTAAATCCATTATCTTAGCCATCCAGGCCATATTGACAATGTGTTCAGAAGACCTTCTCTATTACTCTATTCTCTTTGATCTATGTAAGCCATATGCTAAAGTTTCTGCAACATCAAGTTGGGGGTTACGATCATCAAAGAGATGCCTTACTTAGGTAGGAAGTGGCTGTTCTTTAGGTGCAGGGGCAGGTTGGTGTGATTTTTGAGAGTCTTTATCATCCAAAAACTCCTCCTCCTCCTTCAACTTTCTAGTGCTTGGACTAGGCACATGGTGGATTATTTCTCCATTTGATGATAAAGTGGACGGATCCCTATCCTCTACTGAATGTGGATGCTCCACAAACACCACATCTCGGCTAACCATTATCTTCTTAGCCTCTGGACCAAATAGTCTATAAGACTTCAACTATGTACTGTATCCAAGGAGCATACATTTCTTGCTTTTGGCAGCAAGCTTAGTTCTAATTGCATCTAGTATATGCATTTAGTATATGCATGAAACATTCACAACTGAATGTTCAAAAATGAGAACATGAAGGATTCTTACCCAAATAGGTCTCATATGGTGTGATTCCTTTGAGCACCTTTGTGTAGGATCTATTAAGAATGTAAACTGTAGTGTTGATTGCTTCATCCCAGAAAGAGTCTGGCAACCCTTTCCCTTTCATCATGCACCTTGCCATTTTCATGACTGTGTGGTTGTGACGTTCCATAACTCCATTTTGTTGAGGCGTATATGCAGTAATGAGCTGGCGCTTGATGCCATTCTCCTTGCATTATTCATTGAATTTGCCTGAAGTGAATTCTCCTTCTTCTCGATCCGTCCAAAACTTCTTCACCTTATGTCATGTCTCATTCTCCACAAATTTATGCCACTGTTTAAACTTACCAAAAGCTTCAGCCTTATCACGAAGGAAATAAACCCACATCTTCCTACTATAATCATCAACTAACATCATGAAGTAAGAAGATCCTTCCAATGCAACAGTAGACATCTTACCACAAAAATCAGCATGTACCAGCTCTAGAGGAGACTTTGCCGGATTGTTGTCTTGTGGAAATGCCTTCCATTGTTGCTTGTCCATCATACAAGCCTCACGTGGTTCCTGCAATTTTGCAAATGCTGGTAAATTTTCCACCATCACTATTTTCTGCATCTCCTTTAGCACAACAAATCCGATGTGATCAAATTGCTCATGCCAAAGTTTGCTTGTGTCTTTGTCTACAATAGTTGTAAGAGCACTCAACGCGTACAAATTGTTATTCCTGACAGCTTTGCCAACTGTCTTCCCCTCAACATCTAGAACCTCTGCTCTTATTTACTTAAAGTATACTTCAAGGCCACAATCTATTTTATTGCAGTAACTGAGAGTAATGTCTGTTTATTTGAGACATATAGAGCACATCATACAACTTCTTTTCTTCACCTGTAGTTGCCACAAATGAGATGGTTCTAGACCCTTTGATTGGATATTTAGCATTATTATCGAGAATAACATTGATGGATTCTTGTAAAGGTAGCCAGGAACTATATTAGTTCTTTTTGTTGGTCATATGTTGGGATGCCCCACTATCCAAAATCCATGAACACTTAACAACTAAAGCTTGAGCAGATGAGCATACCTCTTCTATGGCAACCCAAAGTTCCAACTCATCTTGGGCGTTGTTGGGTGACTCCTTTCCCTTCCATGAAGTCTTCATGGTGCCGTTCTTCTCATCTGCCTACTGCTTGTTTCTGCATTCTTTGACAGTGTGATCCTTCTTTTCACAGTAATAGCACATACTAGAAAACTTCTTCTTCTTGGAGGCTTTTTCTTCTTGTCTTCAGAAGTTGCCCAACCTTTGCCTTTTGCATTAGCTGTAAATGTAGTGTCACCACCATCACGGGTCTTGAATCACATCTCCTCCTCAAATATCATAGCACTAAATTCTTCAAAAGAAAAAGGGGTACTCTAACCTGGGTGTTTAGTGTCGTAACCAAGCCATCATACTTTGATGGTAAAATTTGGATGTAACTCTTTGCTGATCTTTATGATTCCCATAGAAGCCATTTGGTCTTGCAGATTTTTTCTCCAAGAGAACACTTTTGCAGCCTCTCTTGAACAAACTTTTCAGAAGCAAGCTGATTCTCTAGGTTTTGAATCCTAGTCTGATTTCGGGTCTCATATTGATTTCTCAGTATGGTCCAAGCCATGGATGCCTTGGTTTTATGTTTAATCACAGTAAGAATGGAATCACTTACACTGGTAACAATGGCACAAAGTGCATCTACATTGCACCACTTTCATGTGCAAAGAAGAGCAGCATCTGGTGGAATCATTCTTGTGTTATCGTTGGGGTCAACGGTTTCCATCAGTTCTTGGTCCGTTCCTAGAACTGTCTCCAGCAGCTCATAGGAATCAAGGACGGAATTGATTTTGAACTTCCAAAGAGTGTAATTTGTCCCATATAAGTTTTTTTCAGTGAAGGCAGGTGGACAGATGCGCATCACTAGAATAGCAGCAGTAACATCGAACCTTGAAGTAGACATCACTCTAAGCTACTTCTATGCAAATAAAGATGACTTTGTGTACTATTGTTGCTAAGAGCACCTAGTAATCTAATACCATGTAAGAATATGGCACAGCAAAAACTGATACAGCAAGAGAAAGTACACTAGACAATGCAATAAAGAGAATGGAGAGAATTTTGAAATTCTGATTATATCAAACAAGAGATAGGTACAATATGATGGTACTGTCCACCCGTGCGCTCTAGTGTAGAGTTTAGATGGCGATCTAGATAGAATCTAGATAGAGGGCGTACTTAGAGCATAGGGAATATATGCTCACAAGCATAGGATGCCTTTGCTTGTTCCAACTATGTCTATTTATAGTGCTACAGGTAGTGCGGTGGACGTGTCCAAGATGTGGGTGGCTACGTTGCATTAATGCGGCTCACCGCTCATGTATTCAGAATGCGTGCCCATTGACCACCACCCAGTAATGATGAACTTAGTTCCTAAGGGAATATTCCTTGTACCCGTCATCATCTCCTAACCATCAATGATTGATCACAACTACGACCCCTTCCAGTATCTAAGCTGAGGTTCGCACTAAAGATATGTGCACTAATAGCTTCTCTTCATAATGGGGGCTGTACATGTTAGAATTTGTGGTGCTCATGCTAGGTCAAATATGTGGAGGAGAGAGACTCACAAAATACAAGAAAATATCTTGCTTATTAAGTTGCTCAAATACAACTAGGCTTTTTGCTCCATACCTAAAAGCCTTCTAGCTCCACCTTTAAATAGGTGAGCTAGTGGACCTTAAGTCCCTTCACACACACACCCTTCTCCTACCCTTTTACATGACCTTAGTCTTTTAATACCCTCCCTCAATACCAACTATGAAAGAATTGGAATAGGTGGTATTGGACATAGGTTGCCTTTATAACATTAGGCGTACAAGGATGTCATGGTGGTGTGGTTATCTAGGACTTACAACTATGTTCCTTGAGCCTTAGAGGCTAATACAATGATGCCATCTAAGTCTTTATTTGATGTCGATGAGTGAAGATGTACACCTTAATGATGGTGCACCCCACTCTTTTTGCTTACTTGACCTCTTGGAGTTGACATGCTTTAGACATACATGCCATTGCTTCCACATGCTTTCCACCTTGACCATTCTCACACAATGATCAAAACAAGGCTGCCACTCTTCTAGCTCCACCTTTAAATAGGTGAGCTAGTGGACCTTAAGTCCCTTCACACACACACCCTTCTCCTACCCTTTTACATGACCTTAGTCTTTTAATACCCTCCCTCAATACCAACTATGAAAGAATTGGAATAGGTGGTATTGGACATAGGTTGCCTTTATAACATTAGGCGTACAAGGATGTCATGGTGGTGTGGTTATCTAGGACTTACAACTATGTTCCTGGAGCCTTAGAGGCTAATACAATGATGCCATCTAAGTCTTTATTTGATGTCAATGAGTGAAGATGTACACCTTAATGATGGTGCACCCCACTCTTTTTGCTTGCTTGACCTCTTGTAGTTGACATGCTTTAGACATACATGCCATTGCTTCCACATGCTTTCCACCTTGACCATTCTCACACAATGATCAAAACAACAGCGGGTGGTTTTGCAGTGAGCTGGTATGCGTGTCGTTTTTTTGGGAGCAAATGCTCGAGATTGGGAAGTTTTTATGGCAGCAATTATGGTGTGCGGATGGTTACTAAAAGCAGGGCACCGATCGGGAAATTCTCTTGTTTGGTAAGTTGAGATGTAGCTGACGAAGGGATGTGGGCAGCTCTTGTCATTTTTGGAAGTATGGGCACTGCACGTGAATCAAATGAAGCAAAATAAAAGGAGTATTGGTGGTGGCCATTTTGAAGCTTTGAAAAAATAATAAAAATATAATAAATAGTGTGGCCAACTTGCAGGCCATGTGGAAGGGTTGTAGGCTTCCAACGCACCATCGAGAAGGTGGCAAAGGCGTGAAGGAGGAGAGATGGCCGCTTCGAGAAAGGGAGCCGGGTCCAGAAGAAAAAAACTCGCCTTGCGCAGGTGCTGCAGCCGAACACGTGAAGCTAGCCAAGGGTGCTTGAAGGTCGCCGATTGCTGAGGCGCTGCAGAGAAGGTCGCCGGGTAGAAGGTAGGATTGGCCTTGCAGAGGTGTAGCCTACAGTGCTGGAGGATGCCTGGCGCAGAGCTGCATAGAGGGTGGCTGGTGGGTGATCGAAGAAGGGCTGCTGGGGTGGCCTTGGTGTGGGTAGAGCCCGGCTGGAGGTGATCGTGCGAAGGGAGAGGCGCGCAACGTGAAGAGCCACCTTGAGAGCAGTGGCCTGGAGCGAAGGCGCAGCACTGGAGAAAGTCTGGTTGCCGCCTTGTATACGTGAGGTGGTTGGTAGGCCACCGTGTCTGGGCGCGACCGAGAAGCTGGACAGACGTGAAGCAGAGCCGGCTGCTGCTCACGGTGACTTAAGAGGCGAGTGGCTGGCGCCCGGGGAACAGTGAGGTGGCCGCTCTGAAGCATGGAGTCGGGTGACTTGTAGTGAAGTTGTCGCTTGGTGGCTGAATACTAGACCGCAGAGGCTGGTACTAGAGGCGACTGAAGTTGAGTGAGAAGGGCTGGCGAAGAGCTGCAGCAAGAGAAGGGTGCACAGCCAGGGACCATGATTGCTATCGGGTGATGGTGGAAAGCTAACAAGGTGGTGGCTGCCTCATTGTGGAGAGTACCCTGGTGATAGCTGCAGAGGGAGACAGTAGGGCTGGTAATTGGAGACGCCAATTCAGCGAGCAGAGGTGGCTAGTAGGCCACCGTTGAGGACCTTGGGTGATACAAGTGGGCTGGATGCAAGAGAAGGAGGGTGCTGCGTTGAGCAGTTGATGTTGGTGCTGAAGAGATTGTGCAGAGGCTGTGGTGGTTGGCGAAGCTGCTGGTCTCGACACACAGAGAGTGGGAGCTACTGAAGTTGAAGTTTAGTTGGTGTGGGCGCCTTCTGAAGAGAGAGTAGCTGGTTTTGTGTGGGCGACGATTTTGTTGCAGGCAGAGAGTGGATGCTGACCAGAGAGAGAGCCTTGGGTTTTGTGTGTTGGCTGCAGTAGAGATGCTAATGTGTGGGCTGGAGATAGTGGGGCTCGCCTACGACACTTGGCAGGTAGCAGCTGGACAGAGAGTAGCCAGGCTACAGACGTGAAGTGAAGAAGGGTTGCTGGTGGGGCGCCCTCTGCTGGAGAGTGCAGAAGACCGGGAGACAGAGGCTTGGTTGTCAGACGCAAGGGTGTATTCCCTTGGCAGTAAATCCTGGCCAGAGTCCTGGTTTTTGGTGTAATTACTGAGTTGTACATGGTTGTTGCTTTGTATGTTTTTTACTGGATAATCATCTGTTTATTGGGGTTTTGAGCTGTCCTTATGGTGTGGGTGGGTGGTGAATTGTGGAGAGTGTTCTAGCTGGTGGCTGGTGGTGCCCCCGTTCGTGTTGTTATATCCAAGTTTGGGAGGTGAAGGGCTATAGAGGCAGGGTCTTTCTTCTTTTTGGTCACCTCACATTCTTCTGGTGCCCCCACTGAGGATAGCTCAGGGATTTCTCTTACGAGGGTGTATGCCCCAGAGTGAGAGATTGAAGGAAGGTTTTCTGGTTTTTCTTGGGATTTGAGGTTTGGCTTGGGGATTAAAATGATGTCGTATCCAGAGTTTTTTGGTGGTCCAAATGAAGATGTGGCAGATTTTCTGGAAAGGATGGAGGTTGCATGCATAGGCAACCACATCAATGAGCTAGCACAGGTATTGTGGCTGCTGAATATCTGCTTGAAGGGAGATGCAAGGGTGTGGTCCAGAACTTATGAGGAGTCGTTGAAGGATGCTGAGCCATGCATTCCTATGACCGAGGATGGATTGAAGACTACACTTTTGAACAGGTTCAAGAAGATTGAGGATCCAGATAAAGTTTGGCATGAAGTGCAGGGATTGATACAGGGTGAATTGGAGCCGATCGATGATTATGTGAAGAAATTCTCTTTGCTGTGGAAGACTTTGTGCAGGGCTTTGGGAGATGATCAGGTACCTCCGGATATGATAAAGAAGGATCGTTTTATTGCGGGATTGAAAGGAGGCATTCGCTGGAAGGTTGAGTTAAAGAAGCCCAGGTCTTATGAGGATGCGGTGGAGATAGCCAAATCAAAGGATTGGAAATTGCAACGGATGAACCAGTTGGGGATGGTTCCAGTGGCAGTGAGGCCTGAAATGAGAAGGGTAGAAGCGGTATCGATGAGAACCGTGCTGGAAAGAGTGCAACCAACAGAAGTTCAGATGAATAATGTCGCCCCACAGGGGATAAAGGTAGCACCTACAGCTGTTACAGCTTCTGATGAAGGGCTTAAACAGGAAATGAGGCAAATGGTGGATTGTATGAAGAATCTGAGTTTGAAGATGATGGAGAACACAGGTGGTGGACGTGGCCGAGGCAGAGGTTATAATCAGGAAGGGGTTGAAGGTCAGACAGGTTATGGAAGTGGCCGTGGTTTTGGCAAGGGTAGACGGTTTATTCCTACATGCTGGAATTGTGGTGAACTTGGACATCTAAGTACAGACAGTGATAAGCCGCAGCGAATGGGAGGTGATATGTATCCCTTACCCTCTCAGATTCCTAATAGGGCAAATGATTTTGGGATTGAAATTAAAGGTGAAGCAGGGACCAGTGGGTTGACAAATGAGGAGAAGGGTAAAACTAAGGTGATAGATGTGGTCACCCTTGAGAAGACGAAGGAAACAGAAGAAGCTGATGTGATGCCATTGGGAAAATGGATGCCACAGGAAAGGGAAGGCAGGGATGCTACAGGGCCTAGCAAGAAGAAAGGTAAAGTGAAAGAAGGAGGAGATGTAAAGGTCAAGCAGAAGAGAAAGTCTCGTAGGAAGTTTTAGGTGACTGTGATTTTCCACTGGGGGTTGGGCAGGTGGGGGTTGGGCAGGATAGCTATAGTTTACAGGAGGACATGGCTGGAAGGAAGGCTAATATTACTTTTGGGCAATTGATAGAGTTAGCTCCGAACTTGAAGCGTCAATGGAAAAGACTTGTGAATCCGAGAGAGAAAGAGCCTGCCAAAGGGATAGTGACTTTTTTATCTGTTCAGGAGTTGCCTGATATATGTCCTGTGGTGAATGTTTGGTACAAAGGGAAGAATCTGGGAGAAGAATACATAGATGGTGGTGCACAAATTTGTGTGATCACACTAGCAGCTGTGCGAGAGGCTTGGTCTTAATTTTACTGAAGCGTCTGGATTCCGTATTCGGCTGGCAAATCACCAGAAGGTCAAATGCCTAGGTATGATTAAAGAGTTAGAATTACAGGCTTTTGATGTAAAGGTGCTTGTGGATTGTCATGTTATGCCGGCAAGAATGGGTGCATTCCCCTTCATTTTGGGAAGACCATGGCTGAGAGCGGTGAAGGCTGTTCAAGATTGGAGGAAAGGGGTCATTACTCTGTATGACAGGAGAGGGGATAAGAAGCAATTTAATATGGATAACCAGAAGCTTGTTCGTGTGATGAAGAGGAAAGTGAAGCTGATTCAAGTGTTGATGATACGACCAGTAGCACCACTACTAGTGAGGGAACAGAAGACACTTCATCCAGTGAGGAGGATGCAGAGATGGATGCCTTGGTTATTGATGAGGAAGTGCTTGGTGATGAGGTTGCTCAACAAGAAGAGGCCATACAGGAAGAATGCGAGGAAGTACAAGTGAATCATGAGAAAAGGTATGTATGTGATGTGAAAGAGTCTGCTTTAAAGCCTTTGGATGATGAACCTGTGTGGGATGAGTGGGATATAGAAAGTCTGCAGGATGATGAACCAGATTTGGAGTTGGATGATCAAATGTGCATTAATGCCATGATCAGAATTGATGCTATGAAGGAGGAGCAACGCAAGCAGACTATGAATGATGCTGATGCTATGGATGAGATTATGGATGCTGTAATAGATGAATTTCTTACTGGCCTTGATGAAGGTGAGCATACAGGAGCTGAGGTGGATGCTTTGGGAATGGTGCCTTTTGAAGGGGAGTTTGTTTTGCCTGAAGTGGTTGGCTTTGATGGTGATGCTTCTTATGTTGATGAACAAGAAAGTGTTATGGCACAGCAGGTTTTTCTTGATGAAGCTTTCATCAGTTTTTACTCTCAGCAGGAGTTGCTGCACTGGTTCTCTAATATTGGTGTTGGCTACATCAGTGATTTTGGAATTGAGATGAGGCAGGATGGTATGTATGTCAGAAGTTTTGTTTCCAGAAGTTCTTATGATATGTGGTGGGATGTGGGATGGCAAACTATGCCTGTGGAAGATGACAGTGTTTCTTTGATCACATGGAATAGAGATATGTTGATTACATTGTATGATGCTCAAAGGATTGACGGAGGGAAACGTGGTCATATGCTTTCTGTTGATCATAAATGATTCAGCAGGCTAGGGGTTGGGCAAAGTATGTCACGTTAAAATCTGAAAGGTGTTTTGGGTCTGTATACATATGGGATGCGTGGTTTGCGAATAAACTTTGCCCTGAATGCCCTGGCAAATGTATAGAGCGGGTGGTTTTGCAGTGAGCTAGTATGCGTGTCGTTTTGTTGGGAGCAAATGCTGGAGATTGGGAAGTTTTTATGGCAGCATGTGGCCAACTTGTAGGCCATGTGGAAGGATTGTAGGCTTCCAGCGCACCATCGAGAAGGTGGCGAAGGCGTGAAGGAGGAGAGATGGCTTCGAGAAAGGGAGCCGGGTCCAGAAGAAAAAAACTCGCCTTGCGTAGGTGCTGCAGGCGAAGACGTGAAGCTAGCCAAGGGTGCTTGAAGGTCGCGATTGCTGAGGCACTGCAGAGAAGGTCCCCAGGTAGAAGAAGGTAGGATTGGCCTTGCAGAGGCGTAGCCTACGGTGCTGGAGGATGCCTGGCGAAGAGCTGCATAGAGGGTGGCTGGTGGGTGATCGAAGAAGGGCTGCTGGGGCGGCCTTCGTGTGGGTAGAGCCCGGCTAGAGGTGATCGTGCGAAGGGAGAGGCGCGCAACATGAAGAGCCGCCTTGAGAGCAGTGGTCTGGAGCGAAGGCGCAGCGCTGGAGAAAGTCTGGTTGCCACCTTGTATCCGTGAGGTGGCTGGTAGGCCACCGTGTCTGGGTGCGACAGAGAAGCTAGACAGACGTGAAGGGGAGCCGGCTGCTGACGGCGACTTAAGAGGCGAGTGGCTGACGCCCGGGGAACAGTGAGGTGGCCGCTCTGAAGCATGGAGTCGGGTGACTTGTAGTGAAGTTGCCGCCTGGTGACTGAATACTGGACCGTAGAGGCTGGTACTAGAGGCGACTGAAGTTGAGTGAGAAGGGCTAGCAAAGAGCTGTAGCAAGAGAAGGGTGCGCAGCCAGGGACCATGATTGCTATCGGGTGATGGTGGAAATCTAACAAGGTGGTGGCTGCCTCGTTGTGGAGAGTACCCTGGTGATAGCTGCAGAGGGAGACAGTAGGGCTGGTAATTGGAGATGCCAATTCAGCGAGCAGAGGTGGCTGGTAGGCCACCGTTGAGGGCCTTGGGTGATACAAGTGGGATGGATGCAAGAGAAGGAGGGTGCTGCGTTGATGTTGGTGCTGAAGAGATTGTGCAGAGGCTCTGGTGGTTGGCGAAGCTGCTAGTCTCGACACACAGAGAGTGGGAGCTGCTGAAGTTGAAGGTTAGCTGGTGTGGGCACCTTCTGAAGAGAGAGTAGCTGGTTTTGTGTGGGTCTCGACACACAGAGAGTGGGAGCTGCTGAAGTTGAAGGTTAGCTGGTGTGGGCGCCTTCTGAAGAGAGAGTAGCTGGTTTTGTGTGGGCGACGATTGCAGGCAGAGAGTGGATGCTGACCAGAGAGAGAGCCTTGGGTTTTGTGTGTTGGCTGTGCATTAGAGATGCTGGTGTGTGGGCTGGAGACAGTGGGGCTCGCCTACGACACTTGGCAGGTAGCAGCTGGACAGAGAGTAGCCAGGCTACAGACGTCAAGCTACAGACATGAAGTGAAGAAGGGTTGCTAGTGTGGCACCCTCTGGAGAGTGCAGAAGACCAGGAGATAGAGGCTTGGTTGTCAGACACAAGGGTGTATTCCCTTGGCAGTAAATCCTGGCTAGAGTCTTGGTTTTTGGTGTAATTGCTGAGTTGTACATGGTTGGTGCTTTGTATGTTTTTTACTGGATAATCATCTGTTTATTGGGGTTTTGATCTGTCCTTATGGTGTGGGTGGGTGGTGAATTGTGGAGAGTGTTCCAGCTGGTGGTGGCTGATGGTGCCCCCGTTCGTGTTGTTGTATCCAAGTTTGGGAGGTGAAGGGCTATAGAGGCAGGGTCTTTCTTCTTTTTTTTTCACAACGTGATATAGAGGGTTTACATATAGTGAACCTTCTGAGGGTGCACACTATGCTATGAGAGGTAGACAATGGATTGTGGCCTCTTTTTATGAGACTGGTGTATATCTTGCAAGTGTATGGATACACTTATGTAGATTGGGTTGGTAGCATCTTGGACAGAAGATCTTCTAGTAGCAAGTTTATGTTATCATTTGGGAGTGGTGCTATTACATGGAGTAGCCAGAAGCAACTCTTAGTTTTGCTAGAAATCCTATATTCATTGTATGATTCATTGTGAATGAATGCAATAGAGCTATTGTTGAGTGTGCAATCTCTCTCTCTCTCTCTCTTATGGAGTTTTAGTGTGATTTAATCCACCTTTATTATGTTGCTTAATCATTGTCTATCACCATGATCAATCCCATTTTAGGATTATTAACATTGGTTATGTAAGCTACTTGGAAATCTAGGATTATGATAGCTTGGGGGGTGTACTTTTAGGAAGACCTACATACAACGTGCATTTAAAGGATATTAAAAAATACCCTTTTGTGAATTTTGACTTAATAATACCATTTGAAACCCCCTTATATAAGTAGATTTCTATAAGCTTTTGTTAAAATCTTGGTTAAAAAACCCTTAATGATCACACACATAGTAGACTTATATCTTTTCAAGTGGATCCCCTCGAGTGTAAGAGCTACTTGGAGATTTGATGCTACATGTGGACAAGTACTTTATCATCTATTTTTGTGACAACCTTAATAGCATATAGTTGTCCACCAGGAACCCAGTGTTTCATACACAAAACAAATGCATAGAGGTCTATTATCACCTTATCAAAAAAAAAGGTCTTGGCAAGAGATGTTAATCTCGTTTACGTCAGCATAGAGGAGTAGGTAGCTGACATTTCTACTAAGACCTTAGGAGGAGGAGTAGAGAAGATTCAAAGATTTCACACTATACTTGGAGTCTTGGAGATGGAATTGAGCTTTATGGGGAGTGTTAAGATGTCACGATCAACACAAACTGACACTCATGACATGCCAAGGTTACCATTTCACCTTTACACCACTGGTGCATTTGGTAGTTGACACGACAAATCTTCATTAGTGACTATATAGCTAGACTACACCTACCTAGTCCAACCAAGTTATGGCATGCTTATCTTGCCAGTTCACCTACTTAGCATGCTCACATTATGAACCACTTGTACATAGTACTCTAGTTCACCTTTGATGTTTAAGTATTACCCGGGGAGGGGGCTAAGATGTGTGGATGCTTACAAATTCCTTGTAATGTATATAGGAATTAGCTTGCAACATTTATGTGGATGAGGTTTGGTGACTATCATCATCAAACTTGCTAGAGATCAACACCAATAGCCATGTATGTGTTCTAGAGTATACAACCTACTTCTTTTTGGGCACCTCTTGGGTTCAGTAGGAATAGCAAACGAACTTAAGAAGTGTTAGGACATTTATTTTAGGGAGAAGAATCAAAGAAAGAACATAGAGAGTAGACAGTGATTACACTTTGGGACTTATGTTCGAGTATTCTTGTAGATTACATCTCTTTTTACATAGTAATAGGTCGCCTTGGGAAGGGGGGGCTGAGTTGGGAACACCAATACACCAAAGAAAGAGCAGAGAGTGGAGGAGAGGTGGTAGGTTTGGTTGGTAGCTTGCAGATGTAGAGGCTGACCATTCCTACAAATACAAAAACAATGAGAAGGGGAAGAAGTTATAGTAATCAAGATGCCTCAATCTTCTAGGAGAAGATAATAGCTTCATCATCAAGAGTGGAAGGAAGAGAAGATTATGAAGACAATAGATGAAGTACCCTAATCAATAAGGTGGATTAGAAACAACACCCAAACAAACACAAGAACCAAGCATTGGAGGGGAGAAATACTAATCATCGAAAGGATAATCCTTAAGTATATGTTTCTTCAATGTCAAAGAAATTTGTTACATGATCAATAAACACTTATCTTAATACTTTCTTTACAAATGTTTATCCACCCACCAACTCCTATGTAGTTTTGATCTTTGTAAGTTGAATTCTATGCTTGTACCAAATAAAAGTTTAAAATCATTCTATATATACACATCCACCTTCGGTGTTTAAGTAGATGAGGAAAAGTGTGAACATTAATTACAAAGGGGTTAAATTCAAGCTTGTCTTCAATACAAGCCCAAATTATTGTATATACACTTGATTTCTCACATTTTTTAGTAAGGAGGTCAAGGTGAGAACTTACGTAATATGTTACCTTCAAAGAAGACTAAGATGAGGGTGGTCACCAATGTAAAGAAGGCCCAAGCTTACAATGCCAAGATGTTCCCCTATATATCCCTAAATGAACCAAAACTCACATAAAGTCTCTAAAAGTCAGTGGTGGTGAAACAATTTCAACTTCAACCTCCACAAAGAAGGATTCTTGTATACTCATTTTCATGTCGCTAAATATATTTACACTAAGGTATTATATTCTAATTTATTCTACTTAGCGTCACTAATGGGAATATTCATGTCACTTATCTTCATTTTTAGTATCACTAATGGGGATAATATTGTGGCATAGCTACATTTTTTGGACCATTTCAAGCTATTGGTGGGGTATTGTCTGTTGTTGATTAGGAGGTCACACTTTGAAATACATTTAATTTTGGAGCTTTGGAAGTGTTAGATATTTGATATCAATACACCACCATCATATTATATTTCCTAGGAACTAGCTATACTGCCTCTATTATGAGGAGTAGCCATGGTTGAGCAACATTCACATATTTACTTCAGAAGTAGGCTTGGGAGAGGCAAGATGGTCTAGAGACTACTTAGAGATTTGGCATACTTCCAAATAGCCTACATCTCATAGTGGATTGTTATCTCATAATGATTCACATACATTAGGTAGACTTTACTCTTCGGATACCCTATCCTAACATTGTGGGGTCTGAATAGGGCATAAGGTAAGCTTGGATTGCTATGGGAGGGGTGGAAATCACTTTTTAATTTTTTAGTTTATCGTTAGGGTTTATTCTAAACCACAGAGGGTGCCACCAGCTACATCATAGATGGTGGTGCCGTGGACCTACACGATCATATTATCGTCGCTAGGTAAATAGGCCTATATAGATACGTGGCCAATCCCTTTTTGACACTATTCAATGTGATTTTACTTTGTAGATTCTACTAGCATATAGTATCTATCTTAGCACTTCTAGATGAGCCATCAAAGATCCGTTTAAGGAAGCACATGCATGTGGGGCTTTGCCATCTTTCACTTCAATATTACAATATTTGAGTTTTTACATTTTGTGTTGGGAAAGATTCTACTCCTTGTGAGTGTTTTCTTATAAACAACACATGTTGTATCCTCTTGCATGGTAGTAAAGCTTGATCATGTACTAATTAATGTCTAGAATTCCCTCTTAGGAAAAATTACATCTTCCTCACTCAAGACATGTGTTGGTGATGTAAATATTAACAACACCAATTACACTCTCTAAACATTCAAGATTAAGGCTATTATTTCCTCCTATGATTTTTGGGACAATACCATCATTGGTGTTGATGTTCACCTCCCGCCAAACAAGGGATGTATATTGTACCACCTACTACTGCCGAGCTTTCCCAAGTTTAGAGTCACAAGGATTCAAATCCTCTCTATCCCATTGTAACTAGTGTGGAAGAAATCATGCTTACCATGTTTACCTCATGGGCTTTATTGTAGAGCTAGTACTCGACCACAAATCCCTCATGGATTCAGAATCTCCATCAATAAGAGAGTGAAGGTGAAATGGTGGAGGTGTTTCTCAAATCTCTCATCTAATGAGAATGAATGTTATATACATGTTCTAAATACTAAGAGGACCAAACTAGATGCCAAATCCTAGAAATATCTAATGGATTTGAAGGGTTGTCTGCTCTATGACTCTTAGGAAGATCCTAGGGGATTGACTCACAATAAAGGGGGACGTCACTTTCATGCATGAACCTCAAGAAAAACCCCTATATATGATGCTCATAAGATGATAACACCCCCCCTATTTAAGCTTATAAGCATACCTTAAAAAATGTCTGTCACTCCCCTTCCTTATATCTATGTTTTTCTCTCACATTTACACACTCCCTCTCCTTAGATTAAAGTATGTCACTTTGAACCTTAGGAGAAAACATAAGTACTTCATACATGCTACTACAAAATAGATGTTTAGTAGGAAATGATCACTGTAAATCACCACAATGTACTTGAATCATTATTGAATCATGTTGTGATCATTTCTTGGTATCATTACGATACATGCACCATGAAAGGGATGTGAAACCATGACACAACATACATATGGTGTGCAAAACATCTTGTCAAGAAATCTCCAAAGTAGAGAGAAACATCTCTCCCTCCACCCTAACTTAAATTTAAGATTTAGTTTTCACTCCCCTTCCTTATCTCTATGTTCTTCTCTCACATTTATACACCCCCTCTCCTTAGATTAAAATATGTCACTTTGAACCTTATTGGAGAAAACATAAGTACTTAATGCATGCTACTAAGAAATAGATGTTAAGTACTAGGAAATGATCCACTGTAAATCACCACAACGTACTTGAATCATTATTGAATCATGTTGTAATCATTTCTTGGTATCATTACGATATATGCACTATGAATGTGATGTGAAACCATGACACAACATACACATGGTGTGCAAAACATCTTCTCAAGAAATTTCCAAAGTAGAGAGAAACATCTCCCCCCCACCCTAACTTAAATTTAAGATTTATTTTTCACTCCCCTTCCTTATATCTATGTTTTTCTCTCACATTTACACACCCCCTCTCCTTAGATTAAAGTATGTCACTTTGAACCTTACTAGAAAAAACATAAGTACTTCATGCATGCTTCTAAGAAATAGATGTTAAGTACTAGGAAATGATTACTGTAAATCACCACAATGTACTTGAATCATTATTGAATCATGTTGTGATCATTTCTTGGTATCATTATGATACATGCACCATGAAAGTGATGTGAAACCATGACACAACATACACATGGTGTTGTGCAAAACATCTTCTCAAGAAATTTCTAAAGTATGAGAAACATCTCCCCTCCCACCCTAACTTAAATTTAAGATTTAGTTTTCACTTAAATACATGGCCTTACCCTTATCTTATAAGCTTATGCCTCATTTCAAAAAACCCCCCTCTTGTACACTCACGTGATATCAAAGGTTGTTCAAGAGTGAATCCCCTAGGAGGAAAATAAGAACATAGTGAGCCATGATGTGGTATTTTTAGGAACAACCACACTGTCGGATGAAGTTATAACTTACTTATTCTACATCATGCAAGAAGGAAAACATCAAAGCACATAATCTATGCACTATGGCTTTCTCATATTTTGATGGAGGACAACCAACACCATTTCCTTTGGAGATGGATTGGATTTTGGATATGAAAAATAAGAGCATGATGTGCCACAAAAAGCTAAGCCATTCTATAAGTGGTAGAGGAAACTTTTGGATAAATAAGAGCCTCAATTTATTGAGGATGTGACTCAAGATGCTCACAGGTACTCGTGATTTGGAAGCCTACGACCTTTGTTGAGAAGCACAAGCATATCTGGAGGTGGATGACATCCATGCAGGAAACATATTACTCCATCTTGAAAAAATAAATTTGAGAACTTGTAGAGCATCACATCCTCCAAGATGCAAGGTAAAATGGATTTACAAAGTAAATTATGAATCTCAAAGTACTTTGGGAAAGTACGAGGCATGACTAGTACCAAAGGTTTTGTATAGATTGAAAGTTTTGTACAAGTTAACCTTTTGTAAGGTTAAATATTTTGACTTGAGGAGACTATTGCTCTACACCTAGATTTGAACCATAATCCACATCGTTCTTACTTTGGCAATACAAGGGGAGTGCACTTTGGAGAAGTACAAGGCACGATGGCACCAAAGTTTTTGCACAGATTAAAGGTTTTACACAAGTTAAAGGTTATGAATGTTATGTAAATGTTCTAAATACTACGAGGACCAAACTAGATGCCAAATTCTATAAATATCTAATGGATTCGAAGGGATGTTTGCTCTATGACCCTTAGGAAAATAACATCATAGTGAGCCATGATGTGGTATTTTTAGGAACAAACACATCGTGGATGAAGTTAGATTTTACTTATTCTACATAATGCAACAAGGAAAACATCAAAGCACATACTCTCCATATGCAGTATGGGCTTCATCATATTTTCATGGAGGAAAACCAATACCATTTCCGTTGGAGATGGATTGGATTTTAAAGATGAAAAACAAGAGCATGATGTGCCACAAGAAGAGAAGCCATTACCTAAGTGGTAGAGGAAACTTTTGGATAAATAAGAACCTATACTTATTGCGGATGTGACTCAAGATGCTCACAGGTACTCAAGATTTGGAAGCCTACCACCTTTGTTGAGAAGCACAACCGTATCTAAAGTGGGATGACATCCATGCAAGAAAAATATGACTCCATCTTGAATTAATAAATTGGGGACCTTGTAGATCATCACAGCCTCCAAGATGCAAGGCAAATTATATTTACAAAGTGAAATATGAATCTCAAAGTAATTTGGGAAAGTAAGAGGCACAAGTACCAAAGGTTTGGTATAGATTGAAGGTTTTGTACAAGTTAAGCTACTGAAAAGTTAAATATTTTGAGTTATAGGAGACCATTGCTCTACAGCCAGATTCTACAGCCAAATTTTAAGCATAAATCACACCATTCTTACATTGGTAATACAAGGGGAGTGGTATGCACTTTGGAAAAGTACAAGGCATGACGGCACCAAAGTTTTTATACAAATTAAAGGTTGTGCACAAGTTAAATGTTTTGCATAGGTTAAAGGTTATGGCCTTGTACTTTGGAAAAGTTCAAGGCATGACTGGCACCAAAGCTATGGATTATGTCCTTGTACTAAACTACAAGGCATGACTAGTGCCAAAGGTGTGAATTATGTCTTTATACTTTAGAAACGTATAAGGCATGATTGGTTCCAAAGTTTTCACATAGATTGAAGGTTTTGCACAAGTTAAAGGTTTTGCACAAGTTAAGGGTTTTGACTCTCAGGAGACCTTTTCTCTCTACAACTAGGTTTTAACCACAGTCGACACCATTCTTACATTGGTAGTGCAAGGGGAGTGGCATGTTGTTAATATGGATGTAAAATATGCTTGCCCTCAAAGGGAACCTCAAAGAGGAGGTATATGTGGAACATCAACCTCGTTTTGTGGTTCTTGCTTTCAAAAACAAAGTTTGCATGTTAAGAAAGGCAATATATGGATTGCAATAGACTCAACTAATATTGAACCATAGGTTTGATGCTTACTTTATAAGTACTACTCTCTTATAAAGTCCTTTAGATGTAAATTTATATGTCTTGTGAGAGGGGAAAGTATTTGATCAATGCTCAACTAACATTGAAATAGACTCAACTAATATTGAACCATAGGTTTGATGTTTACTTTATAAGTATCGGTCTCTTATATAATCCTTTAGATGTAAATTTATATGTCTTGTGAGAAGGGAAAGTATTTGGTCAATTCTCAACTAACATGGTACCATAGGGTTGATGCTTGCTTTATGAGTATTGGTCTCTTATATAACCCTTTAGATGTAAATTTATGTCTTATGAGAAGGGAAAGTATTTGGTCAATGTTGTCTATGTAGATATCATTTTAACAAGGGATCATCATAAAACAATGCTTGGTGAAAAGTTTGAGATGATGAATCTTGGTCTCATGCATTATTTGTTAGGGATTGAGGTTTGGTAGAAGCTAGATAACATTATTATCTGTGGATAAGAAATATATAGATGAAGGTAGTTGGTACCCCAATGGAGGTTGATTTGAAGTTGTTCCCGTTAAATATAATTTAGATCTTGTGGAATAGACCTTACACAATAGGAAAGTGGTTTGTAGTCTTAGCTTCTCATGTAATACTAGATCAGACATTGTTAGTGCTTTTAGTAGGTTCTCTAACTAAGAGAATCATTATAAAGGAGGTATGTGGGTGTTGTGATGTTGAGCTACATAGTGAGCCTATTGTTAGAAATCTAAGGTGGTTCAAATGTAATTAGAGACATGAGATTAGTATAACAATATTGCTAATGAAAGGAGATAAATATTTAACCATATAAGCAAGATAATGAGATCATAAGTATGTAAAATGAGAGAGTCAATTTTGCATTAGGTATGTGTCAATTTATAGGCAAGTACAAAGCTGATTAGATCAAGCTAATTATGTTTATTTGCTTAATAAAGTTCCATGATTCTCTCCCTTTAATATCTATATGATTCTCTCTCCATAATCATCTGCTTGATTCTAGCTCAATGGTTGATCTTATGTGCTTCATGATTCTGTCTATTTGAGTGATTATAGTAATGAGAATGTGGGGGAGAGAGAGATCTTAAGTTACTTGCAAGCATTTAAACATGCACACATGGGAGAGTTTAAGACACGATAGAGATGGATGGCTGAATTTTCTTCTTTCTTCTTCTCTTCTCTACAACCATATAACTAAAAGATAAGAGTACATACATAAAGGGAAAGTACTCTCCTACAACAACATACAAAATGGTTGGTCTATAGCATGAACCCGATTACGTGAGCTGGTGTTATAACTATGCTATAACTCTAGTTCTCCAAAGTGGTTGTCCCATAGCCTGTCATCCACTGGCAGCATAACTATGCTATAACTCTAGTTCTCCAAAGTGGTTGTCCCATAGCCTATCATCCACTGGCGGCATATTGACCATAATGTCACAAACCATGCCAGTGGCATAAGTGCAAAAGCTATCACCCACGCAGGTCATCAATGTCCATTGTAGCACTAGTTGAGCTCAATATCTCAACAATCCCCCTGGAGCTCAGCTCCACACACTACACTGCAAGTAAGGTCCTAAACTTGTGGAGCTTCTCTATGCCTAATGTCTTCATGAAGATGTCAGAGCCACCTTATCTCCTATGCTGACATATACCAAATCTACATCGGACAAAGTGATAGTTCACCTCAGTGTGATTTGTTCTAGCATGGTATACTGGGCTTCTAGCCAATTGTATGCTACTCATGTTGTCACAATAAATGGTGACTTTCCTATCTATGGGCTCACCCATATCACCAAGTAGCTTTTGAAACCAAGCTACCTCATAAGCTATCATAGCAGCACCCTTGTACTCTTCCTCTGTACTCGACAAGGCAATTGTTGGCTTCTTCTTACTACTCCAACTCATAGCAACACTCCCAAATGAGAACATAAAACACTGGTAGATCTCCTGTCTACAACACTACTAGCCCAATCAGCATCTGTGTACCCATGTAGCTGTATCTCTATACCAACCTCATAGAAAAGTCCATAATCAACTATGGACTTTACATACCTAAGAATCTGCCTAGCCGCATCCAAGTGTGGCTTGAAGCCTGCATAAAGTGGCTCACAGGTGCACCAGCATAACTCAAGTCCGTTCTAGTAATGGTCCTGTAGATTAAGCTATCCACTATGCGCATATATGTAGTAGGGTCCTTCAAAAGATTACCTATTGTAAGCTTTGTGTTTTGCTCCAATGGCACTGAAATAGTCTTACAGCTTATTATACCATAATTGGATAACATGTCCAAGCCATAATGCCTCTACAATAATAAAATTCCATGAGGTGATCTCACCACCTCTATGTCCAAAAAATATCGTAGCTCACTTAAATCCTTCATCTCAAACTTTTTCTTCAAAAGCCTCCTAACATCACGTATGTGAACATCACTATCACCTGTGATAATCAAGTCATCCACAAATGACTAATAGCATGATTATCTATCTATCTTTTTCACATAAAGTGAAAAATTTGGATTGGATATCTGAAATCCAATGGTAACAAGATACTTCCCGATCTTGTTTAACCATGATTTGGGTGCCTGATTCAAGCCATACAAGGCTTTACATAACTTGCACACAAAATTTGGGTGTGCATTACTCTCATAACTTGGTGGTTGCATCATGTAAAATTCTTCTTGCAAATCACCATGCAAGAAGGCATTCCTTACATCCGTCTGATGTAAAGACCAACCCTTTGTTGTAGCCATAGCAATGATAGGTCTCATGATTGCCATTCTTGCAACTGGGTTGAATGGCTCTTCATAGTCAATGCCATAAGTCTGCAGATAGCCTTTGGCCACCAATATTTCCTTAGATCTTCTCACTAAACCATCATTGTTATGCTTTTATTTATACACCCAATTACATCGAATTGTATTATTTTCCTTAGGAAAAGGCACTAACTCCCATGTTGCATTTAAATCCAATGCTTTCATCTTCTCATTCATGGCATCTTTCAATTTCATATTTCCAAGTGGGCTCCAATTCCCATATTACTTTAACCATGTAAGCATAATGATGGGATATATATCCATCATATCTTAACCTGTCAACAGGGTACCTAACTCTCGTAGACTTGCGTACACCTCGATCACTGCCAAGTGTCCTTAAAACATCCCTTGTTCTACTTACACCAAGAGTAACCGTAGATGGGATGCTAATCTCCTCATTTGCTCAGAGCTAGTAGAGTTACAATCCACATATGAGTGACCTTCTCATGACAGATCAGGCACAAAAGGTTGATCTATCTTTTCCTTCCCTCTACATGATACATGTGTACCTACATCTATCCTCAACTTTCCTGACCATGGGCTAACATTCGATCCATTGTTAGAGGACTCTTCAGGTCCATTAAGCACATGTGATTGCTTCTCTACATGTGGTGCAACATTAGCACTTCTTACATATGCATTTCTATTGCCTTCACTATGGGTGCATACTAGCTACTCATCTCATTAAAGACAAAATCTCTGCTTACTCGCATCTCATGAGTTGTAGGATTATAACATCTATAACCTTTCTGCTCCATAACATAACCAATAAAGATGCATTTCTCTGTCCTCTTTGGATCAAACTTTGTTCTCACTTCATCAGGAAAATGCACATATTCAATACACCCAAACACTTTCAAGTGAAACATAGCCGGTCTTATGCCTTTAAACTTCTGTTCAGGCATCATGCCATGAACAGCTGCAGCAGAGCGGGTGTCCTATTCATAATGTACACAGTGGTTGCTACTGTTTCTTCCCAAAAATAATGTGGCATATTCTTTTGAAGAATCAAGGCATGTGCCACGTTTACAATGTGCGTATTTTTTTCTTTCTGCAGCAACATCATTCTGCTATGGAGTGTACTTGCATGTAAATTGTCTCTTGATTCCCTGTGCTTTCTCAAGAAATTACTGAACTCATTGGAGAAATATTCTCCCCCACCATCTAATCTAAGGCATTTTATTTTCATTCTTTTTTTCTTCTCGACCAAGGCTTTAAATCTTTGAAAGTGAGGAAACACCTTACTTTTCTCCTTCATGAAGTAAACCCACACTTTTCTAGTGTGGTCATTAACATTTCAACTTGAGATTTACAAATAAGACATTCTTTATTAAGGTATATGCTATTGTTTAAAAGAATAAAAACTTTAACTAGTAAATCAATCAAATAGATCACTATTAAAAATTAATAGAGAAGCCGGGGCCATAGCAGCTCAACCCCTAAGAATGATATATAATTGAAAAATAATATATATATATATATATACCTTGTAGAGATTTATCATTTATTGCCTTTGCTCATTAATAAGAGATTCAGAACTTGATATATGAGAATAGAGAGTCTTCTAATACCTTCTCTTACGATTAAAATCATCCAATTATCCCCAAGCTTTATCTCCTCTTACTCATACTCTGACTTTTCTCTCTTTCCAAGGTCTATAGCAAAGTAGCCTTCTCTTGCAGGGCTACAACAAACTATTCTTTCTTTAAAAGAAAAGCTATGGAGTAGTAGTCTCTTCCTCATAAAGATCATAGCAAGCTAGCTTTCTTTTTCAAGAGATTAGATAAGAATGAAGGGATATATGCATCTCAAGGTCTAGAATCGCTACTAGCTACATTTTTACAATTTTCTTGTGTAGAGACCTTGACAGAACCAGTGAATTGTTTTGGCCATAGCTCTCTGATAAAAACTTAGAATATGTTTATGTAATTACTCAAAAGAACCGGAACGCATCTAGTCTACAAGTCATCGTCGTGACGAGTAGAATAGGCAAAAATATCTATATATAGCCGCAAATGCACCATCTTTAGAAACGCATTGCTTTTCCACATTTTTAGTGTGCATGGACTCTAAATATGTAAAAGTACTCTATATACGACCTCCTATCACCTAAATTCAAATTTTTATTTTTGGAGATACTTATCTCTTGATAGAACTATTCTTGTCTTCTTATTTCTTTTAGGATTTTTGGAGCTAATATTTTTATTCTATCACTTTCCTAATGTTTCTAGCCTTATTGTCTCACTCTTCTCTAAGTGCACTCTCTTTCCTTCTTGAAATCTATATTAAAAGAGACACATACATGGCTTGGGAGGATGGACCTTACATGCAACAATATTTTGGGCCTCCATAGACTTCAGTCGCTGTACATTCACATGACCAATGTGCATGTGCCATATGTCAATATCTATATGAAACCTATTCCAAGCGCAAACATGATTGCTTTTACTGTAGGCATGTTCATATCCAAAGTAGACATCCTGCAATTTTTGTTATCCTTTGCAACCGAGCAACACTGATTTTTAAAGTCTTCCACAAAACATCCTTGAGGATTAAACCTCACTTGTATACCCTGTGCAACCATCTGTCCATGGAAACCAGGTTCTTTGTAATATTTAAAATATGAAGTACATCTGGCAAGTACTTCATTTTTCCATCCTGCATAGACAATGGCACTTTACCAACATACACAATGGGATATACAGTATCATTATTCGTTTCTACATAACTTGGTTTTTTCATTTTTTGCATGTGTCTAAATCACTCAGCATGACTGGTCATGTGGTTAGAGTACCAGAATCCATATACCATGTATCTTGATATCCTAACACATCTTCTATTATGGAACTGAGCATGTGCTGCATCATACAAAACTACTCACTTCTATTATCACTTCCATGTTTACTAGATGATGCATAGTTGCCTTGTTACAACTTTATGTCATTCTGCTTTTTATAGTAGTCTCTTGCCATGTGCTCGGGTTTGTCACAATAATAGCACTCTATGATATTTGTATTTTGATTTCTTTGCCAACGTCATCGGTCTCTTTGGCTCCCCCTGCCTCTAGACTCACCTCTTCCATCTGTGTATGATTGCTGCTGTGAATCATTAGACTGTTGTGTTGTCTAGAATTATGATTTCCTTGTCGAGGCCACCACCTTGACCATGACCTCTACCTCTGCCTCTACTTGAAGGTGTTCTTGCTTTATGAAGAAGAGTCCTCACCTAGTAACTTTTCTTCTATTATCAACATAGACACCAAGTCTCAAAAGTTGGTAATATTCTTTCTAACTACAATGTAGATCTTGAATGACTTGTACTCTTTGGAAGCCCATTCAACCAGACCCTCACACCAAATCATCATCTTCCATTGATACATTGATTAACCCAAGAAATTCAACAATGCCCTTGATCTTTGAAAAATACTCATTAATAGACATGCTTTTCTTTTCGAGAGTATGCAACTCTTTATTTAGCTACAATTTCCTTGCCTTTGTTTTGGTTTGGAACATTTGCACCAATTTTGCCACGATGTTTTATATCAATACACGACTATCATATTATATTTCCTAGGAACTGGCTATACAACCTCTATTATGAGGAGTAGCCATGGTTGGGCAACATTCATGTATTTACTCTAGAAGTAGGCCTAGGAGGCGAGATGGTTTAGAGACTACTTAGAGATTTGGCATAATTCCAAATAGCCTACATCTCATAGTGGACGGTTATCTCATAATGATCCACACATAGGTTAGGTAGACTTTACTCTTAGAATAGCCTATCCGAACATTGTGGGGCCTGAATAGGGGACAAGATAAGCTTGGAAGGCTATGGGAGGGGTGGAAATCACTTTTTATTTTTTAATTTATCTTTAGGGTTTATTCTAAACCACAATGGGTGCCACTAGCTACATTATAGATGGTGGTGCCATGGACCTACACGATCATATTATCGTCGCCAAGTAAATAGGCCATATATAGATACATGGCCACTCCCTTTTTGACACTATTCAATCTAAGTTTACTTCGTAGATTCTACTGGCATATAGTCTTTATCTTAGCAGTTCCACCTGAGCCATCAAAGATCACTTTAAGGGATCACATGCATGTGGGGCTTTACCATCTTTTTTATCACTTCAATAATACAATATTCTTCTCTATCTCTATTATTATATAATTTGAGTTTTTACATTTTGTGTTGTAAAAGATTGTATTTCTTGTGATGACTGTTTTTTTATAAACAACACATGTATTTTCTTGCATGGTATTAGTGCTCCAGCTTGGTACAAAATTTCATTTACTAATTGATGCCTAGTATTCCCTCTTAGGAGAAGTGAAATCTTCCTCAAGACATGTGTTGGTGATGTAAATATTATCAGCATCAGTCTCTCTAAACATTCAAGATTAAGGCTATTATTTCCTCCTATGATCTTTGGGACAACACCATCATTGGTGTTGATGTTCACCTCTTGCTGACAAGGGATGTGCATTGTACCACCTACTACTGCCGAGCTTGCACAAGTTTAGAGTAAAAAGGATTCATATTCTCTCTATCCCATTGTAACTAGTGTGGAAGATAGCATGCGTACCATGTTTACCTTATGTCTTCATGGGCTTCATTGTAGAGCTAGTACTAGACCATAGATCCCTCAAGGATTCAAAATCTCAATCAATAAGAAAGTGAAGGTGAAATGGTGAAGGTGTTTCTCAAATCTCTAATCCTAATGAGTATGCATGTTATATACATGTTTTAAATACTAAGAGGACCAAACTAGATGCCAAATCATAGAAATATCTAATGGATTCGAAAGGTTGTCTGCTCTATGACCCTTAGGAAAATACCACGGGATTGACTTACAATAAAGGGGGACATCACTTTCATGCATGAACCTCAAGAAAACCCCCTATATATGATGCTCAAAAGATGATAACAACCCCTATTTAAGCTTATAAGGATACTTAAAATGACTATGTCACTCCCCTTCCTTATATTTATGTTTTTTTCTCACATTTACACACCCCCTATCCTTAGATTAAAGTATGTTACTTTGAACCTTACTAGAGCAAACATAACTACTTCATGCATGCTACTAAGAAATAGATGTTAAGTACTAGGAAATCATAACTAAAAACCACCACAACCTACTTGAATCATTATTGAAGCATGTTGTGATCATTTCTTGGTATCATTACGATACATGCACCATTAAAGTGATGTGAAACCATGACAAAACATACACATGGTGTGCAAAACATCTTCTCAAGAAATTCCCAAAGTATATAGAAACATCTTTCCCCCCTCCCCTAACTTAAATTTAAGATTTAGTTTTCACTTAAATACATGGCCTTACCCTTGTCTTATAAGTTTACGCCTCATTTCAAAAAAAACCCCTCTTGTACACTCATCTAATATCATAGGGTTTCTAAGAGTAAATCCCCTAGGAGGAAAATAAGATCATAGTGAGCCGTGATGTGGTATTTTTAGAAACAACCACACTGGGATGAAGTTAGAACTTACTTATTCTACATCATGCAACAAGGAAAACATCAAAGCACATAATCTCCATATGTAGTATGGGCTTCCTCATATTTTGATGGGGGATAACCAGTACCATTTCCTTTGTAGATGGATTGGATTTTGGAGATGGAAAAGAACAGCATGATGTGCCACAAAAAAAAATAAGACATTCGCTAAGTGGTAGAGGAAACTTTTGGATAAATAAGAACCTCAACTTATTGAGGATGTGACTCAAGATGCTCAGAGGTCTTGGGTGTTGAGAAAACGTGGTGCTCATGCTAGATCAAGTGTGTGGAGAGGAGAGACTCAAAAATTACAAGAATAAACTCTTGCTTATTAAGTTGTTTATTATTACAACTAGGCCTTGCTCTCATACAAAATGCCTCATGGCTTCACCTTTAAATAGGTGAGCAAGTGGACCTCAAGTCCATTCACACTCACACCCTTCTCTCACCCTTCTACATAACCTTAGTCCCTTAATACTCCCCCTCAATACCAACTATGAAAGAATTGGAATAGGTGGTATTGGACATAGGTTGCCTTTATAACATTAGGCATACAAGGATGTCATGGTGGTGTGGTTATCTAGGATTTACAAATGTGTTCCTAGAGCCTTAGAGGCTAATACAATGTTACCTTCTAAGTCTTTATTTGTTGTCGATGAAGATGTACACCTCGATGATGGTGCACCCCACTCTTTGTATTTGCTTGACTTCTTGTATATGACATGGTTGAGACATACATGCCATTGCTTCCACCACATGCTTTCCACCTTGACCATTCTCACACAATGATCATGACAAGGTTGCCACCCTTGCTTAAGTGGTTTGCTTTTAGATGGTCCTCCAACATGCTTTATGCTTCCTTGAATAATATATCTCCTCCATGAGTAATGAGGTAGATTTAAATAGGGAAGGGAAAGGGAGGGTCTTACCACTTGCCTTATGGATTGGTCAAGGGCAGTGTCTACTCTACAATTACAATAGCTTTTATGCATTGGTTAAATAATACCCTTTAGGGTTTGAAGTTACAATCTTAATGAGTAATTGGTTGAGGTAAATACTCAAACAAATAAGGTTTATCATCTTTGGCTCAAGAAGGAGAGGACATGGCTCATAATGTTGCCAATGCCTCTTACAAAAGTAATGCCAAAAGATGCTTAAAATCATGACTACCAATAAGGTAGAGCACTTAGGGATGCTATGCTCAACCTTAAAACTCATCTTAGATGATGAAAGTGCAGAATATGCCCGTCAAGCTTCAACATCAACATCAACTTTCAAGCTTTCAAAGCTTTCAAAGTGTGCATTTAAGCACTAACTGTATTGTTTAACACTAATTAAGCTATTAATCCAGCAAAGGGAGGTTATTATAAAGTGTTCTTAAACACTAATAGTGTTATTAAACACTAATGGTGAACTAATCACCAAAATAAGTGTTATTTTATAAATGTGCTTTTTAGCACTAATTGTGTTTTATACACACTAATGGTGATATTAATCATCAACCAAAGTGTTGCTTAACACTAAGGTGGTCTTAACCATCAAAGGAGGAGGTCATTTACATTAAGAAGGCTCTTCTTCATCAACATGGAGGCCGGGCACACACCATAAGTGCCACATTCAAGTCTTCATCGTCAACCCGTTTCTTCCAAGGAGAAATGGTGCAACCATAAACCAATTGTCTTCATCTCATGAGTCAAAGAGGTTGAAGATCTCTGGTTTTTTCATCAACAAACTCAATACTTGAGTTGTTTAAACTTGAACACATGTACACTAAGTGTTCATTTACAATGTTGTTGTGTATTACCCTTGAGACTCTTGTTTGTAAGAGGCATAGGCATGTAATAAGCCGTATGCTCTCGTTTCCCAAGCCCAAGGCATTTCTCATGTGGTTGGAATCTTTTCAAAATCAAGAGAAATCTTAGCAACAAACATTTATTTCATCACTTGATTGCAAGGGAGTTGATGATGTGAGCAAGAAAAAACTCCAAAAATGAAGCTTTAAGCTTGAGGGGAAAAAAGAGAGGCGACTGGTTTTTCTCTGATTGCCGGCGCATTGCTGCATGGTTGGAGCTCAAATCAGAGCTATAGCACCTCTACTCAATGGGCTACCATAGCCCTAAATGATGGAATCACCAATCTGTGCACCCCATGTACCTCAGAGGCTAAAGTCCGAGCATGGTTTAGAGGTTGGAATGAGCATTGTCATGGCTCTACGTCCCAAACATGACTGAGAGTCTCGCATGGCTATATGACCACCTCATAGGTGTGGGGAATGCATTAACATCTTGGAACTTGGCTAGGCCTGATAAATAGATCCTTCAATGCCAATAACAAGGCTCCCACATTACATCCCCCCTGCTTCAGATCAGGATTGTAGAAAGCCACACATGACAAAACAAAATCACTTTAGGAGGACAATCCAAGGCTGAGAACCTTTATTGACTCAAGAACACAAGACTATGGGATTATTACAATCATTTTTGGGGGACTACCCAAGGCATAGTACCCAATTACATCAAGCATATATAATAATATCTCTCTCGGGATGAGAGATGTCCTCCAAGCAGGTGCCGGCACACAGATGAGTGCCCATTCTTGCATGTCAATGAAGATGTTAATGAAGCACTAGGCAAGAATTCCTCAGAGAAGATGTCAGTAAAGTCCATGGGGCAACTACATGGAGCACTCACATGGTGACTCTCAAAATGTGGAAGTGGAAGTCACCAATGTCGAGGAGAAGTCTCAAGTTGGGTGAATTTTGTTTAATGGAGCAAAATCCCCAAATGAATATACAAGTAAGTGATGAAATTGTAAAATTTTATGAATTTCCCAAAAGATTTACATAGCAGATGCTTCAATACAGCTCATGGGACTCTAAAAACATAAAAGCCCTAAATTTACAAAATTAGGGTTTAGCAAAAAATTATGATTTTTTGAAATTTGGGGCTTTTCTAAATTACTTGTATGTAGGACTTCTGGCAATACGCAAGAATTCCTCGAGCATAAAAATCCCAAAAAATACCGAGTATCCAAGCTGAAATTTCAAAATTTGACTTTTAGGTCAAGAAACACAGTTTGGACAGGTAGATCTTCAAATATCCATACCTTTCCGTAGAGATGTCGGATCAACAAGCTATAAAAAAGGAAACATGTAGCCCTTGATGAGATCTACATTTTATTCTTCTAGCTTGACTTCAATTTCGATGTCGTTTGGCCTGCAGAGGCGTCGTAAATATTGTGACCCTTTTTCTTTGCCATTTTTTGACACGGGAAGCTCCTTCGAGAGGTGACCACCAGCAGAGGCAGGGCTGATCAAGTGTACAGGCAAAAGATGGTGATGTAAAGATGCAGCATGGGCAGAAGATGGCGGTTGAACAAGGGAGAAATGGAGAGGGAGGTGAGCTAGGAGAGTGGAGAAGGGTTGTCTTGGGAGGAGGAAGTTCCATTTTCGGGCCCCCTTACTTCTAAGGTATGATGCCCAAGAAGGGGGAAGCTAGGTTAGAGCATGGCTCTGATACCACATGAAGGCACATGGTATGCAGGAACTGAATGGAAAGACAAGAAATGAAAGAACAACTGCAAAGCAATGATAACCAAAGTACTCACATGATATAAAAGCTTGATGTTGACTATATGACAAGACTAGACAAGTACACATATATAGTGTGACACTAGACTCTAGAAATCCATAGTGTATATGCGATAACTCCCAATATGACACGTGTCATGTCTAGGACTCACTAGACCAAATACACAGATATCACTCACTTTGACTTCATGTTCCAACATGGAGTACCTCGTTCCAAGCTTGAGAATTGCAGTGCAAGAACGTTTGATGGAGAATGCATTAGCTGCTATTGCTAAAAGGCTAAGAGATTTAGAGAAGCTTGATGAAACTAGACTTATTGCATCACATGGACTTATGGTCAAAAAACTATGAAGAAAACATTGGTTTAACAATAACTTAAAACAAAAGGAACTAGAAACAGGGGACCTTGTTCTCATGTATGGTGTAGAGAGCACCAGAAAAAAGAAACTCAAGTACAGAGGATTACGACCTTTCCGAGTGTCCAAGATCACACCTTAGGGGTTGGTTAGAATTGAGACAATTGAGGGCATACAAATGGAGGGTTATGTAAATGGGAGCACTTAAAAAGTATTTTGGACAACTGACCCAAGAGATGCTCTTGCAAGAAATCTTTTAAAACAACGAAAGGAGCTTGCAAAAGAAAAAATCCAGTAAGCTCAAGAAGAGGCTAAGGCCAAACAGATACTCCAGAAGAGGATGTTGCATGTGAACATGGCTTCACTAACTCTCCTTGACAAAGATGAACTAAACACCAAGCCAGCACGGCGTAGGGTGGAAATCTCTACGGCTAAATGTCATGCAACGAGCACTGCATTGATAGATACAGGATCAAGTCATAATCTGATCTCATATGAGACATGGGTAGCTCTAGATAAACCACACCTTGAGGCCACCAATGCACAAGTACAAAGTGTGCACTTGACAACTATGAAAGCTGAGGGATTTCTAAGTGTTAATGTTCCCTTCATAAATAATTCCTTGGTTGGAAAGGTGCTTGTTATGCTTAAAGGGTCAATGGAGGAGGAAATGATCCTGGGACGATCTTTGATTTACCAATAGCTGTAATATCCAATGGGAGAAAAGGATGGCACTACAAAACAAGGAAAACAACATCATTTCCGTGCCCTTATGGAGCTCGATAAACATAGGAAAGCAAGCCATGATTGAGGATATGGAAACACCAAGCGCGGTAATAGCAACTCATGTACCAGAGAAGGCATCAACCCCACAATCCATATGCAAAAAACAGCCAAAGTCACAGGGTACTCATCAGTGGGTGTTTAAGGGTCAACTTGGAAACCAACCATACAAAGATAAGAAGGGCATCAATAAGGAGTCAAGGAAAAAGGTTCAAAGAGTAGAGAAGGTACAGAAATGCTCTTTATATGTAAGTTGGCAGTATTCCAAACAAAACGGCATTCCACAAAGCCTTTGTAAGAAATGGGTTTGAAAGGACTTGCTAATGACACAAGGTTATTACCAGGGCAATACAACAATATGGGTGCCTAAACTCCACCCAGTGGCCACTATTGCAAATACCTACAAATACAAAGAAAAGGGCAATAAAAGGCATTCAGAACCAACTCCCGACTAAAAAAATGCTAAGAATGCACAAACATTGGTGTGGAGGAAGAAACCAATCCAACAGGATGGGCTAAATATAACAAAACCACTACTCGTAACCACTACGATCGGGGAGCTAGACAAGGTTATTGAAAAGAAGAAAAAGAAGGTGCAACAAAAGGACATTGATATAAACCCCAATCCACAAGGCTTAGTAGCAAACTCTTCAGTTGGATGGAGGGAAGGATCAAGCACACTCACATGGAGTTAAAACGCTTGCAACAACACCTATCTAGAAGTACCAAAGTACCACCTTGGTTTCCATGGCAATAAAAAGATAAAGGTATCCATTATCCAAAAATGGATACAAGGTAAAAATGGGTATCATTCACTTCATCCAATCTTTGAATGCATGATTGAGTGACTTAGCATGAAAGGAACATAGGGTATCAACCTTGCACACACTTGGTTCAAAACAGTTCACGTCGTGAACTGGTATAAAAATGTTCACGTTGTGAAACATTCTAAGTAGTTCACACCGTGAACTGGTCCTAAACGGTTCATGCCATTAATTGGTCCTCAAAGGTTCACATTGTGAACTGGTCCTCAAGGGTTCATGTCATAAAACGATCATATTTTCTTGACCAATCATGAGAAGCCATGTGGCATTCTTCATTAAGGCATCCTCTCAATCCAACGGTTGCGCCATAAAATTGAATTTCTTTCCTTTTTTGTCATTTTTCATTTGTCGTCCTTCATCGTGTGTGCAACCATCGAGCTTGAATCTTATTGATTTCAGTTTTCCTCATGTGCAAAATCAACATATACGGGTTTGAGGTGGGAGCTTGTACCTTACTTTTGCATTTTCTTTTCGTGTTTTCATTTCTTTTCTTCTTTAGCATAAAGTGCATGATCGGAAATGGTTGATTGCCTCCTTGTAGTCAATCACATTCATTATCATCATTTCACAAACCCCGCACTCTATGGGTAAATCACATCAAGCATTCATGAAAACGGGTTATTTAGACATGAATCAACTTCACTATTCATAAACAAGGTAGAAAACCTGCACTTTCATGAAAACACAACCTGCAACTTCACAGATCCAAGCCATTTCATGGGATTACCTTTCACATCTCCAAGCCATTTCATGGGGGATTACCTTTCATGGCCCCCAAGCCAAAACCTGCACTTTCACAAAACCACAACCTACAACTTCATGGCTTCAAGCCATTTCATGGGATTACCTTTCACGGCTCGAAGCCATTTCATAGGATAACCTTTCATGGCCTACACTTTCACGAGTTGAAACCATTTCAAGGGATAACAATTCACAAGTTTAAACCATTTCACAAGCTAACCTTTCATGGCCTACACTTTCACGGGTTTAAACTATTTCACGGAATATCCCTTCACGACCTAAACATTTGCACTTTCACTGTGCTTAACCAACTCATGGGTTCTGGACCCTGTACTGTCATGTCATAGTACTTGCACCCTCTCAGTTACTCACACCACTAACATACTTCCCATCAAATTTAACCTTGATACTTTCCCAAAAAAAAGAAGAAGAAGAAGAAGAAGCTCCACTCAATGATCTGAGCTTCTTCTCAATGTAATAGATGTTGACCTTAGCTACATCTGACCCGAAAGCCTTAGAAACTTCGGCTGTAACCCAAGCTAGTGTGACGAGACCCCCAATTAGCAAAAAGAGAAGACCCACATGGGGCTCGAAACTCAGCTATTTGGGTCAGTATGCCCAGGTGTTCCATGATGGTGCAATGACCTCAACAAGATTACCCCATGAAGAATCAGTACCCAATGCCTTGCATTGATGAAGTCTTAGATGAGCTGAATAATTCTCACTATCTGTCAAAGATAGATGAAAGAAAGGGACAAGTTTAAAACAATTTTTACGACAGAAAGAGGGTTGTTCTAATTCATGGTTATGCCATTTGGTCTTTGTAATGCATCTGCTACTTTCCAAGCCTTGATGAAAAAGTTGTTGCAACCCATTCCTCTACAAGTTTGTTTGGTATTTTTTG
This sequence comes from Cibotium barometz, assembly GCF_041138505.1. Classification (NCBI taxonomy): domain Eukaryota; kingdom Viridiplantae; phylum Streptophyta; class Polypodiopsida; order Cyatheales; family Cibotiaceae; genus Cibotium; species Cibotium barometz. The sequence goes on along the minus strand of NC_141057.1, from coordinate 21,004,368 downwards.
ATGATATCCTCATCTTTAGTAAGATGGAGGGGTTATGGGGCTCACCCTAACCCTCCTTGAAACACATCCAAAAAGAGATTACTTGGTGAACCACAACTGTCTCGTGAGTGAGGATCTTTCCAATGGTTGGCCGAGCTCGTAACCCTTGAGGTCTCCAAGCTCTACAACTCCTTGAGAAGCAATTCCACCGTGCCTCCCGCGAGCGTTGCCACACTGCCCTGTTGCATTATGAGTACTCGTCCCTCCTCTCACCTCACTTCACTCACACACACTCACTAGCATGCATTAGGAGGGAGAGATTAGCAAGAGGATTAGTAAGAGCAAGACTCGATTGCACAATGGGAGAGTATGTTGTATTATGAGAGATATTCACTTATATACATGGCCATAAGTGTTCACACTCACTTAAATTGGGGAAAGTCGGGCACTTTAGGCTCATAAGAGGCCTAATTTTATTACAATGACTACTCTCATAATATATCCATGAAGTACATCACTTAGGACTTCATCCTATCTTGCTAATACACACTCTTGAAGCGGGAATCGCCATAAATACTTCGTCACACCATTACGAGTGCCTGTCCAAGTTGTAGCTTTGGACACCACTGCTTCATATCTTGAATGTATGACCCTTTGGTGTATCTATCATGACTCCTTGATGTAAGATAATGGTGGTAGATCTTCTTAACCCTAGAATTGGGTTAATAGGAGGATGAGCATCTTATGCATGTGGGGAATGTACTTGAGGTGTTGATGAGCAATTAATTGTTTGCCATGCAAAGAAACTACACATTCATGGCAAGTGAAGTTGAGTATCATGGTCATATTGTAAGAAAGGATGGCATAAGGGTTGATCCCAAGAAGGTGGAGTGTGTAAATATCACTCAACTTAGAGGGTTTTTGGTGTATCCTCTATCTATAGGGAGGTTTATTGAGAAGTATGCTAAAGTGGTGGAACCACTCAACATGATAGGCTAAAGAAAGGGTCTTGGGATTCCATTGCTAACAAAAGGTTTGCAGAGCTGAAAAGGTTACTCACTTCTCCTCCTATCTTGGTGTGTCCAAATTTCTCAAAGCCATTCACTATTTATGCAAATGCTTGTGGAAGGGAAATTTTTCTTTATCAAGATCATGGTGTCATTGAATTTGAAAGCCAAAATCTTTATGATAAGGAAATGGCTATGCATGTATATAAACAAGAAATGATTGCCATATTGCATTCAATCAAGAAATGGCATCATTATCTCTATGGTAGCCAATTCTATGTGAGGAGTGATCATAGAATATTGAAGTATTTTATGTCTCAAGCCACTCTCACGCCCAAGCAAAGTTGGATACACTTCAAGGGTATGATTTTTGATATCACATACACCAAGGAGAAAGAAAATTTGGTGTGGCAAGGGATGCACCCTTAGGAATGTGGGCATGCTTGGTTTCAACCATTAGTGAGGTGGATAATGATTGGATTGTAGAAATAAAAGAGGAGTACTTGTTGAATGAGGAGATGTCTCAGATTTTTAAAAAATTACATGATGAGTTGCCACATTGACTTCAAAATGGTCTTATATACTACAAGGAAAAGGTCTACTTGTTGTTGGTACTCATTCATCATACAAGAAAAAGGTTTTGAAAGAAATGTATGCAACCTATATGGTGGGCCATTGGGGGAATTTTCAAAACCTATGATAAGGTTAGAAAGAGTGTCTTTTGTAAGGGAATGTGGAAGGACATACATTCATTTGTGTCAAAATGTATGCCTTCTCAAATTAACAAAAATCCTTCTCATCATACGTCGAATATTTTCTTGCAATCTTTGCCTATTCGTGAAGGTAAACGGACTCACATTTCTATGGACAAAGAGGGGATGGGATAGTTTGTATGTGGTTGTAGATTTATGCAAAAGGTTTCTCATTTCATCCCTACCAAGATCAAATATACGACATCTAAGGTTACCAAAGCAATTTGTGGAGCATGTATGCAAGTTGCATGGCATGCCTTTGGAGATTGTGTGTGACCGGGATGTCAAATTCATGAGCTTATTTCTAGGCACACTGTTTGCTATCATGGGTACTAAGTTGACGCATAACACCACTCATCATCCAGAGACCAACGGTGAAATAGAAAGGGCAAATAAGTGGGTGGAGACCTATTTGAGGCACCAAGTTGACTCCTAGCACTACTTACCGTTTGGAGACTGATAGTCAAATAGAAGGGGTGAAAGTGGGTGGAGACCTATTTGAGGCACTTTTGCTATGAGACCCACAGTGCATGGGATGAGTGGTTTCCTCTTGATGAATTTTCATACAATAGCACCCATCATGAGAGCATTGGCATGTCTCCTTTTGAAGCATTATATGGGTACAAAGTGAGTGTGCCAATGATGGTCATCAAGCAAGATGTGGTGAATTAAAACACAAAGGAAGAGGTTGAGAAAATTTAAGCTTTGCTTCAACAATGCAAGATGCATATGAAGCAAGCCCAAGAGAGTATGAATTATTATGTATACAAGCATAGATTACACTTTGAGTTCAACAAGGAGGGTGACTATATGTTCTTGAGGTTTCAAAAATCAAGATATGGATTTCTCAAAGGCAATACCAATACCAAATTGTCTCATAGGAATTATGGACCCTATAACGTATTAAAAGAGGGGTTGGTGAAGTAGCCTTTCAATTGTTGTTACCTTCATCAAACGAGGGCTCACGATGTCTTTCATGTGTCACACTTGAAAGCTTATATGGGGCCGGAAATAGTTATTCATAAGAGGAATTGTCTCCCTTGGATAAAGAAGGATTAGTTGAATATTTTTCAGATAAAATTTTGGGCAAAAGCAATAGGTTTCTTCATAATCAAAGTCTTGTGGAATACCTTGTAAAATGGAAAGGATTTCCCAAAGAAGAGGCTTCATGGCAACACACTTCTATGATGGAGCATCACCAAGGGTTTCTGGATGCTTTTGATGAAGAAAATGAGGATATTTTACCTTAACATGCTACATTCACATTTGGAATTGAGGAGATATCATGTTCTCCATAATGTTATACCCAACCCTCATGATTGTGTGATTCTAATCGAAGGTTTCAAGGACAAGACCATTCGGGTGGGGATGATTTATAATGAAGGGGAACATATTAATTGGGCAATTAGACATGGCACTCAGAGATGCAAATAAATAATGGAAACCAAGGCCATGTTAACACAACATGGAACATATAAGTGAGTTAGGGGAGATGGAAACTTATCATTTACAATCATTAATATAAATCTTGACCCAAGCTCTTGGCTATGGTTGTACTCCACTTGAGTATATCTCTAACCCTAACCCTAATTTTTCTCTTGGCTATGGTGGTACTCCACTTCAGTATACCTCTAACCCTAACCCTAAATTTTATCTTTCTTGCATGGATAGTAAAAGTGAAGGAGATACAAACTAATTTAAAACTAAGTTGGATCATCAAGTTTCACCTTATTAGATTAATCTACAAACTAACTTTCAGAGCTTCGCACTAAGGAGCTGAATGGTAACTAGGAGCTAGCTAGGCCTAAATCTTTGAAGAATTTTTGTCTCGTTGAAGTTAGCCTTAGTAAGAAAATAACATATATGTTAAGCTTGCCAAGGATGTCCTAGCGGTATTGAAAGAGTTACAAAAAGCTCAATAATGAGTGGGAAACAAATTATGCACCTTTTGTTGTGAAAGTTGTTTTGCCTTCTACTTCTTACACTACCATGAGTTGAACTTGAGTGGCTAAAGAATGCAAGCAGCAAGCAGGTATGTAAAAGAGAAACAAGCAGTTTCCAACAAGAATTTGAGATAAGAGTTTTTTTTTGTGTGGCTCAATGCATACCAAAAGGGATAAACCCTTAGAGCCTCAAAACTACTGAGTGGTAAAAAAACTATGCACCTTTTGTTATGAAAACTATTTTGACTTCTACTTCTTACAATGCCATGGGTTTAACTTGAGTAGCTAAAGAATGTAGTAGCAAGAAGGTATACAAAAAAGAGAGGCAGTCTCCACCAACAAGAATTTGAGATAAGATCATTTTTTTGTGGTTCAAAGAATATTGAAAGGAATAAATTCTTAGAGCCTCAAAACTGTTGCTAAGTGGGAAAAAATTATATACTTTTTGTTGCGCAAGCTATTTTGATTTCTACTTCTCACATTGCAATGAGTTGAACTTGAGCAGCTAAAGAATGTAGCAGCAGCAAGCAGGTACACAAAAAAGAGAGAGCCAATCTCCACCAACAAGAATTTGAGATAAGATAATTTTTTTGTGGCTCAAAGCATATCAAAAGGGATAAACCCTTAGAGCCTCAAAACTATGGTGTAAAAAGGACCTCTTTAAGGGTTTTTCAAATGGGGCCTATAAGCAACTCATGCATGGTTTATATGTGGCTAGTTTTCATGATGTAGTCTATGAAATTATGTTACATGATTTCTTTTGTATATGTATGAGGGTTCCCTACCAGGCTATGAAGAGCCTTAAAATGAAAATTTTCCCAACACAGGCATGTATATGTGTGTTGATTTGCATCCCATGAGAGAGGCATGTTTAGTTCATGTGAACATAGTAGGGGAGAGTGCAAATATAACACCAAGAGGGGTGTTAAAAAATCAGTGAGAGCAAGAAAGTTATCGTAGATTTGTGGAGTGTGACACCAAGGGGGAGCGATACAGTATATGGTGTCACAAATCAATGTGGGGAGTGTTTAGAGACACATTTACACACATGATGCAGTGCTAAATTATGTGGGTGAAAGGCTTCATATTAAATTTTAGTGTGACAAGATATTTGGAAAAGTGGAGAGTGTGTGTGGTGTGAAGTGAACACATGGTGTAAAGATGGCAAGGATAAGAGTGCCAGATGTCAAATATATTGGGCTTGAGGCTGTCTATATTAGAAGCCTCTCACTTTCTATGGTTGACACAAGCAATTGCAATACATTACTATTTAGTGTTCTTATTGGTGTTCTTATTGGTGTGTCCACATCTCTTAATCATGGATTATCTTGATTATTTTGAGCCTCCCTAATCTAATCTCTCATTATGTGCAACACTCTACTAAGGCTATCCCTAGCACCATAGATTCTCAATAGAAAGTAGCAAAAAGAATCAAGGCTTGGATGCCATAATGACTTCATGAAATGAAGGAAAACCATGAAGGTTTCTCTCAGCATGTATGATCATGAGATGTAAGTATTTGTTTCTTATAATATGGTTGTTATAATGTCATCAGTAGAGAACAATTCTTTAGATTCATATAATTGTCAAGATGATACATGCAAGGTACAAGATTTTAATATTTATTTCTTATAATATGGTTGTTTTAATGTCATCACTAGAGAACAATTCTTTAGATTCATATAATCATCAAGATGATACATGCAAGGTACAAGATTTCAATAAACTTATATGTATCTCTAATTGACTAATTAAATTAAAGATTGGGTCTATGTTGTCTACACTAAATGTAAGCTTGAATGCTAAAACCTATCCACTTATAAACACTTACAATAAAACAACATCTATGTATAGTCGAGTAAGAGAGAAAATTTCAATAGTACTAATGTTCCATGAGTTCCCTCTTAACTCCTTGAATCACCCGATATAGGGTCTAATTAGAACGAAAGCTCCTTTAGTTAATCTAGAAATGGATATCAAGCGACAAAGTTCGAGGCCTTTTGGATATTTTACAAAATAGCAATATACTTTTAGATATTTACAAAATAACAATGTATCTTTTTCTTCCATGCCCTTTCCCCCTCAATAAGTTAGGGAAAAGGAGTAGAGTAGTTTCTCCTAAAGTATGCCTATAGCTATGTAGAGAGAGAGAGAGAGAGAGAGAGAGAGAGAGTAAATTTAACAATTTTATTTTGACAGGATGCAAAAGATATTTGAAAGATATGAAATGTGCTCAACGATAAAGAGTGGAAATGTTATAGCATCAAATATTGAGGTACACAAAATGTTACTTATACAGAGTGATTATGTTTTAACCATAATATGAGTATATTATATTAGAAAATATATTTTTCTCCCACTACACTATCCCTATCCAAATGCAATGAATAATGCTTCCCTTAACATGTTGTGGGGAACTTGCTGGCATCCAAGCTCGTATCTTTGAGGACTCCAAGCTAGTGGTAGCTAGATCCATTCATTTTCCTCCTTCCTCAAACTATCATTATAACAATTTCTCTCCTCATACAAGGACACTCACTCCTCTCTACTGTCACACTCATGAGCATAATCATAAGAGGAACATGTACCAAAATAATGAAGCTTTGTCACCTCTTAACTCTCTCTCTCTCTCTCACACACACACACCATAGACACAAGAGAGCAAGGAGATAAGACTAAACTCAATTTGGCATAAAGGGGGATTGTATCTTGCATTATGAGAATTTTTTATTTATACAACTAGCTTTATTTACACTTGGTCACCCAAAACTTTGAAAAATATGAGCTAAATGATTACAAGATACATATATTTGGCATTGCCAACCATTCTCATAATTATAACAATTATAGTGCCATTTCATGACACTTATTGTGATATATCTCTTATGTAATGGAGAGATGCTAATCTCAAAGTGGGATTAATATTTTCCCTGTGTTGGATATTATGTCCTTGGAATCTATTGTCACATGGCCTATTTCCCTAGATATTCTTTGTAGCAACTCTTTCTAGACTAGAGGATGTAAAGAGTTTTGTTGTGGAGAAAGTAGAGATACCTCCAGGAGCTGGTATCAATCATATCCTCAAAAGTAGTATGCGTATATGATGGTAGACAGTGTAGCCTATGGTAGTAGTACATGATACCACTATCGAAAGGCTCTGTGTTAAGATCAAATCATATCCTCTCATTGGTTACAGTTGTGGACATAATCATCTTGGATATCAATGAAAAGAAGATAAGTTACAAAAATTGCACAGTGGCTACTACAACTGGATCTAAGATTGCTCTCCATCCATGCACTGTGGTGAGCATAAACTACCATTTTTTGTTTTGAGAGTCTCAAATTTTCTATGCTCAAAGTAAGGAAAGTAGTAAAGGAAGGGTGAATCCCAAGATCGCCTTTATTTGAATTATCTTTCAATGAACCTTATTTTAATTGGCATGTACAATGGATCAATGCAAAGGTGCCATGGGGATGTCCTGTAGATGTTAGCATATTGCTTTAAGGCAAGGAATGACACTCCCATCAAGCTGGCTTTTATGGCAAGGAATGGCACTCCTGCCAAGCTTGCTAGATACCAAAGTTTTCTATTGGAATTTGGCCATCAGTGTCCATCTAGATTTCTTCAAAACCTCCCCTTGACTCTATTAAATTTTGCTTCTTTTATCATTTATAAGCATGGGTAATCATAAATGTGTCAGTGCAGATTTCAAGAAAATTAGCAAGCCATGGGTTAGTGAGCCTTGAGATTCTTGCCACATTTGTCCATAATGACTCATGCTAATCCAATTACACAAGCTCTATTGCTTCTAGTTGGTCTTGCCTAACTAAAGGATATGGTATACCTATAGCGGTTGGGTCACCATTGCATATGCTTCTACTTGTATAAGAATCATGGGATCAAAAGGTGTTATCTGTAAGAGTGCTTGGTACGTAAGATGGGGTTAAGTAATGGATTCCTTGTGATAAATATTTTCTCATACTCTGCCTACTAGTAGATCCATGATTGGGTCGATAGGTCTGGCCATCCAGGGGTTCTTGGGGGGTCGAGAGTGTTAGTGGGGAAATCAAAGGAGGAAGAGGGAAAATAACTCTTAATTAGTGGTACATTAGTGTCATTCTTATTTTTACTATCATATATATTATATAGATAAGAGGTGATTAGACTAAACACCAAGTAGGTGTAATAAACAAATCATGAAGTGCATGGAGGTCTTCTTCCTCAAGGAATGAGAGGTATTAAATGATGTGCACTTTCTCAAAATAATTAGGTTCTGAGTGGTGATGCCATCTCTCTTCTTTGTGAGAATATCCACCTCTATTTCTCTTTGTTGGTGGGCTTCATGAATTATAGTTTTTAAGTGGCAAGGCCAACTCTTTCCTTTGAAAGGATCACCATCTCAACCTATATACCTGCTCTAATTATGTGTGCATCCAAATTTTGTTTATTGAGATGTGAGATTTAATGGATTTGTAGCATGTTTACCTTTTTATATTTCAAGCCCTAAAAGGTTCTTGTTGAGATCTGTGGCTTGGATTTCATAATTCTCATAACTTATTTCATATATTTCCTTTGCCTGCACACTAATTGACCTTCTAAAGGTGCCATTTACACCTTTAAGGTTGTTTAGCCTGCAACTCCTCCTTTTCTTCTAGTCTTTTTTCAAGGGCACAATAGTTATCTTCCTCATTAGCTAGTTTGGCCTATACTTCTAGAATTTTAGTACATGCCTTGGCATGTAAGGTGATGAGTTTGAGCTTATGTTGTTCTGTGAGGCTCTCCACTTGGATTTGCAACTGGTTTTTTTCATGTATTACCTCCTATTTTTCCTCTCATCCCCAGCAACTCCATTTTGCTGCAGAGTGTATCTACATATAAATTGTCTCTGAATGCCATTATTTCACAAGAATTTAGAGAAATAATTGGAGAAGTATTCTAGAGGTTAATGAGCATAGATTTCAAGGATTACTTACCAAAGTGGTTGGAAGTTTTCATTGACAAGACCTCTATGTGAATTGGCAAAATGGATGGAGCATTTAGATTGCCTAAAAAAGTCGTTGAAAGTTTTCCATTAGATCCTATATCTTTAAACCCTTTGAGATGCCAATTTTGGGTAGAGCATAGAGTGATATTGGGGTATATAATGTCCAAGAATGGGATTCCCACTGATGATAGAAAGGTGAAACTCATATTAGAGTTACCACCACCTGCCAAACAATCACAAAGGAGTACAATTATTTTGGATCATGTAGGCTATTATTTTGGAGGTTTATCATGTTCTATGCTGATATTTCCAAGCCATTGTATAAGATTTTGACTATCTTATAATGGAATAAGGATTACAATGAATTGAAGAGGGCATTAGCAAGTTGGGACCTCATGCTCCATGTGCATATTAATTGGGTGTGTTTTGGCATAACTAGCAAAGCATAAATTAGACTACCTAATCTGCTTTGCAAGTCGACAACATGAATTATATCACAAATGAGAGGGAAGTGTTAGTCATGGTGTATATAGTTAAATAATATAGACGCTATCTATTAGCTAAATAAGTTCATCTTCTTTGTGGATCATCAATCCTTGATGTACCTTATCAACAAACCTTACATGACTAGTAAAATTGCCCTTGGTTTTTGTTATTGATGGAATGACTTAAGTGTTACTATAAAAATTTTTCACATGTATTGGCAGGTTACATGTCAAGAATACCTGGATGAAAAACCTGCCATAGTAGTACTGACAATGAACTACCAAATGCTACACTGTACAAACTAGATATGGCACTGTAATGGAGTCAAGAAATATCTAAATATCTTGCTTATGTATTTCCATAGGATAAGCCATTGAACACAGATAAGATGTGGGTGACATTAAGTTGGCACCACCTTACCAATTGTTAGCCGGTCAATTGTATAAGCTAGGAAAATTTCACCTACTTAAACAGTGTGTCAGGGGAGGATGAGTTCCTGATGATTATTTTGGAAGAAGCTCATTGTGGGATGCTAGCAGACATTTTGCGAGCAAGGTAGCAGCTTGCCAAATCTTGCAAGCAGGGTTATGGTGACCAACTACATTTGGTGATGCCATGGAATTTTATCAAACACTTTGATGAAAGACAACACTTTAATATTCCTCATGGTGGACAAGATAGAGTTCTCATCATTATGCAACAATCTTTTGAAAAATGGAGAATCGTTGGACCTATTAACCCACTTGCAAGTCAAACACAAGCCCTATATATAATTGTTACCACACATACTATTTTACTAAGTGGGCAAAGGCAAAAGCCACACAAAAGGTGGATGCTTATACAATTGCCAAATTATTATATGAGCATGTCGTATAATTTATATCATGAACAGGACTCCTACTATAGCCATACATGATGTAATGCCAGACGAGAAGTTTACTGGCAAGAAAGAGAAGTTTACTGGCAAGAAGCCTGATTTAAGTTACACTATTGGCTTAGAGAGCCAGTTTATGCAGGTTCCACGACACAAACCACATCTTGACAGTGTGTGACGCACACTTTGGTATTTGAGGGCCACTGTTGATTATACATTGTTTTATGCAGCAAGTGTACCATTGGGACTATATGGGTACACAGATGCAGATTGGGCAGGTAGCATCTTAGATAGGAGATGTACCAATGGATTCATGTTTTCATTTAGGAGTACTGCTGTGACATGGAGCAGCAAGAAGCAGCCCACAGTTGCCTTGTCGAGTATAGAGGCAGAGTACAGAGGAGATGTGGTGGCAGCGTGTGAGGTAGCTTGGTTATACAAGCTACTTGTTGCTAATTTGGGATTGCATGTGGAGAGAAAGGTTGTCATATATTGTGACAATCTTAGCAGTATATAGTTGGCCATGAACTAGTTTTTCATGCGTGGACAAAACACATTGAGGTACATTACGACTTTATCAGGGAGAGAGTCTTGACAGGCGCGACATCGACTTGGCCTACATCAACACACAGGATCAAGTTGCTAGCATCTTCACGAAGGCCTTGGGAGTTGAGAAGCTCCATAGATTTTGAGATATGCTTGGAGTTCATGAGCTAGAGTTGAGCTTGAGGGGGAGTGTTGAGATGTCAAGCTCAACATGAGCTTACACTCACAAGGCGCCTGTGTGACGGTTTGACATTTACATGACTCGCGGGTTTGGTAGTTTGCACACCGACATATCTTCGCCAGAGATTCTATAGCTGGACTACATTGACTAGTCCACACCTGCCCACTCCACTTAGCATGTTCACATTTTGGACCGCTTGTATATACTCTATTATGTGTTTTAGTCTTTTATCTTATTTGTAGACTTCTTTTTTTGGAAGAAGAAGAAGAAGAATTTTCAGCCTCTAACCTTGTGTGTTCTCTCCTAGGGTTTGCATGAGTGTGTGTGTGCTTGCAAGAGCTCAAGCTCTCTTCTCCCTTGCATCTTTTCACTGTAGAATCATGACGACGTGATTCTATAGGCTTCAACCAAAAATCAATGGCTTGGGGATGCAAATCTTAATTTTTTCAATTTAAAATTTCTAGATTGTTCCTTTACAAAATGATAGCAAGGAATAGGATCAATGGCTCTTATTTTTTTACTTTTTAAGATTTTCTTGTAAAATACAGAAAAGGAGTCTTTCCTACATAATCATGGCATGATTATTAAGTTCCCACCATGCAAGTACAATTGACAAATTATTTGTTTTGTTGCTCTTTTAACTTTTAAACAATGCAAACAACCATTTTAGATGCTAAAACCATTGAAAAATAACCCTTCTTTTTCTCTTTTTTTCCTTCTCTCACAATCTTATCTATAACTTATCATCTTCTAAGCCAATCACACAGCTTCAAGAAGCCATATAAAGGGAAAACAGACTTGTAAGAAGATGACATGGAGTGCAAACAGTGCAAATAGTCTAGAAAGAGACCAGTGGCTCTTTGATAGTAGTGGTGGTGCCAAAATTAAAAAAAAAAAAACAAGCCTTCTTTTTCTCTCTTTTTTCCTTCTTTCACAACCTTATCCATAATTTATCATCTTCTCAACCAATCACACAACTTCAAGAAGCCATATTAAGGGAAAAGGGACCTGTAAGAAGATGACAAAGAGTGAAAATAGTGTAGAAAGAGACCGGTGTGTCTCTCCGATAGTAGGCAGCACCAAAAATGTTACAAGCTATACTATTTCTCTCCAAATGTAACCTTCCAAACACAACCAATAATGATCACCTTAACACATCATGGGAAACTTGCCGACATCCAAGCTCATATCTCTAAAGACTCCAAGCTTTGCTAGAGTGAGCATAAGCATAAGTGGAACATGCACCATGAATGTCTTCTCTCAACTCTCTCTCACACTGTAGACATAAGAGGGCAAGGATATAAGACTAAACTCAATTGGAACAAATGGGATTATGTCTTGCATTATGAGAATTTGTTATTTATACAACCGGTTCTTCTTCACACTTGGGCACCCAAAATTTCAAAAAAGATGATCTAAATGATTATAAGATACATAGATTTGGCATTGCCAACCATTATCATAATTACAACATTTATAGTTCCATTTCATGACATTTATTATGCTATCTCTCTTATGTAATAGTAGTGGTGGATAGATGCTAGGTTAACCTCAAAATGGGGTTAGCAGGCATCCTTATCTTTTATAATTATTTTATCTTGGATTTTTCTTGTTGTTTCATCTAAAGCATCAAGTTGAAATGGCACATAAGTGTGCACATCTTATAATATTAGTTTGTTCTTTATACCTTTGTCTTGGTGCTTCACTTGAAAATAATCATGTTTCAATGGCACATAAGTGTGCACCCCTTGTAATATTGATTTGTGCTTTAGATATTAAGTACTAAAGTGTTGGAGGAGATAAGATCAAAATGTCTAGATGAATTGAGAGTACACATTTATCTAGTTGAAGAATAGTATTGGTATAAATGTGCATACTTACATGGGAAGATGCATGTGGAGATTACCTACCTTACTCTCTAGTTTAGTATTGCAATTTAGTTAAGCTTTAAGTCTATATAAAAAGGGCTCCAACCTTTCTAAATATCATTCATAAGGTTCAATATAGAAAGGGCTTTGGGAAAATATTTTGATACAAAGTTTTAAATGTGTTTTATTTTCCCTAATGAAATTTGCAATCCCTCCATAATCAAGCCTTCGTCTCCTACATTGGTCCTAGTCCATCATAGTTTTTATTGATCTAACTATTTTTCTATGGCTTTCTAACAAGCTATATCTTTAAGCTCTTTTTAATTGTTTTGTTTGTTGCAAGGAAGTCCTATGTGTATATTTAGATCGGTCTCAAGGATATGCACTCTGCATACATTGATATGCATTACAGTATGCTACCCAATCCTCAAGTATCTTTTAATGCACATGTCATGATGTTAAGCAGTCCTCACCACCTTAATCATTTTTGTTAGTTATTATGTAAGATCTTTTGGGAGAGTGGGAACTTGTTGCATATTAAGGGCTAGGTGTAGCAGTAGAGTATCTTCATGAATCTTAATAAGGGTACGTGTGGTAGTAGAGCATTTAACAATGCATTTAATAATTTTGCATAAAGATATTTTATCTTTTTATTTTTAACTCGTGTTCCGATCTATCCCTTGCATCCCTATCATGCTTCTACAATGTACTTACAACCACATAGCAAGTGTTGTTTGCAACCTAAGGCATACTTTTTGTAAGTTGTAGATTTCAAAGAAAAGCTACATATAAGGCGTTCTCTTAATTTCCATACCACCCCATTAGTGCAAGTTCTTACAATGAGCTGAGTGCTTTTGGATAGGTGGTCACAATATTTGTAATTGTGACATCTTGTTGCTAGGTTAATGAAATTTCTCATGGAACTTCCATGGCCACACTACTAAGTGCATGCTGCATGCCTTGCGTGCAACTTACCTCATATTCTACATCCTTATTTGCCTCTACACCTTTTGTGCTTAATTTTTATATTGCCCTATTAGTGATTTCAATGAGATAATTGATTTCGGATAGGTGGTCACAATATTTGTAATTGTGACATCTTATTGCTAGGTTAATGATGGAATTCCTCATGGTACTTCCATGGCCACACTACTTGTGTGTTACCTCATGTTTCTAGGTTAATGGATTTTCTCATGGCACTTCCATGGCCACACTACTTGTGTCTTATCCCATATTCTACATCCTTATGTGTACCTCTACTCTTTTTATCACAAGCCCTTGCATAAACATGTTCACGAATTTTGTAGTTGTCATAGAAAAACTTGGAAATCTAATTGGTCCACAATCTTAGACATTGTATGCCGACCTTGTTTGTGATGATTGATTAGGCATCCACATGAATAGATGGTACATTGATTAGTCTACAGTTTATAACATATCAATGATATTGAACACTGGTTATGTCACTAGTACTTCTATGTACCTCAACATTGTTTATATTGTAGATGGTTCAACATGTGTTGTAAACAAAGACTAATTGGCAACACAATTAGTGGAGAAAAAGGTGGCATGTTATTTGGGATTTTATCTGTTTTTCTTTTGTTTTTGTTGTGGTTTGGTGGGTTTGTTTAACCATAAATTTGTGATCGTTCTTCCAAAAAAAATGATAATGAATTTACATGTGAAAATGATTTGTATGAGAAAACTTAGGGTATTATGTGTGACATCTTGCTATACTCAGTAAAACGATCTTGATGTAAAGTATCAAGGAACCTAGCTTATAAAGAGGATTAAGAGGGATTAAGAGTATTTTCTATGATCATCTAGCTAGCTAGAGATCCTTATTATCTAAACACAAAAGTAACAAATGAAAGTATTTTTACATGCATACACATATACATACATATGTGTGTGTATACACACACACACACACACACATGTATACATACTTACATATTGACATAGACATGTAGATAGATATTTTTTTATATGTATGTATATATGTATATACACACACATATACATAATTTAAATATTTAAATATGTGCACACGTGTGTATGCATATATACTATGTATGTATGTATGTATAGATATATACATGCCATATAATATATGCATACATACATACATATATATATTTACATACATACATAAATACATATGTATATACACATAAAAGTATACATACATATATATACATTGATTTCCTTGGATTTGTGGGGGTCTCTCAAAAAAGAAAGAAACACATATTGTAAGGAATTGTTGTTGTTGTTGACGTGAAATAATATAAGGCCTTTGAAGACACCTTTGTTGGATATCAATGCTCCATCCTCATTTTGTATTTTGCAAGCACCGGTTAACTTATGTTTGTACCAACCCCCATTATAAGTAGCATGGACCAACGTGATTAGCCTCCTAGAAGCACACACATGAGCATGGGCCTATAAAGGCTCTAGCATGCTATGGTAGGGTCTTAGTCTACCTAACTAGCTTCCCATTCTTTCACAAAAGGCAAGCTTCGAGAAGTTAAAAATAGGAGGCCCGGTCCCTTTAGACTATATTTATCCTTTTATTTTCCACACTACCTTTACAAGTGGGACTACCTGGAATCCCTTTTCCCATCTTGCACCCTCGACTTCCTATGCGATATTTTCACCTCTAAAACCTTGATCCAATCGAGCATGGAGGAAAGTGGCCCAAGACCATGAACCGAGGCTGTAATACATCTTGAAAACCAATATTTTTCACACCACATGATATATCATGGTCCACATGATATATCCAAGTGTTTTTAAACCATTCATGCTGTACCATGGTTTACACACTAAGTTTGGATGTAGTGATAGGCCAACATTTGTGCCCACTAGCATGCTTTCTAGAGCTGCTTCTAGCACCCAATCACACACATCTGCATGGTCCTATAGAGGATCTAGCATGATAAGGAAGGGGTCCCCACTTTTGATTAACCAACCCTCCAATCTTCCACAAACAAAAGCTTGGGGGAGTTGAAGATAGGAGGGGTCCCTTTAGACTATATATACTCTTTCATCTTCTACAGTATCTATGCATTCTGCATTACTTGACATTCCTTTTCCCATCTTACAGTCTCCATTACCTCAAACATCCACATGGATGGTGGAATGGAACTGACTATGCCTATGAACCTACATGGTCATGTCATGGCCACACCACACATATACAATCCTATATAGATAAACTTGTAGCAATCCCCTTCCCACATAGTTCATCAATCATCACTTTACTTCCTAGATCCTACTAGTATAAAACCTCCATCTTAGAAGTTTGATATATGCCATCAAAGATCTCTTCACTAGAGTACAGTGTGTGGGGATTTACCACATCCATTTTATCACTATTACATTATTATTCTCTATCTCTTTTTACAACATAATTTGAGTTTTAAAGTTTTATGCTCTAAAAGACCCTACTTCTTGTGAGTGTTCTCTTGTATATAGTGCGCGTTGTAGCCTCTTACAACCTTCACACATATCATCCTCACCAATGTAAACTAGCATAATGTAAGGCATGATTATTCTTTTTAAAAATTCTTTCACTTTTTTTCTTTTACATTCGATAGCTTCACATGGGCATGTAGCTTGATTTGGTGTGTACGAGAAATATATGAACATGTCCCTTTTTTATTTGAAGTATTTAGATATCAGGTGACAAAAAAGTTCTTGTCAAGAGATGTAGCTTGATTTGGTGTGTACGAGAAATATATGAACATGTCTCCTTTTTAGTTTTATTATTTTATTCGAAATATTTAGATAGCAGGTGATAAAATGTTCTTATCAGGTGATGCATTGATATAGTTTTGTATTCTAACTATAGCTATATATAAAAAATGGGAATTTTATCTTAAGGATTTTGAACAAGGTTTAGAAGTATTTAAAATACAGATATGGTATGGCATAATAATATCTTTGATTTTACAAAGAGATTCACTAGATCACTTTAAATATAAAAATTGGAAAAGGTGTATGGTTATTGGGAATGCATAGTGGCTCTATCCACAGCTCAACAAGGTCCATTTCAACCTCGAGACTCTACCAAGTATTTTCATTGAGTTGAATCATTTTTTCACCTTATTTGATTAAGTACTTTCAAAAGTCTAGGGTTAAAGACTAGATAGTAATAGCGAGGAGAAGAAGACTAAGTTTGGAATCTTTTTTATTGACTCGTGTGTCTTCTCCTTAATTACAAGGTGCTCTAAATGTGAGATGCCTCCATTTTACTTTATTTTATGAGTGACTTAAAGTAGGATGCCATATGAACAAAACAAGAAAAACAAGTTCAAAATAGAGGAAGCCTAGACTTCTTATTGGCCTCATTTATGAGGTTTTTAAAATGTACATATGTAATGGTTCTTATAGAAATCTGTTGCTTGTGAAAAAGACTCAATGAAAGCTAATGCTAGTCATGTGCCAAGGTTAGTGGTGGGAAATCCATGGCTTCTTTAAGGTCATATAAGCTTTCAGATGGGTAATCTCCTCGCCCTTGGATATACTAAGGGGGGTTGAGGTTGACGCCCCTACCAAATGCTCATCCCCCATGGACACATCATTGAATAATCATTTTTTGACCTACTAAACAAGAAAGTGTGGAGCTGAAAATATGTTATTTAAATTCAAAACAAGGGTTTCAAGGAAAATTATGTGGTGGAGTGGCTAGAGTGTGTGATTTGGAATTAGGAGGTCCTAGGTTCAAGTGAGTACTTGCTCTAACAGGCACATTTTTTATAATGTGTGCACGATGATTTCAATCCCCCATGCAACATCTGTGTCCCTACCGATGCTAACGATGGTAGGGAACATCATATGAATAGGACATTATACCATCACCTTCCTCCTCCTACCCGCCCCACGTAAAAATAGGCCAATCTCCTCGCCCATGTGCCATGGGTTGGCAAGGATTGACACATTAAAGTATGAAAAGTTCCAACTACTAAGACACAAGATTATATTGAGTGCATGTGTGGTTTCAAAAAGTATGTATGTGTAAAGTTATATGCCATCGACCAAGAGAAGACTTTTCGAACATCTTTTTATGAGTAGTATACTTGCAGTTTCATGTCATTGAAGGGAACACTTCTTTGGTTATTCTTTTTATAGGTGGTACGTGTGAAGTTGCATGTTATTCAAGAGAAGACTTTTTTGAATGTTTTTTTGACTTTTTTTAATGTTTTTTTTAATGGACTATGAGAAAAAGTATTTTTCCCAATGAGCCAAGAAGGACAACATGTCTTGACTTTGGCAAATTTTGTCTTCACGCGTACAATTGGTAAGACCACTAATAATCAATAATGTTGTGTTGTTTAGTATTGGAGGCATGAGGCTGTGCGAATGAAGAACCAACTAGAAGTCCTAGAAGAAATGCACAGGTAAGAACACTTTTCCTGGATTGAATATATGTTTGTGCCAAATTTGTCACCTCAAATGCTTGTAAGCATTTCATGGTAGCTTGAAGTGGGTATACAGCGTATATACTATCGAAGCAGTATACTAAATTTTCTCTGTTTTTTTATCGGTTTTTAAAGAAATATGTCAGGTGAGAATCTAGACAAATTGCAGATTAGGAGCTTGCAAAAGCTTGAAAACAAACTTCAAAATGGCCTATCTCGTGTGAGAGAAAGAAAGGTAATTGTCGATACTTTGTTAAATGGATATGACATTTCTATCCTAAACTAAATACATTTTATTTTATTTTCCTGAACAGACACAACTGCTCATGCAACAAGTCGAAGTTTTGCGTACAGAGGTGCGTGTTTCATGCATTCTTTTTATTTTTTCTATATAAAGGCTACGAGTAGGATAGATATTTTTTACAAACTAATTTTGTAATCTGAGCAAAGCACACATAATAAAGAGTTTTAAATTGGTCCATTACATTCAGGAGAACTTGCTTCTAGCGGAGAATGAGTCCCTAAGATCCAAGGTAATCAAACCCCAAGGCTCAGCTTTTGTCTCACTAACTTTGTTGATTAATCAGTTACACACTATCGACTCATTAATTTTTTCTCAACTTTTGGACATAATCGTCATAGATTCATGCATGCCAAGCGCCTGCTGGACGTGTGTCTACAACAACAGGCCCCATAGACAGGGTGAGTGCAGCTAAGGCGTCCTCAAAGGAAGAAGAATCAAGCATCATGAGTGTTGCTGAAACCACCCTTCAGCTGGGTTACTCTTCCTAAAACAACCATTCCGAGAGCCCTACTTGTTTAAGAATCTATAAAATATTTTGTATGCTACTCTTGGTTAGGCACAAAAACGTTGCTTTGCTAATCCCCAACCTCTTATATGTGCACAATCTTCCAAAGGCCCAACAGGGAGTCCGGAGTCTCCATTCTAGCTCTCATGGTTAGCTAGATTTCTGACCTATTTGCATGTTGTTGAGATGATCTCCTCTACTTTGTCCTTTGTTTTAATCATGTCTAGACTCTATAACCAACATTCCCTTCTTGTCTTCACTGAGCGTTGTTCTCATCTCCTTCTCCTTTGTGTACCATTCTTGAAATTAATTTTTTTGTTTGTCCTTCAGCTCTAGTTCTACCTTGTGCTTGTCCTTGAGCTTCTAGATTTGTACTTCTCTTTTGGCCAACTCGGCTTGGACATGCATGAGTTTTGCATTCTGCTCCTTGGTTGCTTCCTTCTCTTTAGAACTTATCCGTGATGGTCTTGGTGAATTGTCCTTCACTTTCTTTTTGAGCTCCTTGATGGTATCTTTATCCTTATCGTGGTACTCTTTGTGGATCTTTGACCAACCAGTCTAGCTCTTCTATGTATGCCTGGAGTGCGTGTTCTTCATTTTTTTTTTCCTTTTAATTACTTGGGAGTGGCCATGACATGTTCTCGAAGCTCATTCTCAAGTATTGTGTCTATTGACCTGCTGGCCTAAGCACTAGCTCCTTTTTAGAGAGCTTCTCCTACTGTGTGCAACAGTTACCTTTTTCCTAAGTTCTTCTCCATTGAAGCTCTGGAATTTCTCTTTCCATTCTTCTACTGCTTTTAGAAGTTGCTTGTTCTATTTCTTGAGATTATAATATTATGGGTTTCTAGTGGCAAATACTCCTTGGAAGTTGGATGCCTAGTTTTCTCTAGAGCATTCTCCTACCTCTAGATTCATGGGTTGCGGCTTGTCTTGCTATCCTTTGTCCCCATCCAAGGATTCTTGTCATCCTTCTTAAATATCACTAGTTCTCTACAGATGGGAGTGGGGGTGGGTGCTCCTTTGTCCTCATCCAAGGATTCTTGTCATCCTTCTTAAATATCACTAGTTCTCTACAGATGGGGGTGGGGGTGGGTGCTTCTAGCATGGCTTTGAACTTGCCTAAATATTTCTCCCACATTGCCTTAAGTTCTTATATGCATGCTCTTTCCACTCTTCCATCTTGGCTACATCAATATCATAAATTTCTAGGGTATTCTCGGCATCATATACTACTGCCAATCTAGCCTCCACTTGGGCCAAATTTACCTTGTCTTTGTTGGATCTCTCCTATATTTTTGTGGGAGGTTTGCATGAACCCAAATTAATGATTGCAACAAAGTAAAATATCAAGCACAAATAGAATGAAGAATTACTCAAGACACAAGATTGGGTCCAATTTGCCCCAACACAAGAGTGAGCCCACGCGTCCTCTTTGTGTACTTCAATCTATTGTTTGAGATAGTTTTTGGGGTTCAAAATAGTGTGCTTTACAAACATGTAGACTTCTTCAAGAATGGCTTGCTTCAAAAGTTTATAAATAATTCTCAATAGGTAAATAATTTTTAGAATGCAGCTTCAACCATAGGTTATGAAATTCAAGATCATTCTCATATGTATCTTTCATAGCATGAAAAGAATGCATGTCAAGAATAGAAAGTAGAAGGGCATCTACTTAGTGCATCAGCTACTATTCAATGAGAGGATGAAAACTTTGAACAAATTATGCCCATGTAATGTGACAATCAGAAATCAATGGTTGGTTAAGACTTAGATGTCGTATACTTTTCTGTTCTATTTTAATCAAAAATTGAGAACCCATTAAATAATGTTTTCACATATAAAGTGTGTGAACAAGAGTAAGAAGTTCTTTATTATCATAAGTGATGTATTTAGTTTCTGAAGGTTTAAGTTTACGACTTTCATATGCAAGAGGATGGCCATCCTATATAAGGACTACACCAATACTCGATCCACTAGCATCGGTGATGACAAGAAAGAAAGGTCTAAAAAAATAGGTAATTAAAGGATGGGGGTATGTGTCAAAATATGCTTAAGCATATCGAAGGATTTTTATTGGTATTCATCCCAATGGAAGATAGTTTGCTTATGAAGAAGCATAGTCAAGGGTAATGCAATCAAAGAAAAATTACAAAACGTTTTTCTATAATAACTACATAGACCTAGAAAAGAATGAACCTTTTTCTTTGGTGTAGGCCAAGTCTTAATAGTGTGGACGTTTTTGGGATCTACTCTAATACCTTCAGCTGAGACATCATTTTTCTTTTAAAAGAAAGATCTTTTCTTTGGATTAGCCTATAATTGATTTTCTTTCAAAATTTGACAAAGGTAAGATATTGTACTAAATGTTGCAGGTGCATTAGTGAGACCAAAAGGCATAACAAGAAATTCATAGTGTCCAGATAGAGTGTGTGAAAATCTATCTTATATATGTCAGATGTATGGATAGAAACTTGATGATATCTAGATATAAAATCTATCTTGCTATATACAGATGCACCACAAAATTAATCTAGCGAGTCATCAACATGAGGAATAGGATATCTGTTTTGAACAGTTATCTTATTCAAAGTTGTATAATCACCCGGGGGGTCACTTATAAATATGTAAGTGTAGCATGTGGGTTCAATAGAAGGGGTTTTCAAAATCTCTTTTTTACACATATTTTACATACAAAAGGGTACCATTTAAAGGGGGTATTCACAGGCTGAATAAAAAAAGGGTATGTTTTATTCATAAAAATTTCATAGATAAGGGATTTTTAAAATAGGCCTTGAACATACGTGATATAGAGTGTTTACTTATAGCGAACCCCCGAGTATAATCAATGCACATGAAGTAGGTTTTGTTCTTTTTTTGAACTAAGAGTACTGGGGCACCAAAAGGAGGACTACTGGGTTGTATGAATCCACAATCTAAAAGTTCTTCTATTTATCGTTGGATTTCTTTTATTTGATTTTGTTTATAAGGAGCCTTATGACGTGGTTGACTACCAATGGGGAGAATCTTAATTGTGTGGTCTTTTGGATGAGATGTAGGTAGTCTTGGGGGTAGGTCGTTAGCAAAAGAGTCTTTGAGTTGATCTAGAAAAAGTTGTTGTGACTAGCTAGGAGATAAATTATGTTCAGTTGCTTCAATTTCATTCACATATATCATGTAAGCTTTGTCTCATTTCCTTAAAAAGCACGTTTAGCTTGAGTGTGTAATATTAAGAGACTAAGGTTATGTAAAAGGGGAGGAGAAGGGTGTGTGTATGAATGGACTTATGGTCCACTAGCTCACCTATTTAGAGGTGGAGCTAGAAGGCATTTTTTGTATGGAGCAAGAAGCCTAGTTGTATTTTGAGCAACTTAATAAACAAGATATTTTCTTGTATTTTGTGATCCACACCTTTGATCTAGAATGAGCACCACGAAATTTTATCATGGTATCTAGAGCTTGGCAAGATTAGGTCACTTTTGTGGTATAGAATAGGTCAACTTTATTATCTTTTTCTTTGTGGAGCTGAACCTCCTGCCAGTGGAGTAGCTCCAGCAACTCGTAGAGGCAATAACTCGGGGAGCTTTCAACTAAGAACTTGAAGAGGACCTGTAGGCGCTCAGGGTCGTACAAGAAATCAAGCGAGTTCTCCTTCCTTTGCCGTGGCATTGCCGTCTAAGCAGGCCGGCATAGTTTTCTAGCTATCATCGATGTCGTACACACATTCACCATGTGTAGGCGATTGTAGGCTGTGTGGGCTTAGGGCTTTTGAAGCCCATAACCTCAAGAGTCTATAGTCAAGACCTGAGCCCTAATGGTGGCTTGATGCACTCGCAATAAGAGAAAAACCAGGCTGCCCCTCGTCATTTAGTTGGCTGAGATTCATGCTGGTGTGTCTACAACAACAGGCCCCATAGACAGGGTGAGTGCAGCTAAGGCGTCCTCAAAGGAAGAAGAATCAAGCAGCAAGAGTGTTGCTGAAACCACCCTTCCGCTGGGTTACTCTTCCTGAAACAACCATTCCGAGAGCCCGGCCCACCAACCTCACTTGTTTAAGAATCTATAAAATATTTTGTATGCTACTCTTGGTTAGGCACAAAAACGTTGCACAATCTTCAAAAGGCCCAACAGGGACACTATCCATGAGCAAGGAAAGTTAGTTTTTTTTTGAAATGGTAATACATCAACAATAAGAGCAGCCATTGATTGGCTAGGTGTGAGCAACGTGGAGACGTTGGAGTACTACCCCCCATTGGCCAACTTGGTAGTTACAAGAGAAAAGACTATTATATTCAGTCGGGGCTCGTGATCATCATGTTAGAGTGCTAAACTAGCAGACCGTTAGCCCAGCAAAAGGCAGGCAGCTGTATCTCAGCCCTCCTCTCTCTCTCTCTCTCTTCTAGCTTCTAAAAATCCACCTCGACGACTTTAGTTACTGGGTGTACCGGGACTTCTGGCTTTGCGTATGGTGTCCAAAGCCATCGGTGCAGCAAAGGCATGGGGTGCTGAAAGTTCTGGGGTGATGGCATAGTCAATGTAAACATGTGTTACTCGCTCTAGATCCAGCCATTGAGAGACTCCACCCCATGCAGCCTTATGGGGTTAGGTAGGAATTGACTATTGGTGAGGGGCCCTAATCAAGCTTCTCTCTACATGAGCTTTTGCCACCTCCCCCAGGCCTAACCGTTAGAGGCAGTGGTGCTTCCCCATATTGTTTTGGAGCTGGTGGCCTATTCTCTCTTCAGGTGGATCCTCCGAGTGACCCCATCACTGCCTTGGTGTTCACAGTTTGGTTTTTCTCATGTTCCTCTAGGAACTCCCTGATTTCCTTCTAGTCATCCGGAGTCTCCATTCGAGCTCTCATGGTATGCATGGTTGGCTAGATTTCTGACCTGTTTGCATGTTGTTGAGATGGTCTCCTCTACTTTGTCCTTTGTTTTAATCATGTCTATAACCAACATTCTTCACTGAGCATTGTTCTCATCTCCTTCTCCTTTGTGTACCATTCTTGAAATTAATTTTTTTGTTTGTCCTTCAGCTCTAGTTCTACTTTGTGCTTGTCCTTGAGCTTCTAGATTTGTACTTCTCTTTTGGCCAACTCGGCTTGGACATGCATGAGTTTTGCATTCTGCTCCTTGGTTGCTTCCTTCTCTTTAGAACTTATCCGTGATGGTCTTGGTGAATTGTCCTTCACTTTCTTTTTGAGCTCCTTGATGGTATCTTTATCCTTAACGTGCTACTCTTTGTGGATCTTTGACCAACTGGTCTAGCTCTTCTATGTGTGCCCAGAGTGCGTATTCTTCATTTTTTTTCCTTTTAATTACTTGGGAGCGGCCATGACATGTTCTCGAAGCTCATTCTCAAGTATTGTGTCTATTGACGTGCTGGCCTAAGCACTAGCTCCTTTTTAGAGAGCTCCTCCTACTGTGTGCAACAGTTACCTTTTTCCTAAGTTCTTCTCCATTGAAGCTCTGGAATTTCTCTTTCCATTCTTCTACTGCTTTTAGAAGTTGCTTGTTCTATTTCTTGAGATTATAATATTATGGGTTTCTAGTGGCAAATACTCCTTGGAAGTTGGATGCCTAGTTTTCTCTAGAGCATTCTCCTACCTCTAGATTTATGGGTTGCAGCTTGTCTTACTATCCTTTGTCCTCATCCAAGGATTCTTGTCATCCTTCTTAAATATCACTAGTTCTCTATAGAGATGGGGGTGGGGGTGGGTGCTTCTAGCATGGCTTTGAACTTGTCTAAATATTCCTCCCACATTGCCTTAAGTTCTTATATGCATGCTCTTT
This sequence comes from Cibotium barometz, assembly GCF_041138505.1. NCBI lineage: Eukaryota > Viridiplantae > Streptophyta > Polypodiopsida > Cyatheales > Cibotiaceae > Cibotium > Cibotium barometz. Next base: position 20,979,723 of record NC_141057.1, on the reverse strand, counting down.
CCACTCTTCCAGCTTGGCTACATCAATATCATAAATTTCCAGAGTAGTCTTGGCATCATATACTACTACCAATCTATCCTCCACTTGGGCCAAATTTACCTTGTCTTTGTTGGATCTCTCCTATATTATGTGGGAGGTTGGCATGAACCCAAATTAATGATTGCAACAAAGTAAAATATCAAGCACAAATAGAATAAAGAATTACTCTAGACACAAGATTGGGTCCAATTTGCCCCCACACAAGAGTGAGCCCATGCGTCCTCTTTGTGTACTTCAATCTATTGTTTGAGATAGTTTTTGGGATTCAAAATAGGGTAATGCAATCAAAGAAAAATTACAAAACGTTTTTCTATAATAACTAAATAGACCTAGAAAAGAATGAACCTTTTTCTTTGGTGTAGGCCAAGTCTTAATAGTGTGGACGTTTTTGGGATCTACTCTAATACCTTCAGCTGAGACATCATTTTTCTTTTAAAAGAAAGATCTTTTCTCTGGATTAGCCTATAATTGATTTTCTTTCAAAATTTTAAAGACAAAGGTAAGATATTGTACTAAATGTTGCAGGTGCATTAGTGAGACCAAAAGGCATAACAAGAAATTCATAGTGTCCAGATAGAGTGTGTGAAAATCAATCTTATATATGTCAGATGTATACATAGAAACTTGATGATATCTAGATATAAAATCTATTTTGCTATATATACAGATGCACCACAAAATTAATCTAGCAAGTCATCAACATGAGGAATAGGATATCTGTTTTGAACAGTTATCTTATTCAAAGTTGTATAATCACCCGGGGGGGGGTCACTCATAAATATGTAAGTGTAGCATGTGGGTTCAATAGAAGGGGTTTTCAAAATCTCTTTTTCACACATTTTACATACAAAAGGGTACCATTTAAAGGGGGTATTCACAGGCTGAATAGAAAAAGGGTATGTTTTATTTATAAAAATTTCATAGATAAGGGATTTTTAAAATAGGCCTTGAACATACCACTACAAGGGATTGGGCTCATATCCGCGCTCCTAGCCGTGGAAAATGACCTGTGGAAAAAAAGTAACGGGCCCGTGTATCAGCGTGTGTATCATTGCGGCCAGAGACATGCGTGTGAAAGCGCGTGTATAGAAGAAGTCAGACGCACTGATATGAGAGCGTATACACGCGTTTTGTCAGTTTAGTTGTACTTATACACGTGCATTTCACAGAGTATCCGTGTATATACACACGACTTTTACAAAGTTGACGCGTCTATACACGTAAACAGAGAGCAAAAAAAAAATCTAGAGAGTGCTATTTGGTACCTGAATGCTGTTCCAGCATTCCAGCACCCAATAGCACTCTCTGGATTTTTTTGGGTGCATTACACCATCCACGAGGAAGATTTAGTGCATTGTCACATTACACGATTCAAGAACGACATGAATGCATACATTGTCAATACACGATTCAAGACAGACATGAATGCAATACTATCAATTCATGATTCAATATTACTATCAAAATTTTATGTGTACACATATATACAAGGGAGTCCATATGTCGAAGTAGCCCATGGCTTCAGTTACAAAAATATATATATAACCACATCCTCAATATGGAATGTGATACTATAAGTCTGAGTACTACTCAGACCCAGATGATGACCCGCTGCTCCCTCCATGATCAAATGAGCTCACTTCGGTATACATGTCCGATGAGTAGTGCTCACGTTCAGCAGGAGCAGTGGCGGCGGGTGGATCATCAGAGTAGGTGCAGTAGCAGCTTGTGCCTGTTCAAGTAATATATAGTATATAAGTATATATATATGTAATTCAATAAATCAAAATTATTCGTTTAGAGTTTTCAAGTACATGTCGACCGTATGGCCTCATGGCCATCTCAAACTGTGCGTCCATAATACGTTCCTCGGCTCTGAAGAGGGCCCACGTGTCACGTCTGCTATGCCGGCGAGCATACCCAGTATCGTGGGCTACGGGCTTCCTCCCCATAACCCGTCAGTATCATAATCAACACAAATTGTAAGATTAAAACAATCATAGAATCAATGAATTAAGTAAACAATCAAATAAAGTGGCAAGATACTTACGAACTCTGCCTCCCATGACTCGATGCTGCCAAATCCGAAATGCAAAGATCCAATGGTCTCCATCTCGATCCGTCGTGCCTCCACATGCTGCCTGCTCTTCACGCCACCCTCTGCTCGTGTATTTGCCTCCTTCCACTCGCGTTTGTGCACAGTGGCAGGTTTCTCGGCAGGATAGCCACCCGCAGCTACATTTAGCCCATCATCATACACGAGTTTCTTAAGGTGAGATCTTTTATTACTTAAGATCTCCCTTATTCGCGTCCTTCCCCATACATCCGAGAATGTCGCATGTGGGGGATTGGGGTACCGACTATGTACAGCATCTATCACCTCCCCAACTAATCGACTATTTTGATCTTTAAATTTAATAAAACAATTTCTGTACAAGTTTGAAACTACCCCACGCATGTACTCCATTACCTCTTTTCCCCTCGCATCCATCACTACCCCGCCCCTATCCGTCACATCATAGTAGATCACTCCCTCCACCTCTCTCACCTCCTCCTCATCCTCACTATCTCCTCTAACTCTTCTCCCTCTATCTCCTCTCTCACCGCATGCCCTACTACCTCCCCCACCAAAGCACCCGCCGCATCCTCCACTCCCACTCTTCCTACTGCGGCGTTTGCTCTCTTCTGTACTGCGGGTGGAGTCATGACTGGGGGATTGTCTACGTGACTGTGGCTGTGAGGGAGTACGTGATGGTGGCTGAGCCCTGACGTGACGGTGCCTGGGAGGGTGTGCGTGAGTGTGTCTAGGATGGGGTATGTCTCCTCGATGGGCGTGGAAGAGGAGAAGCTGCATGCCGTCTCGCTGGACTCGCAGGCATAGACGGCAGTGGAGTGACATGGATACTCGAGAGCGGGGTATTGATACCAGGAAATCCAAGAGGGGGATGGAAATACATGTACTTTGTAAGCTCAACTGGACTAGGATGGCACCCAAAATGATTTAGCATCTCCATCATCCAAGTGCCATACGCAACTGGATCGGATGAAGAACCTGGATCCATGAAGAATCTACAAAAATAAAAGTATATACATGAAGGATCCATGAAGGGAAACACTCTATGTATCAAAGCATAGTCGCCACCATGAAGGGAATCACTATATGTATCAAAGCACAAATGCAAGCTAGCACATATGATTTTGTAAAAGCAAGCCATATGCAGATGGGATCATCTCTCTCTTGAGTTGGATCGACAAGCAAGACATGCAAGCATGGGTGAACTTTAGGACAAACACAGTCGCGTGTAAAAACCCGTCCAAAAACGCGTGTATCTGCACGTGAACAGTCTGTGCAAACAGGGTACACGCAGACATACACGCGTTCGTACACGTGGCTTGTGCAAATTTTTTTTTGAAAACGATCGACCACCGACAAATCTTTCTTATAAAGAAAGCCCAGACTGTCACAATCGTTCACAAAAGTACTGAAGATGTAAATTGATAGTATTCAAATGACTCATGGTATCCAAATTAATGGAGTTGTAATATATATACTCTAATTGAAGCAGGATGCAGTACCACACCCTAACATGGTGTCCTACGAGCGGCGAGAACACGCAAAGCGTCGACGAGATGATGTTGGAGCTTCGGGATCTATTGTCAGAGATGAGTGGGAAAGGGATGACAATAGCCCTGCACCCCACGAAGTTGTGGAAGAGGAAGTGTTTGATGATATGGTGCGGTATCTTTTTAGGGATGATCCCAAAGGTATGGATGACGATGATATGGAACAAGAGCATCTTTACAAGGCTTCATCGACACCGGTTTTTGAAGGGTGCACATTCTCTATTTTACGTGCTTCACTTGAACTACTCAATATACAAACAGTTTATGGATGGAGCAATGCAAGTCTTGACGCATTATTGAAGTAAGCATTCTAACTTACAAATTTGAATTAGTGGTTTAGGGTTTAGGGTTTAGGGTTTAGAGTTTAGGGCTAATTGATGATATTGGATACAGGCTATTATCAAACATGCTTCCAAAGGAAAATAGACTACCCACCTCAAGAGACATAGCGAGGCGCTATGTGACATCTCTTGGAGGATTGGATTATGATCGCATACATGCATGCGTCAATGATTGCATTCTCTTTCGTGGGACACATAAGGAGGCTCGACATTGTCCCACTTGTGGTGAAGCAAGGTATAGAACAGATGTGAAGAGTTTTGATGTACCTCATAAAGTCTTGTGACATTTTCTTATAATTCCTCGCATCAAACACATGTTCAAGTGCAAATCCATAGCAGAGCTCATGTCGTGGCATTCCTCACATCGATCGGATGATGGCATGTGGAGAATTCTCGCAGACACTCCTGCTTGGAAGCATATTGAAGATGAGTGACCCAGCTTTAAAACAGAGCCCAGAAACTTGAGACTTGGCCTAGGTATGGATGGAGTGAATCCATTTGGTTTCAAAAGCACCGCATACAGCGTGTGGCCAGTTGTGTTGGTGAATTACAACCTTCCACCATCAATGGCGATCAAGAAGGGACATCTTATGTTATCCCTTCTAATTCCAGGGAAACATAAAGTCAAGCATATGGATGTTTATCTCGAACCGTTGATTGATGAGTTGGAGGAACTATGGAGAGGTGTTGCGGTGGTGGACATTAGTAGGCCTCCCTCCTCTCAACACTTCGACTTAAAAGTAGTGTTGATGTGGACAATGCATGACTTTCCAGGATACAGCGATTGTTCTGGTAAGAATTCTAATTACCTCCCTACTCTAATACTATTGGCTATATTAATTATAACTATTGACTTTATTATTCTAACTTTTATTTATATTTTAATAGGTTTGAAAACATCGGGTAAACATGCATGTCCTATTTGTGGCCCTTCGTTAGTACATGAGTATGCTGACGGTTTGTGTAAGACCATAGTCAATAATCATCATCGATTTCTTCTGTCAGATCATCCTGAATATGTTGCTAGTAAGAGTAACATTCCTCCACAAACACTTCGTGCAAAAGATTGGAAACGTATTTGGGAGTCTACAAATGTTCTTCCTCCAGATGGCATGAACAGGTACAGTAATGTTTTTCAATCTTGTTTTGTGTAGTCTCGAATTGGATTAAAGATCACATAGAGCAATCCCTTGTGTAGGTACTCCATTTTTTTCGGCTACCACATTGGACCCATCTTAAGATCAACCATCTTCTTGATCCCATGCACATCTTCAAGAATGTGGGATCTGGTATTTGGGAACATGTTATTGGTAAACGAGACAATGTTGACGTATGGGAGGACTTGCGGGTCACAGGACGTATGCGTTAAGCCTGGTCACGAGAGGAGGGTGGGCACATTTGTCTTCCGCCTGCACCATGGATTAAAGCAAGTAAAGCAAGCCATCACCACTTTGCGTACTCCCATTGGATGCATGAGATCATTGAAGGAAGCCTTTACAACCACTAAGAAAAGAGGCGTTGAGCAACTATATGGGTTGAAGTTCCACGATTGGCACAAGATGCTCCAAGTAAGTGTTTTCCAAGTCTTGTACGTTGAAATTAAATTTTGAAATGCCATAAACCATACATACATGTGCTCTTATGTGCGCAGTTCATACTACCTACTAGCATCGACCATTGTGCAAATAAGAGTTTGAAAAAATGTATTTATAAGATGGGCGAGCTTGTGAGGTATGTAAAACCCATGTCAGATCACCCTTCATTATACCTTGCAAAATGAACGTGCATGAGGTATAACGTACTATTCATTTATTTTTTAGATATATTAGTTCCAAAGCAACTGATCCAGCCACGTTGGATAATGCGCGTGTTATGGCAGTGGAGGTGGTTTGTTTGGTAGAGGAGACTTTTCCGCAAACCATTCTCACAAGTCAACTACATCTCATTGTGCATTTAGTGGACGAAATTTCTTTATGTGGCACTGTGCATGCACGTTGGATGTTCTTCCTAGAGCGCTTCATGAAGACCTTAAAAGACTTTGTGAGGCAAAGTGCAAGGCCCGAAGGAAGCATGGCCGAGGGTTGGTTGATACAAGAGTCTCTTGTATATATTTCAAAATTTCTTGGTCAGGTGGACAGCTCTTTGCCGCGACTATGGAGCAATGAAGAGGACTTGAGGATGACCTCTATTGTGCCTCAAGGAAAAGGACAGAGTAAAGTAATTGACAAAACATTGATTGATGATCTTAATTTCACTTGCATCCTTAGTAGTGATGTGATGAGCAGATGGGTTACAAGATATGAGAATGCAAAGACAAAAAGGCAAGCAGAAAGAGCTCTCTTTCGGAGGCAACATGGCTCTCGTAAGGCATATCCTAAGCATCTAGCAACACTTCCGAATGATATCCATGTTGATTGGTTGCATGAGGAAATAGAGAGAGCAGAGAGCGGTGAGGGGTTGCATATCACGGCGGAAGAATGGGAGTATGCATGAGGATGCATGTTAAAGGTACATAGAACTAATGTTTTGCATTAGTTGTAAGTGATTTGCTTTTAATATTTATTCACATTGCTTACACAAATATTACTTCTATTTTGGTCCAGTGCACTATGTTCAATGCTATATGGTGTGAAGGCAAGCATTTTCGAACACAAAGAATTGATGAAAAGGGGAATACACAAGATTGCGGTGTCATTAGTAGCTTTGAGGGAGACAATGGAAAAATGGATGATTATTGTGGCACAATCCAAGACATATTTAGGCTTGACTTTCGTCGCTTCTTTGTGTATGTTTTGGATGTCAAATGGCAAATGAACGTGGTGGAAAAAGGGCCTAATGCAACGATAAAACGCCATGCAAGCGGCTATGTAACTATTGACTCTACAAAGTTTTGGCAAACAAAGAAAGATAGGCTCGTATTGCCACAACAATGTGAGCAGGTATGCATTTTTTTACTAATGTGTTTCATGTACATATATATCTAAGCTCGCGTACCCCTTGACTTTTGATATGCTAATTAATTACTGTAGTATGTGTATTTGAGTAGGTTATCTATCTGCCAATGGTGCATGACATTAAATGTTGGTACGTCATCCCTATTGCACTACATTCCAAAGTGATGTATAATACATTCACTGATATGGAGCATATGGAGGATGTAACAAGCCGCAATGAAGATGATGTCGCGAACATGCCCATGAAGATGTTGTGATCGATGATCAAGAAATAAGAGATGATCATGATAATGAGGATGAGCATGCCATTTCTCATGATCATGAGGATGACCCTACCATTGAGGATGATGGTGATGTTGATGAGGATGATCAGGGCATCGATACCATTATCATTGGATAGAATATTGATAGTGGAATAAATTTAATCGTAGCCTTACAAATTGATCAAATGGATATTGATGTTGATCGTTTGGCAAGGATGGATCTTATTGAAGATGAGATCGAACCCTAACCAATCTATCACTGTATCGTTCTAAATTGATGACATTTCTATTGTATATGTTGTCTTTTAATTATCATCTCATGAATTATTTTTGAATATATTTCATTGTTGTAAATGCATGTAGTGGGATTGTGTAATGATATATATTGTAATGTACTATGAGATGGTTTAAAGAAAATGGTTTTTAATTTTGTAAAGGAATGGAGTTTTTCTTAATAAAGTTCTCGCGTGTAATAAAGCATGTATAATTGCGCGTTGTCGTGCCATGGCACGTCTATGATGTGAAACCGTGCATGTGAGGCCGTCAAATACACATCCAGATGCATGGGTTAAGTGCCATGACGAGTCATTATATGATGCCATGTACATATGTTCATATTGTAGATAAGGTTCAATAAGATGAGCTGAGGCTGAGCTAGGTTTTGAAGCCTTTAACAGTGTGGTGTGAATTGTGGAGGATTTTTTTTATGCTTATGGAGAATTTTGGAGCTAGCAGATATCTTGTGCCTTGATAGGACTGGATTTTGCTTGTGACATTACCACTGAGACAGAGAACCTAATGGTGCATATTGGTCGGGACCTTGATTGTATGCTTTAAATGGCAAAATCATATGCACAATAAGGATGCTAAATGGAGCTAAGGCGTGAGAAAAACCTTTAGAAAGGTTATGGTGTAAAGGTAAAAAGGAGTTGATTATATATATATATATATATATATATGGTCAACACTCCATAACAATGGGAAAAAAGGGAAATAATAGGTGCATTGAGGACTTTAACCTTAATGCTAAGGTTAAGCTTTATAACCTTAGTGCTAAGGTTAACAAAATATTGGAGGTTTTCTAGAAAACGCGCAGTTTTTTCTATGGCATGTATAGCTGGCCGCCGAGTTCGCCGCGGGAAAGAGAAAGAGGACCGGAAAGAGAACGGCGATTGCAGAGTGAAAGGGATTTTGCAGAGTTTAGAAGAACAGCGTCGTTGGCGACCAGTAAATTTCATGGGAAGAGCTTATTTTCTGTGTACTGCTTTTAGGTGCTAGAAATGATGGGAAAATGGAGTGCTATTCAATGATATGCTTCTGGAAAATTCAAGCTTACAGTCAGCAACAGAGGGTTCTGTTCCGCGTTTCTTCCTCCTCCGTGTACCGGCGCTGAAGCGATTATTATGGATTAATAAAAAACAAAGAAAAAGTCGACGTGTTCACTCTTCGCTTATTTCAGATAAGCATAATTTAAAATTTACCTTGTTACTTAGAAAAAGGGCATGATAAATAAGCCCTTTAAAGGTTTTGGAATATATGGGCAAAGGTTGATGAACAAGATATAAATTTTGGAAGAACTGAAGTTTGTAAAATCATGGAAGATGGCCTTGTGATTGCTTGACTGAGTTTTGGAAATTATGTACATGAAATAGCTATGCCGTATTCTATCTTTTGCTTGTGAAATGTTAGAATATTAAGGCAGGTTTTCAGGTGAAAATGAGCATCATGATTTAATGGTTTTGAGGGCACTGGATGTAATGGATGAAGCTGGCCACATGTATATTGGAAAAATTAGAAAGCTTTATTATGCCCACATGTGAATGGATCAAAGGGATTTCATGCAATTCTGTGCAATCATCTGGATGAATTCAAGGATGTATTGAGGGAAGTGGACACATGTATTTGTCATTGGAAATAATGATGTTCAATACTCCTTGGGAAATCTTGTACGTGAAATTCCTTGTTAGATTTGACATTCACTCTCACAGCTAGAAGTTTCGTACTTTCCTGGCTGTACCGCACACTTCACGACAGCTTTGGTGAACCCGACGTGAAACTGCTGGGGTGAGAGTGTGGTGAAATATACAGGGAAACTATGGCTGAGAATTCTGAGGGCCAGGGGGTTCATTTTGACCCCGGAGTTATGCAGATGTTCCAAATGTTTTCCATGTACATGCAACAGCAACAAGCTGCTGAGAGGGGACAGATTTCCACGACCAAAGCCTTACAATTGTGAAAAAGGTGGATCAATTTGATGGGAAGGACATTACAAAGTATCTGCGCAATTATATAAAGGAGATGGAGTTAAACAGGGTGACCGAGGAGGATATGGTTCGAAGTTTCGAGTTGGTATGCGTTCCTGAAATAAGAGAGCGCATAAAAGGATTGCAGACAGCACAGGGTGGCAGAAATTGGGAAGAATTTAAGCTTGCTTTAAAAGATGAATACTTCATGGAGGATTCTGAGCGAGTGACTAAACGAACTTTTTTGGAATGGGTCACAAAACCTAAAATGGGAATTTCTGCCACAGAATTGCTAAGGGAGTTTGAGAAGCGTTATGCCCAGTTGTCAAGAATAGAGCGTGCAACTTTGGACAGAGAAAAGACAGAGCTCTTCTTGCAAGCAGCTGGGAAAGATCTCCAGGAGAAATTGGAAATCCTCCTTGAGGATAAGAATACAGAGCAGGGATTAAAGAGTGACTGGAATGATGTTGAGGATGCAGTCACTATGTTAGCAAAGCGGCAGCGGAGGAGGGATAAAATGGTGATGGGCTCTGCAACCCCCATAGCTGCTGTTACCCCTGAGAATTTATCCAAGCCAGCTGCTACAATTCCTAAGATAGATGGGCCGATGGATGAGCTTATCAAGGGTATGCGTGATTTAAAATTGAAGATGTCCAGAATCGAAGAAAAAGGTCTACCATTGGGGCAGGCTTCTATGCAAAGGCCTCAAACCAAAGAAGGGTTTACATATAGATGCATATGGTGTGACGACCCAGAGCATGCAAAGAAGGATTGTACCAGCTATAAAGAAGCTCTTAAAAATCAACTTGTGTTCTTTAAAGATGGGAAAATCCATCTTACAGAGACTGGTCTTCCGCTGAGTACAAACTTTGGGAAAGGAGGGATGAAAAAGCTGGTAGAGGATATGGCTGCTAGTCATGCCATTTCTATGGTTGAGGCAGCAACCTATGGATTAAAGGTTGGTCAACAAAAGCAGGGATTTGAGAATGATGAGGATTATGAGAATGAGAATTTTTGGCCGTCAACAATGGAATTAATTGCATCAAAGAAAGTGTCAAAGCAAGCTTTGCATGAGGCAGGTGATTGTATACGCCTTGAGACTGGCTGGGAGGAGCCTGTGGATTCTTTATCTATTCATGCCTATATTGCCAAATGCCAAAATAATGAGGCACAGGTAGAGGAGAAACGTAAAAGGGAAAATGAGGAAGGAGGGCCATCAAAAAGAGTTACACGTGGAAGTGAAAAGAAGGATCCTGGGCCATCACATATGCCTTCACAGCAAAGCAGACCTCCACATGATGTTTCAATGGAAGAAGTGCCAGCAAAAATGAAGGAGAAGGGTAAAGGGAAAAGTCCACTCTACAAGCTTCAATCTGATATTGAAGTTGCAACAGATCTCAAAAGGGTGCTTGAAGAGAGAATTCTAAACAGCAGGGTGGAATTCACATTAGGGGAAGTCTTGGGGATTGCAAAGAAAGAATTTCATGATGAGATAATTGATATTATACGAAGAAAAAGGCAGTCCATAATTGAATCTATTCCGTCACAAGGGGAAGCAAGCACTTCCAAGACTCATGGTGTACAGGTACAGAAAAAGGAAGAGAGAGAAAATGTGGTGGAATGTAATCACTCTGCTGATGGGGCACGACAAGTGCGTTTTGTGGAAGAAGATGATGAAAAAGAAGTTCTTACAAAGAGTCATTACTCCAGGAGCCATTGGGCAAGAGCCACCACTGAAACCCTTGTCAAGATAGGTGATTTGGAAGAGCCATATGTCGCTCTAATTGATCATGGGTCTGAAATAAATCTTATGGCTAAAAATCTCTACAACAAATGTAAGTGGCCAATGGATGTGGATCATGAGTGGATGATTAAAGCAGCTAATAATTCATCTGGAGAGCTTTATGCAGCATGTCCAAATGTAAGGGTAACTATAGGGGATGTGAAGGATGATCAGAATTTCTTTGTTCAGGAGATGTCATCGTATCCCCTCATTCTTGGGCAACCCTACATTACAGCTGTAAGGATGGAAACAAAGGTTTTGGATGATGGTTCAGCTTATGCAAGAATAAGGAGTAAAGATGGCAAAAAAGCTGTTCAGTTTTTGACAGTTTGCATTAATCATGAAAGGAATCGTGAATCTCTTCGGGCACAGTCACTCCCAAAGATAAACAGAGAGTTTATGAATTACAGGGAGATGAGGGATTTTGGCCAGGTGCCATTGTAAAGCGGGATTCCAATGGTACAAGGGGAAATGAGTTCTCGCAGGACTCAATCAATGTAAATAGTTTTTCAGCAAATTTTCAGGGATTCTCCAGCTATGGGTCACTGGTTTTTGTAAAAAGCAAGGATTTAAAGCGTGGCATGCAAAAACATATACAAAATGAACAAAAAAGTTTTGAGCAGTGTGGTCTTTTGGAGAAGGATGAGTTTATTTCAGGGGTGCTTGATGAGGTGTCATTTATAGATACTATGGATGTACTTTTTGATATGAGAAGAGCATGCTTACAGGGTGGAAATGAAATGATAAAGGTGTCATCTGTGGAGATGTATGATATAATCCAGGAATTTGAGGGGGTGGAATGTAAAAACATGAATTGTGAGATGGATGCTCATGTTCAGTTTGGCTGAATTTGGATAAGATGTGGACCAGTTTGGGTCCCTTTTTAATTTGGTTTGGCTAGAAGAGAGGAGAGAGAAAAATATCTTAATATTTTTGAGTTTAAAACTCATTCACATGTGTGAAATAGGTGCCTCCTTGAAGGCTCCCCCTTTCCTTACCAAGGTGTCAAAATTGTATGATTACTCCAAGATATCTCATTTTTTTAGTAATAACTCTTATACTCAGTCAACTCTTCATCTTATGTGGGTATTTACTCATTTTTGGGTATTTTCTTTTATTCATTGGATTTATCTCATCCCAACACTTGGATTAATCTTATTGGTCCATAGGAACCTTAATTGAACCATAATCTAAAATTTTCAAAAAAACTTGACCCGTAGGCTAAGGTCTTTTAAATTATTTCTAATTGATTCCTAATGCACCTTAGAAAATTTATTTTGATTTTCTGTTTCAGGAAAACATATTTATATATCTCAAAATATCTCAATATTAAATTACCACTCTCTAGAAATTTTTATCTCACTAGGCAAAAATAAGGAAAAATAATATTTTTTTATATTCAGAAATAGGAAATGATTACATGGGATTTAAGTAAAGCTTATTCATTATTCAGGCTGAGGAAGAATCTTACAGACGAGGACCCGTAGTGCAACGTAGCGGTGTGACAACGCTCGTGGGAGATGCGGTGGAATTGCTTCTCAAGGAGTTGTGGAGCTTGGAGACCTCAAGGGTTACGAGTTCGGCCATTGGAAAGATCCTCACGACAGTTGCGGTTCACTAGGTAATCTCTTTTTGGATGTGTTTCAAGGAGGGTAAGGGTGAGCCTTAACATTTTTAGCACCGCTATCGGGGAGCCATCCCTTGGCTTTTTCCATCGTTTTGTCTCTAATCTATGCATAACCCATTGCCTATTATCTTGATTAGTGGTTTTCCATGAAAAAGATGTGGATTTGATGGTGATTTGTGTGAGATTTGGTGTAGAATAGCTCTCTTTTTTGTTTTGAAAAGAATGTTTTTTGCTTAATTTTTAGATTAATTTGTTGTTTTTGTTGTTTTTCATGTTCTTAGATCTTGCACATAGTTTGTATTAGGCTTAGTTTGTATCCATTGCATCAAACAATGCAAGAGAATGCATTTCTTAGTGAATGTTAGCTCTCTTTAGTTTAAACATAGATCTAAGATTATTAATTCTAGTTCAAAGCATTAGGAGTAGCTTAATCTTTCAAATATTTTCTTAAAACCATCAAAAAATCCTTGAATTTGACTAATTTCTCTTAATGCACTGGTTTTTGTCATCAAGGGTGATTAATCTTGATCAAGAGACTAAAAATTTCAAAAATGTATTAATTGGGATCTAAATTGATCATTTGAGTAGTCGAAATTGAAGTTTTTAAGTGTTTTGAGAGCATCTAGATGCATCAAAACACCTAATCGCATCAATTGTTTGATCAATTGGAGAAATTTGACTCTCTTTGCTTAATTTTGCCTTAAAAATGAGACTATAATTAAGAGTCTAATTAATCTCCTAATTTAGATTAATTTATATAATTGTTGATACACATAGATTAGTTTTTCCTTGCTCTATCCAATGGTGTGTTCAATTGTGTGAATTAATTAAGGATTAGTGGTTAATTAGAGTCCTTGATTAGTATAAAAGAGGAAAAGATTAGTAAAAGAATTAATCTTAGATTAATTCTTAATGATCTTTTTACATAACTCATTAAGGCTAAGATGCTCATGAGTTGTCAATTTATCCATTTTGGGGGTCATTTATGAAGGGTGTAAGGTGTGTCATTAAAGGGTTATCTTTTTTTATTCCACTTACCTTTTTTTATTCCACTTACCTTTTTTTGGAAAATACCCATATCCCTTTCACTCTAAATTCAAAAAATATCCCCCCCAAGAAGAAAAATTCATATTTCCCACACTAGACAGACTCCAAAAAAAAAAAAAATTATCTCACGTGAAGCGGACACACGTGAAGAGTTTTTCACGGCGTGAAACAAAAGTTCACGCGATAAATAAATAAATAAATAAAATCAAATTTTAATTTCCACATGAAGTCCGATTCACGTGTGAAGAGTGTTTCAAGGCGTGAAACAGCAGTTCACGCGATAAAATAAAAATAATAAAAATAATAAAAATTTAATCCCATGTGAAGTCCGATTCACACGTGAAGAGTTTTTCACAGCGTGAAACAGTTCACGTGATAATAATAATAAAATTAAAAAATTAAAATTTAATTTCCACATGAAGTCCGATTTACCCATGAGTTTTTTATGGCGTGAAATAGCAGTTCACGCGGCAAAAAAAAAAAAGACTCTGGAAACCACCCCTGTTTGGAGGCCCGTATCTCCTAAACCATGTATCCAATAAAGGCGCTCTAGGGCTCATCGAAAAGCTGACATCGAGCTCTTCAACTTTGGACTTGCTCCTTCGAAGTCAAAATCAATCATTTTGGCCTCCGACCAGCAGCCTCAAAATTCGACCTGAAAATCAAGGCAAAAAACAACCCAAAAACCACAAAAAATTTACAAAAAACAACGCGAAAACAACGACTAGCCATATTTGGGCTACTTTTTGAGAGTCTAAACGACAAAATCATAGACGAATTAGGGAAACAAAGTTGTGGTACTCCAAAAATACTGCAACTCCCTCATACAGAGTTTTTCAAAATTCCTTTTGGAACACCCTAAAAAACATGTTGCAAAACAGGGAAAATTTTCTCGAGAAAATTTTTCTTTTGGAACACCCTCAAAAACGTCCTGCGAAATAGGGAAAAAATTCTCGGGGAAATTTTTCATCTTGAGACAATGATGGAGAATAGGTTTTAGGACCTCCTTTTCCATCTAGAAAGTTTCTAGCATACACTTTTTTCGAAAAAATATCTCTAAGAGGTTCACGTGCGTATAGCACCTATGCTAATTAGGACAAAAACGGACACCTATTTGATCCAACGAAGAGTACACCAAGCCTCTTAAGGCTGTAAACGGGCTATGGAAAAGTATAAAAAGCAAAAAAAAAAACTGTGATTGCTCATTAAGGAGCAGTTACGCACTTTGACATGGCCACAATAGAGGGATTGTCTACAATTACACAAGGACTGAACCCAATGGCTAACATCTTCGAGCCATTGAGATCCATGTCGCCAATTCACCTCCCCATGCCATTGACCATGCCTATAACAAGTGTGTCATCGGGTTTTACACTCCCTGTCACTTCGATTCCACCAGGCTTTGGCCCCTTGCCTAACATTCTTGCAAGTCCTATAAGTACCAACCCTTTCGTGGATGCCTACACCTTGGACATACTGACTAGTCTGGGAAAAGGGGGGGAGCCAAGGACTCAGTGAGTCTCTTCCAACAAGAGCACTCACATACGGCCTCAATGATTCATACAGAAATACGGTCATACAAATTTCTAAAATTATGGGTAAATACGACGGAACAACAGACCCTGTTCAATTCATTCAAAAGTTTGAACAGAGATGTGAAGCCTTTGGAAATCCCAACTGCCCCACTAAGGTACATGCGTTGAACTTATGCTTAGAGGGAAAAGCTAGTCGATGGTTCATCGCATTGATATCGGTGATCAAGACCAACTTCAAAACTTTGAAATCAGCCTTTATACAAGGCTTTCCAGACAAGGTGATCAATGGAGTGCAACAACAGAACTCTATTCAATTGAACGCCAACCAATGAATTTATTAGAGTTTTTTTCTTCGGATAAAACTCTTGGACTCACGTTGTGAGTCATGGGAAAAATTAAACGATGTTCAATTGAGGAGATGTTTCATGATGGCTTAAAGAATAATAGCTAACACAACTTGATCATTGTATCCAATCTGAAAACATTCGATCAATGTTGTAAAGAAGCAATACGTTTAGATGACAACATGCTAGAAGATGATCATGCTATGAGATGTGCCTCATCTAAACCAAGTGAAGTAATGGCAAAAGAAAGACCGATCTCGGAATTGACATTCCTCGAATTCTATGCAGCCTTGCTTAAAACCTTATAGTAGCCAACATCTCTAAGAGAACCTTCAAAATCAAACATCCTTAATGCCTATAAAAATGACGAGCGAAATGCCTTGTGTTGAATGGAATCACTATGACTATCCCAATCCTCATTGTGCATACAAGGCACCTATTTTTCTATACTACATCTATTGTAAAACCTTTGATAATGATACTAAAAAGTGTCCTGCTTCATCCACGATGGACTCAAAACCTCCCGTGCATAAAACAAAAACAGTCCAAAGGGTAGAAACTGCTCAGGAAGGAGTTAATCAGACACTTCTATTGTTGTGGACCTCACAAGGTGGCAAACTGCATAGTTTGGAATACTTCCTTGCCCATAGTCACTGACAATTTGCGACCCATGTGTGAACGATGTGGCGTTGATCACATGTTCCAAGATTGCCCAAGACGAGTTGCTTCAATGCAACTTGTCTCACAAAATACAGCTCTTAACATCTTAAGTGTACAAAACGGGCAATTGATCACATGTTCCAAGATTGCCCAAGATGAGTTGCTTCAATGCAACTTGTCTCACAAAATACAGCTCTTAACATCTTAAGTGTACAAAACGGGCAATTGTCCACGGTACCATTGAATGTGCTTACACGTTTACAATGTTGAGATATCGAGCTCATCTAGTGAGGCGGTGGACACTGATGACCCGCCTAGGGGATAGGCCCCACACTTACACCACTGGCATGGTTGGTGAGATCATGGGTGATATGCGGTCAGTGGGATGACAAGCTATGTGACAACCATTCTAGAGACTGGCATAGTTATAGCGCCAGCTCATTTAGTTAGGTTCACATTATAGAGAACCCTAGTATTGTTGAGATATCGAGCTCATCTAGTGAGGTGGTGGACACTGAGGGGGATAGGCCCCACACTTACACCACTGGCATGGTTGATGAGATCATGGTGATATGCGGCCAGTGGGATGACAGGCTGTGTGATAGCCATTCGAGAGACTGGCATAGTTATAGCGCTAGCTCATTTAGTTGGGTTCACACTATAGAGAACCCTAGTATGTATTTGGTTGAGTACCTTTTCATATGTGTGTACTCTTATCTTTGTATATGGAGTGTTGAGTGTTGAGTGAAGAAGAAGATTTTCAGCCTCTCACCTTGTGTATTCTCTATTAGGGTTTTGTGAGTGTGTGTGTGCTTGCAAGAACTCAAGCTCTCTTCTCCCTTGCATCTTTTCATGGTATCAGAGCCTGGTTCATGCTAAGGGCTGAGCTGTAAGCAAGAGAAGCACAGGAAGCGCTACGAGGGTAAGAGCTTCAACCACTCTTCTATATTTGTGTTGGCGACTACACCCTGTCGGGAGCTCTACAGGAGGCACCGGCAAACGATCTCTGATTGAGGAGCTTTCTTTGCGGGAGTAAAGCTATAGGGAAACTATACTGTCCTATCAGACTATCACAGACAACAGGATTTTTGTGTCGAAAAAGCATTTCGGGTGCGTCTCGACCTCCGTTTTTCAGAAAGCAAGTGATTTCGAGCACTGCGAGACGGATAAGTCATCGATTCTCTATAGAACTCTATTTTAAGAACTGCAGGAAGACAGATTGGCTGTGCAGACACTGTGTGTGCTGCAAGGAGGTCAACAGTTGCCATTGGGTGTATGTATGCACATTGAGGTCACTGGTTGTGACATTTGAGTGTACTACAGTACCGCTGCAGAAAATACAACAGTTTGTGCAGGATAAACCAAAGTGCTGTTTTTGGTAAATTTGTGTGTCTAGCAAGATGTCAAATGATGGCATAACCCAAATTGTTGCTGAGAAGCTTGATAAGAACAACTTCCATGCTTGGAGGTTCAGGCTGACAAATTTCCTGATGGGAAAGGGCTATTGGGACTATATAGAAGGTGAGCATGAAGAGGCACCGGAGATACCGGACATCAATCTGACTGCTGTGCAGATGTGAAAGAGTTCAAGGAACCAAGGAGCCAGAAAAGTATGTATTGGCTCTCTATCAGTATACAGGACACCATGATTGGGCACATACAGGATGCCAAGTCTCCCAAGGAGGCGTGGGACACCTTGGTAAAACTCTATGAAATAAATACCAAGGCACGAAAGATACAGTTGAAGAATGAACTTCATATTGTGGAGAAAAAGAGTATGTCTGTGAATGACTATGCATTAAAGATAAAGGGTATTGTGGAATCCCTTGCATCTATTGGTGTTTCAGTAGATGATGATGACAAGGTGGAAGTTTGTCTACGTGGTCTCGGGCCACAATACAAGGCGTTCAAGACATCTATTCAGACTCGGAAAAACATTCCCAATTTTACAGATTTGGTGTCTATGTTGATAATAGAAGAGAAGAGCTTGGGTGAAAACGAACAGTCTTCACAAAACAAAAACAGTTCAGAGCAACAAGCCTTCTACACAAGTTCAGGAAGAGGACGAGGCAGAGGAGGCCGTGGATGCGGTCAAGGAGGTGGCTGAACAGGTAATCAGAATTATGGCTGCAGCAACAACAACAGTCCCAGAATTCACAACAATAACAACAACAACACGCAGTGGAAGAGGCCAATTAAGAGGCAGGGGGAGTCAAAGAGGTCATGGAAATTGGCAAAGGCAGTATAATGATACACATGGATGCTTTTATTGTGGTAAGCCTAATCATGTGCAGGCAGATTGTTATTATAAGAAGCAGGCTGACATGCAAAATGGGAAATTGCAGCAAAACAACTATGCATCCTCGAGCAAAAACAATGAGGAGAATGAAAGGTCGTTTGTTATGCAGCATGTCGTTTAATGCAGCATGTCGTTAATGCCATGTCTAAAAATGTAGAAGCAGCACATAAAGATGATGTATGGTACATTGATTCAGGTGCTTCGAACCACATGACAAGTCATCGGGAGTGGTTCAAGGAGATGAAGAACCTTGAAAGACCAGGTTTTGTGGAAACAGGGGATGACACTGCTCATCCAATTGCCCATGTTGGAGATGTGCCATTATCTATGTAGGATGGCCAAGTGAAGTACCTTGCAGATGTACTTTGTGTTCCGAACATTATAAAGAATGTGGTTTCTATTGGCCAGATGATTGACCAAGGTTTGTAGGTTCGATTTAATCCTGATGGATATTATGTAGAAGACTTTAAAGACAAGTGCAGGTTGGTTGCAAAAGGCAACAGAGTGGGCAGAATGTTTACATTGAATGTAAACATGCCTAATGTGAGTGCTGCGATGTTTGCAAATTGTTCACGAATTGTTGCAGACAGACATTTGGCATAAAAGAATTGGACATGTGAATGTGCAGAGAATGAAGTCTATGCAGACTAAAGGAATTGTGACACGGCTGCCAAAATTTAAAGTTGAAGGTATGTAGAAAATATGTGAAGCATGCCAATTTGGAAAGCAAACAAAGCATGTATTTCCATGTAACACATATGTGAGCAAAAATTCACTAGATGTTGTGCATTCAGATGTATGGGGTCCTACAAAGACCATGTCTATAGGAGGCTACAGGTATTATGTGACATTTATTGATGACCACACAAGGAAAGTGTGGGTATACTTCATGAAGGAGAAGAGTGAGGTGTTCACTCACTTTTACAATTTCAGAGTTATGGTTGAAAAGCAAACAGGGAAATATGTAAAGTGCCTAAGGTCAGATGGAGGGGGAGAGTACTTCTCCAATGAGTTCTTTGAATTTTTGACAAAAAATGGTATTCGGAGACAGTTTACATGTTGTAGATACACTTCGCTGAGCGCGGAAAAACAGGCACATTGCAGAGATTGCACAAGCATTGATGGAAGAGAAGAATATACCGCATAACTATTGGGCTGAGGCTGTTTCTACACAGCAGTTTACATCATGAACAGGACTCCAACTGCAGCCATACACGATGTAACTCTAGAGGAGAGGTTTACTGGCAGAAAACCTGATTTGTCTCATCTAAAATTTTTTGGATGCATTACATATGTGCATGTGCCAGATGAGCTGAGAACTAAGCTGGATCCAAAAGCTGAAAAATGTGTGTTTATTGGATATTCCCTTGAGCAAAAGGGATACAGGTGTTATAACCCTACTACACATGAGTTGAGGGTAAGTAGGGATGTTGTTTTTGATGAGATGAGCAGCTGGTATGCTGCTGAAAAAGAAGTTGTTGGGGCTGATGTGAGTGGAAATGTGGTTGCACAGAATGCAAGTAAGCAATCACAATCTTTGAGTGGACCAGGAGAGTCCTCATCTAGTGCTTCAGTTAATAGACCATGGAGTGGCAGGCTGCGTCATAATACCAGTCCTGCAAATGTGATTAGTACATCACATAAAGGTAAAGAGAAAGTGGTTGAGCCCCTTAGTATGCCTGACATTTCTGCAGGGCATTCTCATGTTGATGGAGAGTCTAGTGGCTGCGTCATAATACCAGCCCTGCAAATGTGATTAGTACATCACATAAAGGCAAAGAGAAAGTGGTTGAGCCCCTTAGTATGCCTGACATTTCTGCAGGGCATTCTCATGTTGATGGAGAGTCTAGTGGCTCAGAGATGAGCCTTGATGAGGAGGTTGGGATCCCAGCTATGAGAACACCTGGTGTAAAGGAGGCTATGGAAGCCATGAATGCAAAGCTTCAAAGATATCGGAGAGTGAAGAACCTTGTGCAGAGGTTTACCTATGATGGTTATGTGGCACATCACTATGCATACATGGCAAAAGTTGTACAGGTTGTAGAGCCCACATGCATTGATGAGGCTGTTGGAAATGTGTGTTGGGAGAAAGCTATGGATGAGGAGATGGATGCACTATATGGAAATGAGACTTGGGATTTAGTGCAATTGCTTGAAGGCAAGAAAGCCATTGGATGACAAAGTAAAACATAACAGTGATGGAAAGCATAAGTAGGTACAAGGCTAGATTGGTAGCCAAAGGATATGCGCAGACATATGGCATCGATTATGAGGAAACTCTCAGCCCAGTTGTTGCCAAGATGGCAACAGTGAGAGTTGTGATAGCAGTGGTGGCTGCATCAAAGCAATGGTCTTTACATCAAATGGATGTAAAGAATGCATTCTTGCATGGGGATTTGCAGGAAAAAGTGTATATGTTGCAGCCACCTGGTTATGAGGATTTGAGTCACCCCGAGCATGTTTGCAGGTTGAAGAAAGCCTTGTATGGCTTAAAACAAGCACCAAGAGCATGGTCTGACAAGATTTCTGAATATCTTGTCACTATTGGCTTTCATGTAGCCAATGCAGATTTCTCGGTATATGTGAGACACGGTGATAGACGGGTTATGCTTGTTGTCATCTATGTAGATGACTTCATCAATACGGGGGACCATGATGCAGAGATCTTTGATGTAAAGATCTTACTTAGACAGAAGTTTGAGATGAAGGATCTGGGGGAGCTCAGATATTTCTTGGGCATTGACGTGATTAGGTCACCACATGGTATTGGATTACTGCAGAGACTGTATGGCTTGGACATGTTGTCCAAGTATGGTATGACAGGTTGTAAGCCTATCTCAGTGCCATTGGATCAGAATGGCAAGTTGAGTGCAGATTCAGGAGAGATTTTGGAGGATCCTACTATGTATAGGTGCATAGTAGGAAGCTTGATCTACATGACGATCACCAGGCCGGCCGGATTTGAGCTATGCTATTAGGTTGGTGAGTCAGTTTATGCAGGTTCCTTGGAAGCCGCACCTGGATGCATTGAGACGCATACTGAGGTATGTGAGGTCTACTTTGCATTATGGACTGTTTTATGAAATTGGGACAAAGATATGTATACATGGGTACACAAATGCTGATTGGGCTGGAAGTGTCTCAGATATAAGATCTACTAGTGGCTTCATGTTTTCCTTGGGGAGTGCTGCTGTGACTTAGAGTAGCAAGAAGCAGCCTACGGTTTCTCTATCTAGGTTGCTCTATCCAGTACAGAGGCTGAGTACAGAGGAGCTGCTATGGCAGTATGTGAGGTAGCTTGGTTGAGAAAGCTACTTACAGATTTGGGTCTATCAGTGGATAGACAAGTTGTCATTTTCTGTGACAACATTAGCAGTAACCCAGTTTTTCATGCTCGCACGAAGCATATAGAGGTCCACTACCATTCTGTCAGAGAGAAGATCTTGGTAAGAGATGTTGACCTTGTTTATGTCAGCACCACACAGGATCAGGTAGCTAGCATCTTCACCAAAGCATTGGGTACAGAGAGAAGCTCTGCAGATTCAGGGCTTCGCTTGGTGTACATGAGATGGAGTTGAGCTCGAGGGGGAGTGTTGAGATATCAAGCTCATCTAGTGAGGCGGTGGACACTGATGACCTGCCTGGGGGATAGGCCCCACACTTACACCACTGGCATGGTTGGTGAGATCATGGGTGATATGTGGCCAGTGGGATGCCAGGCTGTGTGACAGCCATTCTAGAGACTGGCATAGTTATAGCGCGAGCTCATTTAGTTGGGTGGTTCACACTATAGATAACCCTAGTATGTATTTGGTTGAGTACCTTTTCATATGTGTGTACTCTTATCTTTGTATATGGAGTGTCGAGTGTTGAGTGAAGAAGAAGATTTTCAGCCTCTCACCTTGTGTGTTCTCTATTAGGGTTTTGTGAGTGTGTGTGTGCTTGCAAGAGCACAAGCTCTCTTCTACCCTGCATCTTTTCAAGTATGTATTTGGTTGAGTACCTTTTCATAGTGTGTACTCTTATCTTTGTATATGGTGTGTTGAGTGTTGTGTGAAGAAGAAGAAGATTTTCAGCCTCTCATCTTATGTGGTCTTTTTTAGGACTTTGTGAGTGTGTGTGTGTTGAGATATCAAGCTCATCTAGTGAGGTGGTGGACATTGATGACCCGCCTAGGGGATAGGCCCCACACTTACACCACTAGCATGGTTGGTGAGATCATGGGTGATATGCGGCCAGTGGGATGACAGGCTGTGTGACAGCTGTCAGGTAAAAATTTGAAAGGTGTTTTTGGTCAGTGTACATATGCTATGTGTGGTATGTGAATAAAGCTTTGCTTTGAATGCCCTGGCAAAGGTACAGGTTGAGAGGTTTTACAGAAAACTGGTACTGGTGTGTTGTGTTTTTTTTCCCGGAGTAGACGCGAAAGATCTGGAGCTGAATTTGGATGCAAGAAGGACACTCCATTTTTAGCATGTATGTGCAGATGGTTGTTTGGAGCATAGCACCGACTGTGATGGTAAGTGATGATGTTGATGATCATGGCGGTGGATAGATCTTGCATTGTTTTGGAAGTTGTGGGTGTTGCATGACTAAGTAAAGCAAGGTGATATAGGATGTATGGCCATCATTTTGAGGCTAAAGAATGATATAAAATATAATCAAGGTGGCTATAAATATTATAGTAATGGCCGTGTGGAACTAGCACTGGCTGCCAACAAAACCATCTGGAAGATGGTCGAAGGGTGGCGCTTTGAAGGCACACAGAGAAAAAAGGAGGTCGCCAGAAGAAGGTTGGGCCGCTTTAAATGAAGGAGAGCCGGGGGGCTCGTAGGTGTTGGTGCGGGAGGCGCTGCAGGTATAGAGACCAGAGGCGAGCTACTAGTGGCGATGGGTGCTGGCAACGGGTGCTGGCGACAGAGAGGTTAGTGAAGCGCAGCTGGTAGTCGGGTTGGCGCTGCAGAGGTGGTGGAGCCTCCAGTGTGAAGCGAAGAAAGCCAGAGTGTTGGCCGCTTTGTAAAAGTTCTGTGTGGGCTGTAGAAGGCTGACTGCAGTACAGGTGAAGAGCCGCGTGGATGGTGTGAAAGGAGCTACGGCCTGTACGTGAGGAGCGGGGAGTGTAGAAGGAAGGGTTACGCTGGAGTTTGCAGGAGGCGTAAGGAAGAGTAGGCCGCCTTATTGATACAAGGCTGGCGGGTATTGTTGGCGCTGCAGAGATAAGAGAGGTGCAGGCCTTGTAACGGGCGTGTGTGAAGAGAAGGCTGGTGCTCGAAGACCGCCTTGAGTCGCTGGAGTAGAGGCTGGGGAGCATATAACCGCCTAGTAGCAGAGAGAGGGTTGGTGATTATGCAGCTGCAGGCTCTCAGTAAAAGTGGAGAGCTAACGTAAAGGGTGGCCTATGCTGGTTTGAGAGCTGCAGCAAGAGAGGGCTGCTGTTAGGAAGTGGTTAATGTGATGTGGCTTGGGCTGGATGCAGAAGGTGATGCTACGTTGAGCAGTGGTTCGTGGTGCTGAAGAGATTGTGCAAGGCTCTGGTGGTTGGTGAAGCTGCTGGTCACGACATACAGAGAGAGGGAGCTGCTGAGTTGAAGGTTAGCTGGTGTGGGCGCCTTCTAGAGAGGAGTAGCTGGTCTTGTGTGGGCGATGATTGCAGGCAGAGCGTGGATGCTGACCAGAGAGAGAGCCTTGGGTTTCTATGTGTGTTGACTGTAGTAGAGGTCATTATGTGTGGGCTGGGTGGAGACAGTGGGGCTCGCCTACGACAGTTGGCAGGTACCAGCTGGGGATAGAGAGTAGCCGAGCTACAGAGAAGTGAAGAAGGGTTGCTGGTGTGGGCGCCCTCTGGAGATTACAGGGACCGGGAGACAGAGGCTTGGTCGTCAGACGCAAGGGTGTATTCCCTTGGCAGTAAATCCTGGCCAGAGTCCTGGTCTTTGGTGTATTTGCTGAGTTGTACATGGTTGATGCTGTATATGTTTTTTGCTGAATGATCATCTGTCCTTCGTGGTTTTGAGCTGTCTTTATGGTGTGGGTGGGTGGTGCATTGTGAGAGAGTGTTCCAGCCAGTGGTGGCTGGTGGTGCCCCCGTTCGGGTGAGTGTTTCCAAGTTTGGGAGGTGGAAGGGCTATAGAGGCAGGTCTTTTCTTCTTTTTTTCACCTCACATCCTTCTCGTGCCCCCACTGAGGAGTTGCTTAGGCATTGTTTGACTGAGGATAGCTCAGGGATTTCTCTTACGAGGGTGTATGCCCCAGAGTGAGAGATTGAAGAAAGGTGTTTCTGGTTTTCTTTGGGTTTGAAAGTGAAGTTTGGGGATCAAGATGATGTCTTATCCAAAGTTTTATGGTGGTCCGAATGAGGATGTGGCAGATTTCTTGGAAAGGATGGAGGTTGCATGTATAAGCAACCATATTAATGAGTCGGTACAGGTGTTGCGGCTACTGAGCATTTGCTTGAAGGGAGATGCAAGGACCTGGTACAGAGCTTATGAGGAGTCGTTAAGGGATGCTGTTCCACGCATTGAGATGACTGAGGATGGATTAAAGACAGCACTTAGCAATAGGTTCAAGAAGGAAGAAGACCCCGACAAGGTTTGGCATGAGGTGCAAGCTCTGACACAAGGTGAGTTTGAATCAATAGATGATTATATGAAGAAATTTTCTTTGCTATGGGAAACTTTATGCAGGGCTTTAGGGGAAGACCAGGTACCCCCTGACATGATGAAGAAAAACAAGTTTGTAGCCGGGCTTAAGAGGAGTATTCGCTGGAAAGTGGAATTGAAGAAACCCAGGTCTTTTGAGGATGCGGTAGAAATTGCTAAGTCAAAAGATTGGAAGCTGCAGCGGATGAATCAGCTAGGGATGATTCCAGTTGTAGCACAGCCGGAGATTCGTAGAGTGGAGGCTACACCCATAAATGCAGTGATTGAGAGGATGAATCCCACTGAAGCCCAAGCTATGCAGATGGTGCCTCAAGCTAGTCAGGGAGTACCTATGGTTCCTGCAGGTTCTGATGAGGGATTGCGACAGGATATGAAACAAATGGTTGATCTTATGAAGTATTTGAGCTTAAATTTAATGGAAAGTACAGGTGGTGGACATGGTAGAGACAGAGGCAATAATCTTGAAGGGGGAGATGGACAAGCAGGGTATGGACGTGGTCGCGGTAGGGGCCATCATTTCATCCCTACATGCTGGAACTGTGGTGAGCTTGGTCATCTGAGTACAGATTGTGATAAGCCTCAGCGTATGGGTGGTGATATGTACCCACTACCTTCACAGCTACCTGATAGGTCAAAAGATTATGGTATTGATATCAGGGATCAGTGGAATCACAGCTGAAGAGAAGGGAAAAACTAAGGTGATAGATGTGGTCACCCTTGAGAAGACGAAGGAAGCAGAAGCAGATGTGATGCCTTTGGGGAAACGGATGCCACAGGAAAGGGAAAGCAAGGATGCTGCAGGGCCTAGCAAGAAGAAAGGAAAAGTGAAGGAAGGAGAGGATGTGAAGGTCAAGTAGAAGAGGAGGTCTCGTAGGAAGTTTCAGGTAACTGATTTTCCGCTGGGGGTTGGGCAAGATAGCTACAGTTTGCAGGAGGACATGGCTGAAAGGAAGGCTAACATTACTTTTGGGCAATTGATAGAGTTAGCTCCCAATTTGAAGCGTCAATGGAAAAGAGTTGTGAACCCGAGAGAGAAGAAGCCTGCCAGGGGGATAGTGACTGTTCTATCTGTTTAGGAGTTACCTGATATATGTCCTGTGGTGAATGTGTGGTATAAAGGGAAGAATTTGGGAGAAGCATACATAGATGGTGGAGCACAGATTTGTGTAATCACATTAGCAGCTGTGGAGAGGCTTGGTCTTAATTTTACTGAAGCGTCTGGATTCCGAATTCGGCTAGCTAATCATCAGAAGGTCAAATGCTTAGGTATGATTAAGGAGTTAGAATTGCAAGCTTTTGATGTAAAGGTGCTGGTGGATTGTCATGTTATGCCTGTAGGAATGGGTGCATTCCCCATTATTTTGGGAAGACCATGGCTGAGAGCAATGAAGGCTGTTCAGGATTGGAGGAAAGGGGTTTTTACTCTGTGTGACAGGAGAGGGGATAAGAAGCAGTTTAATATGGATAACCAGAAGCCTGTTCGTGATGAAGAGGAAAGTGAAGCTGATTCAAGTGATGATGATACGACTAGTAGTACTACTACTAGTGAGGGAACAGGAAATACTTCATCCAGTGAAGAGGATGCAGAGATGGATGCTGTGGTTATTGATGAGGAAGTGCTTGGTGATGAGGTTGCTGAACAAGAAGAGGCCATACAGGAAGAATGCGAGGAGGTACAAGTGGATCATGAAAAAAGGTATGCATGTGATGTGAAAGAGTCTGCTTTTGAGTCTTTGGATGATAAACCTGTGTGGGATGAGTGGGAAATAGAAAGTCTGCAGGATGATGAACCTGAGTTGGGAGCTAGATGATCAGATGTGCATTAATGTTAAGAAAGCCATGACCAGAATTGAGGCTATGAAGGAAGAGAAACACCAGAAGGCTTTGAATGATGCTACTGTTATGGATGAGAGGAATGCTGTAATAGATGAATTTCTTGGTGGCCTTGATGAAGATGAGGATACAGGGACTGAGGTGGATGCTTTGGCAATGGTGCCTTTTGAAGAGGAGTTTGTTTTGCCTGTGGGGTGGCCGGTTTTGATGGTGAAGCTTCTTATGTGGATGGACAGGAAAGTGTTATGGCACGGCAGATCTTTCTTGATGAAGCTTTCATCAATTTTTACCCTCAGTAGGAGTTGCTGCACTGGTTCTCCGATATTGGTGCTGACCATATCAGTGATTTTAGAGTTGGGATGAGGCAGGATGGTGTGTATGTCAGGAGCTTTGTCTCCAGAAGCTCTGGTATTGTGTTGTGGGATATGGGATGGCAAGACATGCCTTGGGAAGATGACAGAGTTTCTTGGATCATTTGGAACAGAGATGTGTTGGTTACACTGTATGATGCTCAAAGGATAGACGGAGGGAAACGTGGTCATATGCTTTCTGCTGATCATAAATGATTCAGCAGGCTAGGGGTTGGGCAAAGTATGTCAGGTAAAAATTTGAAAGGTGTTTTTGGTCAGTGTACATATGCTATGTGTGGTATGTGAATAAAGCTTTGCTTTGAATGCCCTGGCAAAGGTACAGGTTGAGAGGTTTTACAGAAAACTGGTACTGGTGTGTTGTGTTTTTTTTCCCAGAGTAGACGCGAAAGATCTGGAGCTGAATTTGGATGCAAGAAGGACACTCCATTTTTAGCATGTATGTGCAGATGGTTGTTTGGAGCATAGCACCGACTGTGATGGTAAGTGATGATGTTGATGATCATGGCGGTGGATAGATCTTGCATTGTTTTGGAAGTTGTGGGTGTTGCATGACTAAGTAAAGCAAGGTGATATAGGATGTATGGCCATCATTTTGAGGCTAAAGAATGATATAAAATATAATCAAGGTGGCTATAAATATTATAGTAATGGCCATGTGGAACTAGCAGTGGCTGCCAACAAAACCATCTGGAAGATGGTCGAAGGGTGGCGCTTCGAAGGCACACAGAGAAAAAAGGAGGACGCCGGAAGAAGGTTGGGCCGCTTTGAAGGAGAGCCGGGGGGGCTCGTAGGTGTTGGTGCGGGAGGCGCTGCAGGTATAGAGACCAGAGGCGAGCTGCTGGCGATGGGTACTGGCAACGGGTGGTGCTAGCGACAGAGAGGTTAGTGAAGCACAGCTGGTAGTCGGGTTGGCGCTGCAGAGGTGGTGGAGCCTCCAGTGTGAAGCAAAGAAAGCCAGAGTGTTGGCCGCTTTGTAAAAGTTCTGTGTGGGCTGTAGAAGGCTGACTGCAGTACAGGTGAAGAGCCGCGTGGATGGTGTGAAAGGAGCTACGGCCTATACGTGAGGAGTGGGGAGTGTAGAAGGAAGGGTTATGCTGGAGTCTGCAGGAGGCGTAAGGAAGAGTAGGCCGCCTTATTGATACAAGGCTGGCGGGTATTGTTGGCGCTGCAGAGATAAGAGAGGTGCAGGCCTTGTAACGGGCATGTGTGAAGAGAAGGCTGATGCTCGAAGACCGCCTTGAGTCGAGCTGGAGCAGAGGCTGGGGAGCAGAGGCATATAACCACCTAGTAGCAGAGAGAGGGTTGGTGATTATGCAGCTGCAGGCTCTCAGTAAAAGTGGAGAGCTAACGTAAAGGGTGGCCTATGCAGTTTTAAGAGCTACAGCAAGAGAGGGCTGCTGTTAGGAAGTGGTTAATGTGATGTGGCTTGGACTGGATGCAGAAGGTGATGCTGCGTTGAGCAGTGGTTCGTGGTGCTGAAGAGATTGTGCAAGGTTCTGGTGGTTGGTGAAGCTGCTGGTCACGACATATAGAGAGCTGCAGCAAGAGAGGGCTGCTGTTAGGAAGTGGTTAATGTGATGTGGCTTGGGCTGCAGAAGGTGATGCTGCGTTGAGCAGTGGTTCGTGGTGCTGAAGAGATTGTGCAAGGCTCTGGTGGTTGGTGAAGCAGCTGGTGGTTGGTGAAGCTGCTGGTCACGATATACAGAGAGTGGGAGCTGCTGAGTTGAAGGTTAGCTGGTGTGGGCGCCTTCTAGAGAGGAGTAGCTGGTCTTGTGTGGGCGATGATTGCAGGTAGAGCGTGGATGCTGACCAGAGAGAGAGCCTTGGGTTTTTATGTGTGTTGACTGCAGTAGAGGTACTGATGTGTGGGTTGGAGACAGTGGGGCTCGCCTACGACAATTGGCAGGTACCAGCTGGGGATAGAGAGTAGCCGAGCTACAGAGAAGTGAAGAAGGGTTGTTGGTGTGGGCGCCCTCTGGAGATTACAGGGACCGGGAGACAGAGGCTTGGTCGTCAGACGCAAGGGTGTATTCCCTTGGCAGTAAATCCTGGCCAGAGTCCTGGTCTTTGGTGTATTTGCTGAGTTGTACATGGTTGATGCTGTATATGTTTTTTGCTGAATGATCATCTGTCCTTCGTGGTTTTGAGCTGTCTTTATGCTGTGGGTGGGTGGTGCATTGTGAGAGAGTGTTCCAGCCAGTGGCTGGTGGTGCCCCCGTTCGGGTGAGTGTTTCCAAGTTTGGGAGGTGGAAGGGCTATAGAGGCAGGTCTTTTCTTCTTTTTTCACCTCACATCCTTCTGGTGCCCCCACTGAGGAGTTGCTCAGGCATTGTTTGACTAAGGATAGCTCAGGGATTTCTCTTACGAGGGTGTATGCCCCAGAGTGAGAGATTGAAGGAAGGTGTTTCTGGTTTTCTTTGGGTTTGAAAGTGAAGTTTGGGGATCAAGATGATGTCTTATCCAGAGTTTTATGGTGGTCCGAATGAGGATGTGGCAGATTTCTTGGAAAGGATGGAGGTTGCATGTATAAGCAACCATATTAATGAGTCGGTACAGGTGTTGCGGCTACTGAGCATTTGCTTGAAGGGAGATGCAAGGACCTGGTACAGAGCTTATGAGGAGTCATTAAGGGATGTTGTTCCACGCATTGAGATGACTGAGGATGGATTAAAGACAGCACTTAGCAATAGGTTCAAGAAGGAAGAAGACCCCGACAAGGTTTGGCATGAGGTGCAAGCTCTGACACAAGGTGAGTTTGAATCAATAGATGATTATATGAAGAAATTTTCTTTGCTATGGGAAACTTTATGCAGGGCTTTAGGGGAAGACCAGGTACCCCCTGACATGATGAAGAAAAACAAGTTTGTAGCCGGGCTTAAGAGGAGTATTCGCTGGAAAGTGGAATTGAAGAAACCCAGGTCTTTTGAGGATGCGGTAGAAATTGCTAAGTCAAAAGATTGGAAGCTGCAGCGGATGAATCAGCTGGGGATGATTCCAGTTGTAGCACAGCCGGAGATTCGTAGAGTGGAGGCTACACCCATGAATGCAGTGATTAAGAGGATGAAGCCCACTGAAGCCCAAGCTATGCAGATGGTGCCTCAAGCTAGTCAGGGAGTACCTATGGTTCCTGCAGGTTCTGATGAGGGATTGCGATAGGATATGAAACAAATGGTTGATCTTATGAAGAATTTGAGCTTAAATTTAATGGAAAGTACAGGTGGTGGACGTGGTAGAGGTAGAGGCAATAATCCTGAAGGGGGAGATGGACAAGCAAGGTATGGACGTGGTCACGGTAGGGGCCGTCATTTCATCCCTACATGCTGGAACTGTGGTGAGCTTGGTCATCTGAGTACAGATTGTGATAAGCCTCAGCGTATGGGTGGTGATATGTACCCACTACCTTCACAGCTACCTGATAGGTCAAATGATTATGGTATTGATATCAGGGATCAAGCAGGCCCCAGTGGAATCACAGCTGTAGAGAAGGGAAAAACTAAGGTGATAGATGTGGTCACCCTTGAGAAGACGAAGGAAGCAGAAGCAGATGTGATGCCTTTGGGGAAACGGATGCCACAGGAAAGGGAAAGCAAGGATGCTGCAGGGCCTAGCAAGAAGAAAGGAAAAGTGAAGGAAGGAGAGGATGTGAAGGTCAAGTAGAAGAGGAGGTCTCGTAGGAAGTTTCAGGTAACTGATTTTCCGCTGGGGGTTGGGCAGGATAGCTACAGTTTGCAGGAGGACATGGCTGAAAGGAAGGCTAACATTACTTTTGGGCAATTGATAGAGTTAGCTCCCAATTTGAAGCGTCAGTGGAAAAGACTTGTGAACCCGAGACAGAAGGAGCCTCCCAGGGGGATAGTGACTGTTCTATCTGTTCAGGATTTACCTGATATATGTCCTGTGGTGAATGTGTGGTATAAAGGGAAGAATTTGGGAGAAGCATACATAGATGGTGGAGCACAGATTTGTGTAATCACATTAGCAGCTGTGGAGAGGCTTGGTCTTAATTTTACTGAAGCGTCTGGATTCCGAATTCGGCTAGCTAATCATCAGAAGGTCAAATGCTTAGGTATGATTAAGGAGTTAGAATTGCGAGCTTTTGATGTAAAGGTGCTTGTGGATTGTCATGTTATGCTTGCAGGAATGGGTGCATTCCCCATTATTTTGGGAAGACCATGGCTGAGAGCAGTGAAGGCTGTTCAGGATTGGAGGAAAGGGGTTTTTACTCTGTGTGACAGGAGAGGGGATAAGAAGCAGTTTAATATGGATAACCAGAAGCCTGTTCGTGATGAAGAGGAAAGTGAAGCTGATTCAAGTGATGATGATACGACTACTAGTACTACTACTAGTGAGGGAACAGGAAATACTTCATCCAGTGAAGAGGATGCAGAGATGGATGCTGTGGTTATTGATGAGGAAGTGCTTGGTGATGAGGTTGCTGAACAAGAAGAGACCATACAGGAAGAATGCGAGGAGGTACAAGTGGATCATGAAAAAAGGTATGCATGTGATGTGAAAGAGTCTGCTTTTGAGTCTTTGGATGATAAACCTGTGTGGGATGAGTGGGAAATAGAAAGTTTGCAGGATGATGAACCTGAGTTGGGAGCTGGATGATCAGATGTGCATTAATGTTAAGAAAGCCATGACCAGAATTGAGGCTATGAAGGAAGAGAAACACCAGAAGGCTTTGAATGATGCTGCTGTTATGGATGAGAGGAATGCTGTAATAGATGAATTTCTTGGTGGCCTTGATGAAGATGAGGATACAGGGACTGAGGTGGATGCTTTGGCAATGGTGCCTTTTGAAGAGGAGTTTGTTTTGCCTGTGGTGGCCGGTTTTGATGGTGAACCTTCTTATGTGGATGGACAGGAAAGTGTTATGGCACGGCAGATCTTTCTTGATGAAGCTTTCATCAATTTTTACCCTCAGCAGGAGTTGCTGCATTGGTTCTCCGATATTGGTGCTGACCATATCAGTGATTTTGGAGCTGAGATGAGGCAGGATGGTGTGTATGTCAGGAGCTTTGTCTCCAGAAGCTCTGGTATTGTGTTGTGGGATATGGGATGGCAAGACATGCCTTGGGAAGATGACAGAGTTTCTTGGATCATTTGGAACAGAGATGTGTTGGTTACACTGTATGATGCTCAAAGGATAGACGGAGGGAAACGTGATCATATGCTTTCTGCTGATCATAAATGATTCAGTAGGCTAGGGGTTGGGCAAAGTATGTCAGGTAAAAATTTGAAAGGTGTTTTTGGTCAGTGTACATATGCTATGTGTGGTATGTGAATAAAGCTTTGCTTTGAATGCCCTGGCAAAGGTACAGGTTGAGAGGTTTTACAGAAAACTGGTACTGGTGTGTTGTGTTTTTTTTCCCGGAGTAGACGCGAAAGATCTGGAGCTGAATTTGGATGCAAGAAGGACACTCCATTTTTAGCATGTATGTGCAGATGGTTGTTTGGAGCATAGCACTGACTGTGATGGTAAGTGATGATGTTGATGATCACGGCGGTGGATAGATCTTGCATTGTTTTGAACACCATATTGGGGAATATGGGAATTTTCCACAAGTTTGGGACACGTGGTCAAAAGTTTGGATTAACCATAACTTGAACATCCCTAATCCAAAATGAGCGCTTTATAGATTCATTTTTCAAGCGCTTTCCAACGATAGGTCATATGATAGGGTTTTGAGAAACTTACAAACATGTTATCCATGTCCCCTTTTTTAAGTATTCAAAAATGGGAATTGGGAAATTCGCAAATTCACTAATATGGTGTTTTTGGAAGTTGTGGGTGTTGCATGACTAAGTAAAGCAAGGTGATATAGGATGTATGGCCATCATTTTGAGGCTAAAGAATGATATAAAATATAATCAAGGTGGCTATAAATATTATAGTAATGGCCATGTGGAACTAGCACTGGCTACCAACAAAACCATCTGGAAGATGGTCGAAGGGTGGCGCTTCGAAGGCACACAGAGAAAAAAGGAGGTCGCCGGAAGAAGGTTGGGCCGCTTTGAGGAGAGCCGGGGGGCTTGTAGGTGTTGGTGCGGGAGGCGCTGCAGGTATAGAGACCAAAGGCGAGCTGTTGGCGATGGCTACTGGCAACGGGTGCTGGCGACAGAGAGGTTAGTGAAGCGCAGCTGGTAGTGGGGGTTACGCTGTAGAGGTGGTGGAGCCTCCACCACCTCTACAGTGTGAAGCCAGTGTGAAGCCAGTGTGAAGCGAAGAAAGCCAGAGTGTTGGCCGCTTTGTAAAAGTTCTGTGTGGGCTGTAGAAGGCTGACTGCAGTACAGGTGAAGAGCCGCGTGGATGGTGTGAAAGGAGCTACGGCCCGTACGTGAGGAGCTAGGAGTGTAGAAGGAAGGGTTACACTGAGTCTGCAGGAGGCGTAAGGAAGAGTAGGCTGCCTTATTGATACAAGGCTGGTGGGTATTGTTGGCGCTGCAGAGATAAGAGAGGTGCAAGCCTTGTAACGGGCGTGTGTGAAGAGAAGGCTGGTGCTCGAAGACTGCCTTGAGTCGAGCTGCTGGGGAGCAGAGGCATATAATCGCCTAGTAGCAGAGAGAGGGTTGGTGATTATGCAGTTGCAGGCTCTCAGTAAAAGTGGAGAGCTAACGTAAAGGGTGGCCTATGCAGGTTTGAGAACTGCAGCAAGAGAGGGCTGCTGTTAGGAAGTGGTTAATGTGATGTGGCTTGGGCTGGTGGATGCAGAAGGTGATGCTGCGTTGAGCAGTGGTTCGTGGTGCTAAAGAGATTGTGCAAGGCTCTGGTGGTTGGTGAAGCTGCTGGTCACGACATACAGAGAGTGGGAGCTGCTGAGTTGAAGGTTAGCTGGTGTGGGCGCCTTCTAGAGAGGAGTAGCTGGTCTTGTGTGGGCGATGATTGCAGGTAGAGCGTGGATGCTGACCAGAGAGAGAGCCTTGGGTTTTTATGTGTGTTGACTGCAGTAGAGGTACTGATGTGTGGACTGGAGACAGTGGGGCTCGCCTACGACAATTGGCAGGTACCAGCTGGGGATAGAGAGTAGCCGAGCTACAGAGAAGTGAAGAAGGGTTGCTGGTGTGGGTGCCCTCTAGAGATTACAGGGACCGGGAGACAGAGGCTTGGTCGTCAGATGCAAGGGTGTATTCCCTTGGCAGTAAATCCTGGCCAGAGTCCTGGTCTTTGGTGTATTTGCTGAGTTGTACATGGTTGATGCTGTATATGTTTTTTGCTGAATGATTATCTGTCCTTCGTGGTTTTGAGCTGTCTTTATGGTGTGGGTGGGTGGTGCATTGTGAGAGAGTGTTCCAGCTAGTGGCTGGTGGTGCCCCCGTTCGGGTGAGTGTTTCCAAGTTTGGGAGGTGGAAGGGCTATAGAGGCAGGTCTTTTCTTCTTTTTTTCACCTCACATCCTTCTGGTGCCCCCACCACTGAGGAGTTGCTCAGGCATTGTTTGACTGAGGATAACTCAGGGATTTCTCTTACGAGGGTGTATGCCCCAGAGTGAGAGATTGAAGGAAGGTGTTTCTGGTTTTCTTTGGGTTTGAAAGTGAAGTTTGGGGATCAAGATGATGTCTTATCCAGAGTTTTATGGTGGTCCGAATGAGGATGTGGCAGATTTCTTGGAAAGGATGGAGGTTGCATGTATAAGCAACCATATTAATGAGTCGGTACAAGTGTTGCGGCTACTGAGCATTTGCTTGAAGGGAGATGCAAGGACCTGGTACAGAGCTTATGAGGAGTCGTTAAGGGATGTTGTTCCACGCATTGAGATGACTGAGGATGGATTAAAGACAGCACTTAGCAACAGGTTCAAGAAGGAAAAAGACCCCGACAAGGTTTGGCATGAGGTGCAAGCTCTGACACAAGGTGAGTTTGAATCAATAGATGATTATATAAAGAAATTTTCTTTGCTATGGGAAACTTTATGCAGGGCTTTAGGGGAAGACCAGGTACCCCCTGACATGATGAAGAAAAACAAGTTTGTAGATAGCCGGGCTTAAGAGGAGTATTCACTGGAAAGTGGAATTGAAGAAACCCAGGTCTTTTGAGGATGCGGTAGAAATTGCTAAGTCAAAAGATTGGAAGCTGCAGCGGATGAATCAGCTGGGGATAATTCCAGTTGTAGCACAGCCGGAGATTCGTAGAGTGGAGGCTACACCCATGAATGCAGTGATTAAGAGGATGAAGCCCACTGAAGCCCAAGCTATGCAGATGGTGCCTCAAGCTAGTCAGGGAGTACCTATGGTTCCTGCAGGTTCTGATGAGGGATTGCGACAGGATATGAAACAAATGGTTGATCTTATGAAGAATTTGAGCTTAAATTTAATGGAAAGTACAGGTGGTGGACGTGGTAGAGGCAGAGGCAATAATCCTGAAGGGGGAGATGGACAAGCAGGGTATGGACGTGGTCACGGTAGGGGCCGTCATTTCATCCCTACATGCTGGAACTGTGGTGAGCTTGGTCATCTGAGTACAGATTGTGATAAGCCTCAGCGTATGGGTGGTGATATGTACCCACTACCTTCACAGCTACCTGATAGGTCAAATGATTATGGTATTGATATCAGGGATCAAGCAGGCCCCACAGTGGAATCATAGCTGAAGAGAAGGGAAAAACTAAGGTGATAGATGTGGTCACCCTTCAGAAGACGAAGGAAGCAGAAGCAGATGTGATGCCTTTGGGGAAACGGATGCCACAGGAAAGGGAAAGCAAGGATGCTGCAGGGCCTAGCAAGAAGAAAGGAAAAGTGAAGGAAGGAGAGGATGTGAAGGTCAAGCAGAAGAGGAGGTCTCGTAGGAAGTTTTAGGTAACTGATTTTCCGCTGGGGGTTGGGCAGGATAGCTACAGTTTGCAGGAGGACATGGCTGAAAGGAAGGCTAACATTACTTTTGGGCAATTGATAGAGTTAGCTCCCAATTTGAAGCGTCAATGGAAAAGACTTGTGAACCCGAGAGAGAAGAAGCCTGCCAAAACCAGGGGGATAGTGACTGTTCTATCTGTTCAGGAGTTACCTGATATATGTCCTGTGGTGAATGTGTGGTATAAAGGGAAGAATTTGGGAGAAGCATACATAGATGGTGGAGCACAGATTTGTGTAATCACATTAGCAGCTGTGGAGAGGCTTGGTCTTAATTTTACTGAAGCGTCTGGATTTCGAATTTGGCTAGCTAATCATCAGAAGGTCAAATGCTTAGGTATGATTAAGGAGTTAGAATTGCAAGCTTTTGATGTAAAGGTGCTGGTGGATTGTCATGTTATGCCTGTAGGAATGGGTGCATTCCCCATTATTTTGGGAAGACCATGGCTGAGAGCAGTGAAGGCTGTTCAGGATTGGAGGAAAGGGGTTTTTACTCTGTGTGACAGGAGAGGGGATAAGAAGCAGTTTAATATGGATAACCAGAAGCCTGTTCGTGATGAAGAGGAAAGTGAAGCTGATTCAAGTGATGATGATACGACTAGTAGTACTACTACTAGTGAGGGAACAGGAAATACTTCATCCAGTGAAGAGGATGCAGAGATGGATGCTATGGTTATTGATGAGAAAGTGCTTGGTGATGAGGTTGCTGAACAAGAAGAGACCATACAGGAAGAATGCGAGGAGGTACAAGTGGATCATGAGAAAGGGATGCATGTGATGTGAAAGAGTCTGCTTTTGAGTCTTTGGATGATAAACCTGTGTGGGATGAGTGGGAAATAGAAAGTCTGCAGGATGATGAACCTGAGTTGGAGCTGGATGATCAGATGTGCATTAATGTTAAGAAAGTCATGACCAGAATTGAGGCTATGAAGGAAGAGAAACACCAGAAGGCTTTGAATGATGATGCTGTAATGGATGAGAGGAATGCTGTAATAGATGAATTTCTTGGTGGCCTTGATGAAGATGAGGATACAGGCACTGAGGTGGATGCTTTGGCAATGGTGCCTTTTGAAGAGGAGTTTGTTTTGCCTGTGGTGGCTGGTTTTGATGGTGAAGCTTCTTATGTGGATGGACAGGAAAGTGTTATGGCACGGCAGATCTTTCTTGATGAAGCTTTCATCAATTTTTACCCTCAGCAGGAGTTGCTGCACTGGTTCTCCGATATTGGTGCTGACCATATCAGTGATTTTGGAGCTGAGATGAGGCAGGATGGTGTGTATGTCAGGAGCTTTGTCTCCAGAAGCTCTGGTATTGTGTTGTGGGATATGGGATGGCAAGACATGCCTTGGGAAGATGACAGAGTTTCTTGGATCATTTGGAACAGAGATGTGTTGGTTACACTGTATGATGCTCAAAGGATAGACGGAGGGAAACGTGGTCATATGCTTTCTGCTGATCATAAATGATTCAGCAGGCTAGGGGTTGGGCAAAGTATGTCAGGTAAAAATTTGAAAGGTGTTTTTGGTCAGTGTACATATGCTATGTGTGGTATGTGAATAAAGCTTTGCTTTGAATGCCCTGGCAAAGGTACAGGTTGAGAGGTTTTACAGAAAACTGGTACTGGTGTGTTGTGTTTTTTTTCCCGGAGTAGACGCGAAAGATCTGGAGCTGAATTTGGATGCAAGAAGGACACTCCATTTTTAGCATGTAAGTGCAGATGGTTGTTTGGAGCATAGCACCGACTGTGATGGTAAGTGATGATGTTGATGATCATGGCGGTGAATAGATCTTGCATTGTTTTGGAAGTTGTGGGTGTTGCATGACTAAGTAAAGCAAGGTGATATAGGATGTATGGCCATCATTTTGAGGCTAAAGAATGATATAAAATATAATCAAGGTGGCTATAAATATCATAGTAATGGCCATGTGGAACTAGCACTGGCTGCCAACAAAACCATCTGGAAGATGGTCGAAGGGTGGCGCTTCGAAGGCACACAGAGAAAAAAGGAGGTCGCCGGAAGAAGGTTGGGCCGCTTTGAAGGAGAGCCGGCGGGGGGCTCGTAGGTGTTGGTGCGGGAGGCGCTGCAGGTATAGAGACCAGAGGCGAGCTGCTAGCGATGGGTGCTGGCAACGGGTGCTGGCGACAGAGAGGTTAGTGAAGCGCAGCTGGTAGTCGGGTTGGCGCTGCAGAGGTGGTGGAGCCTCCAGTGTGAAGCGAAGAAAGCCAGAGTGTTGGCCGCTTTGTAAAAGTTCTGTGTGGGCTGTAGAAGGCTGACTGCAGTACAGGTGAAGAGCCGCGTGGATGGTGTGAAAGGAGCTACGGCCTATACGTGAGGAGCGGGGAGTGTAGAAGGAAGGGTTACGCTGGAGTCTGCAGGAGGCGTAAGGAAGAGTAGGCCGCCTTATTGATACAAGGCTGGCGGGTATTGTTGGCGCTGCAGAGATAAGAGAGGTGCAGGCCTTGTAACGGGCGTGTGTGAAGAGAAGGCTGGTGCTCGAAGACCACCTTGAGTCGAGCTAGAGCAGAGGCTGGGGAGAAGAGGCATATAACCGCCTAGTAGCAGAGAGAGGGTTGGTGATTATGCAGCTGCAGGCTCTCAGTAAAAGTGGAGAGCTAACGTAAAGGGTGGCCTATGCAGGTTTGAGAGCTGCAGCAAGAGAGGGATGCTGTTAGGAAGTGGTTAATGTGATGTGGCTTGGGCTGGATGCAGAAGGTGATGCTGCGTTGAGCAGTGGTTCGTGGTGCTGAAGAGATTGTGCAAGGCTCTGGTGGTTGGTGAAGCTGCTGGTCACGACATACAGAGAGTGGGAGCTGCTGAGTTGAAGGTTAGCTGGTGTGGGCGCCTTCTAGAGAGGAGTAGCTGGTCTTGTGTGGGCGATGATTGCAGGCAGAGCGTGGATGCTGACCAGAGAGAGAGTCTTGGGTTTTTATGTGTGTTGACTGCAGTAGAGGTACTGATGTGTGGACTGGAGACAGTGGGGCTCGCCTACGACAATTGGCAGGTACCAGCTGGGGATAGAGAGTAGCCGAGCTACAGAGAAGTGAAGAAGGGTTGCTGGTGTGGGTGCCCTCTGGAGATTACAGGGACCGGGAGACAGAGGCTTGGTCGTCAGATGCAAGGGTGTATTCCCTTGGCAGTAAATCCTGGCCAGAGTCCTGGTCTTTGGTGTATTTGCTGAGTTGTACATGGTTGATGCTGTATATGTTTTTTGCTGAATGATTATCTGTCCTTCGTGGTTTTGAGCTGTCTTTATGGTGTGGGTGGGTGGTGCATTGTGAGAGAGTGTTCCAGCCAGTGGCTGGTGGTGCCCCCGTTCGGGTGAGTGTTTCCAAGTTTGGGAGGTGGAAGGGCTATAGAGGCAGGTCTTTTCTTCTTTTTTTCACCTCACATCCTTCTGGTGCCCCCACTAAGGAGTTGCTCAGGCATTGTTTGACTGAGGATAACTCAGGGATTTCTCTTACGAGGGTGTATGCCCCAGAGTGAGAGATTGAAGGAAGGTGTTTCTGGTTTTCTTTGGGTTTGAAAGTGAAGTTTGGGGATCAAGATGATCTCTTATCCAGAGTTTTATGGTGGTCCGAATGAGGATGTGGCAGATTTCTTGGAAAGGATGGAGGTTGCATGTATAAGCAACCATATTAATGAGTCGGTACAAGTGTTGCGGCTACTGAGCATTTGCTTGAAGGGAGATGCAAGGACCTGGTACAGAGCTTATGAGGAGTCGTTAAGGGATGTTGTTCCACGCATTGAGATGACTGAGGATGGATTAAAGATAGCACTTAGCAACAGGTTCAAGAAGGAAAAAGACCCCGACAAGGTTTGGCATGAGGTGCAAGCTCTGACACAAGGTGAGTTTGAATCAATAGATGATTATATAAAGAAATTTTCTTTGCTATGGGAAACTTTATGCAGGGCTTTAGGGGAAGACCAGGTACCCCCTGACATGATGAAGAAAAACAAGTTTGTAGATAGCCGGGCTTAAGAGGAGTATTCACTGGAAAGTGGAATTGAAGAAACCCAGGTCTTTTGAGGATGCGGTAGAAATTGCTAAGTCAAAAGATTGGAAGCTACAGCGGATGAATCAGCTGGGGATGATTCCAGTTGTAGCACAGCCGGAGATTCGTAGAGTGGAGGCTACACCCATGAATGCAGTGATTAAGAGGATGAAGCCCACTGAAGCCCAAGCTATGCAGATGGTGCCTCAAGCTAGTCAGGGAGTACCTATGGTTCCTGCAGGTTCTGATGAGGGATTGCGATAGGATATGAAACAAATGGTTGATCTTATGAAGAATTTGAGCTTAAATTTAATGGAAAGTACAGGTGGTGGACGTGGTAGAGGTAGAGGCAATAATCCTGAAGGGGGAGATGGACAAGCAAGGTATGGACGTGGTCACGGTAGGGGCCGTCATTTCATCCCTACATGCTGGAACTGTGGTGAGCTTGGTCATCTGAGTACAGATTGTGATAAGCCTCAGCGTATGGGTGGTGATATGTACCCACTACCTTCACAGCTACCTGATAGGTCAAATGATTATGGTATTGATATCAGTGGAATCATAGCTGAAGAGAAGGGAAAAACTAAGGTGATAGATGTGGTCACCCTACAGAAGACGAAGGAAGCAGAAGCAGATGTGATGCCTTTGGGGAAACGGATGCCACAGGAAAGGGAAAGCAAGGATGCTGCAGGGCCTAGCAAGAAGAAAGGAAAAGTGAAGGAAGGAGAGGATGTGAAGGTCAAGCAGAAGAGGAGGTCTCGTAGGAAGTTTCAGGTAACTGATTTTCCGCTGGGGGTTGGGCAGGATAGCTACAGTTTGCAGGAGGACATGGCTGAAAGGAAGGCTAACATTACTTTTGGGCAATTGATAGAGTTAGCTCCCAATTTGAAGCGTCAGTGGAAAAGACTTGTGAACCCGAGAGAGAAGAAGCCTGCCAGGGGGATAGTGACTGTTCTATCTGTTCAGGAGTTACCTGATATATGTCCTGTGGTGAATGTGTGGTATAAAGGGAAGAATTTGGGAGAAGCATACATAGATGGTGGAGCACAGATTTGTGTAATCACATTAGCAGCTGTGGAGAGGCTTGGTCTTAATTTTACTGAAGCGTCTGGATTCTGAATTTGGCTAGCTAATCATCAGAAGGTCAAATGCTTAGGTATGATTAAGGAGTTAGAATTGCAAGCTTTTGATGTAAAGGTGCTTGTGGATTGTCATGTTATGCCTGTAGGAATGGGTGCATTCCCCATTATTTTGGGAAGACCATGGCTGAGAGCAGTGAAGGCTGTTCAGGATTGGAGGAAAGGGGTTTTTACTCTGTGTGACAGGAGAGGGGATAAGAAGCAGTTTAATATGGATAACCAGAAGCCTGTTCGTGATGAAGAGGAAAGTGAAGCTGATTCAAGTGATGATGATACGACTAGTAGTACTACTACTAGTGAGGGAACAGGAAATACTTCATCCAGTGAAGAGGATGCAGAGATGGATGCTGTGGTTATTGATGAGGAAGTGCTTGGTGATGAGGTTGCTGAACAAGAAGAGACCATACAGGAAGAATGCGAGGAGGTACAAGTGGATCATGAAAAAAGGTATGCATGTGATGTGAAAGAGTCTGCTTTTGAGTCTTTGGATGATAAACCTGTGTGGGATGAGTGGGAAATAGAAAGTCTGCAGGATGATGAACCTGAGTTGGAGCTGGATGATCAGATGTGCATTAATGTTAAGAAAGCCATGACTAGAATTGAGGCTATGAAGGAAGAGAAACACCAGAAGGCTTTGAATGATGCTGCTGTTATGGATGAGAGGAATGCTGTAATAGATGAATTTCTTGGTGGCCTTGATGAAGATGAGGATACAGGGACTGAGGTGGATGCTTTGGCAATGGTGCCTTTTGAAGAGGAGTTTGTTTTGCCTGTGGTGGCCGGTTTTGATGGTGAAGCTTCTTATGTGGATGGACAGGAAAGTGTTATGGCACGGCAGATCTTTCTTGATAAAGCTTTCATCAATTTTTACCCTCAGCAGGAGTTGCTGCACTGGTTCTCCGATATTGGTGCTGACCATATCAGTGATTTTGGAGCTGAGATGAGGCAGGATGGTGTGTATGTCAGGAGCTTTGTCTCCAGAAGCTCTGGTATTGTGTTGTGGGATATGGGATGGCAAGACATGCCTTGGGAAGATGACAGAGTTTCTTGGATCATTTGGAACAGAGATGTGTTGGTTACACTGTATGATGCTCAAAGGATAGACGGAGGGAAACGTGGTCATATGCTTTCTGCTGATCATAAATGATTCAGCAGGCTAGGGGTTGGGCAAAGTATGTCAGGTAAAAATTTGAAAGGTGTTTTTGGTCAGTGTACATATGCTATGTGTGGTATGTGAATAAAGCTTTGCTTTGAATGCCCTGGCAAAGGTACAGGTTGAGAGGTTTTACAGAAAACTGGTACTGGTGTGTTGTGTTTTTTTTCCCGGAGTAGACGTGAAAGATCTGGAGCTGAATTTGGATGCAAGAAGGACACTCCATTTTTAGCATGTAAGTGCAGATGGTTGTTTGGAGCATAGCACCGACTGTGATGGTAAGTGATGATGTTGATGATCATGGCGGTGAATAGATCTTGCATTGTTTTGGAAGTTGTGGGTGTTGCATGACTAAGTAAAGCAAGGTGATATAGGATGTATGGCCATCATTTTGAGGCTAAAGAATGATATAAAATATAATCAAGGTGGCTATAAATATCATAGTAATGGCCATGTGGAACTAGCACTGGCTGCCAACAAAACCATCTGGAAGATGGTCGAAGGGTGGCGCTGCGAAGGCACACAGAGAAAAAAGGAGGTCGCCGGAAGAAGGTTGGGCCGCTTTGAGGAGAGCCGGGGGGCTCGTAGGTGTTGGTGCGGGAGGCGCTGCTGCAGGTATAGAGACCAGAGGCGAGCTGCTAGCGATGGGTGCTGGCAACGGGTGCTGGCGACAGAGAGGTTAGTGAAGCGTAGCTGGTAGTCGGGTTGGCACTGCAGAGGTGGTGGAGCAGTGTGAAGCGAAGAAAGCCAGAGTGTTGGCTGCTTTGTAAAAGTTCTGTGTGGGCTGTAGAAGGCTGACTACA
Organism: Cibotium barometz; assembly: GCF_041138505.1. Taxonomy (NCBI): domain Eukaryota; kingdom Viridiplantae; phylum Streptophyta; class Polypodiopsida; order Cyatheales; family Cibotiaceae; genus Cibotium; species Cibotium barometz. The sequence continues at coordinate 20,936,166 of NC_141057.1, read as the reverse complement.
GTACAGGTGAAGAGCCGCGTGGATGGTGTGAAAGGAGCTACGGCCTGTACGTGAGGAGCGGGGAGTGTAGAAGGAAGGGTTACGCTGGAGTCTGCAGGAGGCGTAAGGAAGAGTAGGCCGCCTTATTGATACAAGGCTGGCGGGTATTGTTGGCGCTGCAGAGATAAGAGAGGTGCAGGCCTTGTAACGGGCGTGTGTGAAGAGAAGGCTGGTGCTCGAAGACCGCCTTGAGTCGAGCTAGAGCAGAGGCTGGGGAGCAGAGGCATATAACCGCCTAGTAGCAGAGAGACGGTTGGTGATTATGCAGCTGCAGGCTCTCAGTAAAAGTGGAGAGCTAACGTAAAGGGTGGCCTATGCAGGTTTGAGAGCTACAGCAAGAGAGGGCTGCTGTTAGGAAGTGGTTAATGTGATGTGGATGCAGAAGGTGATGCTGCGTTGAGCAGTGGTTCGTGGTGCTGAAGAGATTGTGCAAGGCTCTGGTGGTTGGTGAAGCTGCTGGTCACGACATACAGAGAGTGGGAGCTGCTGAGTTGAAGGTTAGCTGGTGTGGACGCCTTCTAGAGAGGAGTAGCTGGTCTTGTGTGGGCGATGATTGCAGGCAGAGCGTGGATGCTGACCAGAGAGAGAGCCTTGGGTTTTTATGTGTGTTGACTGCAGTAGAGGTATTGATGTGTGGACTGGAGACAGTGGGGCTCGCCTACGACAATTGGCAGGTACCAGCTGGGGATAGAGAGTAGCCGAGCTATAGAGAAGTGAAGAAGGGTTGCTGGTGTGGGTGCCCTCTGGAGATTATAGGGACCAGGAGACAGAGGCTTGGTCGTCAGACGCAAGGGTGTATTCCCTTGGCAGTAAATCCTGGCCAGAGTCCTGATCTTTGGTGTATTTGCTGAGTTGTACATGGTTGATGCTGTATATGTTTTTTGCTGAATGATCATATGTCCTTCGTGGTTTTGAGCTGTCTTTATGGTGTGGGTGGGTGGTGCATTGTGAGAGAGTGTTCCAGCCAGTGGGCTGGTGGTGCCCCCGTTCGGGTGAGTGTTTCCAAGTTTGGGAGGTGGAAGGGCTATAGAGGTAGGTCTTTTCTTCTTTTTTTCACCTCACAACAGCCATCCTAGAGACTGGCATAGTTATAGCGCCAGATCATTTAGTTGGGTTCACACTATAGAGAACCCTAGTATGTATTTGGTTGAGTGCCTTTTCATAGTGTGTACTCTTATCTTTGTATATGGTGTGTTGAGTGTTGTGTGAAGAAGAAGAATATTTTCAGTCTCTCATCTTGTGTGTTCTCTTTTAGGGTTTTGTGAGTGTGTGTGTGCTTGCAAGAGCTCAAGCTCTCTTCTCCCCTGCATCTTTTTATGGTATTAGAGCCTGGTTCATGCTCAGGGCTGAGCTACAAGCAAGAGAAGCATAGGAAGCGGTACGAGGGTAAGAGCTTCATCTCTCTTCTCTATTTGTGCTGGCGACTACACCCTTGTCGGGAGCTCTACGGGAGGCACTGGAAAACGATCTCTGATTGAGGAGCTTTCTTCGTGGGAGTAAAGCTATAGGGAAACTATCAAACGGTATTTTTCGGGCCAAAAACGCATTTCGGGCACGTTACGACCTCTGTTTTCAGAAAGCAAGCGATTTCAAGCACTGCACGGGTAAGTCATCAATTCTCTGTGCAGAACTTTGTTTTAAGAACTGAAAGAAGACAGATTGGTTGTACAGACATTGTGTGTGCTGCAAAGGAGGTCAACAGTTGCCATTGGGTGTATGTATGCACATTAAGGTCACTGGCTGTGACATTTGAGTGTACTACGGTATCGCTGTAGAAAATACAGCAATTGTGCAGGATAAACCAGAGTGCTATTTCTAGTAAATTTGTGTGTCTGGCAAGATGTCAAATGATGGCATAAACCAGATTATTGCTAAGAAGCTTGATAAGAATAACTTCCATGCTTGGAGGTTCAGGCTGACAAATTTCCTGATGGGAAAGGGACTATATAGAAGGTGAGCATGAAGAGGCACCGGAGATACCAGAGATCAATCCAACTGCTGCAAATGTAAAAGAGTTCAAGAATTGGAACCAAAGAGCTACAAAAGTTATGTATTGGATCTCTATTAGTATATAGGACACCATGATTGGGCACATACAGGATGCCAAGTCCCCCAAGGAGGCATGGGACACCTTGGTAAAACTCTATGAAATGAATACCAAGGCACAAAAGATACAGTTGAAGAATGAACTTCATACTGTGGAGAAAAAGAGTATGTCTGTGAATGACTATGCATTGAAGATCAAGGGTATTGTGGAATCCCTTGCATCTATTAGCGTTTCAGTAGATGATGATGATAAGGTGGAAGTCTGTCTACGTGGTCTCGGGCTACAATACAAAGCATTCAAGACGTCTATTCAGACTCGGGAAAACATTCCCAATTTCACAGATTTGGTGTCTATGTTGGTTACCAACAGCCTTCACAAAACAAAAATAGTTCAGAGCAACAGTTCTTCTATACAAGTTCAGGAAGAGGATGAGGTAGAGCAGGCCGTGGACGTGGCCAAGGAGGTGGCCAAACAAGTAATCAGGATTATGGCCAGCAGCAGCAGTAATAGCAACAGTCCCAAAATTCACAACAACAACAGACCTTCTATACAAGTTCAGGAAGAGGACGAGGTAGAGCGGGCCATGGACACGACCAAGGAGGTGGCCGAACAAGTAATCAGAATTATGGCCAGCAAGCAACAGTCCCAGAATTCACAACAACAACAACATGCAGTGGAAGAGGCCAATTCAGAGGCAGGGAGAGTCAAAGAGGTCGTGGAAATGGGCAAAGGCAGCATAATGATACACGTGGATGCTTTTATTGTGGTAAGCTTGGACATGTGCAGGTAGATTATTATAAGAAGCAGGCTGACATGCAAAATGGGAAATTGCAGCAAAACAACTATGCATCCTTGAGAAGAAACAATGAGGATAATGAAAGGTTGTTTGTTATGCAGCTTGTTGTTAATGCCATGTCTGAAAATGTAGAAGCAGCACATAAAGATGCTGTATGGTACGTTGATTCAGGTGCTTCGAACCACATGACAAGTCATGGGGAGTGGTTCAAGGAGATGAGAAACCTTGAAAGACCAGGTTTTGTGGAAACAGGGGATGACACTGCTCATCCAATTGCCCATGTTGGAGATGTGCCATTGTCTATGCAGGATGGCAAAGTGAAGTACCTTGCAAATTTACTTCATGTTTTGAACATAACAAAGAATCTGGTTTCAGTTGGCCAGATGATTGAGCAGGGTTTGCAGGTTCGGTTTAATCCTGATGGTTGTTATGTTGAAGACTTTAAAGACAAGTGCAGATTGGTTACAAAAGGCAACAGAGTGGGCAAAATGTTTACATTGAATGTAAACATGCCTGATGTGAGTGCTGCGATGTTTGCAAATGGTTCAGGAATTGTTGCAAACACACACATTTGGCATAAAAGAATTGGACATGTGAATGTGCAGAGAATGAAGTCTATGCAGACTAAAGGAATTGTGATAGGGCTGCCAAAGGTTAAAGTTGAAGATATGCAGAGAATATGTGAAGCATGCCAATTTGGAAAGCAAACAAAGCATGTATTTTCACATAGCAGAAATGTGAGCAGAAATGCACTAGATGTTGCGCATTCAGATGTATGGGGTCCTATGAAGACCATGTCTATGGGAGGCTGCAGGTATTATGTGACATTTATTGATGAGACCATACAAGGAAAGTGTGGGTATACTTCATGAAGAAGAAGAGTGAGGTGTTCACTCACTTTTAGAATTTCAGAGTTATGGTTGAAAAGCAAATAGGGAAATATGTAAAGTGCCTAAGGTCAGATGGAGGGGGAGAGTACTTCTCCAATGAGTTCTTTGAATTTTTGAAGAAAAAAAATGGTATTCAGAGACAGTTTACATGTAGATACACTCCGCAGCAAAATGGAGTTGCTGAGTAGCAAAACAGGCACATTGCTGAGATTGCACGAGCATTGATGGAAGAGAAGAATATGCCGTATAGCTATTGGACTGAGGCTGTTTCTACAGCAGTTTACATCATGAACAAGACTCCAACTGCTGCAACCATACATGATGTAACTCCAGAGGAGAGGTTTATTGGCAGAAAACCTGATTTGTCTCATCTCAAAGTCTTTGGATGCATTGCATATATGCATGTGCCAGATGAACTGAGAACTAAGCTGGATCCAAAAGCTAAAAAATGTGTGTTTATTGGATATTCCCTTGAGCAAAAGGGATACAAGTGTTATAATCCTGTTACACATGAGTTAAGGGTAAGCAGGGATATTGTTTTTAATGAGATGAGTAGCTAGTATGCTGTTGAAGTAGTTGGGGCTGATGTGAGTGGAAATGTGGTTGCACAGAATGCAAGTCAGCAATCACAATCTTTGAGTGGACCAGGAGAGTCCTCATCTAGTGGTTCAGTTGATAGACCATTGAGTGGTAGGCTGCGTCATAATACCAGTCCTGCAAATTTAATTAGTACATCACATAAAGGCAAAGAGAAAGTGGTTGAGCCCCTTAGTATGCCTGACATTTCTGCAGGGCATTCTCATGTTGATGGAGAGTCTAGTGGCTCTCAGAGATGAGCCTTGATGAGGAGCTTGGGATCCTAGCTATGAGAACACCTGGTGTAAAGGAGGCTATGGAAGCCATGAATGCAAAGCTGCAAAGATATGGGAAAGAGAAGAACCCTGTGCAGAGGTTTACCTATGATGGATATGTGGCACATCACTATGCATACATGGCAAAAGTTGTATAGGTTGTAGAGCCCACATGCGTTGATGAGGCTATTGGAAATGTGTGTTGGGAGAAAGCTATGGATGAGGAGATGGATGCACTATATGGAAATGAGACTTGGGATTTAGTGCAATTGCCTAAAGGCAAGAAAGCCATTGGATGCAAGTGGGTGTACAAAGTAAAACATAACACTGATGGAAGCATAAGTAGGTAAAAGGCTAGATTGGTAGCCAAAGGATATGTGCAGACATATGGCATCGATTATGAGGAAACTTTCAGTCTTGTTGCCAAGATGGCAATAGTGAGAGTTGTGATAGCAGTGGTGGCTACGTCAAAGCAATGGTCTTTACATCAAATGGATGTAAAGAATGCATTCTTGCATGGGGATTTGCAGGAAGAAGTGTATATGTTGCAGCCACCTAGTTATGAGGATATGAGTCACCCCGAGCATGTTTGCAGGCTGAAGAAAGCCTTGTATGGCTTAAAACAAGTACCAAGAGCATGGTCTGACAAGATTTTTAAATATCTTGTCACTATTAGCTTTCATGTAGCCAATGCAGATTTCTCGCTGTATGCGAGACACAGTGATAGAGGGGTTGTGCTTGTTGTCATCTATGTAGATGACCTGATCATTAAAGGGGACCATGATGCAGAGATCTTTGATGTAAAGATCTTGCTTAGACAGAAGTTTGAGATGAAAGATCTAGGGGAGCTCAGATATTTCTTGGGCATTGACGTCATTAGGTCACCACACATGGTATTGGACTACTACAGAGACAGTATGTCTTGGACATGTTGTCCAAGTATGGTATGACAGGCTGTAAGCCTATCTCAGTGCCATTAGATCAGAATGGCAAGTTGAGTGCAGATTCAGGAGAGATTTTGGAGGATCCTACTATGTATAGGTGCATAGTAGGAAGCTTGATCTACATGACGATCACCAAGCCGGATTTGAGCTATGTTGTTGGGTTGGTGAGTCAGTTTATGTAGGTTTCACGGAAGCTGCATTTGGATGCATTGAGACACATACTGAGATATGTGAGGTCTACTTTGCATTATGGACTATTTTATGAAACTGGGACAGAGATATGTGTACATGGGTACAAAGATGCTAATTGGGCTGGTAGTATCTCAGATAGAAGATCTACTAGTGGTTTCATGTTTTCTTTGGGGAGTGCTGCTGTGACTTGGAGCAGCAAGAAGTAGCCTACGGTTGCTCTATCCAGTACAGAGGCCGAGTACAGAGGTGCTACTATGGCAACATGTGAGGTAACTTGGTTGAGAAAGCTACTTGCAGATTTGGGTCTATCAATGGATAGACAAGTTGTCATTTTTTATGACAACGTTAGCAGTATACAGTTGGCCAGGAAGCCAATTTTCATGCTCGCACGAAGCATATAGAGGTCCACTATCATTTTGTCAAAGAGAAGGTCTTGGCAAGAGACGTTGACCTTGTTTATGTTAGCACACACAGGATCAGGTAGCTGACATCTTCACCAAAGCATTGGGTACAGAGAAGCTCTGCATATTCAGGTCTTTGCTTGGTGTACATGAGATGTAGTTGAGCTCGAGGGGGAGTGTTGAGATATTGAGCTCATCTAGTGAGGTGGTGGACACTGATGAGGGGGATAGGACCCACACTTACACCACTGGCATGGTTGGTGAGATCATGGGTGATATGCGGCCAGTGGGATGACAGGCTGTGTGACAGCCATTCTAGAGACTGGCATAGTTATAGCGCCAGCTCATTTAGTTGGGTTCACACTATAGAGAACCCTAGTATGTATTTGGTTGAGTACCTTTTCATAGTGTGTACTCTTATCTTTGTATATGGTGTGTTGATTGTTGTGTGAAGAAGAAGATTTTCAGCCTCTCATCTTGTGTGTTCTCTTTTAGGGTTTTGTGAGTGCGTGTGTGCTTGCAAGAGCTCAAGCTCTCTTCTCCCCTGCATCTTTTCATACAAGCCAAGGCATGACAAACAGTCCAAAAGAATGTAAAAGAAAATACCTCAACATGGGTAGAAGAACATGCTTTAAAACAAAACCCAAAAGAGAAAACAAAATCTTCTAAACCCAAGAAAAACAAAGTACAACAAACTGTGGAAACCAAGGTCGACTTAAAAGACAAGGAAAAGGAGTCTATACAGGACATAAACCCAAAAGGGGACATAAACACGAAAGAGATAAAAGCTATACATGATGCAAAAGCATCCACATCAAAGACTACCACACAAACTTCAACACCCATATGTGTGACACAGGATACAAAAACCCAAAAGAAAATTCGATCTCGTCGCGCATGGGTAAACATAGTGAAAAACTGATAAACCAAAGGAAGTCAGAGAATAAAACAAGTTATAGTTCATCATCACTAAGTAAGGATGAGAAAAGTTCTTACTCTTTGCTCAGTGCACCACATAGACCAATCAAGAAACTAGAACCCACCCAACCACCCCAAATGAATAATAATGATCACATGACATATGCAGAATGCAAAAAAGGAGCTCAAGAGTTCATGCTTAGCATGGTTGAATGCCTTACAAGGTCACCGGTTGTGATTGAGCCTCATAATGCCAAACCTACACCAGCAACCAAGATACAAAGCCTAGAGGAGTACCGCTTTCCCTTTCAAGAGGAAGACATACTCTCTACAGAAGATTCATTTAAGATAGATTGTACGAACTATAGGCTTAAGAAAGCACGTAAGGAATTTGATAATTCCCTTACAAAATTAAAACAATCTCTCAAAACCTCAATGCTCTTCTCTGATGATAAAGCCAAAATCACATCAACACTTGCACCTTTCATGGCTAACCTGAGTTATACAAGGACATAACGAACTACATAAAACAGGACTGTCAGGATTCACAAGTTTCCAAATAGCCCTCATTAAGAATTGTCAGAGGGCCAAGTGAGCCATTGTATGCATTGGGTACTTTTGAAAAACTGAGACCCAAATAGAGGATGAAAGTGAATGGGAATATGAAACAGACATAGGATCTGAAGAAGCTGAAACAATAACCAAAACACCTATGGTTCCTTTGGAAGACTCTATCATGGTATGGTTGGATTTTCCTATAGGCAATGATGTTCAGTGTAAGCGTGCATTAATTAGCCCTCGAGCAAGTCATAACATCATGACAATAGACACTTGGGTCTCATTGGCGACAACCTAACCTCACCCCGACAAGCAATAGTCTTGCAAAAGGAACCAATGAACAAAACATTGAAGTTCCAAGCTACTTTAGATACACTACTCGAACAATCGATGGCGATATGGAATTTACATTTCATGTCACCCTAGATTCCCTTGAGTATGATGTCATCCTTGGCGGACCTTGGATAAGTGAATCATTGTATTCACTAGATGAATCCATGCAAACAATCACATTGAACACTCGTGTATGCAATGTACAATTGCTGTTATATGGGAGGATGAAACCTTGCAAGAGCTGGAACTTCCAACATATCTTACTGAAAAGATCCCTAGGATTTTGGTTAGATTGGAAATTTCAAATGAAATCACCACAGCTCAAGCACAGCTTTATCCAAAATGAAAACACAATCTCATGACCCTCGAGTTATGGGATTTGTTAGGTCAACCAACACTCAGAGCCCATACTAAAAGGATTACCTTTACACAAGACTTGAACATGCCATGTTTGTACTTTGAACATACAATGTATATTAAAACTAACCCCCTCACTTGCAAGTTTTTTGTGGTTGAGTATGTGTTGGAAGCAGATTTGATCTTGGAGCATAAATGGATTGTTGCTGCCCAAGCACCACTGTGCTTTGCTTGCGAGATATTTGCTAGCGAGATAGAGTCATCATGATGGTCAACGACAAGAAGTTGACAATACCATACTGCAAGGAAGAGGATCCAACTTTAATGGATATCTATGATGTTGAACGCAAAAGGATACAAGCCTCTTCCACAAAATCCCCTCTACACAATGACCTACCATATGCATCAACAACCAACTCCGATAAAGCCTCTACTCCATCAACCCCACGGCCTTCAATTTGTGTAGCTTGTCTATTTTTTTTTGCTTATCTCTTCCTTTCTCTCCACTCCCACAATAATGGCACTGATATTCTCAACCATGAGACTATTTTTTAAAAACATGATGTAGATAGCAAGATTGATAATGAAGGATGTGTTAAATTTTTGGTTCCATTTAGTTGGAACCAAAAACTAAGTTTTCCCTTCATTAACCTTTCTATTTAGAGATATCCATTGTGCTACAACTTCAAAGGAGAAGAAAGCTATGGAAGTTTGGTTTTTCTTATGTTTTGACATCTTGTTATGGTTTGCTAATATATTTTTCTTTTTAATTAAAGTTTAATGAAATGATAAAATATTTATGTTTAACATTATACTCTACTTTATACTAAGATGATTTACTATTATGTATAATGTTATGCTAGATTTAATATTTATTATACTCTACTTTATCGAGATGATTTAATATTATGTATAATGTTATATTAATTTTTTTTAAATTTTTTATTATTAATCTTGATATTATGCTTTAGCTAGTGTGCTTAATATTATGCTTTAATATGTTGTTATTGCTACTGTTATAGTTTACTACTCTGTTAAGTTAACTTTTAATCAGTTTCAACATTATATTCTTTTGGTTTGATGTAAGGAATAATGTCATGTTTTTTAATTAAGATTAAAGTCCTAAATAATGAGATAATTCAATGGTTGATTTTTTGTATGTCCTCTTATAAGTTTTATGGTTGATTGTCTATATGTTTTTTCATCAAATATATGAAGAAACATGAAAAGTGATATGCACTTTCAATTAGATGTTAAGTATGCACCTTACATAAGAGGACAAAAGCAAGTATGGTGTAACAAATAGTGATGCAAAAATAAAGAGATGTAGGTGAAAAACATGTTGATCTTTGGGTAGAGGGATTAGTATATCCACTTGATCCTCTTACTTAATAACCTCCTCAATTTTTAGGATTAACATCTTTCATTAAGTATATATGTGAGAGCCATGATTGTTTGTTAAGATATGTAAAAAAACTTATCAACCAAGCGCATTAGTGTTTATATATCTTCTCAAACCTATTATGGAACAAGGAAGCAAGGATTGTGCAGCTCTCAAATGTGTTAACAGCAGCTCTCAAATGTGTTGACAGCATTGAGAAGGAGACTACATGTGATAAATTACAGAATGCAATGCATGTTGTTCAAATAGAAAATGCTCAATTGTCTATTAATATGTAGAGTTTGGAATGGAGGAATAGAAAGATACAGACTATGTTAGAGAAGACGACTCCACTAGAGCCACATGAGCATGTGAAAGAGCTCAAATCAATCGATAAATTGGTCATTGGAGATGGTCAATGGAAGTGTCGAATCAGAGCATGCAAGAACATTGAACAATCTAGATAATGAAGTCTATATGGCAATTTCAAGAGTACTCACAAAAGACATGGTAAAGTCTACATTCTAATCTTCCAAATTTAAATCAGTCTCTAAGGACATAACTATAGATTGTTTACAAGAAGTGAGAAAGTCTTTTACACCCAATAATTCTCAAGGTCTTTGTGATAAAGTGGGGATCAATTCACAATCATATGCTATTATTACCAAGCAATTGGATAAATTTTAAGGGTTTAATACTATCCTAAAGAGAAAAAGAGTTTAAGGGTTTAAGACTATCCTAAAGAGAAAAAGAGTTTTAGCTCTTCCAAAGCTCTATCATGTATATTACAAGCACAAAATTTGTTGAATGCTAAGATCTTAGAGCTCATTGGTGAGCTTGTACATCTTTATCATATACACACTTATAAATTAAGCTCAAAGGCATACTCAAAGACAGGCACAGAGGGACAAGCTCAAAGGCACCATCAAAGGTAATTAAGCTCAAAGGAGGCAGTCTCAAAGGAGGTGATATTCAAGCTACATGAAAATAATAGCTTTGTGTTGGATGTATACAAAGGAGGATGTCTCAAAGGAGGAAGTCTCAAAGGAGGTGATATTCAAGCTACATGAAAAGAATAGCTTTGTGTTGGATGTATACAAAGTACAATCTATTCTAGAGATTGTCAAACCCTAAGGGAGTCCAATTCTATGGTATTCTACCATGTGAACCTATATATTTTTGTAAGCAAGATTTCCACAAGTTTTAGTGAAAATTTAAGCCACAAGAAAAAACCATGTGCACATTTTGATGCCAAAACAAAAATATATATAAGCAAGATTTCCACAAGTTTTAGTAAAAATTTAAGCCCTGAGAAAAAACCATGTGCACATTTTTGCAAGCAATATTTCCACAAGTTTTAATGAAAATTCAAGCCATGAGAAAAAACCATGTGCACATATTAATGCGAAAACAATTTAATAAAGTATAAACTTAGTATTCTTAATATAGGATACATTAAACAATTAATTCTTTTTATATAACCTCTAAGGATGATCCTTAGTACCTTAACCTTTGAAAATTTAGGGTAATCTATTTGATAACCTTTAGGTTAAATATCCAGCTAAGCTAAGGTGTTCAAAGGTTTTATTGAATCTACATGTATCTAGCCTATTTTATTCCTAAGGTTGACTATAAATAAATTATAGTAGTATCACCTTATTAATGTAAACAATTAAAGAAGGATCCTATGGTAAAAAATAATATGTGTATTTACTAAAGATGTTATTTATTATCTCTATTAATTTACAGAGAGCTCTATGGTCAAGGAAAGGTAAGTTTATTTGATAAAATTAATATTTCTTGTCTCTATTAATTTACATAGAAAACAAATATGAAAAAATAAATACATGAAAATACAAAAAATGACTCATGCATTTCAAAATTTTAAATTTTTGAAAGTGTTTTGGGTACCTACTTGAAATGTGGTTAAATTAGCGATGTGTGTAGCCTTGCTAGGGATGAAGTGAGAAGCTCGAAATAGCTTGAGAACTCCACAAGTTGTCCTCCTCAGTTTCAATGGCCAAAAGTCCTCATAAAGGTGTGAGAATGAATAAAAAACAAGGCCTACTACTCCCTAAGCTAGAAAGTATTGGTTGTACTTACGTAAGAGGAGTTGTAAGGTGAATATGACAGCACAGGGAGCTTCAAAAAAATCCATGAATTTCTTGCTTGGGAAGGGGGCTTTTGTAGGTACTCTAGCCTATACATGCACCAATATTGCTCTAGAAGTTGAAGCTTGGTTTTTGGTGGGACATACATCATGGACACATGCCTCTTATTTTGTGGGCTTTAACCTTAGTGAACTAAGACTTATTATTTGTTAACAAATAGAGATAAGTATGACACTAGTTTCATGTATCCTTGAACCACCCCATGAAGACCATGGATTGTTTTCCACCTTCCAACCTAACCAAAACCAATGTGCATATTACCACTTACCATTTACCACCTTCTTGATTTGACTTGCTTTCCTCAAACCATAGTTTTTATCCAAACCTTAGAACTTTAGATAATTTAAATTATTTTATGACTTTTATGGGCATGTGAACCTTATGAAATTTCAAGGTTCCCAGAGCTAAAATTTAATTTCTCAAGGACTTTTACACATCTTGGAGAAATTTCCCCATGTGCATATTGTATTACATATTTTTTCTTTTAACAATACACCATTTTATTATTTTGAGGTCAATTTCCTTTTCTTTAAAAATTTCTTTTTCTTGCACAGGTAAGAGGGATCTTACATAAAGATAGATTATTATCTAGAGGCCAACGTGCATGCATTTTTGGAAATAGAAATCATGGGTAGTAACAACATGATTCTTATTTACAAATACACCATTTTATTATTTTGAGGTCAATTTCCTTTTCTTTAAAAATTTCTTTTTCTTGCACAGGTAAGAGGGATCTTACATAGAGATAGATTATTATCTAGAGGCCAACGTGCATGCGTTTTTGGAAATAGAAATCATGGGTAGTAACAACATGATTCTAATTTACAAATAAGTGGAAGAGGCCACTCTAGAGGCAAGGGAAGCCAAAGTGGCCAAGGTGAATGGTAAAGAAATCAGAGTGGAAATAGCATGGAGTGCTATTATTATGGCAAATTAGCTCATATAGAAAAGAAGTGTTATAAAAAGTAGAAATTATGATATTAAAAGTGAGAAGCTACAACATGGGAACTATGCATCTTCAAGAAAGTAAGCTCAAGATAGAAGTGAAAGGCTTTTTGTGATATAGTATATTCTTAGTTCTATGACTACATATGTAAGGAACCCTAGAGATGTATAGTATGTTGATTTGGGTGCCTCTAACCATGTGACTAGTCAAGGAGAGTGGTTTAGAGATATATAAAAAATGGAATAGCTAGGGTATATGGAAAACGTTAATGGAAACATTGTTGAAATATACAATTGAATAGGGTGTGTGCGGGAACAAGCCCTTGGCAAGAGGCTGTAAAAGAGAATCTATAAATGTGAGAGAACCTGTGAAAAGGTGAGAAGAATCTACTGGGAGAGAATAAAGGGTAGCATGAGAAGATTTAGGAAGTGTGGAGATATTCTGGGAGAGGTGGAGAGAATCAAGCAAAAGAGGTGGAGTTAATCAAGGAGAAATCAGTGGGATTAGATGCTTGGATGTAAACACTATAAATTGAGGCATTGGCCTAATGAGAATTTGCTAGTTTTTTATTATCCATGCCTACATTAAGCTATTAGTTAATTACTCACTAATCATGTCATAATTATTATCTAATCACTTTGTTAATAATGTTGATTCTAGTATTTGATCCACCATAGCTCATCACATTGCTGTAATTTTAACATGGTATCAAATCTTCGATCTCACTGTAGACTTGATCAAATCATTTTTTGACTTCACCAACTTGTAGAGCATGCTTGAAAACACTTAGGGCTAAGAGGAATTGGACCCATTTGATTGGATGAAGTAGAGATATCTGATTTGCTATAAAAAAACGACGCTTCTTAATCAGTAAAAATCCGACGCTTACGTGGGTGGTTTGGTGCATTGATTCAATTGGCTAGAGCACAAGGGTGTTGGCTATCTATGGCTAGAAGCAATGGAGCTAATGTTGAGTGTGTAAGGAGATAAATCTCTTCATCAAATCTATAGGTGACTTTGGTAAAACAGAGATTAAGAATTCAATGTTTGGTCAAATCTTGTGTTTCTTGGCTTAATCCTCTATTAGACTAATTGCTATTGATGGCCTTGAAAGGATTTGAGCTCATTTGAACTCTAAGGCACCAGATCTGGGCTCCCCACATACTCTATTTTTTGCACACAAAACAGAGGATTTATTTGCTAATCAATGATTAATCAGTACTAATCACTGTATTTTGGTGCAATTGAGGGTTCAAATTAACCATTAGGTATCTGATACAGATCCCTATAACTTCATATTGCAATTTGGAGTTGGTTTGGTACTCCAACCATTCTATAAAAATTGGTTACCCTTGATTTAATGTAATTTCTGGTAAAATTGTACTGATAAATTTGTGGTAATCATCATTTTGCATTTAACCCTTGGTTAATGCCTGCAAATCACACTCAAATTCAAGATTATTCACAGCCAGAGTTGCATTTGGGAATGTGCATAAGAATGAATGCTATACGCATTATGTATTGGGTACATTACATCAGTGTATTCACTTACTTGAGGGGAGGTGTGCTAGGCACTGGTCGCGGACTATCAAGTAAGAGGGAAACTTGGTATAGGGTCCAGGTGTGCTAGGAGTATTCACTTGAGGGGAGGTGTTGAAATATACAAGTGAATAGGGTGTGTACGCAGGAACAAGCCCTTGGCAAGAGGTTGTAAAAGAGAATCTGTAAATGTGAGAGAACTTGTGAAAATCTCAGAGAGAGAGAGAGAGAGAGAGAGAGAGAGAGAAACTTGGTATAGGGTCCAGGTGTGCTAAGTTCACTTGAGGGGAGGTGTGCTAGGCACTGGTCCGTGGACTATCAAGTAAGAGGGAAACTTGGTATAGGGTCCAGGTGTGCTAGGAGTATTCACTTGAGGGGAGGTGTTGAAATATACAAGTGAATAGGGTGTGTGCGGGAACAAGCCCTTAGCAAGAGGCTGTAAAAGAGAAACTGTAAATGTGAGAGAACTTGTGAAAAGGTGAGAAGAATCTACTGGGAGAGAATAAAGGGTAGCATGAGAAGATTTAGGAAGTGTGGAGATATTCTGGGAGAGGTGGAAAGAATCAAGCAAAAGAGGTGGAGTGAATCAAGGAGAAATCAGTGGGATTAGATGCTTGGATGTAAACACTATAAATTGAGGCATTGGCCTAATGAGAATTTGCTGGTTTTTGATTATCCATGTCTACATTAAGCTATTAGTCAATTACTCACTAATCACATCTTAATTATCATCTAATCACTTTGTTAATGATGTTGATTCTAGTATCTGATCCACCATAGCTCATCACATTGCTGTAATTTTAACAAACATGTGATAATATTGTGCATTATATTTCGCATGTTGATAAGGTGCCATTGTCTATGCAATATAGAAAAATGAAGTACTTGGTTGATGTACTTTATGTTTTAAACATTATAAAAAATAACCTCACTTTTGTTGCACAAATGGTTGAGCAGGGAGTTCTACAAGTGAGTTTTAACCCTCATGGGTGTTATGTAAAAGATTTAAATAACTAGTGCCACATGGTTACAAATGTGTGATTGCAAAGGGTAATAACAAAATTGGCAGAATGCTTACATTGGATGTAAACATGTCTGATGTGAAGGCTAAAATGTTTGCATATGGTAGATGTGTGATTGTGAACATTAACATTTATCATAAGCATATTAGTCATGTCAATATTCGACAGTTAAAAAATATACAGGCCCCAAGAATTGTTACAGGTTTGCTAAAGTTCAAAGTAGATGGAATAAACAAAGTATGTGCATCATGTCAATTCGAAAAACAATCTAAGCATGCATTTTCACATGATATGAATGTCAAATACCTTTGGATGTGGTCCGTTCTGATGTTTAGGGACCAATAAAAATGACATCAATCAAAGGAAGCCACTATTATGTATCGTATATTGATGACCACAATAGGAAGGTGTGGGTTTACTTCATGAAAGAGAAAAGTGAAGTGTTTATGCACTCTTAGAGCGTCAAGGTAATGTTTAAGAAAGACAAAGGCATGTATATAAAATTGTTAACCCATTCCTAGGGTTAACAAGAGCTACCGCCATTATCTTACATCAAGGAGTCATGGTAGATACATCAAAGGGTCATACATTCAAGATATGAAGCAATGGTGTCCAAAGCTACAACTTGGACGGGCACCCGTAATGGTGTGACGGAGTATTTATGGTGATTCGTGCTTCAAGCATGTATAGTAGCAAGTTAGGATGAAGCTCTAAGTGATGTACTTCATGGATATATTATGAGAGTAGTCATTGTAATAGCATTAGGCCTCTTATGATCCTAAAGTACCCGACCGGCCACAGTTTAAGTGAGTGTGAACACTTATGGCCATGTATATAAGTGTATCTCTCATAATACAAGATACTTTCCCATTGTGCAATTGAGTCTTGATCTTGCTAATCTCTCTCCCTAATGCATGCTAGTGAGTGTGTGTGAGTGAAGTGAGGTGAGAGGAGGGATGAGTACCCGTAGTGTGACACGGTGGTGCAACAACGCTATCGCGAGGCGCGGTGGAATTGCTTTCTCAAGGAGTTGTAGAGCTTGGAGACCTCAAGGGTTACGAGCTCGGCCATTTGAAAGATCGTCTCACGATAGTTGTGGTTCACCAAGTAATCTCTTATTGGATGTGTTTCAAGGAGGATTAAGGTGAGCCATAACATTTTTTGCGCCATTGTTGCCCATCCCTTGGCTTTTTCCATCATTTTTCCTCTAATCTATGCATTACCCATTGCTCATTATCTTTATTAATGGTTTCCCATGAAAAATATGTGAATTTGATGGTGATTTGTGTGTGATTTGATGTAGAATAGCTCTCTTTTTTGTTTTTGTAAAAAAGAGTACTTTTTGCTTAATTTTTAGCTTAATTTGTTGTTTTTGTTATTATTATTATTATGGTTTTTTTTGTTCTTAGGGCTTGCATATAGTTTGTATTAGGCTTAGTTTGCATCCATTGCATTAAACAATGCAATAGAATGTAATTTTTAGTGAATGTTAGCTCTCTTTAGTGTTAAACATAGAACTAAAATCATCGATTCTAGCTTAATTATGTGTTTTTTGTTTAAATTGTTTGCATAAGAGTGTTAGCAAGCATTAGGAGAGTAGCTTAATCTTTCAAAAGAATTCTTAAAACCATCAAAAAATCCTTGAATTCGACTAATTTCTCTTAACAGACTAGTTTTTGTCATCATCATTAAGGGAGATTAATCTTGTTCAAGGGGCTCAAAATTAGAAAATATGTTAATTGGGATCTAAATTGATCATGTGAATAGTCAAAATTAGTTTTTTTAAGTGTTTTGAGAGCATTCAGATGCATCAAAACACCTCATTACATCAATTTCTTCATAAATTGGAGGAATTTAACTCTCTTTGCTTAATTTTACCTTAAAAAGAAGAGACCAAAATTAGGAGCCTAATTAATATCTTATTTTAGATTGATTAACACAATTGTTGATGCACATAGATTAGCATTCCCTTGCTCTATCCAATGATGTGCTCAATTGTGTGAATTAATTAGAGATTAGTGGTTAATTAGAGTCTTTGATTAGTGTAAAAGGAGAAAAGAATAGTGAAAGGATTAATCTTTAATTAATTTTTAATCACTTTTTTACATAACTCATTAAGGCTAATGAGCATTCAATGAGTAGATGCTCATGAATTGTCAAATTGTCCATTTTGGGGGTCATTTATGAAGGATGTAAGGGGTGTCATAAAAAGATTTTTTTTTATTTTCACTTACTTTTTTGGAAAAATGCCCATATCTCCTTAATTTTAAATTCAAAAAAAATATCCCCCAAAAAAAGAAATTCGTATTTCCCACTAGACTCCTTTAAAAAAAAATTGAAAAAAATGGTTCACACCGTGAACCATTTTGGCACTTTCACGGCCTAAGGTTTCACGCCCTAGGAGTCCGCGTCGAAAATAAAATAAAATTTGATTTTTCATGAAGTCCGGTTCACGGTGTGAAACCCTAAGGTTTCACAGCATGAAACACTTCGTTCACGCCCCTGCAAAAATAAAAAATACAAAAATCAAATTTAACTTTTCCGTGAGTCCAGTTTCATAGCGTGAGACTTCATTCACACCCCCTTTAAAAAAAAGAAATTGACAAAATTCGTGAAGTCCGCTTCACGCCGTGAACTGCACCTTGCTAGTTCATGACGTGAAAGGGGGTCTGTCGGCAAAAAAATAAAAAATACTCTGGAAAACACTCCTATTTGGAGGCTTGTATCTCCTAAACCATATATCCAATGAAGGCACTCTAGGGCTCATCAAAAAGCTGACATCGAGCTCTTCAACTTTTGTCTTGGCCGTCCGAAGTCAAAATCGATCATTTTGGCCTCGGACCAGCAACCTCAATATTTGACCTGGAAATCGAGGCAAAACACAGCTCAAAAACCACAAAAAATCATAAAAAACAATGTGAAAATGACATCGAATCATTTTCAGGCTACCTTTCGAGTGTCTAAACAACAAAATCACGAACGACTTTGGGAGGCAAAGTTGTAGTACTCCAAAAATACAACTCTCTCATGTAGAGTTTTTCAAAATTTCTTTTAGAACACTCTCAAAAACATGTTGCAACAGGGAAAAAATTCCCAGAAAAAAATTTCGTCTTGAGACAATGATGGAAAATAGGTTTTAGGACCTCCTCTTCCATCTAGAAAGTTACTAGCATGCACTTTTTTCGAAAAAATATCTCAGGTCATTCATGTGCGTATAGTGCCTAAGCTAATTAGGGCGAACAAACACTCGTTTGACCCAACGAAGAGAATGTCAAGCCTCTTGAAGCTGTAACGGGCTGTGAGAAAATATAAAAAGCAAAAAAAAACATGTGTGCTTTCTCATTAAGGAGCAATTAGGCAATCAGACATGGCAACGATAGAGGGATTGCCATGAATCACATGCAAACTGAACCCAATGGCTAACATCTTCGAGCCATCGAGATCTATGCCGTAAATATACCTCCCAATACCATTGGCCATGCCTATAACAAGTGTGTCAATGGGTTTTACACCCCCTGTGACTTCGATCCCACCGGGGTAGCCCAAGGACTCAGTGAGTCTCTCCCAACAAGAGCACTCACATATACGGCCTTAGTGACATACAAAAATATGACCGTATAGATTTCCAAAATTATGGGCAAATACGACGGAACAATAGACCCTGTTCAATTCATTCAAATGTTTGAACAAAGATGTTAAGCCTTTGGAAATCCTAACTATCCCACCAAGGTACATGCGTTGAACCTATGCTTAGAGGGAAAGTCTAGACGATGGTTTATCACATTGATGCCGGCAATCAAGACCAACTTCAGAACCTTGAAAACAGTCTTTATCCATAGCTTTTTCAGACAAGGTGATTGATGGAGTGCAGCAAAAGAACTCTATTCAATTGAGTTTAAACCAAATGAATCCATTAGAGACTTTATCCTTCAAATAAAACTCTTGGACTCACGATGTGAGTCATGGGAAAAATTATGCAATTTTCAATTAAAGAGATGTTCCATGAATGACGTAAAGAAAAACAACTTACACAACTTGATCATTGTATCCAACCAGGAAACATTCGATCAATGTTGTAAAGAAGCAATATGACATACGCGGAATGCAAAAAGCAATCTCAGGAGAGCATGCTTAGGTTGGTTGAATGTCTTACAGGATCACCGATTGTGATTGAGCCTCATAATGCCAATCCTAAAAAATCAACCAAAATACAAAGCCCAGAGGAGCACTGCTTCCCCTTTTAAGAGGAAGACATACTCTTTACAGAAGAGTCATTTGAGACAGATTGCACGAATCATGCGGTTGAGAAAGCACGTGAGAAATTCGATAATTCCCTTAAAAAATTAAAGCAGGCTCTCAAAACCTCATCTGGAGGACTGATTTTCTCCCATGGTGAAGCCAGCATAACATCAGCACTTGCACCTTTAAGGGCTCAACAGAAGTTATACCAAGATATAAAGAGCTCCATAGAACAGGACTATGAGGATTCGCAAGTCTCCAAAGAGACCTCATTTAGAATTATCGGAGGACCAAGTGTGCCAGTGTACACATTGGGTACTCTTGAAAAAGCTGAGAGCCAAAAAGAGGATGAAAGTAAATGGGAATATGAAACAGAAATGAGATTTGAAGCTGAAACAAAAACTAAAACATCCATGGTTCCTTTGGAAGATTCTATCATGGTATGGCTAGATTTACCTACATGCAATGATGTTAAGTGCAAACGCGCGTTCATTACACTCGAGCTAGTCATAACATCATGACAATAGACACTTGGGTGTTATTGGGACAACCTAAATTTATCCCTACAGACAATGGTCTTGCAAGAGGAGCCAATGGACAAAGCATTGAAGTTCCAAGTTACTTTAGCTATGCTACTCAAACAATCGATGGAGATGTGGAATTTACATTCCATGTTACCCTAGATTCCCTTGAGTATGATGTCATTCTTGGTGGAACTTGGATATATGACTCATTGTATTCAATAGAATAATCCATGCAAACAGTCACCTTGAACACTCCTACTGACAATGTACAATTTCTATTATGAGAGGAAGAGACCTTGGAGGAGCTGGAACTTCCAACATATCTTATTGAAAATATCCCTAGGATTCTGGTTGGATTGGAAATTTCAAATAAAATCACCACAGCTCAAGCATAGCTTTATCCAACATGAGAACACAATCTCAAGACCCTCGAGCTATGGGATTTGTTAGGTCAACCAACACTCACAACACATCCTGAAAGAATTCCCTTTACATAAGTCTTGAACATGCCATGTTTGGGATACTTTGAATATACAATGTTTGGGGTACTTTGAATATACAATGTATATTGCAACTAACCCCCTTACTTGGAAGTTTTTTATGGTTGAGTATGTGTTGGAAGTAAATTTGATCTTGGGGCATAAATGGACTATTGCTACCCAAGCACCACTGTTCTTTGCTAGCAATAGAGTCATCATGATGGTCAATGACAAAAAGATGACAATACCATATTGCAAGGAAGAGGATCCAACTTTAATGGATTTCTATGATGCTAAATGCAAAAGGTTACAAGGCTCTTCCATAGAAGCCCCTCTACACAATTACCTACCATTTGCGTTAATGACCGACTCTGATAAAGCATATACTCCTTCAAGCCCATCCTCAGCAAACTAAGTCTGATGCTAAAACCTTGCAAATCAACAGCCAATCCTGAAGAAGTTCCCTCCATGCAACCATCCATCTCTAACAAGGAATTCAAAGAAAAATCCCTGGAACCTATGCCTCTTTATCGACAAACCTCACCAAATGAGACAACTGCATGCTCGAAAGCCTCATCATCGACAACCACTCCACAAGAGACTCTAGCCTCATCATCGAGAACCACTCCACAAGAGACTCTAGCCTCATCATCATCAAGAATACCTATGAGTCTCCAACCTATAGCCTCAGTGCTACCCAATGTCAAGGAGGGCCCAAAACTATCCACTTCAATCAAAAAGAAAAATCCACCAAGACAACACAAATCAAGATATCTTAATGGTACCAAGATGTGGGTGGAGAAGCAGCTACTTATAGCTCAAGGCTACTATGAAGGTGCCAATCAAATTTGGGTACCTCGATAGTCAAAGCCTCTTCCTCAATGCAACACTCAAAGGCCAAGGAAAAATAAAAGTACTCCACAACACCATCCACAAAAACCTATGCGAGTTCATCAAAGAACTCCATCAAGTCAACAAGTGTGGGTACCAAAAAGATTACTGCAAGCACAAGGGTACTTCCAAGATAATACCAAAGCTTGGATTTCCAAGCACATCACAAAGCCCCCTAAGCTTGCACAAAGAAGGAAACCTCAGCACCAAATGCATCAACCACCAATTTATAAGGTTCATCAAAGATGGGTGCCTGTGCATGTGCTTCAACAACAAGGATACTATGATTTTCACGGAATAACCCTTCACGGCCGAAAAACCTGCAATCTCACGAGTTCAGGTCTCTCACGAATTAATAGTCTCATAGCTTAACTTGCACTTTCACGATTTAAGCTATATCACGGAGCCATCTCACACATTAACACCTTCTTAAAGATATTAAATAACCATTATATATTTATTAATCTTATAGCTTACTATTCTTCTGGCTATGTTAATGTAGCAGCAGCTACTCCATGAGTACATATCCATACTCATGTGCACTGGAGAACATTTGCACCAAAGCCTCACCATCGACAACTTCCAGGTACATCTCTGGATGGGGGGCCATGGTGGGCGAAAGCCTGGTCAATGATATAACCCATCGCTTGAAATTTTCCTTCAAATTTCAAACTTCTCCAAACAACACTACCATCTTCACAAATCAAGGATCTTCAATCCTTAGTGAAGATATCTATATTAGCCTCGCAAGTCAACGTAATTCTTTAAATCCTCACCAACAACTGGCTAGTTCAACACGGAGCAATTCAATAAGAGTATATATGACTCAATTATTGTACTTCATGTATATCTGCTTCATAAGAGCACTTAAATATGCAAAAAAACATAAAAAGCACATGGAAAGAAGAAAGCAAGAATAAACTCAACAGCATTTTCCAAGAATCCTGCCACACAAAGGGACATCATCAAAGGCCAAATTCTTCAAATGATGAATGTCACTTCAATGAATCAAATGAGGAACTGAGAATCACCATCTTGTTCTGATGATTAAGTCTACGTTTCTCTGGATCCTTTCCTCTTGTCTCTCCCATTATTAACATCTCTTAGCATCCCCACTAACACATGAAATCACATGTAACCTTGCTTATGATTGCAAAAAATTCCCAAAAAATCTTGCACAAATATCAAAATGCAATCATTCGCAAAAAACCATGCCCGCCACCCATTAGAAATTCCCAATAAACCACTAACCTTTTCATTTACTAACTAGCTTTTCTTATTCCTTCTAGAGGGACAAAGACCATTGAGCATCAATCAACATCAAAGCCATTGACAAGGCTTGTCCATTCTCCCCTCACAAAGGTCTTCAATATTGCCATCAGGAAGGGGGGGATGTTAACCCATTCCTAGGTTTAACAAGAGCTACCGCCATTATCTTACATTAAGGAGTCACGGTAGATACACCAAAGGGTCATACATTCAAGATATGAAGCAATGGTTTCCAAAGCTACAACTGGGACGGGCACCCGTAATGGTGTGACGGAGTATTTATGGCAATTCCCGCTTCAAAAGCGTGTGGTAGCAAGTTAGGATGAAGTCCTAAGTGATGTGATTCATGGATATATTATGAGAGTAGTCATTGTAATAGCATTAGGCCTCTTATGATCCTAAAGTGCCCGGCCGGCCACAGTTTAAGTGAGTGTGAACAATTATGGCCATGTATATAAGTGAATATCTCTCATAATACAAGATACTCTCCCATTGTGAAATTGAGTCTTGCTCTTGATAATCTCTCTCCCTAATGCATGCTAGTGAGTGTGTGTGAGTGATGTGAGGTGAGAGGAGGGACGAGTACCCGTAGTGTAACGCGACGGTGTGAACGCTCTCGCGGGAGGCATGGTGGAATTGCTTCTCAAGGAGTTTTAGAGCTTGGAGACCTCAAGGGTTATGAGCTTGACCATTTGAAATATCCTCATGATGACAGTTGTGGTTCACCAGATAATCTCTTATTGTTGGATGTGTTTCAAGGAGGTTTAGGATAAGCCATAACAAAAATGCCTAAAATCAGATGGTGGGGGAGAATATTTCTCAACAAAATTCAATGATGATTCAACAAATTCACATGTATCACAAAGGGAACAGAGAAGTTGGATCAACCTTACATAATGTATGATGTTTTAATAGATCACTCTTTCATTTTAATGGGACTAGTGGCTCAAAATAGAGTCTTGATGAGGAGTTTGGGATCCCAGTTATTGTTACACCAAGTGTATAAATACCCAAATCAAGAATACCTCATCAATATGTCTACAGGTCTATGAGGGTCCAGTTGACATGTTGAGATATGATGGGTATAGATTCCATCATTATGCTTATATGGTTAAAGAAATACAAGAGATAGATCTCACATTTTTTAGGAGACCCTTGGACATAAACATTGGGAAGATACCATGGATGAAGTGATGGATGCATTGGATGTAAATGAGACATGGGAGTTGACACTTTTGCCTAAGGAGAAGAAGGAAATTGGATGCAAGTGGGTTCATAAAGTAACGTAGAATTCAAATGGGTTTGTGAGCAAGTACGAGGCCAAATTGGTAGGATATGCATAGACCTATGAGATTAACTATGAGGAGACTTAGGGAGAATATTTATTCTATAGATGTTTTAGCTCTAAAAAATAACATCAATAGATGGATGTAAAGAAAGCATAAATCTACATGGCAATTTACATGAGGAGGTCTAGATGGTGTATCCACTAAGATATGAGAACCATGCACACCTAGAGTTTGTTTGTAGATTGTGTAAAGCCTTGTATGGCTTGAAACAAGCACCTAGAGCATGGTCAGAGAAGATAGGAGAGTATGTTGCCACTATTGGATTTCATATATCCATAAGATATTTTTTACTTTATGTGAAGAAGATAGACAAGGACATTATTATGGTAGTTATCTATATTTATGGCTTGATTATCATAGGGGACTGTGACATCGACATTCATGAGGTGAAGCTTCTTCTTAAAAGAAAGTTTGAAATGAAGGATTTGAGTAAGCTATGGTAATTCTTGGGTATAAAGGTGATAAGATCAAATGATGGGATCTATAGATAGGAGTATTGTTCTAGTAATCATCTATGTTAATGACATGGTTGTCTCACAAGGGGACAATAATGTTGGCATTCATGAGATGAAGATGCTCCTAAAAGAAAGTTTGAAATGAAGGATTTGGGTGAACTACAATACTTTCTGGGTATAGAGGTGATAAGATCACATGATGGGATTTACAAAGCCAGTATGCTTTGTACATGATGTCCAAGTATGAGATGATAGGTTGGAATCCGATATTAGTATAGAGGTGATAAGATCACATGATCGGATTTACAGAGGCAGTATGCTTTGGACATGATGTCCAATTATGGGATGATAGGTTGGAAGCCAATATCAGTGCCATTAGAGCAGAATAAAAAATTAGATGTAGATACAAGTGGTCTTTTTTGGAAGGGACCCTACTATATTATATGGAGCTTTATTTACATATCACCATGCCATATTTGAGCTGGTGAGTTAATTTATGTAGGCCTTGAGGAAGACACACTTCAATACGGCTAAGAGAATACTCAGGCACATTAGGGGGGAAATTCGGGCTCCAAATGGGCCCTTTAAGGGCTTTCTCTCTCCTCTTGAAATCCCAAAAAAGTGAAGATTAATATTATTATATTTGGTTTCTCTCTCTTCTTTTTAATCTAAATTTGCCTTTTTCATATTTTCTAAAGATATTCAATGCTTATTTTATTCTAATGTTCTTAAATTCTACGTAACTTCAACCCTGCGAATGGAAATTCATAAATGTGAAAAGCTAGTACTCTATAAAGTAAGAAAACAAGTACGAGGATATTTTTGACATATGTAGTAACTATGCAACTGTATTTCTGACATAAGTAAAACATGAAATTAGAAAATTTTGATTGGAAATAGTCACATTTTATAAAAGAACTCGAATATATCTTCGGAAGCAAACTTAGTATTATGAAAAGTTCTTTTTTCAGCGCAATTAAACACATTTAAGTTCTATTCTAGTGCATTTTCATGAAGTTATGTTGGTTACCACATTGGGCAAGTTTTCCTAATTCCATAGCCACTCTTCTCCATTTGAATTTCCCTCCATTCAGATCTTCAATCTCTCAAGGAATTCTCTAAGCTTTCACCTAAATATCCTCTTTACTCACATACTATTTATGCATGGACAACAATGAAGAGAGATTTGGCTTTCTGGTGCACCAAAAAGTCATATTTGCCTTCATTGATTTTCTATACTCAATTATTTTTCTGCAAGAAGTGTAATTACATCAAGAAGGGCATCAAGAAGTGTTGCTGCAGTGCTCAATGGAGGTATGGCATTAATTTTTATGTTATTTGAAATTTAAGTGTCTGAAAGTAATGATAATGTTTTACTGCACTGTCTATTTTTGCAAAGAAAGGAGTTAGTTGCAATTTCAGTATTATTTTGACATTCCTTTAACATGAGTGCATCCTCATACACGACATGCCATTTGTAGAATTGTGGAAAATTTGGTTTATGAATACATATGTTTTGCATATAAGAAGCAACCAACGTCAGAGGTCCAAGCAGTGTGTAAGAGAGTGGAGGAGGTTCTTTCATGTGTGGGTCTACACAAAGGAAAGTGGAAATCAAGGAAGATGAGAAGAGTTCAGGTGCAAGTAGAAATGTGCCATGCAAACCAAGTATTAGTGGAGCCAAGATTAGAAAATTTTTTGTCACCACTAAGAAGCCATTAAGGCCATTTATTAGTTCTTATACCATGGAAGTATGAGGCATGGAGGAAGTTACACATGGTTGTCCTAGATCATATGGTGGCGAGACTACAATTGCAAAGGCTAATGTATGGATTTGCCTTTGATAAGGTTGTTACACTTCTACAAAAAATGGTCTACAAAAAATGGCATTCAACAAAGAAGATGCCAATGACTTTAAAGAAGCTATGACTATGTTTTACAAGTACATGGTGGAAGCATGGACATTAAGTAGCATAACACATTATATGGTAAGATCCCCAAATTTTTTTGTTCTTATATTGTTTAGCGATTCTTATTGAAAATAACCAATGTGCATATTCTATTGTCACTTTTATTCCAGTACATTTGGAGGCTCATGGTCCCTACTTTGTAAATCAGGGAAGCTTAGCTATCTGGTCAACCCAAATCATGGAGCACTCACATTGGCAAGCTCATTGTGGGTTTCAGAAGGCCACCTCGCATGGCGGTGCAATCCATGAAGTTAGTGCATTGAGGCAATTACTCATGTAGTGGTATAGGAGGATTGCAGTTAGGATAGAGGAGAAAGAAGCCAAACTGATAGAACACATTGAATTCACAGGGCTTAATGCTTTAGATATTGGAAATTATAAATCATTGACTTGAATAAAATTTTGGTTCATTTCAATTTATGCTTCTCTATATTTACCACCTCCCATAGATACTTTCAAACTTTTAGACATTAAAAGCATGGATATAATAGAGACAAATAAAAGAGGCCATACGCCAGAAGTGTCATTGCATTACATTAAAAAACCACTTTTTTACAAAGGATGGCAGTCTTCTACTGCTACTCCTCATCTTGCCGAACTAGAATCCTCTGGTGTGTGAAGCTTCTCCCTCTTTGCAAATGGCTCAGCATCATCTTGCAGTCCTAGAACTGGTGGAACTCTCAGTCTTTTGAATCTGAGAAGCTCCTCTTCCACATTCACTTAACATCTTAGGATCCCTGATCCCACATGTTAATCAATATGCGGTGTAGGCTAAGTAATATTTGCTCCTTAGAGCATACACTCCGAGGCCCTGCTCGAAGGTTTGCACCACTACCTGCTTCTCCAGAATAATGATTTGGTCTACATTCCACTTGACGAGGTATCCTCCAAGACATCTAGATAATGTTTTGATTGCAAACAATGGGAATTCAACTTTATCCTTTGAAAACTTTTTGTGGAAGATAATGACCTCTGGAAATTTAAGCCGATTAGTGTACTCTCCCACTGCTGTGAGTCCTTTTTGAGTCCTCCCACTCGTGATCCTAACACGAGCATGAGAAAATTGTCATCATAGACCACCAACTACAAAACAAAGTTTTCCATCAGCCAACAAAATGAATGCAATATGCAGCTTCATCATATTCAAAATTATTATAATCAAACCTTATGATTCTCGTCATTTAACAAGTAAATCGTTTGTCCATAAGTTGATTGATGACTCGGCATCTTGGGCACTTAAAGACTCCTCTTTCCTTTGCGGACTATTGAGTCTTCGTTGAACATCTTGAAATTCCTCTTAGTGGGAAGGTTGGCTTCATATAGTGAGACGAGCATCCTTATACATCATTGATAATATATGAGTAGGAGTATGGTACTCACTATCCTTGACATTTGAATCTAGTAGAAGATACTTATCCACACTTGGATAGACTAAATCATCATCTTCTTCAAGATTATGTGCAATGATGGGGCAAGACAGTAGATCTCCTTGATGTTAAACAAAGCTTGAATATCTGTTACAAGGACATACTGGTGGTCACCTATTGGAAACACAGGGAGGACTGAGGTTGGAACGTGCTCTATTTCCTCTACCACAGTGGGCTCCTCGTAGTAGCTGCAACTTGGGTGTCTTCTCTTCTGAGGTCATCAATATCAAACTGCTCTCACTGATTTCCCTCTCTACGACGGCCAAGTTTATCTCCTCTGCAACCTCGTGATCCTCATCATCTTCTTCTCTTGAAGATTCCTCTAACCTTTCCTCATCTCCTTCTATTAAACCTTTCTCATCCTCCAGCAGCAGATGCAAATAGCAAATAAACCTGTGGTGGTAGTCAACAAGACGACATTTACGCTTGTGTATTGGGCACTTACTGTGTGTCTTCTTCTTATCCCCCGGAATCTTTAAAATATCCATGTTTGCCTTATCTCTTGAGGATGAGGCAGAAATAAGATCGTCCACATGCACATACTAAATATTATCCAGGATGACTACATTATTCGAAGTTGTCCCCTGGTATTGCTGCTCTTTCTCTTAGAGATATGTGCATCCAGACAAGATCATACACTAGATGGAGATATTGCAAGAAAACATACGTGAAATCTGAGGTTGGAGCTGGTGTCAGTTGATTTTATGAAGGAAATCGAACAATTTCTCATTAGGCATTTCTTTAAAGCCAGTATCGGGTTCGACCTCGATCTCAAAAGGATGCATCTACAAGCACAAAAAAGTTGGCAAAATGATTTTTAACTACACAACAATGAGAGAATAATGGAGATCTGCAGTTATAGTGCAAACGTCATTACAAAGCAATTCACGGTGGATATTGGCGAGTGAAGCTTGATATCGCGTTGTGCTTAACCGAAAATATAAACGGTCTACATTACAAAAAATATGCATCAAAAGCTAGCGATACTACAAATTTTCATTATAACACAACTATGGGGGTTCCGAATTCAAGATATACTAAGTCTACGTTGCTAAATTTTCAACAAACACCACTATGACACAGAGATATGGAAAAGGGTCCCATATTCGAGCTAAAAAGACCTTCTATATTGCAAGTTAGTACAACGTGATTTATGTTGGACGTTAACGAGGGGAAGCCTTATATCATCGCGCTATAATGACTTGCAATATACAAGGTCTAAATTGCACTAATATGGGCCTCTAAAGCTCACAATACTCAGTTTTTTGTTGTATACACAATGCCCGTATGGTTTCACATTGCACAAGTATGCAACGTAGCTAATCGTAGGCTTCCATATTCGCACTACAATGAGAGCGTATATTTAAAGTCAGTACAATGCAATATAGGGTGGATGTTGGCGAGTGAAGCCTTTTATCACGTTGTAATAAATTATAATATACTAGGTCTATACTATGCAAATATGTAGACAACACTAAAAAGTGGCTTCTAAAAACGAGAGTATGGATCGGCGATTGCCCATAGGGTTCCAAATTCACAATGTACTGACCTTGTATAACGCAAGTTAGTACAACATGATTTAGGGTGGATGTTCTCGAGTAAAGCCCTACATCGCATTGTAATGAAGCTCAAAGTCATTTCTACAAAAAATGAGAGCATGGGCCGGAGATTGCCCATAGGGTTCTGAATTCGCGCTATATTGACCTTGTATAATGCAAGTCAGTAAGTACATCACGATTTAGGGTGGAAGTTCTCGAGTGAAGCCCTACATAGCGTTGTACTAAAGCTCAAAATTATTTATCAATTATACATGATTTGCATAAGAAAAGAAGAAATGACGTTCACAATCATATGAAAACAAACATTTTTAAGACTGATAAGACTTGAGAACTCAATTCACCTTAAAATTGCCTTAGGGTTGGAGATTGTCACAAATGAGTGCGCCGGGAAGATCAAGAGAATCGCCACCAACACCAATCGCATCGTCAGAGAGGAGCAAGCAAACAAGAAAATAGTTGCACAAAAAAAAAAAAAAGCAAGAGTGTTTGAAACTCACACTATAAATAATGCATGTGGGAGTGTGTGCATTATCCCACTATCTTTATACATGGCAAGATTTCATTGGCGACCGGTCTCCCATGTTCATTCACGTGAGTGATAGACATGTGTCACTCATGCATTCGATCATCGTCATTGCATGCCACGTGCACTTAACGCCAACGTCATTATATGGCGTTGCATCTACTTAAGGTGGGACCCCCTCTATTAAACCCTAAATCGTCGAATTAAGCATTAAGCTCTCTGTAAATAGCAATGTCTTTTAATCAATTTTTATCATCATGATCTGCTCTCCATCACCTACACCATCTCATCACTTCGTGGACGACATCCTGTTGACAAGTAAGTGTCCATTTCTCAATATAATGTTTATTAACTTGCACCGTGTCTTCTTCTTCCTTTTCTATGTGGACTCCCGAGTGAGTTTCTTTCATTGTGAAGTCAATACACCACAATATGGGGGTTTCAGTGTGTTGGAACTCTTCCCATCGCATTGTAGTGCATTGAATCCAAATATGTTGTTGTGTTTCTTTGATTATGAATGCAATACAATGCGATTTACTAGTTTAAATATGTTGTTTGTTTGCATATCGCATTGTATTGAGCCGATTTTCTATGTTGGTTGACAGGTGGCTTGTCAGTACCTTCACGGTTCCTAAGGATTGTGTTAATGATGTCTTTGCCAGATGTGGAGAGTTGGGATGCCAATGCAAGGACTTGCATCGCCATTTTCTTTGCATTGAGGGAGACACATATCTTGCACACAATGTCCTTATGGATCTTCCATGTGATCCAAAAGATGAGTGAACTTTATCCTATTTTAACATACAACTATATTACATGGATGTTTTTTGTTTTACATAAGCTTATGGCTTGGATTTGGTGTGATATCCATAAGCTTCCTATGAGCTTATGGTTCTCATTTTCGTGTTATGCACATCGTATATATGGATAGCTCATGGTTTGGATTTGGTATGATATGCATAAGCTTCCTATGAGCTTGTGGTTTTCATTTTGGTGTTATACGTATCATATGTATATATGGATAGCTCAATTTGTGATTAGTTAAGTTGAGTGATCGTGTATATATGGATATATAAGGATTTTTTAATACATGGATATTTTGGACCTCATAAGCATCCTATGAGCTTGTGGACCTTGTTTTGGTGTTATGTGCATCATGTATTTTTGAATATTACATTAATATATAAGGATATTGTGGGTTGTATGTACATGGTTAGTAGCTTTAGTTTTGTGATTCATAAGCTTATAAGGTTATGGTTTGGATTTGGTGTGATATGCATAAGCTTCCTATGAGTTTATGGTTCTCACTTTGGTAGTATGCACATGCTTTCTTATGGTTTGGATTTGGTGTGATGTGCTTATGGTTTTCATTTTGGTGTTGTGTGTATATATGGATAGCTCATTGTTTCGATTTGGTGAGATATACATAAGCATCCTATGAGTTTGTGGACCTCATTTTGGTGTTATGTGCATCATGTAAATTTGGATATTACATGAATATATATGGATATTGTGGGTTGTATGTACATGGTTAGTAGCTTTAGTTTTGTGATTCATAAGCTTATAAGCTTATGGTTTGGATTTTGGTAGTATGCTCAATCTTGCTTATGGTTTGGATCTGGTGTGATGTGCTTATGGTTTTCATTTTGGTGTTATGTGTGTGTATATGGATAGCTCGTTGTTTCGATTTGGCGAGATATGCATAAGCATCCTATGAGCTTGTGGACCTCATTTTGGTGTTATGTGCATCATGTATATTTGGATAGCTCATTTTTTTATTAGTCATTTTGGTGGGCTATTACATTACATGAATATATAAGGATATTATGGGTTGTATGTACATGACTATGGAGGTTGGTAGCTTTTTGGTTTTGTAATTCATAAGCTTATAAGCTTATGGTTATGAAAAGCTCGCAAAATCCTTGCAAATGCCAAAAAAGCTCGCAAGAAAATGCTTGCAAAAAAATAAAACTCGGTGGCGGTGGTCATTTTGGAAATCAAAATTGTGGATAGCACAGCAGCAATCCAACACAAACACAAATAGGAAGAAGATGCTAGTCTCATGCAAGGGGAGCTACAGAGGCCAAGGCAATTGGCAAAGACAAAAATTGAGATCAAGTTCAAAGGATTGATTTTATTGTGGAAAACCAGGTCACTTTTTGCAGCAAAATGTCACAAGAAGAATAGTGATATAAGAGGTGGCAAGTTTCAACAAAACAATAATGCATCTTCAAGAAAGCAAACTGAAGATAGATGTGAGCAAATTTTTTTTATGTAGCACATGTTAAATTCAATGATGCAAGTAGTTGTATATCCACAAACAGTGATGATGTAGGTATATGGATTTAGGCACCTCTAAACCACATGACTTGTCTTGGTGAGAGTGGTTTAAAGGTGTTAAAAATTTAGAAAAACTATGTTATGTAGATTCGAGGGATGACATGGCTCATCCTATTACTCACATAGGGAATGTACCATTGGCAATGCACGATGGCAAGATGAGGTACTTGGCTGATGTATTTCATATGCCTAACATAAAAAAGAATTTGGTTTCTATTAGATAGATAGTTGAGTAAGGTTTGCAGGTATGCTTTAACCTTGAGGGCTGCTATGTTGAGGACTTCAAAAATAAATGTCATTTGGTTGCAGAGAGGGAAAAAAAGTGGGCATAATATTTACTTTGGATATAAGCATGCCTAAAGTGTGTTTGTTCAACGTGCAGGTGTTATAGCCAATATAGATATCCGGCACAAACGTATTGGTCATGTGAATAAGCAACGATTGAAGTCTATGAAGAATTTAGAAATTGTTACATGTTTGGCAAAGTTTTTGGATGGAATGCATAAAGCATGCAAAGCATGTCAGTTTGGAAAGTAAAAAAAGAATGTATTTCCACATGATAGCAATGTAAGTAAGAGAGCACTTAATGTGGTACACTTAGATGTATGGGGACTGACAAAGGCAACATCAATGGGAAGATGTCATCACTATGTATCTTTCATTGATGTGGTCGACCACACAAGGAAGTTGTGGATCTTTTTATGAAAGATAAAAGTGAAGTATTTACTCGCTTTTAGAATTTTAGAATGTTGCCAGGCTGAAAAGCAAACATGTTTGTGCAGGGTAAACACCTAAGGGGGAGATTACTTCTCAAATGAGTTCACTGAGTACTTAAGAAAGCATGGAATTCAAGGCAATTCACATGTAGGTACACTCCAAAGAAAAATGGTGTTGCTGAGAGGAAGAATAAGCACATTGTAGTGGCTCATGTATTGAGGTGGATGAGAAGAGCATGCCTTATCATTATTGGGCTGAAGCAATGTGACTATAATTTACCTTATGAATAGGACCCCCACAGTGTTAATGCATGGTGTGACTCCAGAGGAGAAGTATACTAGCAGAAAACCAGATTTTTCACACTTGAAAGTGTTTGGATATATTGCATATGTACACATTCCTGATGAGCTACACAGTAAGTTGGATCCAAAAACTAAAAAATGTGTGTCCATTGGTTACTCCCTTGAGCAAAAGGGGTACAGATGTTATAACCCTATCACACATGAGATGAGGGTGGGCAAGGATGTTGTCTTTGATGAGATGAGCAATTGGTATGATGTTATTATAGAAGACTCAATTGGGGCTAATGCACAAGAGAGCAAGTGGTTGCATAGAATACAAGTTAGTAATCATAGTTATTAAGTGACCAAGAGAGTCCTCTTGTAGTGGGTCTATTGATAGACCATGGAGTGGCAGGCTGCATTAGAAAATCAGTCCTGTAGGTTTAGCAAGTGCATCACATAGAGGCAAAGAGAAGTGGATGAGTCTCTTAATATGCCTAACATTTCAGCAAGGTATTCACATGTTGGTGGATAGTTTACTAGCTCAGAGCAGAGGCTTGATGAG
This sequence comes from Cibotium barometz, assembly GCF_041138505.1. Classification (NCBI taxonomy): domain Eukaryota; kingdom Viridiplantae; phylum Streptophyta; class Polypodiopsida; order Cyatheales; family Cibotiaceae; genus Cibotium; species Cibotium barometz. The sequence continues at coordinate 20,902,193 of NC_141057.1, read as the reverse complement.
GAGTTTAGATTCCAACTATTAGGAAACCTAGTGCAAGGAAGGCTAAGGTTCCCCAAGGACATCAAGGATAGATCCAAAAGCACATAGGTCGAATAAGGTCAAAAAACCTATTCAGAGACTTATGAATGATGGTTATGTAGCTCACCATATGCATACATGGTAAAGGTTATGCACAAGAGGTTGAACCCACATGGTAAAGGTTATGCAAGAGGTTGAACCCACATGTTTTGAGGATGCTATTAGACATGTACATTGAGAGAAAGCCATGGATGAATAAATGGCTGCATTAGATGCAAATAAGAAATGGGAATTGGTGCCTTTGCCTGAGGGTAAAAAGGCTATTAGATGTAAGTGGGTCTACAAAGTGAAACATAACTCAGATGGAAGCATTAGCTAGTATAAGGTGAGATTTATTGCCAAAGGTTATGCTGAAACCTACAACATTGATTATGAGGAGACATTCAGTCCCATTGCCAAGATGGGAATTATGAGAGCTGCTATTGCACTGGAAGTGGAATGTGTCAAAAGGTTGGGTTTTACATCGAATGGATATAAACAATGCATTCTTGCATGGTGAATTTCAAGAAGAGGTATATTTGAAATAGCCACTTGGTTATGAGGATTTGAGTCACCCAAATTATGTGTGCAAGCTATGTAAAGCACTGTATGGCTTGAAGTAGGTGCCAAGAGCATGGCATGATAAGATTGCATAATATCTTATCACCATTGGCTTTCATATGGTAGATGCTGATCATTCACTCTATGTACAAAAGAGTGATAAGGGGATTATGGTCATCTCACCATCTATGTAGATGACTTGATTGTTGGGGTGACAATGAAGAGGAAGTTGAGAATGCAAAGGGTCTCCTCAAGAAGAAGTTTGACGTGAAGGAATTGGGTGAGCTAAGATATTTTCTTGGAATTAAGGTCATCTTGATGCCTAAGGGCATATGGCTATCACACAGAATATACATTGGACATGTTGTCCAAATATGGTGTGGCTAGCTATAAGACCATTTCTAGACCATTGGATTAGAATGGCAAGCTAAGTGCAAACATAGGTGAGACTTTGAAGAATGTCACTATGTACAGGAAGATGATGGGCAGCTTAATCTATATGATGATCACTAGGCTAGACATGAACCACACAATTGGGTTGATGATTCAATTTATGTAGGTTCCTTGAAAGCTACACCTTCCAGCAGCTATAGAATCACTAGTAAAATTCATCATGTCAGTGGCTACAAAACATGCCATTGTTGTAAATATGGAATGGTCACCTAGGCTCATGTCGTGAGTGGCAGTTCATTTTGAGCTTGACATCTCAACACTCCCCCTTAAGCTCAACTCTATCTCTAAGAATCCAAGCATAGTGCAAAACTGCGAAGCTTCTCTACTCCCAAGGCCTTGGTGAAAATATCAGCTACTTGCTCCTTTGTGATGACATACACAAGATCAACATCTCCTACCAAGAACTTATCTCTGCTGATGAAGTGATAATAGACCTCTATGTGTTTGTTCCATGTATAAAACACTATGTTCTTGGCCAACTATATGCTACTAAGGTTATTATAATAGATAATGTTCCTATATCCACATGTAGCCCCAAATCATAATAGATAATGTTCATGTCCACATGTAGCCCCAAATCTCCAAGTAGCTAATGTAACCAAGATACCTCACGTGCTAGCATTGTAGAATCCCTATACTCTCTGCATTTGTACTCACATCGGACAAGGCAACTTTAGGTTTCTTCTTGCTGCTCCATGCAACAACATCACTCCCAAAGGACAACACAAACCCCTACTAGTAGATATTTTTTCCAAGATGCTACCAACCCAATCTGCATCAGTGTATCCATACACTTGCAACTATATACTAGCCTCATAGAAGGGCCCATAATCCACAGTGGAACTCACAAAATGTAGTGTGTGCCTCCCGCCTAGTCTAATCGAGTTATGGTGGCATAATTATTTTACCAGCTCACCTATTTAACGTGTTCACATTATGGACCGCTTGTACATAGTACTCTAGTACTAATGTCTAGTTTTCACTTATCTTTTACAGCCTTCTTTTGATATAAGAAGAAGAAGAAGATTTCAACCTTCCGTCTTTGTGTGTGAGTGTGTGTGTTCTTGCAAGAGCTCAAGCTCTCTCTCCTCCCCCAATCTTTTCAATATCAAATAGTCTACATATACTTCGAGCATGCCTTTGCAACTAGAGATGCCACCAGTCAAACCATTCATGTGACATACCCACAAGTGCTCTCTAAGGATGCGGCATAGAAGGCCTCAAGAGGCCGATGCCTTTTACAAGAGCCACAAGTCCAAGCCTAAAGGTGATAATGAAGATTCCTTAGGCGACAAGAAGCATGAAGACTACACACTTTGTGTTTGCGTTTTTGTGGACAATCAACTCCTCTATACTCCTTCTACCTAAGGCTACATTCTCAGCCCTCTTTTGGTAGTTTCTACGGAGTCTATTGGTTCATATATTGGCTGCATTTTGTGGCTGCGTTTTTGCACTATCTTTGTACATATTTTGGAGATACTTCCTTGGTGGACAGCCCATCTATTGGCTGCGTTTTTGGAGGTACGAGACACTTCTTCCCTTATGTTTTCCCACCCTCCTCTCCCTATGGGATCTCGGAAGTCCTCTACTCTAAAAGACAAAGGCAAACTTGAAGATACTATGGATCCTACATCTCCTACGACGGTTGGACCGGCAACTACTACAACGGAAGTTGGTGAAATTCCTTCTTCGGTAGGTGCTTCTACTTTCTCTTTTTCGTCATATCCATTACCTTCTACGGACCCTTTCTCTCTTTCTTCTTTGTCCTTTATGCCTTCCTATCCACATACTTCTATGCCCTCTATGGTATATCCCCCTACATCATCTATGCCTTTTATGGCAACTTCATCTACTATGATTCCTCCTTCTACTACTTCCACTACTACTACTCTCCCCACTCAATCATATCAACCCTTTAACCCATTCACTCAATCTTTGAGCTTTCTAAGTCTTTCCGATTCACAAAAGCTTACCCCAAACAACTACCACACTTGGTCCTTGTTTATGCAACTTCTTTTGGAAAGCGTCGGGGTGTGGTCTATAATCACTTCTCCTCATATGGTGCCTTCTCAATATCAAACCTATATGGATGCACGGGCCAAAGCTTTACTTGTGCATGGCATGTCTACATCAGTTATGTCTCAATTTCTTTCTAGAAGGAGTACGGCTCAACAATTATGGCACGCTATACAAATGCAATATGGAAGACTTTCAACGGTTAAGATGGCTAAGTTGGAAGAAGATTTGGATAAGCTTTCTATCTCCAAATCTGACAACATAGTGGAGAAGCTTGGAGAATTCAATCGAATCAAGCGGCAACTTGAAGAGTTTGGTACATTGGTAAGTAATCTGGTCCACAAGCTACTTGGTAAATTGCCTTCTTCTTTTGAATCGTTCAAAGATAAAATCTTTCTTCGAGTTTCTTTCCCTTCCTTTGAAGAGACTATGGGTCTTCTTCATGATAAGTGCCTTACTCGCAAGCAAAACAAAAAGGACTTGGCTTTTGTAAGCCAAGCCAAGGGCAAAGGCAAAGGCAAGGGGAATGATCAACGCAAAGGATCTAATTCCAATGCTAAAGATTCTTCAACCAAAGGTGACAAGGACAAATCAAAGGATTCTTCCAAGGAGTGCACTTTCTATGGTTGTAGTGGCCATACGGAGGATCGTTGTTTTGCTAAGAAGGCGGCATCCAAGATGGTAAAAGCTGAACTTGAATCCAAATCTAAGGGTTCTTCTACATCAACATCTTCTCACGACAAAGACAAAGACAAGAAGGAAGACGGTAACGCCAAGGTTGCATATGTTGCTATGTCTTCTACTTCTTCATGTGACACATCACTTGTGGTAATCAAAGATCTTGATATGCATACTGCGGATGAGTGGATTACCAACAGTGGTGCTACTTCTCACATGACAAATAGTTCTTCCTTATTGGAAAACCATAAGTCTATCTCTTCATCAGTACACATTGGTGATGCTTCGTCTCTCCTTGTGATTGGTATTGGTGATGTTTCTTTTGGAGATGCTATCTTACATGATGTTTTGTATGTGCCTAAGATGTCTGCCAACTTATTTTCTATCTCTAAGGCTACTTCTAAAGGTCTTGGGGTTTACTTTGATGATGAAGTGATTGAAATCATTGATAGACATTCACTTTCTTGTGTGGCACATGGTTATCAAAATGCTGGGCTTCATCATATAAGCTCTTTTACAGCACAGTTGCCACCACATGAGTCTCATCTTCATCAATTATTTTCTTCTCCTAAAGCACTTGTTTCTAATGAAGATAATCATCTATGGCATTTCCGCTTTGGCCATGTTCCTCTTGCTACTTTGCAACATCTTGTCTCACATGACATGGTTACAGGTCTACCAAAGCTTCAGAAACCTCACCATCACATTTGTTCTTCTTGTGCTCAAGAAAAGCAACATTGGGCTTCTTTTCCAGAGGAGGCTACTCATAAGGCCACACGCATACTTGAGCTTATTCATGCTGATCTTGCAGGACCTATGGAAGTACAATCGCTTGGTGGATCCAAGTATTATATGCTTCTTGTGGATGACCTCTCGCAAATCATGGGTTTATTTCTTACCTAAGAAGTCTGATGCTTTTTCTCATTTCAAGGTTTGGCTTGCCCAAATGGAGAATCAAGCAAGTCAAAAGGTATCTTTTCTCAGGACTGACAATGGAGGCGAGTTTACAGCATTTGAGGATTTTCTAGCTTCAAAAGGCATACAACGACAAACCACCATACCCTACACTCCTCAGTAGAATGGTGTGGTTGAAAGAAAGAATAGAACGATGAAGGAAATGGCCCGCTCCCTCTTACATCATGCGACGCTACCTTCCTCCTTTTGGGGTGAGGCTATAGCTACTTCAGTTTATCTTCTCAATCGCTCTCTTACGAAAGTAGTGGACGGCATGACTCTAGAGGAGGCTTTCACAGGCCACAAGCCTACTGTTTCTCATTTTCATATCTTTGGTTGTAAAACCTTAAGGATTAAGGTTAGGGTCAGGCATCCAAGGGTCACACATGAGAAATGGAAAGTCAAGAGTCACTTGAGGGCCCTCCTATATAATAGGGGCATGGGGCACACTCAAGGGGGCTTGGGGGCTTGGAGGCTTGGAGGCTTATGCTATGGTCTCTTGTGTAGAGGTCCATAACTACTCATATACCATTTCACACTATAGCTACATGCTATTGGATTGGAGTTTTACCTCTTGATGGTATGGGACATCAAGGTAGAGGTATGATGTATTTCATTTATAATTCATGTGTGCATCCCTTGGGCTTGGGGGTGGTTGAGTTTATGCTCGATTTATGCAAGTTTATGCATAGCAATTATCTAGAGAGATCTTAGGGTTTTAACACTTTATCCCCTTTTTTTGGGAAGTCAAGGTTGTGAACCTTTTGTAGCACCTCTCTTGAGAGGACAAGAGTTTTTGTACTGATTCTTGGACCATAGTGCAAGGTTTGAAAGTTTAGCAAGATTGAGCCATGCATGGCAGCATCACTTACCAACCTATGGTGCCAAAATTGCTTCCAATGTCATATAGAAGGATGTGATGAAGGGCTTGCTAGAAAGCTAGCGTGCCACCACCATTGGCTAGTCCACTACTACATGATTGACAAATCATCTAATTTGAAACATGTTATTTAGCATATCCTCAAAGTTGACCATAAGACAATGGTGATGGCCATGAAAATATTTAAAACATGGTGTTGAATTCATTTTGTGAGCAAAAATTGGGTCCTTGGCCAAAGATCAAGCGTTCTTTTTGAGGCCAATTGGTCTTTTGGCACTATGTTGAGGATGAGGATAATAAAAAGTGACAAATGGCTACTATGGAAATGTTGGGAACCTTAGTGTAGTAGTGGTCATTGAAATTCTTCATGATACAAAGCCGTATCTCCATTGTGATAAGTAGCAGGGGCCCTTCTAAGTAAGGAAAGTTGTAGAAGAACTTGCGCTAAGACCACTTTTGCTGATTGGCGTCAACATTGGGTCGATGTGGACTTCCCTAGGTGAAACTGTGTACCACTCCCACATATCAAGATTGTTTAAGAGATAGGGATTTTGCCACTCAGGCTACACTCCCATATGACCACAACTTTTTGTAGAATCTTGGGTCGATGGACTGCCACCCACACCTATAAAAAGAGGATGAACATTACCTCAAAACACCATGAAGAGGGCTGAAGTTGATAATGAAAACGCAGCCAAGAAATGGCTACAAATCTCTCCACAAGAAGCCTCCAAAACAACGCTACCGCATGTAGGGAAAACTAGTTGGCAATGTTTTCACCCCGCAAGTAGAGTTGTAGGACTCGGATTGAAGTGCTTTAAAAACACACTTGTAGAGGATGGTAAGGGGCTCGTTTGAAGCCTTTTGCATCATTAAATGAGTGCAAGGATGATGAGTAAGGGCTTCTACAAAAAACGTAAGCAGAAATTCTGCATGCATGCAGTCTGCGAAGAATAACTCAAAAACGGTTGAGGAATTTGCGAAAACTTTCTTCTGCTAAGTTGTAGACCACAATGATTCGCTCGGGCACAATCCTCAAAAACACATTTGTTTAGCAGAAAATAAAAAAATAAAAAATTACCATTGAAAGCGGAGTTGTTGAAGAGGACTAGAGGTGGAGAGGAAGAAGGATAAGGAGGCTCTATGTGTGCCACCACCTTGCTCTGATACCATGTGAGAAAGAAGAGATGAGAGAAGAGATAATGTACTCAAGAACTCATCAATGAACCACTAGCCAACTTGATTAGAAATGAACTACAATGCCTCATATATATAGGCACAAGATGAACAGATCTCTAGAAAAGTTCCTCACCCTTTCCTCCACCCAAAAATGTGTAAATAGAAAAAAATGGAAATGAACGCTATAAACCCCAAAAATGCCTAGAGGCTAAAGAGTGTGCCACTAGCATGACACCATCTAGAGATGACACCTATCCAACATGAAGGAAGAGCTATATCCACCTAGAGGGAGGCAAGAAAGAGGGTTCCCTACATGTGGTTCAATATCACAAGAGGTGGGTAGAAGGAAAGCTCAAGAGGTGGGTAGAAGGAAAGCTCAAGAGATAAAAACCTACAATTAATCCTATCCTTGCAATGCAAGGATTCAACAAAATATAAGCAAGCAAGAGAGCAAGCAAAAAGTGAGCAAGGAGAAGAGGGAGAACTCACAAGTATTCATCGATCATAGTGATTCTCTATTGCAAGACAGAGAGCAAGTGACTAGTGAGTAGGGAGCAAGTGACTAGTGAGTAGGGAGAAGAGGGAGAACTCATAAGTATTCTATTGTAAGAGAGTGATTCTCTATTTATTAATATCAAAATTGAGTTATATACATATGGTTAGTGTTAAAACCCTAAGATCTCTCTAGATAATTGTTATGCAGCATAAACATGCATAAATCAGGCATAAACTCATCCACCCGACCACCCCCGAAGAGCCCAAGGGATGCACACATGAAATATAATGAAATACATCATACCTTTACCTTGATGTCCCATACCATGAAATATAATGAAATACATCATACCTTTACCTTGATGTCCCATACCATCAAGAGGTATAACTCCATTCCAATAGTATGTAGCTATAGTGTGAAATGGTAGGTGAGTAGATATGATCCTCTACACAAGAGAGCATAACATAACCTAGCCTCAAGCTAACATTAAGAGACCATAGCCTAAGCCTCAAGATAACATAGCCTTGGCCTCACAAGCCTCCAAGCCCCAAGCCCTCCTTGAGTGTGCCCCATGCCCCTATTATATATAGGAGGGCCCTCAAGTGACTCTTGACTCTCCATTTCCCATGTGTGACCCTTGGATGCCTGACCCTAACCTTAACCCATAAGGTTAGTCCTAACCCATGCTCCACTAGAGCTTGTTTCCATGCTCCCATGCTCACAAGCCTAATGTGGGTTAGCCTCCTAGTATATGCACACATAATGTGCATATAAAATACTTCCCCTCTCTCAAAACATTGCACTCTTACAATGAAAAGAAGGAGAACTGCACTAAACAATATCAACCGACTCCCAAGTCGAATCCTCTATTTCCCTATAACCTCAAGGATTAGTCAACTACAAAGTCTCCTTTCCTTGAATTCAAGTACCTTATCAAGTTCATGTGGAACATAGGATAATCCTTCGACTTCAACGAGTTCTTGAGGAGTAACTGTGTTATCCTCACCTCCCAGTTTCCCTTTCAATCTATTGATATGAAAGACTGGATGAACTCTAACATGTGGAGGTAGTTTAAGTTCATACGCAACCATGCCAATTTGATGTATAAATTGAAATGGACCACAATATCTAGGAGATAAATTCGAGCATTTTCCTTTTGACAAAGTCTGAGAATCTTTAGGAACTTTTAAATAAACCAACACTCTTGGTTCAAAAGACCAAGTTGATCAGCATAGAACCGTGCCCAATCTTGAACACTGCTGATAGAATCCTGAGCTTCGGTCAGCATTTCCTGCATATCATGCAAGAAATCCCTCGATGCATCAAGCTCAATGTCCTTAAGACTGACATCAATAGGTGCCCTAGGTTGATACCCATACATAAGTATGCACGGACTAAAAATAATAGTCGTATATTTAAAACTATTATAGGCAAATTCCATCATTGGAAGATATTTTTCCCAATATGATGATTTTCCAGAGACATATGCACGAAGCATATACTCTACAATCTCATTAGGAACTCAATGGAGTCTTCTTGGGCCCTTTTATTTGGCAGTTTAAGGGAGTCAAACCTTTTCTTTTAATAAGAAACGTTTTCTAATTTGAAGCTTCAAAACGGCTACTTTATTCGAATTTGAATTTTGGGGAGAAAATGGAATTTAAAATCTAGCGGATAAAACCATATCATGTAACATATCTATGGAAAGCTCTTGATGCGTAGATCACGAATCTGTAATCTCTGCTCAAATCGGAGCTTGTATGTAGAAGTTATGGAGGTCCGAAAATTATAAAATTGCCCCTCTCCCCTTTTTGGGGGGAAAAGTGCACCCTTTGACCACTCTTACACCTCTCTTAATCACCAATGGTTTTTGCTTACATGGCAGGCTCCTATTTGTCAAAAAGTAAAACGTTTCCATAACCTCATGGCAAATTAAAGGGCCCAAAAAGACTCCATTGAGTTCCTAATGTGATTCATATGCTCTGTTTGCCCATCAGACTACAGATGATCAGAGCAATTCATACTCATAGTAGTTTTCTCGTTGTAAACCATTCAGAATAAAGTAGGAAAACATGGTATTTTAACAACAGAAACCAGGGATTTATCGGCGCCCGCCCCGATATACCCACATCTGCACATGGAATAATCGACGTCCCGAATTACCCATATCAACATAGAGAGTCATCAGCGTCTCGATGAGTCACATATGTCCATCCGTAAACCATCAGGTTGATTGTATAAATCACCTAAAGTACAGAACTAGAGAAAGAAATGCCAACAAAGGAAAAATCTAAATTTCCTTATCGGACACAACAAGATAAACTCATTGAACTCTAAAGAAAGAGATTTCAACAAGTGAAAATGCCGACGAGATTACACTCATCAATACATGCAGGCTATAGATAAAAGAAGTTTATTTAGAGAATGCCCACACTATAACTTCTAGTGAATTTAGAAAATGATATTGTCTTTGAATGTTGAGGTTAACATGCTAAGTGATGTAAGCAAAGCAATAATCTTTAGCCCAAATTATCCCATAAAATAATATGTAAGGGATCACTAGCGTCCCATACCACCATGATACCACCCATACATACCTTAGCAATTTGAAACTCTCTAGTATGCCGTCCAGGAAAAATGAATAAAATCCTTTAGTATAAAAGAAATAAGATGGCCTTATCCTAGAATTTCACATTCTAAAACCTGTCTCTATATACCTCAGACTACATCAAGGAATAACTCTTTCCAAGTACATCATTAGAAAAAAAATTTGAATTATTGGCGCCTTTCTAATGATAACTACCCAAAATACAATAAAGTTAGGGTAGAAAAATAACTCACCTAGATACATAAGCAACTAGGTATCCAAGTTGGAATATGTACAAAAGTAAAAGGAATATAGTCCAAAATTACGTGCAAAAACGAAGGCAAATGCTACCTTCAAAGCACATGATATTATCCAAAAGATCAAAAGATCCTTATAAAACCATGGATAAAAGCATAGAAGCTCCTTGTGCGCTTTTGCCGCACAGGTCGTAGCTAAGGACTTGACGAGCACTGTATGCGAGCCACGAATGGCTGCAAGCATACAACCAGAAAAGCAAGCTCAAACAAAATGCAAAGGTGTGTCACTCACCGCTCTAACCGCCGCCGTGAAGGATTTCCCCGTCCTCGCAGCAGTGAAGAAGGAGCCGCCGTCCGCTCTACCGCCTCTCCGCCGCCGTGCCGCTACACAGTGCTCGATCGCTCTCTCACTCTCTCTCTCTCTCTCTCTCTCTCTCTCTCACACACACGCAGGAGAAGGAAACCAAGAAGATAAGGCAAGAGCACTCTTGTATTCAACACATGAGAATGAGGGTTTTAGGGTTACATTTGACTCTTATAGGTGACTTGGCCATTCACACATAGGCGCCCATACATGGCCGGCCGATCCTAACCCTTATCCTATTGATATTCAAGGTGCGCCTCTGATCGGCGATCACCCAATTCCTTTATCCTTTGCATATGGTGCCAACAACCCGGCCCATGACTCAGAATAGTTAAACTAATTACATGACGTAAAACATAGTACGTCTCAATGTCCGTCTCATAGGTTAACATGCCCCCCTTCCTGATGTAGATTCCGTCCTCAAAAGCTATAGTATGGTAAGCTCGATAGGGTTGTTGTGGTAGACCGTCTGCAAAACAGGGAAGTAGATTAAAAGTATGCTGGAATTCAAAAGATATAATGTGTATAAATTCAAGCATGTTAGACCACAATGGATGTTGCTATGAGAACTTAGTTTAAGGGTCACATGAATGAGCTAGTGCAGCAAATTAACAGGAGTTTAAAATTATTGAAAGTAAATCAAGAGTTAACAAGGTGTCAAAGGTTAATCAAGGTTTATAATTGGCCTAAGTCAAGGAAAATAACCAAGCTTAATAAATAAACTAATGACTACACTGTGTCTACTCTAAGAACAAGTTAATACCATGAACCTAGGGACACAAGAAACATCAGAGTTACAAGAGCCTTTTGCCTTTATTTCTTTATGCACGTGACAATTTTTAAACACAATGGCAACCTTCCTAAGGCAAAACTAACATCGATCCTGGTACCATGTTTAACACAAGGCATTATCCAGGAATCTATTAGTTCACCTTAGGCAAGGCTACCCCCTACCAACCAAGGCATCGGTCTGGAGTAGAATACTCCTCGCCTACCAAGTATCAATAAGGCGATAGGCCAACATTAAAGCACATCATAGGCTTGTATTGCCGTTTATTGTAGGCTTTTTTTTTAAATTTATTTCTTTTAATCTTCGCTCCTGAACTATAATTTGTCTTGCATTCTTTCGACAAAGGGGTAAAAGCTATGTCCTAGAGGTCAACACACACATGGCCAGGTGTTAAACATTAAGAAGGTTTGACCCTAGACCTAAGACAATCGTATTCCAAGGTTAACTAAAGACTGCATGCATTCTCAAGAATATATCCAATAAGGTTAAACTCATTAATGATTCACACTAGCACGTCAGGCAACTTCAAAAACTAAGTAGTACATTGACAATTTCCATGTGGTCATGCATTATAGTTCATGCAATTAATTGAACAGTAAAAACGAAAGAGAGTGGGTATGGAAGAATTACACCTGTATTTTGGAGATCTCCTTGATTCGATGAGAAAAATGCCTGCAATTTGATGAGATATTTATGTATGAGCGTTGCGGCTATCTCAGGACTTGAAAGCGAACCCACCTCAAACTTTTCCACCTGTACAACCAACTAACAAGCACTATACCTCGAGAGACACATCAGTGTGAAAAATTAAAGACTCGTTTAAGGAATCCAAAGTAGAAAAAACTTGAAAACACTAACCTACCTACCAGTCACCACACTACTGTTGAGGATACGGTAAGAGGATGTTGTAGAGTCCTGGCTCTAGCCCTAAGGCTAAGCCTCTATCTGCATCATCCAAATAAATAAAGTCAACCTCAGTAGTGCCATGAGTCTCATCCGTCCATTCATCATTGTCAAATATTTTCTTTTTATTTTTCCATCCACATAAACTCATCAAGAATGTAACCATGCGAGGATAGTCATCTTGTGGAAAAGGAAAGCATTAGGCTATCGGGGATATGTCCTCTACGGAGAAGGGGTCAGTCATGGTCAATAGGCGAATTAGCCATTCTAATTCCTCAACATTTTCCTCTCTGACTAGTACATCTATATGATCCCATTCAGTTTCAATTACAGGATAGCACATGTGAAATATCTGAGAAAGGTATAGATGATACCTCTCACCAAAGGTGGATGAAGTGTGCGATGCTCTTGCATTTTCCATATCTGCAAACACAGATATAGCATCAGTAGGTTTATGACAAGTCAATCTAGTTCCTGATTGTATACGGATATTTCTCCTCTTTTTGCGCTCTTGCTCTTTTTACTATTTTTTGTTTTTCTCTTTTCTTTTCTATGTATGAAGCTATATATATATCCCCTTGAATTTGGAAATTACATGGTCAGGGGAGAAGGTTAGGGAGGAAGCATTAGAATGTCGAGCATGAGTACATGCTCCCCCTTTCCTTGGGTAGATCATATTTTTTGCAATGATGTTGCAACCTCTTGGAACCAATTTGTCCAGCGGGTCATAGGTTGTGATGTGGGCAGATAGCTTTTTATGACCCTTGTGGCCACATCCAATTGCAGAGATGTTAGTGTACGCTCCCATTGACGAATGGAGGAAATGGTTTCCGACGATACTATTACAAGGGGAGACGTAGACTCATCGGTCTTTTGTTGGGTGTTGACAAGAGTAGGTGTAGAGCATGTAGAAACTTCTATATCAGCGTGTGCCTGGCATGAGGAGCTAGAAGCTTCATGTGGCTCCCCCCTTCCTAAGCTAGGTGGTATTGATCAATATCGTTTGGGAATCCAAACTAGCTCTGGAAGAAGTGGTGTGGAGCACTCTGTTACCTTTCCTTTACCACGGTCTTGAATTGTCGTTGGGGTGGCAACATTTGGTTTGCAAGGTTTTATAGGTGATGTAGAGGGATTCAGCTTATGCTTAGGGACCCAAATCTGGTCATTCCCTTCGTAATACCCTTGGGCTACTAATAATTTTTTAGGGATCCATCGTGATGTCACATTGCCCCTTCTCGGGTGGGTAGCTGCTTTCCTTCTACGAGGCTTCTTGTCTGAACGAGATTGAGCAAGGGAAGTAGCTGGCTCCCCCCTTCCTAAGCTAGGTGGTATTGATCGATATCGTTTGGGAATCCAAACTAGCTCTGGAAGAAGTGGTGTGGAGCACTCTGTTACCTTTCCTTTACCACGGTCTTGAATTGTCGTTGGGGTGGCAACATTTGGTTTGCAAGGTTTTACAGGTGATGTAGAGGGATTCAGCTTATGCTTAGGGACCCAAATCTGGTCATTCCCTTCGTAATACCCTTGGGCTACTAATAATTTTTTAGGGATCCATCATGATGTCACATTGCCCCTTCTTGGGTGGGTAGCTGCTTTCCTTCTACGAGGCTTCTTGTCTGAACGAGATTGAGCAAGGGAAGTAGCTGTTAACGAAGCTTTTGGGACCCATTTGTATATACTCTTTGGCATAGTAAGCGGAACCTTAGAGACCACCTTGCATGTTTCCACTCTTGGCGTTGAAGGCGTTAGAGGGGTGGCCAAACAATCAAGGATGGTTTTGCCACTGGACTTTGTGATTTTTCATTATCTAATATTTAAGTGGATGACTTAGGTGCGAGATTTTGAGCGGTCAGACCTAGTGTTGGTTCTTGCGTTGTGACTCGTCTGTTGCCCAATCGATATTGCACTTGGTGGCCATCATCCATTTGTGCCCTAAGTTTACAGTCCCTTCCATGGTACCAGAGCAGGCATAACCAAAAAGCTTTGAATTATGGTCCCCTTGTCATAGGCCACCAGAGTGTGCAGAATTCCTAAGACAGGGGTTTTCTTCTTGTTGATACCTTTAATTTGGATAGCACTCTTGGATAAAGGTGGTTTTCCAAGTTGACACCACACGCCATATGATAGCAAATTGTGTTGAGCTCCTGTATCCAATAATGCATTATACAACACCTCCCCGTAAGGACTCTGTAACTCAATTGGGTATCTTAGAGGTGGGTCAGATCCCAGTGAATCCTCCTCTGCCTCCTCGAAAAATACTTGCGTAATTCCCAAGTTGGCTTCTCGTTGGCGCCTAGCACGCTGTTGACGTTCTTTGGCTTCAACTCTCGCTTGTATCTTCTTAAGCTCCGCTTGTTCTTTAGCTGCCTTCTTTTGATGGATTGCATGTAACTCCTCTTGGCTCAGGGGGTCATAGTATCTTTTGAATTTACCCCCATTAAGGAATCCAATGGTTTCAACTCCGTCGAGAGTCTCCACTCTGATGGTTTCAACTCCGTCGAGAGTCTCCACTCTGATGGTACCTTGCGGGGTAATTTCACATACTCTATACGGTCCCTTACCAGCATATTTGAGCTTCTTCTTTTCGTTTTGCACTCCATACATCAGGACTTTATCCCCAACCTTGATGTCCTTGTCCTTTAGGTGGCGATCAAACCATTTTTTCCTTCTATCCTTCTCCACAAGGGCATTGTACACAGCCAATTGTCTTTCTTTGTTTAGTCGCTCAAGGATATATAGTCGCTCTACTAAGGGATTACCATCCCAACCCTCTTGAGTAGCAACACGAAGACTAGGAATGACGAATTCCCACGGCATGACTGCCTCTTGGCCATATACCATTTTGAATGGTGTGCAATTAATAGCCACTTTGTACGCAGTACGATAGGCCCATAAAGCTGTTGTAAGCTTTAGATCCCAATCCGTGCGATGAGCTTCAACTGTCTTTGTCAAAACAGAGATTAAGGTCTTATTGGTACTCTCGGCTTGGCCATTCGCTTGCGGATAGTAAGGAGTAGATTTATGATGGGATATCATGAAATTTGTTGTGAGCTCCTTAATCACTTCATTTATAAAATGCATACCATTGTCGCTCACAAGTTCAAAAGGACAACCGAAGCGTGTGATTATATTTTCAAAGAGGAACTTGGCTGTTGTCCTTGCATCTGCCTTACGTGTCGCTTTCGCTTCAGCCCATTTGGTCATATAGTCAGTGGCCACAATAATATAGCGAGATTGTGTGTTGCAGGCCACTGGGCTAATTGGACCTACAAAGTCTAAACCCCACTTTTCAAATGGTTGGTTTACTTTGATCGGATGTAGGGGCATCTGATCTTTCCTCTGGGGTTTCTTGTATCGTTGGCATTCATCGCAACCCTTCACAAAGAGTGATGCATCGTGGAACATAGTGGGCCACCAATACCTCGATTGTAAGATCTTTCGCGCAGTTAAGTCTCCTGAGAAGTGACCACCGGCTACACCCATATGTGCCTCTTGCAAAATGTATAGATACTCATCCTCTCGGGCACAACGCCTAAGAACGTCATCCTTTCCTCTTTTATAAAGAGTCCCGGCTATCAAGCAATAGGGTTCGCATTCTTTGATCAGCTTTCGAGCTAGATCTTTACGAAGCTCCTTGGGTGGAAAGCCATTAACCAAAAAGTTAACAATCTTCTCACTCCATTCAGGCATTGTCTCCACCATGAACAGGGAAGTGTCAGGTAAATCATCATCAACTCCCGTAGGAGCCTCACCATTAGGTATGCGAGACAAATGATCAGCCATAACATGTTTTCTGCCAGGTCTCACAACAATAGTGAAATCAAACTCAAGAAGAATCAATAGCCATCGTGTGATTCTTCCTGTGGAGCATGGTTTGTTTACCAGATACAACAATGCTTGATGATCAACATAGAAAACAAACTTGGTGGCAAGGAGGTAATAACGAAATTTCCTTACTGCATATATCATTGCCAACCCTTCTCGCTCCGTAGTGGTGTAGTTCGTCTCAGCATCGTTCAACTGGCGACTGGCAAAGCTAATGGGGTAGTCTAGCTTGTGTTCTCCAGGTTGAGTTAACACACACCCAATAGCAAAATTTGATGCATCAATATGCACATGGAAGATTAAATCCCAGTTAGGCATTCGCAAGATTGGAGCACTCGCTAAGGCCTTCTTTAATAGCTCATAGGCACGGTCACATTCTTCGGTCCAAATAAACTCGATGAGAAGCTTATACAATGGTCGAGCTATCTCGGCGAAGAATAGAATAAACCTTTGATAATAACCAACATGGCCCATAAAGCGTTGGACTCCCTTATAGTTGGTAGGTGGGGGCAATTCCAGAATGACCTTGATTTTACTCTCGTCAGTGGAAATCCCATTTTTGGACACTATATGCCCTAAGATAACTCCGTGTTTAACCCAGAATTGGCATTTGAAAGGATTCAATGAGATGCGATAGTGAGGCCTTGAGCAATAAAAACTGGTTTAGACTCCTCACCCGGATCTGCTAAGTCTATCTCCTTAACTACCGCAGGGCCATCACACCGCTACTCCCATTGTTAGGCGTTCGTTGGGCTTTTGTGTAGACCACTTTACGTTCCCCTGTGGTGAATGATTTGAAATGCTCGGGTGCGGGGTGTAAGTCTACTGGTTCTTGTTGTGCCAGGCTTTTTTCTTTCAATTCCACCTCCTTTTGTTGCTGAGCTAACTCTTGGTTTTGCCGCCTTCTTGCAGTACGATTTAGTTTCGGCTTCTCTTCGATTTCTAATTGGGCGATGTCATGAGGTTGCGGAATACACCACATGACACTTTGGAGGTATTGTTCCTAATTATCCACTAACTTTCGATGAGCGTCAATAGCTCCTACATAACTAAGCCATTCTGCGGTGGATTTCTCCTTGTTTATTGCAGTGCGTACATTAGCTCGTACATTAGCTCGATAGCGTTGGCGCTTATGTCTCGTTTTCTTCTTACCAAGATTTTGATTTTTGTTTCTATCAAATTCGGACTCACTTGGTCGATCTTCACTTGTGTCCCCCTCACTTTCGGGATGAACTACAGGAGGTCACCGTCCTAGGCCTTGAGCACATTGCTTCCCCATTTGGGTGAATATTTGATTCATCCCTCCCATCAGGCTCAGAGTCAGTTTCTTCTTGAGATTCAGATGACTCAGAGTCAGTTTCTTCTTGAGATTCAGATGACTCAGAGTTGCATTGGTCAGAGTCTTCGCTACTACTGTCATTGTCAAGGGAGTTTGCCACTTTCTTGCCATCAGGAGTCAAGTGCATAACACCTATCATGTTTATTGACACTAACAGTGGTATATCTTGCCCCTCAGTTGTTACCCAGCTTGCGCCTCTATTTCCCCATGTGTCTATGGTTGCCGCTAGGTGTACCCAATCCACGTTATCTGACTTAGTCATACCCGGTAGGACATCCATATAAGGAGAATCTTTCCCATCATCAGTCTCTTTTTTGCATGTATAGCAATACCTTAATGGGGTGGAGGGAACAGTGGTATCCAATCGATTATCGATGATAACCTTGCTTCCTAAAGGATGCGCACGACCATTCTCAAGATCAACTCGAATGACAGAGTCCTGGAATTGTAGGTAGACATGGTTTTTCGACCAATCATGCACCATATGTGCTTCCCTCATGAAAGGACGTCCTAAGATCATTTGTGCTTCCCTCATGAAAGGGCGTCCTAAGATCATTTGATATGACATAGGATGCTTGGAGAAATCCATTACAATGAAGGTATGTTTTACCTTGTATCCCAGAACCTTGATCTTAAGGTCCCTTAACATTCCAATAGGTTTAGCAATAGTTCCGTTTGCCATCTTAACCACTATGTTTGTGACTTCGAGGTGAGGTCTTCCCATAGATTCCCAACAGTTTTAAGTCACAATGCTCATGCCAGCACCACCATCAAGAATTCCCTTCAGAGTTAATCCCTTGGTAGTAATGGGGAGGGTTGCATTAGATTCGTTACCTTCAAAGTACTGTCCCAACTTGTTCACAGGTATTTCAACGACCGCGTCTTCATCTAGGTTGGGTTGTAGATCCCAATGTTCCCCTTCATCTTGAAGCGTGTCGGGTCTATCCATATTTGCAAATTGTGGTAGCCCCGCCTTTAGTTCTCCATTGAGAAATGCCCGAAGAGCTAAGAATAGCTCAGGATCTCCGTATAATTTGGATATGATCGTGGTTCTAATTTCAGAGGACATAAAATCCATTAGCTTAGACACATTCAACAGTACTTTTCGAGACATCACCCCTTGACTAGGGACTGGTGAAGATGGAATCACTTCCTCTTCGATGGGGTCAGGCATTCCCTCACTAAACATTCTTTCCAGCAAGAAGGGTGTTTGTCCACTTCCTGATGTCCTATCCTCACTTTCTTCCCGAATGATACTAGGTATAGCTAACGGTTTATGGCTCCTGTGAGGCTGAACTAGGAAACACTGTGTCTGGAATTTTGATTCTTCTAGGGTCTGCTGGCTCCAGTTCTCTTTGTGTTTCTTCCACCAAACCCCTTAAGTGTTGCACTTGTTCAATCTCCTCAACTAGGTTTGGGTAAGTTCCAATCTTTTCCTTGAGGGTTTTTGGCCCACGTGGCTTGTCTTTGGGAGTCTCAGTCAGTTTGGTTGGCCGAGAGGGCATTAGCTAACTTGGTTGTGGGGCCGAGGAAGTTTCCTTTTGTTTCCCCTGATTTATGTATTCGGTCGCTTGATTCTCCTTCGTTGAGCTCCCGAGTGGGATCCTCCCTTAAGGTAGTGGCTTTGGTCCCCATGGTTTCTATTGAATCAGAATCATCTTCAGGATCATTCATATACACAAGGTCGTCTCATGTTCCTATGTTAGTCTTTGAACTAGGCTTGGAGCTTGTGGCATTAAGCGATCTCTTCCGCCGTGTTTTCTTTTTCTTTGCTCGAGCAATTGATGCAGTATCCCTCTCTTCAAGAATGTAGTTTTGATTTTGAAGCATTGATCGTGTAACTACATTTGCGGGTACAACTGGTGTGGTTCCTCATGCCTCATTGGTGACCTCAACCAAATTCAATGGCGTAATCTTGGGTGCATTAGGATTATGTGGACATTGAGCAATCAAATGATCTATGCCACAACGATTACATGTAAGTACCGGCATTCCCGATGCGCTCCCTTGATTTGGTTGCATCTGAGTAGCGATCTTCTGTAGCCTATTAGGGCACTCCGCTACACGATGCGGTCCACCACAATCGTAGCATTGAAGAGGTGGTCTCCTTGCCATGGTATTAAGGTTTTGCCCTCTTGTGGCGAGAGCAGCCACTTGATATACAGGCTTGACTTGCCCGAGATGATCCTCCATGTAGTACTGGGGAATCATTTCAAACGTATCAATCCCGTATGGAGCAGTGGGGTCTATCTCCTCTTCATAATCCCCACACGCACTATGTGACTCACAACCCATCTGGTTTATAGGAGTAATCCTTGGATGTGGAGGTTGTGGTCCTAGCACTGGCGGTGGCAATGGCACAGACTGGACTACATTCGAATTCCTTGGAACTATGTGCTGTGACGGTTGCTCGACAGGTTGTGCAGGCATTAGCGCGGGTACTTGAGGTGTGTTTGACCAGGCTAGTGGTGCAGCCTGATTTGCCAACATTCGCTTAAGTACTAGGCAATCCTTAGATTGATGGCCGTACTTACCACATGCATTGTAATTCCCATTGAATTTGACTCTGAATGTGGGACATTCACTCGTGCTATGTGGTCCTAAGCAAACCGAACACCATTGTTGCTCTCTTCTTGGGTACATATGGCTATTTGGAGGAGCTCGATTACCCCTAAAGTATTCTTGGAGAGCCTTAGTAAGGTCAGTCACAGACATTTCGGATATCTTGGGCTCCTTGGCAATAGGTTTTACCGTCATTGGCTCGTGCCCAGATACTTGCGAACTAACGGATTTTGTCTCCAAAGACACCTTTTTACCTGCAATCATCAAGTTGTCTTCTAACTGAATTGCATTGGCAGTGACTGCTTCCCACGTTGTAAGACCTCTAATGACTAGGCCATTGTATATGTCCTCATGGCGCAATCCTCGGATGAATCTATCGAGCAGTTGGTTATTATTGAAGCGCTCATCGGGAGTGCAGCGAGAATTTAGATGCTTCAATCGACTTATCAAGTCTCTCACTGACTCCCCTTCCTCACGTTCAGCTTTTTGGAGTTGAGATGCTACTCCCCAAAGCACACCCTCACGTATGTATTCTTTCAAGAACAATCTGTGAGAATTTAGATGCTTCAATCGACTTATCAAGTCTCTCACTGACTCCCCTTCCTCACGTTCAGCTTTTTGGAGTTGAGATGCTACTCCCCAAAGCACACCCTCACGTATGTATTCTTTCAAGAACAATCTCTTGAGAGTGGGGTAGTGAGTGCGCTCTTCAACCCTTAAGGTTCAATACCAATCTCCAGCCTTCCCACTCAAGGTTAAGCCTAAGGCTTTACACTTATGCAGCTCATTGTGCTCTTCCAAGAAATCACACACGTGTTCGAAGACTTCAATGTGCTTCCTAACATCCTCGTTACCACTGAAGTTCTGAGTGAGCTTAGCGACTTGTACTGCCTTGCTTCTAGGTTCTCTCTCAGGCATGCCCCGCATGTTTTTCACAATAGATCATCCGATCGTCTGAGCAAACGCTGCGAGATCACCTAGGTGAGCAGGCATAGCTGGTGGAGGCACTTCTGGGATAGCCTGGCTGATAGAAGTTGGCGTTGGTCTGGGTATGTTGGCAAATGACGTAGGATATGACATGTGACTAGGCCTAGCTCCTCTTGGATAATGGTTATGATAAAGCGATCGTGGAGCATATGCCATTGGCATACTAAGAGGCGTAGGAGCTACATGAGCATGAGTAGCGATAGGTACATATGGTCGATAGGCACTGGCACGCACTGTTGTAGGTACTGTTCCACTAGGTAGCGGTGTCGTACTAACTACAGTGGTAATAGGTGCGCCTTCCGTCATGCTCATCATTGGGGTAGGCATTGTGGATTCCTTAATGGAAAGTTGAGCCAAGGTTGGAAAGCTAAAGTTACTGCTCGTGGGCTCAACCTGCATTGAGACTCCAGGCGAAACAACATATGAAGGGTCTATGGGACTCACCGAGGGAGTCTCCAATTGTGATAGGGTTGGTTGTTTGGCCTTGCCCGTATCCAAAAATCTCATAGGGCCAGTGGAACCTAAGTTCACTCCCCTATTTTGCCTCTCAATTTGGATAATTCTATGAATAATCTCACATATCATTTGTTGTTGCTCCTCTAGATTAGTGGCGCTAGATGTAGATCGTAGGACTTCTAACCAACCTACATGGTATGTGTAGCCCGTGTATAGGTCAGTTAGAGTCTCTGTGTGTAGATCATATTCCCAATTTTCATTGAGAAATATCCCATCCAGACTTGGTGTGCCAAACGGTTCTCTTGAAGTGGACGCAATGTCACTTCTTATGGATTGGCTTCTAGGGATCTCTACTTTAGGAGGCACGTCGGAAGGTGGTAGCTCAGTAGGACCCTCATTAAACGAAGTGGGTAGAATATCCACATGGACACTCTTTGAGAGGGTAGGGTATACAGGAGATGTGAATGGCGAATCCACTACCCCTCCTTCTTCATTTACTTCGCTTGTCGCATGTTCAGAGCGTGTAGCTCTACTAAAGGTCTCTATTAGACGACTAAACATGCTAGATCCGGGTTGTGGGGCCCAAACTGGCATGTTTTGGCTTGTCTCCTCAGGGTTCTTGGTAGGGTGCCCTTCCATGGCTTCTGAGTCAGAGGACGAGTCACTAGTCGCTATTCGTGGATCTTGGGTTGCACTTCCTTGGGTTCCAGCGGAAGGCCAAGATGCTAACGTGGAGGGATGGTGTGAGCTTACGTAAACTGAAACGCTTTCTAGTGGCTCAGGCTCTAGTACCTGACCAGAGCATAGATGCATGTGACGTAGGTATCCTACGGGCGTTGGTGACTACCTTTGAAGCCCACACAAGTGGTTTCTTAGTGTTTCACACCCCGTTTTTACTTGTTTTTGTATTGTTTTTAACCCATTTTTTACCCCCTTACTTATGGTTGAACCTGAACTAGGGCGTGTGATAGCTCGAAACGAGCGTATCGTTTAAAGGGTCCTAGTGTGCTTTACAGCACCGTGTTCGCCTATCCAGAGCTCCTGTAGTCTTCAAAACAGTCTGTTTCCTTGTGGGGGAAGGGGCGAAAGCCTATTTGCTTGTGGAGGAAAGGGTGAGGGCTTTATCTAGTGGGCTACATATAGGGCACAACTTCCCATAAGCTCTCACTTGAAAGAAAGCTATGGAGGCTCACTCTCCTATATATATATATCAAAAGACCGAGACCGAGGCCGGGGTCGGGGTCAATTGGGGGTTTTTCTTTTCAAAAAAATTTTCCCTAAATAAAAAATCTTTCCTCTTCACACGTTTGGTTTTTTTTATTTTATTTTTATTTTTATTTTTTTTCAAAATTAATTTTTTTTTCTTTTTTTTTCAAAATTAATTGGTTTGGGATAAGTTTTCTAGGGTTTCTTTCTAGGGTTCAAACTTTGGCCGCGGCGCAGTTTGCACACAGCACAGGCCTGGGGATTCAGAAATTCCCCCCTCACGCGTAGAAAACCAGAGAACAGAACACACGCGGAGCGAAAAAATAACAAAAGAAACGGAATTGCGGAAGACAAATTGCAGAAACTGATTTCAAAACACGGAAACACCTCAACAACAAACACATAGTCGCCTTTCCTACAGTGTAAATTTCACTTCACGCAGCAGCCCGAGCTGGTACAGGGCATCTCCCCGGCAACGGCGCCAAAAATGTGCGCTTTTGCCGCACAAGTCATAGCTGGGGACTTGCCGAGCACCGTATGCGAGCCACGAATGGCTGCAAGCATACAACCAGGAAAGCAAGCTCAAACAGAATGCAAAGGTGTGTCACTCACCGCTCTAACCGTCGCCGTGAAGGATTCCCTCGTCTCGCAGCAGTGAAGAAGGAGCCGCCGTCGCCGCTCTACCGCCGTGCCGCTACAAAGTGCTCGATCGCTCTCTCACTCTCTCTCTCTCACACACACACACGCAGGAGAAGGAAACCAAGGAGATAAGGCAAGAGCACTCTTATATTCAACACATGAGAATGAGGGTTTTAGGGTTACATTTGACTCTTATAGGTGACTTGGCCGTTCACACATGGGCGCCCATACATGGCCGGTCGATCCTAACCCTTATCCTATTGATATTCAAGGTCCGCCTCTCATCGGTGACGATCACCCAATTCCTTTATCCTTTGCATATGGTGCCGACAAGCCCGGCCCATGACTCAGAATAGTTAAACTAATTACATGACGTAAAACATAGTACGTCTCAATGTCCGTTCATAGGTTAACACTCCTCAAATCCATGAAAACCATAGTTGATCATAACAATCAATGCATGCCATCTAATGGTCATTAATCATGCCAAAAGAAGCATTAAAATTGGTGGCCAACTCATCAATCTGGAGTATATGAACATAGTGTCGTTCAAGCAAAACTCCAAAGTAAGCAAGTGAAACACATGTGTGTTGCACTCATTAAAAAACTCCTAGACACAAGTGATCTAGGCAGAACCTGATGAGTCCATATAAAAGTTGAAAAACATCCAATAAAATCCACCAAAATAAACAGATCAACTAATCCATGATAGAATTTGTCTTAGGCTTAGAAAATTAAGCATAGACCACACTTAAATAAGTGCAAAATAAATTATCATGTACAAGTGTCAAAGGTGAAACACACTTTGAATGCAGATTATAGTCATCAAAAGAAATTAAGGAACATGTCCCAAAAAGAATGGCTAAACAATGGTAAAAAATCATGAAAACATAGTTTAGAATTAATCCAAATAGAAATAACTATTAATACGAGGTATAATCGTATTAATAATATGCAAATAACCCGCATCTATCAGCACGAGAAAATGTACTTCAACATTAAATAACACTCGAAAATATTAAATTCTCGAGAAAAAGAATTATCATGATTTTTTTCTAATTTTTCCTAATTTTCTAGGGCCTCAAAATGTGATAATTTTAAATTCCACCAAACCTATCTTATGGCATTCCAAACCTATATTTTTTCAAAAAAAAATTAGTAATTAATTTTGCCAAAATACCATTGATATTTTAAAAATACTAATTTTTTAGGATTTCTAAAAATACTTTCTAGAATATTCCTAATTTTCATGAGAATCCCATCATTTTCACGAAATTTTCAATTCCGCCCGACAATTCTCAAATCCAATGAAAAATTTTAATTTTAATGGATTTTTTAATTTTTTGGTCAAAAATATATTTTTAAAGGAATTTGAATGGTCACGGGTGCCTGAGTGGACACACCACATGCTGAACACCAGCCCCACATTTTCCAAAAATTTAAAATAACCTTTGTCTAATTTTTGGCTATTTTTCAAGATTTTTTTAAAATTTTTAATTTACCCCGAACGCATTTAGAATACGAATAGTCAAAAAATTTTGGAATCCCAATGGTTTTTCCGAAATACGGAAAGCCAACATTTTCGGGAAAATGAAAAGACAAAAAAAAAAATCGAAATGTGAAAGGTTAAAAGTTTCCGAAATCCGAAAGGTCAAAAGATTTTCTGGGATTCGGAAAGCCAAAAGGTTTCGGGAAAGCGTAAAGCCAAAAGGTTTCTTGGAAGATGAAAAGCCAAAAGGCACCAAGAAAAAATTTCCAAAATTTTTTAGAGAATTCTTTTCTTAGATTTCAAAATTTCTCCCTTTTTTAAGGCTTTTTCTCCAAGCTTTTTTGAAATGCTTTTTTTTAATTAAAAAAACTCTTGTTTTATATATTTTTTTTAAAGTTTTTTTTTAAAAAAACTTTTTTAACTAAGGTTTTTTAAAACCTTATAAAAATGATTTTTTTTGGGGGGGTGGCGATTTTCACCGGCGGCCTGCAGCAATATCCCCCCCCCCCCCCCCCGCATGCGCCAAAACTGAGAGAGAGAGAGAGAGGGATCATCTCTCCTCGCCATCTCCACTCCTTCTCTCCTCTCCATCTTCTCCACTCAATTCCCCCTCCTTCTCTCTCTATTAATAGAGAGCTTAACTTTAATTAATCTTTTAATTAAACCTTTACTTAATCATAGTTAAATATTAATTATGATTAATGCTTAATTAAAAATCCCTTTTAAGAGGAGTTCACATGGTGGTGGGAGAAGAAAAAAGACGAGAAAAATCAGATTTGAGAGGCGAAGAGGGTCCCACGCACACGGGAGAGAATTTCATGCATCAACATGTTACCCCTACTCCATTTCAGCAGAAAATTGGTAGAAATTTGATCGCATACCTGCGGAAAAACCTGCAAAAATGTATAAAAATTACATTTTAACGATAAAAATGCTCAAAATTTTCTAAAAAATTAGGAAAAATTCTAGAAATTTAGGGAATCCATTCTACCAAAAATATCCATAGTAAAATATGTGATATTTTTGTAAAAAATTTTGTTAATGCTTATTTAAAACCATAAAAAATAGGAAAAAAATAGCATTAAACTCACGGAATTCCCCCGCAACATCGATTCGTCCATTGAATAGTAGTAACACGCGTTCCAATCGCCATATCAACGATACACGTGCAAATCATAAACACAAATCAACAAAATAACATTTTTATTAGTAATTATTAAAATTTACTTCAAAAAAATGCTAAAAATTGCAATAAGAAAGAAAAATCAACAACAATTAACTAGAGATTGCTCTGATACCACTGTTAAAACCCTAAGATCTCTCTAGATAATTGTTATGCATAAACATGCATAAATCAGGCATAAACTCATCCACCCGCGAGCCCAAGGGATGTACACATGAAATATAATGAAATACATCATACCTTTACCTTGATGTCCCATACCATCAAGAGGTATAACTCCAATCCAATAGTATGTAGCTATAGTGTGAAATGGTAGGTGAGTAGATATGATCCTCTACACAAGAGAGCATAACATAACCTAGCCTCAAGCTAACATCAAGAGACCATAGCCTAAGCCTCAAGATAACATAGCCTTGGCCTCACAAGCCTCCAAGCCCCAAGCCCTCCTTGAGTGTGCCCCATGCCCCTATTATATAGGAGGGCCCTCAAGTGACTCTTGACTCTCCATTTCCCATGTGTGACCCTTGGATGCCTGACCCTAACCTTAACCCATAAGGTTAGTCCTAACCCATGCTCCACTAGAGCTTGTTCCCATGCTCCCATGCTCACAAGCCTAATGTGGGTTAGCCTCCTAGTATATGCAAACATAATGTGCATATAACAGTTAGTGTTCACACTTGGTCGGCTATAACTTAAAAATGGTCAAAGGTTACTATTTCTAGCCTTAAGCAATTATATACACAAATTCCATGACTTCCATATTTGCATTAAAGCACATGGTAGTGCCACGGTAGTGCTTCTTTATTTATGTCACTGCTACCATCTTACAAAAGTCTTACAAAAAGATAAACTTCTATTACATGTGAGTAAGATGGTGAGACACCTTATAGTAGGACAAGCAAGTGAAACCATGTTAACCATAGTGATGATCCTAATGCAGACCACATCCTCACGTCTCCAAGATCTATTCGTGAAGATGATGCCTGATTTGGAGAAGTGTAGATAGTCTCGAGGATGTAGTCGGTGAAGCTTGTTGAGGCTACATGTGGTATGTGGTATAGTACTAGCGCGTGAGTGCGTAGAAGCACCTTATGGTAGGATGGGTAGGTGAAACCATATTAACAGGAGCCCCCTTCCTAATATGGTGTAACTGCATCCTCACATTACCAAGCTGTATGAGTGAAGATTGGGAAGCACCTTATAGTAGGATGGGTAGGTAAAAGTATGTTATCTGGAGTGGCTAACATACCCCCCTTCCTTCATCCTCACATCACCAAGATCTATCAGTGAAGATGCTGTCTATTGTGGAGAAGTGGATGTAGTTCACTGAAGCTTGTCAAGGCTACATGTGGTATAGTGCTGGCATAGAAATGCCTAGAAGTGCTTGATATGCAAGGCCTCATCTCTAAGGTTGTGTAAGTGCTCTGTAAGTGGTTTGGGCCCATAAACAAAGGGAAAGTGGTAGAAGGGGCCCATGTCTTTGCGTTATGGATTCTTGCACTAGGAGGACATTCACTATTATCATTGATGGTTTTGAATTCTTTGGCATGGAAGTTTATTATTCCCAAATCTCATGGTGGAAGTAGAGATTGGGCTTCTTCATTACTAGTTGCATCTCTATGGTGAGCTGTTTGTTGTGTTGGCTATTTTTAACACAACAAACATCTTCTGTGGTGTTGACTATAGTCAAAGAAGAGCTTGTATTATTTGAAGATCTTTGGAGGTTCCTATAGACTTAAAGGGGATCTAGGCAATGGGTCATATCATGAACCATGCTTTTGCCCACCATGGATCCCCTAATCCAAAGATGTACTTGGATGGCTATTGATAATGAAGCATGTACGAGCTATTGTGAGTGCCTATTCATGCAAGATGTGTCTGCTGTGAAGTGTAAGCCTGCAGAGTGAATGATGTAAGTGACATGCATGGGCTATGTGTGGACTGATGGTTTGCCCGTCATGGGTGTTCTCCTCCATGTGGTAGTTTTAACTCTCTACTTTAACTCATATTTTCTGCTTTCTTCAACATTTAACCTTTATGTTATATGTACATTATGTGTGCTATGTTATATACACATTATGTGTGCATATACTAGGAGGCTAACCCACATTAGGCTTGTGAGCATGGGAGCATGGGAACAAGCTCTAGTGGAGCATGGGTTAGGACTAACCTTAAGGATTAAGGTTAGGGTCAGGCATCCAAGGGTCACACATGAGAAATGGAAAGTCAAGAGTCACTTGAGGGCCCTCCTATATAATAGGGGCATGGGGCACACTCAAGGGGGCTTGGGGGCTTGGGGGCTTGGAGGCTTGGAGGCTTATGCTATGGTCTCTTGTGTAGAGATCCATAACTACTCATCTACCATTTCACACTATAGCTACATGCTATTGGATTGGAGTTTTACCTCTTGATAGTATGGGACATCAAGGTAGAGGTATGATGTATTTCATTTATAATTCATGTGTGCATCCCTTGGGCTCGGGGGTGGTTGGGTGGTTGAGTTTATGCATGTTTATGCATAACAATTATCTAGAGAGATCTTAGGGTTTTAACAGTGGTATCAGAGCAATCTCTATTTAATTGTTGTTGATTTTTTTTAGTAAATTTTAATATCAGGTTGCTTGAGAAATATGGCATGCATGATTGTGCATCACTCACTTGTCCCATGAATCCTAATTCAAAATTATCCAAAGATGATGATTCCCTTGAGGTTGATTCTACAGAGTATCGCCAACTTGTTGGTTCTCTACTTTATTTGGTTAACACTCAGCCAGATCTCTCCTATGCTATGAGTATTCTCAGCCAATTCTCTTCACAGTCTCGTTGATCTCATTGGCAGGCAGCTTTGAGGGTTCTTCGATATCTTCATGGAACTCTTGAGTATAGCATTTCTTATGCAGGTGGAGATACACTTATTGGTTACTCAGATTCTGATTTGCAGGGTGTATTGATACTAGGCGTTCCATGTTAGGCTATTATTTTATGCTTGGTAAAGGACTTGTTTCTTGGAAATGTCAAAAGCAGCGAATTACTTCTTCTTCATCGACAGAAGCAGAGTACAAGTCATATCTTGATGCCACTTCTGAAGCACTTTGGCTTCAACAAATTCTGAATCACCTTAGATGTTCATCTACTCCGACACTCATCTACTCAGATTCACAGAGTGCTATTGCTTTAGCCAAAAATCCAGTTATTCGAGGACGATCCAAACACATTGATGTTCATTTTCATTTTGTTCGTGATTGGATTTCTGAAGGTCGCATTCAGCTTGAGTATTGTCCTACCAAAGATAATGTTGCTGATTTGTTTACTAAGCCTCTTCCTCGACCTACCTTGGATTATCTTCTTCAGCGCATTGGCATTGGTCCTCCCATTTGGACGTGAAGAGGAGGTGTTGGATAGGCGTCATCTCCAGATGGTGTCACGCTAGTGGCACACTCTTTAGCCTCTAGGCATTTTTGGGATTTATAGCATTCATTTCCATTTTTTCCTATTTACACATTTTTGGGTGGAGGAAAGGGTGGAGGAACTTTTCTAGAGATCCGTTCATCTTGTGCCTATATATATGAGGCATTGTAGTTCATTTCTAATCAAGTTGGCTAGTGGTTCATTGATGAGTTCTTGAGTACATTGTCTCTTCTCTCATCTCTTCTTTCTCACACTTCACACCCATAGCCCTAGAATCTTTCATTGTGTAAGGATGCAAAGGATCGGCTAGCACACCCACATCAAGAAGTTGCAACTTGCTGCTCTTCGTCAAAGATCCCAAAACGACATTTGTTCTAGCATAGCCAAGGACTTGAATAACATTGGACGCCACCAAGAAAAAAGATAGCAAGCATTGAGGAGGAGATGTGGGAATACGAAATTGGTGCATACATAGAGAGATATGACCATAGGGAGTTTTTATTGTAACCTTAAAAAACATAGAGCGATCCCAACCGCCGCAGGGAGTATTTATAATAGCCTCTAAACAATTGTTGCTGGTAGACATCGTTAGATAACATGTATAATGGATTGTAGAGAAGATCAACCCTCAAAAAATTCAACATCCATATTAACATGTATAAAAGGGTGTTTTTATAATAGTCTCTAAACGATTGTTGCTGCTAGACATCCTTAAACAACATGTATAATGGATTAAAGTGAAGATCAACCCTTAAGAAATTCAACATCCATAGACAAATTTCTCCTCTATGATAGAAGACCTCCTTAGATAACATGTATAATGGATTAAAGAGAAGATCAACCCTTAAGCAAAATACAACATCAAACAGATTTCTCTTCTATGATAGAAGATCAAAATTTATTTTATGCAAATCTATGAGTTTGGATAATGCTCACACCCATCATGGGACGAGGCCTTGAGATGGTTATGTAACCTCATCATGCTTTGACATAAAGCATCTTCAATGAACATTACTTTAATTTTATATTATGTTTGTTTAGGATTAGATGACATGTGCTCCCACAATAGTATTGTTTATTGTATCATCGTGTGAGACTTTAAGATGGTTACGTGAACCCTTCACAATTTGGCATAAAGCATCTGTGATGACCATCATAAATCATGTATCATTACTTTACATTTAATACTTCATTTAGGATTCATGAGATGTCCTATGCATCTCCCCCCATAGTACTCATGTTTATTGTATCATCATTAGTCTTATAAGCCATATTGGGCCCTTGTTGGCGTAATAAATCTCTCTCTCTCTCTCTCTCTCTCTCTCTCTCTATGGAAAAATATTTTCGAGGAGTCTAAGCTAGCATTTGTGGCATGTAGTATATTAATAACAAAAATGGAAAGTTGGAAGACAAAAGTGTTGTAAATATGTTTATTGGCCCAATAATCCAAGCCTTATATGGCTTGGATTATGGCCAAGGGACTTTCTACCACCTTTTTCAAATGATTTCATTACTTATGCTCTAGATTTAAGAATTTTTCCATCAGGCCATCAGAGATGGTTTGACAACACTTCAGTGCTACTAAATTTTCTCATTACTTCCATTAAAGTTGATATGAAATTGGGAATAGCATATCAATAAAGGTAAATGAGAACACTTTTATAATCATATTATGTCGATAGATTGTTTCCATGAAGAAACAAGACTAGTATAAACATAAAAATAGCAAGCATACAATCATAAAATTGAATTTCTTACATTCCATTTTTTATGAGATGAACATTATATGTAAGATAAAAATGTGTGACATTGATTTGGTTCTTTCAATCCTATTATCGTCAATTATGACAATAATATGTTGCCCAATTTCACATTAACGTGGGTTTTTGAGTCTTACTGTCATTAATATGACTTAATTTAAATGGCATGATCAAAGTCAAGAAAGAATTGGCTTTGAACGTGTTATGAAGTTTGACAAACTAGCCATGACTCATAAAAATGTGCATTGACGTGAAAACTTTTTTTGATGTCCCAAATTTGAAGGGTTTATAAAGAAAGACTTCAAAAGTGGCTTACCAAGAAGAAAAAAGTTGTTTTGAGTATAAATCTAAAAGGGTGAAAGCATGGATAGGTGGTACAAAAAGCAGTGTCTTTGACACTCCTTTTAATACTAGTTTTTATTTTATTTTGGAGAGCTTGAGGTAAATTTAGAAAATACTAGTAGTACTTCTTGTCCATAAAAGTGCTTTGAATAATATTATTAAGACTTTGAAACCACAAAAGGAACTCTAAAATTAGTCATTTCTTTCTACTTGAAAGCAGAAATGATACACCACCCAACCATGCTTTCACCCAAAAATTATGAAACCAACAATTGCATGCCCTTTAAAGTGTACATGGATACTTAGAGGAGGAGTTATAGAAGAGTGAGGAGAAAAAAATGCATGGCTTTGTGTAATTTTTAACTCCTAAATTTGAAAAATAATTCCAAAATCTATACTCAAAAGTTTCAAATTTTCTATATTTTGGGAGCTTTAGTTATAAAGTTCTTGAATTTGGTAAGAATTGCCTCTCTTTATAAACATATATATATATATATATATATATATATATATATAATTTAAAAGAAATGGAAGCACCTCCCATTTTTTATATTAGGTGAAAACCTTTTTTAGCAAGAGATGGCACTGCTAGGATTACATATGCCACTTGGGTAGGTTCAAACCATGTACCTCCCTTTTAAGAGGCAAGGGTGATGTCATCGGGATAAAGCCTTTTTTACACACATGGCTTAATTGAAGCATATAGGTCGTAGACAGCTACTTATCTTTAATTACTTCACACAATCCTAGATATCCCAGTCAAAGATTCTTTTTTGGTGTACCAAGGTTCCCTAAGTCCCTTGAAGATACATGGGTAGAAAAGATGTACATTGTAAACGGCTAAGCCAACAATTTGGGGTAGTGTTAAAGGTGATGGTTGGAAGCCGGTAAATTGTTGGACCTTAAGAAGACATACATGCAGAAGAATCAAAAGAAGAAGCCAAAAAATATGGGGGGGGGGATAGTAGTACAAAAGGAGATGGTTGGAGAATGGTAAATGGTTGGACCTTATAAAAAGATCAACGTTATTCTGACATCTCTAGGTGGGCATCCTTATCCAAATTTGCATGTACTTTGCTTTGAATTAGTGAAGAAGCTACATGGGCACGAAAAGGTTCCATTGATTTTGAGGTAAGGCCAAGTAAAAGAGGTGTGTTAGGCGGGAAGATGATTTGTTTCCTTTTTTTGCACCCGTGACTCCCATGCAGCTTTTTTTGGCTTACGGTCAGAGACAAACGTCACGATGCGATACAAACGTATCTCTTGTTTTTTGCGACCATGGGTGGTGGTGGACGGACAAAGCCTCGACGTGCCGTGAGAAAACGCTCAATCGCCCAACGTACTTCCCACGAAAACGATTCGTGTGAAACGCGCACACCAACTCGTCCCCCACCTTGTTGCCAAGCACCCAAGTGAAAATTGGGCGCTAGCTACTAGACAAGTTCCCTCTTCCAAGCCCCTAGAAATGCCTTTCACCTCTTAAAGTAATTACCTCAATGGGAACTTAATCCCTCTCTTGCTATTCTTGTCCAAGTCTCACAATTCCTCATCATCTCTAGCTATGATTTGATTGTTTAAATCTCTACATCACCCATCTCTTATTTCCATCAAGCCATTTGCATAGCTTTCTCGTGAGCACTATCGACTTTTTGTTTTGATGAGGAACACCTTTTGATTAGGACCCCATGACTACACGCACAAAAGGAAGGGGGGGAAGGGGGAGGGAGCGGGGCGGCAGGGAGGCCTCCCAAAGTGAAAGTACTAGATTTTGAATCTAGACAAGGGCATCGAATATTAGTACCCACTCTCTCACATGTGGTAAACTATGCATTACGATTGTTCTCTAACCTATATCTTATGCTCTCCAAAATAAAAGAAATATTTTTCCAAAGTTGGAGAAGCAAATCCATTTGGCAAAGAAAAAATCAACTCATCCACCAAGTATGTCAAGAAATGATCAAATATTTGAGTCATTATTTACAACACCCAAATTACTATTTCCAATCCAACCTTTGTTAGAACTTTATTGCCCTTCAAGAAGTCAACTAGGAGGAAATCCTCTCATTTTGAGACTAGTCAATATTTCTATGTATAACTTGAAATGATGAAACTAGGGGGGAAATGCTACTTTAAGGGTCTATAAAAATGGAGAGAAAACATTGAGTCCATCAACTCTAATCAAAATCCATGTAAGCGTCAACTCCACCATAGTTTCCCTTTTATCTTTGCAGCATTAGAACTGACTCCACTAGATCCAACCTCTAGGACTTCCCTTTTGTCAATCAAAGCTATTGAATCTTTGTTAGACACTTCACCATGGAAGTAAGGAAGATGGTCTTCTTTCGATTACATCATTGAGGGTTTTAAAAGAAAGAGTTGCTCTTTCTTAAAGCGCATCATTCCCTATGATATTCTAGAGACTTCACCTAGTCTAATAAAGATTGGTTTCTATCTCAAGAAAACTTGTCTTCACACAATCTAATGCTTCATTAACTCTTATTTTTTATTAATGGGAATTCAAAAACAAAGCTCTTTATTTTATATGGTAAAATAATAATATCCTTCTCTAACACCAAAAAACCCACAACTTCTTTGTTCCACACGAGTTTCATAGTAACCTTGGCTAGTTTGAACTTTTTACTATGTTTAGAATCAAAGAGAGTATAAACTTTAAATCTTGCATAGCTCGTTCAAAGAAGTTTTGTGAAACCACAGTTCTTGATGAAATGAGATAATTAGATTAGTAAATAATAAAAGAAGAAATTATTCTTCCCTTCAATTTGTCACAAATTAAGTTTATTAAAAAAAACGTCTTAAAATAGAATCAACTCCTTTAAGCAAGGGATTACTTGAGACAAGAAGATATTAAATGTAGACTATATAGGAGGGATGGGCTTGCTAAATGGATATATTCTCCAAAGAGTTCATTAATCCTTGGCTAAAAAAGGACAAAGCTTGCGAATCTCTTACCACATGCACCAAAGAATAAGGAAACACCAACAAAGCTTCATCAAAGGAAAATATATCCTTGATGCTATCATTCCTACAGGGGAAGAGATAGATATGTAGAAGAGACAATCAAGATTGTGGCAACTTTAAAATTGTGTTTGAGAAGGCATATAACATAATGTGATAGCTATATATGTCCTACAATCTCTTGAAAATATAGATTATATGTAAGGTTCAAATCCTCTTTGGGTGGTAATGCAATTTCTAGGATTTTAGTCAATGCAAGTCCCATTTCTAAATAGATCCATTTGGCAAGGACTCCTATTAGCCCTCTGTTGTATGTTTTCTCTAGGGATGCTCATTCTTGGCTTATTTATATAGAGAATATTAAGGGAAAATCAACCAAAAAAGCCTGCTTAAAAGAAAATTTATCCAATTTACTATGTAGTTTGTTGCTTTAAAATGATTAAGATTATGCCCGACTTTTTTAGCATAGTCTATACCAAAATTAGAGTCAAAACTAGAATTAAACCTTTCATGACTTTAGCATGGGGTCAAGGTAATAAAATAATCTTAAAAGGCACCATTTTTCATTATATTAGTCGTATTAGGGCACAATGTTTCGCTCCTAAAAATGCTTTTGTTTTTTGGGAAATTATTCTCATTTGGTCTTGGTGGTTTTCTTGTGACCAATTCAAGTTGCTTTTTGTTTAGCCCATATTTTACTCCTGCAGCTTAACTCCATCCTTCCTCATCATGGTTGAACTATGTACTTTTCATTCCGTATCTTTTTTATACTCTTCTTATAAATGGTGATTATACTTTGCTCCCCATTGCAATGGTGTTGTAAAGCCACTTCCTTTAATATTCTTATAGTAGTTGAGACTATCTTTTATTTGCGTGTTGTTAAATACTTTCATGACTTATGCTCCATGAGTGTCGTCATTGGAATCACTCTTGAGAGAGAGAGGGAGAGAGAGAGAGAGAGAGAGAGAGAGGATAAATACAACCTATTGGATCAATATAATAATATATCATGTACATAGTGTGGATGGCATAGCTCCATAGAATGGTTAAGAAATGCAAGAGGGCTAAGAAGTGAGTGCCTTTTGATGCTAAATGACATCCATAACATAAGCACACATATATAAATGTTTCTCCAAGCTATGAGAGGAAAGCATGGATGGTGTGTTCTCTCAAGTAGTTGAGGCAAACTATGTGGATGGTGACATAAGGTAGGTGTTCCAAAAGAGTGTTTCTCTATCTCTTGCACAACAAAAGACAGTTATGTGCATGTCCTCTAGGACTTTGAGCCCCCATTCCATTCAATCTCACTTAATGATGGGAGCTAAGTCAAAAGGCTATGATCCTATAAACTGCATACTATCGTACTATCTCCTTCTTATAAATGGGTGTCAATGTAACCTCTCTCTAAGAAGAATAAGAAGAATAGGATTGAAATTCTACCCCTCCAAGTAAGTCCTCCTTGTTTTCCTCTAAGAGTCCTCCAAATTTGTCCATTCATTATACGACAATGCAACTCCATGGTTCCTTGTCCTCAATATAAAGTATCATACGTTTGGACTTCATTTGGATAGTCTTAACATCCAAGTATGCTTTAACATCAACTTGTGTGTCTTAAGAAAGATTAGGTTATTTTATTTTGCATGGGGGCATTGAAAAAATTCAATAAGTACTTGCCCGAGTCCTCCAAATTTGGCCATTCATTATGTGATAATATAACTCCATGGTTCCTTTTCCTCAATATAAATGATCAATTTATAGCCTTCATTTGGTTGTTAAGTAGTTCTAACCCTCCTTGCTCTTTAGGGTAATTGAGTTTCTTCCATGAGATTATGAGTGTTAAATTCTTCTCTTGAAAAAATTCAATAAGTACTTGCCCAAGAGTCCTCCAAATTTGGCCATTCATTATGTGATAATATAACTCCATGGTTCCTTTTCCTCAATATAAATGATCAATTTATAGCCTTCATTTGGTTGTTAAGTAGTTCTAACCCTCCTTGCTCTTTAGGGTAATTGAGTTTCTTCCATGAGATTATGAGTGTCAAGTTCTTCTCTTGATCTAAGGCTCATAAGGAGGCCCTAAAAAGCTTCTCCACCCTCACCCAGTAGCCTTTGTTTTTGAAAGTATATATTAACATGAAATCTATATACATTATGAGCACATGCTTTACCATAGTAATTCCTTTAGTAAAATATAACTAACTTGTGTTTTAAATAATCCTTTGCAATTTTATCATAAAACTAATCAAAGTTTTTTTTTGGGATGTCAACCCTGATAGCCTTATGACCTAACCAACCTTTATCTAATTGAATTTATGTTTTTTTTACCATTCCTCCTAGTCTCCTCTATGTAAGGAGAGAAATTTTACTTTGTCTAATCTATTCACAAAGTTGAAAGTTTACATAGAACTCTTTCACCAATTCTAACATAGTATTCACATTGTCTTTTATGTTTTCTAGGATGCTAGTATTATCATTTGCAAAGAAGTAACTTCAGATCTTGAAGCAGAACTTTGGTTCAATAAAAATTGAAAACATTAGTAATGTTAAAGGGAAACCTTTCTTCATCGTTCTTCACTGATTGAACAATTGGGTACCCATTCATTGATACTACAAAAAGAGCATTCATTAGCATGGAAACCAAGTTGCAAAAGGAGGTCCCAAACCTGATCCTTTTATGACTACTAGCATAAACTCCCATCTAACTATGTCATGACCTTTGTTAAGATCCAAATTTAATAGTATATAGGAAGTTTTTTAAATAAGTGCATTCAAGATTGCAGCATGTGTGTTCTTACCATGGAGAAATCCAACTTGATAAAGTCTTACTACTTGTGATTAAATGCACTTGATACAAAAGAGCTAAGGCTTTTGCCATTATTTCATAAGGGGTATTAACATCCCTAGGTTCTTGTATGTCTATCTTCTTGGGGGTAAGTTTGATAAGTCATATGTTTGCCTCTTAAGAGCCTCATTCCTCCAAGCAAGGTTGAATGCACTACATACTCTTTCTTTATTAAGCCTTAGATGTGCCAATCAAATTTGATTCATCGAGGCCCGTGGACTTCACTTTTTTCATTTTGTTTGCATGAAAGTTTTATTCCTCTTCTTCTTCTTCAAAGAATATCCTCCCTACAACGGATAACTTTTCTTTGGGGACTCATATTTCACCATAGCTTAGGAACACTTCCAACATGTTGTCATAGCAATGTATTACTAGTGGTGGTGAGCCACTTATAGAAGAAAGATTCTCAATAAACAATTTTTTGATTTTGTTTTGGTAAGTGATGAGATAGTTTATTTATTGGTCTCTTTGGGGACTCATATTTCACCATAACTTAGGAACACTTCCAACATGTTGTCATAGAAATGTATTACTAGTGGTGGTGAGCCACTTATAGAAGAAAGATTCTCAATAAACAATTTTTTGATTTTGTTTTGGTAAGTGATGAGATAGTTTATTCCTTGGTCTTGACCTTGCTAACTCATTCTCTAGCTCTTTTTGCCTTGATTGCCTTGAAGATAAATCTTGAGGGGCAACACCTTCAAGAGACAACATTCTTGCACTCTTGATTGTTCTAATTTATTTCTCTCTGCCTTTTGTGCTAGCTTATACAATATTTTGTTGACCATGAGATCCTTGGATATTGGGTCATTATAATGAGTATTTCCCTCATTACATGTTCTACAACTTGAGAAGAATCTCTTCTTCTCTAAGACACCTATCTTTCATAATGTTTACAATAATTGGTCAAGTATGTGATACATCTATCCCCAAAAACTCCAAGGAATTGTCTTTGTGTATCCTATCAACTAGCCAACCTCTCTTTAAACCTTTATCGTAGTCAGGTTTCCCAAGCATGCTTGTGCTTAAAGGGTGCTTAAAGGGCGATGATTCTTTGTTCACCCTTAGGTTGCTACCATTTAAATGATAACATCATAGGGATATGATCCCACACGAGAGACTTCATCAAACATCTTGCTTCCACCAAGCAATCAAGACTCGCATCTCGCCAATATTCACCATTCTAGCTCTTTATTCTAAGTGAAGTAACTCAGGTTATCTCCTCTACATGTATCTTTGTTATCTACCGGTTTGTAGCTATGTCTCAACACATTTCATGAATACATTTCCCCTTTCTCTTTATCATGCCTAGGTTAGATCTATTCTTTGCATGTTCCACCATGTTCAAGTCACCATTTATTGCTAAATCTTTACCATGTTCTCTGTCATGCCTAGGATAGATCTATTCTTTGCATGTTCCACCATGTTCAAGTCACTGATTATTGCTAAATCTTTACCATTGATCACATGCTCAAGGTCAGTGCAAACCTTGGAATGAGCCCTTGAATCATTTGGGTCATACACATTATAGACCATTAGCTCAAAATCCTCCTTTCCATCCTCATAATAGTTTAGCAATTTCTAGGGTTTCTTTAAAAAAAAAAAGATAACTCCCTTTCCTCTTCGAGTAGGGGCATTAATGTAGCTCTAGGAGGCCAACCTTGTCTAGCATAGGGGATATCTTCTCCCTTTCCTCTTCGAGTAGGGGCATTAATGTAGCTCTAGGAGGCCAACCTTGTCTAGCATAGGGGATATCTTCTCCTCTATTATTTAGATTTCACAAAGCAAAATAATTCTTCCTTTAAAGTGATATACATGCATCTTTTTACCTTTTTTCATGGGGAACAACATCCCCCCCTCTCTCCCTCTTCCTTTTTGCGGCCCTTCTCATTCCATTCCAAGACACAAGATAGTGCATGCATTTTTATGCATTCTTACTTTTTAAATTTCACTTTGTGACACACTTTCATAACCTTGTATATACAAGCATCACAAATCTATTTGCATCATTTATTTTTTGAGAGAGGAATGATTGGGGGGTAGGGATTCAAGATTGGGATCTTTAATTTGGAGCAAAGTGACGAGAGAGATAAGGAGGTTACCTTTAGAGGACTTACTTCTTGCTTCTATTTTCACATGTTTGAGTTTACCCCCCTTCCTTAGGTTCTCTCGTAAAGGTGATGTTGCTTTTATGAGCACTTGCTTTCATCCCAAATAAGGAAGTATGTTTAAGAACCTCTATACTTCTACTTGGGCTTTGGCCTCTTTCTTGGGGTCCCCTATTTCCTCTTACTAAAATGGAAAGGGAAGTAGTGGAATCCACCTCTACCTTTGTGCATGGGAAATGTTTAGCAGAATGCTCAGATTCTTATAGCACTAGTTTGAGAAGGGGCCGAATTTGAGGGAGATGTATATCTCCATTCCATATATGGGGTTGCCATCTCAAATTTCCTCTAGAGTGTCATTTCTTTGATCCTAAACGATGCAAGATTTCCTTGCACCTCTCCTTGGGGAGTTTATAAAACTTTGCCCATAATTCTTTTGCATAATAGATTTGATTTGAGGCTGTAGAAGGTACACCAAGTTTGTGAAATATAGCCAAATTGGGCATTAATATTAGAGAACAAAGGATGGGAACAATGTGATGGCATAAACTAGACCTCTTTATATGAAGGCATATAGTTGAGGAGAAACTCAAAACTTGATAATTTAAAAAAAAACGTGAAAATTCTATAGAGTAACTTTACCTTAATATGTGACAATACTGCTTAAACCCTCCCCTTGAAGTAGAGGAAAACGAGACAATCATGTGCTTTTT
Organism: Cibotium barometz; assembly: GCF_041138505.1. NCBI lineage: Eukaryota > Viridiplantae > Streptophyta > Polypodiopsida > Cyatheales > Cibotiaceae > Cibotium > Cibotium barometz. The sequence continues at coordinate 20,862,186 of NC_141057.1, read as the reverse complement.
TGAAGTCTGCAAAGACTTTGTCCATGGGCATGTTAATGTTAGATTTAAATACTTTCTTTGGGGCAAAGCTACCTTCCATCAAATGTTTTCCAATTTTGAGCTCCCTAGAGATGGATTCTTGAATTGGAGCATAGTGCTCTTATCAATGGAGCCGAGCATGGATATCCAAAGTTTGATGTGAGAATAGGGTCTTCTCACCTTTTTGCTTGAATGGGATTAGCATACCCTTACTTTTTATCTTAGACCCTGAGTGCTTCTACAATTAGCATGCTCATTTAGGTTCCTTCTCTGGATATCACGCATAAGTCATTGGGATTTCTATTTGTCACTTTTCTCCACCTCTTGGGCATTTCATAGGTCCTTGCTTTGAGGCTTTGTGGATTGCATGCAAAGGATACGTCTGTCTCATCAGTAGAAAAACTAGTTTTTATGCAATTCCTCTCTCTTGAGTTTTAAGCCTCCCACTAGAAGCTATTCTCTGTGTTCCAAACCAGCTAGTACATGCTTCTTCGAAAACATTTCACAAGCTAAAATCGATATTAAATTCTTAACACCAAAACAAACACCATGTTCCAACACTAACATCCTAACAGACACATTTTAGATTATTCTCCCTCTTAAATGCTCGTTGACTCCACAAGTGTTTGCATTGTCTTCCTTTCATGTACCATAGTATTCTCTTTAATATGGTCTGTTGACCTTGAAAAATAAGCATTGATTGGAAAAACAAACATATAATAATAGAAGGCTACTTTGATAAATTAAATTATTAAATTCGTATGTATATTTACACCTTATTTCTTGTACTGCTATGAATAGTTTCTTATTTAGGAAAATAATGTAGTAAGCCACAAGCTTGTAAGTGCATAAAATAGAAAAGATTTCTTTTAGCTTAAACAAAAAGATATTTCATTTTAACTTCCCTTAGAAATATCTATTCTTACATCATAAATGAGGTTGCACAATGTTATTTTTGAAGGACAAGATCAACAAACATTAAATGCTCCACAACTTCTCTTCTCTTCTCTATATTATCTTAAGGAAGTGTTTCACAAAGCTGCCACATGGCAAGAATTTGGAGGTTCGGGAAGAGGAGGAGGAGGTTTGGGTAGCATTTGATTTTGGAAGCCTCAAAAGACATGCGAAGCACGGGTTCCCAACTACTACAACTAGTTACTTGAATGATGTTGTCAACTAAAAAGATAATTTCCTCTCTCACCCCTCAAGTAGGTGTTGTCAAGTAAAAAAGATAATTTCCTTTCTCACTCCTCAAGTAGGTGTTGTCAAGTAAAAAGAAAATTTCCTTTCTCACTCCTTAAGTAGGTGTTGTCACGTAAAAAGATAATTTCCTTTCTCACTCCTCAAGTAGGTAAAGAATAGAAGGCATGGTTGGTAAGCTACTAGGATCTATTAATTTTTTGAGGTGCGACTTGCCATGTTACAAGGAATGCATTTCCTACCTACCATGATGGTATGCTATAAGACAACATGCTAGTTGCAACATTTTAAAGCTAGAAAAAAAGGTAGGACACATAAGGATAAAACACAAACATATGTGTAAGGTGATAGATTAGGTGTAGCTTTCAAGTGCTTGCATTGCTTTAGATAAAACTCATGTGAAGTTTTCAATTGAGGTTGCAAGGTGCCGTTGGGTGTTGGGACATCAAATCGAATGAAATTAAAATGTCCCATTGAGAGCAAGAAAAAGATGTGTAGAGGGGAATGCATATACTAAATTTGAAGAAAAAACTTTAAACATCATTCAATTTGTTTTAAATCCTTTTAATAAACCACAACCACAAAGACTTTTTGAGTGCAAAATTATGCGATAAATACTATTGGCCTTCCGATCCCCTTAAAGGAAAGCGTTAGTGAATTTCCACAACCAAGAAGAAAGGGACTTATAAAGACTTAAACATGATAACAAAAATTGATGAATTTCCTTTATTTCTAAGAGTAACGTCTACAAACTTTCAAATGGGCCATGGGTTGTAAAAAAAGGAGTTGTAAAATGCAAAAATGACGTTTGTTAACCTCTTCAATTTTATCGAGAAAGAAGCTTTTGTGAATTTCTACAAGTGCAAAAGGGTCATAAGGTCCAAAGGAATTACTTACTAGGAACATTTACACATCTCCATGCACCCGTTGTGTAGGATATATCCTATCCCCATAGAAATCTTGAAGGCATCATAAAAAAGAAAGCATGATGTCACATGAGTGCATTGCGCATGGTTTTTTTAGTACATAGTAGGTATGTTGTCTATTAGTTTCCAAGGTATTTGAGCATCAAGTATATATGTATACTTAGTATATTAACAAGGGATGATACATGAACTCATAAACGATGTAAAATAAAATTACCTGTAGATGGAGGTGACATTGGGGGTTTTCTTAGTAGTAAGGCCCCTCGGTGGAAATTAGAAATGCAACAATCCAACCTATTGAGCACGCCATTGATAAATTCATCCTGTATAAACATTCTAACGTAGAGTGCCAAGCCATTGATCGTGTATAAACAATTTATCTTAGAGTCCTTGCAAAAGCAATAATTTGAAAAATTGTCCATCTTCTAATTAAAAGGGCCCAAGTGATTTGTTGATGGTGAGATGAGATTACTACTCAACACAAGTCTTTTAAAGGGGATGGGAGACAAGTTAGTTCATCTAAACTCTGATGTTTTGGTGGCCTATTGGGGGCTAAATTTAGATAATGTGAAGGTTAGGCATGGGTAAAGGCGCCAAAGCATGATTAAGGGGCCAAAGCATGGTTAAAGGCCCCAAAGCATGGTTAATGTCCAACTCCATAATGGCAGAGCTAGAGAATTTTGTCGGACGTCAGGGGTTCTGAGAGATTCATCATCAGCACGGGACGTGGGTCTCATACACACTCACAGTGCACACCAGCGCGTCAGAGAGGCTCTGCCGAAACGCAAAAATCTTTCAATGGCCATTGCATTTTGAAAGCCCAGAGCAATTTTGAAAGAGGGAAGGCAAGCTTTTTATATTTCTTTCCTTCTTTTTGAAATCCTTTGAAACGATCGCCGCAAAAGAAATTGAGGGCTACGGTTAAATTTGGCGGAAGCCCATGCTAAGTGTAGGGACAAAAAACGCATCATTTTTGGGTGTTGTTTTGAGAGGCGCAGGTTCGGCTCTTCAAAAAACTCGAGCTTGAAGCCCATATACACAGCTTTTTGCCTGCTTTTTTCGCCCCCCTTCCTGGTCTTCTTGCTTTCCGAGCAGCTTTCTGCCTGCTTTTATCTCGTTGCTTTCGCCCCCCTGCAATCGCCCGGATCAGCTCCTTTCTTTCTCAACCCATTTCATCATTTTTTGCTCGAAATGTAGCTTCATCACACATCAGAAAATGTATTTTGTTCAAAGCAGCCAGAAAAGAAAAAGCTGATTTGGGTGCTTTGAAACAACAGAATTTTTGAATTGTGTGTGTCATTTGGTAAAGCAGAGGGGATCCATTGGGTCTTTTGAAAAGCAGAAAAAAATGAATTGGGTCCTATTCTGCAGTTGAGCTGTGTTTGGGATTTGCCCTCTTTTAATATCTTTTTTCCCAAGCCTTTTTGTTAGGAACAACAAGGACTTCAGGAACAGTAGTCTCATACTAGTCTCCTTCAACTTCTTTTCTCTTTTGGTTTGTGGTTTTTTGTTTATAAAACCCATCTCTTCTCTTTTCTCTTGTGATGGCAAGCAGCCCATCAAGCATTCCTGGAAGGAGAAACAGGCCTGGCTGCATGGGGGGCATTGCTCACCTCTTTGATTTCAACCAAGCTCTGGCTGGAAGGAAGCTGCTCACTGACAAGAAGTATGGAGCAGGTAACCGCGCAACCCCTGTATGTGACAGAATCCCTTAATTCTGTACTTTTCCTTGCTCTTTCCTAGGGCAGAACAAACATGTCTAATTCTATGCTTTTCTTTGCTCCTCCAACTCCACCCCACCCCCACCCCTTGGTCAAATATCCCATGAACAGACTCATCACAGCTGCATGCCCTCCCCCTTCTAATTGCCTTCTCTTGTTCGCAACTGTTCCTTCCTGTCCAGTACGAAAATGCTCCGCAGGATGTGGATGGGTGGGCAATCTATGGGCTTGTTTGCTCGTCATGAGCAGCTGGTTGCCAGATCATCTGACAGCAAAGATGGGCTGCGTGTATCTGTAAACCTAAGACACTTTTCCTTATCTCTATTTGAAGTCATATGTGTTTGTGATTGGGTTTTCAAGCACTTGCTCACCTGCATTGGAGTCATATGAAGCTTACGCACAGTTCAGATACTTTTTTTTGTAAGATACCTATTATTTGATTCTAGAATGGCGAGCATTGAACCCAGGTTCACAGCCTGGAAGGCGAACACCAGGCTATACGCCTGTGGGCTTCAGACAAATTCTTACCTTCTTATGAAGTGAAATGCAGTACTTCAGCCATTCTCATGAAATGTATGCATCGAGTCTTAGCTTCAAGCAATGTTTATGAATTGCTTGTATTTAGCCTTCAAGCAATCTCATGCCTGCATGTATTGAACGGTATACTTCTTGGTTGCATCCCATGGTTGTCTGCTGTCGATCATCGTCTGGATCTGGCTGCTTTACACAGAATGCTTGCCAATACGTGTATATTGGGTCTTTATGCATCATATTCCAGGTATATGAAGTGTATATAAGAGAAACTGAACATGGGATGCTATACTATGTATATCCGCCTGCGTCGTGTGTCTAATTGCCATGGCTTTCTTCTGGTTGGGTAGCTGTAACTGCCAAATGGGCGTGCTGTATTTTTGCAGGTGTTGAGCCTCCCAGAAACACCCCAAATGATGGCATGGAAGAATCCAAGTCTAAATCTGGCAGTAAAGGAGAGATTCAGGTAAGTTTTTTTTAGCTTTTTTGACAAAATTTTGATAAGGTTTGTTTGTTTTGTGGGTTCGATTGCATCACTTGAAATGTGCTTTTCTGTGGTGGCGTGCAGTTTGGAAAGAGTGCATCAGTTTCCAGGAGGCTAAGTGAAATTCCTATCAAAGCTCTGATAGCTGAAGAGATCTCAAGGGAGCTTACAAGGGAGGCAGAAACAAAGAACCGAGCTCCTAGCGTGGTTGCACGGTTGATGGGACTTGAGGCGCTACCGGGTGATTCAAAGAGAGAGCAGAAGGCACACAGAGGTATGGAGAGCCTTGTACAAAACTTGCCATCAGAAATGCTCCAGCATGGCAAATTGCTATCCCACAGCCCCCTGGCAAGTGTGGAAAATGCCAAACCTCCACCTACTCGCAGTGTGTCCGACCTCTCGGCTTCGAAAAGATCCAATCGGGAAGAGTACACATCAGGCTTTGAATCTGTATCATTGCAAAGCCATTCACATGTGAAAGATTTTAAAAAAGAATTTGAAACATGGCAGAACTGGAATTCAGAGAATCACTCACGGATGCAGGCATTGGATGATCTGGATTCACAGTTGACTGCTAAGCAGATGCTCATTAAGCAGAAGCTGAGTGAAGCTAAGCTAGGGCTTTTGTCAAAGCACAGTGGTCCACAGGAGAAGCTCTATGAATCAAAGGAGTTCATGGATGCCATAGATTTCTTGCAGGCTAATAAAGATTTCTTTGCAAGGTTTCTTGAAGAGCCAGACTCTCTGTTTGCAAGGCATCTGCGAAACAATGAAGAGAACCCAGTGCCTGAAAATGTGGCAGAACTTGCAAAACACAAAAGAAGGCATGCAAATGGGTCGCCAGAAGACAGCATCAGGCCTCAACTTCGGGGGAAAGAGCCTGCAGAGTCAGTGAAAAGCCATCAGAAAAGCTCAGTAACAGATTTCCAGGTTAAAAAAAAGATCTCAGGTGGGTCCTTTGTACTACCATCTCTGACTGAAGCTCAACAGAAGCACCCGGTCTCTCTCCGGAGCATCGAATATAAAGTAAGCAGCAATGCCGAGCACCAACACGCACCCACTAGAATAGTAGTGCTGAAGCCGGGCCCCAGCAAGGTCCGGAACTTGATGTCTTTATCCCAAAACAGCCCCAGGTCTCCCGAGGATTTTTTTGATACAATGGAGGTCATCAAAGAGAACAGTATGGATGTTCTTCATGAGCTTAGGGAAAGGCTTCAGCAAGAAGAAGACAGAGAATGTTCGAGGAAAACCCGACCTAGTGTCAATGAGCATTACAAACCTTCAAAGGATCCAAGAGAGATTGCTCGAGAGATAGCGAGGCAGGTTAGGGAGAATGTTACCAGAGACTTGATGGTTACAGGTAGATACAACGGAGAGAGTTGTGTGCTGTCAGGAAGGGATTATGTAAACAGATCCAGCTTAAAATCCTCAAGCCAGAATCCAACCCTTGATACGAAAGTTATACATGGAAGTAAAGAAGAAAAGAGAAGAGCCCTTGATCGACTTAAACCACTGAATGCCGAAAGGTCCAATGTATGGCTACCAGAGCTCCAGAATGCTGTATTAGAAAGGAGTCGTCATCTTGGCGACCATGGCCGCCCTCCCCATGACCTGAGAATTTCAGGCAATCACAGTGTAGATGGTGTTAATGTAAGCCAAAATCATCGAGTTATACTGACTCATGCGGATATTGATGGTGATTCAAGCACTCATTCCCTTTGTGAGTCAGAAGCTGATGCCTATGCAAGAAATGAAGAGAGAGGCAAAGGTGAGATGTGTAGAACATTACTGAGATCAAGATCTGCTCCCACAGGTTCATCTCTTCGTAGAAGCCAAGAGGAGTTCCAAGGGGAGGATCCAGGAATGCAAGTAAGTGATCTTTTCGTAGCAGGTACGACAAAGGTGGTGGATGCAATCGAGTCAGGTGATGCAACTATTTGCCGGGTTGAGCCCTCAAGGCGATCCATCTTCAGCAGAAAAGGTTTGGGATTGAAGGGTAGTTTTTCTAAAAGCAGGAAACGAACTGGCAGTAACAAACAGGTGGATGAAGTAACCATTGCATGCAAAGAGCTTCCTACCCAGGAGTCAACTAGAGATGCTTGTGCTGAAAGTGAAAAAAATCAATGCCAGATAGATGACATCGGACCAATCCTCGAAAGTGATTCGTCTGTGTCTTCATTGGAAAACTTTCTCTCTTTGGAGGCTGCTCTTATGGCAGAAGATTTGCTTGGGGCCAAGGGTATTGCTAACCAGCCTTCCAAGATGGGATTGCCTACCACCGGCAGTACCATCTCCAGAAGGCCTACGGTATCAGAAGGTGAAGAGAGAGAAGCTCAATTTGAGCATCAACGCATAGAGATTGTGGAAGACTCTGACGTAAGTGATTTTTCTTCTTGATCTTTTTTTTCTACAATTCTTATAGGCTGTGCTTTGCAATGGAGTGTTTCTTGTCAGACGTGCAAGCTGATTTTTTTTTTTTCAAACTTTGGCAGAGCTTATTGCATAGTCCATCAATAAGCCCGAAGAGACTAGCAAGTGATGGAACTATGAGCACCAACTCCGAAGTTAGCAAAGACCCATCTGAACAGCCCAGTCCGGTGTCTGTTTTGGATGCACCTTTTCATGAGGAGTCAGCAAGTCCCATGGACTTCACAGAGATTAGCTCTGGGCTACAAGGTAAAAACTTTTAAACTGGTTAGGGTAAAATCAAAGTAAGCATATCAGTCCTCTTTTTGTCAATCCCTATTTGGCCTTGTTCCAATATGCACAATCATTTGTGGTCATGTGGAAGAGTATAGTGGCTCTAAATTAATAGTTTGCATATCTACTGTGTTGCTCATCACACAGTCGTTCTCTTAGCCACTTACAAGAAAATTTGAAAGCCCACATCTGCTCAACAATCGCTCCCTCCCCTCCTCATCCTTGTATTCTTTGCAAAACTTTTTTCAGCATTTTCTTTGCTTATGTTTGTTTGTTGTTAAATAAGTGCAATTATCCTCTCAATCATTTGTAAGGTTGGGTATATTCCAATCTCATGAAGGTTTATATACACCTCCTCATTGACGCTCTTGGGGCCCATTGAGGAAAAGAGACTTTGCATCCCGTTTGATATTCTGTCCACTTTGCATGGGCTGCCAAATTGCCAATGCATAGAGTGCAAATTGTGCTTAATATAGGTGTTGGGGCGAAACCTCAACAAAACTCAAAAGCCCTCCACTTGTGCTAAGTCCTTATATTAACAAGTGAGGTTGCCCAATGTAACATGGGTGCTTGAATTGATTGTTTGCGACTAGCGCCTAATCAGAGACTTAAACCCATCTACAAACTTCTTCTTCTTCATGCTCAATATACAGTAGAGAGAGATGACCTAATCTACCATGTACTACTAACATGAAATATGCACAGTCCTGATAGAGATACTCAATGGTAGCACTGCTCTCGAGTTCTCAATGACTCAATGATAACTGAGATCAATGTATGACTGGCTAAAGCCTAGACTCCTATTTATAGTGTCTAATGTTGGTGAGTTGGCTACCAACTCTAACCAACCCTAATAATAATGTCCAACTAAGTGTGTTCACACAATAAACCAATAATTTTGTCCACACTAGGCTACTCATTGGGTGCCCAAACAATATTACAATGATCTGGCACAATAGCCCTTACAAACACATGAATTTGGCCACGTACTTGACCTCTGAGGTGGCCAATGGATAGAAGCATGTCCACACCACATCAAGATAGAATGCATGTGTCATCCCTTCCTGCTTAACTTGCAGCACGTGTGCGAATGATGTTCCATTGCTCCAACTGGTATGGAACTTCTCGTGAACTCACTCTATGCTCGTCTGAAGTTTGAACTCCAATAGCATGGCTACTGGACATATTGTCTCCAATGATATCTCAACTACTATCTTCTCGGGAACTACGGGAACCAGAACTAGCCCCTCCTCCTTTGGATGCTCAGCCAGCATGGTAGATACCATTGCGAAATCACTGATCTCATCCTCCTCCTCAATGAGAAAAGTCTGAAGTTCACTTGTTGACTCCTCTTTGTCCGCGAAAACTGGAATGGACTCTGGGATGGGTTGTCCTCTATCTATTTGGATCACCTCCAAGCCTAGTATTGTTTTCTCCCTCCTTACTTGGGCACTCTGTCACCGATACTGCTTCCTCTCTTGAAAGCTTTCCGGCATCCTTGGACACGGCTGCCCCTCGCTTGCTGATTTGGTCACCCTCCTTATGCAATGATTTTGCCTCCCTTTCTTGCCCCTTGGTTGAGAGCTGTATGCTCCACCACAGGATAGCTAAGATAAGATGCCTTCTTGTCCCAGATATGCCCTATATATAGGCACTAATGCTAGCTAGGGTTGGCCATGATTTCATGAAAAGGTGTGTCCTTAAGCCACTTTATTGCCCCTCCTTTTGGTCCACTATCCCAAACTGGTCCACCTTGAAGGATGCCCATGGGCTGTCCACAGCCATGGTGTCATGTGCACACTCTCCAGAGTGACGTGGACATGCTTCTATCCATTGGCCACCTTAGATGACGAGTACGTGGCTGGATTCATGTGGTTGAAATGGCTTTTGTGCCAGTTCATTGTAATATTGTCCAGGCGCCTGATGAGCAGCCAAGTGTGGACAGATTATTGGGTTTTGTGTGAACACACTTAGTTGGACATTACTATTAGGGTTGGTAGAGTTGGTGGCCAACACACCAACATTCGCGACCAATGCTACCATTGAGTATCTCTATTCAACATTGTATATATTACATGGTAGATTAGGTCATCTCTCTCTACTATGTATTGAGCATGAAGAAGAAGTATCTTCCAAATGGGTTAAGTCTCTGATTAGGCGCTATCGCAATCAATCAATTCATAAACACGCTTCCCCAAGCACCCATGTTACACATGGCCCCACTTTTGACCATTTTTAGTCACCATTAACCCTAATGGTTTTCACATATGGCACGACATATTTGTCCGGACTTGGACAAGGACTGGGCACTTGAGTTGGCCTTCCCAAACACCTGACCATGGGTCTAAGAAGTGTTCGGTCTGGCTTGTACAACATTACATCTTGCAAGGAGGGTTACATAGACTTGTGCCGCCATGGCACAATTGAACTAAACCCTAATGACCTACATGGTGTCTCTTGGCGACTTGTCCCCCCTTGGACTAGGGCTAACAACATGCTCTTGGCCCATTAGGAAAGGTATCCTCTGTCCTAGATGAAGGAGAATGTCCACATAGCACCCTAGGATAGATGGTGGATGTGACAATGACAAGGGGAGATAGAGACAGGAGGAGAAGAAGAAGATTGTACTACTGTTCTGTGCACACCGAAGTATGGTCTATGGGACCTGCACAGTATCACAAAACCTTGTGGCTGTGATACACACATTCTACAATCCAAACCATGTGTATGTGCATGCATCTATAAGTGGCAAAAAGCCACTTATATAGTAAGCCCATAGTTTCACATTCAGCTGGACATCCAATGAAAAAACTTTAAAAGATCGAGGCTTTATAACATTAGGCCTTTTGGACTCATTGGACTCAAAAGCTTCACTCTTGACAAAAGCCTCTAGTATGGACCCTACATGGCCCAAAACCCTACATGGCCTAAAATGGCATTAGTATGAACCCTGCATGGCCCAAATTCTTCACTCTGCTAATACAGTCACTAGTATGGAACAACTGGAGATCTGGCCCTTGAAACCTGGGCAATGGGCAGCCTTTTAGCCTTGATGCCATTATTTTTTAAGGTGTGCACTCGAATGAAGGGCTATTCAAAGGGGCAAGAGGCTTGCTAGGCCTTGGAAAAGGCACCCATATCTTTTCTTTCTCAGCTTTATGAGACATTTAGTCACAAATACTCCTATTGCTGGTTAATAGCAAATGTAATCTCAACATTAGCAGGATCTTAACATTGGGGTCTTGTCACCCACCCTTACAAGCAACACACTAGGTTGCTCAAACATGCATTTGTGAAGACATTCTTTCTATTTGTTATGATCCTTAGTGCTAGGCTTCATTATTATCGCTAAGTCTGCCCTGTATCTCCGGAGCTCTCACAGAAACTCAGCACACAGACCTTTGTATGAATGTATACTCTTACGTGTGTGTGTGTGTGTGCGCGCATGGGGTGTGTGTGTGTGGGAGCATATATTGATACCAAGTTCTTCACCCACTATTGGGCATTGATGACGTCAGTGGGGATGTCGTAGTATCCAGTCCATACTATGCATGATGGAGTTGATGGTTTATTGTCTTGTGGATGACTACCATGAGGTTATAAATTGCACTTTCTTATAAGGTCAATTTGGGCATGTTATTGGATTCATCTAGGTATATATATATATATATATAATCCCCCCACAGCTAGCCTGTCACCTCCCCTTTGTGCTGCTAGCATTCATTGTGCCAAGAGTAGAGCATGTGCAAAGAGAGAGATGGAGGTTCAAACCATTACGAGTTAGTCTACAGAGGTAAGAGAGAGAGAAAGAAAGAAAGATATATTAACGTCTGCGAAAGGCCAAAGTGGCCTATGAGACCAAAACATAGTACACAGCTAATGGTGTCTCATCAAAAGTAAGACAAAAAGGACTAAAACAGTCCTAAAACAGTCCTAAGAGAGAGAGAGAGAGAGCAAGAGGGAGAGAGGGATAGAGATGCGATAGAAAAGAAAAAAGAAAGAAAAAGAAATGACAGCCATGGGCTTTGGTCCCAAAATGGCTAATTTGGTGCATTTACTTGGCTCTGGCTCTATCACGCGGATTATGCTCAATGGAGGACTTTCGGATGGTATTTCTCTCACCCGTTCTCTCCGGCAGGACTGTCCTCTTAGCCCTCTTTTCTTTGCCATTGCCACTCATCCTATGTTATCTCGCCTAGATGCTATGGCATCGCATGGTGAAGTGGTTGGTTTGCATCTCCCTCATTGCAAGCAATTGGTTGCTCAAGCCCTTGCGGATGACACTTTTATGTTTCTCACGGCCGAAAAAGCCAATATAGATCGAGTAATGGAAGCTTGGAATAATTTTGCATTGGCTTCTGGGTTGAAAATAAATTCAACAAAATCAGCCCTCATTGTATGCATGGAATTTGATCTTGAGGCATTAGGGTGGCAAGGCCGTGTGGTGCATACAGGAGACATTGTTCGTCATCTTGGGTGGGTGTGGATGTGGACCCCCAAGCGCTTCTTGCTTGGATTTCTGCTCGGATCTCGGATAAATTTGTGTATTGGAAAGCTCAAGGGTGGCCTATGCACGTGAGGGTTAAGGTTGCTTAGCATGATTTTCTATTTTTTGCCTTCCGCTACCTTGGACGCACAAATCTCTTCTCCGTTTGGTTGCTTCCATTCGGTTTATGTTGTGGAAGAGGCAAGGAAATATTATGGGTCAAACATGGATAGCTTGGAATCACATTACGACGCCCAAAAGAATGGGTGGGGCTGCTTTACTGGATGTCCGCTTGCATATGGTGGTGCGTAGGTGGGCGCTTTTTCAAGATATGTGTCTGCAGAGCAGCAGCCTTGGGTATTTATGGCTCGTGACTTGATTGAGTTGGAGGGATTGTCACATGGACGGACACGTGTGCAGGCTTCATGGTGGGACATTGTGAATGCGGCTCATCCTGTCCGTATTCGCTCATCTCACATTTTATCGCATATTCTCCTTTCTTGGCATGAAGTTCTACTATTGGCTCGGTGGGATCCTGGTCATGAAAGACTACTTTTGAACTCTTTGCAGTTCGAAACATTTGTGGAGTCGCGTGTCATTGTTTGGCTAGACAGGGATGCTTCACGCATACGACTCAACCGCATGGTCAGGTTAGGCTTGGTTAGAATCCGAGATGCTGTGATACCTGGTCGTGACAAGCCATATTCGTTTCGTCGTATTCGGCAGCACTTTAGGATTCCTCGGACATTTCAGCCACTATGGGTTGACATCATGCATGCAGTTGAGCCTTTTACTCCATTGCCTCGGCCATCTGCAGATCAGCCTTGGCTTGATTGGGCACTATGTAAATCTGGTGACTTGATATTACTTTCAGCTAACCAGGTCTATCATAAGCTCGTATCAGAGAAAGATTGGGTTTCAGCCAAGGCCAATGCACAAGTCTAAATCATGGTGGCAGAAAACTCTTATGCGTGGTTGGCAGTCCAAACTCCCTTACCAAGGTAAGGTTTTCATTTGGAGGATGTTGGTGGGAGGGTTACCTATACAGGATCAGCTCAGCCGTCGTAAAATTACATTGGCCTCTTGCTTCTTTTGCACGACATGCACTGAAACAGTTATGCATTTGTTCATGAGTTGTCCAGTGGCCTATTAGATTTGGTCTTTTGTCTCTCGCGTTTGGGAGGCAGTAGAGAGGTATACTGTTTCGGCTCATCAGTGGATATTTGGGATTTGTCCTCAAGTCATTACTTCGGACAGTCACCTTGTGATATTCCATTTCCTTAGATGGACAGGACTTTGGCATATTTGGACTACACGGAATGGGTTCATCTTTGATTCCTTGTCTGGAATACATGGGCACATTCTACGTATCCGCAGTTTGGTGGTTTGGCAGTTTTCTTCTCTTCTCTCAGCTCAGCTACTGGATGCAGATGTTATTTTGTTATTGTCTACGGCGGCTCGGCTGGCTCATCTTTGATGCTTTTATCTGGGAGGCTTATTTGGCTAGGAGGCTTTCTTATTAGTGTACAGGTTTGCATGGTCATGATCCTTTAGAGGATCTTTTGTGGGGGTTTTTTTGGGGCCATAGGTTTTGTGTGAGCCATGTGGCTGATGTACATTTTTACATATAATATAAAACACCATTTCACGAAAAAAAGAAGAGGAAGATGCGATAGAAAACAAAAGAGAGATTGCACAACTCAAATGATGCTCATTATAATAGAATCACCCAAGTACATGCTTTTATGGGCATCAAGCCTTATCTTTTGACCAAAACCAAATAAGAGTTGTTCACACCCAAAGAGGGTGTTCACATCAACTAACTCCGAAATGCCCAACAAACCCCCCTTCGTATAGTGATGGAGGTGATGCCATTAGTCACAGTGATATGGACTCTAAACTGTAATCACACGATACAAAAGAACACAGTGATGCCAACACCCGAACTCTCATGTCAAGCATGATGTCAAGAGTTTGCTTTTGATGGTCTTCGGCAGCATAGTTGCATGCAAAACACTTATCTAACCTTTTTTTCTGTATTTCTCAAAATTATTTTAAGTCTTCTTGGATTTGCTTCCTCCATACACCTCTACTCCATATAACAGAACCTGCATGAGCAAGGCATTTTGAACGTCATTGTCTGCCATTTGTAAGCCATATGATGGTGCTGCAGTGCAGACTTGAATCCAGGATCTCATGTTGGGGGGGGGAGGGGGAGGGTGTTGGGGGCCCGGGTTGGTTGTGGGAATTGCAAGGGAGTGAGTGAGTTATAGTCATCGATTTGTTTATTCTTGTGTGATATGTTCTATGGGCATTGGAATTTGTTTGTCTGGGTCGAAATTTACCCATCTTTGTCTACACCCCCCATGGGAATGTTAGATGTAGACTTCTTCTTGCAATACTATGTGCTTACTGGTTCTAACATTCTGTTCCACTCTTACTTGTATCTAATGCAGAGTTGCGGATGCGACTTCGGCTCCTCAAGTTTCTTGATCATGAGGCAGAGTCAAACCCAGAAGCATATCAGGAAGAAGATGGTCACTTCACAGATGAGAACCCATCCACAACCAATAATCTATATTCAGATCTAGCTGATCTTGACATGGCAGGGCCAGATTGCTTCTCAAGTCATATTGAAAATTCTGATTTGTCAGTATATGGGATAGATTATCCAAAGGGAAAAGAGCCCGAGCTGCTTTATGTAATGAATCTACTTGTTGCATCTGGATTTACTGGGGACAATGCTGCCATTTTGACCCGGTGGCATGCACCAAGTCAGCCCCTAGCTTCTTGCATCTTTGAAAATATGGAAGACAACTATAAAGCCAGGGAGATCAATAGTGCAGCATGTACAGAAGAGGGAGGGGTGTTGGGTTCTCACACCCGGCACCTTCTCTTTGACAGAGTAAATGAAGTTTTACTTGAAGTTTTAGGACCGCAAGTGAACTGTCGCACATGGTGGAAAAATCCGTGTAAATCAACAGGCCTTGTGATGCCCTCTGGGAAAGATCTTGTGCGACGGGTGTGGGCTGGGGTTTGTAAGCTTTCTTGCTCGCATTATGAGGCTCAGGATACGCTGGGGAATCTGGTAGCAAAGGATCTTGCTGGGAAAGATCGCTGGCACGATCTTGGGATTGACATCGAGATAGTTGTGCTTGAAGTGGAGAGAGCCATTTTCAATGATTTGATGCAGGAGACACTGATGGTCCTCTAAGCCTCCAGTTGGACATGCCTACTTGAGCTACTAGTTGCAGTGAAGGTTTACCCCATCTGAGGGAGATGAAGCTAAGTTCCCTCTTTTGTATACAAGCAAAGCAAGGAAAAAATAGAAGTAAACAGCCTCGCCTTCCTATATAACCACATGTCAAACACATGAATTCAAGTATCGTCTTCTCCTCCCAGTGTATTGTGATGAAAGTGTCATGGGGATGATGCCAGATCTATGATCTTTGTGACCACTTTGCTAGGTGCATGGTAGCAATGCACCAACTTTGTGCTGGTCTTTGGTTTGCAGCTGCATAGGAGAGCCCATTTGTTTCACCTTAAAACAATGACATGGAAAGTAGAAGAATTGTAGTGGACATACATGTGCGTGAACCTCCTCCACCACTACCAATCATACCAATCAAGTCCCTTGTACTCTTGAGCCCATTTGATAGTTTGAATTTTGATTGTTTCTGCAGTTGAAAGTTATGTGTGGCAAATTGCTTAGTGGGAAATACTGATGATTAGGGCATGCGTTAATGACGAATTCGCTTCAGATTAAGGGAAGAGATAGGGACCACCTGCTTGGCTCCCAATCAACCCTTTGGCCTGAAATCTGCTGGTATCCCTACACCTTTACATAGAGGTTGGTGGGCTGGGTTTGTATCAATCAAGCAGCCCTTACACCTCACGAACTTAGTAAAAGCTCGAAATGCTTGCTGTCCACACCACTACATTAAATCCCTGAGATTTCTTGTTAAGGCTGGCTTTCACTCATCACACATGGACACCTCCAAACCTTTCTTATGCCAGCTAGATGAGCCCAATGGGGCTCCAACAGTTCCCAATGTATTGGCCTTCACACATCACACATGGACACATCCCAACCTTGGCAATTGTTCTTATGCTAGCTAGATGAGGCCAATGGGGCTCCAACAATTCCCACTGTAACAAGCCATGAGATTACGGAATCCCCACTTGATGATAGTATATGGGATTATGGAATCCGCACTTGATGATCAGCACCAAGTGCTGAAAAGAAGGAGCCATCAAACTCTGCACAGGATAATTGGGCCTCCATTGTTGTACCATAAACATGAAAAGAAGCACGAATCTGAAAAGTAAGCACCCTAAACATGAAAAGAAGCACAAATCTAATAAGTACCATAAACATGGAAATTGTATCCCACCATGGAAATCATAAAGCATTATTAAAAGCACATTTCCTAAGAACATGACAAATACAAAGGTAAGAAAACCAAAAATGAAAGAACTAGGGAGTAAATTCGTAGTGATGACAAATGAACTTCATGGAGAAGGGGTTGGTAGTATCTTTGTATAGGCTTATATGTATAGGGTGGCCATGACTAGATCTTATAAGTCCGCCACATTCATATTTGGTGTAACGATCCATGATGTAAGAACTACAAGAGACTTTATGTAGTTTTTCCACCTCACTTGGACATTTGAGACCCTATTTGGGCTTGCAATGTCTAGACAAGGTGTCCAAGAGTAAATTCTACACACTCCTTGTAGACCACCATGGGATAATGGTCCACTCTAGCATGTAGCTTATTTAGTAGTGTTTGAAAATCTTATATAAGCTATCTATAGTCCATCAAGCCTTGTAATGTTAGGACAAGGTGTTTAAGAGTGAAGTCTACCTACTCCATGGAGAATGGGCTACTCTAGTATTGTCAGTGTAAATTTTTTTTATATAAGCTATCTCTAAACCATCAAACCTCTTAGTGCACCATCGTATGTGAAGATATAGTGATGCCAAGTGTCGAGCTATGGCTACTTCATTATTTCATGTCCTATATATTCTTTTTCATCCACACCACGCACTATTTGGATAAGTTCTTATGTGCTATTTATCCTAAAGTTTTGTTGAACAACAACTTAGTCTAACACAGAAGTTTGATACCTCCATTTGGTAATGATAAAAAATTCAATGACACCAATTCTCATCTATGGAAGTCTAATCACAAGACGATCTTGTCCTTCATTATGGTCCAAAGGGGAATCAAACTAGTATAGATCTAGATATGGCTACATGCCATGCCCTTGACATCATCACTAAGGTCATGGGAAAGCTCTTGATGAGCCTACATAATCATGTACTTCTATTGATTAATGAGAAATTTGTGATTGCTTTGTGGAATAATTGTGTAAAGCCTCATCTATGCTTGTTTCACTTGTGACTAAGCATGTAATTGCTTAATCATGGCTTCAAATCTTTCCCTCTCTCACTTAGGGATGATGTTTGACTCTCTCACTCAGAGAATGATTAGAAGAATCCTCAACCTCTCTTATGCCACTCAAAACATGATGAAGAAAGAGACCTTCTCACAAGTGCCTTTCCCTCTCTACTTGCCACATACATAGACTTGAGAATCATTAGATAATCACAAAGATTATGAAACCCACTCTCACACTGAGATTTAGGACTTGAAGTACTCACCCTCTCACTTCATCTTGCCACTAAGTCAAATAACACAAGAAGAGAATCGATGGTAACCTTAATAGACACCCATAGAGTAACTGACAATGCCCACATACACTCAATGAGAAGAGAACTCCCAAGAAGCGAGCTGTGGTACCATATCAAAATCTAACTTACATAGTAGAGCTACTCAACCATTGGAGTGGATGAGAGCTCTCTAACACAAAGATGAGATTTACTTAGTAATGCTAATCATAAACATAAAAGAAATTGGATTAAAGCTACTACGCATGCATAATTACAATTCCTAATTTGTGCAAAGAGTAATGGAAAAAATGCTCAACTTGGTGTACTCCATCATTTGGAAGGCTTTAGTGCTAGTTTTAGCACATTAGAGTAGCTTTCTTCTATAAATCTTAGGCTGAAGCAATGGCTTGAGAAGTGTATGAACTGAAGTAGTGGCTTGAGAAGTGCAAAAATTCAGTGCTAGTTTTAGCATTTGAGTGGATTTCTTCAAAAAAAAAAAAATAAAAAAAAAAATAAAATCCTGATTTGAAGCTAATTTAGCTCAGTGACTAGGTATTTAGCGCTAATTTGCAAGAAAACTAGTTGGAGATTGCGGGGTATATACTTAGTCATCTCGAGCACTATTAGGCTCTATAAAAAAATCCCATGATGCTCAACAATCTCTAATATGTGGCTAACACCAATTGTGCAGAAACGTGCTCCATTCAGCTGATTAAATCGCAACTTTGTTTGGCATTTTGTGCAAAAATAATAATGACCCACTACTGTTGCAAAGGCATTTTCAGACAGATCTTGGCTAATTTTGGTGATCTCATCCATACTTTCTTGAGTAGAGCTATCTATTGTGGTGCTTGGGCAACCTTAATGGTGGAGGCAAACGCTTAGTTGTGAGAAAATCCATCACAGAAGAAAGCTTTAGATTTGGTGGGCTCAATTAGGGGGGAAAATCCTCCCTGGGCCATTTTTGGCCTCCCAACATGCCATCTTTGGCATTTTAGCTTTAAAAAAAAAATAAAAAAATCAACACTTTGGTTGAGCTATCTCAAAGTCAGAAGTTCTTGGTGTTTTCTCTTTGTGAAACATTTAATTACTCATTGTAAAATTTTTTCCCTTCATTGATAAAGGACAAAAACACTTGGTGTGTGGGGGTGTGTTGTGAGCCATCAACATAAACCTTCTCACTTGGTGTTTTTACATTGCATCTTGGTGAAAGAAATTTGTAAAGTCCTCAGGATATAAAGGAATTCTCCTATGTGCGCAATGTTTTTGTAGAACGTCATTCCATGGTGGCATTAGGAGAAATTTGGACTCTAAAAATGGCCCTCTAAGAAAGTATAAAAAAAAGAATGGGCTAGCCAATGAGAGAGCTGGGATTCTAGATCGACGTAACATAGATCTTTTGGAATCTCCTACCACTCTATCTTACAAGATCAAGCTAGTGAAATATAATATTGGGACCAAATCTAAAAAACTTGAGAAATATCAAACATACCTTGAGAAATGTCATATGTACCTTCAAGTCATACTAAATATTCCCATGTTAGATGTACCTTGAAGTCCTCACAATAGAATATTCTCATGTCAAAAATGTCAATGTCCATTATGAATTACAAATTTCTTTGCTTCTTTTACTTTTCATGCTTTGATTTTTCACCCTTCCTCGCCAAATAAAATATTCCCATGTAAGATGTACCTTGAGAAATATCAGATGTACCTTGAAGTCCTCACAATAAAATATTCTCTTGTCACAAATATCAATGTACATTGTGAATTATGAATTTCTTTCCTTGTTTTACTTTTCATAATTTGAATTTTCACCCTTTTTTACTTTTCTCCATTTTTTCTCTGCAAAATTCGATCTTGCCATATCTCATGCTTCCTTGCTTAGTTTTTGAAGAAAATTTACAGTTAACTATCTCTTTAGTACATTCATCTTCTCCTAAAATTTCATATCATTTGGACAAAAGGTCAGTGAGATATTACCAATTTTTCACAACGTTTATGAAGTTAGCCCTTCTTCTTTGTTTTTGGGGAAACTTTTTACAGTCAGCTTTTATATTTTGGTAGAAATTTATTTTATTTAGACAAAACCTTAGTGAGATAGTATTGACTTCTCATGTTGCCTTGTAGTTTCCCTTTTTATTTTATTTAGACAAAAACGCAGTGAGATAATACTAATTTCTCATGCTCCCTTGTAGTTACCCTTTTTCTTGTATTTTTTGGGTGCAAATAGAGTACTATAGCACTCTCTTACACTTTTGGGAAGCTTGAGAACACTAAGAAAATTTTATTCATTCTACCTTGAAGCTTTCAAATTTTTAATGTTTGTTTGTATAAATAAGTTTAATGCTGCACTAATGTTAGATTTTTCTCTTTTCGACAAGTTTTTTGCAAGTTAAAACAGTTTGTGTTTTGTTGGTCTTGAAGGTCTGAAGATTTGTACTTCACAATTGTCTAAAGAAACATTTTTTATTATGTTATCTTTTTAAAAAATTTGTTGTTTTTTGGATTTTAATTTTTTATATTTTGCTAGTTTGTTGTTTCTCTAGTAGGTCTTAAAGCTTTGTGTTTTGTTAATTTTGAGACTAGTTTGGAAAAGCAAAAGGTAATTAGCAGTTTTCATTCTCCTATTATTCAAAGTTTACAAATCTTTAGTTACTAATTTTGGTTTTTTCATTCTGTTGTTAATCTTGTGGTTTAGATAAATTTTTAATATAGCTAATGCTAACTAGTTGTTTTGCTCTTTGCAGATTTTGAATCTTAGGATTTTTAGGTTTCGAGACTATCTTAGGATTTTCTTTTGCTCATTCTCCTGCCTTACTCTCTCTCTCTCTCTCCTTGCCTCTCTCACCACTTGCCCATCCTGCCCTCACCTCTTTCCCATTGCTCCCTCACCTCTCGTAGATCTGCCATTTCAAGCAAGGAAGGGTTTACTATTTGTTAGGGTTAAGGATTTTGTTGAGATTTACAAGTTTTTAAGATTATTTCTTGAGGGATATGTGAAATAGCACAAGAGTTCAATAGAAGGAAATTTTTATTTCTTTTTTTGAGATAAAGTTACATTAATATATTTCCATAAGGGTATTATTTAAAAGATTTTGAAAAAAAATTGTAAGTTTATAAAGAAAAAGGATTCATTTTTTTAATATCGAATTCAGAGATAAGGGATTTTATATATAGGACTTAAACACATGCAATGTATACGAATTTTATATAGTGACCTCCTCGAGGATTATTTTGAGTTTTGGGATTTATTTTGATTTGCAGGCTCCTCATCTCCCTCATTCTCTCCCTTGCAAGAAGGTAAGAGTACCCTATGTATTAAGGTTAGATTTTTTTAAAAGTTCTATAGTGTTTTTTTAGATTTTAAATTTTTTACATAAGCTAATGTTTTCTTGTTTATTTTGGTTTGTTTTTTGCTTTTAGCTTTTTTTAATTAAAGCCTAGACACAAGAAAGCTCTCCACAAGCAAGAAAGCTCTCTAACGAGTAAACCTTAAACATATCATATTTTCATATGACGCACCCCCACCAGGTGCTGTGGGCACATTTAATTTATTTATTTATTGCACTATTGGTGCATGCTCTCTTTATGCATGCATAAAGTTCTCTAGGCATGCTCTCTTTGAGTATGCATAGAGTATAGAGCATGCATAGAGCTTGCATACTCTCTGCATGCATAATGGTATGCTCTCTTTGAGTATGCATAGAGTATAGAGCATGCATAGAGTATAGAGCATGCATAGAGCTTGCATACTCTCTGCATGCATAATGGTATACATGCATAGAGTTAACATACTCTATACATGCATAGAGTTAACATACTCTCTGCATGCATAATGGTATGCGTACTCTTTATGCATGCATAGAGCTCTTCTCTGTTAGCCTTCTGTCTCCAAGAAGTTTAGGTGTGTTAACAGAGATAATCACATGCACTTTTTATCCTGTGCTAGCAGGGGTTTTTCCCCACCATGAGAACACACCCTTAGTGTGTTGTCAACCATGTCAGCCCTCTAAGGACTACTAGTACATTGTCCTCCACATGCTCATTATCTAATCGTGTACATTCCAGCTATCGCTATTGTCTTTGTTGCTCTCTGAGCTTGTGTGCATGTCTTGTCTATGAGTCTGTGCTGAGCATCTCCTTTCACATCTAACATTGGTATCAAAGCAGTGTTGTCTTGAAGACAGTGCCTAGGATTTAGAGTTTGGCTTCTCAGCCAATAGCTCTTCTCCGCCAAACACTATCCCGGTGCAAGTTTCAGAGCAAGCATTTCAGATCTCTCATTCTATTGACGCTCCTAGTGACCTTCATCTTATTAGCGCTGCTGCACGTTCTCGGTAAGATCTTGTTCTACACACTTTCAATCAGATCTATGGTTTTGCCTTCTTTTGTACATTGGTGTTATTTTCGTTAATACTACTGTACATTCACAGCTCACCCTTGCACTAGCTCTTAACTTAGATTTTCACAGAGGTTTTCAGTTGATACTACTCTTGCTGTTGTTGCTGCTATTCATTCATTCAGCTTTCTTTTGACATTGGAGTTCTATGTCTGTCAGCTTTGAACTATTAGCTTCTCAGCATTCTTCTTGAGCATTTGACTCTTGCATTAGTTGATTTTTCTTTGTTAGCTCATTTAACTGTGTCAGTCAGTATTTCTTTATTTGTAGCTCAATCCTTTGATTTCTACATTTAGTGTTTGGCTTTCAGTCTTCAACATTTAGTGCTTAGCTCTCCACTTTTAGCGTGTAGCTCTTAGCGTAGCTTTCAGCATTCAACACTTTGCTCTACATTCAAAAGTCAATTTTTTTGTCTTCAATTTCCTATCTTCATATCAGTAGTCACAGTGCTTTGCATCCCAAATTCTACAGTTGGCCAGGTTTACTTTTCTCGCTAAGGTTTACTTTCAGTAGAGTCAGATTACACATCTGCCGACTCCAAACTGCTAATTCCACGTCAGCATCAGACCTATTGACTTTACGTCAATTCAGAGCTTGTGATGTCACCTTCAGACCCACTGACTCCACGTCAGCATCAGACCTGCTAATTCCACGTCAGTTTATGGTCAACTGATTCCAACCTACTGCCTCCCCATCTAACTCCGCCCCCATGTCGATTCAACAGAACCTGCTTCTGGTAAGTTTGCACATCCCTCTACAGACATTTGAAGTACTTTGACTCCCTTGCAAGTAATCTATGTGTCAGATACACTTCAGTATGTAAATTCATTTATTGTGCAACATGTCCAAAAACACCAATGAATTGTTTGGCATGTTGTCCGTTGAGGACAAGTTGGATGGAACCAACTATCCCATGTGGGTATATATGATGTGTCATGTTTTGGTGGCTAAGAACCTATGGTTATATGTATCTGGTGCTGACACCTAGCCTATTGGGCCCGCATGCTCTCAACATGTCCTCTAGATCCATTGTTGGAACTAGTGAATCTGGTTCCAGTGGTAGTGTACAGCATGTACCTATTCCTCCTAAATTGGAACAACTCAGATGGGATGCCAAAGATGCACAGGCACATGAACTTATTTCCCTCTCCTACAAATGGAAAGTTATTCCTCACATCTGATCACGTTCCTCTGCTAAGAGTGCATTAGATGTCCTTGCCTCTCTATATCAGATCCGCAATGAAGCCCGAGTTGCCTATCTTCGAAAAAAGGTTGACTTGGAGCACTTGAAAGAGGGTTAATCTATGGATGCATTTCTGACCCGTGTCAAGGATCTATGAGAACAGCTCATCAATATTGATGAGGTTACTCTGGATATTTCTCTTGTCTCTACCATTCTCAATGGCCTTCCTGAGAGTCATATCAGGGATTTTATACCACACTTCGTCTCCTAATAAAGAGCAATTCAAAAATTGTATACTTTTGATGAGTTAGTGGCTCTCCTGCTTTAGGAAGAGCAATCTCGTTCCAATAAAAACAATATGCTTACCTTCGATCAGGCATTTCTACCTCCCATCATGGCAATGGCAAATTTGGGGCTCCATCTTGTGCTAAGCCTAAGGGCCAAGCACCAGCCTTGTCAGATAACCCAAAGCCCAAAGAGGAGCTAGATGAGAAAGAGAGGAAATTACTATCGAAAATCGAGTCATGTTTTAGAAGACTGTCGAAAGAAGGAGAAGACTGTCGAAAGAAGGAGAGTGAGAAAAAAGAAGAAACAACAAGGACTTACTACCACTACAAGTGACAATGCAGAGGAAGCCAATTTTGCACATGATGGCTATGCACTGACAGTAACATGCATTGATCTGCCTACCTCTTGTCTATCATTGGTAGATGCTGACTGGTACTTTGATCTTGATGCCACTAAGCACATTACTTCATGTAAGAAGCTATTTTCTACCTTGCTTCGTCAGGTGGAGCAAGTTTTCTATGCTAACAATGCATCCTATGCCATCAAACACATTGGCAATGTGGAATTGACTTCATGCTCTTGAGATCCTTATAATCTTGCTAACACCTTGTATGTATGCGAAATCCGTAAGAATCTCATTTTTGTATTAGCACCTGCAAAAGCTGGCTTGAAGATTTAGTTTTCTAATCATTGATGTTCCATTCATCACGATAGAATAGATTCAGATGCGCTTCTCTTATATGGTACACTATGCAATGGCCTATACAAGCTTGACATGAATGAAAGGAGTATTGATCATCATGCAGATGCACTGACTATTTCCATGCCATAGATTCAGCATGACACTAAGCTTTGACAAGCTCGGTTTGGTCACTTGAATTTTCCATCTCTTCTGCAGTTACAACATCAAGCTATGGTTCATGAGCTACTACCTATGCAGCTCCCCCATAAGCATCTATGCGAGGGATGTATACTGGGAAAGATGCATCGTCAATCCTTTCCAAAAGATGGCACTATCTCTGCTACTTGCCCATTGCAGCTAGTGCACAGTGATCTGTGTGGTCCTATGCGGGCTCCCTCTTTCAGTGGGGGGACATCTGTACTTCATGACTTTTATTGATGACTATACACACTTCTGTTGGGTGTATGGTCTGAAAGTCAAGTCATATGCCTTCTCAGCTTTTCGTCAGTTTCTTCCTCTTGCTGAAAATGCTTGCAATCATAAGCTATTGACATTACATACTGGTAGAGAGTGGGAATATTTGTCAAAAGAGTTTATTGCCTTTGTGCTATCCCATGGCATTTCTCATCAACTGTACTACTCCTAATACACCACAATAGAATGGTGTAGCTGAACGTTGGAATCAGACACTCATGGAAATGGCCAGATGTATTCTCAAAATCAAGGATCTGCCTTCTAGATTTTGGCTTGAAGTGGTCATGTGTGCCAATTACGTACTAAACTGCTGTCCAATTAAAGCCTTGAAATCTTTGACTATTACGAAGCTTGGAATGGAAGAATTCTAGTCATTACTCATATGCGTGTAGTTGGTTGTCTGGCTTATGTGCATGTACCAACACACCACAGACATAAGCTTGAAGCAAAGGCTTTGAAATATACTTTTATGGGGTAGAGCAGTGAAAGCAAAGGATATCGGCTGTATGTTCCATCTAGTCAAAAGCTGATTGTATCCAGAGATGTCATCTTTGATGAATTTTCATCTCAACCCATGCTTTCTTGTTGGCTACAACCATCAATTGATGCTTCGGATGTATTTGATACATTGCTGGCTTTGTTTGGTACTCGTGCTAACTCTTATGAGCCTGCCTTGTCTTTGGCTCAACCACCTTTTGTTGTTGTAGCTCATCGACAAATTCAGTAGTTCACAAGTATCCCTATTGCTCCGGATCATCAACCCTTTACTTCGGATGCCTTGGGTGATGCATTAATTGAAGAGGATGCATCTATTCATGATTCTCAATGGATTTTGCGTTGGCTTCGGCTACTTTGTGCGACAGCAAGCAACTTGAACCTTGCGGCAGGACACAAGTTGCCTCTAGACATAGATCTCATTTTGTCGACACAGCCCTGTCTCCCTACTGCACTGAATGAAGAACTGAATTCTCACTTTGATGCTTTGGATGATGACAATTGGGTTTTAGCCATGTGTTTAGAATTGGATTCCATTGCCAAAAATGATACATGGGAGTTATGTGTAGTTATCTATATTTATGACTTGATTATCATAGGGGACAGTGACATCGACATTCATGAGGTGAAGCTTCTTCTTAAAAGAAAGTTTGAAATGAAGGATTTGAGTGAGCTATGGTAATTCTTGGGTATAGAGGTGATAAGATCAAATGATGGGATTTATAGATAGGCGTATTGTTCTAGTAATCATCTATGTTAATGACTTGGTTGTCTCACAAGGGGACAATAATGTTGGCATTCATGAGATGAAGATGCTCCTAAAAGAAAGTTTGAAATGAAGGATTTGGGTGAACTACAATACTTTTTGGGTATAGAAGTGATAAGATCACATGATGGGATTTACAAAGCCAGTATGCTTTGTACATGATGTCCAAGTATGAGATGTTAGGTTGGAATCCGATATTAGTATAGAGGTGATAAGATCACATGATCGGATTTATAGAGGCAATATGCTTTGGACATGATGTCCAATTATGGGATGATAGGTTGGAAGCCAATATCAGTGCCATTAGAGCAGAATAAAAAATTAGATGTAGATACAAGTGGTCTTTTTTGGAAGGGACCCTACTATATACATGCATATTATATGGAGCTTTATTTACATATCACCATGCCATATTTGAGTTGGTGAGTTAATTTTTGTAGGCCTCGAGGAAGACACACTTCAATACGGCTAAGAGCATACTCAGGTACATTAGGGGGGAAATTCGGGCTCCAAATGGGCCCTTTAAGGGCTTTCTCTCTCCTCTTGAAATCCCGAAAAAGTGAAAATTAATATTATTATATTTGGTTTCTCTCTTGTCTTTTTTAATCTAAATTTGCCTTTTTCATATTTTCTAAAGATATTCAATGCTTATTTTATTCTAATGTTCTTAAATTCTACGTAACTTCAACCACTGCGAATGGAAATTCATAAATGTGAAAAGCTAGGGATTCCACAATACCCTTGATCTTCAATGCATAGTCATTCACAGACATACTCTTTTTCTCCACAGTATGAAGTTCATTCTTCAACTGTTTCGTGCCTTGGTATTCGTTTCATAGAGTTTTACCAAGGTGTCCCACGCCTCCTTGGGGGACTTGGCATCCTGTATGTGCCCAATCATGGTGTTGTGTATACTGATAGAGAGCCAATACATAACTTTTCTGGCTCCTTGGTTCCAATCCTTGAACTCTTTCACATCTGCAAAACAGCCGGATTGATCTCCGGTATCTCCGATACCTCTTCATGCTCACCTTCTATATAGTCCCAATAACCCTTTTCCATCAGGAAATTTGTCACATGGAAGTTATTCTTATCAAGCTTCTCAGCAACAATCTGGTTTATGCCATCATTTCACATCTTGCCAGATACACAAATTTCCATCAGGAAATTTGTCACATGGAAGTTATTCTTATCAAGCTTCTCAGCAACAATTTGGTTTATGCCATCATTTCACATCTTGCCAGATACACAAATTTACCAGAAACAGCACTCTGGTTTGTCCTGCACAAACTGATGTATTTTCTGCAGGCGGTACTGTAGTACACAAATGTCACAACCAGTGACCTCAATGTGCATACATACACCCAATGGCAACTGTTAACCTCCTTTGCAGCACACACAATGTCTGCACAACCAATCTGTCTTCCTGAGTTCTGCAAAGAATCGATGACTTATCCGCAGTGCTTGGAATCGCCTGCTTTCTGAAAAACGGAGGTCGTAACGCGCCCGAAACGCGTTTTCGGCCCGAAAAATACTGTTCGATAGTTGCCCTATAGCTTTACTCCCGCGAAGAAAGCTCCTCAATCAGAGATCGTTGCCAGTGCCTCCCGTAGAGCTCCCGACAAGGGTGTAGTCACCAACACAAATAGGGAAGAGAGATGAAGCTCTTACCCTCGTACTGCTTCCTATGCTTCTCTTGCTTGCAGCTCAGCCCTTAGCATGAACCAGGCTCTGATACCATGAAAAGATGCAGGGGAGAAGAGAGCTTGAGCTCTTGCAAGCACACACACACTCACAAAACCCTAAAAGAGAACACACAAGATGAGAGGCTGAAAATCGTATTCTTCTTCACACAGCACTCAACACACCATATACAAAGATAAAAGTACACACTATGAAAAGGTACTCAACCAAATACATACTAGGGTTCTCTATAGTGTGAACCCAACTAAATGAGCTGGCACTATAACTATGCCAGTCTCTAGAATGGCTGTCACATAGCCTGTCATCCCACTAGCCGCATATCACCCATGATCTCACCAACCATGCCAGTGGTATAAGTGTGGGGCCTATCCCCCAGGCGGGTCATCAGTGTCCATCGCCTCACTAGATGAGCTCGATATCTCAACACACACACACACTCACAAAACCCTAAAAAAGAACACACAAGATGAGAGGCTGAAAATCTTCTTCTTCTTCACACAACACTCAACACACCATATACAAAGATAAGAGTACACACTTTAAAAAGGTACTCAACCAAATACATACTAGGGTTCTCTATAGTGTGAACCCAACTAAATGAGCTGGCATTATAACTATGCCAGTCTCTAGAATGGCTATCACACAGCCTGTCATGAAAGATCCCTGCCCCCTCCGTGCAATGGATTCGGGGTTGCTAGCAGTGGAAGTAGCACTCCTTGTGTGGTGCAGGGTCCTCTCACTCGGGGCCTCGCCCACGGATATCCGAACAGGAGACTAATCCCTCGGTTCTTCCAAAACCGAACCCGGAAAAACTTCCCTTGCCTGGAAAGCACGGGCGATTCCTGCATGATCTTTTTTTTTTCTTTAACGTAGTCAAGGTCATTATTACTGACTAAACTGATCCGACCGAACCTATAAAGATGCTCGGTCAGATCAAGGAAGAAACTTGCACTTGGATCATAGAGATCAATGCTTTTTTCCCCATCGAGAGGCATAGCCGTTGATTCTTATCTATAGAACAATTACTATCCGGGATTTTCTTCATCTATCGTATTATAACAAAATTGAGTCTCACTTTACGGATCCATCAGTCCAGCCTACCTATCCAGTCCTGTGGGTTAGCCAACCGCCCAACCATTGTAGTGATGGGATCCAATTAAGAATTTGGTTAGGTTTTGTTCCGAGTACCGGGGAAAAGAGTTCCCAGGTCCCCTAGCCGGATATTCATGCAAATTTAACACCAGTCATGCCACTTACACACCCAATATGAAATTGCCTTTTTCACAGATTCAGCCATCTTTAAAACAATCATTTAATGAAACCATAGTATCACTGATCACAATCCTCCAAAATATCTAGTTAAATCTTAATTTCCAATCATTCCTTCATCGGAGTATCTATGGCATCATTGGCAACCAGAACGCTACCACCTGTCCACTCACGGGCCTTTCCAATAGTTCCTAGCTCATAGTACCCGGCAATATATTCACTTATAAAAATCAAGATGGAATCTCCGTTGAAGATCAGCAAGATCACCCAACAGATCCATATAAAAAAAAAGCCATGGACTCATCTGTTGAGGACCAGCAAGGTCAGTCAACTAGATCCATGCCTGGTTTCAGAAAACAACTCTTACTCCTTGTTCCAATATCTTCCACGATGCACGTGTGGGTATCTTCGGCGACCAAGAGCCCAAGCACCGTATGGTCAGCACCCTCTAGGATCCTTCGTAGGTCACCTAGCGCTTCACTCATAGGTCGCTTCCTTGGTCCCTCATCCACCATACTGGAAGCTCACCATTTAAATCGAACCGAGGCTGGTCAAGACCTCGGGACCTCTGCCGACCTTGCTACGCGAGACATCCTCTGTTGACTCTCCGTCAGCTATTGCAACTTTATCAGGAGGTCTCCACGACCTTATTCACAAGACGGTCAAAATGCTTCCGCAGCATTCTTGACATACAACAGTCATTTACAAATACAGGTCACAAATACAGTTTCTATAATGAACTCTCGTCTTTCCACATTATCCCTCATCAGTCCACATTACTTATTCCACATTCAATTCATATGTGTACCCATTCTCATCCAATCACATTCAATTTCCATCTCATCACATCAGATTCATTCACATCACATATCATTCATTCACATCCCATATCATTCATTCACATCCCATATCATTCATTCACATCCTGATTCACATGTCATCACATCTCATCCATTCACTCATATCGACATCACATCCTTTCACACACATTCGCATTCATTATTCCACCTACACCTCCACATTTGTACATCCACATCCACACCTCCACATTTGTACATCCACATCCATATCCACATGTATACATCCACATCCACACCTGCATTCATACATCCACATCCACATTCATACATCCATACATCCATTTCCACATCCACATTCATACATCCACATCCATACATCCACATCCACATCCACATTCATACATCCACATCCACATCCATACATCCACATTCACATCCACATCCATACATCCATTTCCACATCCAAATTCATACATCCACATCCACATCCACATCCACATCCATACATCCATTTCCACATCCACATTCATACATCCACATCCACATCCACATCCACATCCATACATCCATATCCACATCCACATTCATACATCCACATCCACATCCACATCCACATCCATACATCCACATCCACATCCATACATCCACATCCGCATCTACATCCATACATCCATTTTCACATCCACATTCATACATCCACATCCACATCCACATCCACATCCATACATCCATATCCACATCCACATCCATACATCCACATCCACATCCACATCTACATCCATACATCCACATACATCCATATCCACATCCACATTCATACATCCACATCCATACATCCACATCCACATCTACATCCATACATCCATTTCCACATCCACATTCATACATCCACATCCACATCCACATCCACATCCACATCCACATCCACATCCACATCCACATCCATACCCACATCCACATCCCTACATCCATTTCCACATCCACATCCATACATCCATATCCACATCCACATACACATGCATATCCCTTCTTTCATATATACATCCGTATTCACATCCGTGTACTTCCCATCTCACCCTTTCACATATCCTCTCAACCCTTTTCTCATCTCATTATTCACATTTACATTTATTTCCATTACATCATATCTTATCACATCCTATTTTCACCTTATCACATTCATTCACATCCTATTGCATCCCATACACACATCCATTCTCATCCTATCGCATTCATTCACATCCTATCGCATCCCATACACACATCCATTCTCATCCTATCATAGCCCATACACATCTTATCACATCCTATTTTCTTCTTATCACATCCAGTCACATGCTATTACCATTTAATAGCTTTTTTTAGATTGATACCGATAGTAGGACTTTTTCTAAATTTCAGCCAATTGCTTGGCCTAATTAAAGATTCTTTTTCTGACAAGGCTTCATATCTCTGTTCAAACTTTTGAATGAATTGAATAGGGTCTGTTGTTCCGTCGTATTTGTCCATAATTTTAGAAATTTGTATGGCCGTATTTCTGTATGAATCATTGAGGCCGTATGTGAGTGCTCTTGTTGGAAGAGACTCACTGAGTCCTTGGGCCACCCCCTTTCCCAGACTAGTCAGTATGTCCAAGGTGTAGGCATCCACGAAAGGGTTGGTACTTATAGGACTTGCGGGAATGTTAGGCAAGGGGCCAAAGCCTGGTGGAATCGAAGTGATAGGGAGTGTAAAACCCGATGACACACTTGTTATAGGCATGGTCAATGGCATGGGGAGGTGAATTGGCAACATGGATCTCAATGGCTCGAAGATGTCAGCCAACATTGGGTTCAGTCCTTGTGTAACCGTAGATAATCCCTCTATTGTGGCCATGTTAGAGTGCCTAACTACTCCTTAATGAGCAATCACAGTTTTTTTTTAAACTTTTTATACTTTTCCATAGCCCGTTATTTACAGCCTCAAGAGGCTTGGTGTACTCTTCGTTGGATCAAACAAGTGTCTGTTTGCCCTAATTAGCATAGGTGCTATACGCACGTGAATGACCTCTTAGAGATATTTTTATGGAGTGTATGCTAGGAACTTTCCAGATGGAAAAGGAGGTCCTAAAACCTATTCTCCATCATTGTCTCCAGATGGAAAAGGAGGTCCTAAAACCTATTCTCCATCATTGTCTCAAGATGGAAAATTTTTTGAGAATTTTTTCCCTGTTTCGCAGCACGTTTTTGAGGGTGTTCCAAAAGAAAAATTTTCTCGAGAAAAATTTTCCTGTTTTGCAGCATGTTTTTGAGGGTGTTCTAAAAGGAATTTTGAAAAAATCTGTATGAGGGGGTTGTAGTATTTTTGGAGTACCACAACTTTGTTTCCCTAATTTGTCTATGACTGTCGTTTAGACCCTCAAAAAGTAGCCCAAATATGGCTCGTCGTTGTTTTCACGTTGTTTTTTGTAAATTTTCGTGGTTTTTGGGCTGTTTTTTGCCTCGATTTTTAGGTCGAATTTTAAGGCTGCTGGTCGGAGGCCAAAATGATTGATTTTGACTTCGGAGGAACAAGTTCAAAGTTGAAGAGTTCGATGTCAGCTTTTCGATGAGCCCTAGAGCGCCTTTATTGGATATACGGTTTAGGAGATACGGGCCTCCAAACAGGGGTGGTTTCCAGAGTCTTTTTTTTTTGTTTTTGCCACGTGAACTGCTGTTTCACGCCGTAAAAAACTCTTCATGGGTAAATCGGACTTCATGTGGAAATTAAATTTTAATTTTTTAAATTTATTATTATTATTATTGCCGCATGAACTTCTGTTTCACGATGTGAAAAATTTTTCACGCGTGAACCGAACTTCACGTGGGATTAAATTTTTATTATTTTTATTTTGTCGTGTGAACTGCTGTTTCATGCCTTGAAACACTCTTCACACGTGAACCGGACTTTATGTGGAAATTAAATTTTGATTTTAATTATTTATTTATTTACCGCATGAACTTTTGTTTCACGCTGTGAAAAACTCTTCACGCGTGAACTGGACTTCACGTGGGATTAAATTTTATTTTTTTTTAATTTTTATCGCGTGAATTGCTGTTTCATGCCGTGAAAAACTCTTCACGCGTAAACCGGACTTCATGTGGGATTAAATTTTGATTTTTTTTTTGGAGTCTGTCTAGTGGAAATATGAATTTTCCTTCTTGGGGGGAATATTTTTTGAATTTAGAATGAAAGGGATATGGGCATTTTTCCAAAAAAGGTAAGTGGAATTAAAAAAGTCAACCCTTTAATGACACACCTTACACCCTTCATAAAAAACTCCCAAAATGGATAAATTGACAACTCATGAGCATCTTCTCATTGAATGCTCATTAGTCTTAATGAGTTATGTAAAAAGGTGATTAAGAATTAATCTAAGATTAATTCTTTCACTAATCTTTTCCTCTTTTACACTAATCAAGGACTCTAATTAACCACTAATCCCTAATTAATTCACACAATTGAGCACACCATTGCATAGAGCAAGGAAAAACTAATCTATGTGCATCAACAATTATATAAATTAATCTAAATTAGGAGATTAATTAGACTCTTGATTATAGTGTCATTTTTAAGGTAAAATTAAGCAAAGAGAGTCAAATTTCTCTAATTGATCAAACAATTGATGCGATTAGGTGTTTTGATGTATCTAGATGCTCTCAAAACACTCAAAAATTTTAATTTTGACTACTCAAATGATCAATTTAGATCCCAATTAACACATTTTCTAAATTTTTAGTCTCTTGATCAAGATTAATTACACTTAATGACAAAAACCAGTCCATTAAGAGAAATTAGTCAAATTCAAGGGTTTTTTGATGGTTTTAAGAAAATATTTGAAAGATTAAGCTACTCCTAATGCTTACTAACACTCTAATCCAAACAATTTCAACAAAAAACTCACAATCAAACTGGAATTAATAATCTTAGATCTATGTTTAAACTAAAGAGAGCTAACATTCACTAAGAAATGCATTCTCTTGCATTGTTTGATGCAATGGATACAAACTAAGCCTAATACAAACTATGTGCAAGATCTAAGAACATGAAAAACAACAAAAACAACAATCTAATCTAAAAATTAAGCAAAAAGCATTCTTTTCAAAACAAAAAAGAGAGCTACTCTACACCAAATCTCACACAAATCACCATCAAATCCACATCTTTTTCATGGAAAACCACTAATCAAGATAATGGGCAATGGGTTATGCATAGATTAGAGACAAAACGATAGAAAAAGCCAAGGGATGGCTCCTCGGCCAAAAGCGGCACTAATGTTAAGGCTCACCCTAACCCTCCTTGAAACACATCCAAAAAAGAGATTACCTGGTGAACCGCAACTGTCGTGAGGATCTTTCCAATGGCCGAACTCGTAACCCTTGAGATCTTCAAGCTCCACAACTCCTTGAAAAGCAATTCCACCGCGTCTCCCACGAGCGTTATCACACCGCCGCGTTGCACTACGGGTCCTCGTCTGGAAGATTCCTCCTCAGCCTGAATAATGAATAAGCTTTACTTCAATTCCCTATAATCATTCCCTGTTTCTGAATACAAGAAAATATTATTTTGCCTTGTTTTTGTCTAGTGAGATAAAAATTTCTAGAGAGTGGTAATTCAATATTGAGATATTTTTGGATATATAAATTCTACAAATATCAAAAATATGTTTCCTTGAAACAGAAAATCAAAATAAATTTTCTAAGATGCATTAGGAATTAATTAAAAATTATTTAAAAGACCTTAGCCTACGGGTCAAGATTTTTAAAAATTTTTAGATTATGGTCCAATAAGGTTCCTATATGGACCAATAAGATTAATCCAAGTGAATACCCAAAAATGAGTAAATGCCCACATAAGATGAAGAGTTGACTGAGTACAAGAGTTATTAGTTAAAAATTATGAAATATTACTAAAAAAATGAGATATTTTGGAGTAATCATACAATCTTGACACCTTGGTGAGTGAGGAAAGGGGGAGCCTTCAAGGAGGCACCTATTTCACACATGTGAATGAGTTTTAAATTGAAAAATACTAAGATATTTTCCTCTCTACTCTCTCCTCTCTCTTGGATCAAACCAAATTAAAAAGGGAGCCAAACTGGTCCAAATCTTGTCCAAATTCAGCCAAATTGAAGCTGGAAAATTCTAGAACTTAGTTGGACTCAGTTAGTGGCCTCCCTCACCTATAAATAGACCCTTATTCTTTTGTATTCTCATATGTGAGCTAGACCATGCCAGTATTACCTTAAAATAAGTATATTTTCTATTATCCCCTAAAAATCCTCTTCATTTTGGAGAGATTGGAGCTTCTCTCTCTCTTCAACCTTCCTTGGAGCTTTCCTCAACATGCTAACCAATTGATTGGTTGGGGGTCTCTCCTAAGAATAGAGAATCAAGCAAAACAAGAGGTAAGGTGTGAATTTATGGTTTTTTCTTAATCTTCTAAATGTTTTTCACTTCTCAACCCCTCTCAAGCTTGAGAAGTATTCAATTGAATGGTTTTTCAGTGCAATGAAGCTCTCTAATGAATTTTAATGATTAATCATATAAAGTTTACATTTATGCTTAATTTAGGATGTTTTTTATGTATATATATCTCTCTCCCCCAAAGAATGGTCATTCCTATGACCAATTCTCAATTCAAATGATGCTTCTCATGGAGCAATTCCTAATTCTAAAATCAAACTCTATGCTAGTCAAGCTAGAGGCCAAAGAGATGACTTTTTTATGCTTTAACATTACATAAATTATGGTAAACTTAGGAATTAAGTCCATAAATTGGATATTCATCCAAATGATAGTTACTCTATCATAATCCTATTATTAAGTCTTATTCTTTTAGAAAATATTAAAAATTATCAGTAATAGCAGCAGAGCTATGGTAAAATTTTTAAAAATTAACACATAAATCATTTTTATGCATAATATGAAAAGAGGACTTCTTACCATATTCTAGGTTTAGTCATCCTATGTTAAATGAATAATTCTCATCATATCCATGGAAAACTAATTTTTAATGTTTATGTATAAATAGTTAATAAGAGAAAAAGAGAAATTTTTAGTAATTTCATTTTTATGATAAAAGAGCAATTCCCATGATAATGGAGATCCATGTATTCTAATGGAGAAAGAGAATAGTTGGAATATTAAAATAGTGGATATTTTATTTGAAAATTAAAGAAGAATTTTAGATAAATTATTTTATGCATGAATAAATTTAAATGATAAAATTGAAATTTCCATCATATTTGAAATTCAATCATTTAAATGGAAAATGGGATGTGATAGGATGTGAATAGATGTAAATGGGATGCGATAGGATGTGAATGGGATGTGATAGGATGTGGTGTGATGAAAATGAATGTGGATGAGATATGAAGTAAATGGATGTGGATGTGAATAATGAGATGAGAATGAGATGAGAGGATATGTGAAAGGGTGAGATGGGAAGTAAATGGATGTGGATGTGTATGTGAAAGAATGTGATGTAAATATATGTGGATGTGAAGTGATAGATGTGAATGTATGGATAGATGTGGATAGTCGTGCATGTGAATGATTAGATGGATGTGGATGAATGAGATGGGATGTGTATGAATGAGATATGATGTGGATGTGATGTAAAGTGGATGGAATGAATGAGATATGATGTGGACGTGATGTAAGGTGGATAGAATGTATGTGATGGAATGGGGATACAATGAATGTGAATGGATGTGATGTGATGTGAGTCGAGATAAGTGTGAATGGGTGAGATGTGATGTTATATGATGTAAATTGGGATAGATGTGAATGGATGATATGTGATGAGAATGGATGTGATGTGATGTGAATCGGGATAGATGTGAATGAATGAGATGAGATGTGATGGGATGTGAATCAGGATAGATGTGAATGAATGAGATGTGAGGTGAAATGGATGTGATGTGATGTGGATCGGGGTAGATATAAATGGATGAGATGTGAACGAGATGTGAGGTGAAATGGATGTGATGTGATGTGATGTGGATATGGGTAGATGCGAGTGGATGAGATGTGATAAGTATAAATGTGGAAAGATGTGATGAGATGGAAAATGATGTGATTGGATGAGAATGAATGAAGGACGATGGGAATACATATGACTGAACTTGGATTAAGTAATGTGGATTGATGTGGAACAATGTGGAAAAACGAGAGTTCGTTATAGAAACTGTATTTATGACCTATTTTTAAATGATTGTTTTATGTCAAGAATGCTGGGGGAGCATTTTGACGGTCTTGTGAATGAGGTTGTGGAGACCTAAGTGATAAAGTTGTAACAGCTGAGACGAAGAGTCAATGGAGGACGTCTCGCGTAGCACGGTCGACCGAGGTCTTGACCAACCTCAGTTGGATTTAAATGGTGAGCTTCCGGTACGGTGGATGAGGGACCAAGGAAGCGGCCTATGAGTGAAGCGCTAGGTGACCTGTGAAGGATCCTAGAGGGTGCTGACCATATGGTGCTCGGGCTCTGGGTCGCCGAAGATACCCACGCGTGTGTCGAGGAAGATATTGGAACAAGGAGTAAGAGTCGTTTTCTGAATTCGAGCATGGATCTGGTTGATTGACCTTGCTAGTCCTCAACGGATGAGTCCATGGCTCTTTTATATGGATCTATTGGTTGATCTTGCTGATCTTCAATGGAGAGTCCATCTGGATTTTTATAAGTGAATATATTTTCGGGTACTATGAGCTAGGAACTATTGAAAAGGCCCCTGAGTGGATAGGTGGTGAGCATTCTGGTTTGCCAATGATGCCATAGGTACACCGATGAGGGAATGATTGGAAACTAGAATTCAACCGGATATTTTGGAGGATTATGATGAGTGATACTATGATTTCATTAAAAGATTGTTTTAAAGTTAGCTGAATCTGTGAAACAGGCAATTTCATATTGGGTGTGTAAGTGGTGTGACTATCTTGAAGTTTGCATGAAGCACCAGCTAGGGAGTCTGGGAACTCTTTTCCCTAGTACCCGCAATAAAACATAACCAAATTCCTAAATGGATCCTATCACTATAGTGGTTGGGTGGTTGGCTAACCTATGGGATTGGATGGGGTTAGGCTGGATTGATGGATCCCTAAAATGAGACTCAACTCTATTATGGTATGATAGATGAAGTAAATCCCGGACAGTCCTTGTTCTATGGAAAAGAATCAACAGCTGTGCCTTCGATGAGGAAAAAAGCATTGGTCTCTATGATCCAAGTGCAAGTCTTTTCCTTGATCTGACCATGTGACTTACGGGTTTGGTCGGATCAGTTTGGTTAGTGATGACCTTGGCTACGTTAGAATAAAATATCATGGAGGAATCGCTCGTGCTTTCTAGGCGAGAGAAGTTTTCTCGGGTTCGAGAATCGAGGGATTAGTCTCTTGTCCGGATATCCATGGGCGAGGCCTCGAGTGAGAGACTCTGCATCGTACAAGAAGCCTCGCACAAGAAGTGCTACTTCCGCTGCTAGCACCCCCGAATTCATTGCGTGGAGGGGGAGGGATCTTTCATCATCCCTCCTCTCACCTCACTTCACTCTCATACACTCACTAGCATGCATTAGGGAGAGAGATTAGCAAGAGGATTAGCAAGAGCAAGACTCAATTGCACAATGGGAGAGTATATTGTATTATGAGACAAATTCAGTTATATACATGGCCCCCATAAGTGTTCACACTCACTTAAACTATGGCCGACCAGGCAATTTAGGCTCATAAGAGGCCTAATGCTATTACAATGACTACTCTCATAATATATCCACACTTGGGATTTCATCCTAACTTGCTACCACACGCTCGTAAAGCGGGAATTTCCATAAATACTCCGCCACACCATTACGAGCGCCCATCCAAGTTGTAGCTTTGGACACTATTGCTTGATATCTTTAATGTATGACCCTTTGGAGTATCTACCGTGACTCCTTGATGTAAGATAATGGCGGTAGCTCTTGTTAATCCTAGAATTGGATTAATAGTCTAAAAGTGAAAGTTTAGTATGGATGCGTGATCTTGTTGTATTGAGCAAACATGTTGATTTAACTTTATGTATGAATAGAGTTCGAAAGTTCATTGTACTATCTGGTATGAGTATAGTCTAGAGAGTCAATAATTCACTCTGTTACATCTTATATTGACCCTATTAGGCCTTTTTGAAATACGCATGCTTATGATCTCTCTCTCTCTCTCTCTCTCTCTCTCTCTCTCTCTCTCTGTGGAATGTTAATGTGTGTTTCTAGAAATTATGCCACCTTCTCTTATCTCTCAGTGTAGTTTGTATGCTATTTGGACACTATCCTTGACCTCAAGAAGCTAAGTGAGAGTGCATCCTAGGGCTCTTGTAGACTAGTGTGGTGCTAGCCACCACCTTATTGCATTGAGCATAGACAAAGCATGGCTAAAAGATGCTAGTTGAGTGATGCAGAATCAATGAAGTGTTCGGTTGAACCCAACAATTATACCACTCCAAGCTAAAGGATTAAACTACCTAAAAGGAGTAGGGGATAATGAAGAGGAGCAGATATTGAGGGAAACTCTGCATCTATTATCACGATTTGAGGGTGGACATGGAGAGGATAATTTAAAATTATGATTTTAATTATAGATATTGACAATCTAGCCAATAACACAACTAGATGAAAGCAATATAAGGTTAGGAGTTCAAAAGAGAAGCACAAAGATGTACTATCAGAAGAAGAAAAAGCTACGC
This sequence comes from Cibotium barometz, assembly GCF_041138505.1. Classification (NCBI taxonomy): domain Eukaryota; kingdom Viridiplantae; phylum Streptophyta; class Polypodiopsida; order Cyatheales; family Cibotiaceae; genus Cibotium; species Cibotium barometz. The sequence goes on along the minus strand of NC_141057.1, from coordinate 20,822,645 downwards.
TAACAATCCAAAAAGGAGAAAAATAAGTAAAAAGCATCACTTAAGAGTTCAAGAGGATGAACTCATTGAGATTAATCTGGGTGATGAGGACAAGCCCAAGATTGTTAGGGTAAGTACAAAGCTAGAGTAGGTGCTAAAGGAAGAATTAACATAACTGCTCACGACATAAAAGGATATGTTTACTTGGGACTATATAGACATGAAGGGCACTAATCCAAGATTCTATTAGCACAAGATTGACCTCAAGGAACTCAAGGAAGACGTGGTGTGCCCATCAAACAAAATAGGTATAGAATGAACCCAAACTACGTAAGAAAAGTGAAAGAAGAAATGTACAAGTTACTCAATGTAGGGTTCATTTATCCCATTAATAACGTATAGTGGATATCACCCCATTTTGATAGTACCAAAGAATGGGAGGATGAGAGCCTATATTAGTTATAAAAAATTAAATGCAACCATAAATGTGGAGCCTTTTCTGTTGTCATTTAGTGATTGACTTCTAGATGTAGTATAACAAGCCATGAAATGTACACCTTCCTAGATGGATTTAGTGGTTACATCTAAGTTTGGATGGCAATGCAAGACCAGGAGATGACTACACTCATCACAAAATGGGGCGTATTTACATCAAATGTAATGATCTTTGGCCTCAAGAATGCATCAATAACTCATCATCAAATGATACAAGAAATCTTGACAAATACTTCACCACATTTGTGAGGGTGTTCATTGATGATTATAGTGTGTTGCAAAGAAGTCCAAGCATTTGCATCACTTGATGTTATGTCTGAAAAAGTGCATTTACAATAACAAGTGGATCTCTTCTAGGCCATGTGGTGTCAGGCGGTGACCGGCCAAGATAGAGGTGATTGTGAAGCTACAAGCACCAAGTAATGTCAAAGAACTTTCCAAGTTTCCTAGCCAAATCAAGTGGTATAGCAAGTTCCTGAGATTCTTAGCAGTTGTTGCAATGACACTGTAATGCCGACTATAAAGAACACTGAGTATACCTAGTCTGGAGGATGTTAGGAAGAATTTTTAAATCTAAAGAAGATGTTTGCATATGCACCCATCCTATATAGCAATACAAATTTGAGCTAATCTTTCATGTATTTGTGGATGCATGAGGTGTGTGGCCATTGGGAGTACATCGATGTAAGAAGCACAAAAAGGTTAGTTCCAGCCAGTGTATTATGTAAGGATAAGACTTGTAAATACAAAAAGAAACTACTCCACCATGGAGAAAGAAGCATTGGCGATAATCTACTCCATCAAGACATTCAAGTACTCCATGTTGGGCAATCCGTTTGAATTTTATGAGGATCACAAGGCGCTGCTATATCTAGTGAACAAGAAAAATCTAACAAGTAAATTTGAAAGGTGGATGCTATTATTAACAAAATTCATGTTTGTCATCAAGCATATGCTAGAGAGGGAACATACTGTGGTGGAAGATTTCAAATCCAAATTTGGTGCGCCCCTATGGGAGTGGAAGATAATTCCCCACATGCACATCTATTCTCGGTAGATCAAGATAAGAGAAATTGGTATGATGAAATGCACATCTATTTTTTTGTAGTAGATCAAGACGGGCAATTGGTATGACGAAATGCTACAATTCTTGATAGATCTCTTTTTTTTGAAAAACATAGATAGATGTTAAAGGAAAAAGATGGTCTTGAGATGCAAGTCATTCTCATGAGCATAGCAAGGCGGCTATACAAAATGTGCATAGACTAAATATTAAGAAGATGTGTCTCGGATCATGAACAATAATCTATGTTGGTCAAAGCACATCAAGGTGTAAGTGGAGGTAACTTCTTCGAAGATGTAATAGGAAAAAAGTTGTTCAAAGCTAAACTATGGTGGCCTAGTACAATTAAGAATTCTTACAAATTTGCAAAAGAGTGTGACATATATCAGAGAGTGGGACAACCTAATTTACAGGATGACCCACCAGCAAATATTGCCTTTAGAACCATTCAAGAAGTGGGGCTTGGACTTTGTGGGCCATTCAAACATGTAGCCCAAAAAACAAGGAACAAGTACATCTTGCGACAAGAGATTACTACATCACATAGGTCTCTACAAAGATAATGATAGATTTCAAGGTAGCCTTAGTCGTTAAATTCCTATATGAAGTCATGATGACAAGGTTTGGGTGCCCAATTAAGCTGGTAAGTGATCAAGGAATCCACTCCCCAAATGAGGTGATCAAGAAATTTACTGAAAAACACATGGTCATGCACAAAAGTCTGCAATATATTATCCCCAGGAAAATGGCCAAGCTAAATCAACCAATAGGATTGTGAAAGGAATTTTGAACAAAATAATGAATAAGAAAATAATTGATTTGGGACAGGAATCTGCACTGTGCATTATGGGCTTTCAAGGTAGCCTACAAGAATGCGTCCTTGCTCACACCTTTTAGGATGGTATATGGTTTGGAGGCAGTGGTGCCCATTGAATTCTTAGTGCCTAGTCTTAAGATAGTAGTCACATAAAGGTTAAGGTCAAAAGACTTAGAGAAGCACAAAATTTAGCAATTACTAGAATTAAATGAAGAACAAATTTTCTTAGCACTGCTGGACCACTCAAAGAGTGCAAAAGAGAAGGAAAAAATATGTGGACATGAATAATAAGTTCAGATTCTTTAAATAAAGACCTCTTATTCAATTCAATAATGGGTCCACATATTTAAAGAAAGACCTCTTATTCAATTCAAGAATGGGGCCACATCCTAGAGCAAGCTAAAAATGAGCTGAAGTATAGAATTGAGAGAAAGTTAGGGACTAGAACCTTTGAGCTAGAAACATTAGAACGAAACCCCAATCTAGAAGTAACAAAAATTGGTAAATTTCTAGAAATAGGAACAATGCAAAACAAAAATGGTGTGCTGATGATTGAGTGTTGATTTGAGGTATGCTAGGAAAAGAAAGAGCCAGATGTTGGGCTCGCAACACCAATAATAGGGAAAGAAATACCCACATGCAAAGTTTCTAAGATAGTGGGGAAAGAAATAACAGTATTAAATGCAGCTATCATGAGAGAAACCAAAGATCATGGGCTATCATAAAGATCCAGATGTTGAGTGCACACGTGCATCGATGCATGCTCCAAGGACCAATTGTTCAATAGCATCGAGGAACCACTCTTACTTTGGTAAACAAACCCATTCCGCTCATTGTCACTCTATGCTTACTAACCACCTCTGCTCAACTTTGCCTACTACACACCTTGCTCACTTTCACCGTTCATCACCCTAAGTGTGGCGAGATTGAGCACTTCTGCTAAACCCTCCCACAGGGAATAGAGAAGCACGAGGAGTGGCTAGATAAAGTAGGGTTGAAGAAAACAGAGAAGCATGAGGAGTGGCTAGAGAAAGTAAGGTTGAAGGAATTTGCAAAATTGTCATGGGGAGAGCTACAGTCAAAACCTCCACATGGATCAACAATAGAAGAGGAAAACCATTAAGTAGCCATTTGGCATAACAATCCAATTTATAGCCAATTACATGGCTAAAGTGTTGAAGCTACCCATAGAAGGCATGTCACATACCCCGCCCAATAGCAAATGTAGCATATAAATGGGATTTTACAAGGCAGTTTGGGGCTCTGAAGACGACAAAGAAATATGCAATCATAGAAAATCTAGATGAGGAGGCAGAAGCGCATGCGCTTCATGGCAAAAATGTTCAACCTAGTGCATAAGCCCTATTTAATTTCCTAAAGAAGTTATGGGATATTCATCTAGGCATAGAATCAAGTGCCAAAGTGGCATGGATAGAAGTCCTCTACAACAACGTTAAAGAGAAGATCACTAACTTAAAGAAGAGAAGTAGTAAGATAGGGGCATATCTAAAGGCTCTATGGAGGAGGAACACAAACAGGAGACCCCTATTCAAAACCAAGAAACTAAAGATAAAACTAGGGAAGGAAGCCAAAACCAAGAAGAGGAGGAGAATAGTGTGAAGAAGAACCAACCAAAGCCTCTAGTGGTGACAGCTTTGGTTCACCACAACTATATTGGAAATTTTCCATTTTCCACCCCCAAAAACAGTCCTAAAAAATACAAATTCATTGGATTGGGAACATGACAATAGAGGAAATTTAACTTTGGAGATAAAACGACCAAATTGCATAGCAAGAGGTAGAAGGGGTGGCAACAACATCGACTGCACATGAGTTGGAGAGGTACCCCGATGCCTCAGAAGTACTACAAGATCTCCTTACCCTGAGCCGAATGATTCAAGAAGTCCAGATAACCAAGGAAAACCCTCTTCCAGAAGTCCAATTCAAGGTACCAATATCTCTCCTTATATACATAAATTTAGAAACAGTTGTGACCTAATAGAACTCCCTTATTTCTAAGCACATTAGAGGTCAGATGGGTGCAAGAGTTGTTGGGTTACCTGCAAAAATACATGTTTAGGCTAGACCTTAGGAGGAATTACTTTTATCATATGTATGGTCTTTAGTCTATTTTTGACGTTTGTCTATTTTGATGACTTTTGAATCTTGGAAGTTAGAAGTCGTGGGAGTCTTTATATATGGGGTAGTTCTTGGCGGTTAGATACGAAGATGGTTCTTGGCGGAATTTCTATGTAGCTATGGGCGGATTCCGGAATATCAGATGCAGTTTGTCAATCGGTTTGTCTTATTCTATGTTTCAGATCTTCTGTGTAATTCATACTTGAGTGCAGTAGATATGCAGTGATGTAGACAGAGAAATGTCTGAGATGTGTGAATGAAGTTCTGTGTAAATTTGGATTATCTCAATTGTCAGATAGAGTGTCATTTGAAATGTCAAACTGTGTAACTGTTGCTTGGCTGTGTGACCATTGTACACTGGCGATCACGGTGATTATGAAGGGTGTTCATGGTCGAGTTTGCTCTCTTCTGTGAGAAGGATGAGTGCAAGAAATGATGTCGAGCAGTGGTTTTGGTGGTAGTTACGCTGACAGTTATGGTTTTTGGAAGTCAGATATTGAATGATTGTTCGTTCTGGAGAATTCACAGCAACCTATTCATCTATATTTCACAAGATTTGCAACGAGGCAGTGAGGTGTGCAGTCGCAAGAGAATGACCAGAGTGCAGAAGGGCATGACGGTGGTGAAGATAGTGGGATGCAAAGTGACAATTCAGAGGATGAGTCAGACCTGGGTGCAGAGGAATTGGAGGATATAGAAAATTATGGAGGATTTTTCAATGATCCTGGAGAAGTTAGGCAATTGGATCCAACTTTTGTTGGAGGAGTGGTGTTGCAGCAGGCATTCTTGGTGAGAAGACAATTGCAGTTTGACCCTTTGGATATTCGAAGAGGTGTACCAATACGCCCTTCATTACATATAGCATCAACATCATCATCAGTAGGGCATTTAACCCCAAATATGCTAAGGAATATGGCAGCAGTAGCTAGAGCAGATTTATACGTCAAGTTCGGGACTTATTCTGGGAAGTCTAAACAGACCCTGATTGCCACATAGCTCAATTCGAGACAAGGTGGCAGGCCAGAGGATTTGACAGAGTGAATGACGTGCAAGCCAAGATGCGACAATTCCAAGCGACACTTGAGGGAAAAGCCATGCAGTGGTTGAGTAATTTCAATGTAGGGTATTTTGCAGACTATGGAGATTTGAGAAATGTATTTTTGAATAGATTTCGGAAGGAGAAAACTCCGAATGATGTGCTTACAAAAATCAAAGAGATTAGGCAGAGGAAAATGTTTGTGGAGGATTACACTCAGAAGTTTAATCAGTATTTGAAGAGGCTTACAAATGCAGAGAGGCTACAAATGAAATTTTGGCTGGATATTACATGCAGGGGTTGAGGAAAGAATTGCGGAATGCAGTAGCAGGAGTAGATGTCGGAGTTGGTTTTGATGCTTTGGTGGATACTACAACAAGAGCAAAGAAGAGGTTTGGAGTAATAAATCTGAGTTCCTCAAAGAAGAGTTCTAGGGTGAAAAGGAAGAGAAAGAAGGGGAAGAAGAAGAAGAAATATTTGGAGTTCAGATTTCGATTCCAATTCAAACTCAGATTCTGGTTCAGATAAAGGAGATAAGAAGAGGAAGCATAAGAAGAAGGGTAAAGAAAAGTCCAAGGGGAGTGTAGTTCATAAGATGGTGGAGAAGAAGTTGAAGGAAATGGGGGTCAAGCAGGAGTCAAGTAGTAGCAAGAAGGCTCATTGTGGGGGTCAAGTAGTAGCAAGAAGGAAATGGGGGTCAAGTAGTAGCAAGAAGGCTCATTGTGATATCTGTGACAAGGATGGTCATTTGACAACTAACTACTGGTACAACCCAAACTTCAGAGGACAAATTCCGGAGTGGGTTCAGCAAAAGATTCAATAGAATTTGGCCCAGGCAAGTGGAATGTTTCCAGATGCTGCAGGATAGCAGAGGCCGTTTAACAATTCGGGATGGCAAAGGCAGCAACAACAATTTTCTGGGTGGAGACAACCTTTTAATCAAAATAGGCCATTTAGAGGAAATTTCAATCAAGGGTTCCGACCAAGATTTGGTGGATTTCAGAATTCTAGACCATGGGGAGGAAATTGGAATTAGCAGTAGCAAGGTTGGCAACAGCAAGGTTGGCAACAACAAGGATGGCAACAGCAAGGATGGCAACAGCCACCAAATTGGAGTCAGTAAAATTGGAATCAGTAAGGGTGGAATCCACAAGGATGGAATCAGCAACCACCAAATGAGTAGTTACCACAATTACCTGCACCACCTGTGCAGTAGAGGAAAGCAGAGAAAGCACCTCAAAGCAATTTAATTGATGTTGAAATTTCTCAGGATCATGGGACAAATCAAGTGTCAGCAGATTGTTCTCCGGAGTGTGATTGTTCGTCGCAATGCAAGATAGGTGAAACAGAAGTATTTGCAGTCACACGCTCTAAAGCAAAGCTAAAACCACCTTTGGATTGGGAGGAATAGAAAGAAGTCAGAAATGAGGTAGTTGAAGAAGTGGAGAAGTCAGGAGGAGAAGAGATGACATCCAAGCGGAAAAAAAAAGCAGATGAAGGAAGTGAAGAATTCTGAATTGACATTAATGAGCACTGTTTGAAGAACTGTTGAAGACTCCTATGCATTTTACATTAGATCAGTTGCTCTCATTGGTTTTGATTTTCACGGACAAGATTTACTCAGTCACAAGGAAGTCAACTGTTCCAGAGATTCAGAGTGCATTAAAAGAGAGTGTTGGAAGTTATCAGATCAGTCCTGATGATGTTGATTTTACCATCCCAACTATTAAGCTTGAGTTTGATGGTCGCATATTTTCAGATGTTCTGCTAGATGGCAGATCTGGAGTAAACATTTTGTCACAAACTGAATTTTCAAGGATGACAGATGTGAAGCTTAAACCTGCACCATTTCAAGTAAGAGTGGCGGATCAGCGAAGAGTGCAGCTGATTGGGATGCTGAGAGGACAAACCCTCAAAGTGCATGGGTTGCCATTTCAAGCAAATTTTGTTGTTTTGAAAATGTAGGATGCAGGTAATGCCTACTCAATGTTGTTAGGAAGACCCTGGTTCAAGACAACAAAGCTTAAGCAGGATTGGGAAAAGAATGAAGTGGTTTTGAAGAAAGGAAGAAATTCAGTAAGGATTCCAATGGCTTCTAAGAAAAGATTGTCAACATCATTAAGGCCAATGATGGCTCAGACTCTTAATTTGGCTGAGGAAGTTGAAGATGAGGAGAAAGCATGTTTTCTGGAAGCTAATCCCAGTGTGGTACCAGTGTTTGAAGTTGATGTGGAAAGGATTATGCAAAAGTATGTTTGTTAGGAGGAATCTAAAAAGTCAGCCAAGGAGTCATCTAGTAAGTCAGAGAATTTGGATGTAGAGCAGAATCCGATTCAGGAGTCAACAGTTTCTCATCAGCTAAAGTTGAAGGAGGATTTGGAATGTTCAGAAGGGGAGATTGCACCAAAGGAGGCAATAACAAGAGCAGAGTTCTTGTATGATAAGCTGATGGAAAAGGTTTCAAGGGTAAAAGAGGATGATTTGTAAGATTTGAATTTGGGATTTGAAGTCAGTCCAAAAATTGTCAAAGTCAGTGTCAACTTGGATGACAAATTCAAGGAGGATCTTAGGAAGATGTTGCAGGAGTTTATGGATGTATTTGCTTGGGATTATTCTAACTTGAAAGGCATGGATCCAGGAGTGTATAAGCATCAAATTAATTTGAAGGAAGATGCAGTGCCAGTAATTCAGCAGCGCTACAGGATGAATCCGAATTATGCAAAGCAGGTGAAGGAGGAGATAGATAAGCTTTTGCAAGTGGGTTTCATTGTCCTAATAGATCAGGCAGAATGGCTGTCACCAATAGTGGTTGTTCCAAAGAAGTCAGGCAAAATTCGGGTGTGTGTGCAGTAACAATTGCAGATCCATTTCCATTGCCATTTGTGGATTCAATTCTGGATGATGTAGCAGGGCATGAGATGTACAGCTTTCTTGATGGATTTTTAGGGTACAATCAGATCTGGATGGCTGAAGAGGATGTCGCCAAGATAGCATTTATAACTAAATGGGGAGCATTTGCATATATAGTGATGAGATTTGGATTGAAAAATGGGCCACCATCATTTTCAAAAGCAGCTTTCAAAACCTTTGAGCCATACTTGACAAAATTCATGCGGATTTTCATGGATGACTTTTCTGTGTTTGGAAAGAAGGCAGAGCATGTGGAGTATCTTAGGAAATGTTTGGAGAGATGCCGACTATTTTGGATGTCTTTAATTCCTTACAAGTGTGCAATTGTAGTGCAGAGAGGGAAATTACTGGGTCACATCATCTCACAGGAAGGTATGTCAATTGATTCTGACAAGATAAGTGTAATTCAAAAGGCAGTAGCACCTGACAACTTGAAGGCAGTGTCAAGATTCATGGGGTAGATTAAGTGGCATAACCAATATTTACAGTATTTGGCGGATGTTAGTGCACCTTTGATGCATCTAACAAAGAAAGATGTTGAGTTTGTATGGGGAGATGCTCAGGAGAAGGCATTTCAGATCATGAAAAAGATGCTTGTGGTTTCCCCTATCATCCAACCACTACATTGGCAGCTACCATTTCATGTTTTCGTGGATACATCGGATATGGCGGTCGGAGCAGTTTTGATGCAGGAGAAGATCCGAGGATGGTTCAGACCAGTGTATTATGCCAGTAGGATGCTGAAATCGGCTGAAAAGAATTACATGGTCGCTAAGTGAGAAGCTTTGGGGATGATTTTTGCATTGGAAAAATTCAGGCATTATTTGCTAGGGAATAAAGTGATCTTTCATGTGGATCATCAAGCGCTCATTTTCTTGGTGAAGAAGCCAAAGTTGGAAGCCAGACTTGCCAGATGGATGCTTTTGCTACTACAGGAATTTGATTATATAGTGTTGCATACACCAGGAAACAAACATGCGATGGTGGATTATCTTAGCAGACTGGAGCATGTGCAGGAGACTCCTGGAGTATCAGATCAGCTTCCAGATGCGGAATTGTTTCAAATACAGGGGCAAGCTTTTGACAACTGGTATGACCAAATGGTATAGTTTTTGACAGATGGAGTGTTGCCTTCTATTATGTCAACAGATCAAAGGAAGAAGTTTGCTTTGCGGAGTAGGCCATTCTTAATTATTGCTCGAGCATTGTATAGGAAAGGAGCATATCAGATCTTTAGAAGATGTGTCCCGGATGAGGAGCAAAAGGCGGTTTTGCAGGATGCACATCATGGAATAGCTGGAGGACATTTTTCAGGAGAGATTACAGGAAGAAAAATTATACAAGCAGGTTTGTGGTGGCCATCATTGCTTAAGGATGCACATCAGTTTGCTAGGGAATGTCTGCAATGTTAGAAGATTGGACAACCAACCAACAAAGTGTTGGTAAGGATCCTGAAAAAGATAGTGGTGGCAGAGAATAGGTCTGATTGGGATGACAAGTTGGATTCAGCATTGTGGTCATTTCGTACAGCATACAAAGTTGCAACAGGAATGACACCTTTCAAGCTAGTTTATGGGATTGAAGCAGTTGTTCCAATGGAATATGTAGTTCCAAGCTTGAGGTTAGCAGTACAGCATAGGAGGCTGAGCCCAGAGGATTCAGTTTTGCATAGAAGAAGATCGGATTCAGAGTGCTTATGCAGTGGAAATAAGTCAAAACAGAAGACAAGTATGGATTTCAAGGCAGGTGAAATCCAAGATATTTCAGAAAGATGACTGGGTGATGCTATACAACTCAAAGCTGGGACCACATCCGGGTAAGTTGAAGCTGAGGTATTTTGGGCCTTATCAAATTGTTAAAGAATTGGGGTAAGGTACTTTCAGGCTGAAGGATGTGTTTGGGACTCCGGTTCTGAAACCAGTAAATGGATTTCGACTGAAGAAGTTCTATGGAAAGGTCCCTGAAATCCCTCATTGGATGGTGAATAAAGCTGAGGAGATAGCAGTCAAATGTGTGGATGTTGTGCCAGAAGTTCTAGTGGAAGATTCAGCGGATGTGACTGATTGTCAAGCCAGAAATGATGACATATGACTACAGAGTTGCAGCGGAATGCAGATTGGATGCGGAAAGGAGGATGCTGAGAAGGTGGTAGTGTTGATTGAAGACAAGGAGGCGGAGCTGGATTTAGTCGAATGTCAAGCAGCGGAAGGCGGAATAGAGGATGCAGTAAAGAAGTCATCGGAGGCTGCTGATAAAGAAAGTGGCTAAGCGGATCAAGGGACTGTGGGTCCGAGGTTAGCCTTTGGCTCAAGCCACCGAGCTGTGCCAGGTGTTTAGGCTAGACCTTAGGAGGAATTACTGTTATCATATGTATGGTCTTTAGTCTATTTTTGACGTTTGTCTATTTTGATGACTTTTGGAATCTTGGAAGTTAGAAGTCATGGGAGTCTTTATATATGGGGTAGTTCTTGGCGGTTAGATACGAAGATGATTCTTGGCGAAATTTCTATGTAGCTATGGGCAGATTTCGGAATATCAGATGCAGTTTGTCAATCTGCTTGTCTTATTCTGTGTTTTAGATCTTCTGTGTAATTCATACTTGAGTGCAGTAGATATGCAGTGATGTAGACAGAGAAATGTCTGTGATGTGTGAATGAAGTTCTGTGTAAATTCGGATTATCTCAATTGTTAGATAGAGTGTCATTTGAAATGTCAAACTGTGTAACTGCTGCTTGGCTGTGTAACCATTGTACAATACATAATAGAGGGCCCAAGTGAAATTCAAAACCTCAAAGTGACCCTATAGAATAGAGACATGGAGTTACAAGAGAGCTAATAAGAATTATTGTTGTTAAAGGCTGAACTGCAAGGGACAAAGCTCAAGGAGCAAGTTACAAGTTTACAAGAAACCAATAAGAACATAAATAAGGAGCTAGCTATCTTAAAGGCAACCATGGCCAAGTAGGAATAGGAAACACGGATCATCAAAGATGGCCTTGATGATGCCACCAACAAAGCAAATGAGGCCAAACAAACAATAGAAAATATAATGAAGGAGTATCGTGAGGTGGTTTGGAGCATACATTTTATGAGCAGTTAATTCATGGAATATATATTCCTACATTTTCTATTATTTATGGATTGGAGTTAATCCATAGAATATATATTCCCACATTTCCCACTTTTATGAATTCTCTTATATGGGTTTAGGTTGGGATGCCTTTCTAAATCTAGGTGATCACAGCTTACTTTACTTGTACGCAGGTGAATTCATATGAGTTGTACATGCGTGGAAGTATTGGTTGCATCATCTTGATGATATGAAGTTTCATATGGTTGTTTATATTTTTAATCAATTAATATATTAGTTAATTGTCTTAGTTGATGCAAGTGTAGATCATTAGATTGGATGATGGAGGTGAGATGGTGGTGGTCAGGAATATTTTGACTAGAGGATCGATTTCGAATGTCAACAGATAATATTCAATTTTGTGACAAGTGCCATTAATTTATTTCAGACACCATTCATATTTATTAGCAATGTATATCATATTTGGGACATGTGAAATATCCCTTGTGTATTTTTAATTTTTCAAGATATGTACACTTTTATATGATTTTAGACTCACATCTATTTTTGAAGTAGTTAGCTTGCGCGCTCAAGAAAGCTATTTTAAAGTAAACTACTTTTGAAGTAGTTTAGCTTGCATGCTCAAGAAAGCTATTTTTAAAGTAAACTACTTTTGAAGTAATCTATTCCTGAAGAATTCAACATATTTGTAAAGCACACTATTTTGAGTCCCAAAATCTATCTCAAGAAATATATTTAAGTACACCAAGTGGAAACATTGGCTCAATCTTGTATGGAGGAAAATTAGACCCAATCTTGTGTCTTGAGTAATTCTTTATTCTATTTGTGCTTGATACTTTATATTGTTATAATCATTAATTTGGGTTCATGTTCAACATGCCACAACACTGGTATCAAAGTTAAGAGTGATTGCAATAAGTTAAAAGCGGTGAAGAGCTAGCGGACAAAGAAGTGGAAGCGCTTGGCTAAAGGTAAATTTTTAATTACAAGCATAAAGAGACCATGGTTTTAAAGAAATGCATTCTTTTTTCCATTGAGAAATAAAAACCCATAAATAAGAGTCTCTACAAGGTGGAAAACCTTTTTTCCATTTCCAAAACCATGTGTAAAAACCACCCAACAGCTCAAAGTAATTTTATTGATTTCCAACCCTCTTCCTGATCGGCCACCACCGATGAATTTTTCGCACCTCGGAGGCCACAAAACCACCCTTCTTGTAATCCTTGGCTTCACTTCATCTTCACTCCCTCTCTAATGGCATTGGGCAATAACAAACTCATCCTCATTTACTTTTTTTTCTTGCCTTCACGTTGCATGATTAGTGACCTAATGGTTTTAGTTAAAAGATGTACTATAGAAAGCTTTAAAAATTTATAAGCTTAAAGCTTTAATGTTATAAGAGCTGATTAAAGCTTCTCTTTAAAAGCCTCCAACCCCATACAAATTCTCAATTTTTTTCTAAATCTCTTCTCTTAATCCTTCAAACAAACCTCTATAGATTTCTCCCAATTCTTAGAATTTTCTAGAATTTCAAATTTATTTTTATTCTTCCGTAGCTCATTATTTTACCCAAAATTCTTGAAAACTAGCAAAAAATTCCCAAAAAATTTTATATATTTTTCAGAGTTTTTACAAGAAACTGAGTAGAATTCGAGTTACCTAACCCAAGCAATTCAAGCCTCTTCAACTCAAATCCATAGATTTGGGTGTCAAATGACAACACTACTAATGAAGATGCTAATGCCCAACATGGTGGATTTACAAATTCTCCACTTCCACCAAAAACTTTTGAAGATCATATTCAACTTCTCGAGCAACTACTTCAAGATGAACAACAAAAGCGCCTCATCCTCAAACAATGACTTTTGATGGTAATGAAGTCTCTACTCCAGATGTACGCATCACTAAAATCATAAAGGCTACTTTTGATGCTCAACAAAAAAGAAAAGAATAGTAAGATTAGCCATCATACTCTCTTTTATCAAATTTGATGGCAAAAAAGATAATCCTCTTGGATGATTATTTTTATAAGGAGGCCTTTTCAGAAAGGGATAAGATAAAATGTGTTGCCAACCACATGGTTGAGCCATGCATCGTTATGGTGGAATGTTCTTCAAAAAATCCGTGATAAAAAAACTACTTGGGTAGAATCTTATTGCAAAGTGAAGCGAAGTTTTTTTCCACCGTAATTTACTCTCAAAGCGAGTCGTGCATGGGATACTTTGCCTATGTCCGATCGTGAGATGATACCACTATATATGGAGAAATTTGGCAAACTCTACATGAGTTCCGTATTCTTAAAGAAGGAACTAATGATATAATTCAATGTCGTTACGAATTAGGCCTCCAAGAGACTATATTGAAGCGGAGGTAAACATGTTTAAAACTACTTCACTTAATGAAGCTATTTCTTTATAGCTTATACAGTAAAACACAAAAGAGGTTTGCACAAACCCCCTCATCAATTCAATACCTCTTTATCCAATAATCAACAAACATCAATTTTCAATAATAATTGACAATCCTTTCCTCATCATTATGGTGCTCCTACTAGATCACGCTCTTTTAACAATTTCAATGTAAATAGATAGCCTTGGGTAGGACCTAGTAATGCACTCATCATTATGGTGCCCCTACTAGATCACGCTCTTTTAACAATTTCAATGTAAATAGATAGCCTTGGGTAGGACTTAGTAATGCATGCACAAATCCCAATCAAAATGTAAAGGCTATTAATGATCAAAGCAATGTATCTCAACCTAAGCATATTAGTCATAACACTAATACTACAAAGAAACCTTGCCCTACATGCTACAAGTGAAACAAATCAGGCCACTTTCCTACTTGATATGTTGGAAGAATGCTAAACCACCAACCCCTCAACTTCACAACATCAAAGAGGTACCCAACGAGAATGGTTGAATACGCTCCCAATTGGTCCAAAGATATGCTAAATAATGATGGTAACCCTGACAAAGTAATATGCTAGGTAACCCTATTTTATATTATTCTTTACTTAAAATGAAGGGAAAAATTAAAGGTCATGATATTACTGTGCTATATGATGATGGTAGTATATTTTATTTCGGAATGTGTTAAGAAGTTGCAATTAGAAACACACACATCACTTTATAAGGTTAAATATGCATTCCAAGACCTACACACGTTATGATGGTACTAAGGAAATTAGGCAATTAGAGATTGTTAAGAAGTTGTAATTAGAAACACACCCATCACTTTATAAGATTAAATTTGCATTCCAAGACCTACATGTTACAATGGTACTAAGGAAATTAGGAAATTAGAAATTTTTATTAGGCCTTATAAAGAGAAAAGAGATTTTTTAATTGCACCAATGCACACTAGTGATATCATTTTAGGCATGCCCTTTCATCATCAATTCAATCCTCAAATTGATTATGACACACATACGATATGGATCACACATCAAAATGAAACTTTGACTCTTCATAGTGATGCCACACATGAAATTTTTCCACTACCATTACATGATGGAATTTCGTGGTGCTCATTCTAGATCAAAGATGTGGAGGAGAGAGACTCAAAAATTATAAGAAAATATCTTGTTTATTAAGTTGCTCAAAATACAACTAGGCTTCTTGCTCCATACAAAAAATACCTTCTAGCTCCACCTTTAAATAGGTGAGCTGGTGGACCATAAGTCCATTCACACACACACCCTTATCCTCCCCTTTTACATAACCTTAGTCTCTCAATACACCCCCTCAATACCAACTATGAAAGAAAATTGGAATAGGTAGTATTGGACATCGGTTGCCTTTATAACATTAGGCGTACAAGGTTAGGAATATAGGTGTGGTTACATTGAGATTTAAAACAATTTCTCAGTAGAGTTAGAGGCTGATACAAAGTTAGCCTCTGACTCTTTGTTAGGACATTTAGAAGTGATATGTCCCGTTTTTTTACACTTGTTACATTTTATTTTGTTGGGATATTTGATCCAACAATTATTTGCCAAATGACCCACCTTTTTGCAATGGACACATCTTACTTTGATCACTTGATGTGACAAAGCTTGTTCGATGTTCGATGAAGTTGTTGCATTTGAAGATTCAGCTCCTCCCTTTGGCCTCTTTTCTTCATCAAGACAAGATTGAATGACTCCTTCAAGGGTGGGATTAGGTATGTTCTTCAGGGTGGTGATTAAGGTGGGATACACCTTCTTGATTGCTTTTAGCAAAATAGCACTGCATCATCTTCATCCATTCTCGCATTCACTGATGCAAGTTGAGCCATAAGGCCCTTCAAATGAGAGATGAAGGCTCCAATTCCGTCTCCCTCTTTGAGTTCCAAGCTGAAAAATTCAATTTTAAGTGAGATCTTGGAATTGTTACCACGAGTTCCATAGAGCTTATCAAGCTCATCCCATTTCTCCTTTGCAGTAGTCAGAAGCTGGTCCACATGATGAATGAGAGCCTCATCAAGATGAAGCATGATGATGGCTTGTGCCGTCTCATCATCATCAATATCTTCAGCCTTAGTTTGATCAATAACCTTAGTGCCGGAGATGAATGGCCAAAAACATTTGGACATCATCTTGTACTTGACAAGGACTTGCCAAGTGTGGAAGCTCTCTCCTGAAAACTTCTTAATTTGGGTGTTATCCTTTAACATTGGGTATTGAAGGAGATTACTAGAGAGTAATGGGCTGATGTATGAAGAAGAAAAAACCAAAAATTTGTGATGTTTTGGCTTAAGTAGAAAGAGAAAGGCTTATGAGAGTGCAACAATACTTGATCAAGCACTACAAGGGATTGGGCTCATACCCGCGCTCCTAGCCACGGAAAATGACTTGTGGAAAAAAAGTAACGGGCCCATGTATCAACGCGTGTATCATTACGGCTAGAGACATGCGTGTAAAAGCGTGTGTATAGACGCAATCAAACGCGCTGATACGAGGGCTTATACATGCGTTTTGTCAGTTTAGCTGTGCTTATACACATGCATTTCACAGAGTATCCGAGTATATACACGCGACTTTTACAGAGTTGACGCGTCTATACATGCGAACAGAGAGCAAAAAAAAAAATCCAGAGAGTGCTATTTGGTACCTGAATGCTGTTCCAGCATTCCAGCACCCAATAGCACTCTCTAGATTTTTTTGGGTGCATTGCACCATCCATGAGGAAGATTTAGTGCATTCTCATTACACGATTCAAGAATGACATGAATCTATACATTGTCAATACACGATTCAAGACAGACATGAATGCAATACTATCAATTCACGATTTAATATTACTATCAAAATTTTATGTGCACATATATACAAGGGAGTCCATATGTCGAAGTAGCCCATGGCTTCAATTATAAACAAATATATACAAAATCAAATTAGTCTGTCTAAAAAAGCCCATGGCTTCAGTTGCAAAAATATATATAAAAATATATATACAACCACATTCTCAATATGGAATGTGATACTATAAGTCTGAGTACTACTCAGACCCAGATGATGACCCGCTGCTCCCTCCATGATCAGATGAGCTCACATCGGAATACATGTCCGATGAGTAGTGCTCACGTCTAGCAAGAGCAGTGGTGGCGGGTGGATCATTAGTGGCAGGAGCATCAGTAGGTGCAGTAGCAGCTTGTGCGCCTGTTCAAGTAATATATTGTATATAAATATATATATATGTAATTCAATAAACCAAAATCATTCGTTGAGAGTTTTCAAGTACCTGTCGACCGTATGGTCTCATGGCCATCTCAAACTACGTATCCGTAATACGTCCCTCGGCTCTAAAGAGGGCCCATGTGTCACGTCTGCTATGCCGGCGAGCATACCCAGTATCGTGGGGGGCTATGGGCTTCCTCCCCATAACCCGTCTCGCTGTATCATAATCAACACAATTTGTAAGATTAAAACAAGCATATAATCAATGAATTAAGTAAACAATCAAATAAAGTGGCAAGATACTTACGAACTCTGCCTCCCATGACTCGATGCCGCCAGATCCGAAATACAAAGATCCAATGGTCTCCATCTGGATTCGTCGTGCTTCTCATTTCTTTGCCTCCTTTCACTCGCGTTTGTGCGCAGTGGGGCAGGTTTCTCGGCAAGATAGCCACCCACAGCTACATTTAGCCCATCATCGTATGTAAGTTTCTTAAGGTGAGATCTTTTATTACTTAAGATCTCCCTTATTCGCATCCTTTCCCATACATCTGAGAATGTCGTATGTGGAGGATTGGGGTACCGACTATGTACAGCATCTATCACCTCCCCAACTAATCGGCTATTTTAATCTTTAGATCTAATAAAACAATTTCTGTACAAGTTTGAAACTACCCCATGCATGTACTCCATTACCTCTTTCTCCCTCGCATTCATCACTACCCCGCCCCTATTCGTCACATCATAGTAGATCACTCCCTCCATCTCTCTCACCTCCTCATCCTCACTGTCTCCTCTAACTCTTCTCCCTCTATCTCCTCCTTAACCGCGTGCCCTACTACCTCCCCCACCAAAGCACCCACCACATCCTCCACTCCCACTCTTCCTACTGCGGTGTTTGCTCTCCTCTATACTGCGGCGGGTGTGTACATGACTGTGGTGGCTGTGAGGGAGTACGTGATGGTGGCTGTGAGGGAGTACGTGACGGTGGCTGTGAGGGAGTACATGACGGTGACTGTGTACGTGACTGTGGCTGTGAGGGAGTACGTGACGGTGCCTGGGAGGGTGTGCGTGAGTGTATCTGGGACAGAGTATGTCTCCTCGGTGGGCATGGAAGAGGAGAAGCTGCATGCTGTCTCGCCGGACTCGCAGGCATAGACGACAGTGGAGTGACATGGATACTCGGGGGCGGGCTATAGATACTAGGGAATCCAAGAGGGGGATGGGCCTACATGTACTCTGTAAGCTCAATTGGACCAAGATGGCACCCAAAATGATTTAGCATCTCCATCATCCAAGTGTCGTACGCAAATGGATCGGATGAAGAACCTGGATCCATGAAGAATCTGCAAAAATAAAAGTATATACATGAAGGATCCATGAAGGGGATGGTGATAAGAGCTACTATGAGAGGTGATAAAGGGGATGGCGATACCGGGAAACATTCTATGTATCAAAGCACAATCGCCATGAAGGGAATCACTCTATGTATCAAAGCACAAAGATGAAGATTGAAAGCACAAACTTTATGCAGCATCTTGATCAAGGTTGTTCCTATACATGCTTGATGATTCCCCATGATGACAACATGCAAGCTAGCACATATGATTTTGTGAAGGCAAGCCATATGCAGATGGGATCATCTCTCTCTTGAGCTAGATCGACAAGCAAGATACGCAAGCATGGGTGAACTTTAAGGACAAACATAGTCGCGTGTAAAAACCCATCCAAAAATGCGTGTATTTGCGCGTGAACAATCTGTGCAAACAAGGTACATGCAGACATACACACGCTTGTACACGCGGCCTGCGCAAAAACTTTTTTGAAAATGACCGACCACCGACAAATCTTTCTTGTAAAGAAAGCCTAGACTATCACTATCGTTCACAGAAATACTGAAGCAGGCACGACCAGAGAAGGACGGAGACAATCGCATAAGGAAAAGAGACAATCGCATAAACAAATGGAAGGAAAGAGACAGAACAAAGGACAAATTGACTCACCTCTGGAAAAGTGAGTCTTCTTTTTGGTTGGTTTCTTTCACCCGTGTCTGCTCCTTGCACCCATGTCTGCTCCTTGTACTTGGCTTTAGTTCTCTGTTGGAAGAGGGAAGATTTGGCGGTGAGACGAAGGAGAGGAAACACGGAGTTTGAAAATGGTTTTTTGGAGAAGGCGGTGGGTTATTTTAGGTATAGACAGGTGGTCGCGTGTAGGAGCACGTGTATATTCGCATGTGTTATAAAATAGCCGCGTTCATACACGCAATTTTAGACATTTAGATGCGCTGTTACACGTGATTTAAAACAGTGAGACACACTATTACACGCGATCAACACAGGATATAGAGACTTTTTATACTTTCATTAAAAATTGATTATGATTATGTGTTTGCTCTTTTGTACATAGGATGTCATCAACCTCCTCAAGCAGTTCTGGTGAGGATGAGACAATGCGTCATCATAATCGTGATGTGTGGTTGGGACAAAGGATCAAGTGTATGTGTAATCGATGTCAATGATGCATTGTACGAGCGCGTCGAATTACCTTGAATCACATCTCCATGTATGGAGAATGGAATCAAACAGGTTTAGAAGTGAGTAGATGTAAATTGATAGTATTCAAATGACTCATGGTGTCCAAATTAATGGAGTTGTAATATATATACTCTAATTGAAGCAGGATGCAGTACCACACCCTAACATGGTGCCCTACGCGCGACGAGAGCACGCAAAGCGTTGACGAGATGATGCTGGAGCTTCGGGATCTATTGTCAGAGATGAGTGGGAAAGGGATGACAATAGCCCTGCACCCCACGAAGTTGTGGAAGAGGAAGTGTTTGATGATATGGTGAGGTATCTTTTTAGGAATGATCCCAAAGGTATGGATGACGATGATATGGAACAAGAGCATTTTTACAAGGCTTCATCGTCGACACCGGTTTTTGAAGGGTACACATTCTCTATTTTACGTGCTTTACTTGAACTACTTAATATGCAAACAGTTTATGGATGGAGCAATGCAAGTCTTGATGCATTATTGAAGTAAGCATTCTAACTTGCAAATTTGAATTAGTGGTTAAGGGTTTAGGGTTTAGGGTTTAGGATTTAGGGTTTAGGACTAATTGATGATATTGGATGCAGGCTATTATCAAACATGCTTCCAAAGGGGAATAGACTACCCACCTCAAGAGACATAGCGAGGTGCTATGTGACATCTCTTGGAGGATTGGATTATGATCACATACATGCATGCATCAATGATTGTATTCTCTTTTGTGGGACGCATAAGGAGGCTCGACATTGTCCCACTTGTGGTGAAGGGTGGGTACGTTCGTCTTCTGCCTACACCATGGATTATATCAAGGAAAGAGGAGAAGGAGGTAAAGCAGGCTATCACCACTTTGCGTACTCCCACTGGATGCATGAGATCATTGAAGGGAGCCTTTATAACCACTAAGAAAAGAGGCGTTGAGCAACTATATGGGTTGAAGTCCCACGATTGGCACAAGATGCTCCAAGTAAGTGTTTTCCAAGTCTTGTACGTTAAAATTAAATTTTGTAATGCCATAAACCATACATACATGTGCTCTTATGTGCGCAGTTCATACTACCTACTACTAGCATCGACCATTGTGCAAACAAGAGTTTGAAAAAATGTATTTATAAGATGGACGAGCTTGTGAGATATGTAAAACCCATGTCAGATCACCCTTCATTATACCTTGCAAAATGAACATGCATGAGGTATAACGTACTATTCATTTATTTTTCAAATATGTTAGTTCCAAAGCAATTGATCCAGCCACGTTGGATGATGCGCGTGTTATGGCAATGGAGGTGGTTTGTTTGGTAGAGGAGACTTTTTTGCGAACCAATCTCACAAGTCAACTACATCTCATTGTGCATATAGTGGACGAAATTGCTTTATGTGGCACTGTGCATGCACGTTGGATGTTCTTCCCAGAGCGCTTCATGAAGACCTTAAAAGACTTTGTGAGGCAAAGTGCAAGGCCGAAAGGAAGCATGGCCGAGGGTTGGTTGATACAAGAGTCTCTTGTATATATTTCAGAATTTCTTGGTCAGGTGGATAGCTCTTTGCTGCGACTATGGAGCAATGAAAAGGACTTGAGGATGACCTCTATTGTGCCTCAAGGACAAGAATAGAGTAAAGTAATTGACAGAACATTGATTGATGATCTCAATTTCACTTGCATCCTCAATAGTGATGTGTGTTGAGATATCGAGTTCATCTAGTGAGGTAGTGGACACTGATGACCCGCCTGGGGGATAGGCCCCACACTTACACCACTCGCATGGTTGGTAAGATCTTGGGTGATATGCGGCCAGTGGGATGACAGACTGTGTGACAGCCATTCTAGAGACTGGCATAGTTATAGCGCCAGCTCATTTAGTTGGGTTCACACTATAGAGAACCGGTGTATGTATTGGTTGCGTACCTTTCATATTATGAGTACTCTTATCTTTGTATATGGTGTGTTGAGTGTTGAGTGAAGAAGAAGAAGATTTCAGCCTCTCACCTTGTGTGTTCGCTATTAGGGTTTTGTGAGTATGTGTGTGCTTGCAAGAGCTCAAGCTCTCTTCCTCCCTGCATCTTTTCATGGTATCAGAGCCTGGTTCGTGCTAAGGGCTGAGCTGCAAGCAAGAGAACCACAGGAAGTGGTACGAGGGTAAGAGCTTTAACTACTCTTCCCTATTTGTGTTGGTGACTACACCCTTGTCGGGAGCTCTACGGGAGGCACTGGCAAACGATCTCTAATTGAGGAGCTTTCTTCACGGGAGTAAAGCTATAGGACAACTATACTGTCCTATTGGACAAAAATTTTCTAGGCCGAAAACGCGTTTTGGGTGCGTCTGGACCTCCGTTTTTCAGTAAGCAGGCGATTTCGAGCACTGCGGGTAAGTCATCGATTCTCTGCAGAACTCTGTCTTAAGAACTGCAGGAAGATAGATTGACTGTGTAGACACTGTGGGTGCTGCAAAGAGGTCAACAGTTGCCATTGGGTGTATGTATGCACATTGAAGTCACTGGTTGTGACATTTGAGAGTACTATAGTACCGCTGTGCAGGAAATACAGCAGTTTGTGCAGGACAAACCAGAGTGTTGTTTCTAGTAAAATTGTGTTTGGCAAGATGTCAAATGATGGGATAACCTAGATTGTGGCTGAGAAGCTAGATAAGAATAACTTCCATGCTTGGAGGTTCAGATTGACGAATTTCTTGATGGGAAAGGGCTATTGGGACTACATAGAAGGTGAGCATGAAGAGGCATCGGAGATACCGGACATAAATCCTACTGCTGCAGATGTGAAAGAGTTTAAAGACTGGAACCAAGGAGCCAGGAAAGTCATGTATTGGCTCTCCATTAGTATACAAGACACCATGATTGGGCACATTCAGGATCCCAAGTCCCCCAAGGAGGCGTGGGACACCTTGGTAAAGCTTTATGAAACAAATACCAAGGCACATAAGATATAGTTGAAGAATGAACTTCATACTGTGGAGAAAAAGAGCATGTCTGTGAATGACTATGCGTTGAAGATAAAGGGCACTGTGGAATCCCTTGCATCTATTGGTGTGTCAGTAGAGTAGATGATGATGATAAGGTGGAGGTCTGTCTACGTGGTCTCGGGCCACAATACAAGGCGTTCAAGTCGTCTATTCATCAGACTCGAGAAAACATTCCCAACTTTACAAATTTGGTGTCTGTGCTAATTATAGAAGAGAAGAGCTTGGGTGAAGACCAACAGTCTTTACAAAACAAAAACAGTTCAGAGCAACAGGCCTTCTACACAAGTTCAGGAAGAGGACGAGGTAGAGGAGGCCGTGGATGCGGTCAAGGAGGTGGCCGAACAGGTAATCAGAATTATAGACAGCAGCAACAACAACAACAGTCCCAGAATCAACAACAACAACAACAACACGTAGGTGGAAGAGGCAAATTCAGAGGCACGGGGAGTCAAAGAGGCCGTGGAAATTGGCAAAGGCAATATAATGATGCACGTGAATGCTATTATTGTGGTAAGCCTGGACATGTGCAGGCAGAATGTTATAAGAAGCAGGCTGACATGCAAAATGGGAAAGTGCAGCAAAACAACTATGCATCCTCCTCAAGTAGAAATAATGAGGATAATGAAAGGTTGTTTGTTATGCAGCATGTTGTGAATGCCATGTCTAAAAATGTTGATGCAGCACAAAAAGATGATGTGTGGTATGTGGATTCAAGTGCTTCGAACCACATGACAAGTCATGGGGAGTGGTTCAAGGAGATGAAAAACTCGAAAAGACCAGGTTTTGTGGAAACAGGGGATGACACTGCTCATCCAATTGCCCATGTTGGAGATGTGCCATTGTCTATGCAGGATGGCAAAGTGAAGCACCTTGCAGATGTACTTCACGTTCCGAACATAACAAAGAATCTGGTTTCAGTTGGCTAGATGATTGAGTAGGGTTTGCAGGTTCGGTTTAACCGTGATGGTTGTTATGTGAGCAGAAATTCACTAGATGTTGTGCATTCAAATGTATGGGGTCCTACAAAGACCATATCTATGGGAGGCTGCAGGTATTATGTGACTTTCATTGATGACCACACAAGGAAAGTGTGGGTATATTTCATGGAGAAGAGTGAGGTGTTCACTCACTTTCAGAATTTCAGAGTTTTGGTTGAAAAGCAAACAGGGAAATATGTAAAGTGCCTAAGGTCAGATGGAGGGGGAGAGTACTTCTCCAATGAGTTCTCTGAATTTTTGAAGAAGAATGGTATTCGGAGACAGTTTACATGCAGATACACTCCGCAGCAAAATGGAGTTGCTGAGCGAAAAAACAGGCACATTACTGAGATTGCGCGAGCATTGATGGAAGAGAAGAATATGCCGCATAGCTATTGGGATGAGGCTGTTTCTACAGCAGTATACATCATGAACAAGACTCCAACTGCAGCCATACATGATGTAACTCCAGAGGAGAGGTTTACTGGTAGAAAACCAGATTTGTCTCATCTGAAAGTCTTTGGATGCATTGCATATGTGCATGTGCCAGATGAGCTGAGAACTAAGCTGGATCCGAAAGCTGAAAAATATGTGTTTATTGGATACTCCCTTGAGCAAAAGGGATACAGGTGTTATAACCTTGCTACACGACATGAGTTGAGGGTAAGCAGGGATGTTGTCTTTGATGAGATGAGCAGCTGGTATGCTGCTGAAAAAGAAGCTATTGGGGCTGATGTGAGTGGAAGTGTGGCTGCACAGAATGTAGGTCAGCAATCACAGTCTTTGAGTGGACCAGGAGAGTCCTCATCTAGTGGGTCTGTTGATAGACCATGGAGTGGCAGGCTACATCATAATACCAGTCCTGCAAATGTGATTAGTACATCATGTAAAGGAAAAGAGAAAGTGGTTGAGCCCCTTGGTATGCCTGACATTTCTGCACGGCATTCTCATGTTGAGTCTAGTGGCTCAGATATGAGCCTTGATGAGGAGCTTGGGATCCTAGCTATGAGAACACCTGGTGTAAAGAAGGCTATGGAAGCCATGAATGCAAAGCTGCGAAGATCTGGGAGAGTGAAAAATCCTGTGTAGAGATTTACCTATGATGGTTATGTGGCACATCACTATGCATATATGGTAAAGGTTGTGCAGGTTGTTGAGCCCACATGCATTGATGAGGCTGTTGGAAATGTGTGTTGGGAGAAAGCTATGGATGAGGAGATGGATGCACTATATGGAAATGAGACTTGGGATTTAGTGCAATTGCCTGAAGGCAAGAAAGCCATTGGATGCAAGTGGGTGTACAAAGTTAAACATAATAGTGATGGAAGCATAAACAGGTACAAGGCTAGATTGGTAGCCAAAGGATATGCGCAGACATATGGCATTGATTATGAGGAAACTTTCAGCCCAGTTGCCAAGATGGCAACAGTGAGAGTTGTGATAGCAGTGGCTGCGTCAAAGCAATGGTATTTACATCAGATGGATGTAAAGAATGCATTCTTGCATGGGGATTTGCAAGAAGAGGTGTATATGTTGCAGCCACCTGGTTATGAGGATGTGGGTCACCCTGAGCATGTTTGCAGGTTGAAGAAAGCCTTGTATGACTTAAAACAAGCACCAAGAGCATGGTCTGACAAGATTTTTGAATATCTTGCCACTATTGGCTTTCATGTAGCCAATGCAAATTTCTCGCTGTATGTGAGACATGGTGATAGAGGGGTTGTGCTTGTTGTCATCTATGTAGATGACTTGATCAAGTCATCTATGTAGATGACTTGATCATTACGGGGGACCATGATGCAGAGATCCTTGATGTAAAGATCTTGCTTAGACAGAAGTTTGAGATGAAGGATCTAGGGGAGCTCAGATATTTCTTGGGCATTGAGGTGATTAGGTCACCACATGGTATTGGATTACTGCAGAGACAGTACTATGGCTTGGACATGTTGTCCAAGTATGGTATGACAGGCTGTAAGCCTATTTCTGTGCCATTGGATCAGAATGGCAAGTTGAGTGCAGATTCAGGAGAGATCTTGGAGGATCCTACTATGTATAGGTGCATAGTAGGAAGCTTGATCTATATGACGATCACCAGACCAGATTTGAGCTATGCTGTTGGGTTGGTGAGTCAGTTTATGCAGGTTCCACAGAAACCGCATTTGGATGCAGTGAGACGCATACTGAGGTATGTGAGGTCTACTTTGCATTGTGGATTATTCTATGAGACTGGGACAGAGATATGTGTACATGGGTACATAGATGCTAATTGGGCTGGTAGTATCTCAGATAGAAGATCTACCAGTGGATTCATGTTTTCTTTGGGGAGTGCTGTTGTGACTTGGAGCAGCAAGAAGTAGCCTACGGTTGCTCTATCGAGTACAGAGGCCGAGTACAGAGGAGCTGCTATGGCAGCATGTGAGGTAGCTTGGTTGAGGAAGCTACTTGCAGATTTGGGTCTATCAGTGGATAGACAAGTTGTCATTTTCTGTG
The DNA here is from genome assembly GCF_041138505.1 of Cibotium barometz. Taxonomy (NCBI): domain Eukaryota; kingdom Viridiplantae; phylum Streptophyta; class Polypodiopsida; order Cyatheales; family Cibotiaceae; genus Cibotium; species Cibotium barometz. The sequence continues at coordinate 20,796,461 of NC_141057.1, read as the reverse complement.
ACAACATTAGCAGTATACAATTGGCCAGGAACCCAGTCTTTCATGCTCGTACGAAGCACATAGAGGTTCACTACCATTTCGTTAGAGAGAAGGTCTTGGCAGGAGACCTTGACCTTGTTTATGTCAGCACAGAGGATCAGGTAGCTAATATCTTCACCAAAGCATTGGGTACAGAGAAGCTCCGCAGATTCAGGGCTTCACTTGGTGTACATGAGATGGAGTTGAGCTCGAGGGGGAGTGTTGAGATATCGAGCTCGTCTAGTGAGGCAGTGGACACTGATGACCCACCTGGGGGATAGGCCCCACACTTACACCACTCGCATGGTTGGTAAGATCTTGGGTGATATGCGGCCAGTGGGCTGACAGGTTGTGTGACAGCCATTCTTGAGACTGGCATAGTTATAGCGCCAGCTCATTTAGTTGGGTTCACACTATAGAGAACCCGTGTATGTATTGGTTGAGTACCTTTCATATTATGAGTACTCTTATCTTTGTATATGGTGTGTTGAGTGTTGAGTGAAGAAGAAGAAGATTTCAGCCTCTCACCTTGTGTGTTCTCTATTAGGGTTTTGTGAGTGTGTGTGTGCTTGCAAGAGCTCAAGCTCTCTTCCTCCCTACATCTTTTCAATGTGATGAGCAGATGGGTTACAAGATATGAGGATGCAAAGACAAAAAGGCAAGCAGAAAGAGCTCTCTTTCGGAGGCAACGTGGCTCTCGTAAGGCATACCCTAAGCATCTAGCAACACTTCCGAATGATATCCATGTTGATTGGTAGCATGAGAAAATGGAGAGAGCAGAGAGTGGCGAGGGGCTGCATATCACGGCGGAAGAATGGGAGTATGCACGAGGATGCATGTTAAAGGTACATAGAACTAATGTTTTGCATAAGTTGTAAGTGATTTGCTTTTAATATTTATTCACATTGCTTACACAAATATTGCTTCTATTTTGGTCCAGAGTGCACTATGTTCAATGCTATATAGTGTGAAGGCAAGCATTTTTGAACACAAAGAATTGATGAAAAGAGGAATACACAAGATTTCGGTGTCATTAGTAGCTTTGAGGGAGCCAATGGAAAAATGGATGATTATTGTGGCACAATCCAAGACATATTTAGGCTTGACTTTCGTCGCTTCTTTGTGTATGTTTTGGATGTCAAATGGCAAATAAACGTGGTGGAAAAAGGGCCTAATGCAATGATAAAATGCCATGCAAGTGGCTATGTAACTATTGACTCTATAAAGTTTTGGCAAACAAAGAAAGATAGGCTCGTATTGCCACAACAATGTGAGCAGGTATGCATTTTTTTACTAATGTGTTTCATGTTCATATATATCTAAGCTCACGTACCCCTTGACTTTTGATATGCTAATTAATTACTGCAGTATGTGTATTTGAGTAGGTTATCTATCTGCCAATATGCATGACATTAAATGATGGTATGTCATTCCTATTACACCACATTCCAAAGTGATGTATAATACATTCACTGATATGGAGCATACGGAGGATGTAGCAAGCCGCAATGAAGTTGATGTCGAACATGCCAATGAAGAAGTTGTGATCGATGATCAAGAAATAAAAGATGATCATGATAATGAGGATGAGCGTGCCATTTCTCATGATCATGAGGATGACCCTACCATTGAGGATGATGGTGATGTTGATGAGGATGATCAGGGCATCGATACCATTATCAATGGACAGAATATCGATAGTGGAATAAATTTAATCGTAGCCTTACAAATTGATCAAATGGATATTGATGTTGATCGTTTGGCAAGGATGGATCTTATTGAAGATGAGATCGAACCCTAACCAATCCATCACTTCTAAATTGATGACATTTCTATTGTATATGTTGTCTTTTAATTATTATCTCATGATTTATTTTTGAATATATTACATTGTTGTAAATGCATGTAGTGGGAGTGTAATGATATATACTATAATGTACTATGAGATAGTTTAAAGAAAATGGTTTTTAATTTTGTAAAGGAATGGAGTTTTTCTTAATAAAGTTCTCTGTTATCGCGTGTAATAGGGCGTGTATAATTGCGCGTATATACACGCGCTAGTATACGCGTTTCTGAAACTAGTATGTATACACGTGAATTTAGATGCCGATATACACGCGCTGGTACACGCATTTCTGAAACTAGTATACACGCAAATGTAGATGCCAATATACACGCGCTCGATACTACTCATATACATGCGCGACCATACACGTGCCCGTAACTTATTGCGTGTATCGAACGCATGTATGGCAGCAGTGTCTTGTAGTGAAGCTAAGGAAGTTGCATAAAAAAAGGAGATTAAGATGGTAAATTTTATGGTTGAGCACTTAGGGTTTATGCATGGAGATTAGCTTCATTAGTGTCAAAGAACACTTTGTTTGGTGATTAAGATCACCATTAGTGTTGAAAAAACATGATTAGTACTTAAAAGCACATTTCTAGCATCTAATGACACTTGCATTGGTGATTAGATTCACCATTAGTGTTTAAGAACACTCTTAATGTTTAGAAACACTTTGGAATGATTCCCCTTTGCTGAATTAGAAGCCTCATTAGTGTTAATCAACACTATTATTGCTTATAAGCACACTTTGAAAAAGCTTTGTGCACTTGAAGATGTTGATAAAGCTTGATGAGAATGAGGCTCATGAATACCTCATGGTGTATGCCCACCACTTCAAACTCAAAATAGGATCAGCAATAGACCCTCACAAGAGCACTTAGTGATTAGAGCAAAGAACAGGAGATTAGTGAAAAAGAACACTATTATGAAGCTTTTATGCAAGCTTCCATGGCTTTCTCACAGGGGCAGCCTGGTTTTTCTCTTATTGCGAGCGCACCATTAGGGCTCAGGTCTTGACTGTAGACTCTTGAGGTTATGGGCTTCAAAAGCCCTAAGCCCACACAGCCTGCAATTGCCTACACACGGTGAATGTGTGTACGACATGGACGACAGTAGCCAGAAAACTACGCCGGCCTGCTCAGACGGCAATGTCGCGGCAGAGGAAGGAGAACTCGCCTAATTTCTTGTACGACCCTGAGCGCCTAGAGGTCCTCTTCAAGTTCTTAGTTGAAAGCTCCCCAAGTTATTGCCTCCACGAGTTGCTGGAGCTGCTCCACTGGCAGGAGGTTCAGCTCCACAAAGAAAAAGATAATAAAGTTGACCTATTCTACACCATAAAAGTGACCTAATCTTGCCAAGCTCTAGATACCATGATAGAATTTCATGGTGCTCATTCTAGATCAAAGGTGTGGATCACAAAATACAAGAAAATATCTTGTTTATTAAGTTGCTCAAAATACAACTAGGCTTTTTGCTCCATACAAAAAATACCTTCTAGCTCCACATTTAAATAGGTGAGCTAGTGGACCATAAGTCCATTGATACACACACCCTTCTCCTCCCCTTTTACATAACCTTAGTCTCTTAATATTACACACTCAAGCTAAACGTGCTTTAAGGAAATGAGACAAAGCTTACATGATATATGTGAATGAAATTGAATCAACTGACCATAATTTATCTCCTAGTCACAACAACTTTTTCTAGATCAACTCAAAGACTCTTTTGCTAATGACCTACCCCCAAGACTACCTACATCTCATCCAAAAGACCACACAATTAAGATTCTCCCCATTGGTAGTCAACCACGTCATAAGGCTCCTTATAGACAAAATCAAATAAAAGAAATCCAACGATAAATAGAAGAACTTTTAGATTGTGGATTCATACGACCTAGTAGTTCTCCTTTTGGTGCCCCAGTACTCTTAGTTCAAAAAAAGAACAAAACCTACTTCATGTGCATTGATTATACTCGGGGGTTTGCTATAAGTAAACCCTCTATATCACGTATGTTCAAGGCCTATTTTAAAAATCTCTTATCTATGAAATTTTTATGAATAAAACATACCCTTTTTTTATTCATCCTGTGAATACCCCCTTTAAATGGTACCCTTTTGTATGTAAAATATGTGTAAAAAAGAGATTTTGAAAACCCCTTCTATTGAACCCACATGCTACACTTACATATTTATGAGTGACCCCCCCCCGGGTGATTATACAACTTTGAATAAGATAACTGTTCAAAACAGATTTCCTATTCCTCATGTTGATGACTCGCTAGATTAATTTTGTGGTGCATCTGTATATAGCAAGATAGAATTTATATCTAGATATCATCAAGTTTCTATCCATACATCTGACATATATAAGATAGATTTTCACACACTCTATCTGGACACTATGAATTTCTTGTTATGTCTTTTGGTCTCACTAATGCACCTGCAACATTTAGTACAATATCTTACCTTTGTCAAATTTTGAAAGAAAATCAATTATAAGCTAATCCAAAGAAAAGATCTTTCTTTTAAAAGAAAAATGATGTCTCAGCTGAAGGTATTAGAGTAGATCCCAAAAACGTCCGCACTATTAAGACTTGGCCTACACCAAAGAAAAAGGTTCATTCTTTTCTAGGTCTGTAGTTATTATAGAAAAACGTTTTGTAATTTTTCTTTGATTGCATTACTCTTGACTATGCTTCTTCATAAGCAAACTGTCTTCCATTGGGATGAACACCAATAAAAATCTTTCGATATGCTTAAGCATATTTTGACACATACCCCCATCCTTTAATTACCTATTTTTTAAGACCTTTCTTTCTTGTCATCACCGATGCTAGTGGATCGAGTATTGGTGTAGTCCTTATATAGGATGGCCATCCTCTTGCATATGAAAGTCATAAACTTAAACCTTCAGAAACTAAATACATCACTTATGATGATAAAGAACTTCTTACTCTTGTTCACACACTTTATATGTGGAAACATTATTTAATGGGTTCTCAATTTTTGATTAAAATAGAACAGAAAAGTATACGACATCTAAGTCTTAACCAACCATTGATATCTGACTGTCACATTACATGGGCATAATTTGTTCAAAGTTTTCATCCTCTCATTGAATATTCGCTGATGCACTAAGTAGATGTCTTAACCAACCATTGATATCTGACTGTCACATTACATGGGCATAATTTGTTCAAAGTTTTCATCCTCTCATTGAATATTCGCTGATGCACTAAGTAGATGTCCTTCTACTTTCTATTCTTGACATGCATTCTTTTCATGCTATGAAAGATACATATGAGAATGATCTCGAATTTCATAACCTATGGTTGAAATTGCATTCTAACATTTATTTACCTATTGATAATTATTTATAAACTTTTGAAGCAAGCCATTCTTGAAGAAGTCTACATGTTTGTAAAGCACACTATTTTGAACCCCAAAAACTATCTCAAACAATAAATTGAAGTACACAAAGAGGACGCGTGGGCTCACTCTTGTGTGGGAGCAAATTGGACCCAATCTTGTGTCTTGAGTAATTCTTCATTCTATTTGGGCTTGATATTTTACTTTGTTGCAATCATTAATTTGGGTTCATGCCAACCTCCCACAACAATATAGGAGAGATCCAACAAAGACAAGGTAAATTTGGCCCAAGTGGAGGCTAGATTGGTAGTAGTATATGATGCCAAGAATACCCTAGAATTTTATGATCTTGATGTAGCCAAGCTGGAAGAGTGGAAAGAGCATGCATATAAGAACTTAAGGCAGTGTGGGAGGAATATTTAGACAAGTTCAAAGCCATGCTAGAAGCACCCACCCCCAGCCCCATCTGTAGAGAAATAGTGATATTTAAGAAGGATGACAAGAATCCTTGGATGAGGACAAAGGAGCACCCACCCCCACCCCCATCTGTTAGAGAACTAGTGATATTTAAGAAGAATGACAAGAATCCTTGGATGAGGACAAAGGATAGCAAGACAAGCCACAATCCATGAATCTAGAGGTAGGAGAATGCTCTAGAGAAAACTAGGCATCCAACTTCCAAGGAGTATTTGCCACTAGAAACCCATAATATTATAATCTCAAGAAATAGAACAAGCAACTGCCAAAAGCAATAGAAGAATGGAAAGAGAAATTCCAGAGCTTCAATGGAGAAGAACTTAGGAAAAAGGTAACTATTGCACATAGTAGGAGAAGCTCTCTAAAAAGGAGCTAGTGCTTAGGCCAGCACGTCAATAGACACAATACTTGAGAATGAGCTTCGAGAACATGTCATGGCCACTCCCAAGTAATTAAAAGGAAAAAAAATGAAGAACACGCACTCCGGGCACACATAGAAGAGCTAGACTGGTTGGTCAAAGATCCACAAAGAGTAGCACGATAAGGATAAAGATACCATCAAGGAGCTCAAAAAGAAACCAAGACCATCACGGATAAGTTCTAAAGAGAAGGAAGCAATCAAAGAGCAGAATGCAAAACTCATGCATGTCCAAGCCGAGTTGGCCAAAAGAGAAGTACAAATCTAGAAGCTCAAGGACAAGCACAAGGTAGAACTAGAGCTGAAGGACAAACAAAAAAATTAATTTCAAGAATGGTACACAAAGGAGAAGGAGATGAGAACAATGCTCAGTGAAGATAAGAAGGGAATGTTGGTTATAGACATGATTAAAACAAAGGACAAAGTAGAGAAGACCATCTCAACAACATGCAAACAGGTCAGAAATCTAGCCAACCATGCATACCATGAGAGCTAGAATGGAGACTCTGGATGACTAGAAGGAAATCAGGGAGTTCCTAGAGGAACATGAGAAAAACCAAACTGTAAACACCAAGGCAGTGATGGGGTCACTCGGAGGATCCACCTGAAGAGAGAATAGGCCACCAGCTCCAAAACAATATGGGGAAGCACCACTGCCTCTAATGGTTAGGCCTGGGTGAGGTGGCAAAAGCTCATGTAGAGAGAAGCTTGATTAGGGCCCCTCACCAATAGTCAATTCCTACCTAACCCCATAAGGCTGCATGAGGTGGAGTCTCTCAATGGCTGGATCTAGAGCGAGTAACACATGTTTACATTGACTATCCCATCACCCCACAACTTTCAGCACCCCATGCCTTTGCTGCAGCGATGGCTTTGGACACCATGCATGCAAAGCCAGAAGTCCCGGTACACCGAGTAACTAAAGTTGTCGAGGTGGATTTTTAGAAGCTAGAAGAGAGAGAGAGAGAGAGAGAGAGAGAGAAGGGCTGAGATACAGCTGCCTGCCTTAGCAAAAGGCAAAGGGCTAACGGTCTGCTAGTTTAGCACACTAACATCATGATCACGAGCCCCTAATGGGGATAATAAGTCTTTTCTCTTGTAACTACCAAGTTGGAGGGCCAATGGGGGTAGTACCCGATTAAGTCCAACATCTCCACGTTGCTCACACCTAGCCAATCAATGGCACTTAATCCTGCTCTTATTGTTGATGTATTACCATTTCAAAAATTAAACTAACTTTCCTTGCTCATGGATAGTGTCCCTGTTGGGCCTTTGGAAGATTGTGCACATATAAGAGGTTGGGGATTAGCAAAGCAACGTTTTTGTGCCTAACCAAGAGTAGCATACAAAATATTTTATAGATTCTTAAACAAGTCGGGCTCTCGGAATGGTTGTTTCAGGAAGAGTAACCCAGCTGAAGGGTGGTTTCAGCAACACTCTTGCTGCTTGATTCTTCTTCCTTTGAGGACGCCTTAGCTGCACTCACCCTGTCTACACGTCCAGCAGGCGCTTGCCATGCATACATCTATGACGATTATGTCCAAAAGTTGAGAAAAAATTAATGAGTCGATAGTGTGTAACTGAGCCAAAAGCTGAGTCTTGGGGTTTGATTACCTTGGATCTTAGGGACTCATTCTCCGCTAGAAGCAAGTTCTCCTGAATGTAATGGACCAATTTAAAACTCTTTATTGTGTGTGCTTTGCTCAGATTACAAAATTAGTTTGTAAAAAATATCTATCCTACTCGTAGCCTTTATGTAGAAAAAATAAAAAAAATGCATGAAACACGCACCTCTGTACGCAAATCTTCGACTTGTTGCATGAGCAGTTGTGTCTGTTCAGGAAAAAAAAAAATGTATTTAGTTTAGGATAGAAATGTCGTATCCATTTAACAAAGTATCGACAATTACCTTTCTTTCTCTCACACGAGATAGGCCATTTTGAAGTTTGTTTTCAAGCTTTTGCAAGCTCCTAATCTGCAATTTGTCTAGATTCTCACCTGACATATTTCTTTAAAAACCGATAAAAAAACAGAGAAAATTTAGTATACTATTTCAATAGTATATACACTGTATACGTACTTTAGGTAATGAAATGGCGCTCACAACCATTTGAGGTAGCATATTTTTGGCACAAACATATATTCAATGCAGAAAAAGTGTTCTTACCTGTGCATTTCTTCTAGGACTTGTAGTTGGTTCTTCATTCGCACAGCCTCATGCCTCCAATACTAAACAACACAACATTATTGGTTATTAGTGGTCTTACCAATTGTTAAGTGTGAAGACCAAATTTGCCAAAGTCAAGACATGTTGTCCTTCTTGGCTCATTGGGAAAAATACTTTTTCTCATAGTCCATTAAAAAAACATTCAAAAAAGTCCAAAAAAAAAACATTCAAAAAAGTCTTCTCTTGAATAACATGCAACTTCACACATACTACCTATAAAAAGAAAAACCAAAGAAGTGTTCCCTTCAATGACATGAAACTGCAAGTATACTACCCCATAAAAAGATGTTCGAAAAGTCTTCTCTTGGTCGATGGCATATAACTTTACACATACTTACTTTTTGAAACCACACATGCACTCAATATAATCTTGTGTCTTAGTAGTTGGAACTTTTCATACTTTAATGTCAATCCTTGCCAACCCATGGCAGATGGGCGAGGAGATTGGCGTATTTTTAGGTGGGGCGGGTGGGAGGAGGAAGGTGATGGTATATTGTACTATTCATATGATGTTCCCTACCATCATTAGCATCGGTAGGGACACAGATGTTGGGGACACAGATGTTGGGGACACAGATGTTGCATGGGGGATTGAAATCATCGTGCACACATTATAAAAAATGTGTCTGTTAGAGCAAGTACTCACTTGAACCTAGGACCTCCTAATTCCAAATCACACACTCTAGCCACTCCACCACACAATTTTCCTTGAAACCCTTGTTTTGAATTTAAATAACATATTTTCAGCTCTACACTTTCTTGTTTAGTAGGTCAAAAAAGGATCATTCAATGATGTGTCCATGGGGAATGAGCCTTTGGTAGGGGCGTCAACCTCAGCCCCCCCTTCGTATATCCAAGGGCGAGGAGATTACCCATCTGAAAGCTTATATGACCTTAAAGAAGCCATGGATTTCCCACCACTAACCTTGGCACACACAACTAGCATTAGCTTTCATTGAGTCTTTTTCACAAGCAACAGATTTCTATAAGAACCATTACATATGTACATTTTAAAAACCTCATAAATGAGGCCAATAAGAAGTCTAGGCTTCCTCTATTTTGAACTTGTTTTTCTTGTTTTGTTCATATGGCATCCTACTTTAAGTCACTCATAAAATAAAGTAAAATGGAGGCATCTCACATTTAGAGCACCTTGTAATTGAGGAGAAGACACACGAGTCAATAAAAAAGATTCCAAACTTAGTCTTCTTCTCCTCACTACTATTACTATCTAGAAGTTAGTCTTTAACCCTAGACTTTTGAAAGAGGTACTTAATCAAATAAGGTGAAAAAATGATTCAACTCAATGAAAATACTCGAGGTTGAAATGGACCTTGTTGAGCTGTGGATAGAGGCACTATGCATTCCCAATAAGCATGCACCTTTTCAAATTTTTATATTTAAAGTGATCTAGTGAATCTCTCTATAAAATCAAAGATATTATTATGCATTCCCAATAAGCATGCACCTTTTCAAATTTTTATATTTAAAGTGATCTAGTGAATCTCTCTGTAAAATCAAAGATATTATTATGCCATACCATATCTGTATTTTAAATACTTCCAAACCTTGTTCAAAATCCTTAAGATAAAATTTTCATTTTTTATATATAGCTATAGTTAGAATATAAAACTATATCAATGCATCACTTGATATAAGAACATTTATCACCTGCTATCTAAATACTTCGAATAAAATAATAAAACTAAACAAGAGACATGTTCATATATTTCTCGTATACACACCAAATCAAGCTACATCTCCCGATAAGAACTTTTTTGTCACCTGATATCTAAATACTTCAAATAAAAAAGGGACATGTTCATATATTTCTCGTACACACCAAATCAGGCTACATGCCCATGTGAAGCTATCAAATGTAAAATAAAAAAGTGAAAGAATTTTTAAAAAGAATAATTATGCCTTACATTATGCTAGTTTACATTGGTGAGGATGATATGCGCGAAGGTTGTAAGAGGCTACAACGCAGACTATATACAAGAGAACACTCACAAGAAGTAGGGTCTTTTAGAGCATAAAACTTTAAAACTCAAATTATGTTATAAAAAGCGATAGAGAATAATAATGTAATAGTGATAAAATGGATAGTAAATCCCCACACAGTGTACTCTAGTAGTGAAGAGATCTTTGATGACATATATCAAACTTCTAAGATGGAGGACTAGGAAGTAAAGTGATGATTGATGAACTATGTGGGAAGGGGATTGCTACAAGTTTATCTATATAGGATTATATATGTGTGGTGTGGCCATGACATGACCATGTAGTTCAATGTAGTCCTAGTAACCTTTTTCTATCAGAAAATTTATCAATTTAAACCTCCAAGAATGGAAGTTGTTCTTGTCAAGCTTCTCTGCAACAATATGGTTTATTCCATCATTTGACATCTTATCTGCAACACAAATTTACCAAAAACAGTACTCTTGTTTGACCTACACAAATTGCCGTATTCTCTGCAATGGTACTATACTATATTGCACTCAAACTATCACAACTAGTGACCTCAATTTGCATACATACACCCAATGGCAACTTTAAGACCTCTTTTTGTAGTACATAGAGTGTATGTACAACCAATCATCCTTCCTACAGTCCCAAATAATAGAGTTATGCAGAGAATTGAAACTTACACACGCAATGCCTGGAAACGCCTGTGAACTAAAAAATGGAGGTCTAGATGTACCCGAAACGCATTTTTGGCTTGAAAATTTTTATCCAATGGAAAAAAAAGTCACCCTATAGTCTAACGAATAGAATAGTTTACTTGTAGCTTTGCTCTCGCCAAGAAATCTCCTCAATCAAAGTTCGTTTGCCGGTGCCTCTTGAAGAGCTCCCGACAAGGGTGTAGTAACCAACACAAAGAGGTAAGAGTAAATGAAGCTCTCACCCTTGTACCTCTTTGTGTGATTCTCTTGCTTTTCACTCAGCCCTTAGCATGAACCAAGCTCTGATACCATGAAAAGATGTAGGGGAGAAGAGATCTTGAGCTCTTACAAGCACACACACCCACACTCACAAAAACCTTACACAAGGTGAGAGGCTGAAAATTCTTCTTCTTCTTCACACAACAAAAGAGGTCTACAAAGAAGATAAAGTGACTAACACACATAATAGAGTATATACAAGCGGTCCATAATGTGAACATGCTAAGTGGAGTGGGTAGATGTGGACTAGTCGATGTAGTCCAACCGGAATCTCTGGAGACAAAGATATGTCGGTGCCAACTACAAAACCCGTGAGTGATGTAAATGCCAAATGATCATGCAGGCACCTTGTGAGTTTGAGGTTATGTTGAGCTTGACATCTCAATATATAGTTGGTAAAATCATATCTGTGATTTTCGATCATGCCATGATCCTCAAACAATTTGATTTATATAACCAACCTTGGGATTGTACATTAAATGCCCCTTATCTCGATGGATTTCATCTTATCTTATCTTATCCAATCATGATCATGGATCACGGTCTAGGATCATGGCTCATGATTGTTAATCACGCATGTGACTAATACGTCATAAATCATGCCTTTGAATCATGCTCGTTAATTGGTAAATCACATCATGATTTGCCACCCAATCACAGGGCCTACTTGAATATCTGATAGGCATCCAAAATAGTTATTAAGGACCTTAAGGAACTCATATATACATTCATTAAACTTGTTTAGGTGAAGATCATCACCATGATTCTATAGAGGATCACATCCGTGATTCTTGACCTTGTAATGATCATGTCAAATTGAGACCTTGAGTGTCATCCAAAAAAGTTCTCATGGGTATTTCTAAGGTCTCCCTAACACTAGGGATATCTAAAAACAACTGAGAACAAACAAAAAGTTTGCTATCTTTTTGTCGTGATTACGCTTGTGATTTTTGATCACGTTTGTCATTATTGAAAAATCTAGTAATTGCAAACCTGAGTAATTCCAATTGTATGCAAATCAACATTTTTTTGAGTCTAAAACCATTTCATGCACTTAAGGTCAAGAAGGCTTGTGGGTGACAACATTTCCTGTAAGATTCCTCCCCAGCCTCTCAAGATGTCCAGCATCTTCCCGTGTAATTAATCCCTCTTCAGAAATATAAAAGATCTTGTTTCTAACTGTTTTAACCTAGAGAGAGAAAATATTTTAGAGAGAGAATATTCAAATTTTTAATATTTTTGGATAGAAAAATATCTCATCTTATTAAAATAAGTTCCCCTGAAACGAAAATTCAAAAAGATTTTCAGAAGGTACATTAGAAATTAAGTATAATCTGTTCAAGAGGCATTATCCTAAGGGTGAAGATTTTTTCAAAAATTTAAATTAAGGTTCCTTTGGACCAATAAGATTCATCCAAATGTAAGGAAGAGATAAATGAAGAAATAAAAGAAAAATCTCCCAAAAATGAGTAAATACTCACATAAGATGAAGAGTTGACTAAGGACAAGGCTAATAGTTAAAAAGGGGAGATATTTAGAAGTAATGATGCATTTTTGACACCTCTGCATGGGGATTTTTTCCTCATGAATGAGGCTCCTACTTCTCATGCTTGAATGAGTCTTAAACTCAAAAATAATGTGATATTTTTATCTCTTCTCTCTCCTGTTTCATCTAGATCCAAAAAGTGAGCAAAACTGACCAAAAAATGGTCAAAAATTGACCAAACTGATCTGAAAAATTCTAGAATCAGTTGGCTTGGTTAGACGCTCACTTTTTCCTATAAATAGAAGTCCTCCCCTTTATTGAAACTTAATAGTGTTTTATGCACTGTTACTCTACTCCTCCTAAGTCAAGAACTGTGAATTTATTAATAATTCACTAGTTTTTGACATTTTCCTCTTCCAAAGATTGGTGGCCACTCTTGTTACAAACAAGAGTTGAACCTTTAAACTATCAAGCCAAAGGAAAGCTCCAAGAAATTATGTAAGTAGAGATTCTTGTATTTTCCTTTATTGATTTCATGTTTTTCTAATGTTTATGATTGTTTGAAGTGATAAATGGATGTTATGCCTTGATCGAAAGGCTTTTTTCCTCTCTCTTCTTAGAATCAACCCTTCTTTATCCTAGTTAAGTGAAATTTGTTGGAATTAAAATTTTTATAATGTTTTCTCTTTTATAAGTGAATTTTGATTAGTATAGATTACTTTAAATTAATTAGAGTTAATTTTTAAGACAAAATTAAGTAAGAAATATTAAAAAATGATCAGCCATACAAAGGATGTTATGGCGAAATTTTTAGAAATAAGAATTATCTTTTATGGTAAAAGAGTAATTCCTATCAATTCTATACTCTAAAAGTATCATTTTCATACATAGAAGATGCATATTCATTATTATTATTCTTATGCATAAAGGAATAATTTTCTTTTATTGTAAAAGGTAGCATAAAAGATTATTATTTTATTGTAAAAGTGTTACTTTTATCATAATTGATTTTCATGCATAGAAGTATGCATAAAAGATTATTTTTTTTATAAAAGTATTACTATCATCATAAATGATTTTATGCATAAATTAGATGCATAAAAGAAATTCTTTTATATTAAAAGAATGATTTTAATCATAAATGATTGTATGCATAATCATATGCATAAAAGATATTTTTTATATTAAAAGAGTGATTTTCATCATAAATAATTTTATGCATAAATAGGATGCATAAGAAAAATTCTTTTATTCTAAAAGTGTAATTCCTACTAAATTGGATTTATGCATGGAAAGATGCATAAAGAAATCTATTTTTAGTTCAAAAGAGTTATTTTCGTCAATTTTGATTTTATGCATAGGAAGATGCATTAAAGATTTGATTTTCTATTCAAAAGTGTCATTCTCATTTAAAATGAATTTATGCATGGGAAGATGCATAAAAGATTGATTTTTTATTTCGAAAGTGTTAGTCTCCTTAAATTAGAATTTATGTATAAATAAATGCGTAAAGAAATCTTATATCAAAAATAAAAATTCTCTTGTATTCTATAAATAGATATGAGGATGTGAAACGAATCAATTAGATGAAAACGAACGAGGAATAGATGGAGATGTATGTATGTGAAAGAATAGATGTAGTTATATGTATGTGAAAGAATAGATGTAGTTATATGTATGTGAAAGAAATGATGTAGATGTGGAATATGGATATGGATGTTTGGATGTGAATGTGGATGTATGTGAATGTGAATGTGGATGTGTGAATGGGGATATGGATGTAGATATGGAATGTGAATGTGGATGTATGTGAATATGAATGTGGATGTGTGAATGGGGATATGGATGTAGATATGGAATGTGGATGTGGATGTATGTGAATATGGATGTGGATGTGTGAATGTAGATATGGATGTAGATATGGAATGTGGATGTGGATGTATGTGAATGTGAATGAGGATGTGGAATGTGGATATGGATGTATGGATGTGAATGTGAATGTGGATGTATGAATGTAGATGTGGATGTGGATGTATGAATGTGGATTTGGATGTGGATGTGAAAATGGATGTATAAATGTGGATGTATAAATGTGGATGTGTGTGTGGAATAATGAATGTAAATATGAATGTGAATGGATATGAAGTCAATATGAGCGAATGGATGAGATGAGATGTCATGTGAATTAGAATGTGAATGAATAATATAAGATCTGAACGAATGAGATATAATGAGAAATAAATGTGAGGAGACGTAATGTAAATTAAGAAAGATAGGAATGGATGTTATGTGAAGTGAATGAATCCTATGTGATGGGATAGAAAATGATGTATCTGGTCAAGAATGGATACACATATGAATTGGAATTGGATTAAATAATATGGATTAATGTGGAATAATGTGGAATAATGTGGAAAGACAAGAGTTCAATATAGAAACTGTATTTTGTGACTTGTTTGTAAATGACTGTTTTATGTCAAGAATGCTGGGGAAGCATTTTGACCGTCTTGTGGATTAAGGTCATGGAGACCTAACTGATAAAGTTGCAACTGCTGACGGAGAGTCAATGGAGGATGTCTCGCGTAGCAAGGTCGACCGAGGTCTTGACCAGCCTCGGTTCGATTTAAATGGTGAGCTTCCGGTACAGTGGATGAGGGACCAAGGAAGTGGCCTATGAGTGAAGTGCTAGGTCACCTACGAAGGATCCTAGAGGGTGCTGACCATACGGTGCTCGGGCTCTGGGTCACCGAAGATACCCACATGTGCATCGTGGAAGATATTAGAACAAGGAGTAAGAGTTGTTTTCTGAAACCGGGAATGGATCTGGTTGATTGACCTTGCTGGTCCTGAACGGATGAGTCCATGGCTCTCTTATATGGATCTGTCGATTGATCTTGCTGATCTTCAACAAGGATTCCATCTTGATTTTTATATGTGAAAATATTACCGGGTACTATGAGCTAGGAACTATTGAAAAGGCCCCTGAGTGAACAGGAGGTGAGCGTTCTGGTTGCCAATGATGCCATAAGTACACCGATGAATGAATGATTGGAAAATTGGGTTCAACCAGAGATTTTGAGGATTGTCATCAATGACATAATGGTTTCATTAAAGGATTGTTTTAAAGTTAGTTAATGCTGAGAAAAAGGCAATTTCATATTGGGTGTGTAAGTGGTGTGACTAGTTTTATGTTTGCATGAACTTCCGGCTAGGGGGCCTGGGAACTCTTTTCCCTGGTACTCGGGACAAAACCTAACCAAATTCTAAATTGGATCCCATCACTACAGTGGTTGGGCGGTTGGCTAACCCATGGGACTGGATGGGGCTAGGTTGGACTGATGGATCCGTAAAATGAGACTCCTTTCTGTTATTACGATAGATGAAGTAAACCCCGGATAGTAATTGTTCTATGGATAGAAATCAACGGCTGTGCCTCTTAATGGGGAAAGAAGTGTTGATCTCTATGATCCAAGTGCAAGTTTCTTCCTTGATCTGGCCGAGTATCTTTATCAATACAATCGGATCAGTTTGATCAGTAATGATCTTGACTACGTTAGAGTAAAAATTTTATCCTGGAGGAATCGCCTGTGCTTTCCGGGCAAGAGAAGTTTTTTTTGAGTTCAATTTTGGAAGAACCGAGGAATTAATCACCTGCCTGGATATCCATGGGCGAGGACCCGTGTGTGGGACCCTGCCCCACGTAAGATGTGCTACTTCCGCTGCTAGCACCCGAATCCGTTGCGCGGTGGGGACAGGGATCTCACATTTCCCATCACGATAATGCATATAACCAACCGAGATTCTTCTACGAGAGAATCCTAGGATCGGCTCACACAGCCAGGACACAAAGGAGTGTGAACTTTGATCTGTAAAGGCTGAATTCTTTTGACTCATCAAATAGTGAGAAAACCATGGAGAACCCTCTTAACGAGAAATTGGGAGGGAGAAGGAGACTTCTCACTATCTGGTGGGTTCATGGGCTTAGCCTGAGGAATCCTAGGAAACAATTATGAGCTTGAAAGATAAGCTCCAGAGGCTGCTAAGGGAAAACTAATGTTGGTGGTTGGATAGCCCATCTAGATGCCATCAAGGTTCCTCTCTTCGGTAATGGACTCATCATGAATCATAATTTCTTGTTCTTTAATAACAGCTTTTTATAACACTTTCTTGAAATCAGGTAGTACCTGTATGGATGTAAGGAGGAAGGGGACTCTCCCTGTGGGTGTGTGTGATAATGTTTGAAAGATGGATGTCTTCTAGGTAGTTCCATCTCTCTTGTTACTATCATGTATTGTATGAATGCCTATTTTTGTGTTAACTACTATCGAGAGGCATTATTGAATGGCTATCTAACCCACACACAACCTTGGTTAACTCCCCTATGTATGGGCAAACCAAAGCTCAATGCTCTACGTTGGCTTATTGCATTGAGCAGTAGAGATATTCATTGCTCTTCAGGAGCTAACTAGGTGGTCCAGAACCACTAAAGTGTTGAGTCTTAAATAGATGGTGACACTTTTGGTAATCGTGCTAGGGATTGGCATGCTAAAAAGGGGAGTAGGAAGTTAAGGGGTTAGTTTAGCATAGGAAGCTTAAATTGTTTTCATGTGCAGGACATGCATGTTCTCCTGATTAAAACTTTTGATATAGAGAAGTTAGTTGAGGTAGGTCACAAGAGGAAGTGTGCATGCCATCGTATCTGGTATGTTCATGAATGAGTCATAGTAGTGCAATGGACAGTTGAAACAGATTCCATTCAAGACTCGAATGCTAAAGAGCGGAAGCCTCAGAAGAGGAAAGGTAGGAAGTAGGTAGTGGAGATGTTTGAGAAGAGCTGAAGGCACCCTAGCCATGCTAGCTAGAGGAAACACAAGATCCGGATGGAGACCGGATGTTTGGTACACCAAGTGTCATAACCAGGGTCACACAAAAGAAGAATGTCAGATGAAAACCACATTGTAACCATGTGCCATTTACAATAAGAACAACCACAACACTAATACATGCTTTTACAACACTCAAACATTTCCATTGGGCCTCAAAATAACAAACCTTATGGAAGAGGAGGATGCGGAAGATTCGGACAAAGAGGAGCTAAGCTGATATGCTTTTATGACAATGCCCCTAGGCATAGGCAAAACTGACTTTTTGATGCGACAACCTCATCAACAAGAACTGCAAGAAGTAAGAACACAAAGGGAAGCAAACCCAAAAGGATCTAATGCAGCAGTGAACATGATGAAAGTGGATGAGTGGATAGGGAAGCATCAAGAGAAGTCACAAATAGTAATGGCAGTGACAAGGTCACAATATGTCAAGACAGTGACAGATAGGAATGTTGATCTGAAAAAGATTATAAGCTAGAAAAATGGGTAGGGTAGTAGAGGGTTCGAGAACAAATCACTAAGCTTGTGCAAGGTGCACAAGGAGTGGTATAGACAATGCTGAAAAACCCACTCCTAAATGAGCAGGTTGATACTAATCCGGATAGAGCAAGTCAGGTTAGTAAGAGATAAGGCATTGTAGTAGGAAAAAATCCACTAAGCAGTGTGAAGATGACTCAAGAAGGGGTGCAAGAGTGCCAACTAGAGCCTACAATATCCTAGAGAAGAGAAATCATCTTGTAAAAGGAATTGGAAAAGAATCCGCAACAAGTCCAGACAAAAGAACTGACAAGGGAAGGTGAAGAAAGAGAAAAAGAAGCCAATAAGGAAGAATGAAAGATGTACAAAATCCAAATTATGCTAAGTCAAGAACTAAGGAGCAGTAATCCTAAAGAAGAATATGACCTATGGTGGGAGGATCTCAACAAAATGAAGTTGAATATAACAATAGATCAAGTGCTGAATCTAGTACCCAACTATAGGCAAACATTACTCCAAGACATAGTGCCAAACAACTGAAAAGTTGGTGCAAGTACCCATTCGGGAAGTGGAGACTCTGGAGAGTTAAAGAGAATGTAGGGGGAGAGGGAGAGCTTGAGTTCCTTGCAACAAGCAAACACACACACACACACAAGAGAGTGCAAGACACAAGAGAGAGATGGATGGCTGAATTTTCTTCTATCTTCTTCTCTTCTCTACAACCATGTAACTAAAAGATAAGAGTACATACATAAAGGGAAAGTACTCTCCTACAATAACATACAAAATGGTTGGTCTATAATGTGAACCATGTAACTAAAAGATAAGAGTACATACATAAAGGAAAAGTACACTCCTACAATAACATACAAAATGGTCGGTCTATAATGTGAACCTGACTATATAAGCTGGCACTATAACTAAGCCATACTCTAGTACTATAAACTGGCTATCACATAGCCTATTATCCACTAGCAACATATCAACCATAATCTCACCAACCATGCCAGTGGCATAAGTGTACAAGCTATCACACAAGCGAGCCATTAATGCTGGTCGTAGCACTAGTTGAGCTCGATATCCCACCACTCCCCCTTGAGATCAACTCCACACATTGCACTCCAAGTAAGCTCCTAAACCTGTGGAGCTTCTCTATGCCTGATGCCTTCGTCATGAAAATGTCAACCACCTGCTCCTCTGTGTGCTGACTTATAATAGATTTACATCACCTGCTAGAACCTTCTCCCTCACAAAGTGATAGTGCACCTTAATGTGCTTCATTCTAGCATGGTATACTGGGTTATTGGCCAATTGTATATTACTCATGTTGTCATAATAAATGACAATTTCTCTATCCATGGGCTCACCCATATCACCAAGGAGCTTTTGAAACCAAGCTACCTCACAAGCTGCCATAGCAGCACCTATGTACTCTACCCCTATACTCGATGAGGCAACTTTGGTTGCTTCTTATTGCTCCAACTCACATTATCACTTCCAAATAAGAACATAAAACCACTGGTAGATCTCATGTCTGTAGTACTACTAGACCAAATGTTAAAATATGCACTAAACACATCCCTAGAAGGATGGGGCCAAATGGACCATGTACATGTGAAAGGGACCAAATCACTTAGCTGGTGGGTGAAGCTTCTCCAGCACTTAGTTTTGTATTAAACCACTTGTTTTGATGAAACCACTAGGTGGTATTGAATTGTATGGAATCTATAAAAGGGAACTCGCCTATGAAGTAATCAATCAATTTATTTTGCCCAACCTTGTTGTCTCTCTTGTGTACACAACTCTTTCTACCATTTCTTACTCACATCATGTGTTTTAATCTTGTATTAATGTTTAAGTCAAACCCTCTTCAATACTTTCTCTCAAGTGTGTTGCTCAACTCTCTCGACCCTAATGGCCTCACATGATACAACCTTCCACTTCAAGGGACAAAACTTTCACACTTGGCAAAACTGCACATTGGGATATCTGAAATCCAATGGTAACAAGATACTCCCCAATCTTGTTTAACCATACTCTGTGTGCCTGATTCAAGCCATAGAAGGATTTGCATAACCTGCATACAAAATCTAGGTGTGCATCACTCTCACAACATGGTGGTTTCATCATGTATACTTCTTCTTGCAAATAACCATGCAAGAAGACATTCTTTATATCCATATGATGTAAAGACTAACCCTGTGTTGGTAGCCATAGCAATGACAGCTCTCATAGTTGCCATTCTTGCAACTGAGCTGAATGTCTCTTCATAGTCAATGCCATAAGTCTACACATAGCCTTTGGTAACCAATCTTGCCTTATACCTTCTCACTGAACCATCAGCATTATGCTTGACTTTTTACACCCACTTACATCTAATTGCCTTCTTTTCCTTTGGCAAAGGCACTAACTCCCATGTTGCATTTGCATCTAATGCTACCATCTTCTCATTTATGGCATCTTTCCATTTCTTATTTCCACAAGTGCCAGCTCAAAACAAGTGGGCTCAATTTTCTATATTACTTTAAATATGTAAGCATAATGATCGGTTGCATATTCATCATATCTCAACCTTTCAACAAAGTACCTAACCCTCGTAGACCTGCGTACACCTCCTCGATCACTGCCAGGTGTCCTCAAAATAGCCCTAGTTCTCCTTACACCAAGAGTAACCACCACAAACGAAATGCCAAGCTCCTCATCAAGGCTCTGCTCAAAGCCGCTTGAGTCACCATCTACATATGAGTGTCTTGCTGACAGATCAGGCACAAAAGGTTGATCTACCTTGTCCTTCACTTTGCATGATAAATGTGTACCTACATCTCTCCTCAACCTACCTGACCATGGGCTAACATTGGATCTACTCCTAGAGGACTCTCCAAGCACATATGATTGCTGCTCTATATGTGGTGCAACATCAACGTTTCTTACATCTATATCTTTTGTTGTCTTCACTGCTGGTGCATACTAGCTACTCATCTCGTCAAAGATAACATCTCATCAAAGATAACATCTCTTCTTACTCGCATCTCAAGGTAGGACTATAACATCTATAACCTTTTTACTCCATAGCATAACTAATAAAGATGCATTTCTTTGCCCTAGGCACTTCATCAAGAACATGCACATATGAAGTACACCCAAACAATTTTAAGTGAGACACATTCGGTCTTATGCCTGTAAACTTTTGTTCAAGTATCATACTATGAACAACTACAGTGGATGTCCTATTCATAATGTTCATAGCAGTTGCTACTGCTTATGCCAAAAAAAATGTAGCATTTTCTTTTCAATCCCCTTCAAGGCAAGTGCCACTTCTGTAATGTGCCTATTTTTTCTTTCTTCACTCAATACCATTCTGTTGCGGAGTGTACCTACATGTAAACTGTCTCTTGAAATCGATGAATCACTAAGGAAATATTCTCCCCCACAATCTCATCTGAGGCATTTTATTTTCATGCATTTT
Organism: Cibotium barometz; assembly: GCF_041138505.1. Classification (NCBI taxonomy): domain Eukaryota; kingdom Viridiplantae; phylum Streptophyta; class Polypodiopsida; order Cyatheales; family Cibotiaceae; genus Cibotium; species Cibotium barometz. Next base: position 20,774,847 of record NC_141057.1, on the reverse strand, counting down.
TCCTTCTTGATCAAGGCTTTAAATCTCTAAAAGTGAGCAAACACCTCACGTTTCTCATTCATGAAGTAAACCCACACTTTTATAATGTGGTCATTAATGAATGTAACATAATACCTACAATTATTGCAATCTTGGCTAGTCCCCATATATCTAAATGTATAACATCTAATGGCCTTGCAGTGACATGCTTTTCATGTGGAAAAGCATGTTTAGCTTGCTTACCAAGCTAGCATGCTTCACCTTTATGCATACCATCAACCTTAAACTTTGGAAAACCTATAGAAATAGTTTGGGCCTACATAGACTTTAGTTATTGCATATTCATATGACCAATACACTTGTTCCATATGTTAATATCTGCAATGACACCTGTTCCATGCGCAAACATGGTTGTCTTTACCTCACGCATGTTCACATCCAAAGGAAACATCCTGCCATTTATGTTACCCTTTTGCAACCAAGCGACACTGATTTTTTTGAAGTCTTCCACAAAACATCATTGAGCATTAAACCTCACTTGCAGACCCTGCTCAACCATTTGTTCAAAAGAAACTAGGTTCTTTGTAATATTTGGAAACATGAAGTACATCTAGCAAGTACTTCATTTTGCCATCCTACATAGACAATGGAAATTTATCATGCATAATGGGATGTGCAGTATCATCACTTGTTTCTACATAACTTAGTTTTTCCATTTTTTGCATGTCTCTAAACCACTCATCATGACTAGTCATGTGGTTAGAGGCACCAAAGTCCACATACCATATCTTGAGATACTGACACATCTCCTGTTGTGGAATTGAGTATATGCTGTATCACAAACGACTGCTCACTTCATCACCACCCTGTTTACTAGATGATGCATAGTTGTCTTGCTGCAACTTTTCACTTTTAATGTCATTTTGCTTTTTATAGTAGTCCTTTTCCATGTGCCTTGGTTTGCCACAATAATGACACTCTATGCTATCTGCATTTTGATCTCTTTGCAAACCACCTCAGCCTCTTTGGCTCCTCCTTCCTCTAGACTGGCCTCTTCCACCTATGTATGCTTGCTTTGCTAAGCTTGCTTTGCTATTGAAAATCATTGGAATGTTATTATCCAAAATTTTGATTTCCTTTTCAGCCACACCACCTTGGCCTCAACCACAACCACACCTCTACCTCTGCATCTACCTGAATTGGAGTAGAAGGCATGTTCTGATGTGTTCTTGCTTTGTGAAGAAGATTCATTACCTAAATACTTTTCTTCTATGATTAGCATAGACATCAAGTCCTGAAAGTTGGGAATATTCTCTCTTACTACAATGGAGGTCTTGAATGGCTTGTACTCTGGCAAGCAAACAGACACTCACCAAATCATTATCCTCCACCACCGATACATTGATAGACCCAAGGGATTTAACAATACCCTTGATATTTAAAAGATACTCATTGATAGACATGCTTTTCTTTTTCACTATATGTAGCTCTTGTTTTACTTGTAGTTTCCTTCCCTTTGTATTAGGTTGGAACATCTACACCAGGTTCTGCATGCAACTATTGGAGTGTTGGCATCTTATATGTGTCCTATCATTGTGTCTGTGACACTGATCCAAAAGCCAATATATGACTTTCCTTGCACCCTGATTCTATCCTTGAATACCTTTATACTACTGGAGTGGCATCCTCTTCTTCAAACAACTCTAGAGGCTCCTCATTGTCTCCTTCCATGTAGTTCCAAAATCCTTTACCCATAAGAAAATTGGTTATTCTAAACTTCCAGGAATGGAAGTTATTCTTGTCCATCTTCTCACTGACAATCTGACTAATTTCGTCAGACATGTTTTCCTCTGCAATAATTAAAAACTTTCAAATAGATAATTTTTTTATGCAACTTGTAATATAGCAGTATCTTCTACTGTGACTGTTGGCTCTGCAACAACGGTGCTTTAGCACAACCTATAGGCCACCAAATCTAAACAGAGTACATGTACATACACCTAATATCTGTTAATTTATAGCAATGTGATGAGCTATGGTGGATCAAATGCAAGAATCAACATAATTAGCAAGTGATTAGATGATGTAATTAGATGAGATTAGTGAGCAATTAATCTAATAGGATAATGTAGGCATGGATACTCAAAAAACCAGAAATTTCTCATTAGGCCAATGCCTCAATTTATAGGTTTTACATCCACAAGATGCCAAGCATCTAATCCCACTGATTTCTCCTTGATTTGTGCCACCTCCCCTACATTTGGGGGCACCTTTTCCTAGAATCTTTCCACACCCCTATATTCACTCATGCTACCCTTGATTCTCTCATCAATAGATTCCTCTCACATTTTCACTTCTACCCACTTAATTACAGACTTACTTTTACAGTCTCTTGCTACTAAGAGCTTGTTCCTGCACACACCCATTCACTTGCATATTTCAACACCTCCCCTCAAGTCAATAATTCTAGCACACCTGGACCCTATACCAAGTTTCCCTCTTACTTGGTAGCCCGTGACCAGTGCCTCAAGTCCCTAACTCATAGTCCTTGACACTCTCTCTCTATGTGTCCAAGGCTACTACAAGTGCCCATGACCTTGACTAAAGTTCTCACACATACATCTACCACATGGTCTACATCATCGGTGACTCAGAGGTGGTTTTACTCTATTGGGATAGGTTACATTGGGTTGTGGGGTTTCTCTCTTAGAAAAGATGTCCTGACTCCTCTACCTTAGCAGTCTCCATGAAGTTTGCCGATGTCGATCCTTCTTCATTTGGTTTTCTGTAACAATCTGTAGCTATGTGTTCCTACAATTGTGGTTGGCAAGTGAAGGTACTTCCTCCTCCCCTACCTCTTCCTCGTCCTTGTCCTTGTGCAAGACCTCCTCGGGTGTAGAATGCTTTCTCCTCTCTTGTTGTTGGGTCCAACCCTTTCTTCTCTGACCTTGTTCTCTTGCTCTAGTAGAGCTCCTTCTATCTCATGCAGATTCAAATCTGGTATATTCTTTAAGATTGCCACAATGTTCTCATACTCTCCCTTGTCCACACTCTTCAAAAGCACTGCTAGTGCCTCGTCATCTTCGACCTTATTCCCAATGGCCAGTTGTTGCTTAATGCTTTTGTATTTGTTTAAGTTTGTGTTTAGAGGTTCACTTTCCTTCATGTCAAGTTTGTAGAATTGCATTACCAAATTTATCTTTGAATTCTTTGCTTGAGTGTGCCAAATAATTTGTTAAGTTCATCCCATGCATCTTTAGCTTGTTGTATCCCTGCAATGTGGTGAATGATTTCATCATTTAAGCTAAGTGCAATGAGCCCTAATGATTTCTCATTTCTTCTCTTCCACTCATCCTTCCCATGCTCCTCTGGATATTCATCTCTTCCCTCAACTAGCCCCCATAGATTCTTCCTCATGAGCAAATACAGGGTCTTTGTTTTCCATGTATGGAACTGCTCCCTGTTAAATTTAGCTATTGTTGAGATTCAAGCTTGATGTCAGCTTATGCCAGTTGCACTATGTGCTGGCATGTTAGGTAGTAACATGTGTGAGACATAAATGACCGTGTCCAGCTGGTCATAGTTGTGTGGACATTAGCTAGGGTTAGCTGTGTGTAGACACAACACAAGTAGTGTGTTGTAGATTATGGATCATGGCTTTATACATTATGTGAGAAGGGAGATGGCTTCCCTCTATGGTTAGGGTTTGCAATATACATTAGGGTTTACTCTTCTATGTGTGCTCCCTCTCTCAATCTATTTTTTATCATGGTATCAGAGCTTAGTGCTCTCTAATTAGGGTTTATGAGTGAGAGTGAGAAGAGGGAGAAGAAGCTGTGAAGAGAAGCTGTAAGGCAAACCATTCGAGCTGTGAAGCTTGGAGCACACAAATACTCTCAACAAATATGAGAGCTAAGGACCATGGGTAAGCAAAGCTAAACAACCTTGAGTGAATTGCAGGTGATTTAAGCACAAACAAGGTAAATCAGGGTTGCCCAAAGCAAAATAAAATTCTGGTTTTTGCAAGGTTTCCATTGGAGCTTGAAAGCAGTGATGTATTGTGAAAATGGATATAATCTGGCAAAGGAACATGTATGTGACAAGGATTAATGTATTGGCAAATCATGTGCAAACCCTAGAGTAAATCTGGAACAAGATTGATGCATTTAAATAAGAGAAAAATTTTGGTTTTGAAGGTCATTGCTAAGGATATGAGTAATCATTTGTGTGTACAAACTCTCCAAAAACCCCTACAAGCAGGCGACGCTGAATTCTGCAGGCTAGGAGTGCATTCTTTGTTGCAAAAAATAGTTCACAATGTTGAGGTCTTTTGATGCCAAATGGATGATATGAATGCATGGGAAGCTTAGCAATTGGCTATATATTGAAGCAGAGAAGGTCTTTGCAAGTTCAACCTTGAGCAACATGAAGATTTGAGCTGATTAATGAAGGATTAGCAGAGCTATTAATAGTGATTAGTGAGACAATGAGTGATTAATCGACTAATTACTCATCACTCGTTATTCACAATTAGACTAATTTCTTTGACACGGAGTTAGTACACATCATTGCTAAGATAATGAAATCCTGGGCTCTCAATTTGAACAAGGATTAAAGAAATTAGGGTGGGATTAATACTGGTTTTACTAGTTTTTCTCAAAATAGAGAAGGAGATTTGATAAATTTGGTATGTACGCACCTTGGTTGGTGTTGATATGCAACATTGAGCTTGTTTAGGTGTCAATGCAAGCTATCCACACTTGATTAAACCACTATATTGCAATTTGAAGCCTTGGAAAGCATGCCAAAATAGGGTACTTTGGACTGTGTATGCCAGTTCAATTTGGATGTAGTCAGTTTGATTTTCTACATCAACAATGAAGTTCGTTGAGTACTTTGGAGTATCTGGAACACTTATTAGAGTGTGGTTGAGTTGAGGAAGGCTTGTTTATAGATTTGGACATGTACGGAAGGTGCATTTGCATCATTGAGCAAATATGTCAGACAACCCAATACAGATTGTGGGGGTGAAAAGGTGGATAGGAAGAACTTCCACGCATGGAAGTAGAGGATTAAAAGTTTTCTGAAAGGAAAAGGGTTTTGAAACCTTGTTACAGGTGCAGAGCCAGAACCGAAACTACCCCAACAACCTACACAACAACAGGTTGTAGCTCATAAACAATGGTCAAAGAGTGCATATAAAGTCTTGCATTACTTGTCTATATGTATCTCGCATGCTATACTCATACATATACATGATGCTGAGAATCCTAAAGATGCATGGGATACATTGGTAAAGCTGTTTGATATAGACACTAGTGCTCGTAAGTCTCAGTTGAGACAACAGATTCATAATGTGAAGTGGAAAGGAAGGAGCATCCATGATTATGTACAAGAGATAAAGAAGTATGTAGATGCATTGGGAACAATCAATGCCCCCATGCCTGATGATGATTTGGTAGACATTGCCTTACGTGGTCTTGGCAAGGAGTACAAGTCTTTTGATACATCTATCTCTATTTGGAGTATAGGTTTACCAGATTTTGATGAGTTGGTTTCACTCTTGCTTGTTGAGGAAATCAAACTCAGTGACTCATTTCATGATGCATCTACTAGAGCCATGATGATAATGGCAGAAATCAGGCTTTCTATTCGCAAAGGGGATTTAGAGGCAAGGGGAGATTTGTATCACGTGGTCGTGGTAATGGTCGTGGATGGCAGGATAAGTCACCAACACAATAGAATTTTCAGCCTACATATGGTGCTAGAGGTGGTCATGGATATACACCTCAAAGAGGCAGAGGTAATCCTCGTGGTAGAGGACGTTGGCAAGGCCAACCAACATCTATGCAAAATGTGGAATGCCATTACTTTGGGAAATTTGGTCATATGGCACGTGATTGTTTCCACAAACAAAATGATTTGAGAGGGGGTGGAGCACAACATGGTGGACATTATGCACAACATGATGAAAATTATGCAAATGGTGAAAATTTTTGCATCAAGCAGTATGATGGCAGTGCAAATCACTTGTTTGCCATGAAACATATTGTGGGATCTATGATGACAAATGGTGACAATGATGACACTTGGTATATGGACTCTGGAGCATCAAACCATATGACTTATCATGACGAATGGCTTGAACATATGAAGCCTATGGATGTGAAAGACTATGTGGAGACATGAGATGATACCCAACATGCTATCAAACATGTTGGAAGTGTACCATTGGTTATGCACAATGGGGAAACAAAGTCTATGGCAGCAGATGTCTTGTATGTGCCTTCTATTAGAAAAAGTTTGGCCTCAGTTGGTCAAATGGTGGAACAAGGTTTACAGGTTTGTTTCAACGAGCATGGATGCTTCAATGAGGATTTCAAAAATGGATGTAGAGTCATTGTTGTTGCCAAAGGCAAGATAGAAGGTAGGTTATTTAAGTTGGATACTGGGATTCCTGAGTTGAAATCAGCCATGTTCTCTAAAAGCCAAAATATGGTACATGACATTGACATGTGGCATAAAAGGATTGGACATGTGAACATACAAAGGTTAAAGAACATGCAGGCAAGAGGCCTTGTTAGTGGGCTGCCTAGATTCAAGTATGATGGGAATATACATGTTTGTGATGCTTGCCAGTTTGAAAAGCAAGCAAGGTTGTCGTTTCCTAAAGAAGGCAACATGAGTAGTAGGCCACTTGAGATAGTTCATAGTGATGTATGGGGTCCTGCACAAAACCCATCCATTAAAAACAGCTTGTATTATGTGACATTCATTGATGATTTCAGCAGAATGACTTGGATTTACTTTCTTAGAGAGAAAAGTGAAGTGTTGGGAAAGTTTATGGACTTCAAAGCCTTTGCAGAGAAGCAATATGGCTCTCTTGGATAAAATGTTTGAGGACAGATGGAGGCAGTGAATACACCTTACATGCTTTTGAGAATTTTTTGAGAAAGCATGGCATAAGAAGGCAGTTAACTTGCATGTATACACCTCATGTTGCTGAGAGGAAGAATAGAGTAATTTATGATGTGGACAGGGTGATGCTCAATGAAAAGAGCATGCCAGACTATTATTGGTGTGGGCAGAAGCATGTGCCACCGCGGTGTATGTACTTAATAAGACACCCACAACAGTCATACATGGAAGTATGCCAGAGATGTGGCTTACAGGTTTTAGGCTAGACATTGGACACCTACATGTGCTTGATGAGAAAAGGAAGATGTTAGATCCTAAGACAGAAAAGTGCATTTTTGTTGGGTATGCACAGGATCGCAAGGCATATAAATGTTACAATCCACAAACTAGGCAAGTGGTCATCTCACGACATGTGGTGTTTGATGAACTTGCTAGTTGGTACAAGGCAAAGGATGAGGGTGTCATTGATTCTGTTGATGCTGATGTGCATGTGAACTTGCCACAAGCAAGTTCTATTTCTATGTCTAGGCCAGCAGAGTCTGAGAGTAGCACTACACGTCCATGGTCAGGACGCTTGAGACATGAGAGTGTGAGCACTGGGAGTAGTGCTGTGGATAAAGAGAAAAAGAAGGTTGAAGGAATTAGCATTACAGGTTATGAGTCATCAAGTTCAGAGAGTTTGGATGAGGAACTTGGCATACCAATTTTATGCACACACCAGGTGCAAGGCAAGATAGATATGTGCCTCCACATACTAGAGTGACAGGTGTTCAGAGTGATCCACATGCATTACGGAGGTCCCAAAGGGTCAGGTATCCAGTTGTTTGATAGGTTGACATATCATGACTTTTCTATGCATTACACATATATGACCTCTTTGGTGAAGCATGTAGAACCTACATGCCATACAAAAGCTATTGGAAAGCATATATGGGAGAAGGCAATGGATGTTGAGATAGATGCATTGGTTTAAAATGACACTTGAGATTTGGTTGCCTTACCACAAGGTAAAAATATCATTGGTTGCAAATGGGTTTATAAGGTAAAATGTAAATCAGATGGTTCCATTGAGTGCCATAAGGCACGGTTGGTAGCTAAGGGTTATGCACAACTGGACTATGATGAAACATTTAGTCCAGTTGCAAAGATGGAAACAGTAAGAGCAATCATTGCTATGGCTACAGCAAATGGTTGGGAAATGCATCAAATAGATGTGAAAAATGCATTTCTAAATGGTGATTTACAAGAGGAAGTTTATATGGCACAGCCATAAGGATATGTACACCCAAGGTACCCCACTCATGTATGCAGATTAAAGAAAGCATTATATGGTTTGAAGCAAGCACCTCGTGCTTGGAGTGATAAGATAAGCCGATATCTTATCTCCCTTGGATTTCAGGTTTCTTCAACAGATTCTTCACTCTATGTGAAGAAGATAGATCATGGGATTGTCTTACTTGTCATCTATGTGGATGACGATTGTCACAGGAGATCATGCTACAGATGTTATGCATGTCAAAAAGACATTGAGTGGGCAGTTTGATATGAAAGACTTGGGTGAATTGAGATATTTTCTTAGGATTGAAGTGATCAAAGACCATGCAGGGACATGGTTAGTGCAACACCAATATGTATTGGATATGTTGGCAAAATATGGGATGACAAGGTGTAAGCCAATGAGTACACCTTTGGAGCAGAATGTGAAGCTGCGAGCTGATTTTGGTGAAGAGTTGGATGATCCATCTATGTATAGAAAGATGGTTGGCAGTCTTATTTACATGACTATCACGTGCTTGGATCTCAGTTATACTGTGGGGCTAGTAAGCCAATTTATGCAGAGTCCCAAAAAACCTCATTTGGATGCAATGAGACGCATTATGCGCTATGTAAAGACCACTACACATTATGGTATTCTTTATGAGCATGGTAAAGGCTTGGATGTACATGGCTACACAGACGTAGATTGGGCAGGTAGCTCGTATGACAGGAGGTCTACTAGTGGTTATGCCTTTACATTTGGAAGTGCGGACCACCATACACAGTTGCAAATCCAAGTGGAGAGCCTCATAGAACAACATAAGCTCAAATTCGTCACCTTACATGCCAAGGCATGTACTAAATTTCTAGAAGTATAGGCCAAACTAGCTGATGAGGAAGATAACTATTGTGCCCTTGAAAAAAGACTAGAAGAAAAGGAGGAGTTGCAAGCTAAACAACCTTAAAGGTGTAAATGACACCTTTAGAAGGTCAATTAGTGTGCAGGCAAAGGAAATATATGAAATAAGTTATGAGAATTATGAAATCCAAGCCACAAATCTCAAAGAACCCTTGTAGGGCTTGAAATATAAAAAGGTAAACATGCTACAAATCCATTAAATCTCACATCTCAATAAACAAAATTTGGATGCACACACAATCCAAGCAGTTAGGTTGAGATGGTGATCCTTTCAAAGGAAAGAGTTGGCCTTGCCACTTAAAACCTATAATTCATGAAGCCCACCAATAAAGAGAAATAGAGGTGGATATTCTCACAAAGAAGAGAGATGGCCTCACCACTCAGAACATGTAACTCACTGAAGCCTCTGCGAGTCCATGCAAAGAGAAATAGAGGTGGCCACTGCATTAGGCTGACCAAGAAGCCTAGGTAGCAGCTATCCAACAACAACTAAGCTAGCCTAGGGAGCCAGTCAAAGCAAATGATAATCCTTTTGGTAAGCTAGTGTAAAGGGTATTGCCTCTGGTTGACCTTCCAGTGGTTCCTCAGGCCCTTGCACACAGACCTTTACCTTGTTATTCACTTAACTAAAACTCTCTCTTTGTCAGTATAACATAAGTCTCAGTGAGGAACTAACCCAAGGAGATTTGGCATTAATTCAACAAAATACAACAAGATATGCTAATCCCATAGTCATAATGGCTATATTTATGAGGCTTCTTGATCTAAGGGAGGGTCAAGCTCTCTATATATATATCCCCTACACTTGATTGTACTTAAAGTTCAATCAATTAGTGTAGATTGCTTATACATTCAATTAACTTTAATAAAGGTGAGGAGATCCTAGAGCTCGTGAAACCTACTAACATTAATTCTTTTATTGTTCCTCTCCCTAAAATACAACAAAGCCTTGACTATATACTCACACACGATGGGGGTAGAAGACTTGACTGTATACTCACACACGATGGGTAGAAGCCTAGGATACATACCAGTACCTTGTCCTCCATAGTAGTAAATCTTACTATCCTTATGAAATTCTCAAAATTTTTGATATCATTTGTGCATGTTTGTATACTTTACTAACATCATTAGTATATTATTTTGAGAAAGTGCACATCATTTAATACCCCTCATTCCTTGAGGAAGAAGACCTCCATGCACTTCATGATTTGTTTATTACACCTACCTGGTGTTTAGTCCAATCACCTCTTATCGATATACTAATGTACCACTAACTAAGAGTTATTTTCCCTCTTCCTCCTTTGATTTCCCCACTAACACTCTCAACCCCCAGAAACCCCTGGACGACCAGCCAAAGGCCAAACCTACTACTCAACAAAGTCATGAAGTGGCGGATTATTACCGCATCGACCCAATATTGGATCTACTAGCAGCAGAGTATGAGAAAATATTTATCACAAGAAGGAATCCATTACTTAAACCCCATCTCACGTACCAAGCACCTTTTGATCCCATGATTCCTATAGAAGTAGAAGCATATGCAATGGTGACCCAACCGCTATAGGTATACCATATCCTTTAGTCAGGCAGGACCAACTAGAAGCAATAGAGCTTGGGCAATTGGATCAGCATGAGTCATTATGGACAAATGTGGCAAGAATCTCAAGGCTCACTAACCCATGGCTTGCTAATTTTCTTGAAATCTGCACTGACACATTTATGATTACCCATGCTTATAAATGATAAAAGAAGGAGAATTTAATAGAGTCAAGGGGAGGTTTTGAAGAAATCTAGATGGACACTGATGGCCAAATTCCAATAGAAAACTTTGGTATCTAGCAAGCTTGGCGGGAGTGCCATTCCTTGCCATAAAAGCAAGCTTGGTGGGAGTGCCATTTCTTGCCATAAAGCAATATGCTGACATCTACAGGACATCCCCATGGCACCTTTGCATTGATCCATTGTACATGCCAATTAAAATAAGGTTCATTGAAAGATAATTCAAATAAAGGCGGTCTTGGGATTCACCCTTCCTTTACTACTTTCCTTACTTTGAGCATATAAAATTTGACTCTCAAAACAAAAAATGGTAGCTTATGCTCACCACAGTGCATGGATCTTAGATCCACTTGTAGTAGCCACTATGCAATTTTTGTAACTGATCTTCTTTTCATTGATATCCAAGACGATTATGTCCACAGCTGTAATAACCAATGAGAGGATATGATCTGATCTTAACATAGAGCCTTTCGATAGTGGTATCATGTACTACTACCATAGGCTACGCTGTCTACCATCATATATGCATACTACTTTTAAGGATATGATTGATACCAGCTCGTGGAGGTATCTCTACTTTCTCCACAACAAAACTCTTTACATCCTCTAGTCTATAAAGAGTTGCTACAAAGAATATCTAGGGAAATAGGCCATGTGACAATAGATTCCAAGGACAGAATATCCAACACAGGAAAAATATTAATCCCACTTTGAGATTAAATTAGCATCTCTCTGTTACATAAGAGATATATCACAATAAGTGTCATGAAATGGCACTATAATTGTTATAATTATGAGAATGGTTGGCAATGCCAAATATATGTATCTCTTGTAATCATTTAGCTCATATTTTTCAAAGTTTTGGGTGACCAAGTGTGAATAAAGCTAGTTGTATAAATAAAAAGTTCTCATAATGCAAGATACAATCCCCCTTTATGCCAAATTAAGTTTAGTCTTATCTCCTTGCTCTCTTGTGTCTATGGTGAGAGAGAGAGAGAGAGAGAGAGAGAGAGAGTGAGAGAGTTAAGAGGTGACAAAGCTTCATTCTTGGTACATGTTCCTCTTATGATTATGCTCATGAGTGTGTGAGTAGAGAGGAGTGAGTGTCCTTGTATGAGGAGAGGAATCGTTATAATGATAGTTTGAGGAAGGAGGAAAATGAATGGATCTAGCTACCACTAGGTTGGAGTCCTCAAAGATATGAGCTTGGATGCCACTAGCAAGTTTCCCACAACATGTTAAGGGAAGCATTATTCATTGCATTTGGATAGGGATAGTGTAGTGGGAAAAAATATATTTTCTAATATAATATACTCATATTATGGTTAAAACATAATCACTCTGTATAAGTAACATTTTGTGTACCTCAGTATTTGATGCTATAACATTTCCACTCTTTATCGTTGAGCATATTTCATATCTTTCAAATATCTTTTGCATCCTGTCAAAATAAAATTGTTAAATTTAATCTCTCTCTCTCTCTCTCTCTCTCTCTCTCTCTCTCTCTCTCTCTCTCTCTCTACATAGCTATAGGCATACTTTAGGAGAGACTACTCTACTTCTTTTCCCTACCTCATTGAGGGGGAAAAGGCATGGAAGCATTCAAGCTTACATTTAGTCAATTAGAGATACATCTAAATTTAATTGAAATCTTGTACCTTGCATGTATCATCTTGATGATTATATGAATCTAAAGAATTGTTATCTAGTGATGACATTAAAACGACCATATTATAAGAAATAAATATTAAAATCTTGTACCTTGCATGTATCATCTTGATGATTATATGAATCTAAAGAATTGTTCTCTATTGATGACATTATAACAACCATATTATATGAATCTAAAGAATTGTTCTCTACTGATGACATTATAACAACCATATTATAAGAATCTAAAGAATTGTTCTCTATTGATGACATTATAACAACCGTATTATAAGAAACAAATACTTACATCTCATGATCATACATGCTGAGAGAAACCTTCATGGTTTTCCTTCATTTCATGAAGTCATTTTGGCATCCAAGCCTTGATTCTTTTTGCTACTTTCTATTGAGAATCTATGGTGCTAGGGATAGCCTTAGTAGAGTGTTGCACATAATGAGAGATTAGATTAGGGAGGCTCAAAATAATCAAGATAATTCATGATTAAGAGATGTGGACACACCAATAAGCACACTCAATAGTAATGTATTGCAATTGCTTGTGTCAACCATAGAAAGTCAGAGGCTTCTAATATAGATAGCCTCAAGCCCAATATCTTTGAAATCTAGCACTCTTATCCTTGCCATCTTTACACCATGTGTTCACTTCACACCACACACACTCTCCACTTTTCCAAATATCTTGTCACACTAAAATTTATTGTGATGAAGCCTTTCACCCCACATAATTTAGCACTGCATCATGTGTGCAAATGTGTCTCTAAGCACTCCCCTTGAATCACATTAATTTGTGACACCATAAATTGTATCGCTCCCCCTTGGTGTCACACTCCACAAATCTAAGATAACTTTCTTGCTCTCACTGATTTTTTAACGCCCCTATTGGTGTTATGTTTGCACTCTCCCCTACTATGTTCACATGAACTAAACATGCCTCTCTCATCATGGGATGAAAATCAACACACATATACATGCCTGTTTTGGGAAAATTTTCATTTTAAGACTCTTCATAGCCTGGGTAGGGCACCCTCATACATATACAAAACAAATCATGTAACATAATTTCATAGACTACATGAAAACCAGCCACATATAAACCATGCATGAGTTGCTTATAGGCCCCATGTGAAAAACCCTTAGAGAGGTCCTTTCACCACTCAGTAGTTTTGAGGCTCTAAGGGTTTATCCCTTTTGGTATGCTTTGAGCCACACAAAAAAAAAAAACTCTTATCTCAAATTCTTGTTGGAGACTGCTTGTCTCTCTTTTGCATACCTGCTTGTTGCTGCTTGCATTCTTTAGCCGCTCAAGTGCAACTCATGGCAGTGTAAGAAGTAGAAGGCAAAATAACTTTCACAACAAATGGTGCATAATTTGTTTCCCACTCATTATTGAGCTTTTTGTAACTCTTTCAATACCTCTAGGACATCCTTGGCAAGCTTAACATATATGCTATTTTCTTACTAAGGCTAACTTCAACGAGACAAAAATTCTTCAAAGATTTAGGCCTAGCTATCTCCTAGTTACCATTCAACTCCTTAGTGCGAAGCTCTGATACCATGTTTGCAAACCTAAGGTTCTAGAGATAGGCTTGGGAGAGTGTTGCACATATTGAGAGAGGGAGGCTCAAAATAATCAAGATAATCCATGATTAAGAGATGTGGACACAAATAAGCACACTCAACAATAATGTATTACAATAGCTTGTGTCAACCATGCTTCGTATGCATCTTGCATTGTTGAAGCAAAGCTTACATTTTCTCGGCCTCTTCCTTTGTGTTTTAATTCACCACATCTTGCTTGATGACCATCATTGGCACATTCACTTTGTACCCATATAATGCTTCAAAAGGAGACATGCCAATGCTCTCATGATGGGTGCTATTGTATGAAAATTCATCACGAGGAAACCACTCATCCCATGCACTTTGGGTCTCATAGCAAAAGTGCCTCAAATAGGTCTCCACCCACTTTCACCCTTTCTGTTTGACTATCAGCCTCCAAATGGTAAGTAGTGCTAGGAGTCAACTTGGTGCCTCAAATAGGTCTCCACCCACTTATTTACCCTTTCTTTTTCACCGTTGGTCTCTGGATGATAAGTGGTGCTATGCGTCAACTTAGCACCCATTATAGAAAACACTGTGCCTAGAAATAAGCTCATGAATTTGACATCCTGGTCACGCACAATCTTCAAAGGCATGCCATGCAACTTGAATACATGCTCCACAAATTGCTTTGGTAACCATAGATGTCGTATACTTGATCTTGGTAGGGATGAAATGAGAAACCTTTGGCATAAATCTACAACCACATACAAGCTATCCCATCCCCTCTTTGTCCATAGAAATGTGAGTCTGTTTACCTTCATGAATAGGCAAAGATTGCAATAAAACATTCGACGTATGATGAGAAGGATTTTTGTTAAGTTGAGAAGGCATACATTTTGACACAAATGAATGTATGTCCTTCCACATACCCTTACAAAAGACACTCTTTCTAACCTTATCATAGGTTTTGAAAATTCCCCCAGTGACCCACCATATAGGTTGCATACATTTCTTTCAAAACTTTTTTCTTGTATGGTGAATGAGGTACCAACAAGTAGACCTTTTCCTTGTAGTATATGAGACCATTTTGAAGTCAATGTGGCAACTCATCATGTATTTTTTTTAAAATCTGAGACATCTCCTCATTCAACAAGTACTCCTCTTTTATTTCTACAATCCAATCATTATACACCTGACTAATGGTTGAAACCGAGCATGCCCACATTCCTAAGGGTGCATCCCTTGCCACACCAAATTTTCTTTCTCCTTGGTGTATGTGATATCAAAAATCATACCCTTGAAGTGTAGCCAACTTTGCTTGGGTGTGAGAGTGGCTTAAGACATAAAATACTTCAATACCCTATGATCACTCGGACTCCTCACATAGAATTGGCTACCATAGAGATAATGATGCCATTTCTTGATTGAATGCAATATGGCAATCATTTCTTGTTTATATACATGCATAGCCATTTCCTTCTCATAAATATTCTAGCTTTCAAATTCAATGACACCATGATCTTGATAAAGAAAATCACCAATTTCACTTCCACAAGCATTTGCATAAATAGTGAATGGCTTTGAGAAATTTGGACACACCAAGATAGGAGGAGAAGTGAGTAATCTTTTCAGCTCTTCAAACCTTCTGTTAGCAATGGAATCCCGAGACCCTTTCTTTAGCCTATCATGCTGAGTGGTGCCACCACTTTAGCATACTTCTCAATAAACCTCCCTATAGATAGAGGATACACCAAAAACCCTCTAAGTTGAGTGATATTTACACACTCCACCTTCTTGGGATCAACCTTTACGCCATCCTTTCTTACAATATGACCATGATACTCAACTTCACTTGCCATGAATGTGTACTTTCTTTGCATGGCAAACAATTAATTGCTTATCAACACCTCAAGTACATTCCCCACATGCATAAGATGCTCATCCTCCTGTTAGCCCAATTCTAGGGTTAACAAGATCTACCACCATTATCTTACATCAAGGAGTCACGATAGATACACCAAAGGGTCATACATTCAAGATATGAAGCAATGGTGTCCAAAGCTACAACTTGGACAGGCACCCGTAATGGTGTCCAAAGCTACAACTTGGACAGGCACCCGTAATGGTGTGACGGAGTATTTATGGTGATTCCCGCTTCAAGAGTGTGTAGTAGCAAGATAGGATAAAGTCCTAAGTGATGTACTTCATGGGTATATTATGAGAGTAGTCATTGTAATATAATTAGGCCTCTTATGAGCCTAAAATGCCCGACTGGCACAATTTAAGTGAGTGTGAACACTTATGGCCATGTATATAAGTGAATAACTCTCATAATACAACATACTCTCCCATTGTGCAATTGAGTCTTGCTCTTGCTAATCCTCTTACTAATCTCTCTCCCTAATGCATGCTAGTGAGTGTGTGAGTGAAGTGAGGTGAGAGGAGGGACGAGTACTCATCTCGTAATGCAACACGACGGTGTGACAACGCTCGCGGGAGGTGCGGTGGAATTACTTCTCAAGGAGTTATAGAGCTTGGAGACCTCAAGGATTACGAGCTCGGCCATTGGAAAGATCCTCACGACAGTTGTGGTTCACCAAGTAATCTCTTTTTGGATGTGTTTCAAGGAGGGTTAGGGTGAGCCCCATAACCCCTCCATCTTACTAAAGATGAGGATATCATCAAAAAATACCACACAAACTTGTAGAGGAATGGATGCAACAACTTTTTCATCAAGGCGTGGAATGTAGCAGATGCATTACAAAGACCAAATGGAATAACCATGAATTAGAACAACCCTCTTTCTGTCCTAAAACTTGTTTTAAACTTGTCCCTTTCTTTCATCTATCTTTGACAAATAGTGAGAATTATTCAACTCATCTAAGACTTCATCAATGTAAGGCATTGGGTACTGATTCTTCATGGTAATCTTGTTGAGGTCATTGCACCATCATGGAACACCTGGGCATACTGACCCAATTAGCTGAGTTTCGGGCCCCGTGTGGGTCTTCTCTTTTTGCTAATTGGGAATCTTGTCACACTGGCTTGGGTTATTGCCGGAGTTTCTAAGGCTTTCGGGTCAGATGTACCTGAGGTCGATATCTATTACATTGAGAAGAAGCTCGGACCATTGATGAGTGGTGAGGGCATGTGCCATGCCTTGTTGTTTTCTCTTCTTCTTCTTCTTTTTTGGGAAGTATCAAGGTTAAATTTGATGGGAAGTGTGTTAGTGGTGTGAGTAATTGAGAGGGTGCAAGTACTGTGACATGACAAGGTCAAAAACCCATGAGTTGGTTAAGCACAGTGAAAGTGCAAGTGTTTAGGTCATGAAGGGATATTTCATGAAACAGTTTAAACTCGTGAAAGTGTAGGCCATGAAAGGTTAGCTTGTGAAATGGTTTAAACTAGTGAGTTGTTATCCCGTGAAATGGTTTTAACCCATGAAAGTGTAGGCTATGAAAGGTTATCCTGTGAAATGGCTTGGAGCCGTGAAAGGTAATCCCATGAAATGGATTGAAGCCATGAAGTTGCAAGTTGTGGTTTCGTGAAAGTGCAGGTTTTGGCTTGGGGGTCATGAAAGGTAATCCCATGAAATGGCTTGGAGATGTGAAAGGTAATCCCATGAAATGGATTGAAGCCATGAAGTTGCAAGTTGTGGTTTCGTGAAAGTGCAGGTTTTGGCTTAGGGGTCATGAAAGGTAATCCCCCATGAAATGGCTTGGAGATGTGAAAGGTAATCCCATGAAATGGCTTGGATCTGTGAAGTTGCACGTTGTGTTTTCATGAAAGTGTAGGCTTTCTACCTTGTTTATGAATAGTGAAGTTGATTCATGTCTAAATAACCCATTTTCATGAATGCTTGATGTGATTTACCCACACTGCGCGGGATTTGTGAAATGATGATAATGAATGTGATCGACAAGGGGGAAATCAACCATTTCTGATCATGCAATTTATGCTTAAGAAGAAAAGAAATGAAAACACGAAAAGAAAACGCAAAAGTAAGGTACAAGCTCCCACCTCAAACCCATATATGTCGATTTTGCACATGATGAGGAAAACTGAAATCAATGAGATTCAAGCTCGATGGTTGCACACACGATGAAGTATGACGAATGCAAAATGATGAAAAAGGAAAGAAATTCAATTTTATGGCGCAACCGTTGGATTGAGCGGATGCCTTAATGAAGAATGGCACATGGCTTCTCATGATTGGTCAAGAAAATATGACCATTTCACGACATGAACCCTTGAGGACCAGTTCACAGCATGAACCTTTGAGGACCAATTCATGGCATGAACCGTTTAAGACTAGTTCATGGTTTTAACTGCTTAGAATGTTTCACGACGTGAACATTTTTGTACCAGTTCATGGCGTGAACTGTTTTGAACCAAGTGTGTGCAAGGTTGATACCCTATGTTCCTTTCATGCTAAGTCACTCAATCACGCATTCAAAGATTGGATGAAGTGAATGATACTCATTTTTACCTTGTATCCATTTTGTCAAGATAGTACACAAAATCTTATTTGTACTCTCCACTTGACCATTAGCCTATGGATAATAAGGTGATGACTTCCGGTGGACTACAAGAAGGAATCCAACAAGTGATCAATCACCTCATTAATGAAATATGAACCGTAAACACTGACTAACTCTAATGGGTAGCCGAATCTTGAAATGATTTGCTCATATAAGAACTTAGCTGTTGTTCGTGCAGCAACTCGCTTAGAGGCTCTGGCTTCTATTATGCAGCAACTCACTTAGAGGCTCTGGCTTCTGTCCATTTCATGAAATAGTCTGGGGCCACACGATCACATATTGGCTTGTGATGGATGCACAGGTGGACTAATAGGTCTAACAAAATAAATTTCCCATTTCTCATCGAAAGGTTGTCTTACAATAACAGGGGTAAGTGGCATCTTGTCCCTTTGTTGCACGATAGCAAATCGCTGACATTCTTTGCACATTTTGACAAAAACACCATATTAGATAATTTGGGAAAAATCCCATTCCCATTTGAAAAATGGGAGCATGGTGAACTTGTCTAAAAGTTTGTCAAAACCCCCTCATGTGACATATCATCGGAAAGATCTTGAAGAGTAGAATCTAAATCTATGATTTCCGACAAATTTGGAGTTAGTATGTTTAAGATATGTCCAAAACTATATGGAGTAATTGATTCCCAAAATGTGAGATTTTTTCCAAATTACCTAATATTGACTTCAAACTCTATGGCATCCTTGAACAACGCAGGCCACCATAGTCTTGCTTAAAGCATCTTGTGAGCTATAATCTCTCCAACGAAATGTCCTCTAGCTACCCTTGAATGTGCTTCATCCAATATCGTGATGAACTCGTCTTCCCTCATGCATCTTCTTAAGACATTGTCCTTACCTAGCTTGTATAGTTCTCCAGCAATTAATTGATAAGGTGCATCAAGCTTAACAAGCCACTGCATTTTATCTTTATTTAAGGGTTGTTCTTGTTATGTCCTTGCTCCATTTGGGCACCATGTCTAGTTTGAACAAGAAAGCATCAGGGAGGTCATCCATCAACACCACCCATTTTCGGTTCCCCATTTGGAATTCTCAACATATGATCGGCCAACGCATAATGTGTCCCCTTTCTCACCATAATTCCAATAGCAATAGCAACCAGCATGTGATTCTTTCCATGGTGCAAATCTTGTTCACCAAGTATAATAAGGCCTGATGGTCCACAAAGAACACAAATTTGTTGGCCAATAGGTAATGTCGATACTTCTTGACTGCATAAACCATGGCCAACCCTTCTCATTATGTGGTAATATAATTCATCTCTACATCATTCAATTGGCGACTAGCAAAGAAGACTGAGTAGTCCAATTTATACTCACCAAGCTGTGCCGATACACATCCAATAGCAAAGTTTGATGCATCGATGTGCACATGAAATATAAGGTCCTAATTAGGTGGTCTTAGAATGGGCACGCTAACCAGAGCTTGTTTCAATCTATCATATGCTTCTTGCATTCTTCAGTCCATTCAAAGACAATGAGTAGCTTATATAATGGCCTAGCGATTTCAGCATAAAATATTATGAAGTGATGGTAATACCCAACGTGGCACATAAATCTTTGCACACCCTTGTAAATTAGCGGGTGGGAGTAGTTCCAAGATCAACTTGACCTTACTGTCATCTATGGATATACCATTCTTAGAGACAATATGTCCCAATATCGCACTGTGTTTGACCTCAAATTGGCATTTTAAAGGGTTTAAGGATATATATACAATTGACATTACTCAAACACCTTTCTCAAGCAAGTCAAATGGCCTGTCCATCGAGAGTGTGCACACAGATCATCAATGAATACCTCCAACACACTTCTACAACAAGTAGTCTTTGAAGGCTGTGCACATTAATCGTCGTTGAAATGTTGCTAGGGCATTGGTGAGACCGAAGGGCATTACTTTGTAAGAAAATGTCCCCCACATTATATTGAAGGTTGTTTTATGCTGGTCTTCGGGCTCTATAGACACCTAATTGTAGCTTGAAAATCCATCTAAGAAGTTGTAAGCTTCTTCACTAGCTACTCTCTCCAAAACGTGTTCCGTATAAGGCAATGGGTAATGGTCCTTCCTAGTAGTTGCATTGAACTTTTTGAGATCAACACATATAATTAGTTTCCCATTCTTCTTTGGCACTATTAAGATTGGTGGGGCTATCAATCCGTATGTTCTATCTCGTAGATGAAATCTGCAGTAACGTGTTTATCAATTTTCTCCTTTACAATTGCCACATATTTAGTATTCATTTGGTATGGTTTTTGCTTGGTTAGTCTTGACCCATCCATGATTGGGATCATATGTTGCACCACTTAAAGTGGTACACCCTTCATCTCTTTGTAGTTTTAGGTGAAATAATCCTTAAACTCTTTAAGGAGAGCGACAAGCTTGTTTTCTTCAATCGGAGTCAAGTCCTTATTAGTGATATAAACAGGTTTGGTTTCGTCCACTTATTCTGCAATATAAACTTCCTTGACTTTAGTTGGGCCATCGTATGATGTGGACAACCCATCTTTCTTAACTCTTTTTGCCATCAGTCGGACCACCTTTCGTTCGTCAATTGTGCAGCTTTTGAAATGATATGGTACTGAAAGCAGGTCTGGTTTATCCTCATTCTCATTTTTTGTTTTAGCCATTCTCATTTTTTGTTTTAGCCATAACTTTCCTGGCCTCTCGCTCAGCTTCTACCAAAGCTCAGTTTCATTTTTGGCACCCAGCTTTTGTAAGCTTAGGTGTTTCCAATTCTCCGAAGGATAACTTCCTCCCTATGTTTCCCTTCCAGGGATATCTTACTCAATTCCTCACCCCAATCCTTAGAAAAGGCATCGTGTACCTTAGTAGCTTCGAGGTTGTTGAAATTAGGACATTGTGATGAGCTATGGTGGATCAAACACTAGAATCAACATCATTAACAAAGTGATTAGTAAATATTTAAGACGTAATTAGTGGGTAATTAATAAATAGATTAATGTAGGCATGGATACTCAAAAACCAGCAAATTCTCATTAGGAAAATGCCTCAATTTATATAGTTTACATCAAGCATCTAATCCCACTGATTTCTCCTTGATTCACTCCACCTCTTTTCCCTGATTCTCTCCACCTCTTCACTTTTCCTAGAATATCTCCCAGAATATCTCCACACTTCCTAAATCTTCTCATGCTACCCTTTATTCTCTCCCAGTAGATTCTTCTCATCTTTTTACAGGTTCTTTCACATTTACACACCCTCTTTTACAGTCTCTAACCAAGGGCTTGCTCCCACACACACCCTATTCACTTGTATTTTTCAACACCTCCCCTCAAGTGAATACTCCTAGTACACCTAGACCCTATACCAAGTTTGCCTCCCCTTACTTGATAGTCCGTGACTAGTGCCTAGCATACCTCCCCTCAAGTTAACTTAGCACACCTGGACCCTGTACCAAGTTTTTTTCTCTTACTTGATAGCCCGCGACCAGTGCCTTAAGTCTCTAAAAACTCCATAGTCCTTGACACTCTCTGTCTCTATGTATCCAAGGCTACTATAAGTGCCGCGACCTTAACTAAAGTGCTCACACATACATCTATCTACCACGTGGCCTACATCATCGGTGGCTCAGAGGTGGTTTTACTTTGTTGGGGCAGGTTACATTAGGTTGCGGGGTCTCTCTCTCTCTCTCTCTCTCTCTCTCTCTCTCTCTCTCTGAGATTTTCACATGGCTCCTCACTCTTTGGAGCCTCACATCTTCTCTTTTCTTCAGTCTTCTTGTCGTGGCAGCTTCTCTCCATGCGTCCATGTCTTCTTGGGGCAGCTTCTCTTCTCGTGTCCATGTCTTCCTTCAGCTTTTCTTCTTGGTGTGGATCCTCTTCTTGGAAGGAGATCTTCTTCTTTCATGGCCGGGACCATGAACTTGTCTGTCAGGCCTTCTTGCTCCATGATGTGAGCAACATGTTTCAATGTTTTGCTGACAGTTCCTTTGGGTTTTTGATGTTTATCTTGTGTCATTATGCAATGCAAACCCAAATTTATGTGGGAGGTCTTACCCCTTGCCTTATTCTGGACAAGGGCAGTGTCTGTTCCCATTTTTACACTGATGCAATGTGCCCAATACATAATGCGTATAGCATTCATTCTTATGCACATTCCCAAATGCAACTCTGGCTGTGAATAATCTTGAATTTGAGTGAGATTTACAGGCATTAACCAAGGGTTAAATGCAAAATGATGACTATCACAAATTTATCAGCACAATTTTCCCAGAAATTACATTAAATCAAGGGTAACCAATTTGTACGGGATGGTTGGAGTATCAAACCAACTCTGAATTGCAATCTGAAGTTATAGGGATCTGTATCAGATACCTAATGGTTAATTTGAACCCTCAATTGTATCAAAATATAGTGATTAGCACTGATTAATCATTGATTAGCAAATTAATCCACTATTTTGTGTGCAAAAAATAGAGTATACGAGGAGTCCAGATTTGGTGTCTTAGACTTCAAATGAGCTCAAATGCTTTCAAAGGAATCAATAGCAATGAGTATAGTAGAGGATTAAGCCTAGAAACACAAGATTTAACCAAATATTGAAAGCTTAATCTCTGTTTTACCAAAGTCACCCCTGTAGATTTGATGAAGAGCTTGGATCTCACTGTAGACTTGATGAAACTAAATTCTGTCTTCGCCAGCTTGTAGAGCATGCTTGAAAACACCTTGGGCTAAGAGGAATTAGAGGCATTTGAACTGAGCAAGCAAAAATCTCAAAACCCCTTCATAAAAACAGCGCCTACTAAATCATCGATTTCTCCCTCATGCGCTGGCGGTTTGCTGCG
The DNA here is from genome assembly GCF_041138505.1 of Cibotium barometz. Classification (NCBI taxonomy): domain Eukaryota; kingdom Viridiplantae; phylum Streptophyta; class Polypodiopsida; order Cyatheales; family Cibotiaceae; genus Cibotium; species Cibotium barometz. The sequence continues at coordinate 20,751,417 of NC_141057.1, read as the reverse complement.
TGGATTCAACTGTCTAGAGCTCCTTTGGGTTAGCTACCTTGGGCTAGAAGGGTTTGGCCAATGATTGAGTATGCAAGGAGCTAGAGCTCCTCCACCAGCTGGGGATACAGAGGTGAGTTGAAAAAAGAGGAAAAATTATAATTTTTTACTAATCCTAATTAGCAAAATAATTAGTAAGATAATGGGCTCACAAATTAGCATGGCTCTGATACCATGTTAAAATTAGGACATTGTGATGAGCTATGGTAGATCAAACACTAGAATCAACATCATTAACAAAGTGATTAGTAAATAATTAAGACATAATTAGTGGGTAATTAACAAATAGATTAATGTAGGCATGGATACTCAAAAACCAACAAATTCTCATTAGGGAAATGCCTCAATTTATAGAGTTTACATCAAGCATCTAATCCCACTGATTTCTCCTTGATTCTCTCCACCTCTCTTCCCTGATTCTCTCCACCTCTTCACTTTTCCCAGAATATCTCCCAGAATATCTCCACACTTCCTAAATCTTCTCATGCTACCCTTATTCTTTCCTAGTAGATTCTTCTCACCTTTTCATAGGTTCTTTCACATTTACACATCCTCTTTTACAACCTCTAACCAAGGGCTTGTTCCCGCACACACCCTATTCACTTGTATTTTTCAACAGAGGTATCTTAGTCATTGGGCATCCGTGAGTTTTCTTCGTAGTAGGGCATTTCATCAAAAGCGATATATCATTTCTGTTTTCACCATCTTCTAAGGCGTTGGGCACTGGTATGGCCTTGTGATCCATTCCCTTCTATGCTAGAAACTTCCTCTTTTGATTCCTTATCAATGGTTTGTCAATTGACCATACAGACAGAGGTAGTGTGAACATTCCCAGATTCCATATATTGGGTTCATCAAGGTTGCATCACATCTATGATGGCTAGCACATGCATCCAGTTTTCACTAAAATCTAGAGAAGGAAGTGATGTATACATTTCTGTTTCCTCTTGCTCTTTGGAAATTTCTACCATGGGCAAGCATATTTGTACGGATGTGGTTTGCTCGGTTGTGATCCAATCATTACCGAGTTGCCCTTCCATGGGATGTGCTCTCCATGTTCTTAGATATATCTTTAGAATTTGTGAATCTCTGCGAACATACACATGGTCTAATGCCCAATCATGCACCAATTTGGATTCCCTCATGAAGGGTCAGGTCTGTCCAATATTATGTCATATGAGTCTGGTTAGCGTAGAAATTGCATTACTACAAATGTATGATGGTAGAAAAACGTGAAGAGTTTGAGTCTCACATTCTCTAAAAGCCTAATGGGCCTTTAAGATGTTCCGTGTGCCATTTTAACGATAAGATCTGCTCTTTTTAGATCAGGTTTTTTCCAATTTTTCCAACATCATTTTGTGATGATTCTAACCCCCGCCCCACCATCCAGAGGATAGCCAGTACTTGGTATCCATTATGATGAATTGGGATCGTAGCATTAATGTCGTCACTTTCGTAATAACACCCCAATTGATTAACTGGTATCTTGACGACTTTGGTTGTTCTTTCCTTTATGTTTTAAGGTTCTTTCTGCCATAGGTGACTGAACCTCCTCTATAGTGTTGGCTGGCCTTAGTTTGCTCTCTACCCATTCCTTTATGTCTACCCATAATGTTGGTGAACTGCGTAGCAGTTGTCCCAATGGCATGTGCATAGAAGTGGCCAAGACATCCGCAAGACTGCCTATGTCTCTGGGTTCTCTGGAAATTGATAGTTCCTTCCATGTGTGTCTCGTATCCATCCCTAGGGAATGAATGGATGGACTCATCCTACGCATCTTCCTCAAACATTCTTGACATCGTGTTTCCTTTTGAGATCCCTCTTCCGTCTCTTCTACAATTGAAGTACGTATGCCTAATTCCCTTTCCCTTGTTGGTTTGTTTCTTGGATTTCCATGTGTGTCTCGTATCCATCCCTAGGGAATGAATGGATGGACTCATCCTATGCATCTTCCTCAAACATTCTTGACATCGTGTTTCCTTTTGAGATCCCTCTTCCGTCTCTTCTACAATTGAAGTACGTATGCCTAATTCCCTTTCCCTTGTTGGTTTGTTTCTTGGATACATTATATCTCTGACCCGATTAGCCCTCGTAACTTGGCTTCATGAAGTCGTTGACACTCCTCTACTAGGGCCTTGGCTTCTTCAAGCTTACTTACTCCTTCTCTTCTCTTGATTGAGTGGATCCCCGGTGTTGGTCGTATCTTCTTCAGATCCATCTTGAATTGTGACCTTGGTGTCACCCTTACCTACTTTTTTCACCCTCCTCCTGCCAGTTCTAGAAGTGGTTGCATCTGCTCGGTTCTTCCCTTTGTCCCCCAATTGGGCTTGGGCTCATGTCAGGACATTGAGTGGCGTGATGTTTCCAAGTTGCACACTTCTAGTCCAGACGGTGGCCTAGTTAGGAGTGGAAGTTGAACCACTTTCGCGATATGGAAAATCTTTGATCAAATGATCAATCCCACATTTGGTACAAGTAAGTACTAGCATGTCATTGGGTAGTGCATTCAATTGTTGAGGTTGATGCGTATGAACCATATTCATGTTGGAACATTTAGCAATTCGATGCAGTCCACCGCAACCAAAAACATTATAGTGGTCCTCTCCTAATATTTGCATTTATGTCCTTACCCTTCCACTGTACTGTGGTTTGAAACACAGATACTGGTGTGTTATCCTCTTAGACATAGAATTCTGGTGCAATCTCTGCAACTTCCTCATAGTACTCACCACCACTAATTTCTACTTCACGCACCATATCCATATCTTCTGATGGATATTCAATCAATACTTAGTTAATTTTAGCTTGTGGTGGTTGTGGTGGGAGAACAGGTGGCGACAGAGGTGAAGTGTCCTGTACCCAAAACATCCCCCTAGGTAAATAGGAAGGGTTTGGCTATACTACAACCGCAATGATTTGTACAGGTAGTGCTGGTAAGACCAGTGGAGCTTAGGTGCCAAAAACTATGCTACGGTTTGGAACCTTGGATATCTATACATGGTGGTGTCATGATTCCCTAATTTTACACAGTGCGCACATAGAGTAATGGCCTTGCTCTTAACTCTGGACATTTGGTGGTAGTGTGATTTAATCTACACATAGAGCACCACACCAATTCTCTATGAGGGTAAATATGGGTATGCCAATGCCCAGATGTTTCTCTTCCATCCTTTACCTTCAATTTTTCTAGTATTGCATTACTGAGTTCATCCACAATCATGTTCCTGACTTACTTGCTCTGAGTTCCCAATCTTTTGGTGACTCAAAAATCACAAATTCATTGCTGTCATAGATATTTTTACATCTTCTGGTTGTGGAAATTCCACCATATTGTCTTTATATTCAATAGCAGCTTACAACAGGCATCCAGAGTAGTCAGTCAGGATAATACTAGATAATCATGCATCTTGTGGTCTCCCAGACTCCTCTTTGGAAAGCAAGGAAATAACAGATCAGGTAGCCTCTCCCGTAATTTTCACCTTGAATTCAAGTGCTTTAGTCGAGACACATAGTCTCGCATATCGACTCTATTTCTTTTTGTTTGATGTTGTGTAGCTGTGCCATAGGACTCCATTTGTCGCCACTTCTTGGTGAAGCTTGGCACAACCACATTCTTGAGCCATGTGAAATTAATCTTATCTTTAGGTTTGTGGGTTCGAAACCATTGATGTGCTTTTCCTTCTGGGATCAGTGAGAGTATGAATCATGGTTACATCACTTATTATTGGCCCGCAAGTTTTACATGTGGACTCAAATATCTCTACATGTTGAATTGGATCCCCATCCTCATAGAATTTTTGGATGAGTTTTGAAATGATGTGTGGCTTCATTTAGAAGGGTTGGGATTCTAGAGCAGTGCCTAGTTCCTTGACCATTCCTTAGCCCATTTTTGCAGCCATATTTAACAAATCCATCCATGTGGCCGCATTAAGATCTATTGTTGGATCTTCCCTTGGTCTCTAAGGAGCTACTCCCTCCTACCTGGACCTCATCCTCTTCCTATGTTGGCTCTTCTAGGCATTTTCGATCTATAGGACAGTAATGGATCATCATCATTAGTCACCTCCGTATGCCTTTGCAGAATAAAGAGCTCCATGTCTTGTAAGAATGTGGGATGATTGATCATCTTCTCGATGTCCTTCTTGGTGTAAAGGCAATCTTCCACTTTACCCGCTTCTTTGGTGGAGATATTGGAACATCTAATTAGTGGCAATGCGCGCTTCAACAATGACGAACCAGTGGATATCCGGCGTGAATGATGGAGACCAACAAGAGTAGCCACAAACGAGGTGATCCAACAACCCAAGAAACTTGAGGTGGATTCAGAGCAAATACTAGAACATGACATGGATGACATGATAAATGTCTTACACGATGAAACAAAAGATTGAGGTTTGGAACACGAAGGGATAGAAGAAAACACACGATGTGTGGAATACGCTTCCTAAGAAGAGAAAGAGCTACATGCAGGCTTGCTTGTCTTCCACTATATCATGTATTTTACGTGCTTGCCTATCCATATTGAACTTGTTGCAATCGATTTTTGGATGGTTTGATACGAGTGAATCAAATTTTTTTGCATAAGTGATGATATCATATGCAATTAGTGAGTTATGTACCTTTATATGCATTTTCTTAGCTTGACTATTTTGTGTAACAGCTTATTGAAACATCAAATATTGCCAGAAGATAATGAGATGGCAGTGGACCGTAGTCAAGCAAAAGCAATGTTGCACTCGATTGGCATATGGACTAAGACACACACCATGCTTGTCCAAATGATTGCATTCTTTATTGACAAGAATATAACGACGCAGTACATCCGCATTGTGGTACATCGAGATATAAATAAGATGTGCAAGCAAAAAGGGTACCAGCAAAAGTTTTACGACACTTTCCCATCATCTCTGGAATTAAAACAATGTTCAAGTAGTGCAAATCCATGGGATTCACCTAAAAATATGTAAGTATAGCATGTGAGTCTGAATGAAGGGTTTTTTTAATTCTCAAAATTTTAAGATAAATATAAATAAATACATTTATGTAAGAAAAATTTTTTTATCGATTTTTTTAAAAAAAAACCCATAAGTCCATAAAGAAAAAGAGGTCATTTTATTCATGAAAAATTCACAAGCAAGGGATTTTTTAAATACCGCTTGAATGCATGTGATACATAGGGTTTCTTAATAGTGCATCCCCAAGGTTTAAATTTCATCTCATGACTATCAATTTCTTGTTTGATACAAAGTTTCAGTAGAAATTTGATTAGAGGATAGGCGAGATTTTGGAGGACCGCACTTTGTAGACGCATAATAGTGTTGGGTAGCTTGATATACATGACCATTACTAGGCTAGGCAGACTTGAGCTATGCTGTTGGACTTGTTAGTTTATGCAGGCCCCTAGGAAGCCACACTTGGATGTGGCCAGATGGATTCTCAAGTTCATAAAGTCCACACTTAATTATGGACTTTTGTATGAGGCTGGTACAGAGATACAACTACATGGGTACACAGATGCTGATTGGACAAGTAGTGTCATATTAGGAGGTCTACCATTGGATTTATGTTCTCATTTGGGAGTGATACTATGAGTTAGAGCAGCAAGAAATAGACAAAAGTTTTCTTTTCGAGTATTATAGAGATAGAGTATAGGAGTGCTGCTATGGCAGCTTGTGAGGTAGCTTGGTTTCAGAGAAGCTACTTTTGGTAATATGGGTGAGCCCATGTAGATAGGATAGTTATTTATTGTGACAGCATGAGTTGGCCACTATTAACCCAATATACCATGCTAGAACAAATCACATTAAGAAGCATTATCATTTTATGAGGGAGAAGGTTCTAGCAAGTGATGTAGATCTGGTATATGTCAGCATAAAGGATTAGGTGGCTGATATCTTCACATGAAGGCATTAGGCACAAAGAAGTTCCAAAGGTTTAAGATCTTACTTGGAGTGCAGTGTATGGAGTTAAGCTTAAGTTAAGCTCAAGGGAGAGTGTTGAGATATTAATCTTAACTAGTGCTACGCAGACATTAATGACTCGCTTGGTTGATAACTTCCGTGCTTATGCCACTGACATGGTTGGTGAGATTATAGTTGATATGTTGCTAGTGGATGATAGGCAATGTGATAGAAACTTTTTAAAGTACTAGAGTTATGGTATAGGTATAACACCAACTCATATAGTGGAGTTCACACTATGGATGGACCATTGTATGTTATTGTAGAAGAGTAAACTCCCTTATAGTATGTACTATTATATTTTATTTAATGGTTGTAGAGAAGAGAAGAAGATAGAAAAAAATTTGTCCATCCATCTTGATTGTGTGTCTTACTTTGTATTGTATGTGTGTGTTTTCTTGTTGCAACAAGGAACTCAAGCCCTCCCTCTCCCCCCTCACATTCTCTTTAAATCATAGGTGCATTAGAGAGTCTTCTAACAGTGGATCTAATGTTAGTGCATGGTCAAGATATATTTAAGTATACATGTATCATACAAAGGGAAGGAAATATTGGATCAAGATTTTATACCTGATGTGCTAGCAGGTCATTCACATGTGGATGGTGACTATAATGGCTCTGAGCAGAGCCTTAATGATGAGCTTAAAATTCTATTAGTGGGTTACTCCTAGTGTAAGGAGGAACAAGATTGTTTTGAGAATACATGAAAGTGATCCAAGTTTATGTAGGTCTACAAGGATTAGATACCTTATTGATAAGCTGAGATATGATGAATATACAATCCATTATTATGCTTACATGGTGAAAGTAATATAGGAGTTGGAGCCACCTTGTTCTGACCAAACACTTAGAAATAAAAAATAAAAAAATATTGTGGATAGTAGATGGAATCATTGGATGCAAATGCAACATGGGAGTTAGTGCCTTTGCTTAAAGAAACAAAGCCATTTAGGTTTAAGTGGGTGTATAAGGTCAAGCATAACTCAAATAGATCAATGAGCAAGTATGGTTATGCATAGACCTATGGCATTAACTATGACAAGACATTCAACCTAATTATGAGAATAGCACAACCGTGATAGCTATCATTGCTATGGCCTCATAAAGGGTTTATCTTTACACCAGATGAATATAAAGAATACTTTTTTTCATGGTGATTTATAAGAAGAAATATATATGATGTAGCCATTGGGTTATAAAAGTGATGTACACACAGATTTTGTGTGCAGGTTATGCAAAGCCTTGTATATCTTGAAGCAAGAGCATTGTATATTTTGAAGCAAGAAACCAGAACATGGTCAAATAAGATCAAGGAGTACCTTGTTACCATTGCATTTCAGATATCTAATGCAAATTTTTAACTTTATCTAAAAAAGACAAATAGAGGTATCATACTATTAGTCATTTATGTGGATGACTTGCTTATCTCACTGATGCTTTTGAAGTAGAAGTTTGAGATGAAGGATTTGGATGAGCTACGGTATTTCTTGGGTATAAAGGTGGTGAGGTCATGTCATGGCATTTTGTTGTTATATTCTAAAATATGGCTTGGACATGTAATCCAAGTATGGTATGACAAGCTATAAGCCTATTTTATTGCCATTCGAGTAAAACACAAAGTTTCCATAGATATAAGCCAGATTTAAGCTATGTTCTTAGACTTGTAAGTCAGTCTATGCAAGCCCGTAGGAGGACACACTTGGATGTGGCTAAATGGATTCTTAGGTACATAAAGCCCACATTTGATTATGGTCTTTTCTATGAGGCTTACATACAGATATAACTATATCGGTACATAGATGCAGATAGGGCTAGTAGTGTCATAAGACAAGAGATCTATTAGGAGATTTATGTTTTCTTGGGCCTTCTTGTGAATTATGGTGTAAACATAGAGAAGAGAGAGGAAGACCTATGATTAGATATAATGAAGGTAATAGAGGCCAAGGACCTCAGCAAGGGCAGCAGGCAGCAACCCCCAACACAAGCCAATGCAATCTTGGTGGAAATGATACATAATCCAAAAACTGAAAGCAAGAGTAATGTTTCAATTCCAAGAGATGGGCAGCAGCAGGAGCAACAAGAAGAGGATTCGGCACAAATAAACCTGGTAAGTCAATATCTGAGGTATATGATCTACAATGTGATTGTTCTAAATGTATAGTTGTTGAAGATTGTGAAAAAGGAGAAACAGTAGAAGCTTTAGCAGTAACTAGATTGAAGGCTAAAGGGCCTATAAAGTGGGAAGGAAGAAGGTGTCCAATCAGATTGATAAGCTGCAGAAAAAGAAGGTGATGGAAGATCAAGAAGTGAATGATCAGGTGTTCCAGCAACAAGTAGATTTAGTTTATGAATTGAGGGAAAGGAGAAGGGGTCTAGTGAGTTGTTTGATGCATTGATTTAGGCACCCATTCAGATTTCATTAAGTAGGTTATTGAGCATGGTACCAGCCTTTAGGGAGCAATTGCTGGTGAAGTTGCAGAAGATAGAAAGGGAGAAACCTGTGTCTCATATGTCCCTAGTGGTGGAAGTCTCTCAAGCAGATCCTGCAGATGTAGACTTCACAGTTCCAGTAAAAGTGAGGTTTAATGGGAAAAGTTCTGATGATGTTTTTCTTGATGGGGGATCTAGGGTTAATATACTACGAGAATCTATCTATCTGAGTATGCATTTGCACGAGTTGAGCCCTGCACCATTTTAGGTTAAAATGGCAGACCAAAGAAGACTGCAACCCTTAGGAATATTGAAGCAATAGGAGATTAAAGTTGCAGGACTGTTATTTTGGGTGAATTTTGTGGTAATTCGTATGCATGACACTAACTTTTCTTACACAATGTTGCTAGGCATGCCATGTTTTAGAATTGCTAAATTAAAATAAGATTGGGAGGATAATACAGTTATAATGAGGCAGGGCAAGAAGGCGGCAAAGTTGCCTATGCTCTCAAAGAAGGTTCTCAAACAAACTCAAAAGCCATTATGGGCTCAAGGGATTAACTTGGCAGAAGAAGTGGAGGCTGATGAGAAAGAAGAATACTTGAAAGCAAATCCCTATGTGGTACTCGTCTTTGAAGTCGATGTTGCAGAGAGATACGAGGAAAATGGAGAAACCACAGTGCAGTCAGATATTCAGTAGCATGTGGAGAGTGAGTTGAAAAATCCGACCGGTGAGTTTAAAGAGGGACAAGCAGTAGAGGGTTAAGGCATTGAACCAGATTATTGGAAAAGCCCTGGAAAAGAATTTAAAACAGGAAGATGCTGCTAATGAGCAAGAAGCTATAATTGCAGTAGAACATAATTATGAAAAGAACTTCAACAAATCTAATAGGGTATAGGAAGATGAGCTTCAGGATATGAACTTGGGGATTGAGGAAGACTCTAAGATAGTAAGGGTTAGTATCCATGTTAAAGGGCAGTTTAAAGAAGATTTGAGGAAGCTACTAATGGAGTTCAAGGATGTATTCGCATGGGAATATTCTGACATGAAGGGGATAGATCTGGCTCTTCATCAACACAAGATCAATTTGAGGAAAGATGCAGTACCTGTTATACAGCAGAGATATCGCATGAATCCAAACTATGCAAGACAAGTGAAAGAGGAATTGGATAAATTATTGTATGCAGGGTTTATTAAGCCTATTAATTAGGTTACATGGCTATCTCCCATAGTTGTGGTGCCAAAGAAGAATGGAAAGATTAGGTTGTGTGTGGACTACAGGAAATTAAATGTAGCCACCATCACACTGATCCATTTCCAATGCCCTTTTGTGACACACTCCTTGATGCAGTAGTAGGACACGAGATGTACAGTTTCCTAGATGGTTTTTGAGGGTATAATCAAATCAATGTAGCACCTAAAGACATGGATAAAACAACCTTTATTACAAAATAGGGAGCATTTGCATATACAGTGATGAGCTTTGGACTAAAAAATGGTCCACCGTCATTTTCCTTTGTGGCAAGCAAAACATTTGAGCCATATTTGTCAGACTTCATGAGAGTTTTCATGGATGATTTCTCAATATTTGGTAAGAAGAATTTCCATTTACATCATCTTAGGCTCTGTTTGAAAAAGATGTCGGATGTTCAGAGTAGCACTTAAACCTTTTAAGTGCAGTATTGCACCATAGATGCCAAGAAGATAGAAGTTATACAAAAGGCTACAAAACCAGTCAATTTGAAAGAAGTGGGTCGATTTGTGGGGCAAATTAAATGGCACAGTTGGTATTTAAGATACTTGTGAGATGTATGTGCACCTCTTACACACTTAACAAAGAAAGGAGTGGACTTTGCCTGGTCTGCAATTCAAGATAGGTCATTTCAGATTTTGAAGAAAATGTTGGTGGTAGCTCCGATAGTGCAGCCCCCAGATTGGGATTTACCTTTTCATGTGTTTTTTGATGCTTCTGACATTGCTATTGGAGCTATTCTTATGCAGGAAAAAGTGAAGGGCTGGTTTAGGATGAGTATACTATGCAAGTAGAATGATGACAAGTGCTAAAAGAAATTACACTATCACAGAAAGAGAGGCATAAGGCATGGTATACTCACTTAACAAATTCAGGCATTATTTGGTGAGTAATAGGGTGATGTTCCATGTGGATCACCAAGCATTGTTATATTTGATCAAGAAACCTCATCTTATAGGGAAATTAGCAAGATGGATACTTTTGTTACAAGAATTTGATTTTGTGATCATTCATACACCACGAAAAGAACATGCAATCTGATTATTTGAGTAGGTTGGAAAGTGAAGAACCAGCAAGAGGAGTACATGATCAACTACCTGATTCAGTCTTGTTTTGTAGTTTCAGGATCTGTATCAGATTCTTGGTATGATTAGATGTTGGTGTTCTTAACGGATGGAGTAATGCCCACAGGGTTCATAACTGATCAAAGAAGGAAATTGGCTTTAAAAAGCAAACCATTTCTGGTAATTGCAGAGGGCATAGATCAAATCATAAGGTGTGTGCCTGAGTTTGAACAGCCTACTGTTTTGCAAGAATCACATGGTGGAATTTCAGGTGTGGTCATTTTTTTGGTGGTATAACAGGGAAGAAGATACTGCAGGCAGGGCTTTGGTGGCCCACTGTTTTAAAGGATGCTCATAATCATGCAAAGAGCTGTTTTGTGTGTCAGCAAATGGGCCAGTCAAATTCAGGGGATAGGATGTCAGATAATCCGATTTTGCACTTAGAGCCTTTTTAAAAGTGGGGTTTAGATCACTTTGTAGGACCAATAAAACCCAGGTCAAAAAGAATAGGATGCAGGTACATATTGGTGGCTATAGATTATTGTACTAAATGGGTAGAAGCCGTGGCTTTGAAGGATAACAAGGCAAGTAGTGTAGCAAAGTTTCTGTATCACAACATAATGACAAGGTTTGGATGCCCAGTGGAGTTAGTTAGTGATAGAGGTACACATTTTCTGAATGAGGTCAATTCTGTGCTAACAAAAACACATTTAATACTTCATAAGAAGTCCACTGCATATCATCCTCACGCTAATGGTTAGGCTAAGAGCTCCAATAAGATCTTGGTTAGAATTTCGAAGAAGATTATGTTAGAAAATAGGGACAATTGGGAAAGGATGCAGGTACATATTGGTGGCTATAGATTATTGTACTAAATGGGTAGAAGCCGTGGCTTTGAAGGATAACAAGGCAAGTAGTGTAGCAAAGTTTCTGTATCACAACATAATGACAAGGTTTGGATGCCCAGTGGAGTTAGTTAGTGATAGAGGTACACATTTTCTGAATGAGGTCAATTCTGTGCTAACAAAAACACATTTAATACTTCATAAGAAGTCCACTGCATATCATCCTCACGCTAATGGTTAGGCTAAGAGCTCCAATAAAATCTTGGTTAGAATTTCGAAGAAGATTATGTCAGAAAATAGGGACAATTGGGATGTTAAATTGGACTCAACTCTTTGGTCATTCTTCAGAACAACGTTCACGGTAACCATAAGAATGACATCTTTTAAATTAGTTTATGGATTGGAGGCTGTGGTGCCAATGGAGTATATTGTACCTAGCTTGAGGGTGGCTACAGTAGAAAGATTGTCACCTGAGGAGTCGATGAAGCATAGGCAAAAGTATCTTATGCAGTTGGAAGAGGACAAAATTGTTAGCTCATATATAATAGACGTCATTCAGAAGTGGAGACAAGCTTGGGTGAATAGGCACATAAAATTTAAGGTTTTTAAGGAAAATGATTGGATGAATAGGCACATAAAATTTAAGGTTTTTAAGGAAAATGATTGGGTTATGCTATTTAACTCTAAGTTGGGGCCGCACCGAGGGAAGCTAAAACTAAGATATATTGGACCATATAGAATAATAAGGGATTGTGGTCAAGGGACATTTAAATTGGCAGACATGTTTGAAATAGAGGTGAAAAACCAATTAATGGGTTCCGACACTAAAGAAGTTCATAGGAAATCCACCAACGGTCGGACTTTTAAAATAAGTGCAAGTTATGAGAATTGACGTGTCGAATAGTACGACATAATATTTTCTAGCACTTCGGGTTTATAAAAATGACACCCCCACACTTGGTGGTCACCTCAATCAAAAGGTGTGGTAGAAATTTTGGGTTTGCATTTTTCTACGAGTCTGCATGAGTAGCTTTGAGGCTCTTTAGAAGCTTAATGCCCTTTGTCAGTAGGTCATAGCGATGGGGCGTAGCAAGGGCATGAGTTCAAAAGTGGGGGATGAAGGCACGCTGGTAAGAAGAACACCCCGCCACTATGCCATGGCGTCTAAGGAGATTTTAGACACCATGATTGCAGAGGAAACGAACGTCATCAACCTTGGAGAAGAGGTATCTCCTCTTGATTTGGGTAAGTTGAACTATGAAGCTCTTTGGGCATTGATGGACCCGTTTGTTGATTTTAAGATAGACCTTGATCTGTCATTAGAGGAGAATGAAAAATTGTTGAAAGAAATAGGACTGTGGGACTTTGCATGCCTGCCATGAGCAGTGGAGAAATGATTGTTTTGTTAAGACACCACAGATGGAGATAATCAGAAAAATGGATGGACATGTGTTGTCCAATGTCAAGCTAACGCCACAGTTGGTAACAAACATATTCTGCTTACATTATGATGAGAACAAAGTGGTGGCCAAGTACTCAGAGCCGATAATGAAGAAAGAGTTTGGGTCCCCACAGGGAGCTAGACAATATTATGTGCTGAAGAATTTGCAAAGCAATCGGAGACAGCAACTTAAATGGTATTTGGAAAGAATATGTCAGCTGGTCAAGGTATACTATATGTCCAAAGAGAACTTTGCACTGTTACTATATGCAGAGAAAAAACGAAAGATGAGTTGGGCATCAATCTTACATGAAATAATTATCCAAGAGATAGAGAATAAAGATAAGAGAAAATCACAGGTGAAATCAAGGCTGAGTGCCTTTTTGGTAGCCATCTTTGCAAGAGTAAAAATCATGATGGATGATGACCCTTCCCTGTCAGTATAGTGAAAGAAGGCAAGAAGACGCTAGTGGGTTCTTTAGATGGCCAGATCCGTAAAGAGGAGAGTGATATGGAACGCAATAGACTGATCTCACCGATAAGGTTTGAGAACCAGAAGGACAAGATGGAAAAGTATACTCTTCTGTTGGAAGCAGGGTACACCAGGGAAGAGGCCAAGAAGGTGCTAATATCACCTAATGTTCTAGATGGCCTTGATATGCGAAAAGGAGCTATTGATATCTTGGAACCTCTGGGAACACCTAGCAAATTAGGGGTACAATTTAGGATTAGCAAGAAAAGGAAGGGCATAGTTGAGGAAGGAGACCTGAATAGTGTAAAGAAGAAGATGGAGTTTGAAAAAACACGTGAAGACAAATGGGGGCCAGTCCTTGACATTGCTAAGGAAGTGCAGCATAGTGCAAAGCTGATGGAACCATCATGCAGGGATCTTTAGGATGTTATCTCGTCTTTAAACGAAGTACAAAAATATTTGGTTAGGCAGAATAGCCAGGTGGAAGACCTGAAATCAGAAGTTCAGAATAGGCAGAACCAGACTGAAGCAGAAAGTCAATATAAGTTGTTGGCAAGGGAGCAAGAAGAGGAGCTTGCAAGGGTTAGAATAATTCTACTACAAGATACTGAGAATGAGCACGATTTGTTGAAAATGCAGGTGGCTAAGAGCCAAAAGATGTTGGTAAAGAACAAGATGTCCTTGGGGATGTTTGCAGCCATGTTTTCTCATAGTTGTGGGATAGTGCCATACATTGATATTTGGCATAAAAGGATTGGTCATGTAAACATTAAAAAGATGAAATCTATGCAAATAAAAGGCAATGTTGGTGGTCTACCTAGATTCAAATATGATGGGAGTACAAATGTGTGATACATGCCAATCTGGGAAACAAGCAAGGTTGCCATGGATAGTCGCATGTGTAGTAGGCCACTTAAGGTTGTGCACAGTGATATATGGGATCCCATGCAAACCCAATCAATAAATGAGAGTCTACACTATATAATATTTATTAATGATTTTAGCAAGATGACATGGATCTATTTTCTGAAAGAGAAGAGTGAAGCCTTGGACAAGTTCAAAGAGTTCAAAGCACTTGTGGAGAAATAATATAGTCATTGGATTAAGTGCTTGAGGACAGATGGTGGTGGTGAGTACGTCTCACATGCATTTGATGCCTTCTTGAGAGACCATGGCATTAGGAGGCAACTTACACGCAAGTACACTCAACAAAATGGAGTTTCTAAGAGAGAATCGTATGATAGGTGAAGTGGCAAGAGCACTTATGAATGAGAGGAGTATACCTTTGTATTTTTGGACAAAAGCATGTGCCACAACGGTGTACATTTTGAATAAGACACCTATAACTACCATACATGAGAGTATTCCTGAGATAAGGATGACAAGTTTTAGGCCAGATATTGAGCATCTCAATTTTTTTGGATATATTGCCTATGTACATGTGTGTTAACCCATTCCTGGGGTTAGCAAGAACTACTAACATTATCTTACATCAAGAAGTCAAGGTAGATATACAAAAAGTCATACGTTCAAGATATGAAACAATGATGTTCAAAGCTACAACTTGGATGGGCACCCGTAATAGTTCGATGAAATACTTAAGGCGATTCCCACTTCAAGAGCATGTGGTAGCATGTAGGATGAAGTCCCAAGTGATATACGTCATGGATATATTATGAGATTATTCATTGTAATAGCATTAGGCCTCTTATGAGCCTAAAGTGCGGGCCGCCGACCATAGTTTAAGTGTGTGTGAACACTTACGGCCATGTATATAAGTAAATTTCTCTCATAATACAACATACTCTCCCATTGTGCAATTGAGTATTTCTCTTGCTAATCTCTTCCTAATGCATGCTAGTGAGTGTGTGAGTGAAGTGAGGTGAGAGGAGGGACGAGTACATGTAGTGCGACGCGACGGTGTGATAACGCTCGTGAGAGGCGTGGTGGAATTGCTTCTCAAAGAGTTGTAGAGCCTGGAGACCTCAAGGTTTATGAGCTCGACTATTGGAAAGGTCCTCATGACAATTACAGTTCACGAGGTAATCTCTTGTTGAATGTGTTTCAAGGAGGGTTAAGACGAGCCATAATATTTTTGACGCCATTGCCGGAGAGCCATCCCTTGGCTTTTTCCATCGTTTTTTCTGTAATATATGGATTACCCATTTCCCATTATATTGGTTAATGATTTGCCATGAAAAAAGATGTGGATTTGATAGAGATTTGTGTGTGATTTTGTGAAAAATAGCTATCTTTTTTGTTTTATAAAGAATGCTTTTTTACTTAATTTTTAGTTTAATATATTATTTTTGTTATTGTTAATGTGATTTTTCATGTTCTTAGACCTTTCACATACAGTCTATTAAGCTTAGTTTGTATCCATTGCATCAAACAATGCATTAGAATGCATTTTTTAGTGAATGTTAGCTCTCTTTAGTGTTAAACATAAAACTAAAATCATTAATTTTAGCTTAATTTGTATGTTTTTTTATTACAATTGTTTAAATTAGAGTGTTAGCAAGCATTAAGAGTAACTTAGAACTTAAAAATTTTTGTCAATAAGGGTGATTAATATTGTTCGAGGTAATTTTTTTTTAAAATGTGTTAATTGGAATCCAAATTGATCATGTAAGTAGTTGAAATTAATGTTTTTGAGTGTTTTGAGAACATCTGCATGCTTCAAAACACCTAATTACATTAATTTCTTCATCAATTGAATAAATTTGACTCTTTTGCTTAATTTTACCTTTAAAAAAAAGACCAAAATTATGAGTCTAATTAATCTCCTATTTTAGATTAATTTAAATATTTTTTGATGCACATAGCTTAGCTTCCTTTTGCTCTATCCAATTATGTGCTCAATTGTGTAAATTAAGTAAAGATTAATAGTTAAGTAGAGTCTTTAATTAGTATAAAAGAGGTAAAGATTAGTGAAAGTTATAATCTTTGATTAATTCTTAATCACTTTTTTATATAACTCATTTAAGACTAATGAGCATTCAATGAATAGATATGCTCATGAGTTAACAAATTGTCCATTTTGGAAGTCATGTATGAAGGATGTAAAGGAGTGTCATAAAAAAGTTGACTTTTTTTATTCCCTCTTACCTTTTTGAAAAAAATACCCATATCTCCTTAATTTAAAATTTAAAAAATATTCCCTCCAAACAAGAAAATTTGAATTTTCAACTAGACTCAAAACAAAAATTAAAAAAATGATTGACGTGATCCATTTTTTGCATTCACGCCTTAAGATCTCACGACCTAGGAATCTGCACCCAAAAAAATCACGCATGAACCATTTTTTACACTCGTGCCTTAAGGTTTCACGGCCTAAGGATCCGCTCCCAAAAATAAATAAAATTATAAAAACTGATAAAATCCGTGAAGTCCACTTTATGTCGTGAACTGCGCCCTGCTAGTTCACGATGTGAAAGGAGATCCGTCGACAAAAAAACCCTCGTTTGGAGACTCATATCTCTTAAACCATGAATTCGATAAAGACGCTCTAATGTTTGTTGCCATATATATAGGCAGTGATGTGTGTGAACACACTTAGGACCGCCGCCGAGGCACTTTTTCCCTCTTTAGGAGGTTTTTTTCCCCTGGCTTGTATATATGCCCATCATTCTAGGACTAACTTATCTTTTGTACATTGACACAATCTAATACACTTTGTGTTGTGTGCATTCTTGCTTCTTCTTCTCTAAGCTTTGTGTGCTTTCCTACAACCCTAATTCCAACAATTGGTATCAGAGTAGGCATCGGCTCCCAGGGCTACGCCGCCAGCACCCTCCGACTCACATTCTCTGATTGAGGTGAGCTTTCATAAGCGCTTGCAGGCCCCTATACTCTGCAAATAAACTCGTAGGGCTTTGTGTTCTCAGAAATCACATCTGAGGTCGTTTCGGGCTCCGTTTTTGCATTTCAAGTTCTGCACAGGTGTTTTCGTCATTTTGTATACAGAAATTTTAACAGTGCAATTTTCTGCAAAACAGGCATACGTATTCTATTGTGGACCGTGCTACATAGCACGAGTTGTTTTCCGTTCAGTCTTTGCTTCATTACAGGTAGCTTTTGCATCAGTTTCAGTCAGTGGCCATGGCTGATAACAGCAATGATGTATTTCGCATGTTGTCTGTTGATGACAAACTGGATGGAGACAGCAACTACCCACTTTAGGCATACATGATGCAGCATGTTTTAGTTGCAAAAGGAGTGTGGAACATTGTGCAGGGTATGGATGTACGTCCAGGTTTTGTGGATGTAGGATCTATTGAGGATGTTGCCGGTTCTAGCAGCTCTACTGTTCCTGCTATTTTACCCACTGCTGAACAAGCTCGTTGGGATGGTAAAGATGCACAGGCTCATGCCTAAATTGCACTTTCTGTCAAACGTAACATCACCCCACATATTCGTTCAGCTAAAACAGCAAAACATGCTTGGGATATTCTAGCTGGTTTGTATGCAGGTCGTAACGAGGCAAAAATCTCTTACCTGCGTAAAGAGCTAGAATCGAAGATTATGCAAGAAGATGATGACATGAATGTTTTTCTTGCTGAGATTAAAGATCTCAAGGAACAGTTAATTTTTATAGGTGAGATTATTCCTGATCATTCTCTTGTGCAGACTGTTCTTGATGCTTTACCTGAGTCATATCAGACGTTTGCTTCCACGTGAAGACTTGTTACTGAGGAAAGACTTGATGTTGTCAAGTATGATAATTTAGTTAACAAGCTCTTGCAACAAGAAGCGCAGTCCAGGCAAAACAGGGCTAGACAGCGTGCAGTTGATCAGGCATTTATTGCTGCCCAGCAGCAAAGAAGAAGTGGTAAGGCAGCCCCTTCCCCTGTTTCTTCTCCTATTAATAGGTCTGCAACTTCTCCTTCCACAGGTAGCAACAATAAGTCTGAGAAAGCTCTTGATAAAGGCAAGAAAAAGACCAGGTACAACTATTGTAAGGCAAATGATCATGTCATTAAGAATTGCCCTAAGCTAAAGGCTAAAGAGGCAAAGAAGAACGAGTCAAATGCAACCACAATAGCGGATGCTTCTACAAATGCACATTGTCACCTGACTTCATTTGATTGATTTCAAGACCAAGAATATAATGCAACTGTAGAAGAACTAATGTATCTCACCCTTGTGAGTGAACCACGACCAATCCTTTTGTAGGTAGATGCTCCATAATATGGAAGTAGGTAGGTAGGTGCAGTCCAGAATTCTGCAGGTAGGTAGATAGCTAACTTGCAGGCTGTATATATCATTCTAGAAATTTGATCTAGAAGATCCCAACGGTGAGGTTGTTGTCCATAAAGAGAGGAACAATTCATCTCTTAACTGCTCCAAATGTTAACGGGTGGATTGAGAGATATTAATACTTCAATCCTGCATACAGCAAAGTTAGCATCCAGAATTTTTCTCCTTGATTGAAGGAGTCTCTTTCACTAACCATGCACACGTGATGTGTGCTATCAAAGGTACATCCAAAGTCAATTCTATGACCTTAGGCATGTACATTACAACATATCACCATCAAGGTATCAACCTTGACTTTGCTCAATTAACCTTTGTGCAGAGATTGTATTGAGCTTGCATACTTTAACACCTTCCCTCAAGTTCAACATTATCTCTGAACATCTTGGAATACAACTCTAAAACAAATGAAATGAAAAAGAAATCTAAATAGCGAATCAATGATAGAAAGACATTGAAGCCTTCCATAATGAGCCTTCCCTTACTTCCAAACTCCTTCCCTTAAGGGAAGCTCCATCATGCCAAGTCCTACTCGATGCTTGAAGAAGAGCTCTTTGCCTAGAGCCTTAGTAAAAATATCAGCAACATTTTCCTTAGTATTGCAATGATGCAACACCATATCACCATCATGCACTTTCTCTCTATTATAGTTCTCTCTATTTTAGTTCTCTCGAACCTCAATATGCTTAGTACGTTGATGCAAGATAGGATTCTTTGCCAAAGATTTAGCTGATGTATTGTCACAAAAGAT
Organism: Cibotium barometz; assembly: GCF_041138505.1. Lineage (NCBI taxonomy): Eukaryota > Viridiplantae > Streptophyta > Polypodiopsida > Cyatheales > Cibotiaceae > Cibotium > Cibotium barometz. Next base: position 20,731,906 of record NC_141057.1, on the reverse strand, counting down.
AAGAGTGGGATCACAAGATCCATAAAAACCAAGTTCTTGCAAGCATCTCTTTAACCATATAGCTTCACAAGCTGAGGTAGTGAAAGCTTTGTATTCAGCCTCTGTAGATGAGAGACTAACAGTATTTTGTTTCTTGGAACACCAAGAAATTGCTCCATTTCCAAGAAAGAAAGCATTACCACTAATGCTCTTTCTAGAAACCAAGTCTGCAACATAATCAGAGTCACTAAAACCATGTAAATTCAGCTTATCACCTGCATATAAGATACCCCAATGTTGAGTACCTTTCAAGTATCGTAGAATTCTTTTGCATGCAACCCAATGAGACATTTTTGGGCTTTGCATAAACTGAGCAAGTGAATTTACAGTAAAACAAATATCAGGTCGTGTGATAGTCAAGTAAATGAGAGAACCAATGAGCTGTCTATACACTGTAGCATCAGAAAGAACACCATTTTCATCGTTCGTAAGCTTGAGGGATGATTCCATGGGTGTAGAAATAGCTTTGGAGTTAGTCATACCATATCTTTCAAGGATGGATTGAAGATATTTTTGTTTTGAAATGAATATGTCACCTGACTTCATTCGATTGATTTCAAGACCAACTCTTAAAACTTGATGGATCACCTTCAGCATTTGCAGCCATACAAGATGAAAGATTAGCCTTTCTTTCTCCTACCGAACTATGGCATAAAAGGTATGGACACTTGAATTTCAATAGCATGTGTATGTTGAAGAATCACAGCATGGTTTTGGGCATACCATCTCTACAAAGGATTGGCAAAGTGTGTGAGGCATGTTGCATTGGAAAGCAATCAAGAACTAGATTCTCAAGAAGTACAACTAAATCAAGAGGGATCCTTGATCTCATTCATGCAGATGTATGTGAATCAGACCATACACCTTCAATAGGTGGACATACATACTATGTTAGTTTCATTGATGATTTTTCCAGATATACTTGGGTATTCTTCATAAAATCAAAGGATGAAGTATTTGATATTTTCAAGCATTTTCATATCATGGTTGAGACTATGACAGGTAGAAGAATCAAGCTTCTAAGATCTGATAATGGAGGGGAGTTCTTATCAAATGAATTCAGCAACAAGTACCTTCTACAACATGGGATACGAAGGCAACTTTCTTGCAGCCACACCCCTCAGTAAAATGGTGTGGCGGCAGAGAGGAATAATCGGACATTGTTTGAGGCAGCAAGATGTATGCTAAAGGATAAGCAACTTGCTAACTACTATTGGGCTGAAGCAATCAATACTGCTTGCTACTTGATGAACCAGTCACCTACAGAAGTGTTGAAAGGCATTACACCATATGAAGCATTCTACGGAACCAAGCCTCAAGTATATTATTTAAGAGTGTTTGGATGTTTAGCTTTTGTTCATATTCCTGATGCAAAAAGAAAGAAACTTGATGATAAATCAAGAAAATGTGTATGGATATAGTAGTGTGAGTAAAGCCTACAAGCTTTATGATCCAATCAAGAGAGAAACTTTTGTCTCAAGAGATGTCATATTTGATGAGAATGCAAGCTGGAAATTAGCTCAATTTTCAGATTTGGATGCATCTTCTTCCACATCCATCAAAGCACAAGTGCCAGGTTCTATAGAAGATGTTACTATTGAAGAATTAGAGGAAGAAGATGAAGAGCATCAAGCAGCTTTAAGGAGGTCTACAAGGGATAGAAGGCAACCCCAAAGATTGACCTTTCATAGAGGTAATAAATCAAATTTTGAGCAATGCAATTTTGCTTTTCTTACATCAGTTTTGCAGCATGATGAACCTGCTGCATATAAGGATGCATGTGGTAAAAAGGAATGGACGGATGCTATGGATAAGGAGATGAATGCCTTACATAAGAATGACACTTAGGATTTGTGTCAACTCCCACCCAACAAACAAGCAATTGGTTGTAAATGGATCTACAACCTAAAATTTAATAAGGAAGGTCACATTGATAGGCATAAAGCAAGGTTGGTTGCTAAAGGTTTTGCTCAAGAATATGGTATTGATTATGAAGAGACATATGCCCCTATAGCCAAGATGAGCTCCATTAGGTTGTTGCTCTCTTTGGCTACTCTTCACAAATGGAAATTGTGTCAACAACGCCTTTCTCAATGGGCAGCTTGAGGAAGAAGTCTATATGAAGCAACCAGAGGGATATGTTGCTGTAGGTCAAGAGCATTTGGTATGCAAGCTGAAAAAGAGCTTGTGTATGGACTGAGGCAAGCTCTACGAGCTTGGTATGGGAGAATAGATAACCACCTCAAATCTCAAGGATTTTCCAAGAGTAATGCCGACCATACTCTCTACTACAAGATTAGAGGGGATGATATTGTTGTTGTTTTACTTTATGTGGGTGATTTGATTTTAACAAGAAGCAATGATGCTTTGATGGTGGATGTGAAGTTTTCCTTTTGACGAAATCACATCTGAGGTCGTTTCGGGCTCTGTTTTTACATTTCAAGTTCTGCACAGGTGTTTTCGTCATTTTGTGCAGAAATTTTGACAGTGCAGCTTTCTGCAAAACAGGCATATGTATTCTATTGTGGACTGTGCTACATAGCACGAGTTGTTTTTTGTTCAGTCTTTGCTTCATTACAGGTAGCTTTTGCATCAGTTTCAGTCAATGGCCAATGACTGATAACAGCAATGATGTATTTCGCATGTTGTCTGCTGATGACAAACTGGATGGAGACAGCAACTATCCACTTTGGGCATACATGATGCAGCATGTTTTGGTTGCAAAAGGAGTGTGGAACATTGTGCAGGGTATGGATGTACGTCCAAGTTCTGTGGATGTAGGATCTATTGAGGATGTTGCAGGTTCTAGCAGCTCTACTGTTGCTGCTGTTTTACCCACTACTGTGAACAAGCTCCTTTGGATGGTAAAGATGCACAGGCTCATCCCTTGATTGCACTTTTTGTCAACCGTAACATCGCCCCACATATTCGTTCAGCTAAAACAGCAAAACAGGCTTGGGATATTCTAGCTGGTTTGTATAACGAGGCAAAAATCTCTTACCTGCGTAAAGAGCTAGAATCGAAGATTATGCAGGAAGATGATGACATGAATGTTTTTCTTGCTGAGATTAAAGATCTCAAGGAACGGTTGATTTCTGCAAGTGAGATTATTCCTGATCATTCTCTTGTGCAGACTGTTCTTGATGCTTTACCTGAGTCATATCAGACGTTTGCTTCCATGTGGAGACTTGTTACTGAGGACAGACCTGATGTTGTCAAGTATGATAATTTAGTCAACAAGCTCTTGTAAGAAGTGCAGTCCAGGCAAAACAGGGCTAGACAGCATGCAGTTGATCAGGCATTTATTGCTGCCCAGGAGAGAAGAAGTGGAAAGGTAGTCCCTTCCACTGTTTCTTCTCCTATTAATAGGTTTGCAACTTCTTCTCCTTCCACAGGTAGCAACAATAAGTCTGAGAAAGCTCTTGATAAAGGCAAGAAAAAGACCAAGTGCAACTATTGTAAGGCAAATGATCATGTCATTAAGAATTGCCCTAAGCTAAAGGCTAAAGAGGCAAAGAAGAAAGAGTCAAATGCAGCCACAATAGCGGATGCTTCTACAAATTATGCAAATTCTGCAAATGTTGTGCAGGATACAGAATGGGCATTTAGCGTGTATTGCCAGTATGACCCATCTGTACATGATGCATGTTTGGCACTTTCTGTTGACTCTCATGTATGGTATTTTGACAGTGGTGCTACAAAGCACATTACCTCGCATCGTGATATGTTCACTTGTCTTGAGGCTGTCCCTAATGGGAATACTGTCACATGTGCCAATAATGCTTCTTACCCAGTGAAGGGCATTGGTAAAATTATGCTTACTACTGCTAATGGCAGTGCTTTCACACTTTCAGATGCTTTGTATGTGCCAGGGATAAAGAAGAATCTATTGTCTGTCTCTGCGCTTGCTAGACTTGGACTTGTAGTCAAATTTGTGGATGACAGATGTACTGTTCATGATTTGACTTCTGGTGATACGATTATTGTATCTGGCACCTTGCTTCGTGGGCTGTATAGGCTCAATTCTTATGACAAGTGTGTGGAAGATTCAGCAAATACAGTTTCTGATGAAAAGGCAGCTTTAGATGCAAAACTATGGCATGCTCGTTTTGGTCATCTAAACTTTGCTAGTTTGCTGCGCTTGCAGAAATTTGATATGGTTGCTTCATTGCCCCCTCTTGAGGCACCATTGAAACATGTTTGTGAAGGCTGTATTTTGGGCAAAATGCAGCGTTCTGCGTTTCTAAAGGATGGTTCTGTGCGGGCCACTCGCAAATTGCAACTTGTACATAGTGATGTATGTGGGCCTATGCAAACTCCGTCATTTGGTAAACACTTGTACTTCGTGACTTTCATTGATGATTACTCAAGGTATGCATGGGTATATCCACTGAAGGCAAAGTCCGAAGTGTTTTTGTGCTTCAAACAGTTTTTGCTTATGGTTGAAAATGTATCCAATTGTAATGTGGGGACCCTCCGTTCTGATCGAGGGGTGGAGTATATGTCTAAAGAGTTTGATGCATTTCTGGCTAGTCATGGGATAAAACACCAATGTACAGTGCCGTATACCCCTCAGCAAAATGGTGTTGCTGAGAGAAAAAATAGGTCACTTATGGAGATGGCACGATGTATGGTCAAGAGCTAAGCTTTGCCACATGCATTTTGGCTTGAGGCTGTCATGTGTGCTGCATATGTACTCAACAGGTGTCCCACTAAGGCCTTGCAGTCTATTACTCCATACGAAGCTTGGCATGGCAGGAAGCCTTCTATTGGTCACTTGCGTGTCTTTGGTTGCTTGGCCTATTCTTTAGTGCCTATGCAACAACGCAGAAAATTGGATGATAAGGCTATCAAATGCATTTTTGTTGGTTACAATGCTGAGAGCAAGGGTTACAGATTGTATCATCCGCAGCAAAGCGTATCTTGATTAGTCGAGATGTTGTTTTTGTGAAAGATGTTGTGCAGCCTTTGTTATCATGTACCAAAGAGACAAGTGTGAGCTCATGCATATCTTGGTTGAGTAAGAAGCAACCTACTGTGGCCACTTCGAGTTGTGAAGCTGATGTGAAGCTGAGTACAGGGCAGCTTTCATAGCTACGATTGAGTGTGTGTGGCTCAGACGGCTTATGGCTGACTTGGGTGTTGGACAGGAGTCTGCCACCTCTATCTTCACTGACAGTCAGAGCGCATTGGCAGTTGCAGAAACCCAATTTTTCATGCTCACACAAAGCACATTGAGGTGCATTATCACTATATCAGGGAGAGACTCTCAGCAAGAGAGATCAGCTTGGCCTATGTGCCAACACAGGACAACCTCGCCGATCTTTTCACAAAGACGCTTCCTCATGAGAAGTTCGAAGCTTTCCGCAAAGCTTTGGGCTTGCTCCCCTTTGTGGATTGATCTACTTCGGGCTTGGCACTCCCCTATACATGAGTGCTAGCTCTCGTTCACACCATCACTCCCAGGGGGGATTTGTTGCCATATATATAGGCAGTGATGTGTGTGAATATACTTAGGACCGCCGGGGGACTTTTTCCCTCTTTAGGAGGTTTTTTCCCCTGGCTTGTATATACGCCCATCATTCTAGGGCTGACTTATCTTTTGTACATTGACACAATCTAATACACTTTGTGTTGTGTGCATTCTTGCTTCTTCTTCTCTAAGCTTTGTGTGCTTTCCTGCAACCCTAATTCCAACAATGTTTACCGAAAAATCAACATCGAGCTTTTCAAATTTGGTCTTCATCATCCAAAGTCAAAATCAAATATTTTGGCCTCTAACCAACAACCTCAAAAATTGACTTGGAAATCAAGACAAAAAATAGCTCGAAAAACACTAAAAATCATTTAAAAAATCCGCACGAAAATGACTTCAAACCATATTCGGTCTACTTTTTTAGGGTCTAAACAATAAAATCACGAATGACTCAGAGAGACAAAGTTGTAATTCTCCAAAAATACTACAACTCTGTCATTCAGAGTTTCTCCAAATTCCTTTTGGATCACTCTAAAAAACATACTACGAAACAGGAAAAAAATTCTTGTTTTTTTTCATCTTGAGACAGTAATGGAAAAAAAGTTTTAGAATCTCCTCTTCAATATGGGAAGTTATTAGCATGTACTTTTTTTGAAAAAATATCCCTAAGGTCGTTCAAGTACATGTAACATTGAAGCTAATTAAGACAAACGGACACTCATTTGCCCAACGAAGAGTACCCCAGGTCTCTTGAGGCTATAAACAAGTTGTGAGAAAATATAAAAAGCAAAAAGAAAAAAAACACGTACTTGCTCATTAAGGAGCAATTAGACAATCAGATATAACAATGATAAAGAGACTACGTGAGCCAACATCTTCACTGAACCCAATGGTTGACATCTTCAAGCCATTGAGATCTATGCCCCAAATACACCTCCCAAGACCATTTTCCATGCCAACAAAAAGAGTGTCATCGGATTTTGTATCCCGTCACTTCAATTCCATCGAGCTTTGGTCCTTTACCTAACATTTCTACAGATCCTATAGGTACCAACCCTTTCCAATCCCTGGATACCCACACCTTAGATATACTGACTAGTCTAGGAAGAAGTGTTGTCCAAGGACTTAGTGAGTCCCTATCATCAAGAGCACTCACATATGGCCTCAGTGACTCATACAAAAACACGATCGTATAGATCTGCAAAATTATGGACAAATACGATAGAACAACTGATTGTGTTTAATTTATACAAATGTTTGAACAGCGATGCGAGGCCTTTGGAAATCCCAAGTACCCACCAAGGTACATGCATTGAACCTATGCTTAGAGAGAAAATCTAGTCGATGGTTCATCACATTGATGCCCGAAACCAACTGCAAAACCTTAAAGTCAGTCTTTATCCATGGCTTTTCAAGACAAGGTCATCGGTGGAGTGCAGCAAATGAACTCTATTCACGTAAACCAAACAAAACCATTAGAGACTTTATCCTTCGAATAAAACTCTTAGACTCACAATGTGAGTCATGGAAAAATTAAATGATTCTCAATTAAAGAGATGTTTCATGATGGGCTTAAAGAAAAACAACTTACACAACTTGATCATATCGAGTCTAGAAACATTTGATCAATGTTGTAAAGAAGCAATACGTTTGGATGACAGCATGATGGAAGATGATCATGATACGAGATGTTTGTTCCTTTTCTAAACCAAGTGAAACAATGGTTAAAGAATGATCGATCTCAAAATTGTCATTCCTTGAATTCTATGTAACCTTTCTTAAAGGCTTTCAATCGACATCTCTAAGAGAGGATGAGATCCTTCAAAACCAAACATCCTTAATGCCTCTCCAAGTGATGAGAAAAATACCTTATGTTAAGTGCAATCACTACGACCATTCCAATCCCCATTGTGCGTACATGGTGCCTCCTTTTCTGTACTACTGCATATATTACAAAATCTTTGGTCATGATAGTACCCAGTGTCCCAGTTCATCAACAATTGACTCAAAATCTCCATCTCTCGTGCAACAAATAGAAATAGTCCAAAGGGTATAAAAACCACTCAAGAAGCAGTTAAGCAAACACTTCAGTGTTTCTATTATCGTGGACCGCACAAGGTAACAGATTGCATAGTTTGAAATACTTCCATGCCCACAATCACTGAACTTTGCAACCCTTGTGTAAACGTTATGGCATCGACCACATGTTCCAAGATTGACCAAGGCGAGTTTCTTCAATGCAACTTATCTCATAGAATACAACCCTAAACAGTGTTACAAACCAACAATTGTCCACAATACCCTTAAATGTGCTTACGCAATTGCAAGCCAAGGCACGAGAAAAGGTAAAAAATAATACAAAAGAAATACTTCAAAATGGGTAAAAGATCATGCTTTACAACAAAAACCAAAAGAGCAAGCAAAACCTTCTAAACCCAAGAAAAACAAGCAACAACAAGATATCCAAACCAAAGCTGAAATAAAGAACATAGATAAAGAGCTTGCAAAGGAGGACAGAACCCCAAAAGAGCCAAAAGCTATACATGATGTAGAAGCATCCACCTTAAGGGCTACCACAGAAACCACAAAACCCATATGTGCAACACATGATACAAAAGCCCAAAAGAAAATTTGATCTCGTTGCATGGGCAAACATAATGAAAACCCAACAATCCAAAGAAAGTCAAAAGATGAAACAAGTTCTAGTACGTCACTTAGTGAGGATAGAACAAGTTTGGATTCGAACTCAGTGCACCTAATAGACCAATCAAGAGAGCAAAACCCACCCAACCACCCCAAATTGAAAATCATGATCACATGACATATGAGTACTGCAAAAAGCAAGCTCGGGAGAGCATGCTTAGCATGGTTGATTGTCTCACAGGATCACCAGTTTTGATTGAACCTCATAAAGCCAATCCTAAAAAATCAACCAAAATACAAAACCCAAAGGAGTACCTCTTCCCATTTCAAGATGAAGACATACTCGCTACAGAGGAGTCATTAGAAACAGACTGCACGAATTATGTGGTCACAAAAGCACATAAGGAATTTGATGAATCCCTTACAAAACTAAAGAAGTCTCTCAAAATCTCATTAGGAGGAATGCTCTTCTCTCATGATGAAGCTAGCATAACATCAGCACTTGCACCTTTAATGGTTAAACATAAGTTATACCAAGACATAAAGAGCTACATAGGACACGATTATGAGTATTTGCAAGTTTCTAAACAGAACTCAGTTAGAATTGTCAAAGGACCAAGTGTGTCATTGTACACTTTGGGTACTCTTGAAAAAGCTGAGAGACAAAGAGAGGATGAAAGTGAATGGGAATATGAAACCGAAACGAGATCTCAAGCTAAAACACAAACTGAAACATCCATGGTTCCTGTTGAAGATTCTATCATGGTATGGTTAGATTTCCCTACAGGCAATGATGTTAAGTGCAAACGCGCATTGATTAGCCCTCGAGCTAGTGGGTGTCATTTGGAAACCTAAACTCATCCCTAAAGACAATGGTCTTGTAAGAGCAACTAATGGTCAAAACACTAAAGTTCCAGGTTATTTTAGCGATGCTACTCAAACAATTGGTGGAGATGTCAAATTTAGATTCCATGTTATCATAGATCCCCTTGAGTATGATGTTGTAATTAGTAGAACTTGGATACATGACTCGTTATATTCACTTGATGAATCCATGCAAACAGTCACCTTGAACACTCCTTCAGGCATTGTGAAATTTCTCTTACGAGAGAAAGAGACGTCGCAGGAACTAGAACTTCCAGTATATCTTACTAAGAATATCCCAAAAATTATGGTTGGATTAAATCTTTTCAATAAAATCACCACAATCCAAGCACAACTTTATCCAACATGAGAACACAATCTAATGACCCTTGAGTTATGGGATTTATTAGGTCAACCAACACTCACGACGCATCTTAAAAGAATTTCATTCACACAAGACTTGAACATGCCATGTTTGGATACTTTGAACATACAATGTATATTGAAATTAACCCCCTTACTTTCAAGTTTTTTACGATTGAGTATGTGTTGGAAGCAGGTTTGATTTTGGGACATAAATGGATTGTTGTTGTCCAAGCACCATTGTGCTGTACCAGTGATATGATCATCATGACGATCAATGGCACAAAGTTGATAATACCATACTGCAAGGAAGAGGATCCAACCCTAATGGATTTCTATGATGTTAAATAAAAAAATTTACAAGCCTCTTCCAGAAAAGCCCCTTTACACAATGACCTACCATTTGCATCAATGACCAACTCTGATAAAGCATCTACTCCTTCAACCCCATCCTCACCAACAAAGTCCAATGTCACAATCTCGCAATCCCCTTCCATTCCTGAAGAAGTTTCCCATGCGCAACTATCTAACAAGGAACTCAAAGGAAAATCCCTGAAGCCTATGCCTCTTCATCAACAAACCTCACCAAAGAAGAGAACCACAGGCTGAAAAGCCTCATCATCAAATACCACTCCACAAGAGACTCTAGCCTCATCATCGTCAACAATGCACATGAGTCCCAAACCTGTAACCTTAGCACCAACCAAAATCAAGGAGAGCCCCAAACCTTCCACTTCAACCAAAAATAAAAATACATTTAGATAACCATAACCACCTAGAAACGTGTTTTTGGACTGAGAAACTCCCAAACCCCGAAACGATCAAAACACCGTAAACTCGTTTCAAAAATGAAATTTTTTTCCGTTTCTAAAAAAAATAAATTATCTTTTTTTTAAAAATACTAAGTGTTTTTTTTAATGTTGCTCTCTCTCTCTCTCTCTCTCTCTCTCTCTCTCTCTCTCTCTCTCTCTCTCTCTATGTACAGTCACCTCTTCTTGCATGCTGTCTCTTGCACCCAATTTGTAGTCACCCCTTCTTATTCTCCTCCTCTTGAAAAGAATTGGAGATGGAGAGAAAATGATATACGTTCTCAATCAACAAGTCAATTCCAATATGGAAGAAACAATACTACACTTTTATAATGCAGTAGAGTAGCAATGACTACTACGTACATGGGCGAATCCTCAAACCCAAAACTAATACCAAGAGACTCAATAAGCTCTTATATGTCAATGCATACAATAGCAAGAGTATTGGCTACAATCAGCACCACACTACACTCTCAACACTACACAGTATGTGTGTCTCACTCTCCAACTATGTCCAGGACTGCAAACTGCAACTGTAGAAGAACTAATGTATCTCACCCTTGTGAGTGAACCACGACCAATCCTTTTGTAGGTAGATGCTCCATAATATGGAAGTAGGTAGGTAGGTGCAATCCAGAATTCTGCAGGTAGGTAGACAGCTAACTTGCAAGCTGTATATATCATTCTAGAAATCTGATCTAGAAGATCCCAACGGTGAGATTGTTGTCCATAAAGAGAGGAACAATTCATCTCTTAACTGCTCCAAACGTTAACGGGCGGATTGACAGATATTAATACTTTAAACCTACATACAACAAAGTTAGCATCCAGAATTTTTCTCCTTGATTGAAGGAGTCTCTTTCACCAACCATGCACACGTGATGTGTGCTATCAAAGATACATCCAAAGTCAATTCTATGACCTTAGGCATGTACATTACAACATATCACCATCAAGGTATCAACCTTGACTTTACTCAATTAACCTTTGTGAAGAGATTGTATTGAGCTTGCATACTTTAACACCTTCCCTCAAGTTCAACATTATCTCTGAACATCTTGGAATACAACTCTGAAACAAATGAAATGAAAAAGAAATCTAAATAGCGAATCCATGATAGAAAGACATTGAAGCCTTCCATAATGAGCCTTCCCTTACTTCCAAACTCCTTCCCTTAAGGGAAGCTCCATCATGCCAAGTCCTGCTCGATGCTTGAAGAAGAGCTCTTTGCCTAGAGCCTTAGTAAAAATATCAGCAACATTTTCCTTCGTATTGCAATGATGCAACACTATATCACCATCATGCACTTTCTCTTTATTATAGTTCTCTCGAACCTCGATATGCTTAGTGCGTTGATGCAAGATAGGATTCTTTGCCAAAGATTTAGCTGATGTATTGTCATAAAAGATAAGAGTGGGATCACAAGATCCATAAAAACCAAGTTCTTGCAAGCATCTCTTTAACCATATAGCTTCACAAGCTGAGGTAGTGAAAGCTTTGTATTCAGCCTCTGTAGATGAGAGACTAACAGTATTTTGTTTCTTGGAATACCAAGAAATTGCTCCGTTTCCAAGAAAGAAAGCATTACCACTAATGCTCTTTCTAGAAACCAAGTCTGCAACATAATCAGAGTCACTAAAACCATGTAAATTCAGCTTATCACACCTGCATATAAGATACCCCAATGTTGAGTACCTTTCAAGTATCGTAGAATTCTTTTGCATGCAACCCAATGAGACATTTTTGGGCTTTGCATAAACTGAGCATAAACTGAGCAAGTGAATTTACAGTAAAACAAATATCAGGTCGTGTGATAGTCAAGTAAATGAGAGAACCAATGAGCTGTCTATACACTGTAGCGTCACAAAGAACACCATTTTCATCCTTCGTAAGCTTGAGGGATGATTCCATGGGTGTAGAAATAGCTTTGGAGTTAGTCATACCATATCTTTCAAGGATGGATTGAAGATATTTTTGTTGTGAAATGACTATGTCAGCTAACTTCATTCGATTGATTTCAAGACAAAGAATATAATGCAAGTATCCAAGGTCTTTCATTTCAAACTCACGAGAGAGTTTGGACTTCACATCCACCACCAAAGCATCATTGATTCCTGTTAAAATCAAATCATCCACATAAAGTAAAACAACAACAATATCATCCCCTCTAATCTTGTAGTAGAGAGTATGGTCGGCATTACTCTTGGAAAATCCTTGAGATTTGAGGTGGTTATCTATTCTTCCATACCAAGCTCGTAGAGCTTGCCTCAGTCTATACATAAGCTCTTTTTCAGCTTGCATACCAAATGCTCTTGACCTACAGCAACATATCCCTCTGGTTGCTTCATATAGACTTCTTCCTCAAGCTGTCCATTGAGAAAGGCATTGTTGACATCTATTTACCACAATTTCCATTTGTGAAGAGCAGCCAAAGAGAGCAACAACCTAATGGGACTCATCTTGGCTATAGGAGCATATGTCTCTTCATAATCAATACCATATTCTTGAGCAAAACCTTTAGCAACCAACCTTGCTTTATGCCTATCAATGTGACCTTCCTTATTAAATTTTAGCTTGTAGATCCATTTACAACCAATTGCTTGTTTGTTGGGTGGGAGTTGACACAAATCCTAAGTGTCATTCTTATGTAAGGCATTCATCTCCTTATCCATAGCATCCATCCATTCCTTTTTACCACATGCATCCTTATATGCAGTAGGTTCATCATGCTGCAAAACTGATGTAAGAAAAGCAGAATTGCATTGCTCAAAATCTAATTTATTACCTCTATGAAAGGTCAATCTTTGGGGTTGCCTTCTATCCCTTGTAGACCTCCTTAAAGCTGCTTGATGCTCTTCATCTTCTTCCTCCAATTCTTCAATAGTAACATCTTCTATAGAACCTGGCACTTGTGCTTTGATAGATGTGGAAGAAGATGCATCCAAATCTGAAAATTGAGCTAATTTCCAGCTTGCATTCTCATCAAATATGACATCTCTTGAGACAAAAGTTTCTCTCTTGATTGGATCATAAAGCTTGTAGACTTTACTCACACTACTATATCCAACAAATACACATTTTCTTGATTTATCATCAAGTTTCTTCCTGTTTACATCAGGAATAGGAGCAAAAGCTAAACATCCAAACACTCTTAAATATTATACCTGAGTCTTGGTTCCATAGAATGCTTCATATGGTGTAATGCCTTTCAACACTTCTGTAGGTGACCGGTTCATCAAGTAGCAAGCAGTATTGACTGCTTCAGCCCAATAGTAGTTAGCAAGTTGCTTATCCTTTAGCATACATCTTGCTGCCTCAAACAGTGTCCGATTATTCCTCTCTGCCACACCATTTTGCTGAGGGATGTGGCTGCAAGAAAGCTGCCTTCGTATCCCATGTTGTAGAAGGTACTTGTTGCTGAATTCATTTGATAAGAACTCCCCTCCATTATCAGATCTTAGAAGCTTGATTCTTCTACCTGTCATAGTCTCAACCATGATATGAAAATGCTTGAAAATATCAAATACTTCATCCTTTGATTTCATGAAGAATACCCAAGTATATCTGGAAAAATCATCAATGAAACTAACATAGTATGTATGTCCACCTATGTAAGGTGTATGGCCTGATTCACATACATCTGCATGAATGAGATCAAGGATCCCTCTTGATTTAGTTGTACTTCTTGAGAATCTAGTTCTTGATTGCTTTCCAATGCAACATGCCTCACACACTTTGCCAATCCTTTGTAGAGATGGTATGCCCAAAACCATGCTGTGATTCTTCAACATACACATGCTATTGAAATTCAAGTGTGCATACCTTTTATGCCATAGTTCGGTAGGAGAAAGAAAGGCTAATCTTTCATCTTGTATGGCTGCAAATGCTGAAGGTGATCCATCAAGTTTTAAGAGTTTTCCATGCCTCTTTCCTTTGGCTACTACCTTGTAGTGATCTTTTGCATCTTCAATAAGACATTGCTGGCCTTCAAACTCCACTTTGAATCCTTTTTCTGTCATAGCTCCAACTGAGACTAGGTTCTTGGTAAGTGAGGGTACCAAGAGGACATCTCCAAGTTTCCTTTTCAGCCCTATGTTGAGTTGAACATGTATATCTCCTTTACTTGTGATAGCATTAGGAGTACTATCTGCAGTGTAAATATTACCATCATGAGTAGAATCTAGCTTAGAGAAATATTCAGCATGAGAAGTCATGTGGGAACTTGCCCCACTATCAATCCAGCATGGTTCTTATTTCATTCTAATTTCCACACTATTGTCTTGAGTAATCTCCTGAATGGAGAGTAGAGAATTTTCATTAGAGAATCCATGAGAGCTTCCTTCATCACGAGCAAAACTAGCTGATCTTCTTTTCAAATAAACTTGCTACTTCTTGCAATCTTTTTCATAGTGTCCATATTTGGAACAATAGTAACATTTAATTGAACTTTGATAGCCTCTACCTCTACCTCTTCCTCTACCTCTAGAGGAATGGCCTCCTCTTCCATAAGAAGAATGGTTACATTCATGAGATTGTTGATCCATGTTGTAGTTGAGTTGATTGGGCTGATGTCTTCCTCTTCCTCTTTGAGTGTTGACTCTTCCTCTTTCTCTTGTTGAAAGAAGGGCTTTATCATTTGTGCTTGTAGAAGCACTTGTAGAGCCACCACCATCATGAATGTTCTTCATAGCTGCTTGTCTTTGATCCTCATCCCTAAGAATCTGCTCCATCTCATCTAGTGATGGTTTTTGCCTTAGAATGATGAGACCTTGAACAAGGCCCTCATATCCTTCCTTCAAGCCATGAATGATGATTGTAGATAGCTCATTATCTATCATTTTGTCTCCAACAGCAACCAATTGTTGATGTAGATCTTTCACTCTTTTGATGAAGTCTATAGTAGTCTCTCCTTTATTCCTCTTTCTATTGGTAAGCTCCGATCTCAAAGCAATTTGCCTTGACGTACTCTTTGACTCATAGATGTTCTTCAAGGTCTCCCAAGCTTTCTTAGGAGTCTTCACATCCATTAGATGGCTGAGAATATCATCCTTGACACTCAGCTTCATCATATGGACTACAAACATGGCCTTCTTGTCCCATTTTGCCAATGCTTCCTCATCAGCTTCATCCGGTCTATCCATAGAAACTATCTCCCAACAATCTTGAAAGAATAGGAGTGATTCCATCTTCACTTTCCAAGTGGCATAGTTGGTTCCATTGAGCTTCTTAGCTACCTCCAAGTGTAGACTGTGCAGACTAGGTGCCATTCTCTGCTTCAAGCAAACAAAGCAATGAATGCGGATTTTCACTCACGTAAGGCAAGACTCTAAGATGCCTGCTGTGATACCATGAAAAGAATTGGATATGGAGAGAAAATGATACACGTTCTCAATCAACAAGACAATTCCAATATGGAAGAAACAATACTACACTTTTATTCAATGGAGTAGAGTAGCAATGACTACTACGTGCAAATCATGGGCTAATCCCCAAACCCAAAACTAATACCAAGAGGCTCAATAAGCTCTGATATGTCAATGCATATAATAGCAAGAGTGTTGGCTACAATCAGCACCACACTGCACTCTCAACACTACACAGTATGTGTGTGTCTCACTCTCCAACTATGTCCAGGACTGCAAACTACAACTGTAGAAGAACTGATGTATCTCACCCTTGTGAGTGAATCACGACCAATCCTTTTGTAGGTAGATGCTCCATAATATGGGGAACAACTATTCTTCACACTCCATGAGCTGGAGGATCAATCTTCTTTAGTTATTGAGGTCGCCAAGTAGGTAGGTAGGTGCAGTTCAGAATTCTGCAGGTAGGTAGACAGCTAACTTGCAGGCTGTATATATCATTCTAGATATCTGATCTAGAAGATCCCAATGGTGAGGTTGTTTTCCATAAAGAGAGAAACAATTCATCTCTTAATTGCTCCAAAAGTTAACGGGTGGATTGAGAGATATTAATACTTTAAACTTGCATACAGCAAAGTTAGCATCCAGAATTTTTCTCCTTGATTGAAGGAGTCTCTTTCACCAACCATGCACACGTGATGTGTGCTATCAATCTATGACCTTAGGCATGTACATTACAACATATCACCATCAAGGTAACAACCTTGACTTTGCTCAATCAACCTTTGTGAAGAGATTGTATTGAGCTTGCATACTTTAACACCTCCTCCTCCTCCTCTCTCCCACAATTTCTCACAAATTTTTCAATATTCCTCAATTGCCCAATTTCTCACAAGTCACAATTTCACAACTCCCCAATTGTCCAATTGTGACCACAATTGTCTAAGTTTTTACCATATTGTAAGTGCCTAGATAGCACTAGGTAGGCCTACAAATATTTCTACAAACTACAAGTTCTAAATCATTTTATTGTATTTATATAGAAAAAACTATGGAACCTCCGCGTTCCTTAGCCGAAAGACGAAACGTTTTGTCCTGAAACCTCAAAAATCTTAAAACGTCAAAAACCTCGAAATGTTTCTAGTGACTATTAAGACAACAAAATCAAGGTATCTTAATGGTATGAAAATGTAGGTGGATAAGAAGCTACTTGTTGCTAAAGAGTCAAAACCTCTTCCTCTATGCAACACTCAAAGGTCAAGAAAAAAGAAAAGTACTCCACAACACCGTCCACAAAAGCCTATTTTATTTTCTATTCGAGTTCAGCCTCAATTCTGTGTGTTTCTTGCGCAACATCTGGTATGAAGCCTCTCATCTTCCTTTTAATCTTCTTTTTCCTTCCTCTTTATCTCCTTCATTATCGCTTTATTCTCTATGAGTATAGCTTGTCCTTGCATTTCTATAGCAGTTAGTGTTGGTTGCTCTCTGAGGAGTGCCAATTGCATTCGCTCTTTTGATTCTAGTTCTGGGAGAGGCCTCTGAGCCACATGGTTTAGTACCTGTGTCAAAGGCATGTTTATGGATTTTTACTGGAGGTGGGAGCTAGAGAGCCTCACGTATTGATTCTTATGTGACCAATACTTACTCAGTGGTGCCATCTACTTTTAATATTTATCCCTGTCCCCCTCTTGGTGACTTTGTCGTATGTCTTTATATCCTCTGCACATATTTCTATGTCTATGTTCCGAGTGAGAACCTATGCCATCCTCCCGCCGAGGCCCACCTTCTCTAGCTTGTCTTTAACTTCTGCCTCTTCTAGAATCTGGAGGCACTCCGGGCTATGGTACTGCAAAGTCACCATTCCATGGGCCGTGTGGATCTCTTTGTTAATGATGGTACCATGGAAAGCCTAGGCATATAGACCCAGGTAGTTCATCTACGGGCCCCATGTTGGTCTTTTCTTTTAGCTCACCAGGGATCCTATTGCACTGGCTTGTGTCATCGCGGAGGTCTCTGGGACTTCTGGGTCAGAGGTTGACATCTATACATAGAAAAAAAGACCAATCCATAAACTGGTGGGATATGTACCATGCCTTGTTGTCTTTTTTCTCTTCTTTTTTAATGGTAAGAAGGTTAATTGTAATGGAAAGTGTATTAGTGGTGTGAGATATGATAGGGTCAAATTAAGTATCATGAAAATGCAGGCCCTGAGGGGTAAATCAGGGTAAACCCGTGAGATCTAATTCTGTGAGTTGGATTTGGATTTCCATGAGGTGGATTTCTGTGAGTTAGAAATCTACGAGTTGGATTTCCGTGAGGTTAAAATCCATGAGTTAGCTTTCCATGAGATGAAAATTCATGAGTTGGATTTCTGTGAGGTGGAAATCCGTGAGTTGGAAACTTGTGAGATGCATTTTTGTGAGTTGGAAACCCGTGAGTTGAAAATTCGTGAGTTGGATTTTTGTGAGTTTGCAGGGTTTTTGGCCGTAGCCATGAGTTTGTAGGGTTTTTTGGCCATGAAGTATTAAGGTTTTGTTTTTTATAAATTCGATAAATGCATTATTGGATCAGATCGCAGAGTGGAGTTTTGTGCAAGGATAGTTTTTTACGTGATCATGAGAACGCAATCGCCATCAGGAAGAGGAGAATGTTATCCCATTCCTAGGGTTAACAAGAGCTGCTACCATTATCTTACATCAAAAAGTCAAGGTAGATACACCAAAAGTTCATACATTCAAGATCTGAAGCAATAATGTTCAAAGCTACAACTTGGACAAATGCCCATAATGGTCTAATGGAATACTTAAGGTGATTCCAACTTCAATAGCATGTGGTAGCATGCAAAATGAAGTCCCAAGTGATGTACTTCATGGATATATAATTACAGTAGTCATTGTAATAGCATTAGGCCTCTTATGAGCCTAAAGTGCCCGGTCGACCATAGTTTAAGTGTTAACACTTATGGTCATGTATATAAGTGAATTTCCCTCATAATACAACATACTCTCCCATTGTGCAATTGAGTCTTTCTCTTGCTTATCTCTCCCTAACGCTATTGAGATATCGAGCTCATCTAGTGAGGCGGTGGACACTGATGACCCGCCTAGGGGATAGGCCCCACACTTACACCACTGGCATGGTTGGTGAGATCATGGGTGATATGCGGCCAGTGCGATGACAGGCTGTGTGACGGCCATTCTAGAGACTGGCATAGTTATAGTGCCAGCTTGTTTAGTTGGGTTCACACTATAGAGAACCCTAGTATGTATTTGGTTGAGTACCTTTTTATTGTGTGTACTCTTATCTTTGTATATGGTGTGTTGAGTGTTGTTGAGTGAAGAAAAAGAAGATTTTCAGTCTCTCACCTTGTGTGTTCTCTATTAGGGTTTTGTGAGTGTGTGTGTGTGCTTGCAAGAGCTCAAGCTCTCTTCTCCCTTACATCTTTTCATGGTATCAAAGCCTGGTTCATGCTAAGGGCTGAGCTGTAAGCAAGAGAAGCATAAGAAGCGGTATGAGGGCACGAGCTTCAACTACTCTTCCCTATTTGTGTTGGCAACTACACCCTGTCGGGAGCTCTACAGGAGGCACCGACAAACGATCTCTGATTGAGGATCTTTCTTCATGGGAGTAAAGCTATAGGAAAACTATGCTGTCCTATCGGACTTCAATTTTTGGGCCGAAAATACGTTTCGGATGCGTCTCGACCTCCGTTTTTCAAAAAGCAAGCGATTTCAAGCAGTGCGGGTAAGTCATCGATTCTCTGTAAAACTCTATTTTAAGAACTGCATGAAGACAGATTGGCTGTGCAGACACTGTGTGTGCTGCAAGGAGGTCAACAGTTACCATTGGGTGTATGTATGCACAGTGAGGTCACTGGTTGTGACATTTGAGTCTACTACACTACCGCTGTAGAAAATACAGCAGTTTGTGTAGGACAAACCAGAGTGTTGTTTCTAGTAAATTTGTGTGTCTGGCAAGATGTCAAATGATGACATAACCCAGATTGTTGCTGAGAAGCTTAATAAGAATAACTTCCATGCTTGGAGGTTCAGGCTGACAAATTTCCTGATGGGAAAGGGCTATTGGGACTATATAGAAGGTGAGCATGAAGAGGCACCGTTACACATGGTGGGTACAAAGCTAGATGGATATGTGGTGAGAATGCAGGTACAACATGAAGAAGATTTGTGTTTATCTAACAACATATTGCCAACGTGCAAAAATAGGTGAAACTCACAAAAATGGACAGGATAAGTTTGGAAATCATAAGCAAACATGTTGTACATTTATACATGTGTTGAGACCTTGGTAGCTCACAACCTACTCTACCTAACAAATTGGTCTTTTATTGATCCTCTTGCAACTAGGTCATTGTTTCTAGCAACTATTAGAGAGCCATATGCATATTCTCTACCGCAAGGGGTTTTTCTCGCTTCAACATTGGTTTATTCTCAACTTCCCCCATGCTTTTTGTGCCATTGTAGTCCATTCAAATGATTATAGGTTCATAGAAGTCTTAGCTACTACCATGACTAAAAAGGTCATAGATACAAATTCAATAGCAATACTTAGATAAAAAGCAATCTTCACTACTGGTATGACTCTAAAGAGATCATAGATATACAAGGTCGGTTCCAGTACTTAAATAAAAATAAGTCTTAGTTATTAGCATGACTCTAAAGAGATCATAGATATGAAGTCGATAGCAGTACTTAGATATAAAGAAATCTTAGCTACTAGCATGACTCTAAACAAATCATAGATAGAAAGTAATCTTAGCTTCCAGCATGAATCTAAAGTGATCATAGATACAAAGCAGTCTTAGTCTTAGCTACCTGTATGACTCTAAAGAAATCATAGATACAAAGCCAGTAGTAGTACTTAGATAGAAGAATCCATTATTCTCTCATCTTTATGCTAGATTCAAATGTATTGAGATGTTTGCTTGAATGCACAAGTAATAAAAGTGCATATCTACAATCCACAAGATAGAACTAGATTAGAATATTCATATCAATTAGTTTTACCATCTAAATTTGTATAACTACTTATCCTCACAATCCACCTCTTGCTGTTTTGTGGGTCTGATCTCAATGATCAATGCACAGTGTGCCACATGTTAGCTTCATAAATAGCTCATAATAGTATATGTTAGTTCATACCTTGTTCGTAGTATTCGTTCTAGTTGTAGATACTAACAATTTATCGAATAATAGAATGACGATTTTGTATGACACTTGATGTTATCTTCCTAGTAAGCACAAAGTGTAATCTATTCATAGACATATATTCATATATCGATAAATTTTAAACAATATTTAGTGATCATCGTCTTTATGGTATGTTGTCAGTCAATGTTCTTTATGCATGTATCTATTAGCACATGGAAGTGGCTTCAGTAAAGCAAACACCATTTTGTGCATCCACAAATGCAAGGCTGGCATGGATATGTTAATCGTCCTATAAAGGTCATCTACCAACACATGGAAGTGGCTTCATCAAGCAAACAACATTTTGTCCATCCATAAATGCAAGGTTACCTTGGATATATCAATTTTATACATCAAATAGAGGAATAATGCATAAGTAGCATAAAGGATTTGTTTCAACTGTGAAAGAGTAACTCAACCTAGAGACTCTTAGATAAACATAAGAAATGTTATTTGAGAGACATGGATTTTCTGTTTTCATGTATGTTAATAATCCTTCACAATCTTGGAAGGAGGAAGAGATAGACTTGTAAACATTAAAAAACACCATATATCACAAATGCTAGGGGCTACTAGAAACTTGCACTCTAAAACTTCAAGTCTTACCTTATTTTGATAAATATTTTAAAT
Organism: Cibotium barometz; assembly: GCF_041138505.1. Classification (NCBI taxonomy): domain Eukaryota; kingdom Viridiplantae; phylum Streptophyta; class Polypodiopsida; order Cyatheales; family Cibotiaceae; genus Cibotium; species Cibotium barometz. Next base: position 20,710,509 of record NC_141057.1, on the reverse strand, counting down.
CAAAGATGTATGGCTACTACTGGCTACTAGGAACTTGCACTCAAACTTTAAGTCTTACCTTATTTTTCATCCTTACTTTGATAAAGTATATAACTTTTTGAGCCCTTTCAAAGTTAACTTTTTAAATGTAAACCAAAATTTGAGATTCTTTTATTGTTTTAAAAGTAATAACCGAGGATCTTCATGATATTAATTTTTTTCCTTGATACCCTTATCAAAAGATTAGTTGTGGGAAACATATGCGTCATTAAGGTAATCAAACATCAACTTATATGAGCTAGGCTATCAAAGATATTAAGGAGACCCAGGACTCCATTAAGTTGGATAAAAAGTACGTTTCTTACTTCAATTCCTAAATTTCCTAAAGTGTGGATATCCATATAAATAATGGTGAGTTAATCGATACTATGATTTATTCATCCTCATCAAAGCTTAGTCTCAAATGTTTTTTGCAAAATCATGTTGTAATCTAGATGTCTATCATGTTGTAATCTAGATGTCTATCATGTTGTAATCTAGATGTCTAGCAAGGTTAGGATCTACCTTGCAAAGATGAAGATGAAATATCTTTATTAACCAAGGTTATTAATATTACACACTGCATACTTTGTGTTTATCAAGTTCACAATCAAAGTGTGCTCTTTTGTTTCCTTCAGGCTTAACCTTCAAGCTTCTTCATGATCCATATAGAATGATCACAAGAAAAAAGGATAGGCAAATAGAATATTCATATTTTCTTTTAGACATTCTACAAAGCTAAACCATGACCTTTTGTGTTAGGAGTCATGGCCAGCCACACATCTTAGCTATCCTTTTTTCTCAATAGCCTCCAAATTAAAAAACCACACTTGAGGTTTAACGCATCTCCACGTGTATATTGATGCATACATATGTGGGTGTGTCAATGCATGTGCACTACACACATGCCAGAGTAGTTATTTGAAAGAATTAAGTGTTTGAGGAGTATCTAAAATTCTTTTAAAAATTCAAGTTTGCTATACTTTCAAGCAATCTGATTCTTATTTTTTGGAGTTTTTCTTAATCAAGTACTTCTATTAACAACTACTTTTAAGCATAGAAACCCAAATTAGAAAATTGCTTATGACCATACTACTTATAAAGGATATTTAGATGATATATCTTAGGCTCAAGTGTTTTTTTCTCTGGTATGATTACTAGGTAGACACACACTTTAATAGAATTTTAGAGCCATGGGTATAAATGATGCTAGTAATGTGTCCACGAGGTTACCCTACAATTTAGCATGCTTCACAAGGATGGGTACCCATTGTTATTGCCTTTGAGAATCCTTGATGGAAATTTCAAGACCTTTGATCTTTGCATTGACTCTATCATTGCCTCTATGAATCTTACAGAGCCCTTATAGCTATGGCTTAAGATAAATAAGGAGATATGCCTATGGAAGATCCTTACATGGGTAAAGAAAAAGGCGACTTTAGAGCCATGTCTAGAGTGGAAATACTTCTCGAAACAATGATGACTACATGGCAAGAAGGTGGGACAAAGCACATGAATGTAAGGTATGTGATAATCACTCATGACAGGAAGGATGATTGGTTTGTCTTCCTCTGTACATCTTCTATACTCACCCTCTTCAAATGAAAAGCCCTCTTGATCTTCTGTCCTCAAGGGTTCGATTCGGTCACATTACAATACACATAAATGCATACAGATATACATACATACATGTAAGTAGTAAGTATGTATGTAAATATACACTAAAAATACACAGGATGTGCATGTGTGCCACTGTGCAGTCATGCAATATGCACGTACACAAGCGGAAAATTTCAAGAGGTCAAACACATATAACAATGAAAACTTGAGCATATACACGTGGGACGTGCACGTGTGCGTGCGTGCTTGCTTCCATGTACACACAGACATATGACGATTAGCTCAAGTGGGAAAAACTTCAGCGAATGAATGTCGCCTACCAGCGCAGTAGGACAACCTCAAGAATATACGAGAAGCTTCAATTTGGAGAAATCGTACCTGGAGCTTGCGAACTCGAAGAGTTTGCCGGTGGTGGAGAAGATGATGAGGCCGATTTCGGCATCGCAAAGAACAGAAAGCTCGTAGGCTTTCTTGAGGAGCCCATTCCTACGCTTGCAGAAGGTGACTTGGCGGCTGGTGGTGTTATGGATTCGTCTGATCTGGATCTTGCCGCGAGGGACACCAGCAGGAGCTGGGGCAGGAACATTAATCTTATGGAACGACTGCTGCAGCAGGTCCAGGCAACGATCGTCGTCGTCGTCGTGTGTGTACTGGGTCTCCGCGTGATCGCGCTCTTGTGCTTGCACTGCTGGAGCAACTGTTGCGTGGGCATCTTCAGCTGGAGCTTGAACCATTGCACCGGCCGCCATTCTTCTCAGCGGTAACGTGCACAGGGAGAAATTATATCCCGAGAAGATACAGGCTATGCTTCCTATTCACAGCAAGGCCTGTGCACAACGCCTAATCTACTTATACTTAGAAGATGAGGAGAAGAAACCTAACACGCCAGGAACGATCAGGCTTAAAAGCGCAAGCCCCATCTCCACAGGAAAAACAAATTAAGCCTCGCGCATTATTACAGAACCTTTTTTTGTCAACAAATTAAAGGACGCTTCTTTACTTGGAATTGAATCCATGTTCCGGTTTTCCATTATTTATAAATTGAATTTTTCCCTGTATAGTCGTCCTACGTCGTCGTCTGGGAGCAGTACCGCCTGAAAACGAAACCGAAGCTTTTCTTCTTTTTTCTTTTTTCTTTTGCTTCACTTTCCCGTTCTACCCACCCACGGTACCACCATTCATGTCTCTTGTACCCCCTTTTTTCGATATTTTTTACATTGCTAGAGGACCACACCGCGTGCCTCCATTATCAAGATCCATGGACCATGATGATTCTTAAATTCAACAAATAAAGAAAGATTGAACTCAGAAGCCTTTTGCAACAAAAAAAAACAAGATATAAAATCCAAGATCGGTTAACCAACATAGGTTAATTGTCGCCTTCGGCCTTAAGTCTTTGTAAGGCTCCGTAAGTATACGTTTACCCCATTTGTACTCCGTTTTCTGCCTTTATTGTTGTGAAATTTACCCGCGTACACTACTAACTAGTTAATTAATTAACGTGAAACAAAATTTTGGTCCCATAATACAAACTTCAAAAAAAAACTCATAAATCATAAAATCTTGTCTACTACAAGTTGTGGGATTATTGATTCATGAAAACATTCTTAAATTTTCATAATAAAAAAATTAAAGTATGACCAAACTCCTAAGTGAGACACATGCATACATGTTAGTATTAACGGAGTTACAATGGTAGAATATGGTTCCTTAATTTATAAATTTGATAAGGCTTTCAATAACTAAATAAATATTAAAAAACTTTGATTGATGTTCTTAAATTATGATTACAACTTCAAATAAGATCCTAATGTCAAGATACCATAAACTAGGTGTGTATAACCAAAATAACCCATTATTCCTAAAATCATAGGGATTTGCATTTGTATCACAAACTACATTGGAGTACAAGTTTACAAAGGCCCTTTTAAAAAAATAAAAATGTCACGTCCTCTATTAATACATTGGCATCCATACATGTATACTTTCATTTTGATTAGTAACAAAAAGGATACAAAGCAGGTGAAAAATGTCACATCCTCTATTAATACATTGGCATCCATACATGTATACTTTCATTTTGATTAGTAACAAAAAGGATACAAACCAGTTAAACAAATACGAATGTTATATTTAATGTTTTTGTAAAGTTTATGTTTACACTCTTTTTGCGGTCTACATCTTGACACGTATCTTTTTGTCATGAGGAAAATAAAGGCATGGTTTTTGAAATGTTCCTTGTTCATAACAAATTACTATTAATTATTACTTTCATATATATATAAAAGATAACATCTCATTCACAATCACCTAAATCAAATATAAAAGAATAGGGAACAATAGAAATTAGTTACAGTCAAGAAGCATGTGCCTTTACTCATTCGAGAATATAAATAAGTTTGTATATCAAGGTCATCACAACACTTGAGAATAAGGTTGATCCACTTGACCACCCCCAAACTACTTTACTCCACACTCGCATTCACACTCATACTCATGTCATTGTGCAGACACTTTCAACCTCCATACATGATTTAGCACACTCGCACTCGTATCTCTACATGGAGTCTTTCAACCTTCATAACATATTTATTATAATTATATTCTCTATAGAGAGTCAATCTTGCCTGTGTAGAGGTCTTATCATACTTGCCCTCCCACTTGCACTTACACTCTCACTTGTGTCTCTGCAAAGTCTCATAACAATTTATCATACTCTCGCCTCCACAGAGTTTCCTCCTTAGAGGTTCAACCTTAATAATGAGAAAAATAATATAAATAACAAGACTATTTATCTTTATCTTGATCTTAGTCTCGATCTTGATCTCCTTCTTCATCATTTTCTAAGTCTTACTCGCACTCGTATCTCACATGAGAGAATCAATCTTGATCTCAACCACAATCTAGATATCAATGACCTATAACTCATACGGACACATGTAATATACATGTCTGTCTCTCTCACTCTCTTATTAATATCTATTTGTCTTTCTCATAAAATTATGAAAAGAAAAGAACCACACTTCCACTATGAAAAAGAAATTACATGTATAATCACATCTCAAGACATAATTTATCTATCAAGCATGCATATAAGAAAACATTTGGTTGAGAGAGTGTACTTCCTTTTCAAACTTGTACTTTCTTTTTACTAGGGTGTCTCAATCTTAAGTCTAAATTGGAGGTTTAGAGCATAGTCTTGCAGTAGTCATCTCATAAGCCTAAGGTTAAACAACAAATTATACTCATGTTTGTTCTCAAAAGACTAGAGTAGTCCAGATCTATAACGCTTAGTTGGCCACTTTGCAAAGACTCTTTCAACCTCCATAGAGAATTAGTCACACTCTCGCTCACACCCGCATCTTTCAGTATATATTCTTTCAACCTACATAGAAGATTTATCACAATTATAATCTCCGTAGATAATCAATAGAAGATTTATCAGAATTACAATCTCCGCAGATAATCAATCTTGCCTTCAAAGACGTTTTACACACTCTTACTTGCACGCACAGTCATGCTCTCACTCACGTCTCCTATAGACTTAGATATAACAATTGAGCACATTCTAGCCCTCGTAAAGATTGAAATCAAGCCCCCTCCCCAGTAAACGTACAATCATAAGAAAAATAATATAACTAAGAATAATATTTATCTTGATCTTAATCTCCTTCTTTATCTTTACCTAAGTCTCGCTAACACTTGTATCATATGAGCAAATCAATCGTGATCTGAGTCATAATCTAGATCTCAATCACATGTAACTTAGGGAGAAAACATGTTATATATATATATATATATATACGCACACACACGCATATGTATATATATACATATATATATATGTATGTATGTATATATTTATATATTCCTCTTTCTCATAAACCTATGAAAATAAAAGAATCATGTTTCTAATCATAAAAAGTAAATTACATATATAATCACATCTCAAAACATAATTTATCTACATTCAAAAATAAGAAAATATTAGGCTGAGAAAGTGTACATCCTTTTAAACTAGTCCTTTCTTTTAATGTGCATGTCTCAGTCTTGGGTCTGAGTTGCAGGTTTGGTGCACAATCTCACAATAATCACAAGTCTTAGGTTGTGTAACAAAACATACTTCTATTGGTACTTATAACTACTAGAGTAGTCCTCTTTTATAGCATAATGTGGGTTGAATGACTTATGGTATGTTTTTATCATAAAAGAATATTTTGATAACTCTTTTAATTCATTATAATTATATAAGGTTTCTTAGACATATTATCTTTAAAGACGTTAATATCATATTTGTTTTCCTTTTTTTCCATGAGGTCTTATTACATTCCTAGTTGCACATGGGAATTTCACCCGGCTACACACACACACACACCCAAGTACCACAAGGGGGTACCACCCTTTCTAAATATTGGCCACTTTATAGGTAGTGGACAAGCCAAGGGGGATGAACCCCACAAGTTAGTCGCTCGGCCGATTGGAGAGAACACCCTGCACAACTTTGGTATAACTGGGTGTCGTAAGTCGAGTCACTATCTTTGATGTCCATGGTAACCACCGCCTCTCGTCGTCGAGAGTGTGAGCTTGAAGGGCAAGCATTGCACACTGTTGTTGCCGAAGAGGAAGGTGGAAGCAAGCTCCATAATGATTGAATGATGATGTCCTAAGGAGTGCACATGGCTGCCTATGTGCCCAGCTCCTGCACGCGAACACAACCTTAGTATAAGAAGTCCCCAAGAGGATTTGAACCCTAGACCTCTTGTAGAAAGTCCAATAAACAAAATATCTAATCTATTCTTTTTCAATATAGCCCAATGTGAATCATGTTAAGATATCAAGCCCAACTAGTGATGTGGACATTGATGAGTGATAGCGTTTGTAGTTATAACACATGTGGGTTGGAGATATTATGGGTGATATGTTGCTAATTATTTACAGGTTGTGTGACAACCACTTTGGTGTACTAAAGTTATGGCATAGTTATAGTGCTAATCTATGAAAGTAGTAGGGTTCACGTTATGGACCAACCTTTGTAGGTTATAGTAGGAGAGTACTTCCCTTATAGCGTGTACTTTTATCTCTTTAGTTTATAGCGTCCACCTGGGAGCAGTACCGCCTGAAAATGAAACCAAAGGTTTTCTTCTTCTTTTTTTTGCTTCACTTTCCCGTTCTACCCACCCACAGTACCACCATTCATGTCTCTTGTACCCCCTTTTTCGATATTTTTTACATTGCTAGAGGACCACACCGCGTGCCTCCATTATCAAGATCCATGGACCATGATGATTCTTAAATTCAACAAAGAAAGAAAGATTGAACTCAGAAGCCTTTTGCAAAAAAAACAAGATATAAAATCCAAGATAGGTCAAACAGTTGCCCAAGATAGGTTAGATGTCGGCTTTGGTCGTAAGTGTTTGTAAGGATCCATAGGTATATGTTTACCCCATTTGTACTACGTTTTTGTGCCTTTATTGTTGTGTGAGATTTACCCGCGTACACTACTAACTAGTTAATTAATTAATGTGAAACAAAATTTTGGTCCCATAATACAAACTTCAAAAGAAAAAACTCATAAATCATAAAATCTTGTCTACTACAAGTTGTGGGATTATTGATTCATGAAAACATTCTTAAATTTTCATAATAAAAAAATTAAAGTATGACCAAACTACTAAGTGAGACACATATGCATACATGTTCGTATTAACATAGTTACAATGGTAGAATATGGTTCCTTAATTTATAGATTTGATAAGGCTTTCAATAACTAAACAAATATTAGAAAACTTTGATTGATGTTCTTAAATTATGATTACAACTTCAAATAAGATCCTAATGTCAAGATACCATAAACTAGGTGTGTATAACCAAAATAACCCATTATTCTTAAAATCATAGGGATTTGCATTTGTATCACAAACTACATTGGAGTACAAGTTTACAAAGGACCTTTTTAAAAAATAAAAATGTCATGTCCTCTATTAATACATTAGCATCCATACATGTATACTTTTATTTTGATTAGTAAACAAAAAGGATACAAACCAGTTAAACAAATATGAATGTTATATTAAATGTTTTTGTAAAGTTTATGTTTACACTCTCTTTGTGGTCTACATCTTGACACATATCTTTTTGTCATAAGGAAAATAAAGGCATGGTTTTTGAAATGTTCCTTCTTCATAACAAATTACTATTAATTATTACTTTCATATATATATAAAAGATAGTATCTCATTCACAATCACATAATCCAATATAAAAGAATAGGGAACAATAGAAATTATTTACAGTCAAGAAGCATGTGCCGTTACTCATTCGAGAAGATAAATAAGTTTTTACACCAAGGTCATCACAACACTCGAGAATAAGGTCGATCCACTTGACCACCCCCAAACTACCTTACTCCATACTCGCATTCACACTCATACTCATGTCATTGTGCAGACACTCTTTCAACCTCCATACATGATTTAGCACACTCGCACTCGTATCTCTACAGGGAGTCTTTCAACCTTCATAACATCTTTATCATAATTATATTCTCTATAGAGAGTCAATCTTGCCTGTGTAGAGGTCTTATCACACTTGCCCTCCCACTTGCACTTACACTGTCACTTGTGTCTCTACAAAGTCTCATAACAATTCATCATACTCTCACCTCCAAAGAGTTCCCTCCTTAAAGGTTCAACCATGATTATGAGAAAAATATTATAACTAACAAGACTTTTTATTTTTATCTTGATCTCAGTCTCGATCTTGATCTCCTTCTTCATCATTTTCTACGTCTTACTCGCACTCGTATCACGAGAGAATCAATCTTGATCTCAACCATAATCTAGATCTCAATGACCTATAACTCATAGGGACACGTAATTTACATCTCTATCTCTTTCACTCTCTTATTAATATCTATTTGTCTTTCTCATAAAATAATGAAAAGAAAAGAACCACACTTCCACTATGAAAAAGAAATTAGATGTATAATCACATCTCAAGACATAATTTATCTATTAAGCATTGCTTGCATATAAGAAAACATTTGGTTGAGAGAGTGTACTTCCTTTTCAAACTTGTACTTTCTTTTTACTAGGGTGTCTCAATCTTAAGTCTAAATTGGAGGTTTAGAGCATAGTCTTGCAGTAGTCATCTCATAAGCCTAAGGTTAAACAACAAATTATACTCATGGCTGTTCTCAAAAGACTAGAGTAGTCCAGATCTATAACTCTTAGTTGGCCACTTTGCAAAGACTCTTTCAACCTCCATAGAGAATTAGTCACACTCTCGCTCACACCTGCATCTTTGAGTATATTCTTTCAACCTACATAGAAGATTTATCATAATTATAATCTCCGTAGATAATCAATAGAAGATTTAATCAATCTTGCCTTCAAAGATGTTTTACACACTCTTACTTGCACGCACAGTCATGCTCGCACTCATGTCTCTATAGACTTAGATATAACAATTTAGCACATTCTAGCCCTCGTAAAGATTGAAATCAAGCCCCTCCCCCAGCAAACGTACAATCATAATCATAAGAAAAATAACATAACTAAGAAGAATATTTATCATGATCTTAATCTCCTTCTTTATCTTTACCTAAGTCTTGCTAACACTTGTATCATATGAGCGAATCAATGGTGATCTGACTCATAATCTAGATCTCAATCACATGTAACTTAGGGAGAAAACATGTTATATATATATATATATGTAAGTATATATATATATGTATGAATATGTATATATGTGTGTGTGTGTGTGTGTGTGTGTGTGTATACATATATATATGTATATATTTATGTATATGTATGTATATATGTATATGTATATGTATATAGTATGTATATATATATATAAATACATATATATATGTATATACATACATACATACATACATACATACATACATATATATATATATATACACACACATATATATATACATATACATATATATATATATCTATATATATATATATATATATATATATATATATATATATATATGTATATGTATATGTATATGTATACATTTATATATTCCTTTTTCTCTTAAAGCTATGAAAATAAGAGAATCATGTTTCTAATCATAAAAAAGTAAATTACATATATAATCAAATCTCAAAACATAATTTATCTAGATTCAAGAATAAGAAAATATTAGGCTAAGAAAGTGTACATCCTTTTAAACTAGTCCTTTCTTTTAACATGCATGTCTCAGACTTGGGTCTGAGTTGCTGGTTTGGTGCACAATCTCATAATAATCACAAGTCTTAGGATGTGTAACAAAACATACTTCTATTGGTACTTATAATTACTAGAGTAGTCCTATTTTATAGCATAATGTGGGCCATTTTCTAAAACAATGACATACATAAAGATTCTTTAAAGACATTAATATTATATTTGTTTTCTTTTTTTCCATGAGGTCTTATTACATTCCTAGTTGCGCATGGGAATTTCACCTGGCTACACACACACACACACACACACCCAAGTACCACAAGGGGGTACCACCCTTTCCAAATATTGGCCACTTTATAGGCAGTGGACAAGCTGTGGGATGAACCCCACAAGTTAGTCCCTCGGCCGATTGGAGAGAACACCCTGCACAACTTTGGTATAACTAGGCATCGTAAGTCGAGTCACAATCTTTGATGTCCATGGGTAACCACCGCCTCTCATCACAAGAGTGTGAGCTTGAAGGGCAAGCATTGCACATTGTTGTCATCGCTGAAGAAGAAGGTGGAAGCAAGCTCCATGACAATTGAATGATCATGTCCTAAAGAGTGCACACTCTTGTCGCGCTGAAGAGGAAGGTGGAAGTAAGCTCCATGACAATTGAATGATCATGTCCTAAAGAGTGCACATGGCTGCCTATGTGCCCACCTGCACGCGAACACACTCTTAGTATAAGAAGTCCCCACCAAGAGGATTTGAACCCTAGAACTCTTGTAGAAAGTCCAATAAATAAAATATCTAATCTATTCTTTTTCAAGATAGCCCAATGTGAATCATGTTAAGATATCAAGTCCAACTAGTGCTGTGGACATTGATGTCACGTCTGGGTGATAGCGTTTGTGGTTATACCACATGTGGGTTGGAGATATTATGGGTGATATGTTGCCAATTATTTACAGGTTGTGTGACAACCACTTTGGTGTACTAAAGTTATGGCATAGTTTTAGTGCTAACTTATCAAAGTACTAGGGTTCACGTTATGGACCAACCTTTGTAGGTTATAGTATGAGAGTACTTTCCCTTATAGCTTTAGTTAATAGCATCCTACGTCATCCGTCTGGGAGTAGTACCGCCTGAAAATGAAACCGAACAGAACCACCATTCATGTCTCTTATACCCCCTTTTTTTTATATTTTTTACATTGCTAGAGGACCACATCGCGTGCCTCCATTATCAAGATCCATGGACAATGATGATTCTTAAATTCAACAAAGAAAGAAAGATTGAACTCAGAAGCCTTTTGCAAAAAAAACAAGAATTCTGATATAAAATCCAAGATAGGTTAATGAGTCGCCCAAGATAGGTTAATTGTCGCCTTCGTTTACGTTTACCCCATTTGTACTCCATTTTTTTGCCTTTATTGTTGTGAGATTTACCCGCGTACACTACTAAATAGTTAATTAATTAATGTGAAACAAAATTTTGGTCCCATAATACAAAATTTAAAAGAAAAAACTCATAAATCATAAAATCTAGTCTACTACAAGTTGTGGGATTATTGATTCATGAAAACGTTCTTAAATTTTCATAATAAAAAAATGAAAGTATGGCCAAACTCCTAAGTGAGACACATATGCATACATGTTCGTATTAACGTAGTTACAATGGTAGAATATGGTTCCTTAATTTATAAATTTGATAAGGCTTTCAATAACTAAACAAATATTAGAAAACTTTGATTGATGTTCTTCTTTGGCCTCTAATTTGACAAGCATAGAATTTACTTTTTGATTTAATAATTGCTTCATGAGAAGCATCATTTGAATATAGAATAGGTCATAGGAATGACCATTCTTTGGGGGAGAGAGAGATATGCTTAAAAAAATATTTTAAATTAAGCATAAATGTAAACTTTGTGTTTAATTACTAAAATTCATTAGAGAGCTTCAATTGCATTAAAGAGCCATTCAATTGAATACTTATCAAGCTTAAGACAAGTTGAGAAGTTTAGAGATTAAGAAAAAGACCATAAAATCACACTTTACCTCTTGTTTTGCTTGATTCTTTAGTCATTGGCCAACCAATCAATTGGTTTAGTATGTTGATGAAGACTCCAAATAAGGTTGAAGAGAGAGAGAAGCTCCAATCTCTCCAATTTGTAGAGGATTTTTAGGGAATAATAGAAAATATCATTATTTCAGTATAATACTGGCATATGGTATAGTTCACATATTTTTTTACAAAGGACTAAGGATCTATTTATAGGTGAGGGAGGCCACTAACTAAGTCCACCTAAGTTCTAGAATTTTCCAGCTTCAGTTTGGCTGAATTTGGACAAGATTTGGACCAATTTGGCTTCCTTTTTTATTTGGTTTGATCCAGGAGAGATAAAAATATCACAATATTTTTGAGTTAAAAACTCCACCATATATGTGAAATAGGCATCTCCTTGAAGTTCCCCCTTCTCCTTACCAAGGTGTCAAAAATGTATCATTATACCCAAAATATCTCATGTTTTTAGTAATATTCATAGTTTTTTACTAATAAACCTTGTACTCAGTCAACTCTTCATCTTATGTGGGCATTTACTCATTTTTGGGTATTTTTCTTTTATAAATTGGATTTATCTCCTCCCCACACTTGGATTGATCCTATTGGCCCATAAGAACCTTAATTGGACCATAATCTAAATTTTTTTGAAAATCTAGACCCTTAGGCTAAGGTCCTTTATACCTATTTTTAATTAATTCCAATTGCACATTGGAAAGTTCTTTTTGAATTTTTGTTTCACGGGAAGCCATTTTAGACACTAGGAGGATTTTTATATCCAAAAATATCTCAATTTTGGACTATCTCTCTCTATATATTTTCTCTCTCTAGGCCAAGATAGGGTAAAACAGGATCGTTCTTCTATTTTGGAGAGGGGAATAATTATAAGATCAGAAGGGGAGGTTCTTACACCTGTACACCTCAAAAGCTGGAGGGAAGAATCTTACAACTGCTCCCCATTAAATTTGGCTATCTCTTGTGCCGTGCTCATGAATGATGTGAAGGGGGTCTTACCTCTTAATCCAATTTCAAGATTCAAGGGTAGTGTCTACACTTTTACAACTCAATATAGTGTTTAGGTGATGATTACAACAGATTTATCAGCATAAATTCACCAGAAATTACATAAAGCCAAGGATAACAAATCTGTACTGAATGGTTGGAGTATCAAACCATCTCCGGATCGTGATTTGAAGTTATAAGAATCTGTATCAGATACCCAATGGTTAATTTGAACCCTCAATTGCACCAAAATACAATGATTAGTGCTGATTAATCATTGATTAGAAAAATAATCCTATGTTTTGTGTGCAAAAAATAGAGTATGCGAGAAGGCCAGATCTGGGACCTTAGAGTTCAAATGAGCTCAACTCCTTTCAAAGCCATCAATAGCAGTTAGTCTAGTAGAGGATTAAGCCAAGAAACACAAGATTTGACCAAACATTGAATACTTAATCTTTGTTTTACCAAAGTCACCTGCAGATTTGATGCAAAGCTTGATTCCACTTCTCCTTGAGAAATTTCACAAATCTGACATCACCAGCATGTACAGCGCCCTTGAAAACCCCTGAGGCCAAGAGGAATTAGACCAATTGCTTCTAGTGTTTAGAACATCTTAGTTTTGCTTCAAAAAGAAGACGCTTGAAAAATCGTAAAAATTTGCAACTGCTCTGCAGGCCGGCGGTTTGACAATTTGAGTAGATAGGCTGGTACGTGTGGGAAGTATGGCTAGATGTGGCTAGAATGATTTGGGCTAATGTTATGGGGCAAGAGGGAGGTCAAGCCCCTCCACCAGCTAGGGGTACAGAGGCTATTGAAAAAAGAGCTAAAAACTTGATTATTTTCTAATCCTAATTAACTAGGTGATTAGTAAGATAATGAGCTCATAAAATTGATGGATTCTAAGCTAGGCTCTGATACCATGTAAAAATATGATTAACAAAGAGATTAGATGATGATTAAGATATGATTAGTGAGCAATTAACTGATAGCTTAATGTAGGCATGGATAATCAAAAACCAACAAATTCTCATTAGGCCAATCCCTCAATTTATAGAGTTTACATCGAAGCATCTAATCCCACTCATCTCTCCGTGATTCACTCCACCTCTTTTGCTTGATTCTCTCCACCTCTTCCCAGAATATTTCCACACATCCTAAATCTTCTCATGCTACCCTTTATTCTCTCCCAGTAGATACCTCTCACCTTTTCACAGATTCTCTCTCATCCTAAATCTTCTCATGCTACCCTTTATTCTCTCCCAGTAGATACCTCTCACCTTTTTACAGATTCTCTTTTACAGCCTCTTGCTAAGGGCTTGTTCCCGCACACACCCTATTCACTTGTATATTTCAACATCATTGAGCACAACCTTATCGTTTTCCTTCTCCTCTAGCTTCTTTATAGCTACCCACGCATGTTCCTTTAGGTGTTCATTAGGGATCAGGTCCATTGATGACCCTTTATATATAATAAGTTCTTTCCTCTTTTCATCTATCTGTGGTGGTTGGCTTACTTCCATCTCCCTTCAGGTCAGTGAACCTCCTTTTCTAGACTTCCGATTTATTCTTCAGTTGCTCATTTTCCTTTTGTAGTTCCTTTTCCTTGCTAGCACCTCCCCCAAACACTGGTTTTGGCCTTCTTGCCCTCTTAACTAGGTGCAACTACTTCCAAAGCCTTTGACGGTTCTAGGCTTGCTAGTTGGGCTGGATTCGGATGACTAAATCCTCCCTCTATATTTTTATCATGTGAATGGTAGGGCACCATATGTCTACATGAAGGTGTCGAGGCTTGCATTACCGCCTGTCAGTTTGTTTAAATATTCCCCCCGCACCTCCTTTAGATCCTGGATTGCATGCCCTTCCCATTTCTCCATCTTTTATGTATCCAACTTGTAGATTTCTAAAAAATTCTTTGGCATCAAGGACAACCATCTTGGGTTCTACCTTGACTAGTTCAATCTTGTCTCTGTCAGCCCTGGCCTGCACCTCCTTTACGACTTTGAAGTTCTCCTCTCTGATCAAGGTGACTTGGCCTTCTGTTATTATAGCTTGGATTTCTCTGGACCTATCCAGGTCTTCTTGCAATTGCATATAAGCTTGTTCCTTTCGGGCCATTGCTTCCCTCATCTTCTTCTTTTTCCTTTAATATTTTTGTTGGCTTTTGGAGATCATAGATTTGGCTCTGCATCACTTTAGGGTGGTTTGTTTCCATCCTCCTCTTGCGTAGTGCTTCTTGTAGGGGTTCCTGCTAGCCCCATCCTTTTTCTTGATTCATAGTATATGCAACTTGGTCATCTCCTTTAATCCATCTATCATGCATTTTTTGGAGGTAGTTGAGAGCTCCCTGCACCCAGTCTGTGTCAATTGAGACCAAAAAGTTTAGAACACTGGTTGCACACAGAGATTAGACCGTGCATGTTCTAGCCTGTAAGCTTGTGGTGGTTGCATCCTCCTGCTCTGCTAGCTACTCTAGTTGTTGTGAGACAAGATAGACTTGCCAATGTCGATGAAGTCCTCCTTAAGTTATTTGTTGATTTTTTCTTCTATTGCCCCACTCCTCACTTCCTTGGTAGTCCTCCCCTTCTTGCTTGTCTGCTTCTTGCCAAATTTGAAAATACTTTTCTTTCCCGACACCTCCTAGTCTTTTCCTTTAAGTTGTTCAAAATCTACCTGTTCTTTGATAAAAAATAGATAATGAGAGAGAGCACACACACATGAGAGTAAACCCTAATAGATTAATGTAACCCTAACCATAGAGGGAAGCCATATCCACTCTCACACAATGCATAATTGAAGAAGACTACACAATCACACACTACATGTGATGTGTTCACACATGAAATAACCCTATCTAATGTCCACACATTGTGGCTAACTAGATGCGGTCATTTGTTGTCACAAACATGCTACTGTCTACCATGCCAGCACATATCATGCCTGACTCCAACTGTCATTGTTCTTGTAATCTCAATAGCCCCTATCAAGCTCATGATGTATAGCCATAGATGAAGATGAGCTTGGGCTATCAACACTCCCCCTCAAGCTCGTCGCATGTACTCCCAACATGGTACTGAAGTACTCAAACTTCTCTCTCCGAAGTGGCTTCGTAAATATATCTGCAACCTGCTCTTTAGTCTTAACATACTTCAAGTCTACTATATCTTTCAACACTTTCTCCCTCACAAAGTGATAGTGGACCTCTATATGTTTGGTCCGCGCATGAAAAACTAGATTATTGGCCAATTGTATGTTGCTCATGTTGTCACAGTGTATGACAACCTTGCCCTCAATAGGCTCACCCAAATCAGCCAAACCAGGAGTTTCTTTAACCATACTCCTTCATATGCAACTATTGGTTGCTCCTCTGTACTCAGTCTCTGTACTAGATAAAGCAATAGTGGGTTACTTTTTGCTACTCCAACTCACCACAACACTCCCAAATGTAAAGGCATAACCACTAGTAGATCTCCTATCACCTGCCCAATTTACATTTGTGTAGCCATATACATAAAATCCTTTACCATGCTCATGAAGAAGACAACAATGTTCAGTGGTCCGGACATAACGCATGATCTGCCTCACTGCGTCCAAATGAGGCTTCCTAGGTCTTTACATTAGTTGACTCACTATCCCCATAGTATCACTCAAGTATGGTCGTGTAATAGTCATGTAAATGAGGAAGCCAACCATCTTCCTGTACATAGATGTATCTTCAAACTCTTCACCAAAATCAGCCCCCCTCAACTTCACATTTTCCTCCAAGGGTGTACTTATGGGTCTACACCCATAAGTACACCCAGTCATCCCATATCTACTTATGGGTCTGGTGTCGAGGCTTGCATTACCACTACTGCCAGTTTGTTTAAATATTCTCCCATCACCTCCTTTAAATCTTGGATTGCATGCCCTTGCCATTGCTCCATCTTTTATGTCTCCAGCTTGAAGATTTCTAAACATTCTTTGGCATCAAGGACAACCATCTTGGGTTCTACCTTGACCAGTTCAATCTTGTCTTTGTCCGCCCTAGTGTGCACCTCCTTTACAACTTTAAAGTTCTCCTCTCTGGTCAAGGTAACTTGGCCTTCTGTTATAGTCTAGATTTCCTTGAACCTATCCAAGGCTTCTTGCAATTGCATATAAGCTTGTTCCTTCCGGGCCATCGGTTCCCTCATCTTCTCCAATTTTCCTTTAATATCTTTGTTGGCCTTTTGGAGATCAAAGATTTGGCTCTGTATCACTTCTAGGTGGTTTGTTTCCATCCTCCTCCTGTGTAGTGGTGCTTGTAGGGTTCCTACTAGCCGCATCCTTTTTCTTGATTCACAGTATCCAACTTGGTCATCTCCTTTAATCCATCTATCATGCATTTTTTAGAGGTAGTTGAGAGCTCCTTGTACCTAATATGTGTCAATGGAGGCCGAAAAGTTTAGAAAACTAGTTACACATAGAGATTAGATCGTGCTTATTCTAGCTATAAGCTTGTGGTGGTTGTATCCTCCTGCTTTGCTGGCTACTCTAGTTGTTGTGACATGATGGACTTGCCAATGCTCAGCAAAGTCCTCCTTAAGTTATTTGCTGATTTTTGCTTCTATTGCCCCACCACTCACTTCCCTGGTAGTCCTGCCCTTCATGCTTGTCTTCTTCTTGCCAAATTTGAAAATAATTTTCTTTCTCGACACCTCCTAGTCTTTTCTTTGTTCAAAATCCGCCTGTTCTTTGATAAAAGATAGATAGTGAGAGAGAGGACACAACATGAGAGAAAACCCTAATAGATTAATGTAACCCTAACCATCCAGGAAAGCCATATGCACTCTAACACAATGCATAATTGAAGAAGAATACACAACCACACACTACATGTGCTGTGTTCACACACCAAATAACCCTATCTAATGTTCACATACCATGCCAGCATATATCGTGCGGCCTGACTCCAACTGTCACATCATGCTTGTAATCTCAATAGCCCCTCTCAAGCTCATGATGTACAACCATAGGTGAAGATGAGCTTGGGCTATCAACACTCCCCCTCAATCTCATTGCATGTACTCCCAACATGGTACAAAAGTACTCAAACTTCTTTCTCCCAAGTGGCTTCGTTAAATATGTCGGCAACTTGCTCTTTAGTCTTCACATACATCAAGTCCACTATACCATCCAACACTTTCTCCCTCACAAAGTGATAGTGGACCTCTATATGTTTGGTCCATGTAGTATGAAAAACTGGATTATTGGTCAACTGTATGTTGCTCATGTCACACAGTGTATGACAACCTTGCCCTCAATAGGCTCACCCAAATTAGCCCAGGAGTTTCTTTAACCATACTCCTTCATATGCGCTATGGCTCCTCCTCTGTACTCAGCCTCGTGTACTAGAGAAAGCAATAGTGGCTCGCTTCTTGCTACTCCAACTCACCATGACACTCCCAAATGTAAAGGCATAACCACTAGTAGATCTCCTGTCACATAAGAGCTACCTGCCCAATCTGCATCTGCGTAGACATATACATATAAGCCTTTACCATGCTCATGAAGAAGAGATCATAATGTGTAGTGGTCTTGACATAATGCATGATATATCTCACTGCCTCCAAATGAGGCTTCCTAGGGCTTTACATTAACTGACTCACTATCCCCACATCATAGCTCAAGTCTGGTCATGTAATAGTCATGTAAATGAGGCTGCTAACCATCTTCTTGTACATAGATGGATCTTCTAACTCCACCAAAATCAGCCCTCAACTTCAGATTTTGCTCCAAGGGTGTACTCATGGGTTTACACCCAGTCATCTCATATCTAACCAACATATCCAATTCATATTAACATTGGACTAGCCATATTCCTCCATGATCTTTGACCACTTCAATGCCAAAATACCTCAAATCCCCCAAGTCTTTCATATCAAACTTCCCACTCAATACCTTCTTCACATGCATAATATATGTAGAAGGATCACCTATAGAATCAAGTCATCCACACATAGATGACAACCACAACAATCCCATGATCTGTCTTCTTCACATATAGTGAAGAATCTACCATAGAAACGTGAAAACCAATAGAGATAAGGTATCGTCTTATCTTATCACTCCAAGCACGAGGTGCTTGTTTCAGCCCATAAAGTGCTTTCTTCAATCTGCATACATGAGTGTGCATAAAATTGGTATGCGAAGTTCCCCATCCAAACTCTCCGAATTGGATGACTCATATCCTGTAATGCCAATACCTTCAAATTTCCTCTTTCCTTTGTTCACAACACTACTACTAGTGCTTCGACTATCATGCCACAAACGCCCTGACCATGGACGTACACTGCTACCACTTGACTCTTGTGGCCCAAACATATAAGTAGAACTTGCTTGTGGGCAAGTCCACATGCGTATCATCATCACTCGAATCATTGGCATCCTCATCTTTTTCTTTGTACCAACTAGAAAGCTCATCAAACACCACATCTCGTGAAATGAGCACTTGCCTAGTATCTAGATTGTAACATTTGTATCCTTTGTGATCCTATGCATACCCAACAAAGATGCACTTTTTTACCTTTTGTTCAAGTTTCTTCCTCTTCTCATTTAGCACATATACATAAGCAATGCTACCAAACACTTTTAGATGCCCAATGTTTGGCCTATATCCAGTAAGATGCATCTCTAGCATACTATCATGTATGGCAGTTGTAGGTTTCTTGTTAAGCATTTACACTGTTGTGGTGCATGCTTCTGCCCAATAAAATGTTGGCATGCTCTTCTCATTTAGCATTTCCCTAGCCACATCACCAATGACCATGTTTTTCCTCTCAGCAACACCATTTTACTGAGGTGTGTACTTGCATAAAGCTGCCTTCTAATGCCATTCTTCCTCAAGAAGTCCTCAAATGCACGTGAGGTGTATTCACCACCTCTATCCGTCCTTAAGAATTTGATCCAACAACCATATTTCTTTTCTCCAAATTCTTTAAAATCCATGAACTTTGCTAACACTTAACTCTTCTCTTTGAGGAAATAGATCCAAGTCATCTTGCTATAATCATCAATGAAGGTTACATAGTAATTGTTGCCACTAATGGCTTTGTGTAGACCCCCATACATCAATGTTAACAATCTCAAGTGGCCTTGCCCTTTCCCTCCTAATTTCTTCCATGAACATACCTACTGTGAAGGCATGGGGCTCTGTTTGCTATGGGTTGATGGCACCTTCTTCGAAGACCCTGTTCTTAGGTTCCTTTGGTGTTCTCTTCCTGCCCTGACTCCATTTCCACCAATAGGGTAGGATACCTATGGGTTCCACCTTAATTGCTTCCCTTTTACTATCTTCTTAGTGACTGTTGGAATGGGGATTTAGCAAAGTTTCTCTTTGAATGAGTTGTTGCCTCCTCACCTGGATTTGCATGTCATAAGAGCCCATTGCTTCCACACACTACTCTGGATCTATGGAGGGGCTTCTTCCTTGTCCCTGATGCTACTGGCCTGAGAGCTACATTGGCTGTGTCTATTGGCCGTGTCTATGTGTCTTTGACACTTCCAAACTGGTTCATGAAAATTTCAATCTCCTCCTATTTGGAAGGTCTAAGTGGACTTGCCTTGTAATGAAGCAAAACTAAGGTCCAAAATATGTAAATAATGGGCCATGGGCAAGGCTACTATATGAATAGGGCCTTGGGTTCTTTGAAGGGATATTTTGATTATTCATATCTTGGAAACGTACATGTACTCATTTCTCCTGTCATCATGGAGGTGGCCTTTCATGGTCTAGGGCTCATGGCAAGCTTGATAGTCATCTAGGGCTCATGGTGGCAAGCTTGATAGTCATCCTCTCATCGATGAGAGGTTAAATCACTTAGGCCTTATGAACATACTTTCTTTACTATATGTGCATGTGGATTTCTTCTCTTTTCATCATAATCACATGGATTTCTCATATGTGTGATGCTCATCAAATGGATGCTAGATTTTGACTTCATGTTTTGATTTCCTTGATATTAAGTCTAGATCCATTTCATGCCTACTGAGCTGTCTGGATTAAAATTTCCTTGATATTAAGTCTAGATCCATTTCATGCCTATTGAGCTGTCTGGATTAAAATTTACATATATTTAAGGGTCGTTCTCTTCCAAATGCCCATGCTCGTTTGGCCCATTTCCCCGTGGAGTCTTTTTTGCGGGTCTTCTTTTGCCCCCTTTTCCCTTTTTGCCTAGCCTTGGAATTTCTCTATCATTTTATATTTTGCTTTCACTTCCTTGGAATGTACCCTTCTCATGGGGTCCATCTACTCTTGCTTTTTCTAGAGGTCAACCTGGGCCATTCTCACTTCTTCTATGTGTGCCCTTCTCATGGCATCCATTTTTTCTTGCCTTTTCTAGAGGTCAGTGTGAGTTGTTGTCAATGCAACATTCAGCTCATTGATTGTTGTCATTTTTCTTCCTCTTCCTCTTATCACTCATACAAATGTGGAAGCCTCTACATCCTTTTTGAGGGCCTTTATTGTCTACCCATCCTATTTTTGCTGCTCTTTGAGCTCTTCAACCAAAGCCTCTTAGGATCAGGTCCATTGATGATCCTTTATATATAATAAGTTCTTTCCCCTTTTCATCTATTTGTGGTGGCTGGCTTTTTTCCATCTCCCTTTAGGAGAGTGAAACTCCTTTTCCAGACTTCCACTTTATTCTTCAGTTGCTCATTTTCCTTTTGTAGTTCCTTTTCCTTACTACTAGCACCTCCCCCACCATTGGTTTTGTCCTTTTTGCCCTCTTAACTAGGTGCAACTACTTCCAAAGCTTTTGACGGTTCTAGGCTTTTTAATTGGGCTAGATTTAGATGACTAAATCCTCCCTCTAGATTTTTATCATGTGAATGGTAGGGCACCATATGTCTACATGAAGCCATCTTTTATGTTTCCAGCTTGTAGATTTCCATAAATTCTTTGGCATCAAGGACAACCATCTTGGGTTCTATGTTGACCAGTTCAATCTTGTCTCTGTCGGCCACCCTGGCCTACACCTCCTTTATACGACTTTGAAGTTCTCCTTGGATCAAGGTGACTTGGCCTTTTGTTATAGCCTAGATTTCCCTAGACCTATCCAAGTCTTCTTGTAATTGCATATAAGTTTGTTCCTTCTGGGCCATTGCTTCCCTCACCTTCTCCATTGTTCCTTTAATATCTTTGTTGGCCTTTTGGAGATCACAGATTTGGCTCTACATCATTTCCAGGTGATTTATTTCCATCCTCCACCTAGGTAGTGCTTTTCTTATAGAGGTTCATGCTTGCCTCATCCTTTTTCTTGATTCACAATATGCAACTTGGTCAACTCCTTTAATCCATCTATCATGCATTTTTTGGAGATAGTTGAGAGCTCCCTACACCCAGTCTGTGTCAATGGAGACCGAAACATTTAGAACACTGGTTGCACACAAAGATTAGACCGTGCTTGTTCTAGCTGCAAGCTTATGGTGGTTGCATCCTCCTACTCTGCTGTCTACTCTAGTTGTTGTGACAGGATGGAATTTCCAATGTCGAGACGAAGTCCTCCTTAAGTTATTTTGCTGCTTTTTGCTTCTATTGTTTTTCTTTCCCGACACCTCCTAGTCTTTTTCTTGTTTGGAATCTACCTGTTCTTTGATAAAAGATAGATAATGAGAGAGAGCACACACACATGAGAGAAAACCCTAATAGATTAATGTAACCCTAACCATAGAGGGAAGCCATATCCACTCTCACACAATGCATAATTGAAGAAGACTACACAACCACACACTACATGTGTGGTGTTCACACACGAAATAACCCTATCTAGTGTCCACACATTGTGGCCAGCTAGACGCAGTCATTTATTGTCACACACATGCTACCATGCTAGCACATATCATACCTGACTCCAGGTGTCATCGCACCTGTAATCTCAATAGCCCAGTTTGATTTAAAAATAAAAGTTAGAAATCTTTAAACAAGATTTCTATTATGATTATAAGCATGCTCGGGTATAAGAGAGTAAAAGTACTCTATTAAAAAGAGGTGAAGTATGAGACGTTAAAAAAGATAAGGTTATCTTCTGAGATAGCAGTAAGGGTGAACCAAAGAGTTCAGGAGAACTCTGTTGCTTTTAAAAGGGAGAAATGTTCTAATCTTTCTCCAAAGTATTGTGCTTGAAGGTTTTGAGATATCTGACAATACTTAAAAGTTTGAGTGTGATTAAACTTTAAGAGAAAGTTGGCATGCTCAAAAAGAAGTTACTTAGTTTTTTTCGAGGGCAAAAACTTTTCTTTCAAGGAGGAGGAAATGTTATGAGACTAAGAGGTGACACTAAAAGGTATGACTAGGAAATATTATTTATTATTAAAAGGTTGCATATAAATAAGGTTCAAGGGATTTAAAATAGAAAATACTTAAGAAATGGTTAATAGGCATTAAAGTAAAAGTAAAAGGGAAGTAGGTGGTGCACAATGGAAGCCCAAGGGACACAGGGGTAGTTGAAAAGGCATTGGATAAGGAAAAGGCAATGTCTAGTCAGTGAAAGGTCAAGGGGCTGAAGTTGGAAGGTCATGCACCACTTAGGCCTATATAACCATGAGTAAAGGGACTATTTGGGATATGGTTGAGTGGAGAATCTCTCTAAAATAAAAGAAAGATCTTGTTTTACCCTGTTTTGGCCTAGAGAGAGAAAATATTCTAGAGAGAGATTCTTCAATTTTTAGATATTTTTGGATGAAAAAATATCTCCTCTTATTAAAATAAATTCCTGCAAAACAGAAGTTCAAAAAGAAATTCAGAAGGTGCATTAGAAATAAATTATATTCTGTTCAAAAGGCCTTAGCCTAAGGGTCCAGATTTTCTAAAAATTTTAATTTAAGGTTCTGAGGGGCCAATTAGATTAATCCAAATGTAGGGAGAAGATAAATTGAAGAAATAAAGAAAATTCTCCCAAAAATGAGTAAATACTCACATAAGATGAAGAGTTGACTAAGAACAAGGTTATTAGTTAAAAAAGAAGAGATATTTAGAGGAAATGATGCATTTTTGACACCTCAGTGTGGGGGAATTCCCCTCATGAAGGAGGTGTCTATTTCACATGTGTGGTTAAGTTTTAAACTCACAAATAATGAGATATTTTCATCTCTCCTTTCTCTTGCTTCAACTAGATCCAAAAAGTAAGCTATGCACCACTTAGGCCTATATAACCATGAGTAAAGGGACTATTTGGGATATGGTTGAGTGGAGAATCTCTCTAAAATAAAAGAAAGATCTTGTTTTACCCTGTTTTGGCCTAGAGAGAGAAAATATTCTAGAGAGAGATTCTTCAATTTTTAGATATTTTTGGATGAAAAAATATCTCCTCTTATTAAAATAAATTCCTGCAAAACAGAAGTTCAAAAAGAAATTCAGAAGGTGCATTAGAAATAAATTATATTCTGTTCAAAAGGCCTTAGCCTAAGGGTCCAGATTTTCTAAAAATTTTAATTTAAGGTTCTGAGGGGCCAATTAGATTAATCCAAATGTAGAGAGAAGATAAATTGAAGAAATAAAGAAAATTCTCCCAAAAATGAGTAAATACTCACATAAGATGAAGAGTTGACTAAGAACAAGGTTATTAGTTAAAAAAGAAGAGATATTTAGAGGAAATGATGCATTTTTGACACCTCAGTGTGGGGGAATTCCCCTCATGAAGGAGGTGTCTATTTCACATGTGTGGTTAAGTTTTAAACTCACAAATAATGAGATATTTTCATCTCTCCTTTCTCTTGCTTCAACTAGATCCAAAAAGTAAGCTAAACTGACCTAAAAATGGTCAAAATTTGACTAAACTGATGTGAAAAATTCTAGAATGAGTTTGCTTGGTTAGAGGCTCATTTTTTCCCATAAATGAATCCTCCTCCTTTGTAAATGGTTAATAGTGTTTTATGCACTGTTACTCTACTCCTCCCCAGAGACAAAAATAGTGAATTCATTGATAATTCATTTGTTTTTGACCATTTCCTCTTCAAAAGAATTGGTGGCCACTCTTGTTGCAAACAAGAGTAGATCCCTCAAACCATCAAGCCGAAGGAAAGCTCACAAAACTCCTAGTAAGGTAGAAATTCTACTTTTTCTTATTCTATTTTATGGTTTTCTGATTTTTGCTTTCTTTAAAATGAAAATGGATATTATGCCTTGATGGAAAGGCTTTCCCCCTTCTCTTCATTATTGAATTTAGCCCTTCTTTATCCTAGATGTGTATTCAAATTGATGGAATTAAACTTTTCTTATTGTTTACTCTAAATAAAGTGAAAATTGATTAGATTAGAATGATTTAAATCATCTTAGATAATTTCTAATAAATTTTAGAGTGAAAAAAATAAAAAATGGTCAGCCATACAAAGGAGGTTATGGCAAAATTTTCTTAAATTTGGTGAAATAAGTTTTATCTTTTTATTATTCAAAAAGAGTAATCCCCACCGCTTGTGTATTCTAAAAGTGTTATTTTTATTCTATGCATAGAAAAATGCATACTAGAAATATTTTTATTATAAAAGTGTTATTTTCATTAGAATTAATTTCTATGCATAAAAAGATGCATATTGGAAATATTTTGATTATAAAAGTGATACTTTTATCAAAATTAATTTTTATGCATAAATAGATGCATAAAATAATTTTTTATTATTATAAAAGTGTTACTTTCATTAAAATTGAATTTAAGAATAAATAGATGCATAAAAGAATTTTTTTAATTATAAAAGCGTTATTTTCATCAATTTTGATTTTATGCATAGAAAGATGCATGAAGAAATTTATTTTTAATTCAAAAGAGTTATTCTCATCAATTTTGATTTTATGCATAGAAAGATGCATAAAGAAATTTTTTTTTATTTCAAAAGAGTTATTCTCATCAATTTTGATTTTATGCATAGAAAGATGCATAAAGAAATTTATTTTTATTTCAAAAGAGTTATTCTCATCAATTTTGATTTTATGCATAGAAAGATGCATAAAGAAATTTATTTTTATTTCAAAAGAGTTATTCTCATTAAAATTGAATTTATGCATAGAAAGATGCATAAAAGATTTATTTTTATTTCGAAAGTGTTATTCTCCTTAAAATTAAATTTATGCATAAATAGATACATAAGCAGATTTTTATAAAAGTGTTATTTCCCACTGAAGTTGTTCTTATGCATAAATAGATACGTAAAGAATCTTTATATCAAAAATAAGAATTCTCTTACATTCTATGAATACATGTGGTGATATGTGATGGGAATCAGATAGATGGGAAAGAATGGATGAATAGATGTGATGAGAATGAGAGGTAAATAGATGTGATGATATGTGATGCGAATCCGATAGATGGGAATGTATGGATGGATGTGATGCGAATCCGATAGATGGGAATGTATGGATGGGTGTGATGAGAATAGATGTGATGAAAATGAGAGGTAAATAGATGTGATGAGATGGGATGCAAATCAGATAGATGGGAATGTACGGATGGATGGATGTGATGAGAATAGATGTGATGAGAATGACAGGTAAATAGATGTGATGAGATGGGATGCGAATGAGATAGATGGGAATGTACGGATGGATGTGATGAGAATGAGAGGTGAATACATGGGATGAGATGGGATGCGAATCAGATAGATGGGAAAGAATGGATGGATGGATGTGATGAGAATAGATGTGATGAGAATGAGAGGTAAATAGATGTAATGAGATATGATGTAAATCAGATAAATGTGAATGAATAGATGAGGTGTGATGTCATGTGAATCGGGATGTGAATAAATGATAAGGGATGTGAATGAATGTGATAACCTGTGAATCGCGATGTGAATGAATGATATAGGATGTGAATGAATGTGATAACCTGTGAATCAAGATGTGAATGAATGATATAGGATGTGAATGAATGTGATAACCTATGAATCGGGATGTGAATGAATGATATAGGATGTGAGTGAATGTGATAGCATGTGAGTCCGGATGTGAATGAATGATAAGGGATGTGAATGGACGTGATGTGATGTGAATCGGGATGTGAATGAACAATAAGGGACGTGAATGAATGTGTTAGCATGTGAATTGGGATGTGAATAAATGAGATGTGTTATGAAATAGATGTGATAAGATGCGATGTAAACTGGATAGATGTTAATGTATGTGAAGTGATGAGATGTATGGGTAGATGCAAGTGGATGAGATCTGATGGGGATAAATGAGGAAATAAGTGATGAGATAGAAAAAGATGTGATTAGATGAGAATGGGAATACTTATCAAATGAATGTGGATTGATGTGTGGGTAATGTGGATTGATGTGGATGGATGAGTGGATAATATGGATTGATCTGAATGATGTGGATGGATGTATATGGATGATGTGGATTGATGTGTGGATAATGTGGATTGATGTATGGACGATGTGGATTGACGTGTGGATTGATGTGGATGGATGTATGGAAGATGTGGATGGATGTGTGGATAATGTGGATTGATCTAGATGGATGTATGGATGATGTGGATTGACGTGTGGATTGATGTGGATTGATGTGTGGGTAATGTGGATTGATGTGGATGGATGAGTGGATAATGTGGATTGATGTGAATGATGTAGATGGATGTATGGATGATGTGGATGGATGTGTGGATAATGTGGATGGATGTATGGATGATGTGGATTGATGTGGATGGATGTATGGAAGATGTGGATGGATGTGTGGATAATGTGGATTGATGTGGATGGATGTGGATGGATGTATGGATGATGTGGATTGACGTGTAGATTGATGTGGATAGATGTATGGAGGATGTGGATAGATGTGTGGATAATGTGGATTGATGTGGATGGATGTATGGATTATATGGATTGATGTGGATGGATGTATGAATGATGTGGATGATGCGATTGGATGTGATTTGATGTGGAAATGATGTGATGTGATAGGGATCGATGATGAAGAAGAAAAAAAAACTTGTGGGAAGATGAGAAAAGATGGGGAAGTGAAAGGATGTGGAGTGACGAGAAAAGATGGAAATATTGTTTTAACTGTATTTGTATGTGAAATCTGTTTTTAAATGACTGTTACTATGTCAAGAATGCTGGGGAAGCATTTTGACCGTCTTGTGAATGAGGTCGTGGAGACCTATCTATTAAAGTTGCAACTGCTGTGACGGAGAGTCAACAGAGGACGTCTCGCATAGCAAGATTGGCAGAGGTCTTGACCAGCCTCGGTTCGATTTAAATGGTAAGATTCCAGTATGGTGGATAAGGGACCAAGGAAGCGGCCTATGTCAAGCGCTAGGTGACCTGCGAAGGATCCTAGAGGGTGCTGACCATACGGTGCTCGGGCTCTAGGTCACCGAAGATACCCACAAGTACGTCGGGAAAGATATTGGAACAAGGAGTAAGAGTTGTTTTCTAAATTCGGGCATGGATCTGGTAGATTGACCTTGCTGGTCCTCAACGGATGAGTCCATGGCTCTTTTATATGGATCTGTTGGTTGCTGATCTTCAATGGAGATTCCATTTTGATATGTGAATATCTTGCCGGTTACTATGAGCTAGGAACCATTGAAAAGGCCCCTGAGTGGATAGGTGGTGAGCGTTCTGGTTGCCAATGATGCCATAGGTACACCGATGAAGTAATGATTGGAAATAAGGATTCAATCGGAGATTTTGACGATTATGATCAGTGACACAATGGTTTCATTAAAAGATTGTTTTTAGACGATGATGATTCTGTGAAAAAGGCAATTTCATATTGGGTGTGTAAGTGGTATGACTAGTTTTAAGTTTGCATGAATTTCCGGCTAGGGGGCCTGGGAACTCTTTTCCCTACGTACCCGGGACAAAACCTAACCAAATTCCTAATTGTATCCCATCACTACAGTGGTTGGGCGGTTGGCTAACCCATGGGACTGGATAGGGTTAGGCCGGACTGATGGATCCCTAAAATGAGACTAAATTTCTATTGGTACGATAGATGAAGTAAATCCGGGATAAAAATTGTTCTATGGAAAAGAATCAACGGCTGTGCCTCTCAATGAGGAAAAAAGCATTGGTCTCTATAATCTTTCCCTTGATCTGACTATGGGACTTTCGAGTTCGGTCAGATCAGTTCAGTTAGTTAAGGCTTTTGACTACGTTAGAGAAAGGTTATCCTAGAGGAATCGCCCGTGCTTTCCGAGCAAGGGAAGTTTTTCCGAGTTCAGTTTTGGAAGAACTGATGGATTAGTCTCTTGTCTGGATATCCATGGGTGAGGCCCGAAGTGTGGGACCCTGCCCCGCGTAAGAAGTGCCACTTTCGCTACTAGCACCCCAAATTTGTTGTGCAATGGGGTCAAGGATCTTACAGCTGGTATCAGAGCGATTTGGCTAAAGTGGATCAACCGAGAAGCCAAGAATGTCATGAATTTATAAGGTAGCAGTAAAAGGTTGGAATTGTGTGATGAAACTCATACAAATTGATATTTAGGATGAAATTCCTAATTTGATAATTGGGTCTTCAGATGGAAGTACTGCAATTGTATGGAATCCCTGACTTGCTTGAGGCCTAGACATGATGGTATTTACCTTATAGTTCCAAGGACCGTGACTACCCGTATATATCGAGGGTATAACTGCAGCTCTTTACATTGGCAGTATATACGAGTAAATGTAAGATCTTAAAATTATAAGCTAAAATGCTATCCATATGATGAATTAGAATGTGGTTGATATGAATTTAAATTCAGGTTGAGAACTGATCAGTTGATTTGAATTCTGATTGAAAAATGAAGATTCTTGAATTTTGGTTGAAATGTAAAAAACTAAGCAAAACCATAATGAGGATGAATGGGATGAGTCCCTGTGATGATGTTCGTAGCTGGAATGACTTTAGTGACTTTAGCAAATCACTATGAGATTAGTGGATTGTGCTGGTAGATTGTTGTTGTTAACACGACCCAGTGGATCAAGTTAAGGGATGTCAAATTAAAAATCTGTATAATTGAAAAATTTCCATGAAGGACTGTTCAAATAGAAATTTTGGTCTAATGGACCATTATTGTGATAGGGATTTGAATGTTATGATCTGAGTGAATTATTATTTGATGATGAGTTTTATATAAGGGATCTTTATCCTAGGATTCAGTTCAGTTCACAAGACTCTAAGGAACCCCAAAATCAGTTGGTTCTTAAGGAAAAGAGTTCTCCTCTAATTTTGCGAGATGAGGACATCTCGCATTTTTTAAGTGGGGTAGGATATAAGATTCCTCCCTCTGGCTTTTGAGGTGTGCAGGTGTAAGAACCTCCCCTTGTGATCTTATAATTATTCCCCTCTCTGAAATAAAAGAAAGATCTTGTTTTACCCTGTTTTGGCCTAGAGAGAGAAAATATTCTAGAGAGAGATTCTTCAATTTTTAGATATTTTTGGATGGAAAAATATCTCTTCGTATTAAAATAAATTCCCGCGAAATAGAAGTTCAAAAAGAAATTCAGAAGGTGCATTAGAAATAAATTATAATCTGTTCAAAAGGCCTTAGCCTAAGGGTCCAGATTTTCTAAAAATTTTAATTTAAGGTTCTCAGGGGCCAATTAGATTAATCCAAATTTAGGGAGGAGGTAAATTGAAGAAATAAAGAAAATCCCCCCAAAAATGAGTAAATACTCACATAAGATGAAGAGTTGACTAAGGACAAGGTTATTAGTTAAAAAAGAAGAGATATTTAGAGGAAATGATGCATTTTTGACACCTCAGTGTGGGGAAATTCCCCTCATGAAAGAGATGCCTATTTCACATGTGTGGTTGAGTTTTAAACTCACAAATAATGAGATATTTTCATCTCTCCTTTCTCTTGTTTCAACTAGATCCAAAAAGTAAGCTAAACTGACCTAAAAATGGTCAAAATTTGACCAAACTAATCTGAAAAATTCTAGAATGAGTTTGCTTGGTTAGAGGCTCATTTTTTCCCATAAATGAAGCCTCCTCCTTCGTAAATGGTTAATAGTGTTTTATGCACTGTTACTCTACTCCTTTCCAGAGACAAAAACAGTGAATTCATTGATAATTCATTTGTTTTTGACCATTTCCTCTTCAAAAGAATTGGTGGCCACTCTTGTTGCAAACAAGAGTAGATCCCTCAAACCATCAAGCCGAAGGAAAGCTCACAAAACTCCTAGTAAGGTAGAAATTCTACTTTTTCTTATTCTATTTTATGGTTTTCTGATTTTTGATTTCTTTAAAATGAAAATGGATGTTATGCCTTGATGGAAAGGCTTTCCCCCTTCTCTTCATTATTGAATTTAGCCCTTCTTTATCCTAGATGTGTATTCAAATTGATGGAATTAAACTTTTCTTATTGTTTACTCTAAATAAAGTGAAAATTGATTAGATTAGAATGATTTAAATCATCTTAGATAATTTCTAATAAATTTTAGAGTGAAAAATTTAAAAAATGGTCAGCCATACAAAGGAGGTTATTGCAAAATTTTCTTAAATTTGGTGAAATAAGTTTTATCTTTTTATTATTCAAAAAGAGTAATCCCCACCGCTTGTGTATTCTAAAAGAGTAATCCCCACCGCTTGTGTATTCTAAAAGTGTTATTTTCATTAGAATTAATTTCTGTGTATAGAAAGATGCATATTGGGAATATTTTGATTATAAAAGTGTTACTTTCATCAAAATTGATTTTTATGCATAATTAGATGCATAAAAGAATTTTTTATTATTATAAAAGTGTTACTTTCATTAAAATTAAATTTATGCATAAATAGATGCATAAAAGAATTTTTTTATTATAAAAGCATTACTTTTATCAATTTTGATTTTATGCATAAAAAGATGCATAAAGAAATTTATTTTTAATTCAAAAGAGTTATTCTCATCAATCTTGATTTTATGCATAGAAAGATGCATAAAGAAATTTATTTTTATTTCAAAAGAGTTATTCTCATTAAAATTGAATTTATGTATAGAAGGATGGCTCACACACATTTTAAGAATGCTTATGAAAATGGTGGAAGGGATCTCACATGAAGCTCTGAAAAACAAGTGGTTAGCAGTGTCAAGGATATTGCTGCTGCTCAGTCTCTAACCCAATTGACCAAGGTGGAAGGGAAAGTCAATCATCTCTCTTCCAGGTACTTCCAGTATCTATGGAGCAATTCAAGACTATGGATAATGATAAGAAAATGTGTGATACACAAAAGAAAATTGCTACCAAGGAAATAGTAAGATTAGAGCATACTTTGGAAACCATGAGGAATGAAAGACCATGTTTAGTTTGGGAAATTGTCCTTTGAGATCATTATTTTTTAGTTGAAGCACATGTGGTGCCATGAAATCTATTTACTACAATCAAAATGGTGATTTGTTGCCTAAATTTATCATGGTAACATTGCAGTATGACTTCAAGAAGCAGCTAAAGAGGGATGATATAAATTTGATACTATCTTTTCTACCCCATTATGCAATTCCCCCTCTCACCTTTGGAATTTTCAGCCAGGAATATGGGGTAAGGGATCCAAGGGATCTTTTACTGTGACCAATGCACCCATTTGTTTTTAATTTCCGAGCATGGGTGAGATTCATTACTCTCACACAAATATGGAATGATGAGGAAGGGCCAATAGAGCTACAAGCCCCTATGGTGCTGTACAGTTTTAGAAGTTCCTCATAGTGGTGGCTAAAGAACGTGTCGGGTGGCTGGAGGCTTATGGCATGCAGAAAGTCATGCAAGTCTATGAACACTTAAAGGATGCAAATAGTGTTTCTCTATCACCCTTTGGGAATAGTGAAGTTATTTTATGAAATTTATCGATTCCTAAAAGGAATGCTAATAGGACAAGCCCAAGGGTTAGATTGGAAAGTTGTAACGTCCCTCCCAAGTCATGTATGTATGTGTCTCTTTTAATATGGAATTCAATAAGGAAAGAGAATGTAATTAGAGAAGAGTGAGACAACAAGGCTAGAAACATTAGGAAAGTGTTAGAATAAAAATATTAGTTTCAAAAATCCTAAAAGAAATAAGAACATAAGAATAGTTCTATTGAGAGATAAGTATTCCCAAAAAAAGAATTTCGAGTTTAGGTGATAAGAGGTCATATTTAGAGTACTTTTACACATTTACAGTCCATGCATACTAAAAATGTGAAAAAATAACGCGTTTCTAAAGATGGTGCGTTTGTGGCTATATACAGACGTTTTTGCCTATTCTTCTCGCGTTGGCTTGTAGACTAGATGCCTTCCCGTTCTTTTGAGTGGTTACATGGCCATATTTTGAGTTTTTATCAGAGAGTTATAGCCGAAACAATTTGCTGTTTCTGTCAGGGTCTCTACACAGAGAAAACTGTGAGAAGGCAGCAAGTAGCCTCAAGGTAATCCTAGAGTTTGAGATGCATATATCCCTTCATTCTTATCTAATATCTCAGAAAATAAGCATAGATTTCTATGGTCTTTCGGAGGAAGAGACCAAAACTCCATAGCTTTTCTTTTAGAGAAAGAATAGTATCTCGTAGTCCTGTAAGAGAAGAAGGCTATTTTGCTATAGACCTTAGAAAGAGAGAAGAATCACAGTATGAGTAAGAGGAGATAAAGCTTGGAGATTATTGGATGATTTCAATCAAAAGACAAGGTATTAGAAGACTCTATTCTCATATGTCAAGTTCTAAAGCTCTTGTTAATACGAGCAAAGACAACGATAAACGATAAATTTCTATAAGGTATATACGTATTTTGTTTTTCAATTATATATCATTCTTAGGGATTGAGGTATGGCCCCGGCTTCTCTATTAATTGTTAATTAGTGATCTATTTGATTAATTTACTATTTAAAGTTTGTATTCTTTTAAACAATAGCATATGCCTTAAATAAAGAATGTCTTATCGGCAATCTCAAGTTAAATAAAGAATGTCTTATCGGCAATCTCGAGTTGAAATGCAAAAATCTTTGTGAAAAGGATTGTTTTCTTAAGAATGTAACATGGATTCTAGTCCTATGGTTTAGTGAGTAAATGGATTATTATCTTGGTTAAATTAAGGTACATGTACAACTTCTCCCTACCTTGACGCTGCCCCGTTCTTGTGCTTATGTAGCCGAACGGCAGAGGCGTTAGTAAGGCCCGGAGTTGGCCCATGGTATCCCTATACTCCCATGTAATATGATACTTAACAAATTATCATGGTGGAAAAATATAAGAGAATCAATTCTTTATGCAATCTAACCTATGATAGTAATTTCATAATCTTAGAATCGTCTTGTAGAATACCTCTATTCATGCACATTACTTCACATGAATCTTGCACGAGTCATCTTCTATTTCCTACTCATCGACACCTTGACCATACAGAGATTCAAGGATACAATTCATAGGTAAGACCTAGTTCTATCCCGCAGGGGGAGCGTGGTCTTCTAAATTCAAATCACCCATAGGGTAATTGATCATATAAACTGGGCAACTACAAGACTTGATTTCTAGAGGCAACGCTTTTTTCCTCATCCATGCAAGGCACAGCCGGCCGCTGGCCTAGCCTTCTAGAATAGAGTTACCCAGGAACCTAACTATCTAGCGTTCTAGAATAGAGTTACCCAGGAACCTAACTATCTAGCGTAGGGCTTTCACTTAATCTGTTGGAAAGCTACCCGACTAATCGGGTCCACCCGTCCGTAGGATGGTGCCGTCAAGGCATTCCATCCTCCCACTTTCCACCCTACACACGCATCAATTTGTTTTCTAATTAATCCTACCACACTGTTTGACATAAATAAACATATTCCTTAATTAAGGCTCTTTTTCACAAGGTTCGAAACAATCTTTTTCTACAATACAATCATACCAAAGACAAGATTTATAAAAACAAAGTTTAAACATGATCAATTTCATACAAGCCAAACTGGCTCTCTTATTCTTTTTCTTTATACCGCCGATGATCTAGAATTCGGCCTTCCAGCCTCCACATGCTGGGCAAAACCCTACGGGACCATACACCTCATCGTCGGCCGCTGGCGAGGACTCAAGCCGGCCTGTTGCCCTCTCAGGCTCCATCGCTCGATCCTCCCGCCCCTCAGAGGGATGTCTGCGCACTAGGGTGGGCTAATTCACCGCACTAGCCTGGGCCCTCAGAACTAGGCAGCATCACAATCACTTGCCTCAATCGGCAAACCTCATTATCCCAATGGTATGAGGGATACCATGGGCCAACTCCGGGCCTTACTAACGTCTCCCCCGTCCGGCTACACAAGCACAAGAACGGGACAGCGTCAAGGCAAGGAGAAGTTGTACCTGTACCTTAATTTAACCAAGATAACAATCCATTTACTCACTAAACCATATGACTAGGATCCATGTCACCTTCTTTAAGAAAACAATCTTTTTCACAAAGATTTTAGCATTTCAACTTGAGATTGCGATAAGACATTCTTTATTAAGGCATATGCTATTGCTTAAAAGAATACAAACTTTAAATGGTAAATCAATCAAATAGATCACTGTAACAATCAATAGAGAAGCCGGGGCCATACCTCAACCCCTAAGAATGATATATAATTGAAAAACAAAATATGTATATACCTTATAGAAATTTGTCGTTTATCTCGTTGTCCTTGCTTGTTAACAAGAGCTTTAGAACTTGACATATGAGAATAGAGTCTTCTAATACCTTTTCCTTTGATTGAAATCATCCAATAATCTCCAAGCTTTATCTCCTCTTACTCATACTGTGATTCTTCTCTCTTTCTAAGATCTATGGCAAAATAGCCTTCTTCTACAGGTCTACAGCATAGTATTCTATCTCTAAAAGAAAAGCTATGGAGTTTTGGTCTCTTCTTCCGCAAGACTATAGAAATCTAAGCTTCTTTTCTAAGATATTAGATAAGAATGAAGGGATATAAGCATCTTCAACTCTAGGATTACCTTGAGGCTACTTGCTATCTTCTCACAGTTTTCTCTATGTAGAGACCTTGAGAGAAACAGCAAACTGTTTCAGCTATAACTCTTTGATAAAATTTTAGAATATGGTCATGTAACCAGTTAAAAGAACGGGAAGGCATCTGGTCTACAAGCTAGCGCAGGCATAATAGGTAAAAACGTGTGTATATAGCCACAAACGCGCCATCTTTTAAAACACGTTGTTTCTCCACATTTTTAGTATGCATGGACTCTAAATGTGTAAAAGTACTCTAAATATGACCTCTTATCACCTAAAATCGAAATTCTATTTTTGGAGATACTTATCTCTTAATAGAACTATTCTTATGTTCTTATTTCTTTTAGGATTTTTGGAGCTAATATTTTTATTCTAACACTTTTCTAATGTTTCTAGCCTTATTGTCTCACTCTTTCTAATTACACTCTCTTTTCTTATTGAAATCTATATTAAAAGAGACACATACATACATGGCTTGGGAGGGACCTTACAATCTCCCCCACTTAAAAGATTCGAGATGTCCTCATCTCGCGAGCTAGGGTAGTATCTAAGTAAATCCTCCTGTCTCTTTTAAAGCGGTGTTCCCACTAGTTAAAAATCTTCTTTTATCTAAACATTGTTCCGAGTTCCTTATTTCATGTGTTTGGCTTGTTTTGTTGTGCTTCCAAAATGTCTATTATTCTAAAGTTAATTGGCCTTATTATCCTAATTTCATGCATCCATATACCTCTCATATGATATGAACCTTTGAAATCCTTATTCTATACCCCCATGTAATATAGTTCTTAACAAATTGTCATGGAAAAATATAAGAGAATCAATCCTTTACGCAATCTAATCTATGATAGCAATTTCATAATCTTAGTATCGTCTTGTAGAATACCTCTATTCATCATGCACATTACTTCACATGAATCTTACACCAATCCTCTTCTATTTACTCATAGAAATACTTGTTAAATTCAGTTATCTTTAATCCTGCTATTCCTATTTCTTGACCTAATTTTTGCTCTAGCTCATGATTCCTTGTAGCCAGGGGTGGGCTTGGAAACACAAATAGGGAAAACACTTAAGATAGTCCACTAAGTCTTATCTTGGGAAAAATTTCCTATTCATCGACACCTTGACCCTGCAGAGATTCAAGGATACGATTCATAGGTATGACCTAGCTCTATCCCGCAGGGAGAGCGTGATTTTCTAAACATCAAATCACCCATAGGGCAATTGATCAAAAATTGGGCAACTACTAGACTTGATTTCTAGAGACAACGCTTTTTTCCTCTTCTTATGCAAGGCACAGCCGCTGACCTAGTCTTCTAGAATAGAGTTGCCCAAGAGCCTAACTATCTAACGTAGGGCTTTCACTTAATCTGTTGGAAAGCTACCCGACTAATCGGGTCCACCCGTCCGTAGGATGGTGCTGTCAGGGCATTCCATCCTCCCACTTTCCACCCTACTCACGCATCAATTTGTTTTCTAATTAATACTACCACACTGTTTGACATAAATAAACATATTCCTTAATTAGGGCCCTTCTTCACAAAGTTCGTTAAAACAGCCTTCTTACATAATACAATCATACCAAAGACAAGATACAATTATATGAAAAGTTTATACATGAATCCATTTCCATACAAGCCAATCCGGCTCTCTTATTCTTATTTTGCCGATGATCTAGAATTCGGCCTTCCAGTCTCTACATGCTGGGCAAAACCCTACGGGACCATACACCTCATCGTCGGCCGCTGGCGAGGACTCAAGCCGGCCTGTCGCCCTCTCAGGCTCCATCGCTCGATCCTCCCGCCCCTCAGAGGGATGTCTGCACACTAGGGTGGGCTTATTTACCGCACTAGCCTGGGCCCTCAGAACTAGGCAGCCTCATAATCTCTCGCCTCAATCGGCGATCCTTATTCTCCCAAAGGTATGAGGGATACCTTGGGCCATTCCCGGGCTTTGCTAACGACGTCGCACGGCTACACAAGTACGGAACGTAGTTAGCGTTGAAGCCAAAAAATCTTGAATTCCAAAGATAACAACTTCAATGCAATTTTCTAAGTATAGCATTCACAATTCATGAAGATAGCAATTTCAACGCAATTTATCGAATACAACATCACATAATTCGTAATTTCATATAATTTTTATGTCCTCATTTTAAAAGAAAAAGACACCATTCATTAATACTAATTTAAGGAAAAATCTCTTCTTTTGAAAATTAACCAAGCTAACCTGGCAACCGTTTCCTTGAGGGGCTTGAAAAGGGAGGACTAGAGCCGCATTGGGCGCATCTCTCCCTCCATCTCGTTGTTACGTGCCCCTCTTGAGGCGATATTTTGTCGTCTCCGAGATGAGGCCATCTTAGGCGTCGCCTTGTAGAGCTCGCTGCTGCGATCGAAACGCTTCAGTCGGATCTGAATTCCGAGCTCGTTTGCTCACCGTACGAGCAAAAAAATATGGCGCACGAACCCTCGCTTGAGTCAAAAAACCCTTACTAAAGTCTACGCAAATGGGGGGGGGGGGGATTGTGAGATGTCCTTAAGGGCAAAGGCAAAAACGTGGAGAGGGCTGGGAGGGGTGGCTGCAAGCCTCTCTGTAAGTCTATTCACACGGGGGGGGGAGAAGAGTTAAGGACACTGGCCTCTAGCAAAAGGGGGATGGAGGAAAATTGGCTTATCTGAAAAGAGCCAAATGAGGGGGTGTGAGAGGGGTGGCTGCAAGGGCGGCTGTACTTGCAGCAAGTACGCTACACAGGGACGGACGGCGGCACAACAGGGCATACGCTACACAGAAATGCGTGCCGTCTGTGGAGCACCCCGGGGGTTTATATAGCTGAGGGGTGAGGGTACGGGCGCTGCGCAAAGCAAGGACGAAAGGACGGTGTACCTTCAAAGGCTATGGATCAGTGGCCTGCATGGGTCTAGGGAAAAGGTACGGTGTCGGTTGTCTGGGAAAGGAGTGGTACGCATGTACCTTATCTGGTCTGGGTGTCCACCTAAGGGTACACGTGGACCATACAATGGCTTTGGTTCTTGGGCGGCCATTGTACGGGCGTCCTAGTAAGTGTGTACGGACCAAATTTTGGGGCGGGGTACCCAAATTTGGGGCGTCCGCCTCGATTTGCGTGCCGGACCGCCCCGGGGGGCGAAATTTTTTTTTGTCCGGGAGGTTCTCTTGGTCGCAGGGGTTCAGACCGTTCCTCAATCGGACGTGCGGTCGTGCATTTATTAAGGTTTAAAGGTCGCTGTTTTTTAACTAAAATGATTGAAATTAGCGTATAGGCTTGATCCGGTGTCCGTTTTGGATGCTGTAAAATCCTATATTAGGGTAAAATCGCACGCAAATTCCAAATTTGGACTCAGAATTTGAAGATTCTAAGTAGAAATGACTCAAATAATAAAATCATTGATATTTATACCATAAAAACTCATAATTACATGGACATTTCTTTATTAGTGAAGATGGGTACGTTACATCCTTCCCCCCTTAAAGAAATCGAGATGTCCTCATCTCGTCATGAATTGGGGATAATCCTTTAAGAGTGTAGCTTCATCTTCCCAAGTTGCATCCTCTTCAGGGTAATCTTTCCACTGAACTAGATGTTCTACAAGAGTTCTATTTCGGAGTTGCCTTTCCCTAGAATCTATGATGCTACTGGGCTGTAATTCAAGGACTCCTTGAGTAGGGATTACAACTTGTTCATCATCAAGAATATGATCGAGACTGAGGACATATGGTTTTAATAAACTTACATGAAATACATTATGGACTTTGATATGGGCTGGGAGTTGGAGTTTATAGGCACTTTTTCCTAGACACTTGATAACTGTATAAGGACCACAATACCTAGGGCTGAGCTTCTTATATTTCCCAAGTGATAGAGAACTTCGTTTGGGTCGCACTCGTAGAAGAACTTTGTCTCCTTCCTTGAAGATCCTCTCAGACCTCTTGTTGTCAGCATAATGCTTTTGTCGATCTTGGGCAGCTTTAATATCCTTTTGGATAGCCTTGGTTTGTTCCTCCATTTCTTCGAGCATTTTCCTGGATGCCTCAACTCTTATGGTTGGATCAGAGAAATTTAGAGGAGATAGGCATTCTTGCCCATAGAGTGCCTTGAATGGTGACATTCCTATGCTTTGATGATAAGACGCATTGTAGGCGAATTCTACCAGAGGAAGGTATTGAATCCACCTTCTGGG
This sequence comes from Cibotium barometz, assembly GCF_041138505.1. Classification (NCBI taxonomy): domain Eukaryota; kingdom Viridiplantae; phylum Streptophyta; class Polypodiopsida; order Cyatheales; family Cibotiaceae; genus Cibotium; species Cibotium barometz. The sequence goes on along the minus strand of NC_141057.1, from coordinate 20,670,563 downwards.
TTCCCGTCCACAGTATGCTCTGAGAATGTCTTCAATTACTTGATTGACTCTCTCAGTCTGGCCATCGGTCTCTGGATGATAAGCTGTGCTAAAGCAAAGTTGAGTCCCCAGAGCTTGAAATAGAGACTGCCAGAATTTTGAGGTGAAGTCAGAATCCCGATCACTTACTATCCTTTTTGGGAGACCATGAAGTTTGAGGACTTCCTTGATGAATATTCGAGCAACATCAGAAGCTTTGAAGGTCTTCTTTGCTGGTGTAAGGTGAGCTACTTTGGTAAGTAAGTCCACTACTACTAGAATGGAGTCATATCCTCCTTGAACAGTGGGGAGACTTGTGACAAAATCCATACTAATGCACTCCCACTTCATTTGGGGAATATCTAAGGGTTGAAGCTTTCCAGGCATCTTGTCCCTTTCAGCCTTGATCCTTTGGCATGAGAGACATTGTTTCAAGTACCGAAGCACATCATTTTTCAAGCCTGCCCAATGAAAGCTCCTTCTTACCGCATTTAATGTTTTTGCATAACGTGGGTGTCCTGCAGAGCAGGGCTATCATGAGCTTCATGGAGGATTAGTTTCTTTAAAGCAGGATCCTTAGGGATACATAGCCTGTGATTGAAGTAGAGGCTTCCTTCATGAGTGGAGTATCCCTTGATTAGATTCTTCTCTTTCTCTGAATGTCCCCCTTCTTCTACTAACTTTATCATCCTTTGATAATCTGGGTCATGAGATGAGACTTCTTCCACTTTGACCAGTATGGGATTATTTGGCATTGAAATTGCATTCAAGAAAGATTTGGCATTGAAATTGCATTCAAGAAAGATTTGCGGCTAAGTGCATCAGCTACCACATTATCTTTCCCAGGGCGGAATTTGATGTCGAAATCATATTCTTGTAGAATTTCAATCCATCTCCTTTGCCGCATGTTGAGGTTAGGCTGGGTGAAGATCCACTTTAGACTTTTGTGGTCAGTTACAAGCTGGAATTTGCCTCCCAAGAGATAATGTCTCCATAATTTGAGGCAATGAACAACTGTTAAGAGTTCCAAATCATGGGTGGCATAGTTTGCTTCATATTGCTTCAGCTTGCGAGAAGTATAAGCGACTGGTCTGCCTTCTTGGCCTAAGACACCACCAAGTGCTAGACTACTAGCATCGGTAACCACTTCAAATTCCTTGGAGAAATCAGGAAGCTTTAAGACAGGGACAGAAGTAATAATGACTTTCAGCTGATCAAAGCTGTTTTGATGGATTGGCAGCCACACTATTTTGCAATCCTTCTTAAGAAGATCTGTCAAGGGTGCAGCTACCAAGGCATAATCTTTGATAAAAATCCTATACCAACCCATGATTCCCAAGAATCCACGAACTTCACGAACTGATTTAGGGGGTGGCCATTCTAGAATATCCTTGACCTTGGCGGGGTCTACTGAGATGCCATCTTTGGAGACGATGAATCCAAGATAGTCAATTTGATGAGTAAAGAAGGTACATTTGCTCTTCTTGGCATAGAGTTTGTGTCTGCGTAGCAATTGCAGAACTCTACGCACATGCTCCTCATGCTCTTCCATTGATTTGGAGTAGATTAGGATGTCATCAAAGAAAACAAGCACAAACTCATCCAAGTACGGGCGGAATATATCTTGCATTAGGCGGTTGAAGGTTGCAGGAGCATTGGTTAACCCGAATGACATTACAGTAAACTCATAGTGGCCATAACGGGTATTGAAGGCTGTTTTGGGTATATCTGTTTCCTTGACTTTGATCTGATAGTAACCAGACCTCAAATCTATTTTTGAGAAGACTTTGGCCCCATGAAGTCTGTCAAGAAGTTCATCGATGCGAGGGATAGGATACTTATTCTTGATAGTGACTTGATTTAGCCCTCGATAATCTATGCAAAGGCGGAGAGTCCCGTCCTTCTTTTTTTGGAAAAGAACAGGTGCTCCCCAAGGAGAGCTACTGGGGCGTACAAATCCTTGTTCAATGAGTTGGGAAAGTTGCTCCTTAAGTTCAATGGCTTCAAGAAGGGACATTTTATAGGGAGTTTTTGAGACGGGTTGAGCTCCAGGGATCACCTCGATTTCATGGTCGACTTCTCGAGGAGACGGTAACCCTGTAAGCTCCTCAGGGAAGATGTCAGAGAATTCTTGGAGCCAAGAGGGTTCTGTCTCCATACTAGGTTCAATGACTTTGTTGAGTTTGACTAAGAAAACTTGCTGACCCTTACGTGTCTCCTTGAGAAGATGTTTTGCCTTGACTACCCTAGATTTAGGTTTTCCTGTGATCCCCTGAACAGATATTACTTGGTCATGCTCATTTTCAAAAGTGATACTCCCCCGGTTACAATGAATGCTAGCCTTGTTTGCAATTAACCAATCCATCCCAAGGATTCCATCATAAATTCCTAGTGGCAAGACTCTAAAGTGACCATGAGTTTGCTCATTACCCAGCTCAAAATCAAGGTTTCCTATAGAGTGGCGAGATACTACTTCTTTCCCACTGGCTAACTCTACAATCATTTTTCTAGCTGTTTTTTGACTCAAGTTTAATTTTTGCAAGCACCTAGTAGAAAGGAATAAATGGGTACTGCCACAATCAATCAAAAGCTGAAATGGCTTACCGTGATGAGTGGCGGGGGCTTGGATTACACCAAATTGTTTATTCGGACCTTGGTGTCCTACCGTCGCATGGACGGTGGCGCGCTCTTCTTCAGCCGTTTCCAAGGTCGGTTCTTCACTTATAACACAGGCAGTTCTAGCAACTGTTCCTCTGCGGCCTCTGCCACGGCCACTGCCTCTTGCACCTTGGTGGGTAGGGGTTCCACGGCCTTGATTTCCTCTGTTACCTTGGGGGAATGATGTTGCCATCTTGGGACAGTTGGCTCTAAAATGTCCCGGCTCATTGCACTCAAAACACAGAGGGCCTTCTCTAGAAGTCGACCATGAAATCGAGGTGATCCCTGGAGCTCAACCCATCTTACAATTGGTATCAGAGCAAGTTTGGCTCCTAGGAACTGCGGTTTAAGGACTGTTTTATAATAAATGTTTTACCTAACGTAATGCTAATTAGTAAAGATATCCTACTAAAACAAATAAGTTAAATTGATGTTTGAATGATTGTAGGAAGAGGAAGATGCCTACTCCAAATTTCTAGTTTTTCAATGCATCTTCGAGACTGCTAGTCACTCCTCGAATTTCGAGTTCCGCGACATCATGGTGCAGATATTAGAGAAGATATCCCTCCCTCATTTCTCTCGTATTCAGAGAGGATGGGGTAGAGATTTCTGGAGTCGTGGGCCGAGATACTTCTTCATCCGAGCAGATCAGACTGGGAACCTCACCACCGATCTTAAGCGGATTCGTTGGATTGAGAAGCTGAAGATGATTCGCTTATTTTGGTTCGTCGGTACCCCCAGGGCCGACACCTCGGTGACTATAGATGGGGTTCGCATACCTCAGGACCGTTGGGTGTATGACAAAGTGATGCAGGTCTTACCTGCTGATAGAGTAGCGGTGTTGGGATCTACCCCAATCCAGAGTTTACCACCCTTACCATCAGTTTTTAGAGTCTTAGAAACTACAACGGAACCCCCATATTTCACATATGTGGACCGCTCTACCCTTATGTCATAGTCAAGCCTAGGAATTTCCCTTGATGTCAAATAAGACTAATTATATTAGTCTCAGATCTTTGTAATAAAACTTGTTCTTGTAAATATTTGGAAATAAAATAATTTCAATGTTTTACTCTCCAAAAATTAAGCGTTGTGCAAATATGAATCTTGTAATCTTAAAAATTGTTTTTACATGGCCAGGACGACCACCCTCCACTTCCCAATGTGCTTTATACCGATACCCAGGAAAAGAAGCTCCTGCTCAAGCAAATGCAACCTCCCTCCTTTAAAGGAGAAGGATCAAAGGTTGAGAAGGATGCTGAAGTCTGGATTGAGGCGATGGATGATTATTTCTCTGCTGCCGGTACTGGAGTAGCAAATCAGTCTATGCTCGCACGGTTTCGCCTCACTGGAGATGCTAAACTCTGGTGGAAACAGTGGTGCCATGACAAGGAAGTCACCGAGCATTCTCAAATGTGGGAAGACATCAAGCAGGCAGTGAAGGAAAGATATCTTCCTCCATCCCATGAATCCATAAAGATGAATGAGTTTTTTAGTCTTAGACAGTGCAGCTTAACTCTTGAGGACTACTATTCCAAATTCATTACCCTTCGGAAGTATGCCCCAGCTATGACTACTTCCCAGCAAGTGGCTCGTTTCTGCCAAGGGCTAAATGAACCCCTAGATTCCCGCCTTGAAGCGATGAGGCCAAGCACATTACAGGATGCTCTCATACGAGCTAAGCCCCTTGTGAAAGAAATGAAGGCTAACAAACCGAAGAATCAAAAGAGATCTTACCCTGAGGCAAACCTTAGAGATCAACCCTACAAGAAACCTCAACAGAATTTTCCCTACTACAATAGAGGGCGACAAGGCAACTCTTTTGCCCCCCGTTCGTATGCTGCTTCTTCGAGAGAAGGCCCTCTGTGTTTTGAGTGCAATGAGCCGGGACACTTTAGAGCCAACTGTCCCAAGATGGCAACATCATTCCCCCAAGGTAACAGAGGAAATCAAGGCCGTGGAACCCCTACCCACCAAGGTGCAAGAGGCAGTGGCCGTGGCAGAGGCCGCGGAGGAACAGTTGCTAGAACTACCTATGTTATAAGTGAAGAACCGACCTTGGAAACGGCTGAAGAAGAGTGCGCCACCGTCCATGCGGCGGTAGAACACCAAGGTCCGAATAAACAATTTGGTGTAATCCAAGCCCCCGCCACTCATCACGATAAGCCATTTTAGCTTTTGATTGATTGTGGCAGTACCCATTCATTCCTTTCTCCTAGGTGCTTGCAAAAATTAAACTTGAGTCAAAAAACAGCTAGAAAAATGATTGTAGAGTTAGCCAATGGGAAAGAAGTAGTATCTCGCCACTCTATAGGAAACCTTGATTTTGAGCTGGGTAATGAGCAAACTCATGGTCACTTTAGAGTCTTGCCACTAGGAATTTATGATGGAATCCTTGGGATGGATTGGTTAATTGCAAACAAGGCTAGCATTCATTGTAACCGGGGGAGTATCACTTTTGAAAATGAGCATGGCCAAGTAATATCTGTTCAGGGGATCACAGGAAAACCTAAAACTAGGGTAGTCAAGGCAAAACATCTTCTCAAGGGGACACGTAAGGGTCAGCAAGTTTTCTTAGTCAAACTCAACAAAGTCATTGAACCTAGTATGGAGACAGAACCCTCTTGGCTCCAAGATTTCTCTGACATCTTCCCTAACGAGCTTACAGGGTTACCGCCTCCTCGAGAAGTCCACCATGAAATCGAGGTGATCCCTGGAGCTCAACCCGTCTCAAAAACTCCCTATAAAATGTCCCTTCCTGAAGCCATTGAACTTAAGGAGCAACTTTCCCAACTCATTGAACAAGGATTTGTACGCCCCAGTAGCTCTCCTTGGGGAGCACCTGTTCTTTTCCAAAAAAAAGAAGGACGGGACTCTCCGCCTCTGCATAGATTATCGAGGGCTAAATCAAGTCACTGTCAAGAATAAGTATCCTATCCCTCGCATCGATGAACTTCTTGACAGGCTTCATGGGGCCAAAGTCTTCTCAAAAATAGATTTGAGGTCTGGTTACTATCAGATCAAAGTCAAGGAAACAGATATACCCAAAACAGCCTTCAATACCCGTTATGGCCACTATGAGTTTACTGTAATGTCATTCGGGTTAACCAATGCTCCTGCAACCTTCAACCGCCTAATGCAAGATATATTCCGCCCGTACTTGGATGAGTTTGTGCTTGTTTTCTTTGATGACATCCTAATCTACTCCAAATCAATGGAAGAGCATGAGGAGCATGTGCGTAGAGTTCTGCAATTGCTACGCAGACACAAACTCTATGCCAAGAAGAGCAAATGTACCTTCTTTACTCATCAAATTGAGTATCTTGGATTCATCGTCTCCAAAGATGGCATCTCAGTAGACCCCGCCAAGGTCAAGGGTATTCTAGAATGGCCACCCCCTAAATCAGTTCGTGAAGTTCGTGGATTCTTGGGAATCATGGGTTGGTATAGGATTTTTATCAAAGATTATGCCTTGGTAGCTGCACCCTTGACAGATGTTCTTAAGAAGGATTGCAAAATAGTGTGGCTGCCAATCCATCAAAACAGCTTTGATCAGCTGAAAGTCATTATTACTTCTGTCCCTGTCGTAAAGCTTCCTGATTTCTCCAAGGAATTTGAAGTGGTTACCGATGCTAGTAGTCTAGCACTTGGTGGTGTCTTAGGCCAAGAAGGCAGACCAGTCGCTTATACTTCCCGCAAGCTGAAGCAATATGAAGCAAACTATGCCACCCATGATTTGGAACTCTTAGCAGTTGTTCATTGCCTCAAATTATGGAGACATTATCTCTTGGGAGGCAAATTCCAGCTTGTAACTGACCACAAAAGTCTAAAGTGGATCTTCACCCAGCCTAACCTCAACATGCGGCAAAGGAGATGGATTGAAATTCTACAAGAATATGATTTCGACATCAAATTCCGCCCTGGGAAAGATAATGTGGTAGCTGATGCACTTAGCCGCAAATCTTTCTTGAATGCAATTTCAATGCCAAATCTTTCTTGAATGCAATTTCAATGCCAAATAATCCCATACTGGTCAAAGTGGAAGAAGTCTCATCTCATGACCCAGATTATCAAAGGATGATAAAGTTAGTAGAATAAGGGGGACATTCAGAGAAAGAGAAGAATCTAATCAAGGGATACTCCACTCATGAAGGAAGCCTCTACTTCAATCACAGGCTATGTATCCCTAAGGATCCTGCTTTAAAGAAACTAATCCTCCATGAAGCTCATGATAGCCCTGCTCTGCAGGACACCCACGTTATGCAAAAACATTAAATGCGGTAAGAAGGAGCTTTCATTGGGCAGGCTTGAAAAATGATGTGCTTCGGTACTTGAAACAATGTCTCTCATGCCAAAGGATCAAGGCTGAAAGGGTCAAGATGCCTGGAAAGCTTCAACCCTTAGATATTCCCCAAATGAAGTGGGAGTGCATTAGTATGGATTTTGTCACAAGTCTCCCCACTGTTCAAGGAGGATATGACTCCATTCTAGTAGTAGTGGACTTACTTACCAAAGTAGCTCACCTTACACCAGCAAAGAAGACCTTCAAAGCTTCTGATGTTGCTCGAATATTCATCAAGGAAGTCCTCAAACTTCATGGTCTCCCAAAAAGGATAGTAAGTGATCGGGATTCTGACTTCACCTCAAAATTCTGGCAGTCTCTATTTCAAGCTCTGGGGACTCAACTTTGCTTTAGCACAGCTTATCATCCAGAGACCGATGGCCAGACTGAGAGAGTCAATCAAGTAATTGAAGACATTCTCAGAGCATACTGTGGACGGGAACCCAGAAGGTGGATTCAATACCTTCCTCTGGTAGAATTTGCCTACAATGCGTCTTATCATCAAAGCATAGGAATGTCACCATTCAAGGCACTCTATGGGCAAGAATGCCTGTCTCCTCTAAATTTCTCTGATCCAACCATAAGAGTTGAGGCATCCAAGAAAATGCTCGAAGAAATGGAGGAACAAACCAAGGCTATCCAAAAGGATATTAAAGCTGCCCAAGATCGACAAAAGCATTATGCTGACAACAAGAGGTCTGAGAGGATCTTCAAGGAAGGAGACAAAGTTCTTCTACGAGTGCGACCCAAACGAAGTTCTCTATCACTTGGGAAATATAAGAAGCTCAGCCCTAGGGCAGTTATCAAGTGTCTAGGAAAAAGTGCCTATAAACTCCAACTCCCAGCCCATATCAAAGTCCATAATGTATTTCATGTAAGTTTATTAAAACCATATGTCCCCAGTCTCGATCATATTCTTGATGATGAACAAGTTTTAATCCCTACTCAAGGAGTCCTTGAATTACAGCCCAGTAGCATCATAGATTCTAGGGAAAGGCAACTCTGAAATAGAACTCTTGTAGAATATCTAGTTCAGTGGAAAGATTACCCTGAAGAGGATGCAACTTGGGAAGATGAAGCTACACTCTTAAAGGATTATCCCCAATTCATGACGAGATGAGGACATCTCGATTTCTTTAAGGGGGGAAGGATGTAACGTACCCATCTTCACTAATAAAGAAATGTCCATGTAATTATGAGTTTTTATGGTATAAATATCAATGATTTTATTATTTGAGTCATTTCTACTTAGAATCTTCAAATTCTGAGTCCAAATTTGGAATCTGCGTGCGATTTTACCCTAATATAGGATTTTACAGCATCCAAAACGAACACCGGATCAAGCCTATACGCTAATTTCAATCATTTTAGTTAAAAAACGGCGACCTTTAAACCTTAATAAATGCACGACCGCACGTCCGATTGACGAACGGTCTGAACCCCTGCGACCAGGAGAACCTCCTGGACAAAAAAAAAATTTCGCCCCCCGAGGCGGTCCGGCATGCAAATCGAGACGGGCGTCCCAAATTTGGGTACCCCGCCCCAAAATTTGGTCCGTACACACTTACTAGGGCGCCCGTACAATGGCCGCCCAAGAACCAAAGGACGACCGCCCACTGTATGGTCCACGCGTACCCTTAGGTGGACACCCAGACCAAATAAGGTACATGCGTACCACTCCTTTCCCAGACAACCGACACCGTACCTTTCCCCTAGACCCATGCAGGCCACTGATCCATAGCCTTTGAAGGTACACCGTCCTTTCGTCCTTGCTTTGCGCAGCGCCCGTACCCTCACCCCTCAGCTATATAAACCCCCGGGGTGCTCCACAGACGGCACGCATTTCTGTGTAGCGTATGCCCTGTTGTGCCGCCGTCCGTACCGTCGTCCGTCCCTGTGTAGCGTACTTGCTGCAAGTACAGCCACCCTTGCAGCCACCCCTCTCACACCCCCTCATTTGGCTCTTTTCAGATAAGCATATTTTCCTCCATCCCCCTCTTGCTAGAGGCCAGTGTCCTTAACTCTTCTCCCCCCCGTGTGAATAGACTTACAGAGAGGTTTGCAGCCACCCCTCCCAGCCCTCTCCACGTTTTTGCCTTTGCCCTTAAGGACATCTCACAATCCCCCCCCCCATTTGCGTAGACTTTAGTAAGGGTTTTTTGACTCAAGCGAGGGTTCGTGCGCCATATTTTTTTGCTCGTACGGTGAGCAAACGAGCTCGGAATTCAGATCCGACTGAAGCGTTTCGATCGCAGCAGCGAGCTCTACAAGGCGACGCCTAAGATGGCCTCATCTCGGAGACAACAAAATATCGCCTCAAGAGGGGCACGTAACAACGAGATGGAGGGAGAGATGCGCCGAATGCGGCTCCAGTCCTCCCTTTTCAAGCCTCTCAAGGAAACGGTGGCCAGGTTAGCTTGGTTAATTTTCAAAAGAAGAGATTTTTCCTTAAATTAGTATTAATGAATGGTGTCTTTTTCTTTTAAAATCAGGACATAAAAATTATATGAAATTACGAATTATGTGATGTTGTATTCGATAAATTGCGTTGAAATTGCTATCTTCATGAATTGTGAATGCTATACTTAGAAAATTGCATTGAAGTTGTTATCTTTGGAATTCAAGATTTTTTGGCTTCAACGCTATCTTTGGAATTTCAAAAATTATATGAAATTACGAATTATGTGATGTTGTATTCGATAAATTGCGTTGAAATTGCTATCTTCATGAATTGTGAATGCTATACTTAGAAAATTGCATTGAAGTTGTTATCTTTGGAATTCAAGATTTTTTGGCTTCAACGCTAACTATGTTCCGTGCTTGTGTAGCCGGGCGGCGTCGTTAGCAAAGCCCGGGAATGGCCCAAGGTATCCCTCATACCTTTGGGAGAATAAGGATCGCCGATTGAGGCGAGAGATTATGAGGCTGCCTAGTTCTGAGGGCCCAGGCTAGTGCGGTAAATAAGCCCACCCTAGTGTGCAGACATCCCTCTGAGGGGCGGGAGGATCGAGCGATGGAGCCTGAGAGGGCGACAGGCCGGCTTGAGTCCTCGCGACGATGAGGTGTATGGTCATGTAGGGCTTTGCCCAGCATGTAGAGGCTGGAAGGCCGAATTCTAGATCATCGGCAGAATAAGAATAAGAGAGCCGGATTGGCTTGTATGGAAATGGATTCATGTATAAACTTTTTATATAATTGCATCTTGTCTTTGGTATGATTGTATTGTGTAAGAAGGCTGTATTAACGAACTTTGTGAAGAAGGGCCCTAATTAAGGAATATGTTTATTTATGTCAAACAGTGTGGTAGTATTAATTAGAAAACAAATTGATGCGTGAGTAGGGTGGAAAGTGAGAGGATGGAATGCCCTGACGGCACCATCCTACGAAAGGGTGGACCCGATTAGTCGGGTAGCTTTCCAACAGATTAATTGAAAGCCCTACGTTAGATAGTTAGGTTCTTGGGCAACTCTATTCTAGAAGACTAGGTCAGCGGCTGTGCCTTGCATAAGATGAGGAAAAAAGCGTTGTCTCTAGAAATCAAGTCTAGTAGTTGCCCAATTTTTGATCAATTGCCCTATGGGTGATTTGATGTTTAGAAAATCACGCTCCCCCTGCGGGATAGAGCTAGGTCATACCTATGAATCGTATCCTTGAATCTCTACAGGGTCAAGGTGTCGATGAATAGGAAATTTTTCCCAAGATAAGACTTAGCGGACTATCTTAAGTGTTTCTCCCATTTTTCACTTAATATGTTGGAAAGCTACCCGACTAATCGGGTCCACCCATCTGTAGGATGGTGCCGAAATTCTATTTTTGGGGATACTTATCTCTTAATAGAACTATTCTTATGTTCTTATTTCTTTTAGGATTTTTGGAGCTAATATTTTTTTTAACACTTTTCTAATGTTTCTAGCCTTACTGTCTCACTCTTTCTAATTACACTCTCTTTTCTTATTGAAATCTATATTAAAAGCACATACATACATGGCTTGGGAGGGACCTTACAATCTCCCCCACTTAAAAGATTCGAGATGTCCTCATCTCGCGAGCCAGGGTAGTATCTAAGTAAATCCTCCTGTCTCTTTACAAGTGGTATCAGAGCCGATCTTAGTTCCTAGGATTTGTTTTTCAAAGGTTAACTATCAAGGGATTAAAACAAGTGTTTGTTTATCAAATGAGGACGAATCAATCATCTCTACTGGCCATAGAAGTGATTTGAATATCCTCACATGTTGAGACATTCATCTTATGAAATTGTGCTTGTATCTTGGAGGTGCACACGCAAGATATTTGTACAATAAATTTGAGAAATGAGATTGGGGAGAAAACCTTTTGTGAGGAAAACATAGGGTGATCAAATTAAGAAACTAGTGAGAGACTGAATGACTAGAAGGATAGACCGAAACTTTGTTTAAGAGAAATTTTCAAGATGTATCTCATATATTATAAATTATTAAGATTATAACTCCATTAAGATTTGAATAGTTGACGTGTGAATGCCATCCATTGGATGCTTTACACTAGGATGATCATCCAAGATCTTGAACCCATCTCAGACAAACATGGGTCTAACATTGGATGTGTAATTCCCACAGGATCATGTTCTTAGATGTGTTAATCCAAAGATACTAGATGTGTAATTTTCAGAAAACTAATCATCTCAGACATGTTAATCCTGATAATCTTTGGATGTGTCAATCCCAAGGCACCAGATGTGTAATTCTCAAAAAAATGAAGATCTCAGATGTATTAATCTTGACTGCCTTCAAATGTGGTGCTATGACAAGTATTTGATAGTTTTGAACTTTTAATGGATACAATGAAAGAAGCAAGCTCACCCTTGCTCGCGTCTAAAAATCGTAAGAAATGCCAAATTAGTTGGAAGCATTGTTGTCAATCTAACGATTGGAGCTAAAAAGTTAGAAGCAGTGTTGTCAATTTAACCCACTGGAGCTAGAATCAGTTATGGGATGCCATGAAAGTACACCTTCGTGAAAGGTTTTGTCCTCTAGGATTTCGAGAGGATAAAATGAACGAATTTTTAGAGCTAACCCAAGAAAGGAAGACCCTAAAAGAATACCACCAAACTTTTGTTAAACTTCTCCGATTTGCTCCAGAGATGGATGACGTAACTCTTCTCCATCAATTTATTTGGAAGCTTAATCTACCTTTGAATAACCTCATCAAGAATGTAAAACCATCCTCTATTTCAGAAGCCATAGTTATAGCCAGACACTATGATAAAGTTTTTATATAGAAAGTGTCGAGAAGGACATGTGTCCTTCCATGTTAATCAAGAAGAGGTCCCCTAATTCAAGAGGAACGTCAAGTCCACTCTTAGCTACAAGGAATTATGAGCTAGAGTAAAAAATTAGGTCAAAAAATAGAGATAGCAGGGTTAAAGATAATCGAATTCAACAAGTATTTCTCTGAGTAAATAGAAGAGGATTGGTGCAAGATTCATGTGAAGTAATGTGCATGATGATGAATAGAGCTATTCTACAAGACGATACTAAGATTATGAAATTGCTATCATAGGTTAGATTGCATAAAGGATTGATTCCCTTACGTTTTTCCATGACAATTTGTTAAGTACCATATTACATGGGGGGTATAGAATAAGGAATTTGAAGGTTCATAGCATATGAGAGGTATATGGATGCATGAACTTAGGATAATAAGGCCAATTAACTTTAGAATAATAGACCTTTTGGAGGCGCAACAAAACGAGCCAAACACATGAAATAAGAGACTCAAAATAATGTTTAGATAAAAAGAAGATTTCTACCTAGTGGGGACACCACTTTTAAAGAGACAGGAGGATTTACTTAGATACTACCCTGGCTCGCGAGATGAGGACATCTCGAATCTTTTAAGTGGGGGAGATTGTAAGGTCCCTCCCAAGCCATGTATGTATGTGTCTCTTTTAATATAGATTTCAATAAGAAAAGAGAGTGTAATTAGAAAGAGTGAGACAGTAAGGCTAGAAACATTAGAAAAGTGTTAAAGAAAATATTAGCTCCAAAAATCCTAAAAGAAATAAGAACATAAGAATAGTTCTATTAAGAGATAAGTATCCCCAAAAATAGAATTTCGATTTTAGGTGATAAGAGGTCATATTTAGAGTACTTTTACACATTTAGAGTCCATGCATACTAAAAATATGAAAAAACAACGTGTTTCCAAAGATGGCGCGTTTGTGACTATATACACACGTTTTTGCCTATTCTGCGTGCTCGCTTGTAGACCAGATGCCTTCCCGTTCTTTTGACTGGCTACATGACTATATTCTGAGTTTTTATCAGAGAGTTATGGCCGAAACAATTTGCTGTTTCTGTCAGGGTCTCTACACAGAGAAAACTGTGAGAAGGCAGCAAGTAGCCTCAAGACCTGTAGGAGAAGGCTATTTTGCCATAGATCTTAGAAAGAGAGAAGAGTCACAGTATGAGTAAGAGGAGATAAAGCTTGGAGATTATTGGATGATTTTAATCAAAGGACAAGGTATTAGAAGACTCTATTCTCATATGTCAAGTTCTAAAGCTCTTGTTAACAAGCAAGGACAACGAGATAAACGACAAATTTCTATAAGGTATATACATATTTTGTTTTTCAATTACATACATTTTCTTAGGGGTTGAGGTATGGCCCCGGCTTCTCTATTGATTGTTACAGTGATCTATTTGATTGATTTACCATTTAAAGTTTGTATTCTTTTAAACAACAGCATATGCCTTAATAAATAATATCTTATTGCAATCTCAAGTTGAAATGCTAAAATCTGTGTGAGAAAAGGATTGTTTTCTTAAGAAGGTAACATGGATTCTAGTCCTATGATTTAGTGAGTAAATGGATTGTTATCTTGGTTAAATTAAGGTACAGGTACAACTCTCCCTGCCTTGACGCTGCCCCGTTCTTGTGCTTATATAGCTGGACGGCGGAGACGTTAGTAAGGCCCGGAGTTGGCCCATGGTATCCCTCATACCATTGGGAGAATGAGGTTTTGCCGATTGAGGCGAGTGATTGTGATGCTGCCTAGTTCTGAGGGCCCAGGCTAGTGCGGTGAATTAGCCCACCCTAGTACGCAGACATCCCTCTGAGGGGCGGGAGGATCGAGCGATAGAGCCTGAGAGGGCGACAGGCCGGCTTGAGTCCTCGCCGGCCGACAATGAGGTGTATGGTCCCGTAGGGTTTTGCCCAGCATGTGGAGGCTGGAAGGCCGAATTCTAGATCATCGGCGGTATAAAGGAAAAGCATAAGAGAGCCACTTTGGCTTGTATAAAATTGATTCATGTTTAACTTTGTTTTTATAAATCTTGTCTTTGGTATGATTGTATTGTAGAAAAAGGCTGTTTTAACAAACCTTGTAAAAAAGGTCTTAATTAAGGAACATGTTTGTTTATGTCAAACAGTGTGGTAGGATTAATTAGAAAACAAATTGACGCGTGAGTAGGGTGGAAAGTGGGAGGATGGAATGCCCCGACAGCTCCATCCTACGGATGGGTGGACTCGATTAGTCGGGTAGCTTTCCAACATCTTAAATAATACTAAAAATGCGGAAAAACAACGCGTTTCTAAATATGGTGCGTTTATGGCTATATACAGACATTTTTGCCTATTCTGCCTACGATAGCTTGTAGACCAGATGCCTTCCCGTTCTTTTGACTGGTTATACGACTATATTCTGAGTTTTTGTCAGAGAGTTATGGTCGAAACAGTTTGCTGTTTCTGTCAGGGTCTCTACATAGAGAAAACTGTGAGAAGGCAGCAAGTAGCCTCAAGGTAATCCTAGAGTTTGAGATGTAGATATCCCTTAATTCTTATCTAATATCCTAGAAAAGAAGCTTAGATTTCTATGGTCTTTCGAAGGAAGAGACCAAAACTCCATAGCTTTTCTTGTAGAGAAAGAATAGTAGACCGTAGTCCTGTAAGAGAAGGCTATTTTGCCATAGACCTTAGAAAGAGAGAAGAGTCACAGTATGAGTAAGAGAAGATAAAGCTTGGAGATTATTGGATGATTTCAATCAAAAGACAAGGTATTAGGAGACTCTATTCTCATATGTCAAGTTCTAAAGCTCTTGTTAATACGAGCAAAGACAACGATAAACAACAAATTTCTATAAGGTATATATATATTTTGTTTTTCAATTATATATCATTCTTAGGGGTTGAGGTAAGGCCCCGGCTTCTCTATTTTAAAGTTTGTATTCTTGTAAACAACAGCATATGCCTTAATAAAGAATGTCTTATCGCAATAATCTCAAGTTAAAATGCTAAAATCTTTGTGAAAAAGATTGTTTTCTTAAAGAAGGTGACATGGATCCTAGTCATATGGTTTAGTGAGTAAATGGATTGTTATCTTGGTTAAATTAAGATACAGGTACAACTTCTCCCTGCCTTGACGCTGCCCCGTTCTTGTGCTTGTGTAGCCGGACGGCGGAGACGTTAGTAAGGCCCGGAGTTGGCCCATGGTATCCCTCATACCATTGGGAGAATGAGGTTTGCCGATTGAGGCAAGTGATTGTGATGATGCTGCCTAGTTCTGAGGGCCCAGGCTAGTGCGGTGAATTAGCCCACCCTAGTGCGCAGACATCCCTCTGAGGGGCGGGAGGATCGAGCGATGGAGCCTGAGAGGGCGACAAGCCGGCTTGAGTCCTCGCCAGCGGCCGACGATGAGGTGTATGGTCCCGTAGGGTTTTGCCCAGCATGTGGAGGCTGGAAGGCCGAATTCTAGATCATCGGTGGTATAAAGAAAAAGAATAAGAGAGCCAGTTTGGCTTGTATGAAATTGATTCATGTTTAAACTTTGTTTTTATAAATCTTGTCTTTGGTATGATTGTATTGTAGAAAAAGATTGTTTTAACGAACCTTGTGAAAAAGGGCCTTAATTAAAGAACATGTTTATTTATGTCAAACAGTGTGGTAGGATTAATTAGAAAACAAATTGACGCGTGAGTAGGGTGGAAAGACCATCCTACGGATGGGTGGACCCGATTAGTCGGGTAGCTTTCCAACAGATTAAGTGAAAGCCCTACGCTAGATAAATAGGTTCTTGGGCAACTCTATTCTAGAAGACTAGGCCAGCGGCGGCGGCTGTGCCTTACATGGATAAGGAAAAAAGCGTTGCCTCTAGAAATCAAGTCTTGTAGTTGCCCAATTTATGTGATCAATTACCCTATGGGTGATTTGATTTTAGAAGACCATGCTCCCCCTATGGGATAGAACTAGGTCTTACCTATGAATCGTATCCTTGAATCCTGTATGGTCAAGGTGTCCATAAGTAGGAAATTTTCTCTAAGATAAGACTTAGCGGACTACACAGGTCCCAGGATCGAAACCTGGCTCTGATACCACTTGTAAGGTTCCCCCCTTCCAAAAATAGGGGAAACACTTGAGATAGTCCACTAAGTCTTATCTTGGAGAAAATTTCCTATTCATCGACACCTTGACCATGCAGAGATTCAAGGATACGATTCATAGGTAAGACCTAGTTCTATCCCGCAGGGGAAGCGTGATCTTCTAAACATCAAATCACCCATAGGGCAATTGATCATAAATTGGACAACTACTAGACTTGATTTCTAGAGGCAACGCTTTTTTCCTCATCTTATGTAAGGCACAGCCAAACTGGCCTAGTCTTCTAGAATAGAGTTGCCCAAGAACCTGTTTATCTAGCATAGGGCTTTCACTTAATCTGTTGGAAAGCTACCCGACTAATCGGGTCCACCCGTCCGTAGGATGGTGCCGTTGGGGCATTCCATCCTCCCACTTTCCACCCTACTCACGCGTCAATTTGTTTTCTAATTAATCCTACCACACTGTTTGACATATATAAACATGTTCCTTGATTAAGGCCCTTTTCACAAGGTTTGTTAAAACACCCTTTTTACACAATACAATCATGCCAAAGACAAGATATATATAAAAAGGTACATGAATCAATTCCATACAAGCCAAACCGGCTCTCTTAATCTTTTCCTTTATACCGCCGATGATCTAGAATTCGGCCTTCCAGCCTCTACATGCTGGGCAAAACCCTACGAGACCATACACCTCATCGTCGGCCCGCTGGCGAGGACTCAAGCCGGCCTGTCGCCCTCTCAGACTCCATCGCTCGATCCTCCCGTCCCTCAGAGGGATGTCTGCGCACTAGGGTGGGCTAATTCACCGCACTAGCCTGGGCCCTCAGAACTAGGCAGCATCATCACAATCACTTGCCTCAATCGGCAAACCTCATTCTCCCAATGGTATGAGGGATACCATGGGCCAACTCCGGGCCTTACTAACGTCTCCACTGTCCAGCTACACAAGCACAAGAACGGGGCAGCGTCAAGGCAGGGAGAGTTGTACCTGTATCTTAATTTAATCAAGATATAACAATCCATTTACTCACTAAACCATAAAACTAGAATCCATGTTACCTTCTTAAGAAAACAATCCTTTTCTCACACAGATTTTAGCATTTCAACTTGAGATTGCGATAAGACATTCTTTATTAAGGCATATGCTGTTGTTTAAAAGAATACAAACTTTAAATAGTAAATCAATCAAATAGATCACTGTAACAATCAATAGAGAAACCAGGGTCATACCTCAACCCCTAAGAATGATATATAATTGAAAAACAAAATATGTATATACCTTATAGAATTTTGTCGTTTATCTCGTTGTCCTTGCTTGTTAACAAGAGCTTTAGAACTTGACATATGAGAATAGAGTCTTCTAATACCTTGTCCTTTGATTGAAATCATCCAATAATCTCCAAGCTTTATCTCCTCTTACTCATACTGTGACTCTTCTCTCTTTCTAAGATCTATGGCAAAATAGCCTTCTCCTACAGGTCTACAGCATAGTATTCTTTTCTCTAAAAGAAAAGCTATGGAGTTTTGGTCTCTTCCTCCGAAAGACCATAGAAATCTAAGCTTATTTTCTGAGATATTAGATAAGAATGAAGGGATAAATGCATCTCAAGCTCTAGGATTACCTTGAGACTACTTGCTGCCTTCTCATAGTTTTCTCTATGTAGAGACCCTGACAGAAACAGCAAATTGTTTCGGCTATAACTCTCTGATAAAAACTCAGAATATGATCATGTAACCACTCAAAAGAACGGGAAGACATCTAGTCTACAAGCCAGCACGGGCATAATAGGCAAAAACGTCTGTATATAGCCACAAATGCACCATCTTTAGAAACGCCTTATTTTTTCACATTTTTAGTATGCATGGACTGTAAATGTGTAAAAGTACTCTAAATATGACCTCTTATCACCTAAACTCGAAATTCTTTTTTTGGGAATACTTATCTCTCAATAGAACTATTCTTATGTTCTTATTTCTTTTAGGATTTTTGGAACTAATATTTTTATTCTAACACTTTCCTAATGTTTCTAGCCTTGTTGTCTCACTCTTCTCTAATTACATTCTCTTTCCTTATTGAATTCCATATTAAAAGAGACACATACATACATGGCTTGGGAGGGACCTTACAATCTCCCCCACTTAAAAGATTCGAGATGTCCTCATCTCGCGAGCTAGGGTAGTATCTAAGTAAATCCTCCTGTCTCTTTCAAAGTGGTGTCCCTACTAGGTAGAAATCTTCTTTTATCTAAACATTGTTCCGAGTCCCTTATTTCATGTGCTTGGCTCGTTTTGTTGTGCCTCCAAAAGGTCTATATTATTCTAAAGTTAATTGGTCTTATTATCCTAAGTTCATGCATCCATATACCTCTCAAATGCTATAAACCTTTGAATTCCTTATTTTATATCCCCATGTTATACGGTACTTAACAAATTGTCATGGAGAAACGTAAGGGAATTAATCCTTTATGCAATCTAACCTATGATAGCAATTTCATAATCTTAGTATCATCTTGTAGAATACCTCTATTCATCATGCACATTACTTCACATAAATCTTGCACCAATCCTCTTCTATTTACTCATAGAAATACTTGTTGAATTTGATTATCTTTAATCCTGCTATCTCTATTTCTTGACCTAATTTTTGCTCTAGCTCATGATTCCTTGTAGCCAAGGGTGGGCTTGACGTTCCTCTTGAATTAGGAGACCTCTTCTTGATTAACATGGAAGGACTCATGTCCTTCCATGTCCTTCTTGATTAGAGCTGATCTTAGTTCCTAGGATTTATTTTTCAAAGGTTAACTGTCAAGGGATTAAAACAAGTGATTATTTATCATATGAGGACGAATCAATCATCTCTACTGGCCATAGAAGTGATTTGAATATCCTCACATGTTGAGACAATCATCTTATGAAATTGTGCTTGTATCTTGGGGGTGCACACACAAGATATTTGTACAATAAATTTGAGAAATGAGATTGGGGAGAAAACCTTTTGTGAGGAAAACATAGGGTGATCAAATTAAGAAACTAGTGAGAGACTGAATGACTAGAAGGATAGACCGAAACTTTGTTTAGAGAAATTTTCAGGATATCTCATTAATTTGTGTATTATAAATTATTAAGATTATAACTCCATGAAGATTTGAATAGTTGACATGTGAATGCCATCCATTGGATGCTTTACACTAGGACAATCATCCAAGATCTAGAACCCATCTGAGACAATATGAATCTCGGATGTGTAATTCCCAAAGGATCATGCTCTTAGATGTGTTAATCCCTAGATACTAGGTGTGTAATTTTCAGAAAACTAATCATCTCAGATATGTCAATCCTGATAATCTTTGGATGTGTCAATCCCAAGGCACTAGATGTGTAATTCTCAAGAAAATGAAGATCTCAGATGTAATCCTAACTGCCTTCAAATGTGGTGCTATGAGAAGTATTTGATAGTTTTGAACTTTTAATGGATATAATGAGAGAAGCAAGCTCACCCTTGCTCGCGTCTAAAAATCGTAAGAAATGCCAAATTAGTTGGAAGCATTGTTGTCAATCTAACCATTGGAGCTAAAAAGTTAGAAGCATTGTTGTCAATCTAACCACTGGAGCTAGAATCAGTTATGAGATGCCATGAAAGTACACCTTCGCGAAAGGTTTTGTCCTCCAAGATTTCAAGAGGATAAAATGAATGAATTTTTGGAGCTAACCCAAGAAGGAAAGACCCTAAAAGAATACCACCAAACTTTTGTTAAACTTCTCCGATTTGCTCTAGAGATGGATGAGGTAACTCTTCTCCATCGATTCATTTGGAAGCTTAATCTACCTTTGAATAACCTCATCAAGAATGTAAAACTATCCTCTATTTCAGAAGCCATAATTATAGCCAGAGACTATGATAAAGTTTTTATATAGAAAGTGTCAAGAAGGACATGAGTCCTTCCATGTTAATCAAGAAGAGATCCCCTAATTCAAGAGGAACGTCAAGTCCACTCTTGGCTACAAGGAATCATGAGCTAGAGCAAAAATTAGGTCAAGAAATAGGGATAGCATGGTTAAAGATAATCGAATTCAACAAGTATTTCTATAAGTAAATAGAAGATGACTCGTGCAAGATTCATGTGAAGTAATGTGCATGATGAATAGAGGTATTCTACAAGACGATTCTAAGATTATGAAATTACTATCATAGGTTAGATTGCGTAAAGAATTGATTCTCTTATATTTTTTCACCATGATAATTTGTTAAGTACCATATTACATGGGAGTATAGAATAAGGAATTCTAAGGTTCATATCATATGAGAGATATATGGATGCAAGAAATTAGGATAATAAGGCCAATTAACTCTAGAATAATAAAGACCTTTTGGAGGCAAAATAAAACAAGCCAAACACATGAAATAAGGAACTCGGAACAATGTTTAGATAAAAGAAGATTTTTAACTAGTGGGAACACCGCTTTAAAAGAGACAGGAGGATTTACTTAGATACTACCCTAGCTCGCGAGATGAGGACATCTCGAATCTTTTAAGTGGGGGAGATTGTAAGGTCCCTCCCAAGCCATGTATGTATGTGTCTCTTTTAATATAGATTTCAATAAGGAAAGAGAGTGTAAGTAGAGAAGAGTAAGACAACAAGGCTAGAAACATTAGGAAAGTGTTAGAATAAAAATATTAGCTCCAAAAATCCTAAAAGAAATAAGAACATAAGAATAGTTTTATTAAGAGATAAGTATTCCCAAAAATAGAATTTCGAGTTTAGATGATAAGAGGTAATATTTAGAGTACTTTTACACATTTAGAGTCCATGCATACTAAAAATGTGGAAAAACAACGCGTTTCTAAAGATGGTGCGTTTGTGGCTATATACAGACATTTTTGCCTATTCTGCCCGCGTTGGCTTGTAGACTAGATGCCTTCCCGTTCTTTTGACTGGTTATACAACTATATTCTGAGTTTTTTTAGAGAGTCATGGTCGAAACAGTTTGCTGTTTCTGTCAGGGTCTCTACATAGAGAAAACTGTGAGAAGGCAGTAAGTAGCCTCAAGGTAATCCTAGAGTTTAAGATGTAGATATCCCTTCATTCTTATCTAATATCCTAGAAAAGAAGCTTAGATTTCTATGGTCTTTCGAAGGAAGAGACCAAAACTCCATAGCTTTTCTTGTAGAGAAAGAATAGTAGACCGTAGTCCTGTAAGAGAAGGCTATTTTGCCATAGACCTTAGAAAGAGAGAAGAGTCACAGTATGAGTAAGAGAAGATAAAGTTTGGAGATTACTGGATGATTTCAATCAAAAGACAAGGTATTAGGAGACTCTATTCTCATATGTCAAGTTCTAAAGCTCTTGTTAATACGAGCAAAGACAACGATAAACGACAAATTTCTATAAGGTATATACATATTTTGTTTTTCAATTATATATCATTCTTAGGGGTTGAGGTATGGCCCCGGCTTCTCTATTGATTGTTACAGTGATCTATTTGATTGATTTACCATTTAAAGTTTGTATTCTTTTAAACAACAGCATATGCCTTAATAAATAATGTCTTATCGCAATCTCAAGTTGAAATGCTAAAATCTGTGTGAGAAAAGGATTTTTTTCTTAAGAAGGTAACATGGATTCAAGTCCTATGGTTTAGTGAGTAAATGGATTGTTATCTTGGTTAAATTAAGGTATAGGTACAACTTCTCCCTGCCTTGACGCTGCCCCGTTCTTGTGCTTGTATAGCTAGATGGCGGAGATGTTAGTAAGGCCCGGAGTTGGCCCATGGTATCCCTCATACCATTGGGATAATGAGGTTTGCCGATTGAGGCAAGTGATTGTAATGCTGCCTAGTTCTGAGGGCCCAAGCTAGTGCGGTGAATTAGCCCACCCTAGTGCGCAGATCCCTCTGAGGGGCGGGAGGATCGAGCGATGGAGCCTGAGAGGGCAACAGGCCGGCTTGAGTCCTCGCCAGATGAGGTGTATGGTCCCGTAGGGTTTTGCCCAGCATGTGGAGGAGGCTGGAAGGCCGAATTCTAGATCATCGGTGGTATAAAGAAAAAGAATAAGAGAGCCAGTTTGGCTTGTATGAAATTGATTCATGTTTAAACTTTGTTTTTATAAATCGACCCGATTAGTCGAGTAGCTTTCCAATAGATTAATTGAAAGCCCTACGCTAGATTCTTGGGCAGCTCTATTCTAGAAGACTAGGCCAGCGGCGACGGCTGTGCCTTACATGGATGAGGAAAAAAGCGTTGTCTCTAGGAATCATGACTAGTAGTTGCCCAAATTATGATCAATTACCCTATGGGTGATTTGATTTTTAGAAGACCACGCTCCCCCTGCGAGATAGAACTACGTCTTACCTATGAATCGTATCCTTGAATCTCTGTATGGTCAAGGTGTCGATGAGTAGGAAATTTTCTCTAAGATAAGACTTAGTGGACTATCTTAAGTGTTTCCCCTATTTTCGGAAGGAGGGAACCTTACAAGTGGTATCAGAGCCGATCTTCGTTCCTAGGATTTGTTTTTCAAAGGTTAACGATCAAAGGGATTAAAACAAGTGATTGTTTATCATATGAAGACGAATCAATCATCTCTACTGGCCATAGAAGTGATTTGAATATCCTCACATGTTGAGACAATCATCTTATGAAATTGTGCTTGTATCTTGGGGGTGCACACGTAAGATATTTGTACAATAAATTTGAGAAATAAGATTGGGGAGAAAACCTTTTGTGAGGAAAAACATAGGGTGATCAAATCAAGAAACTAGTGAGAGACTGAATGACTAGAAGGATAGACCAAAACTTGTTTAGAGAAATTTTCAGGATATATCTCATTAATTTGCGTATTCTAAATTATTAAGATTATAACTCCATTAAGATTTGAATAGTTGACGTGTGAATGTCATCCATTGGATGCTTTACACTAGGACGATCATCCAAGATCTTGAACCCATCTCACATAAACATGGGTCTAACTTCAGATGTGTAATTCCTAGAGGATCATGCTATTAGATGTGTTAATCCCAAGATACTAGGTGTGTAATTTTCAAAAAACTAATCATCTCAGATATGTCAATCCTGATAATCTTTGGATGTGTCAATCCCAAGGCACCAGATGTGTAATTCTAAAAAAAATGAAGATCTCAGATGTATTAATCTTGACTACCTTTAAATGTGGTGCTATGATAAGTATTTGATAGTTTCGGACTTTTCATGGATATAATGAAAGAAGCAAGTTCACCCTTGCTCGTCTAAAAATTGAAAGAAATGTCGAATTAGTTGGAAGCACTGTTGTCAATCTAACCACTAGAACTAGAATCAGTTATATGAGAGGCCATGAAATTACACGTTCGTGAAAGGTGTCCTCCAGGATTTCGAGAGGATAAAATGAATGAATTTTTTTGAGCTAACCCAAGAAAGGAAGACCCTAAAAGAATACCACCAACTTCTCCGATTTGCTCTAGAGATGGATGAGGTAACTCTTCTCCATCGATTCATTTGGAAGCTTAATCTACCTTTGAATAACCTCATCAAGAATGTAAAACCATCCTTTATTTCAAAAGCCATAATTATAGCCCGAGACTGTGATAAAGTTTTTTTGTATAGAAAGTGTCGAGAAGGACATGAGTCCTCTATGTTAATCAAGAAGAGGTCTCCTAATTCAAGAGGAACGTTAAGCCCACCCTTGGCTACAAGGAATCATGAGCTAGAGCAAAAATTAGGTCAAAAAATAGAGATAGCAGGGTTAAAGATAATCGAATTCAACAAGTATTTCTATGAGTAAATAGAAGAGGATTGGTGCAAGATTCATGTGAAGTAATGTGCATGATGTTGAATAGAGCTATTATACAAGACGATACTAAGATTATGAAATTGCTATCATAGGTTAGATTGCATAAAGGATTGATTCCCTTACGTTTTTCCATGATAATTTGTTAAGTACCATATTACATGGGGGTATAAAATAAGGAATTCGAAGGTTCATACCATATGAGAGGTATATGGATACATGAAATTAGAATAATAAAGACCTTTTGGAGGCACAACAAAACGAGCCAAGCACATGAAATAAATGAATCTTTAAGAACAATGTTTAGATAAAGGAAGATTTTTACCTACTGGTGGGGACACCAATTTGAAAGAGACAGGAGGATTTACTTAGATACTACCCCAACTCGCGAGATGAGGACATCTCGAATCTTTTAAGTGGGGGAGATTGTAACGTCCCTCCCAAGTCATGTATGTATGTGTCTCTTTTAATATGGAATTCAATAAGGAAAGAGAATGTAATTAGAGAAGAGTGAGACAACAAGGCTAGAAACATTAGGAAAGTGTTAGAATAAAAATATTAGTTCCAAAAATCCTAAAAGAAATAAGAACATAAGAATAGTTCTATTGAGAGATAAGTATTCCCAAAAATAGAATTTCGAGTTTAGGTGATAAGAGGTCATATTTAGAGTACTTTTACACATTTACAGTCCATGCATACTAAAAATGTGAAAAAATAAGGCGTTTCTAAAGATGGTGCGTTTGTGGCTATATACAGACGTTTTTGCCTATTATGCCCGTGCTGGCTTGTAGACTAGATGTCTTCCCGTTCTTTTGAGTGGTTACATGATCATATTCTGAGTTTTTATCAGAGAGTTATAGCCGAAACAATTTGCTGTTTCTGTCAGGGTCTCTACACAGAGAAAACTGTGAGAAGGCAGCAAGTAGCCTCAAGGTAATCCTAGAGTTTGAGATGCATATATCCCTTCATTCTTATCTAATATCTCAGAAAATAAGCATAGATTTCTATGGTCTTTCGGAGGAAGAGACCAAAACTCCATAGCTTTTCTTTTAGAGAAAGAATAGTATCCCATAGCCCTGTAAGAGAAGAAGGCTATTTTGCCATAGACCTTAGAAAGAGAGAAGAATCACAGTATGAGTAAGAGGAGATAAAGCTTGGAGATTATTGGATGATTTCAATCAAAAGACAAGGTATTAGAAGACTCTATTCTCATATGTCAAGTTCTAAAGCTCTTGTTAATACGAGCAAAGACAACGATAAACGATAAATTTCTATAAGGTATATACGTATTTTGTTTTTCAATTATATATCATTCTTAGGGGTTGAGGTATGGCCCCGGCTTCTCTATTAATTGTTAATTAGTGATCTATTTGATTAATTTACTATTTAAAGTTTGTATTCTTTTAAACAATAGCATATGCCTTAAATAAAGAATGTCTTGCCGGCAATCTCAAGTTAAATAAAGAATGTCTTATCGGCAATCTCGAGTTGAAATGCAAAAATCTTTGTGAAAAGGATTGTTTTCTTAAGAAGGTAACATGGATTCTAGTCCTATGGTTTAGTGAGTAAATGGATTGTTATCTTGGTTAAATTAAGGTACAGGTACAACTTCTCCCTGTCTTGATGCTGCCCCATTCTTGTGCTTATGTAGCCGAACGGCGGAGGCATTAGTAAGGCCCGGAGTTGGCCCATGGTATCCCTCATACCATTGGGAGAATGAGTTTGCCGATTGAGGCAAGTGATTGTGATGATGCTGCCTAGTTCTGAGGGCCCAGGCTAGTGCGGTGAATTAGCCCACCCTAGTGCGCAGACATCCCTCTGAGGGGCGGGAGGATCAAGCGATGAAGCCTGAGAGGGCGACAGGCTGGCTTGAGTCCTCGCCAGCGGCGGCCGACGATGAGGTGTATGGTCCCGTAGGGTTTTGCCCACTGGAAGGCCGAATTCTAGATCATCAGCGGTATAAAGGAAAAGAATATGAAAAGAATAAGAGAACCAGTTTGGCTTGTATGAAATTGATTCATGTATAAATTTTTCTTTTAAATCTTGTCTTGGCATTATTGTAGTGTGAAAAAAAGGCTGTTTTAATAAACCTTGTGAAAAGGGCCTTAATTAAGGAACATGTTTTTTTATATCAAACAGTGTGGTAGGATTAATTATTGACGCATGAGTAGGGTGGAAAGTGGGAGGATGGAATGCCCCGACGGCACCATCCTACGGACGGGTGGACCCGATTAGTCGGGTAGCTTTCCAATAGATTAAGTGAAAGCCCTACGCTAGATTCTTGGGCAACTCTATTCTAGAAGACTAGGCCAGCGGCTGTGCCTTACATGGATGAGGAAAAAAGCGTTGTCTCTAGGAATCATGACTAGTAGTTTCCCAAATTATGATCAATTACCCTATGGGTGATTTGATTTTTAGAAGACCACGCTCCCCCTGCGGGATAGAACTAGGTCTTACCTATGAATCATATCCTTGAATCTCTGTATGGTCAAGGTGTCGATGAGTAGGAAATTTTCTCTAAGATAAGACTTAGTGGACTATCTTAAGTGTTTCCCCTATTTTCGGAAGGGGGGAACCTTACAAAAGTGGAGTTAATTAACTACCCCAAGGTAGAAGCTGTGGAGGTTCCTCATATGCATTCCTTGTATAATATATTGGGAGAGCTAAGGTAGGAGTCTTAGGAAAATAACCAAAGACTCATGGAGCTTACTTACCCTTACATTGAGGTAAGAAATAGCATGGAGTTTATGCCTATAGTGAAAGAAGGACTGCAGATAGTACCTTCTGAGGGTCCACCACCTATAGGGCAGCAGGCAAATAATGTTGGGCAATAGGAAAACACAGCTTGGTGGAGGAAAAAGTCTTAAATTCCTATGGAAGAATAGGTTAATCTAGAGAGGGATTTTCCCGATCCTGTAGATGAAACAACAACAACAATAGAGGAACAGCCTAGGTATAATATATTTCACTCTGAGTAAGAAGTTCCTAATACTATCGTGGAACTTTTTGCAAAAGAAGATATGTTCACTCATATGCTAGAGGACACTTACTTGGAATTAATCAAAGAAGGAAACACTTGGTTACGGCCGTAGCTTTTCTTTGAGGCACTTATGTAGGTAAGCACATTCGATCCTCAATGTCCATATGACCCTACTTTAGGAGTCAAAACACCCACAATAGAAATTATGGACAAGAGGCCTTATTTGTCCTATCCTCCTAGGGTGTAGCATTTAGGTAAGTCCATGTTTTTATGAGTGCTTGTTCTCATTCTATTGAGAATGTTTATGAAGGTTGGATTGTGTTGTCTCATAGTGGTTTTTAGCTCGTAGCACTTTGGTGTTGTTTGCCAATATGTGGGTGCAATTTCTTCTAGCAATTGTGATTGTGGCTTGAAGATCCATGAATCACGAACATGACTTGCTTGGAAAAGATCACCACACATAATGACATCAACACCACCAAATGGTTTATCGTGCACGTGCTTGATACAACACAATCGACTATCTGCAAGGCTGAGAGTTCTAGATCCAATGAGGGAAATCTCATCAAATACAACTAGTTTGAGATTCTTGCAATGTGATATGGCAAATGGTTTGAACATATGAAGCCAATGGATGTGAAATGCTATGTGGAGACAGGTGATGATTCCCAGCATGCTATCACTCATGTTGGAAGTGTACCATTGGTGATGCACAATAATGAAACAAAGTCTATGGCAAATGTCTTATACGTGCCTTCTATTACAAAAAGTTTGGCCTCAGTTGGTCAAATGGTTGAACAAGGTTTACAGGTTCGTTTCAACGAGCATGGTTACTTCGTTGAGGATTTCAAAAATGGATGTACTTAATAAGACACCCACAGCTTCCATACATGGAAGTACGCCAGAGATGCGTCTTATAGGTTTTAGGCTGGACATTGGACACCTCAAAGTGTTTGGTAGCATAGCTTATGTGCATGTGCTAGATGAGAGAAGGAAGAAGTTGGATCCTAAGGTAGAAAAGTGCATTTTTGTTGGGTATGCACAGGATCGCAAGGCATATAAATGTTACAATCCACATACTAGGCAAGTGGTTATCTCACGAGATGTGGTGTTTGATGAACTTGCTAGTTGGTATACAAGGCAAAGGATGAGGGTGTCATTGATTCCATTGATGCTGATGTGCATGTGAACTTGCCACAAACAAGTTCTATTTCTATGTTTGGGCCAGTAGAGTCTGAGAGTAACACTATACGTCCATGGTCAGGATGCTTGAGACATGAGAGTGTGAGCACTGGGAGTAGTGTTGTGGGATAAAGGGAAAAAGAAGGTTGAAGGAATTGGCATTACAAGTTATGAGTCGTCAAGTTCAAAAAGTTTGGATGAGGAACTTGGCATACCAGTTTTACGCACACCAGGTGCAAGGCAAGATAGATATGTGTCTCCACATGCTAGAGTGACAAGTGTTCAGAGTGATCCGCATGCATTGTGGAGATCCCAAAGGGTCAGGTATCTAGTTGACAGGTTGACATATCATGACTTTGCTATGCATTACTCATATATGACCTCTTCGGTGAAGCATGTGAAACCTACATGCTATACAGAAGCTATTGGGAAGCATGTATGGGAGAAGGCAATGGATGTTGAGATGGATGCATTGGTTCATAATGAAACATGGGATTTGGTTACCTTACCACAAGGCAAAAATGTCATTGGTTGCAAATGGGTTTATAAGGTGAAATACAAATCAGATGGAGTGCCATAAATCGCGGCTGGTAGCTAAGGGTTATGCACAAACCCAAGGCTTGGACTATGATGAAACATTTAGTCCAGTTGCAAAGATGGGAACAGTGAGAGCAGTCATTGCTATGGCTGCAACAAATGGTTGGGAAATGCATCAAATGGATGTGAAAAATGCATTTCTAAATGGTGATTTACAAGAGGAAGTTTATATGGCACATCCAGAAGAATATGTACACCTGAGGTACCCCACTCATGTATACAGATTAAAGAATGCATTATATGGTTTGAAGCAAGCACCTCGTGCTTGGAGTGATAAGATAAGTCTATATCTTATCTCCCTTGGATTTCAAGTTTCTTCAGCAGATTCTTCACTCTATGTGAAGAAAACGGATCATGGGATTGTCTTACTTGTCATCTATGTGGATGACTTGATTGTCACAGGAGATCATGCTACAGATGTTATGCATGTCAAGAAGGCATTGAGTGGGCAGTTTGACATGAAAGACTTGGGTGAATTGAGATATTTTCTTGGGATTGAAGTGATCAAAGACCATGCAGAAACATGGTTAGTGTAACGCCAATATGCATTGGATATGTTGGCAAAATATGGGATGACACGGTGTCAGCCAATGAGTACACCGTTCTTTGGAGCAGAATGTGAATCTGCGAGCTGATTTTGGTGAAGAGTTAGATGATCCATCTATGTATAGAAAGATGGTTGGTAGTCTTATTTACATGACTATCACACAACCGGATCTCAGTTATGCTGTGGGGCTAGTAAGCCAATTTATGCAAAGCCCCAGAGAACCTCATTTGGATGCAGTGAGACACATTATGCGCTATGTAAAGACCACTGCACATTATGGTCTTCTTTATGATCATGATAAAGGCTTGGATATACATGGCTACACAGACGCAGATTGGGTAGGTAGCTCGTATGACAAGAGGTCTACTACTGGTTATGCCTTTACATTTGGAAGTGCAGTGGTGAGTTGGAGCAGTAAGAAGCAACCTAGTGTTGCTTTATCTAGTACATAGGCTGAATATAGGGGTGCAGCCATTGCTACATGTGAAGGAGTATGGTTAAAGAGCTCTTGGCTGATTTGGGTGAGCCTATTGATGGCAAGGTTGTCATTCATTGTGACAACATGAGCAACATACAGTTAGCCAAGAATCCAGTTTTTCATGCGCGGACCAAACACATAGAGGTCCACTATCATTTTGTCAGAGAGAAAGTGTTGGATGGTATAGTGGATTTGCAGTATGTGAAGACTGAAGAGCAGGTGGCCCCGACATCTTTACAAAGCCACTTAGCAGGGAGAAGTTTGAGTACTTCCATACTATGTTGGGAGTACATGGGATGAGCTTGAGGGGGAGTGTTGAGAGCTTTGATAGCCCAAGCTCATCTACATCTTCATCTATGGCAGTACATCATGAGCTTGAGAGGGGCTGTTGAGATTCAAGCTCGATGTCAGATTGTGCCAGTTGCACTATGTGCTGGCATGTTAGGTAGTAACATGTGTGAGACATAAATGACCGTGTCCAGCTGGTCATAGTGTGTGGACAATAGCTAGGGTTAGCTATGTGTGGACACAACACAAGTAGTGTGTTGTAGCTTATGGATTATGGTTTTATGCATTGTATGAGATGGGACATAGCTTCCCTCTATGGTTAGGGTTTTCTTAATACATTAGGGTTTGCTCCTATGGGTGTGTCTTCTCTCCCTCTACCTGTTTTTCATCATGGTATCAGAGCCTAGTGCTCTCTATTAGGGTTTATGAGTGAGTGAGAGAAGCAAAATTGAGTCTAATCCAAGTTAGGGTTTATGCCTATGGTACAAAGTCTTTTTATGAGTACAAGTTTCCATCTTGTAACCTAACTAAACTTGAGTCTAATCTTAATTAGCACACACTCACAATGAGTCTCCTTCATTTTTATCCACCTTACATTAGCTATGTTATTAGAGTAGATTAGTGTGATTAGGATGTGTAGCCTAGAACTAGCTCTCCTAGTTTAGGTTTTGCTCATTAGAAAATGATTAGGGTTGTGAATTTTTAGGATTTGAGTGTTCTTTCCTCTTCTCCTCTCTCAAGCCATTTAGGCTCTTAGCAAAAGTTTAAAAGATTATACTCTAATTTAGGTGTTTCTATCATCATTTGGAAGTCTATGATTAGGTTCATTTTGTTTGCAACATATCATTACCTATTAGCTTAGCAATGTAAACTTTCACTCTTATAGCCTCAACAAATAGTAAAATGGCGCTTCACTTAGATCTTAGTAAGTACCAACAAATTGCTTCAGAAAATACAAGCATATCCATGCATCCACAAAAGGGTGCATAGCAAAGATACTAGGCAAACTGTTGCAACTCTAGCCTGTAATAGTCTCACATAATATAGAGAGAGGTTTGCAACACTTTATTGCAAAGAGAGGAGGTGAAGCAAGTAGAGCTACACTGTTTTGCATCTTAAGCTCCTCCATGTAGTGTTTGTAGACATCACTCTTCACTACCCAAATAGCTCACAACAAATAAAGTAGCAACAATACCACAACAAAAAACTATGTGCACAGCAAAAGCTCTATAATACGTCAAGTGTAAATATACAGAGCACCACTCTTTCTAAGAGTAGCACAACTAGGCGTAATCATCACACAGAGGAGCTGAGCTAGCAAAATTACTATTCTAGCTACCAATTAGGGGTTTCGTCACTAATGTGTAGCACAACTTGGTCGTGAGAGGAGAGGAGTGGACTGAGTAGAGATGGATGATGTCCACACAACACAAGCTCTCATTGATCTACAGAGCATAACGATGAGCGGCTTGCAAAGGCATCGGTGGTGGTGGCTACCTCCACAAATCACATCTTCATCAAAGCTTCTACATCAACTATGCAATCCACATGCCATTGACAAATGAGGCCACACATTCATCAAGATAAAAAAATAAGCCTTATAGGGGATAAGGGTTATTGGATTTTTTTTGGTGTAAAAAGAACCTAAAATGTGAATGTTTTTAGAGTGTGTTCACATGAGTATCTTCACTTGTGTTTTAACAAATTGTTTCACATTACATTGGACCTCAATGATTGTCTCCATGACACATAAGTCATCATCACATGGATCATTCAAAGTACCTTTATAAAAGTGACCAAATGAGCACGCTAGTTTATGTGAAAGAATTGTAAGGTTCCTCCCTTTAAAAATGGGAGAAACACTTAAGATAGTCCGCTAAGTCTTATCTTGGGAAAAATTTCCTATTCATCGACACCTTGACCCTGTAGAGATTCAAGGATACGATTCATAGGTATGACCTAGCTCTATCCCGCAGGGGGAGCGTGATTTTCTAAACATCAAATCACCCATAGGGCAATTGATCAAAAATTGGGCAACTACTAGACTTGATTTCTAGAGACCGCTTTTTTCCTCATCTTATGCAAGGCGCAGCCGCTGACCTAGTCTTCTAGAATAGAGTTGCCCAAGAACCTAATTATCTAATGTAGGGCTTTCACTTAATCTGTTGGAACGCTACCCGACTAATCGGGTCCACCCGTCCGTAGGATGGTGCCGTCAGGGCATTCCATCCTCCCACTTTCCACCCTACTCACGCATCAATTTGTTTTCTAATTAATACTACCACACTGTTTGACATAAATAAACATATTCCTTAATTAGGGCCCTTCTTCACAAAGTTCGTTAAAACAGCCTTCTTACACAATACAATCATACCAGAGACAAGATGCAATTATATAAAAAGTTTATACATGAATCCATTTCCATACAAGCCAATCCGGCTCTCTTATTCTTATTCTGCCGATGATCTAGAATTCGGCCTTCCAGCCTCTACATGCTGGGCAAAACCCTACGGAACCATACACCTCATCGTCGGCTGCTGGCGAGGACTCAAGCCGGCATGTCGCCCTCTCAGGCTCCATCGCTCGATCCTCCCGCCCCTCAGAGGGATGTCTGCACACTAGGGTGGGCTTATTTACCGCACTAGCCTGGGCCCTCAGAACTAGGCAGCCTCATAATCTCTCGCCTCAATCGGCGATCCTTATTCTCCCAAAGGTATGAGGGATACCTTGGGCCATTCCCGGGCTTTGCTAACGACGCCGCCCGGCTACACAAGCACGGAACGTAGTTAGCGTTGAAGCCAAAAAATCTTGAATTCCAAAGATAACTTCAATGCAATTTTCTAAGTATAGCATTCACAATTCATAAAGATAGCAATTTCAACGCAATTTATCGAATACAACATCACATAATTCGTAATTTCATATAATTTTTATGTCCTCATTTTAAAAGAAAAAGACACCGTTCATTAATACTAATTTAAGGAAAAATCTCTTCTTTTGAAAATTAACCAAGCTAACCTGGCCACCGTTTCCTTGAGGGGCTTGAAAAGGGAGGACTGGAGCCGCATTGGCGCATCTCCCTCCATCTCGTTGTTGCGTGCCCCTCTTGAGGCGATATTTTGTCGTCTCCGAGATGAGGCCATCTTAGGCGTCGCCTTGTAGAGCTCGCTGCTGCGATCGAAACGCTTCAGTCGGATCTGAATTCCGAGCTCGTTTGCTCACCGTATGAGCAAAAAAATATGGCGCACGAACCCTCGCTTGAGTCAAAAAACCCTTACTAAAGTCTACGCAAATGGGGGGGGGGGATTGTGAGATGTCCTTAAGGGCAAAGGCAAAAATGTGGAGAGGGCTGGGAGGGGTGGCTGCAAGCCTCTCTGTAAGTCTATTCACACGGGGGGGGGAGAAGAGTTAAGGACACTGGCCTCTAGCAAGAGGGGGATGGAGGAAAATTGGCTTATCTGAAAAGAGCCAAATGAGGGGGTGTGAGAGGGGTGGCTGCAAGGGCGGCTGTACTTGCAGCAAGTACGCTACACAGGGACGGATGGCGGTACGGACGGCGGCACAACAGGGCATACGCTACACAGAAATGCGTGCCGTCTGTGGAGCACCCCAGGGGTTTATATAGCTGAGGGGTGAGGGTACGGGCGCTGCGCAAAGCAAGGACGAAAGGACGGTGTACCTTCAAAGGCTATGGATCAGTGGCCTGCATGGGTCTAGGGGAAAGGTACGGTGTCGGTTGTCTGGGAAAGGAGTGGTACGCATGTACCTTATCTGGTCTGGTGGGTGTCCACCTAAGGGTACGCGTGGACCATACAGTGGGCGGTCGTCCTTTGGTTCTTGGGCGGCCATTGTACGGGCGCCCTAGTAAGTGTGTACGAACCAAATTTTGGAGCGGGGTACCCAAATTTGGGGCGCCCGCCTCGATTTGCGTGCCGGGGGGTGAAATTTTTTTTTGTCCGGGAGGTTCTCCTGGTCGCAGGGGTTCAGACCGTTCGTCAATCGGACGTCCGGTCGTGCATTTATTAAGGTTTAAAGGTCGCCGTTTTTTAACTAAAATGATTGAAATTAGCGTATAGGCTTGATCCGGTGTCCGTTTTGGATGCTGTAAAATCCTATATTAGGGTAAAATCGAGCGCAGATTCCAAATTTGGACTCAGAATTTGAAGATTCTAAGTAGAAATGACTCAAATAATAAAATCATTGATATTTATACCATAAAAACTCATAATTACATGGACATTTCTTTATTAGTGAAGATGGGTACGTTACATCCTTCCCCCCTTAAAGAAATCGAGATGTCCTCATCTCGTCATGAATTGGGGATAATCCTTTAAGAGTGTAGCTTCATCTTCCCAAGTTGCATCCTCTTCAGGGTAATCTTTCCACTGAACTAGATGTTCTACAAGAGTTCTATTTCGGAGTTGCCTTTCCCTAGAATCTATGATGCTACTGGGCTGTAATTCAAGGACTCCTTGAGTAGGGATTACAACTTGTTCATCATCAAGAATATGATCGAGACTGGGGACATATGGTTTTAATAAACTTACATGAAATACATTATGGACTTTGATATGGGCTGGGAGTTGGAGTTTATAGGCACTTTTTCCTAGACACTTGATAACTGTATAAGGACCACAATACCTAGGGCTGAGCTTCTTATATTTCCCAAGTGATAGAGAACTTCGTTTGGGTCGCACTCGTAGAAGAACTTTGTCTCCTTCCTTGAAGATCCTCTCAGACCTCTTGTTGTCAGCATAATGCTTTTGTCAATCTTGGGCAGCTTTAATATCCTTTTGGATAGCCTTGGTTTGTTCCTCCATTTCTTCGAGCATTTTCCTGGATGCCTCAACTCTTATGGTTGGATCAGAGAAATTTAGAGGAGACAGGCATTCTTGCCCATAGAGTGCCTTGAATGGTGACATTCCTATGCTTTGATGATAAGACGCATTGTAGGCGAATTCTACCAGAGGAAGGTATTGAATCCACCTTCTGGGTTCCCGTCCACAGTATGCTCTGAGAATGTCTTCAATTACTTGATTGACTCTCTCAGTCTTGCCATCGGTCTCTGGATGATAAGCTGTGCTAAAGCAAAGTTGAGTCCCCAGAGCTTGAAATAGAGACTGCCAGAATTTTGAGGTGAAGTCAGAATCCCGATCACTTACTATCCTTTTTGGGAGACCATGAAGTTTGAGGACTTCCTTGATGAATATTCGAGCAACATCAGAAGCTTTGAAGGTCTTCTTTGCTGGTATAAGGTGAGCTACTTTGGTAAGTAAGTCCACTACTACTAGAATGGAGTCATATCCTCCTTGAACAGTGGGGAGACTTTTGACAAAATCCATACTAATGCACTCCCACTTCATTTGGGGAATATCTAAGGGTTGAAGCTTTCCAGGCATCTTGACCCTTTCAGCCTTGATCCTTTGGCATGAGAGACATTGTTTCAAGTACCGAAGAACATCATTTTTAAAGCCTACCCAATGAAAGCTCCTTCTTACCGCATTTAATGTTTTTGCATAACCTGGGTGTCCTGCAGAGCAGGGCTATCATGAGCTTCATGGAGGATTAGTTTCTTTAAAGCAGGATCCTTAGGGATACATAGCCTGTGATTGAAGTAGAGGCTTCCTTCATGAGTGGAGTATCCCTTGATTAGATTCTTCTCTTTCTCTGAATGTCCCCCTTCTTCTACTAAATTTATCATCCTTTGATAATCTAGGTCATGGGATGAGACTTCTTCCACTTTGACCAGTATGGGATTATTTGGCATTGAAATTGCATTCAAGAAAGATTTGCGGCTAAGTGCATCATCTACCACATTATCTTTCCCAGGGCAGAATTTGATGTCGAAATCATATTCTTGTAGAATTTCAATCCATCTCCTTTGCCGCATGTTGAGGTTAGGCTGGGTGAAGATCCACTTTAGACTTTTGTGGTTAGTTACAAGCTGGAATTTGCCTCCCAAGAGATAATGTCTCCATAATTTGAGGCAATGAACAACTGCTAAGAGTTCCAAATCATGGGTGGCATAGTTTGCTTCATATTGCTTCAGCTTGCGGGAAGTATAAGCGACTGGTCTGCCTTCTTGGCCTAAGACACCACCAAGTGCTAGACTACTAGCATCGGTAACCACTTCAAATTCCTTGGAGAAATCAGGAAGCTTTAAGACTGAGACAGAAGTAATAATGACTTTCAGCTGATCAAAGCTGTTTTGATGGATTGGCAGCCACACTATTTTGCAATCCTTCTTAAGAAGATCTGTCAAGGGTGCAAGTACCAAGGCATAATCTTTGATAAAAATCCTATACCAACCCGTGATTCCCAAGAATCCACGAACTTCACGAACTGATTTAGGGGGTGGCCATTCTAGAATATCCTTGACCTTGGCGGGGTCTACTGAGATGCCATCTTTGGAGACGATGAATCCAAGATACTCAATTTGATGAGTAAAAAAGGTACATTTGCTCTTCTTGGCATAGAGTTTGTGTCTGCGTAGCAATTGCAGAACTCTACGCACATGCTCCTCATGCTCTTCCATTGATTTGGAGTAGATTAGGATGTCATCAAAGAAAACAAGCACAAACTCATCCAAGTACGGGCGGAATATATCTTGCATTAGGCGATTGAAGGTTGCAGGAGCATTGGTTAACCCGAATGACATTACAGTAAACTCATAGTGGCCATAACAGGTATTGAAGGCTGTTTTGGGTATATCTGTTTCCTTGACTTTGATCTAATAGTAACCAGACCTCAAATCTATTTTAGAGAAGACTTTGGCCCCATGAAGCCTGTCAAGAAGTTCATCGATGCAAGGGATAGGATACTTATTCTTGATAGTGACTTGATTTAGCCCTCGATAATCTATGCAAAGGTGGAGAGTCCCGTCCTTCTTTTTTTGGAAAAGAACAGGTGCTCCCCAAGGAGAGCTACTGGGGCGTACAAATCCTTGTTCAATGAGTTGGGAAAGTTGCTCCTTAAGTTCAATGGCTTCAGGAAGGGACATTTTATAGGGAGTTTTTGAGACGGGTTGAGCTCCAGGGATCACCTCGATTTCATGGTCGACTTCTCGAGGAGGCGGTAACCCTGTAAGCTCGTCAGGGAAGATGTCAGAGAATTCTTGGAGCCAAGAGGGTTCTGTCTCCATACTAGGTTCAATGACTTTGTTGAGTTTGACTAAGAAAACTTGCTGACCCTTACGTGTCCCCTTGAGAAGATGTTTTGCCTTGACTACCCTAGATTTAGGTTTTCCTGTGATCCCCTGAACAGATATTACTTGGCCATGCTCATTTTCAAAAGTGATACTCCCCCGGTTACAATGAATGCTAGCCTTGTTTGCAATTAACCAATCCATCCCAAGGATTCCATCATAAATTCCTAGTGGCAAGACTCTAAAGTGACCATGAGTTTGCTCATTACCCAGCTCAAAATCAAGGTTTCCTATAGAGTGGCGAGATACTACTTCTTTCCCACTGGCTAACTCTACAATCATTTTTCTAGCTGTTTTTTGACTCAAGTTTAATTTTTGCAAGCACCTAGGAGAAAGGAATGAATGGGTACTGCCACAATCAATCAAAAGCTGAAATGGCTTACCGTGATGAGTGGCGGGGGCTTGGATTACACCAAATTGTTTATTCGGACCTTGGTGTTCTACCGCCGCATGGACGGTGGCGCGCTCTTCTTCAGCCGTTTCCAAGGTCGGTTCTTCACTTATAACACAGGCAGTTCTAGCAACTGTTCCTCCGCGGCCTCTGCCACGGCCACTGTCTCTTGCACCTTGGTGGGTAGGGGTTCCACGGCCTTGATTTCCTCTGTTACCTTGGGGGAATGATGTTGCCATCTTGGGACAGTTGGCTCTAAAGTGTCCCGGCTCATTGCACTCAAAACACAGAGGGCCTTCTCTGGAAGAAGCAGCATACAAGCGGGGGGCAAAAGAGTTGCCTTGTCGCCCTCTGTTGTAGTAGGGAAAATTCTGTTGAGGTTTCTTGTAGGGTTGATCTCTAAGGTTTGCCTCAGGGTAAGATCTCTTTTGATTCTTCGGTTTGTTAGCCTTCATTTCTTTCACAAGGGGCTTAGCTCGTATGAGAGCATCCTGTAATGTGCTTGGCCTCATTTCTTCAAGGCGGGAATCTAGGGGTTCATTTAGCCCTTGGCAGAAACGAGCCACTTGCTGGGAAGTAGTCATAGCTGGGGCATACTTCCGAAGGGTAATGAATTTGGAATAGTAGTCCTCAAGAGTTAAGCTGCACTGTCTAAGACTAAAAAACTCATTCATCTTTATGGATTCATGGGATGGAGGAAGATATCTTTCCTTCACTGCCTGCTTGATGTCTTCCCACGTTTGAGAATGCTCGGTGACTTCCTTGTCACGGCACCACTGTTTCCACCTTTAGCATCTCCAGTGAGGCGAAACCGTGCGAGCGTAGACTGATTTGCTACTCTAGTACCGACAGCAGAGAAATAATCGTCCATCGCCTCAATCCAGACTTCAGCATCCTTCTCAACCTTTGAACCTTCTCCTTTAAAGGAGGGAGGTTGCATTTGCTTGAGTAGGAGCTTCTTTTCCTGGGTATCGGTATAAAGCGCATTGGGAAGTGGAGGGTGGTCGTCCTGGCCATCATTGTAAAAATAATTTTTAAGATTACAAGATTCATATTTGCACAACGCTTAATTTTTGAAGAGTAAAACATTGAAATTATTTTATTTCCAAATATTTACAAGAACAAGTTTTATTACAAAGATCTAAGACTAATATAATTAGTCTTATTTGACATCAAGGGAAATTCCTAGGCTTGACTATGACATAAGGGTAGAGCGGTCCACATATGTGAAATATGGGGGTTCCGCTGTAGTTTCTAAGACTCTAAAAACTGATGGTAAGGGTGGTAAACTCTGGATTGGGGTAGATCCCAACACCGCTACTCTATCAGCAGGTAAGACCTGCATCACTTTGTCATACACCCAACGGTCCTGAGGTATGCGAACCCCATCTATAGTCACTGAGGTGTCGGCCCTGGGGGTACCGACGAACCAAAATAAGCGGATCATCTTCAGCTTCTCAATCCAACGAATCCGCTTAAGATCGGTGGTGAGGTTCCCAGTCTAATCTACTCGGATGAAGAAGTATCTCGACCCACGACTCCA
Source organism: Cibotium barometz (assembly GCF_041138505.1). Lineage (NCBI taxonomy): Eukaryota > Viridiplantae > Streptophyta > Polypodiopsida > Cyatheales > Cibotiaceae > Cibotium > Cibotium barometz. The sequence continues at coordinate 20,631,195 of NC_141057.1, read as the reverse complement.
GAAATCTCTACCCCATCCTCTCTGAATACGAGAGAAATGAGGGAGGGATATCTTCTCTAATATCTGCACCATGGTGTCGCGGAATTGAAATTCGAGGAGTGACTAGCAGTCTCGAAGATGCATTGGAAAACTAGAAATTTGGAGTAGGCATCTTCCTCTTCCTACAATCATTCAAACATCAATTTAACTTATTTGTTTTAGTAGGATATCTTTACTAATTAGCATTACGTTAGGTAAAACATTTATTATAAAACAGTCCTTAAACCGCAATTCCTAGGAGCCAAACTTGCTCTGATACCAATTGTAAGGTTCCTCCCTTTAAAAATGGGAGAAATACTTAAGATAGTCCGCTAAGTCTTATCTTGGGAAAAATTTCCTATTCATCGACACCTTGACCCTGTAGAGATTCAAGGATAGGATTCATAGGTATGACCTAGCTCTATCCCGCAGGGGGAGCGTGATTTTCTAAACATCAAATCACCCATAGGGCAATTGATCAAAAATTGGGCAACTACTAGACTTGATTTCTAGAGACAACGCTTTTTTCCTCATCTTATGCAAGGCACAGCCGCTGACCTAGTCTTCTAGAATAGAGTTGCCCAAGAACCTAACTATCTAACGTAGGGCTTTCACTTAATCTGTTGGAAAGCTACCCGACTAATCGGGTCCACCCGTCCGTATGATGGAATGCCCTGACGGCACCATCCTACGGACGGGTGGACCCGATTACTCGGGTAGCTTTCCAACAGATTAAGTGAAAGCCCTACGTTAGATAGTTAGGTTCTTGGGCAACTCTATTCTAGAAGACTAGGTCAGCGGCTGTGCCTTGCATAAGATGAGGAAAAAAGCGTTGTCTCTAGAAATCAAGCCTAGTAGTTGCCCAATTTTTGATCAATTGCCCTATGGGTGATTTCATGTTTAGAAAATCACGCTCCCCCTGCGGGATAGAGCTAGGTCATACCTATGAATCGTATCCTTGAATCTCTACAGGGTCAAGGTGTCGATGAATAGGAAATTTTTCCCAAGATAAGACTTAGCGGACTATCTTAAGTGTTTCTCCCATTTTTAAAGGGAGGAACCTTACAAGAGAAGAGTGTAACCCGTGTAAAAAGGCCGCAACCACATGAGTATGCAAGCATATGTGTGCAAACCATAAATGGGAAAATGCCTCTAGCTCCAAAACTGTCCTCTAAAGATTTATTTTATGTCCTACCCTCTGGCACCGATGATGTAGCCAAGGTAGAATAAATAGCCATAATTTGTAACCCTACTCTTAGAAGAGACCTCTAGACCTCAAAGATAGGTCAAGTCTCTATCGGGGGGAGGGGGGAGGGGAGGGGGGAGCTCTCTCTTAGAGATGACCTCTAGGCCTCAAAGATAGGTCAAGTCACTATCAATGGGGGGTGTTGAGATTTGAGATGACATGAGAGCTAGAGAGAATGTGATATGAGTTGAGAATTATCCCACATACAAGAGAAAAGCCAAATTGTACTCTCCTCATATAAAAGGAGGACATTTCAAGTAATGGAACACAAGCACAATATCTCAAGTCTTTTTATGAGTACAAGTTTCCATCTTGTAACCTAACTAAACTTGAGTCTAATCTTAATTAGCACACACTCACAATGAGTCTCCTTCATTTATATCCACCTTAGATTAGCAATGTCAGTAGAGTAAATTAGTGTGCGATTAAGATGTGTAGTTAGGAGAGCTCGATCCATACTTTTAACACACATGACCCGTAAGAACGACGATAGACATAGAAGCGTTAATGTCGATGCTCGGTGGACTCGCCTACCATCTCTACCCTCCAGATCATGCCCACATGATTTGACTCACACACATTATCGTCATGTGCATATGTGTCAGTGGCATCATGTGCACGTGTATCAATATCATCATGTCCAGATGTGTCAATGGTGTCATCATGTACACATGTATCAATATAATCATATACATATATGTAATACAACATCATCATCCCCATCATAATACAATTGATGAATCAGTCTAGATAAATGAGAACCAATGAAATGATGGTTAGTCGATGTCCTGGGTGAGTAGAAGCTATCGAGGCAACCCATGATGCGAACGCCACTGGGATAGCAGTATCAGTGTAAGAAAACTGGATACATGTTATGATAAGACTCAATGAATGTTCCCCACCATGAATGATCATCATGATTATCATCACCCGTATAATCATCCATAGTCGCATAAACGAACATCATCATCATCCTCCCGACGGAATGATATGGATCAAAAACATACTTGTACATGTACCACTCCACCTAGAAGTATTGGCATGTGGAAAGGGTCCCAAATCGACTAATGAAATCTAGGTATGTTGAGAAAACGTGGTGCTCATGCTAGATCAAGTGTGTGGAGGAAAAGAACTCACAAAATACAAGAACAATATCTTGCTTATTAAGTTGTTTATGAATACAACTAGGCCTTGCTGCTCAGTTACAAAATGCCTCCTAGCTCCACCTTTAAATAGATGAGCTAGTGGACCTTAACTCCCTTCACACTCACACCCTTCTCATCCCCTTCTACATAACCTTAGTCTCTTAATACCCCCCCCCTCAATACCAACTATGAAAGAATTGGAATAGGTGGTATTGGACATAGGTTGCCTTTATAACATTAGGCATACAAGGATGTCATGGTGGTGTGGTTATCTAGGATTTACAAATATGTTCCTAGAGCCTTAGAGGCTAATACAATGATGCCATCTAAGTCTTTATTTGATGTCGATGAAGATGTACACCTCAATGATGGTGCACCCCACTCTTTGTGCTTGCTTGATTTCTTGTAGTTGACATGCTTTAGACATACATGCCATTGCTTCCACATGCTTTCCGCCTTGACCATTCTCACACAATGATCAAAACAAGGCTGCCACCCTTGCTTAAGTGGTTTGCTTATAGATGTTCCTTCAACATGCTTGATGCGTTCTTTAATACCATACCTCCTCCATGGGCAATGAGGGCCTTCCTTCTTAGAGTAATGGTTATGAGGTAGATTTATATGGGAAAGGGAAAGGGAGGGTCTTACCACTTGCCTTATGGATTGGTCAAGGGCAGTGTCTACTCCACAATTACAACAAAAGCTTTTGGGCATGTTGGTTACATGATACCCATTAGGGTTTGAAGATACAAGCTTAATGAGAGTGAGTAAGTGGTTGAGGTAAATGCTCAAACAATAAGGTACATCATCCTTGGCTCAAGAAGGAAAGGGCCTAGCTCATAATGTTGCCAATGCCTCTTACAAAGACAATGCCAAGAGATGTTTAAAATCATGACAAACAACAAGATAGAGCACTTAGTGATGCTATGCTCAACCTTACAAGTCATCTTAGACGATGAAAATGTTGAATATGCAGCGGAATAACATGCCTTGGGCTTGGAAAATGAGAGCATATGGCTTATGACATGCCTATGCCTCTTACAAACAAGAGCCTCAAGGGTGATACACAAAACCATTAAAGATGAGCACTTAATGTACATGTGCCCAGCTTTAAACCACTCAAAAATTTGAGTTTGTTGATGAAAAACCAGAAATCTTCAACCTCTTTGGCTTATGGGATGAAGACAATGGTTCATGGTTGCACCATTTCTCTTTGGAAGAAACGGGTTGACGATGAAGACTTGTAATGTGGCACTTATGGTGTGTGCCCGGCCTCCAATGTTGATGAAGAAGAGTCTCCTTAGTGTTAAAGACCTCCTCCTTTGATGGTTAAGACCACATTAGTGTTAAGCAACACTTTGTTTGGTGATTAAGATCACCATTAGTGTTTAAAAAACACAATTAGTGCTTAAAAGCACATTTTTAGTATCTAATGACACTTATTTTGGTGATTAGATTCACCATTAGTGTTTAATAACACTTTTAGTGTTTAAAAACACTTTATAATAACTTTTCTTTGCTGGATTAATAGCTTCATTAGTGTTAATCAACACTATTAGTGCTCATAAGTACATTTTGAAAAGCTTTGAAAGCTTGAAGGTGATGTTGATGATGGAGCTTGATGAGAATGAGGCTTATGGATACCTCATGTGGTTGGCCACCGCTTCAAAATCAAGAGGTAGATCAGAAACAAGCTCTCATAACATCCCTTAGATGATTAGAGCAAGGAGGGAAGGTTTTGAGCAAGAAAAAAAACAAGATTGAAGCTTTAATGGAAAGCTTGCATGGAGTTGAGGAGAGGCGACTGATTTTTCTACTGTAACGTGCGTGTCAGTCCTCCAATCAAGCTCAAACTTGAGCTATGAATAGGGGATAGAGTGGGCTTCAAAAGCCCTCAACTCCTATTATTAGGCTATTATAGCTCACAGTCGGCGTATGGCTGTATGACCAGCTGCGCTGCAGGAAATTGGCGCCGGGCTGCTCCAGTCGTAATGCCGCCGCGAGGAGAGAGGGAATTAGCAAATCGTCCGTATGAATGCATGCATCCAGGCCTCCTCTTGAACTCCCATGTTGAGATCTCCTCGAGATATGGCCTCTACAAGATGGTAGAGCTCCTCCACTGCCAGGGGGGTTGAGCTCCACAAGTAGAAGATAAGGAAAAAATGAAGGAGAATGATCTAATCTACACCACAAGGGGCCTAATCAACCTAGGGTCTGATACCATGTTGAGAAAACGCGGTGCTCATGCTAGATCAAGTGTGTGGAGGAAAAGAACTCACAAAATACAAGAATAATATCTTGCTTATTAAGTTGTTTATGAATACAACTAGGCCTTGCTCAATTACAAAATGCCTCCTAGCTCCACCTTTAAATAGATGAGCTAGTGGACTTTAAGTCCCTTCACACTCACACCCTTCTCATCCCCTTCTACATAACCTTAGTCTCTTAATAAAGTAGACACCATAGCTCCTCGTCTAATCCTCCCATACAAAGGGATGTAAGGATGTATACATGCACATAGCCTTGCGCTCATCAAAATAGCATGATAATGTTGCTTGCTCATCTAAACTAAACATTTGATAATCATGATATGCACATAGCTCACCTACATGATGGCATACATACATAATGTTGCACCTCAACACTATACAAATGCCCAAAGTGTGAGGAGCATGTGAACAACCACCAATAAGCCCTAGGTGTGTAAATAAACTCACAAAATTCCCAAATGTGTGACACAAGGCCATAGTATGCTAACGGGCACATGATCAAGGCTATAAAAGCACAAATAATGTAAGCAAATGCTAGCAATGCCAAAGTGTGCGTGAATCAAGGCTAACAATGCACAAAACGTACATCGCACATAAACAAGCCCAAATAATATATCAACACGTGTGACACACCTCGCACACATAAAAAATCACCAAAAAAGCTCAAGGTGTGTGAATAAACCCAAGTAGTGCATCAATACATGTGAACATGTCATAAAAGCGTAAATCGTGTGAGCAAGACCTACAATACGCAAGGCATGTAAATCTCCCTAAGGTCCAAATATGTGTGAAGAGGTAAGGGCTGAACAAAATATGGATAAGATAGGCCAAAAGTAGAGAGGACAAAGAATGGGTAAGGGAGCTAATGTGAAGGGTCACAAAGTATGAAAAGTCAAAAAAAAACCCTAAGATTAAAGTAACATTCCCCCATATTTCTCTTTTTCATTCTCTGATCACGTTGGTGGTCAGGGAGCCTCAGAGTTTTTTTTTTTTTTTCTCTTTGTCTTCTCTCCCTTCTCACTGTGGCGACCATTTGTGCTTGATTTGACTAAGCCTTCTAAGAAGGTTGTGAAGCTAGTTTTTTTTGTTATGTGCTTGAACGTCTGCAACTGTGAAGCCTACTTTGTTGTTTTTGATACGCCTACCTATATGCAAACAATGTGCTTGTGCTATGTTGGCACTCTTAGCAGCATAGCAGCAAAGAGCAGTTGCTTGCAGTTGCGCTTGCTCTATTCTTGCTTGCAGTTGCGCTTGCATACGAGCGCTCTTTGCAGAGCATGTTGCGCTTACTGCAGTAGTTGCGCTTGTTCTAAATGCAATTGCAATTGCAATTGCAATTGCGCTTGCACACACGGGTGTTCCTTGCAGCATGTTGCTTGCAGTCAGCGCTATTGCAATGGCTAGCTCTAAGACAAAGCGCTATGCTTTACGCGTGTACTAATGATGCTCTACTGTGGACGCCTGCTCAGCTTCTGATGCCATCAGAAGTTCCCGGAGAGCAATGAAAGATGTGGCTGTGTGCAACTTGAGCCAACTCTCAAACTCTTGCAAAGCTGTGGCTATGTGCTAGACAACAACAATGATGTTGGTTCTGTTGCAACCGTCTGTCTAAAAGGCCCTTGTTGCATTCTCACATTGCCTTGGTGTCTCACTTTTTAAAGCTTGTAGTAGTAGAGACTTAGATCCCCTAAGCTTGTAGTAGTAGAGACTCAGATCCCCTAAGCTTGATGGCTTTAAGAGAATTATAGGCGTCTTTGCTCTTTGCAAACAGTATTGTTCTATGTTTAAAGGCCTTCTTCAAACCTTTCAACCCTTAATCAAACTTGAATCTATCTCTCCTTACACACATATTCAACAATGTGTTTGCAGTTCGCACCTTGCACTACCTTACTTCCCATTTCTGTTACGCTTGTTTGCTATGGTCAAGAGGACCTTGTGGTGTATAGAGCACACTAGCCTATACCAGTGAACTGGTTTCGATTTTCATCAAGGTTATATACTTGCGAACATTGTTTGTTAGCAACTAACTTTTTGAATTTCTACAATGGAGATTATTAAGCTTACACACTTTTACATCAAGAATTCATCAACATGCTCTCTGCATAACATTGATGCCATAGAACAGCATGCTATACATTTTCTTGATGAAAAATATACCACAATATTGTAGTCCACAATGCGTGTTTACAAATAGTGTTTTCTCAACACTTTTTCTTGATGTCTTTACTTACAGTACATCAAGATTTATATTAATATGTGTAGATTAGTACTAATCTAACAAATTTATAATTTTTGTCCAACTTCTTTGTAAGAAAATGACAAGATTAGAAAGGTTTTGATCAAGAATCACTTACTTGTTTTTCATCAAGATTTGATTTTCACACAATAAACTTTGCATAATTTGTAAACTACTCTATTATGCATTGTAGATATATAATAGAACAGGACTATGCTCTATAATCTAGTCAAATCTGCACCATAAAACTGCAAATCTATGCACCAATCTTGCTCTCTACACTTGAATCTTTAATTCTGTTGTGAAACAGATCTTCATTGTTCTTCAACTCTTCACTTGAATCTTTAACTACACACTGGAAATTGTATTCTGCACACTATCTTATAGTTGTACCAAGATTTTGCAGAGCAACCTTCTTCTTGCAGTATTCCTTCAAGAACTCAAAAATTTGACAATCTGGATTTTCAATCTTGAAGGAATAAGGACTCCAAGGATTAATTTTTTTTAAAGTATACTCCCTAAGCAAGATAATACAAGAAATTACTCAAAATTAGTTGTTGAAATTTCTATAAACCCTAATTTTGAGAATCCAAAAAAAAAATCTGGAAATCAAGATCAAGAAATTAAGCAATAAAGTAGATTAAGATTTTTGAAAACAGTGATTAGTATAAATTTAAAAATAATTAACATAAATTTCATTGTTATTCTTCTCAAATCAAAAAATTAGCAAATTTGAAAACTATATAAAAATTAAATTTAAAATGATTAAGGCTTAAATTACACTCTACAACACCAAGATCAAAACCAAGACATAATCCTTAAAATGATTGAAACTCCTAAATTTGATAAGAAAACATAAAATTTAAGGTTTTTAAAATTTTAGACTTTCACCAATCCAAGATTAGAAAAACCTAAACTAGGATCAAAAATCAAGCTCTAATACCAATGAAAGAAGAGAGGAAAGAGAGAGGCTCGTTAACGTGGAGCCTACAGACACAAGATGTCGTTTACACATGAAAGTCTAGACATGGGTGAAAGTCACCATGAAACCTTGGGCATGAGCTCCAAGAAGACATAATTGTCTAGGGTCAAAAAGAATACGATATCCATGAGCCTTATGCCTATATAGCCCAAGGCCCCCAAAAGTACACACGTGAATGACCCTAAGTCCAAGTGCCTAAGCCCCATCTCCCATGTGCATGTGCATACTTCATTACATAAGTCAAAGTGAGAAGTCCAAGGAGGAAGGAAGGATGATGGAGTGTCCACTCTGTTATCAAGTTTAACAAGAGGGGATGTCACGTGCAAAGCAGTGCCATGGCAAAATCTCAACATATTTCAACATAAACCTTGTTTAGGACATCATAAGCATCTTAGAGAGCATGGGTATCCAATCGACAACCACAAAAGCTCTCATACAACAGTCAACAATCACATGAGCCCAAGCAAGCAAGCAATCGACCAATCTCCAACCACTTGGCCAACAAATGGATGAAACCTTGAATAACATTGGTTGAATTAACATTGGAGAAAGGATCGCGTTGTCATGTGCATGTGTACAAACGACCTCTATTAGGGTTTCGTTTTCTCTTTCTCCCTGACCAATCCCATCAGTTGTCCACCACAGGGCCGCAAAGCAGGTGATTCAATCTGTCCTGATGGCCTTGGCCCCAGAGGGACACTCCACAGGAACTGCTAGAACCAAACTAGGCGTGTCCCCTTCGACCTTGAGAACCAGCACAGGTTCTGTTTCTCTTGCTCCCCCGACACAAGCTTCGAACCTCGAACTCGCCGCCGCTGCTCCCCCTCATCATGAAGAAGATCAGAAATGTCAGCCCTTGGGATTCCTCTTTCCACACGTCAACCATGTGGTGGATCTAAAAATGGTAACTATTTTCGGCTACCCACCTTCTCCCTCACACCTGTCACCCATCTCTATGCATGAAAATAGACTATTCTCACCCCGTTCCTCCTAATATTTTCTAGTTCTCAACCAAACTTCCTCTCAATCAGTCTCTACTGGAGAACCAAGCTGGCCCCCCAGCCCCACAGCCCCAAGCACAGGAGACAGGGGGGAAGAGTAGGTCTGAAGCCTATACGTCACACTGAGAGAGAGAGAGAGAGAGAGAAGATGCAGTTGAAGGCATCCCTCCTCAAGAAGCCTGGGGGAAACGCGAGCAGAGCTGGATCCCAACATCACGCGCAACGAGGCCTTGGAGATGCTGAGAAGCTGCAACATCGAGACACGATAAGCTCTCTGTCACTCCCTACAATGCTGGTTCAGGAGTGGCAAAGAGTCTACCAGACGAGGGCTCTAATAGGGCTTTGTTATGGTCCGCGACCTCTTGCAGAGGTCCTCAAAACCTGGATAAGAAATAAATGGTTGACTGATTGTAGAGCATACCTAGTTTCTTCCAAACAATTACTTTTGCTTCCTCTTCAAGGAAGAAAGTGTGGCCCTCAACGCCCTAGGGGCCGGGAAATGAGTTATCAGAAACTCCCCTTTATCCCTCTTTCAATGGTCTACTGATTTCTCCCCAGTAGGACCCAAACCGACTCTTTGTCATGTCTAGGTCGAACTGCTAGATCTACCTCTACATTTGCACCCTCTAATCAAACTTCTTCTTGAGCCAGTAGGTAGACTCCTTGGGGTTAGGGCCAATGTTGACTTTAACCCTAGATGGCATCCTCAAGCCCTAATTGAAATAGACTTGAGTAAAGATCTCCTGGACTCTACTGTGATAGACATTGGCTTGCCTATTCCCCTAGATTAGCCCCTTATCTTCAAAAATGTACCCAACACTTGCTTCCACTGTGGGTCAAAGGACCACTATATTAGAAATTGTCCTATCAAGTTCCTGCCCGCCATCGGCTCAACCCCCTATTAATCAGCAGTCTCCCCCCTCAGATGATAGCCAGAGATAACAACAGGTGCGTAGAAGAGGAAAACCCCAAAACCATCCCCATCTTGCAAAAGAAACCAAATTACAATAGATTTTCTCCTTTGCTAGTGGACCTTTCTGAACCTATGGTTAACATTATAGAATCATCTCGTGATGAAGAGGAAGAAGAGGTTCTAAACTCGCAGAGCCAAGGCAGTGACCTAAAGAAGGAGGTTGAAGAAATGGACTTTCAAGAAGACGGGTCCAAATTCAACCTCAACCATGGCCGTCTCAAGCTGAGGAAGAATCCCTTCCCGTTTTTTTAAAAAAAAAAGCCAATTTCCTTGGCGACAGAAGTCAAACAAACTATTAGAATTGCTGGTCATTCCAAAAATGAGTCTTCTCAGAAGAAGACAATCTCAAGTTGGTGGGATGGCCTATCCCCTTCCCACAAAAAAAAAGACCACAAGAGTCAAACCCCCCCACCCCCAAGAATCAAAAATTATGACAGAGTTCTCTATACTGTCATATAACACCAAAGTTCTTACAGATGCTATTAGAGCTAGAGTAATAAAGAATTGGCTGTTTCAAACTAATACCCAAGTGGATTTTATTTGTCTTCAAGAAGTGAAAGTGGCCAGTAACCTCCTCACTCAAAACCTAGCAGATATCTCTAACCAGTACAACTGGTTTCAAACTAACCATGATCAAGGCTCTGGAGGTACTGCTCTATCGGTCTCCATAATTCTGGAGGTACTGCTCTATAGGTCTCCATAATTCTTGGATGCCCTACTACAAGTCCCATGAGATTGATCTATTCAATCGTGGGGTGGCTATCCATCTGGAGATCACCTCAATTTCAAGTTTGTTATTGTCTCTATTTATGCAATAGGTCCGGCCACCTCCAAAGCCCACCAACCATGGGAATCACTAATGCATTTCACAGATCCTATCATCCTTATTGGAGACTTCAACATGGTTGAATCTCCGCAAGATAGATTGCTAAAGTTGGGTCACACTGTCAGAGGTGCAGAGAAAGGAAAAGCTGGATGGATCTAAAAGGTGTTCACGCCCTTCAGGACCTGTCTTGTAACCACGCCTTCACTTGGGGGAATGGGAGACAAGGTGCCCAGCTAAGGAAGGCAAGATTGGATAGATGCTATTGGTCTGCAGGCCATCAAACCACTTCCTCAACACCAAAGTGAAGCCGCAGTTAAACATAACACTTTTGGATCATTATCCTATTCTTTGCTCCTTCTCGCAAGGCTCTCAGAAATTCAGGTCAGGCCGGACCCTAAGCTATTTCAGCTCCCGACGGTTCATGCAAACCTCAAAATAATCTAGTCAACCCACTTCAATAACTTCAGATCTCCTACTAAGGCTTGGGGACATGCGGTGAGAGCCTCGAAAAAAATGCTTATAGAAATAAAGAAGGAGGTCACAGAATTAGGACCGAAAGAAGAGCCCTTAAATACCAAGAGCTACAGAGGATTGAACAAAAAATAAATCAAGGGCAAATAAACCTTCAAGATCATCTCATCAAATAAAGGAAGATCTAAAGAGAGAAGATGAGATCCAATGCCAACATATTCAACTCTTCTTTAGAGAGTGGTGAGCGGGGAAAATTGATCGACCATGAAAGGAGATGTTCTCCATCCTCAAAAAAAAGGCAGTGGGCAGATCATGTACTAATGCTAAAAGGAAACAATGGTGTCTGTGCAGAATCAGTTTCAGAGAACTTGGACAACGTAAAGGAACATTTTTCTGCTATTTTTTTTATCTGACACTGGTATGTCAGAAGAAAGAAAAGCAGCTATGCAAAGAATTGTAGAGTGCAGAAAAACAACAATTCCTCCAAGTATTGCAGGCACTTTAGAAGCTGACCTCACTTGTGGAGAATTGGAGTCTGCTATCATGTCTATGAAGAATGGCAAAAGCCCTGGGCTTGATGGTCTTCGAGCAGAATTCTGCAAAAAATTTAAAGATTTCCTGCTTGTTCCTCTCTTGAAAGTTTGGAGAGAGCTAGTCAGTCGCGGCTCTCCCTTTCTGTATGAATGAAGGAGTTATCAAGCTTATTCACAAGAGAGGTGCCAAGGATGAGATATCCAATTGGCGACCGATTACCTTGCTCTCTACGGCCTACAAAGTCTATGCCAAGGATGAGATATCCAATTGGCGATCGATTACCATGCTCTCTACGGCTTACAAAGTCTATGCCAAAGCACTAGCTAGACGGCTCACGATCCACTTGAAAGATTGGATAAGGCCATAGCAAAAGGGAATTATCAAAGGCAGATATATTCTTGATGCAATCATTGCATTATGGGAAGTAGTAGAGCATGCTCAAAACACCCAGCAAGATTTTATTTTTTTCAAAATAGACTTTGATAAAGCCTATCTACTCCTTCCCATAATGCAATCATTGCATTATGGGAAGGAGTAGAGCATGCTCAAGACACCCAGCAAGATTTTATTTTTTTCAAAACAAACTTTGATAAAGCCTATGATAGGCTTGAGTGGGATAGGCTTGAGTGGGATTTTATTTTGCAATCCCTTAAGGACATGGGACTGGGCCCAAACTTCAGAAATATGGTACAAATGCTATTTGGGAATGCATTGGCAAGAGTAACGGTTAATGGGAATCTCACTGGATCTTTTAAACTAGCCCGCTCCATAAGGCAGGGGTGTCCACTAGCTCCACTTCTTTTTGTAATTGCAGCAGATGCTCTAGGATGGCTAGTTCAAAATGCCATGGAAAAAGGCCTCCTAAGGGGAATCCAGCTCCCAAACAACAAAGGACAGTCATGCTTTCAGCAGTTTGCAGATGATACCAACGGTCTTATCCACAGTGACGTTGGATCAATTAGTACTTTCTGGGAATGCCTCAATGTATTCTGTTTGGCCTCAGATTCTGTCATAAACCATTCAAAAAAAGGAATTAGAATCATGCTGGGAGATCCACCACAATGGCTTTTTGATCAAGGATGCAAACTCTTGAAAGAGGGACAAATCTTCAGACTCCTAGGCATTCCTATGGGGTTCAGGGTATCTATGCATCAACGATGGCAATGGATTTTTTATCAAGGATGCAAACTCTTGAAAGAGGGATAAATCTTCAGACTCCTAGGCATACCTATGGGGTTCAGGGTATCTATGCATCAACGATGGCAATGGATTTTTGACAAATTACAGATCAAATTCAGACGTTGGGCAGGCATGTAGTACAACCTTGCAGGCAAAATCTTAGTCCTTAAACGCATTCTTTCCCAACCGCAATTTACTTTCTCTCTTGTTGGAGACCATCGAATTTTGATTTAAAGCAATTAGAAAAAATGTGCAGGAATTTTCTGTGGTCAGGAAATGCTGAGGAGATGGAACTCCCTAAAGTAGCCTAGAAGGTATGCACCAAACCTAAGAAGTAGGGAGGTCTCGGAATTCCCAATATTGTGGATTTTTGCAGATCGAATGGCAGCCAAATGGATCATCAGAAGTTTCCTTTTGCCCCATGAAGACTGGGCCATCCTGCTCACAAGAAATATAGATTGATACAGTATTGCAGAATTCCCCAAATGGAAAAAACTCCCAAAGTTGATGGTTTTTTTCAGCATGTTCAAAATAAAACCGCATGGCAGTCCTCTGATCCAAGCAATGTGGAAAGCATGGAACAGATGTAAACAAGAGTTACAGCTTCATACTAAATTCGGAAAACACACGCATGTTTTGCATTTGGATTCGTTGTGGCTCTCGAATACAATAGCAAGCAACATCCCTGCAGATCAATTTAAACCTACACACAAATTTCACAAAAAGGGAATACAAACCTGGGGTGACCTATGGTGTAATACGAGGGACAAATGGAAATCAGATCGAATTTTATGTACAAATTTCTAACTCTCTATAGTGGATCTGCTTGTAATTAAAGACAAAATGCTTTTATGGCGTGAGGAGAGACTTGGATTTCTCCAACTCAAAGGCCCGCTGTCTCATAAGGCTTTCTCCTGGAAATCCAAACGGAGCCTGTTACCTATTCCCTCTCTCCCCTTTCAAGATCCTCCATTACATTGCAAACTCAACAATAGATGGAACCTGCTTTGGGATAGGAAACAATGGGGTTTTAAGTTCTCAAAAATATGGTCACCCATTATCCCACTAATGAAATCTTGTTTGATGTGGTTAATCATGCACAAAGCACTGTGGACAAATGCCCGTGCAAATAGATTTGGAAATGAGAACGGATTATGCCCAAGATATAAAAAGGAGCCAAAAACAATTGCCCACCTCTTCATTGGTTGTACATGTAATGCAAATGCTCTAAAATTTTTGAACCAATGTATTTCACCAGTCCAATATTGAAAATTGACCGGGATAGAAATCATGTTACGACAACAAATTAAACGCTCTACAAAACTATGGAACATTATCCATGTTGAATACCTGTGGTTTGTCTGGTTAAACCGAAATGCATGTATTTTTAATCATAATCTTCCTGATTTGATGCCAGGTCTGAGGACTGGTCTGAATGTACAGATGAATACTCTTCACAAAGCCAGTATCAAAGCTCAATAAGCTCAATACACAAAGAATGCCATGGAAGAGCTCATCCAAATGAATAGGGCTCAAGAGAAATTTCAAGACAGGATCAACAAAATCCATAAGGAGCGCCTGGAAGAAGACAATCAAGCTATCTCTGAAGAAATTGACCTACTTTTCAAGGACTCGGAACTTCAAAATTATATTGTGCATCTCACAGAAGTGACAAATATAATTGCATGAAAGCCGAACATTAGGTTATAAGTTATGCTTCTTGAATAAGCATTTTTGTGAACTTTATATTTATCTTTTAATATAACCATACTTTTTATTAAAAAAATTTGGAATAAGCGCAATATTTACATAAGCAATTTATGAATATTATTTGGCCACAACAAGCCGACAACAATTGGATGGGCCAAGCTACATCTTCAATCCTATATAAGTAGAAGTCATCATTTTTGGATTTCATCAATCACCTTTTGGAAGAAGCATAGTAGTCAATAGAAGCATGTCAAAGGCCAAAGATCCACCCTATTGCATAGACCAAAAGCCTAGAAGATGTACAAGACTTTTATTTGTATCCTAATACAAATAAAACCCGGACACAAACTCTTTCTTCTCCCATGTCTTGATCATGTTCATTCAACATCTTATCCTTAATCAAGCTTAGGACTATGGATGAAGTAGTAAAGCTTCCACACATATGCAACAAAAGCACCCTAAATAAATATAGAGAGTTAGAAGATGGTTGCATTTATAAGATAAGAAGAGTTGACGATGAATGCTACATGCAAACTCATTCCTCATGCTATTACGAGTCACAAACAATTGGATAGTCGATGACCTGTTTCTTGTGTATATATAAGATCCAAGAGGTTTATTGCCCCAAAACCTTATCATAGGTGGCCATAATCAAGCACACTCCCAAGAACTCATCGAATCAACCCACAATTAGCAAGAAAAATAATGACACACACTCACCGTCTCCTTTGCTCCCCAACATGCATACATAATAGCTCCCTATGGAAGTAGCGCTGAGGTAACAACTGATAGAAAGTGGGAGAGCTAAAGAAAATTGCCAAGTCTGCGATAGAAGAAAGTTGATGGCAGAGGCCCCAACTTTGGGGGCGGGGGTAGTTTACAAGGGTTATGTCAAAGAGATGATGGACGACAGTGGACTAGTTGCAGCAAGGTGTTTAGTGAATTCAGTTATCTCTTGGTGTGCAATTTACTGCCAAATTAAACAAGACAAATTTCCGGCTGAGGTGTGCTCATTGCCAGTGATACGACACTTCCCATTGTCGAAGCCAAACAAAGCCGCAAACGAGAAATTAAGGTCAACGTCATATGCTCCATGCACAAACCTCTTTGAGAAGCAAAGATCAACACCCTATGCTCCATGCACGGACCTCTTTGAGAAACCAAGATCAAGACCCTATGCTTCATGCACTATCCTCTGGCCTTGCCAATACTCCTAAACGTTTCTCAGCAAACACCGAACTTCATTCTTGTCCCTCCAAATCCTTCACCAAGAGATATGTTCGGACCATCGGCCCTCTACTTTTACCACCTTCAGTATAACCACTTATCCCACCAAGGACCAAGCTCGTTCAACAATATTTTGCAACATTACCAAGAGAATCTAAGAACCCAAATAGAAGAACAATATGTCTTACGAGTAACAAGACCTCAACGTACATGTAAAATAGATCTACTTGACAAAGCATAAACAAATATCAAAGAAAAGTTTCAACACAACATTACGAGCGGCGAAAAGCACCTTCAACAGGTGTAAACAATAAATAAGTTAAAGAAACAACAGCTAGTCCAATTTGACCAATTAAAGCAATCTGTCGCACGCAAATTGACTTAAATACAGCAATTAATGTTACAAACTACGATCATCCACAACAAATCTAGAAATCACAGTTAAAATAGTGAGCAGTTTTTAGGAACATTTGACTTTCACAAGCACCATAGCCAGTCAAAAAACAAGCCCAAGGACAAACACCTTAGGAAAAAATCTGTAGGCCCCACTGACGCATATGATAGAGATGGTCAACAGATAGAACGAGATTGGGATTACCCCATGCAAGGACAGCTCTCAACAATCTGTTCAGATACAAGTACTCACAAAACCAGTTTGATTAGACTGTAGAAACACACACAACTCTGCATTAAGGTAGACTTCGCAAAGCATACACATCACCTACAAGCAATGCTGAGCCAAGATAGAATGCCAAAATCACAACTTCTAACCCGCCTGGAATACTGACATGCTTCAGACCCTCGACAGTAGTGCGAATGCACATTTAGACCCCATGATAGAAAACAGCTTAGAGGCAATAAACATAAACAATACACCATTTGGGGTCCTGCATTTAACATGAAAAATACACCATCTTTCGGCCTTGCAACAACTCAGCCACATGTCAGAAAAAGAAGCCGGCAACCATGCCAAGATGGCTCGATGAAATGTTGTGAAATATTCCAAAAACCCTTCAACAAAATCTACTTCAGAGGGATGAACCTAGAAGAATGAGTGGCACCAATTCCAGGTCTCCCGTGCTTCACAGGCTTGTAACTAATGGAGAACTCTGCCAAGTAGTGCCCAATCATTTCCGGCTGCATAGGTAAACATCCTTAAATCAGTAAACATTACAAATGCAGCCCAGGTATAAATTTCATGCTGGGTGTACAAAACCTCTAGTTTTTTAAGGCCTGGACTGAAAGTGACCCTAACCAAGATAGGTTTTCACACAAAATACTGACAATTACCTTTATTTCGACTTGATTAAATGTCTTTCCATTGTAAACTCCAATTATGCTCCCAATCATCTCAGGAACAATGATCATATTTCTAAGATGCGTCCTGACAGGTTCAGGCTTCTCTCCAGCAGGAGCTTCACGTTTCTGGAAATGCAGGAAATCTAGTCAGTGCCACCTGACTTTAACCATCATAATGCCACCACATTTGCAGAAGAACCCTCCAGCATATACTTACAGCCTTGCGCAACTTCTTGATTAAAGCCATTGGTTTCCTCTTCAATCCCCTCCGAAACCTGCATACCGACCATGGTGTGCCATTACTGTAAAGTTAGAATAACCCTGATTTCCTTGTGGAAGACCCACTGCAATCTGTGTTTGCAGATCTCTACATCGACAAGATTTCCTTTGACTAGATTTTTGTAGATGTCTTGATATACATTCTAAGAACACATTCAAGAAGCTGTCTGCCTGCCACAGGATTCACGTCATCAAGCTTGCCATGGACTGCACGACCCTCAAGGCCAGCATCCCTAGTCATCTTGTGTGCAGGTTCATCTCCAAAGACATGCATGTCTACTTCTTCATGCAAAAAGCACTTCTTATTCACTTCTTCAACACCCACAAGACAAGTTCCTATCATATCTCTAGAATTTAATACCATACCGACCCATGATGACAGGTAGACCTCTTGACATCCATAAAGGAAGTATGATAATAGCATCAACACGAAAGAAATGCATCTACAAAATCATCAGCTGGCTCTGTGTCCCGCAAACGTATCAATTCAATCCATTGACACACAAAGCGATGAAGGCCTAAGAGATTATTTATGGATATTTCGTATGAATGCATACACACAGTTTCTACATGTAGTAGATGCACAGATACTTATAAAAGTATATACATACATAACTTTTACAAGCGTTGCACACACACACACATGTATGTATGTGTGTGTATATGTATCCATTGCGGGCCATGTGATCTAGCACCAGAAAAAACAGATTTTGGGAAATGGGATGAGACCATGATTTTACCTGCGGCGGGCGCGAGCGTGGAAGAGTTCAACAAGCTCATCCGAGGTCATGTCGAGAAGGGCATCCAGATCAACCCCCCGAAAGGAGAACTTCTTAAACGTTCTCTTCTTGGGCTGAACTGTTCCGGACGCAGGTGCTTCGTCCATATCCGCCTGCAGGAAGACAAAATGGGAAAAACCCTAAAAAGCTAAAGCAGAAAAGTGAAAGAATCATAGAACTCGCGTGGAAAGGACTTTGAGATGTTACCATGACTGCAGGAAAACCTTGAGCAGATGCACAGACAGCGGTAGAGGAAGAGAGGAAACGTGTAGAATTTAGGGCTTAGTATGGACTCAGTTTGAGCGTCCGTCCGGACGTCGGGGAGGCGGACAAGCCCGTCAAAGTCACTTACGGTTAACATGTTTACATGAATCATTAAATAATTAATGCCCAGGTGAGCCTAAGGTTCACAACCTTAGACAAAGCCCCAAGCGGGCGAAGGAGAAGTGAAGGCAAGGAGCAAACCTGGCAAGGGGAAAGGGGCAAAAGGGTGAAGGCACGAGGGACAAGACTACGCGAAGGAGGGCGAAGGCAGGGGGCACACAACTGCAGAAGAAAGGAAAGAAGGAGAAGCTCTTGTAGTCGCCGTCTTGAACCAAGAGAGACAAGCAAGGGTGATGCCTGTGTGAGAGCGAGCCAGGCAGCCCATAGGAAAAAAGAAAATTGTGTGCCAAAAAAAAATGGAGGGTACCTTTTTTTTCGATTACTAAATAAGAACTTTCGAGAAAAAAAAAGCTATGCCGCATACTCCATGCACTGTTTTTATTTGATCAAATGTAGAAAAACGTTTTGGGTGTATATTTACATGAATCATTTGTTGATGCTGAAAGAAAGTTGAGGTAGATTGGCTTGAAGGGCTTAAAGCAAGGGTGCCACTCGCGGGGTTTTAATTAAAGCTTATGGCAATTGTTGTTGGCAATGCAAGTCTCTTTGGTGGGATGATAGGTTGCAAGTTTTGGGAAGCAAGTTGAGGAGTATATATTGCCATAGTGCTTGGGTGACTTGGCAAGATGGTGGTTGTTCCATTGTTTCATGGGGATTGAGAGGAAAACCCCACTTCATACCTTTGGGAGTTCAACAGGTGTTGTTGAGTTAACAAGTAGGGATTAGGCCATAGACATGAAATCTTGCAAGATTGTTTGGAGAGATCGACCTTAGTGTGGTATAGAGGGCTTGATAAGATAGACTCTCAAAGGATCTAGTGGATGATTTTGATGTGCAAGAGGTAGTAGGAGATTTCAATTAGGGCAACTCAAGCAACTAGGAGGTGAGTCAATGTCCATGGTGAGTCTCAACAGGTACAATGATCTATTCTAGCATTATGTGAATGCAACCTTCAAGGAAATGTAAGTTAAGAATGAGAGGGCCTTTTTAGGTTTAGAGCACTCGGAGACGGATATGTTTGTGGCTAGTTAAAACTAAGGTTGAAGGCTAAGGTGGTAAAGACGGACTCCTAGTCATTCCAAGAAGCATACAAGATTGCTCTCAATAACGAGCAAGTGGCATATGTGCAATTGGGGAAGGATGTAATCTAGAGCCACAAGGATAACATGAGAGGCACTTAACTATACCTCAAAAGTGAAGGACAAGGTGTGTGAATTTTGATGCATTTGAGTTTGTGAGTCATCGTGAATAGGCGTGGGAGTTTGTGAGTGATTGTGAATAGGTGGATGTTTATGGGTCCAACAATAACTGTGAAAAGTGGCATATGTGCAATTGGGGAAGGATGTAATCTAGAGCCATAAGGATAACGTGAGAGGCACTTAACTATACCTCAAAAGTGAAGGACAAGGTGTGTGAATTTTGATGCATTTGAGTTTGTGAGTCATCGTGAATAGGTGTGGGAGTTTGTGAGTGATTGTGAATAGGTGGATGTTTATGGGTCCAATAACTGTGAAAAGTCCAGGAAAAGAACATACACTGCATGAATAGGTGTGGGAGTTTGTGAGTGATTGTGAATAGGTGGATGTTTATGGGTCCAATAACTGTGAAAAGTCCAGGGATAGAACATACACTGCATGCACCCCTCTAGAGTTGGGTTTCTTTGAAACATATAGATGTGGTGAGGGATATGCCAGCATGGAGGGAGATGGCAATATGGAGGTTAGATCTAGGCTTGATGAGGAACCTCGTGCAGGCAAGGGCAAGTGAGGCCATGTGAGACATTGCAAGGGGAAGTAGTTCCAAAGATGGAGACTTTTATGGTTGTTGAGGGGTCTTTCTCAAGCCCATTGGTGGATATTAAAACAGGATCAAGGGTCGTATAGGTAGGTTTATTCCTTAGCCTAAATAAAGATGGACCATGGTGAGCTAGAGATACTTGAGAGATTCTTGTTGGTATTTGAGGATGTGGGATAGGAACTCCCACTTGAAGAAGGGTCGATACATGATTTGGGGAGTCTATTCTAGGAAGGACATGGTTCAAAGGGTGAAGAAGAAATAAAGGCATTGGTTTTAAGCATGCAAGAGAGATCAAGGCACAAAGGTTTTGTGAGACAAAAAAAAGCAAGATGTGGTCTCAGTAGCCTTGATGATGGTGTGGAGGATTTGGGGCATTATGATGACGCTTTTGACATAGGATGGGATGAAGGAGAGGTGATGAGATGACACCTTAAACATGTGGATTAATTGAAGTAGGATAATTTGACATTAAAGATCTAGCTAGTGAGTTGGAAGAAATGGATGCAAGCGATACAGAATACCTTGAGATGATTAGAAAAGAAGTTGGGCCTCACTTGGGAGGGAAATGGCAAATGACCAATGAAGGATTCATAATGTAAACTTATGGAATTAACTTGGACTTAGATTACATGGCATTTGAAGAGACAAGATAAATGGGGATGGGGACCACGAGTCATGGGCTTGGACTTGGATTATATGGCGTTTGAAGACAAGGTTGGTGGGGATGGGGACCATGAGTCATGGGATGCATAATAGGCGAGGTGCTCAAAGGTCAACACTTGCCACATTAGATGTGGTATGGAAGCATTGGTCCTCATTTCAACCTAGGGGACAATTGCAAGTTTATGAAAAAGGAAAGCTGAGTAATCTCACATGCACTAGGAACTTCAGTACACTTTCACCCCTTGGAGGGGATTGTATAAAATTTTTATGCATGGTGCCATCTTCTTGGGCAGCTGGGCACTATGAGTGGCTTTTTTATTGATGTTATACGTTGCAGAGCTAATAATGTGCCGTACATTGGCATGACTTTAATTGGCCAAAGGGCTTGTGGATTGGAACATGTATTGTAGTTAGTTATTGTGGATTGGAGCATGATGGCCAAGAGAGCTTGTGGATTAGAGCATGTATACAATAGTTGTTGTAGTTAACACACTCTAGCATTAGTTATTGTGGATTGGAGCATGATGGCCAAGAGGGCTTGTAGATTGGATCACGTATGCATTAGTTGTTGTAGTTAACACTCTAGCATAGGAATGACCTCTTAAGCACTAGGTTTTCTTGTAGTTAGCACTCTAGCATTAGTTATTGTGGATTGGAGCATGATGGCCAAGAGGGCTTGTGAATCGGAGCACGTATGTTGTAGTTAGCCCACTCGAGCATAAGAATGACCTCTTAAACACTAGGGTTTCTTGGGTGCAAAATAGATGAAAGTGCACAACTCAAAAAATATAAACGAGGCTATTGCATGCACATTGGGAGGGTTCCCAACCCTTGTATGAAAAAGAAGGAAAGCCATCCATGCATACAGAAATAGAAGAGTTTTTAGAGAGAGGAAGAAGTCACATGTATTGGGATCAAAAAAGTGGTAGTTATTCTATATAATAATGAGGTTGTTGATGTTTGTAGAGGAAGTAGCCATGTCTAGTGGGATCAGAAGAGTACTAGTTTTTCTAAGTATGAGGTTGCTAATGTTAGAAAAATCTTGGAGGAAAATTGTGCCCCCTGGCTATGAATCTTCTTCTTTTTTATCACTTTTAATTTGGCTAAGAAATGGGTGTGTGTTTCTCTTTTTATTTTATCAGTTGGTACAATCAAAGTTCTTATTATAGAAGCTTTAGGGGCCTCAATTCTGTGTGTGGGCTAGGAGGATGCACACTTACCAAGGGCAGGTAACCCAATGAAGGCGCCAACATTAGAGGGCCCTCTGGGAGGTCCCCTAAAGGGTTGTAATATTTTACTCTATCTAGAATTTCCTCTTTCTTTGCTACTCTAATAAGACATTGCTATTTCACCACTTATGGACTATCCAAATCTATTACTCATGGAGTAGGTTCTATAGGTTCTAGAGGTTACAATCATACTTATCCTAAGGAAAATTGCCAACATATTTTACAAGAAAATGGTTTGGCATAACAACCAAGTCATTAATGATGTATGAACATTTATTTTTTGGACCTCATTTCCTAAAACATTTTGAACGTACTTTTTGTCTATACATGCTCTACTATCTTATCATTTTCTCTACATTTTCTACTTTCTTCTATACACTTATTATACATTACACAAGCTTCACATATTGTATGACGAGCCTCTACTAACTTCTTCACATGTAATGTTGAATAAGACATTAATCTAATATGCTTAAGCCATAACTCTTGAGATTAGAAAATAACTTACTTATTGCCTTTTCTTATTCATTTGTTAACCCATTTTCGAGTTAACAAAGCACTCTTTACTACACATGGGTGTAGCAATAAGTGTCATGAAAATGCACTTTAAAAGTTATAAATATTATGAGAAAAGCTAGCCATAACCAAGTTTATTAGTTAGTTTTTTAAGTTTTGGACACCCAAATGTGAATAAGGGCCAGATGTATAAAAGACATTTTCTCATAATGCAAAAGACACAATCCCCCTTTGTGCTAAGTAAGTTCTTGCTATCTCCTTGCTCTTGCTCCTATGTATGTGTGTGTGTAAGAGAGAGAGAGTTGAGAGGAGATGCTTGATTTCTCGTAGTACATGTGCCTCTTTATGCTTTGTGAGAGAGAGTGTAGAGAGTGAGAGAGGTGAGTACTTATAATAAGGAGGTGTAGCAAACCTCTTATTGACAGCAAGAGGGAGGCTGAGAAGCTTGGAGCTAGCTACTAATGTGGTGGAGCTTGGAGGTCATGGAGATCTTGGTTAGAAGCAATGTAAGTATCCCCATGACAGTTGTAGTCTACTTCCATTCTTGCATGAAGAAGAAAGAGTCTTTGATAAAGGGGTAGAAATTGGCCATAACATTTTTGGCACCACTACCAGGGAATAAGATTGCTTCTTCCTTCTTCTTAGAGCACTCAACTCCTTTCTTACATGCTTAAAAATCTAGATTTTCAAGTTTTGGTTAGATTTTGAGGAGTTGATAACGTTGTTGCTGAATGGTGAAAAGTATGGTAAGCGTTTGATTTTTTGTTGTTTTCGGTCATGATTTTTGTGTTTACAGCATTTTTGCTTTTTCATGTGGAAAAACCAAGGTGTTGTGTTTTTTAAAAGAATTTTTTATAAAATCACAAGAACTATAAAAATTATCATTGTTTGAGCCTTGCTGTGGGTGTCGTGTTTTTTTGCTTTTTTACCAAATCACAAAAACTATAAAAATATTGTTGTTTGAGTCTTGTTGCTGTGATTTGAGGGATTCCCTTGCCAAAAATAGAAATCCTGATCCTTGAAATTTTATCCTCTTGTCTTGAACATCTTATCCTTGAAATCTTATTCTCTTATCCTTAAAATCTTATCCTCTTATCTTAAAATATTTTTGGCATGAAAAGTTTGTGACTATCTTGACTTTTTCACGCATGACTATCTCCTAATATTCACACCAAAATCACCAAAATAATTTCATCTATTGAGACTATTAAGCTGACTCCATGTTCTAGGCTGACTATTATAGTTCATTAGAAAAGCACTTAAAAGATCAAGTGCATTTGGTATGAAAAAATGGAGTTTTTTACGACCGTGGCTATCTTGAGCTATTCATGCGTGACTATCTTCTAGATATTTATGCCATGAAGTAGCTCAATTGTGGATGATGCTTACTCTAATCAACTGTGGAAATATTACTGATCCATGTTATTACTTTGAATTTGAAGGGTGAGTGAACTACTTAGACATGAAAAACTAGAGTTATGCATGCCATGAATAACTCAGCCCTTGGGTTACTATAGAGGCTCATAAACAAATAAAAATTGAGCCCAGACATTGAGACTTGGCATGCTGAAACATTCTTACATGCACTTAAGATCTAGAACTTGATTATGGGAGATGAAATTGCTTCAGAGAATAGTGCATCTAGCTACTAGTTCTTTGCACTAGAGAAGTATTAAATTTGGTCTTGTAATTAGCACACATCAAAGTGTGTTTTCCTAGATTTTGTATAGAGAGAAACATATACCCATCCTAACAAATAGATCTCTTTCAGTCCTAGGATTGAGGGGGACACAAAAGGCATCACAAGGACTGGAGATGCCTTTTTCTTGATGAGTGAGGAGATGGAGGTAGAAATAAAATTTAGAGAGGCCCATAGGCAAATACGAATCTTAAATCAAAGGAAATAAGAATTGGATGCAAAAAGGGCCTTAGCAGCATAATAGAGAAACCTTAAAAGAATGCAAGCTCTAGAGCCAGACACCCAAGAAAGGGACAGATTGGAGGCTACGGTAGGCACAAGCCCTTGCACAAGCTTTGGCAGAGGGGATGCCACCATTAGAGCCAATCTAGGAAGATTCAAAGGGAGAGTGGGAAGAAACAGCTATCCTTCATGGGCTAGTAGGACCCAACCGAGAAAAGGAAGAAAAATCTAAAGAACAACTCTATACCATGGATGACATAAATAGAATGATGACCGACTTGAATTCCTTGCATACATGAAATTAGTGTTATTACAAGAGCAAGAAAGGGTTTCTTGGAGGAAGATGCACTAAATCGGGAGGTCCCACCTTTTCCCACAGTAGAGATGAGTATCACCAAGAAACTGACCCAAGAAGGCAGGAGGGAAGAGAGAGAGGGATCACACTTCACAGGACTAGCTTATGAGTCAACCCCAATCTTAACCACATGAACCCTAGCTGGTTTGTTAAGAACTAAAATAGGTAGGGTGTGGCAAGAGAGTTGAGGACTGCTCAAGTTCATGCCCTAAGGCAAATCCCATGAAGCTATACCACATTGCAAAACTTAAGCAAAGCTTCAAAGGAGATGGTGATCCCATCCAACACATGGAAATATTTGAGTCTATTTGTGAAACATGTGGAGCCATTAATGAGCTCACAAAGATCCATTCATTTTCCCTAACATTATGTGGGAATGGTATAAGACTTTAAAGCTAAATGATAAGGTCAATTTTACTCGGATTAAGAATGTGTTTGTGCCAAGATTTGCAAGAAGCAGTGATAAGTGGAACCCAGTTGCACACAGCTCTACAATGTCAAGTAACAAGAGCATGAGTCTGTGAGAGATTATCTCTCATCTTAAACATTTGAACTTTTGATGTAAGCTTTGGGAGAGGCTAACTCGATGAATAATTATTGCCGTTTTGAAAGAGAGTACGAGATCCCCTAATGCATGACTACTTGCTCTTATTAAGACCAGCTTCATTGAATGCATGTTGTAAGATGGCCATCAAATTCAAAGATAGCGTGTTGGGTACCCTAGCCTAAATAGAACAAGACTCCATCTTTGGCTGCACCATCCTGGGTGTGTCAAGTCAGCATGACTGAGAAGGTACCATCTTCGAGAAGGTCAAGTTAAAGGAGATAAGGGAATTGACCTCAGCCATCCTTGAGAAGGTAAAGTTAAAGGAGTCAGGGGAGCCTCTAGCCAATGCACACCTTTACCCAAGGAAAGAGCTAGTCTGGTTTTCGATATATAGACAAAATCACATAAGCATGGAGTGCCCTCATCTATGACCCAAACCACTACTCTATTATGTACATTGCATACGCTTGGGGAACCACGATACTTGCATTTGTAGACTGGGTGAATCATGGGGTTATTTTGGAACATATTGTGTCTAAAAATGGTATTTCCATAGATGTGAGTAGAGTCAAATTAATTTTAGAGTTACCTCCTCCTACCAACTCTAAGGGAGTACAAAAGTTCATGGGACACATTGAGTCCTATTGAAGAACTTATTTTAGGTGCAATGGGATAGAACTCTTGCAATCCATGGTAGGAGAGATACCAAAACGACATCATGACGTGAGTGTTCTTTACCCAATGGTGGGAGGACCCTATCAAGTAAGGAATGCACATGAAGAACTTGTAGAGCAAGGGAGGAGGGCAAGAGCTTACGCACTTACACCATCATTCTATGAAAGTATGTTATCGACTCTTTGTCCCTTTTGGAGCATGGTAGGTCATTTCCTTGATAGTTTAGCTAGTGGTAAGCTACTTAGCTCACTTGCATCATGTAGTACCCATACCATATCATAGTGAGGATGCACTCAAACCATTACCTTTTACACTAGAGAAGGCATATCTATTAGAATTAAACTGTGAGGAATATGAGCTTAGTGACACTAAGTCCGACCCAGCGTATGAGTTATGGCTATCTAATGATTGACGACCTGTTGCATTGATTTTAAATTTTTTTTAAGATTCATAGAAGCAACAATAAAAGTTCTCAACATTACAAGTACAATTCTATAAGATCGACTTCCCAACTATACAACTAATCATGTGTATTCTAAACCCATTCTCAAATGTTCCTTTATTTTTAGTTTCAATCTTTTTTATATTTTTCCATTTAATGTTTGTATGAGTGCTTGCTTGTATCGTTTTGTGATTGGTCTATCTTTATTCTAGTTATTACTTGGATAACCATTAAGAATTTGGTCCTAGTTCAATCTTTATTGAGATTGACCTTGAAGTATTCCAAAGGAGTATGCAAGGTACTCCACCTTTCTTAGTGTGCCCTCTTTAGCTAGAGTAGAGTCTTCTAGGTGAATTGTAAAAGTGAAAGTAGTTTTAAAAAAACCAAAAAGAAAGAAAAAGAAAAAGAAAAAGAAAGGCCCAAGAAGATAACCATCGCCATGTGCAATCTTGGTAGGACTTTCAGCACTTAGTGTGATAGAGCCTTGGGATAATAGCCTTGATCTTCATGGGATAGGACCTTATGGCTAAAAACCTACCAATAAAGGGCTTTAAAAAAATACCAGCGTTAGCGGTTCCTAGATACTCTTATATGAGGTCTGTGGGCCATTTAGTGGATCCCTATTCTTACATTTTCATCTTAGAATCAAAATTAAAATTTTTATTAAAAAAATAAAAATAAAGAATAAGAAGGTGAAAACTTGTAATAAATCACAGCATGTGCGTAGAGTTCTGCAATTGCTACGCAGACACAAACTCTATGCCAAGAAGAGCAAATGTACCTTCTTTACTCATCAAATTGAGTATCTTGGATTCATCGTCTCCAAAGATGGCATCTCAGTAGACCCCGCCAAGGTCAAGGATATTCTAGAATGGCCACCCCCTAAATCAGTTCGTGAAGTTCGTGGATTCTTGGGAATCACGGGTTGGTATAGGATTTTTATCAAAGATTATGCCTTGGTAGCTGCACCCTTGACAGATCTTCTTAAGAAGGATTGCAAAATAGTGTGGCTGCCAATCCATCAAAACAACTTTGATCAGCTGAAAGTCATTATTACTTCTGTCCCTGTCTTAAAGCTTCCTGATTTCTCCAAGGAATTTGAAGTGGTTACCGATGCTAGTAGTCTAGCACTTGGTGGTGTCTTAGGCCAAGAAGGCAGACCAGTCGCTTATACTTCCCGCAAGCTGAAGCAATATGAAGCAAACTATGCCACCCATGATTTGGAACTCTTAGCAGTTGTTCATTGCCTCAAATTATGGAGACATTATCTCTTGGGAGGCAAATTCCAGCTTGTAACTGACCACAAAAGTCTAAAGTGGATCTTCACCCAGCCTAACCTCAACATGCGGCAAAGGAGATGGATTGAAATTCTACAAGAATATGATTTCGACATCAAATTCCGCCCTGGGAAAGATAATGTGGTAGCTGATGCACTTAGCCGCAAATCTTTCTTGAATGCAATTTCAATGCCAAATCTTTCTTGAATGCAATTTCAATGCCAAATAATCCCATACTGGTCAAAGTGGAAGAAGTCTCATCTCATGACCCAGATTATCAAAGGATGATAAAGTTAGTAGAAGAAGGGGGACATTCAGAGAAAGAGAAGAATCTAATCAAGGGATACTCCACTCATGAAGGAAGCCTCTACTTCAATCACAGGCTATGTATCCCTAAGGATCCTGCTTTAAAGAAACTAATCCTCCATGAAGCTCATGATAGCCCTGCTCTGCAGGACACCCACGTTATGCAAAAACATTAAATGCGGTAAGAAGGAGCTTTCATTGGGCAGGCTTGAAAAATGATGTGCTTCGGTACTTTATGAGACTATATAATAGCTAGAGAGAGTTTCACAAAAATGATAGTGTGTATAGACTAGGGTCACCATTGATTGATTAGGTGTTTCCATTGTGCTTAAATTTCAATTATTTTTTATAGGAACACTTTATCACTTATACCATGTTGCCTTGCAGACCTTTTAAGACCTTCAACATTTCTAACATGCCAACACATATCCAGCATACAACCTCGATGCATCTTCATTGACATATTCCTAGGATGGAATCTGCATCAGGAAAGGAGGTATGTTAACCTTTTCCAGAGACCTCTATGTCGCGTCGATGACCACCTTACCATCTTCAACAATTTTGGCCAAAGTCACTAAAAATGTCAGATTTCATTGGAATGTACTTATAATGTATTATTTTATGTGTGTGATCTCCGCTTATCTATTAAAGGCACACCACGAGATCTTAGGTGGAGAGTACTATTTGTGGATTGGTGTTTGCACATGCTAGAGTGATTGAATTGTCTCCTAGGACCTATTCTTCAACTTTGGCCGCCCAAGAGTGTAAACCCTTATAGCCATGCATAAGAGGCAAAATGCAACTCTCACCATTGATTCTTTGATGTGTAAGCTAAGAGAGTGCGCTTCTTCTCTACTCTTCTATACAATTACTTGCTTGCCTTTTGCTTGTTTGAGCTATTATGTGTGCTTGCTTGCATGTGTGTGAGAGAGTGAGTGTGTAAGATTGAGTGGTGATGAGGAGGGTCGAGTTTCCACTGGAGTGCAGCACAGCTACATAGTAACATTGTCTCCTATAAGAATCCTAGGCAACCAGCTTTCATGAGGTGAGTGACTCGCCCCGACTGCGGCGGAGTGTAGCTTTCGGTTGTGGCTACGTGACAACGTTGCCTCATAAAAGAATCCCAAGCAATCAACTTTCATGAGGTGAGTGACTCACCTCAACTGTGCGTTTGTGTGCTAGGCCATGGTAAACTAGTTTTTCGATTGAGTTGTTTGTGCTCCTAAGTGTGGTTGAGTTGTTTGTACTCCTAAGTGTGGTTGGGCAAAGTCCCACGACATTGAGTTATTCCTTGCGTTCTTTCTATAGCACCAGGTCTTCTTATGAAGCTTGCAAAGGAGAAAGTATAAATGAGCAGCAACCCTAAACAATGGATGTGGTTGCTTACATGCTAGCTAACCCTAAGGTGTCCATTCAACCGTGAAACAATGTGCAATGAGAAGAACACAAGGGTGTAGAGTGAGAGAGTTAAAGCTCTTTGTAAGTATAAAGGAGAAAGTACAAAATGAGCAGTAACCCTAAATAATGGGTGTGGTTGCTTATATACTAGGCAACCCTAAATAATGAATGTGGTTGCTTATATACTAGGTAACCCTAAATAATGAATGTGGTTGCTTATATACTAGGTAACCCTAAATAATGGGTGTGGTTGCTTATATACTAGGTAACCCTAAATAATGGGTGTGGTTGCTTATATACTAGCTAACCCTAAGGTGTTCGTTCACACCTAGATGGCCATGGCAAAAAAACCCTCAGGGATAAAAGTTCCCATGGCCTCACTGTAGTATGAATGTGAGGTTTAGAACGCTACATATTATTCTCTAAAAGGTCTCTAAAAGAGATGAGTCCTAGAGCTTTGCAGAAGGCCTTAAACTTTTCATGTGATAAGGCTTTAGTGAAAAGATCTGCAACATTGTCATGTGTAATAGATCATATTGGTCTCACATGCATGGTGTCTCTCTTTGACATAGTGATAGAGCACTTTAATGTGCTTGGTCCTAGATACAATTCTTGGAAACTACCATTACACTTTGACTGCCAGTGAAGTGAGAATTAGAGTAGGGGTGTCTAAAGGAACACAAATATACACATTCAACTGTCACAGTGAATGTTGCTTTGTATTCAACTTCACAGTGAATGTTGCTTTGTATTTAACTTCACAGTACGAGGTTACCATAGTTGCTTCTTGCTTAGCCAAGAGATGTATGAGTTGCCAAGAAAGAAGAAGTTTCTAGATATGGACTGTCATGTATCATAAAATCACCTCCTTCCTAGAAGGCATGTAATTCTAAATCACCCCCTTAGCATAGGACAATCGAAGGTCTCGAGTTCCTTATAAGTATCTAAAGATATGTTTAACGGCCTCCCAATGCTTAGTTCCTAGGCAATGCATAAAATTTGAAAGCTATGATAATCCAAGGTCTTGAGTTACTTATAAAAACCTAAAGATATGTTTAGCTACCTCCTAATGCTTAGTGTTTGGATAATGCATAAACTTTGAAAGCTATGACAATCTAACGTCTTGAGTTCCATATAAGTATCTAAAGATATGTTTAACTGCCTCCCAATGCTTAGTTCCTAGGCAATGCTTAAACTTTGAAAGCTACATGACACACCAAACTAAATGTCTAGCTGTGAGTTGCACAAATATATAAGGCATCCAACAGCTTGAATGGTTATATCAAATGGTTCTTTGAGATTTAAGTTGAGCTTTACACCACGTTCCATTGGTGTAGAGATTGGTTTTCTTGAAGGTATTAACATGCCATTACAGTTGGGCCACTACAATGGGGGGGATTGGGGGGTTGAAGACTCCCAATTAGCTAGGCGTTACTAGACCACACCAACTCAAACTGCCTTACAAGCTTGCTTGTCTCACGCTTAACTGGGTAATTGTCTGTGTTTCTCACTCCCTTTCTCTCTATGCGAAACTTAAAATCACAAGTTGGTCATTAATTAAGGTGTGTAGAAATACATCACACCTATAGCTTTGTATAATCTATGTACTAATTAAGATTAAGAAAGTGATTAACACTAATGATAAGAAGTTTGATGTAACACACACAATTTGCATTAGATGGGTGCTTCTTAAATAGGCCCAAGTAGAATTATTTGTGCCATGCTTTGCTTAATCATTCACCTAATCCATCTCCTAAAAGTGTTACACATTTAGGGATTCACCTACCATGATCTATGGGCTGATTCCACCCACTTCTCCACTTGTGCTAGGTGCCTAGGATCTGGATATCTACACCATATTTTTCACTAGAAACACTTTGGCTCTTATTGTTATCTAGTATTGTGATTGCTAACTAGCACTGGACTGCTACTAGCGTATGACTGTGATTGTTAACTAGCACTATGATTGTGATTTGCTAACTAGTGTTGTGATTACTAACTAGCACTATGACTGCTAACTACATTGCAAGGAAATAATGGGTTACCAGTGCCCATTCATGGCATTGTAAATGTCCATGAGCGTCGATATCAATGTCAGTATGAGTGTTTGTATATGCAATGGTAACATTAACTAGCCGGTGTGTATATCAGCGTTGATACCGATGCCTATATCGGCGCTTATATCGGCACCTTGTGCAGAGTTTTTTTTTGGCATAATGGTGAAGCCACCATTCTGCCAAACTAGTTAGAGTACTCAGCCAACTATACTCAAATTTGATAAAAAAACGAGAGTTTTATATTATAAATAACATTGATAGTTACAAATTTCCATTTTTACATTGAGGTACACCATATATTTGCCAAAAAGGCAAGCCCATATATCAAAATGGCAAGCCTACAGGGAAATGAAGTGTCATCCAGTCCCACATACAGGTGGAGTCCAATCGACAAGCCTCTAATCACCACCAAGATCGGCCATATTTGCACTCGCTATGCTCTATTGTTTGTTGCTCCCCACTTGATGGGCGTGCCCTCTGATTCCAATTGCTTGAGGAGCACCTATGTGCCATATTTTTAACCATAATTCTCTTCACTTACTATGAGGAGCAACTTGGACTACAAACAACCATCTTGGATCCTTCAGATTTGGTTTAAAGATGACTTGTTCACAATGTTATGGTAGCACAAAGTGTCCCTCTGGTCGGTCCAAAACTTCGTGGAGTCAACTTGAACAAACCCACTCTTGTCTTTCCTTACGGTTGCATTTGGTCCATTTGTTACTACCTTGAACCACTTCACATCAAAGATAAACATGTCAAACCTTCTAAAAGCAACCTTGATGATGTTTTGAATGGTTCCACAATAATCAAGCATGCCAACTTCTACATTTAAGTTACTTGCACTTCACAGACTTTTTTGCATGAAGTTAGCCTTGACGCCATTATCAAACGTTGTTTTTTTTGCGATCTATTCATTCTACTCAAAAATTTCAGTCATGTACCCATAGTGCACCAAATTTATGATACTACAAGCACACCAAGAATTAGCCTTCAAGGTAATGCATGATAAATACACTTTATTATTTATTAACGAGATAGTAGTCAAGGAGATTGATCACTTACATGCCAATCATAGCCATTTTTAAGCTCCTCCTCCTCCTCCTTAGTGATGATCACCTTCACCATCATGTTTTGCTTGTGTTATTGTTTTTAAGCTCCTCCTCCTCCTCCTTAGTGATGATCACCTTCACCATCATGTTTTGCTTGTGTTATTGTTGAATCAAGCTATCTACCTGAAGGAAAGGTGGGTGGTTGTGCAAGCTCTAGAGGGTATGGTAGGTTTCTTGTTGTTCGACTCCTCTTAAAATTTTACCGGGCAATGATACGTTGTGCCTTGACCTCCTCATATCTTTGAGTCCATTTAACCATAGCATTTGAGTTCAACATGTGAAATTTGTTGATATTCTCTCGTAAATTGTTGTCCATTGCTCTTATAAGCCCATTTCCTTGTGGCACTTCTCCAACTACTCTCTCATCTTCTTCATGGCTCCATAGTCAAGGCATCTCTGGGTTAGATGTATTGAGAAATTATGTTATATAAACAATATATTCTTGTACAAGTCATCCTTCAACCATACTACCTTCTGAACAAGCTCGTTGACGAACAAATCCCTTTGGAGTTTTCATGAACCTCTCTAGAAAAAACATCCAATGACTATGGACAGTCCTTGTTGCAACTGCAACCTTGTCGATGACATGAACTAAGAGGTGCATTTGAATGGTCACAGATGCTTGTTGGTATGAAATTTGTAAAGATTTATGGTACCTCCTACTACAAGAAGCTAATTAGACTAATGACACATGAAACACACACTAATGACACATGATTAACTTAATCCTAAGGTGGAGATGCCTAAGCAAGATCATGACAAGAGTATGTGAAACAAAGTGATGATTATAAGCTAATTAGGTTGCTAGATAGATTAAGTTGCACTCATAAAGAAGCTTGAGATGTGTTTGTACTTCCATTGCTTGAAAATGACCCCTTTTATATGGGTAGAGTATATCTTTTCTTGGTCCATGCATGTGGGATAATCCACTTTTGCCATATGACTTCATTGTCACCTACTCACTCCATGCCTCTACATGTGCTCTATGGCACCACACTTCTCGACACCCCCCCTTAGTACCATATCTCTGGGCTACTCAAGGTGGTCGGATGTGAGTTAAAATAATCATTATCCCCCTAGGTGCTCAACTAGCTACTCTCAGGTGCTCGGGTAGATACACACAAAACAAACAAGATGAAATGATAAGATGGGTGTCTACTCATATGGTGCCCCTCTTTTATACATAGATGACTAGGGTAGTGGTGGTGTTTGCCTTCTTGCTTTTTAAAAGAGCTGATCGCAAAGGGATCTCTTTGTACTTGGTGGTCAAAGTAGTCCCCATAAAGTTTCCTTCACTTTTCTTCAATCTACAATCTTCTTCTTTGTGTCCAAATTTGTTGTAGAGCGATCTTTGAACCTGCATTCATTGAAAGTGTCCTTTTCTGCCACAATTGTGTCACTTCAAATTGCGTTTGTTGAACAATGCATGCTCAATAATGCTGGGATTGCTTCCTTTTAATTCTCTTTTCTTCTCCAAAATGGAGGAGACATATCCATTAAATGTTGGCTCGGATAGATTCTTCAAGGTTGTGTCAAGTGCATTATATTCCTTTGGCATGCTTTTTAAGATTATTGCAACTACATCTTTATCTCCAATCTTAGCATCTATGCCATCTAACTGGGTCATGATGCTTTCTATTGTACTGACAAACTAAGCCAAAGATTCATTAAAGTTCATTTCTAAACTATAGAGCTCAATCTTTAAGTGAATTTCCTAGTTCTTTACCTTAGCTCCAAACACAAGATTCAATGTATCCCATGCATCCTTTGCATGCTCCTTAGAGTCAATGTGATGAATAAGATTAGTGCTCATGTGTAAGCTAATAAGATTAGTGCCCAGGTGTAAGCTAATCAGTGACAATGATTGATCATCTTTTTCAATCCACCCTTCACTTGGTTCATCCAGAACATTTTCCTTAATGATTTTCCACAATTTCTTATGCATTAGAAGGTGCTTCATCTGTGTAGCCTAGGTGTGGAACCCTTCCCATTGAACTTCTCTTCTACATGCGAAGTAATTCTTGTTGGTATTACCATAATGAGAAGGTCTTACCAATGAGCTTATGATGATTCTCTATTCTTGTACAACTTGGCAAATGTGGATGCTTTAAACATGATGAAATGCAAGTAGTGTGTGTGCTTCCAATTTTTAAATTTTGCTTCTAGAGCTTCTTGAGGATAGCCCCAATGTAAAGTTAGTACTTTTGATGTGCAAACACACTAAATGCAACCCTAATTGCTTAATTGTATCCCCAAATGCAAACATTTTTTTGTTAATTACTTATTAATTAGCATGATTATTCTTAATCACAGTGATTAAGTGGTCAAGAGAGTGGAGGCTCAAATTGATCTCTGGGGGAAGCAGACATTGAAGGGGGTTTTTATACAAGGTTATTGCCCTTGCTTGAATGAAGGTTCCCAAGCCTAGAAACACCTTCAATGTGGCTTAAATCCTTGAAATTTGACGATTTTTGTTGACTAGTTTTCTGCAATTTGTGGCTCAATCCTTGATTGTTTTGAGCTTAGCTTTGGGCTGTAAATAGCTTAAGCTATATATAACCTTCACCTAAGAAGGTTCAAGCTGATTGAAACACCATGTGGAGAATGGGGCAAAATCTTAGTCGCATGTAATTTCAACGATTTTGGCCTGTAGTGCAAAAAATTAACAGAATCCTTTGATGGGGTAAAGCGTCTAGATGGGGGAAAGCTCCTCCAAAAATTTGAGAGGAAATGGTTACCTATGGAATGAGAATGAAGTCTCACAAATTTGAGCCACAAGAGGGATGAGGAGATAAGATCAAGATTAGTGCATTAGTGACATAACCAAATTAATGAGCTGAGGTAGACTAAATCGAGTGACTAGAAGAAGCTCGAGGGAGAGAGGGAGGCTCTCATAGCATGTTAAGATTTATGGTACCTTCTATAAGAAGCTAATTAGACTAACGACACACTAAGCACACAGTAATGAAACATGATTAACTTAATCCTAAGGTGGATGATACCTAAGCAAGATCATGATGAGAGTATGTGAAACAAAGTGATGATCACAAGCTAAATTAACTTACACTCATAGAGAAGCTTGATATGTGCTTATACTTCCATTGCTTGAAAATGAACCCTTTTATATGGGTAGATTACATCTTTGCTTGGTTCGTGGATGTGGGATAATCCACTTTTGCCATATGGCTTCATCCTCACCTACTCACTCCATGCCGCTACATGTGTTCTATGGCACCACACTTCTCAACAAACTTTTCGACCATGCACATGGCCTCCAAGAAGTTTAGATGGGCTGACTCCAAGGTATCTCTCCTTATTTCCTTGGTGGAGATCCAATGCACCCATCCCTTTATTGTAATTGGAAGAACAAATTGTAGAAATTTTGCCAATCATGGGACTTTAAGCTACTGAGCTCATCATCCTTTGTAAATGCACCCTTTAGGCAATGCATACATCCGCGATGGGGGTGCGAAACTTTGCAATGGTCCTCTTTACCTAATTTTCTTCCGATTTACATAAGGCCCACGGTGCTTTAGGTAAACCACTTTCCCATATGCATGCCAATTTACTTAAGACCCACGGCGCTTTAGGTAATACCACCAAAAAATCACATCATCATATGCATGCCATACACACCTAAATAGTTGCTCGAGGATCGAGTGGTATATGTGTGAGGTTATGTAATTCCTCTTCTTTATGTGTTGTATCTCAATGCAGTACTATGCTATCGTCATCATCACCATGATCCTCTGGTCCATGGCCCAGTAAATGTGTCTAACATCTCGTTCATTGTAGCCTTTTCTAATATGTCCTCTCATTTTTCTCTCATTATTGAGGTGGTTGGATGCGCTCGGTGACCTGTCCTGAAAATTAGTATCTTCTGGTAGTCTCCTAGTAGTGTCCTATCGGACTGGATTTCCATGTAGTTAACATGATCATCGACATTACTTGTGTGAGAAAAAATGTAGCTTTTATAGGTGTTCCACTGGATATATACCATACACACGTACATGGTTGTTACAAATTCTTTGTTTTTGAGTGACCTGATACTTACAACATGTGCACGGGTACATGCATCTCTCCTCAAGATTGACAAATGCCTCAATGTGGCGGAGTGTGTCATTATTTAGTGGTGCCATGTTCACCATGTCGCCACTTCTCAGCACGTCAATGTTTTTTGGCTCCACGTCACCATTGTTTTCGAGCACCACATTCTCATTGTTTGTTGTTGCCATGTCTTGCACACATTTGTTATGATGATTTTGTTTGGACTAATGGAGTCTTTTTTATAATGTAAGACCCAATTTGTCATCAATTCAAATGTACAATGTTGAGTGCGGCAAAAAAGGTTTGAATTCAAAAGTTTGAATAAATGACGAGCGTCGGTATGGTGTTGGTATAGGTGATGATATAGGCGTCGGCGACGCCATGTAAATGAGCATGTAAAAAGTAGCCACCCGTAGGCTCTTATTTTTTCATTCGTGTGGTTTTGCATGACTAAAAGGTCAAAGGTAAGCCTTTCCCCCCCTCTTGCCTTTCCCTCATTTCTTCCTCCCTGTTCACCTTGTGTATGTGTGTGTGCCTGATTTTTTTTAATAGGCTCACATCTAATTTTTGTTCTCTCTCAATTGAAGGTAATATGCTCCATGCCTTTTGCATATGTTTTCTTTGCTCTTAGATCGCTTTCTCACCACTGATTTAGCTTGGTTTTTGTTTTTCTTTTGTATGTATTTGCATGAGGGCTTTTCTACACCGGCTCCTTTACTTTGAGGTATGTTCCTTTATTTTTTTATTCTTACATACAAATTGTCCCAAGATGGGGAGGTGGGTAGGAAATGCAGGCTGCAATGAGGCCATAGCCAAGCTAAGATTATGCTTATGCATAGCCATAGCCATAGCTTTGCTTTGGCGTATGCTTGGCTATGCATAGCCATGGCCGTGTGTCGACTTGGTTGTGCATAGACATGCCATGGCGGTTTTGCAAGGGAAACTTCCATGGCATGCATATGCATGTCCAAGACGACACAAGCGTATGCTTATGCATAGCCATAGCCATAGCCATAGCTTTGCTTTGGCATAGGCTTGCCTCGAATAGCCAAGCCTATGCTTATGCATAGCCATAGCCATAGCTTTGCTTAGGCATAGGGTTGGCTATGCATAGCCATAGCTTTGCTTTAGCATAGGCTTGGCTATGCATAGCTATGGTCATGCGTTGGCTTGGTTATGCATGGGCATGCCATGGCAGTTGCCCTTGCAACCACCATGGCATGCTTATGCATAGCAAGGGCAACTGTTATGGCATACATGTGCATAGCCAAGCATTTACATGGCCATGGCTAGAAGCTTAACTTCTAAATAGTTATGTAGGCTTTATCATGCATATGTGTATGCCAAGCTTAACTTCTAGTTTATGTGTGTAGCGCGAGATGGCTGACACTCCAGAGGGTTACATGACCCTTAGACTCACCCAGATATACCCCTACCAGGGGTTCTCTGAATTTTTCATTCATTCAAAGAACCCCCGCCACCAGGGGTTCTCCAAATTTTTCATTCATGCCCAGACCACAAGCTTTGAGCCCTGAAGAATTCTATCAATTCATATCACAGGCATCTCCTGAGCCAAGAGCCATTGCCTAGTAGTACTTTGGTGGGACTAGGCCCTCAGGACCCTCTACCATTGTAGCCACACTGGTCCCCACTCCCTTGTCATAGACATCAATGCACATCCCTTCTCATTGCTCAAATACGCATAGACGTAGCAGTGGTGGTGGGAGTGGTTGTGGTGGGGTCCCACCCATCTCCTCCATATCTAGTACACCACGTGCACCTCAGAGTCCTTATAGTCCTCACACACCAACAAGCGAGAAAGTTTATTATGTGTGCAACAATGGCGCCATAGTTATGGACGATGTAGGGAAGGAGATAAAAGGGCGTATCTACCAACCCCTCAAAATTCAATTTTCCCATGAAGTGATAATTATTGGGATACCTTGGATCAAAATAAAAAGAACTTCATCATGTCACATATTAAGAACGAGTACACTCCTGCAGGTGAGATAGTCCCTAATCATTGGATCAACAGTGTAATGGTTAAAACCATGGCATCACAAAGATCCAAGGTAAGGGATGCCTTGAAGGAGGGGAAGCCAAAACCGACTTGGCTAGATGATGAAGAGTGGCAGATGATCCAAGTAGAGCAGAGGGACATGCCTGATAAATACAACAAGTAGAAGGTAGCTTCACGGTTGAGAATGGAGAGTGTGGGCTCGTTGCATCTTGGTAGCAACTACAAGACTTTTCGCGAGTACTTTGTAAGATTTTTACTACTTTCTTACATTTTATTGTCTATGATGTGAATTAGTTGCATGCATTTGAATTTTTGCATACTTGTTCATGCAGGAGAGCATAGTAGGCCGTAATTGTTGAAACTCAAGAGCTAAATGATAGAGTTGATGTGGTGAAATCTAAGAGCCAATTGTGATTAATATAGTAGATGTGGATACTAGGCCTGAGGGACAGATTCAAGATTAGATAGAATAAAGGTCATCAAGTTCTGATAGAGATCCAAGTACATCTGACAAAGGGGAGCAAATAGATGATCTTAATCCTACAGAAGAACGAGACATTGACCAATTGGTTTAAAATTCCTTAAGTGACATTGAAAAGGATGCAAAATCGTTCCTTAAAATTGATCTTTTTGGGGCCATGGATCTATGATAGAATAGATGAAGATCTATGACTTTGCAATATTCATCAATCTTAGTACACATATGAAAGGTTTCACTACTGTCTCATTGTCAACACTCTTACACAACATCTTTATTGAGAGTTTAATCCCTCGTGTGTAGAAATATTAGCATACAGTAATAGTTTTATTTTTCACATACTGAAATGCACATTTTTAATATTGTAGATGAGCTCAAAAGGACCAAATTTGGTAATTTTGACTATAAATATGACTAGACTTGTTTTTTAATATTTTTTCTTATATTATTACTGGTTCTCATACCAGTTGAAGCCTAGGAGGCTATTGATTTTGGATATCATGTTGTTGTGTGTAGATTAGACATGGACCCATGCTAGGTTCCCAAGCCTTGAGTAAATCCATCCTTAAAATGGAACAAATACATGTATTAAAACAAAGGAAGCATAACTTTCAATACACTACAAGGTGACAAAAATTACAAGCATTGCTAAGTGACACTTTTAGACTTGTACCACCAAACTTTTAAAAAAGAGTTGACACTTTCTACTCTGACACCTTTGATTGTGGGAAGGAGGTTGTGCTAGGCCATGTAAGCAAAACCATTTGTTACAATTTTTTTTCTTTTTCTTTTTCTTGAGAGAGAGAGAGAGAGAGAGAGAGAGAGAGAGAGAGAGAGAGAGAGAGAGAGAGAGAGAGAGAGAGATTAATAGCTTCAAAAGTCCCAAAATGAATCTATGAGACCTAAAATAGTATAACGAATAGGTTAATGCATTACCCTATTGCATGAGAGATAATATGTTTACATTCCAATGCATTTGTCCAAGCATACATAAGATCTCTATATGTGTGCATGCATAAGATTCTCCATTCTTTGGTTTCTCAATATGTCATTTTGCAGAGCACAATTTCAATGCATGTGGTAGATGAGACCATCGACTTTAACTTTTACTTAGACTCTCTAACTTGATGTTTACTATTTTCTTAGGCACATCTCTTGTTTGCTATGTTTTTTTTAAATCAAACATGTAGTTTTTCTGTTCCCATTTCTCCCCAGGGATAATCGTTCCCGTTTCTTTCACTAGCCATTAGCTTGTATGCTTAAATGGACTTCTTGACTAATTGGACTCCCATGTTGTGGACTTGCCTTGCATGCTTGTGGACTTCTTGTCTTACATACTTCCTGAGTAATCGACTCTAGTAGGCTCCCCGACTTGCACGCTTATGGTCTTGCAATTTTTTTGGCTTGTAAGCTTATGGACTTCCCAGCTATCAAACTTCCAAATTAGCTGGCTCGTGGAGATCCCAACTTTGCAGGCTGCTTGTCTTGAAAACTTACGAGCTTATGGGGTTGCAAAAGTGCATGCTTATAAACATCAAACTTAGAAGTCCCAAAAGTTGCAAGCTTGCAAACCACTTAGCCCATAAAGCCCATAAGCTTACAAAAGTGCATGCTTATGATTATGAACATCAAACTTAGAAGCCCCAAAAGCTGCAAGCTTGCAAGCCAATTAGCCCATAAGCCCATATTAAGCTTGCACCTTGCTTGCACACCAAGAAGTCTAGTCTTTAAGTTTGGAAGCTAGGAAGCTCGTATTCTTGTGAGCTAATAGGCTTCCATTGCAAGAAGCCGTCTTATTTGGAGCCATTATTTGCCTCTGATTGAGCCACTAGAATCCCCTTTCTACCACTTGTTCTTCCACCACCTTACCCATGATTATCTTGATTCTAGCATATTCAACAAGCCATTGTTAGATTTCTTATTTATTTCTCCATTACCCCAAATCTAGTCCACCTTCTATGAGCACTTGCTTTAGGTTGTTGAGACTCTTGTACAGCTCTTGTATAAGACCACTTCTTGATTGTGGCCATTGTGAATTGACATGGCATGCTAACCTAGTCTACAAAGCTAGTCTTCTAAAGCATCAACTCCTCTCTTGACTTCGAATAGACTTTTGAGAATGTATAAGGGATACTCAAATTCACTTAAATGTGTATGCAAAAATACACATAGGAATGCAAGTTGATTGATCTCTAAATAAACCTTTAGATAGATCCTTTATGGGATTAAACTTAAAAAAGAGTGTTAAGTTATCTTTTATTACGTAATAGAAGAGTTAGTAAATGAAGTATTCTAGAGGGTTGAAAAACGGAGAAGAGAATAAGGCAATTTGAGATGTCTAAATGTAGAACTATATCTTAGTTTTGACCATAGCCTTGGCCTGTAGAGTAGAGAATTATTCATTCTTTAAAGAGCACGGACCCTTGATAATATGAGACAATAGGGTTAAGAAAGATTAGGATGATCTCAAGATACCAAAATTTGCTCATGGTATGGTGGAGACCTCGTGTGGACTTCACGGTTTGAGGATCTACAATTGGAGTTATGACTTGAGGACAATGGATGTCTCCTTGGACTTGGGAAGGTTTACCAGTCTCAGAATACATATATGATGCATGATTGTTTGATCATGTTTTACTTGGCTGATAATGTATTTATTAGAGATTTGCTTTTGTGGGTGCATGTGAAGGTACCACACATGTGCATGATTTGCCGTGCGGATGTCACCCGAGTGATGAGTCTTCAACAAAGACAGTCTTGCCCACATCGAGACCTTGACCCTTCTCGGTTAGACGTGGGTGTCCTCCTAATGAGATCGGTGTGATGGACAAGAAGTGGCACTATATTAATAGTATATTAAGCATGGTAGGTATGGGGGCTGGACATGTGCGCTAGTCTCATGTGGCTCCTGAGATTGGTTATTTGGATTATTTTTACTTTGGGAGTGGTATGGTTGTTAGAAGCGGCTCCCTGGATTTTAGCACGACTATTAGATTTGGATGTGAGACTTGTGGGCTTTGGGCTCATTAGTGCATACCTTCTTGCTAGTCGATCCTACGGGAGCCATCGATGACTCTTATTTGTGAGAATTATAAAGAAGTCAAAGACCATATTAGGGAGTTTGGGAAAATCCCAAGTCCCATTTTGCAAGATAAAAAGAAATGAGAGCACAATGAACCCTTTTAAGCTTTTGTCAAAACCAATTGATTTGGTATATCATTGGAAAGCTCTTGAAGTGTAGGTTCTAAATCCACATTTTTTGACAACTTTGAAGTTTGTATTCTAAGATATACAAAAAATTACCAAAGTAATGGGATTTTTCCAAACTCCCTAATATGGTCTTAGTCACTTATTTCGAGGAATTATACTCAATTCCTATCGTAAGGTCTATTCTAGTTCAGCTAAGTTGAAATAGTTGATAGGTGAGCAATAGGACATTGATGTATGGAGGCTCTGGTGAGTCGCTCTACCCTTAGTATAGTTTTATGTTGTAGTTATTTAGAGTTATTAGAGGTAGGGGTCTCATATTTATTAGGAAAAGAAACTCTTATTAGCTCAAATATCATTAAAATATATAAACAAGAGGCTTTTAGAAGCACACAAGTTTATGATATAAGGAAATCCTCAAGCTTTAAGTATGTAATGTACACTTATTACTATCCAAGGCTACAATTCCATTGCTTATTTTATGTGTAGGATTTTTAGAGAATGCATTAATCAGTTCC
The DNA here is from genome assembly GCF_041138505.1 of Cibotium barometz. NCBI lineage: Eukaryota > Viridiplantae > Streptophyta > Polypodiopsida > Cyatheales > Cibotiaceae > Cibotium > Cibotium barometz. The sequence continues at coordinate 20,588,071 of NC_141057.1, read as the reverse complement.
TCTTTTTGTTATTTGATAGGTTATAGTTTTTTTTGAAATTTAACAAGGTGTTAAACTCTCTCAAATTTAGTCATGCCTACAAACAAGAGTAACAAGCTAGATGATTCCATGGTGAACTTTAAGATTTGATCCACGTGTCAAGAAGCAAATTTCGAGATGCACACAGATTTGGACAGATGTTGAGTGGCAATTGGATGGCACTGGCTTACTTAAGACATTGCGGAGCCCCAGCAAGTGTTGCAGAGAATCAAAACTCCAATCTATTCTCCCCGTTAATCCTACATCACCAACACATACATAGCCTTCATTTTCTCTCCACTGGGCATCGCTAATCATACTCTAAATGCTTTAGATTGCCGTAATCCTGCATTACGCGTTCGTGGGGGCAGAGGTCCTACTGCGGAGGCGGTGGTGAAGAAGAAGGCCGCGAAGGCTGTGGCGAAGAAGAAGGCCGCCGGCGGTGAGGTTTGCGGATTCCCGCGCGGACTTGGGCGAGCGCTTGGCGGTAACACGTGCGAAGATGGCGGAGAAAGTGGCGCACGCACGTACGTCCATGCGTGTGGCGCTGGTGAAGCTGAGGCACCCCGTTCACCCGGTGCGCAGGGTGGCCGCCAAGGAGGCCGCGCGCGAGATCAAGGCTGCGGCCACAGGTAGCTAACCCTAGGTTAAGCTTGGGCGTTTTCCTATGTTATTAACACACGATACAGTCCGTATTTCTCATGTTTTCCTGCTACACAGAGAGGCGGAAGCAGGCAGTGGCAAGTGCTCGCACCATCGCCGCCCAGAAGAAGGCCGTCGTGAGAGAGCGCCGTGCAAGAGAGCTAAACCAGTCCGTCGCAGCTTACCTAGTATATATATATATATATATTTGTGTTTGAAGTATGAGCGCCATACTCCAATTAAAATAGTTTGAGCACCATTTGTGAAGTTTTAATTTCAATTACACTACCATCCATAGAATAAAGCCAAACTCCTCAACTTTGAAAGGAACCAATCAGTCTTTATTGAATGGTTTTTAGCATGTTCCTATTGGTGGTGGGTGGGAGGTTGATGGTATTGTGACTTGCCATTTCCACCTTCGATAACAATACCATCAGTGGTAATGGTGAGGTAGTAATTCGTGGTTCACTTTACACAACTGATTTTTTTTTGGGGGGGCAGAAATGCGAGGTTTCAAGGGATGTAAGAATGTATGTGTGTATGTACATATGTGTCATTTGTGTGTACTTAAAGTGATTATTTTTTGGTATCTTTCTTTATTAGGATATATATAAAACACACAATATATTGGACATAAGTGATGAAGCTTGAAGCGGAGAGGGAATGCATTTAAACACTTTACATCAAACCTTAATGGTAGCTTCAATTTAAAGCGTAGCAAATGGAGACGGTGATGTTGGCAAAGTTGCAAGATGGACATACTACAAGTGAGTACTAAACAGAAGGCATTATAGAGTACTTTTATGAGTCCAAATTTAAGAAAATTGATTTATCAATTTTCGTAGCCCTTATTTTAAGGAATGAATTTTTGTACATTTTAGCTACAAACCCGGCTTTTGGTGTAGATTTCGGTAATGAAAACTCATTGAATTAAAAAGTTTTCATAATTTAGATTGGTTGCAAAAAAGGTTTTGTTTAATGCTTTTGACTTGTCAAAAAGACATGCAAAAAGTGTTATCGACTAGTTTTCAATGCAATGCACCATAATTCTTGCTAAAAACAAATTTCGCCTAGTACTTATACTTATTTCAAGATGGAAATGCTCAACTTCTTACAAATTTGTGATAGATTATTTAGTGCACGCATGGGAAATATAGAAGAAATACACATGCATTTGATTTGCTAGCTTCCACAACCAACTTGACAAAAGTGTTAGTATAATTAAACGAGTGATCTGAATATGAAATAAGTAAAAAATAAGTTAGTTCTAAAATATTTTTTGATATGAAAATCTAGCTTGGTATTCATGCCCCAAAATAGAGATACATATGCTATTGAAATTGTTTGTAATTGGTTGAAAGAGAGTGTAGAACATGTTAACAGATAACTAAATACAACAAAACTAAGCTTGTGTTTGAACTTTAGGATTCTTGCTATTAGTGTGTGTTCAGCTAGGTCATCTTCTATAAGGGCCTTGATAAAGAACATGACATAGAAGATTTTAGCATAGTTTTGTTGGAACAAGCCATCAGATAGCATTTTTGAGAGATAGAGAAGGCGTAATAGTCTTCATCGCGTATAGTTAGACAGATGGCATCTCTAACCATAGTAAGATTCACATGAAAGACAACATTCTAAACTGCACACATGAAGCAAGAGAAGCAAGAAAGAGACGCCCTCCTACTTGTATTGTAGGTGAGCAACAGTTGGACGAAGGTGAGGGTGAGTAGGCGATGAGAAGATCTGAGGTGCAGACGATGAATAGAAAAATCGAAAGAAAAAAAGGCGAAAAAGTGGACATAAATGAAGGACATGGCATTTTTAAATATGGGTAATAAGTGACAAGTATGGGGCGGCTACCTCATAAATATGGGTGGGTGGGGATACATGTTAGTAAGTAACTAGCCAAACTTTTTCACGTGTGAACAAGCCATGAAAAAGTATAGTTTTTCACGGTGTGAATATTTGAGATATTTATGTCGAGAAAAGTTTATTGTTTTATCATCTTGACTAGATGTAGGCTCTCCCCACACCTTCTAAAACTTGGTTGTTACCTCCAGATAATAGTTTTGAAGTACCTTTTTGGTATGAAAAACTTGAGATATTCACGGTTGTGAACTTTCAAATTTCATATATCCAAGTTGAGTCTCTAAATCCTTTAATAATTGTGAAGCACGATGCATGATTTTTACTATATTTAGACCAACTTTTTTAGACATGAAATTCAAGATACTCGCGGTCGAGTTGACTTTGACTGGTTTTCATGTCAAAAAAAGTTTTGATTCTCATCCCTTTGAAGTGATTTCCTAGTTCATGTGATCCTCTTGACTTGCGCGATATGATTTTCGCGCTTATTGGAACAATTTTTTTGGGCTGCATGAAAAACTCAAGATACTCACAACCATCAGTATTCACTGGTTTTTCATGTCCGCTGAACTTCATTGTATCATGTTTATGAAAAACTCGAGATACTCATGGCCATGAATACTCGCCGACCATGACTATTCATTGGTTTTTCACGCCCCCACTGAACTTTATTGTATCATGCTTATGAGTTCATAACTTGATTCCTTTGACCTTTGTGATACACTTAGCATGATTCTTATTCCTTTTAGAGAAAATTCCTTGGTTGTGAAAAACTTAAGTTACTCACATCGTGAAAAATCATTGTTTTGGGATAGTAAAACTGTGACATCTTAGAGCATGAGATTGATGACCTTCCTCAAATCTTCAGCCAAAAAGCTTCAATATGATGTTATATTCATGGGTTAACTTGAGTTTGAAAGCCCTAATGACATCATTAAGCTCAAAAATCATACATTAATCTCTATTTTACCAGAAGTGGTATCTGTGATTAACCACAGTGTTGTAGCCACTTCTTCACACCATTTTTGAGAATTTTGATGATGTAGACATGTTCGTAGCTGTTGAACACCCTCAAGCCTCTAAGGAATTAGATTACTTTGCCTTGTAGCTCTCAATTTTGAGAAATGCCCTAAAGAAACGATAAAATTGCAACCGGAATCTTATTCTAGGAATTGATTGTGGAAAGATAGAGAATTAATTCAATCATAAAAACCATTGCTTGTAAGCTTCAACTAAATCAAAGCAATTGAAAAATTAAACACTTAAACAAAAATACTTAGCTCCAAAAAGACCATATTGGGTGCAATCTTCCCCCCTCTTGTGCGTGGCCTCTCCCCACACAAGAGTATTTCTTTATTAGCTTTCCTTTTCACCAAAATTAGGCCATAGCCCCCAAAATACAAGATGTGCTTTTTAGAGAGCACGGCACTCTTCTTTAACAAAAATAGAGTGTCAAATTGGGACTAGGGTAAAGCCATAGGCTTTAATAAATTCCACAAAAATAAATGTATCTTTCCTAATGTTCAAAATGGAAAAATCATTTAATAAGATTACAAGCTACTATGCTTGTCAAAAATGAAATGTGATGATCCAAGACATTTCTTCCAAAGTAAACTCTTCAATTCCCATAGTCTTCATCACCTGAAAATATAAGCCCAATTAATTATTAAATTAATCCCACAAATATTAAACAGGCACAAATCATCACCAACTCATGACTACCAGGCGTAAGTACCCCAGGAATCACCCTGCCATACAAACCTAACTGAAATAATCATAGGTGGCCTCAAACATACGTCATATACCGCACGTATTAATATTTATAGTGGTGTCACCCACGATATTAACCTAGCCGGCATGACGCAAGAGTAATCTAGGCGTCCCCAAATTACTCAAGAGGGGATAAATAATATTTTTATAGAGGACTTAAAATATATTCTCATGACATCCCTCTTGCTTGAGTTTGCAATTGTCCTCAATTGCGGATTTGCTGGGTTTGAAAAGAATGAAGAATTTCAGGGTAAACTCGAAAAAATTTCTCAGGCATCCATTTAGCATCTTCTTGTGGATGATTCTTAAAAGTCAAAAGATACTTGGAATATTGATTACCTGTCCTTGTTGTTGTTATCTCTTGGTCAATGATTGCATCAGGAACTAGTACTTCTTCCTCTCCTTCAATAAGAGGTGGTTCCTCATATGTTGGGTGAGTAGGAAGTGTTCCTCGAAAAGGTTTCAAGAGATGGATATGAAAAGAATTATGGATATTCCAATTAGATGGAAGCTCTAGTCTATAGGCCACATCATTAATCTTTTGAAGGATTTTAAATGGCCCATAATATCTAGGCGCTAGCTTCACTGCAGGGAATTTGTCCACACTCTTTAATCGACGCTTTTCAATTCTCAAGAGTACATAATCACCTTCTTGAAATGAAAAATCTTTGCGCTTCTTATTTGCTTGAGATGTATACTTCTCTTGAGCTCTTTGAATACAATCACGCACTTCAGATAGAATGCGATCAAAGTCTCTAACATATTGGTCGGCTGCTTCAATCTTATGAGAGAGTCTAGTAGCCGGAATAGGCAATGCTCTTCCATAGATAATCTCAAATGGTGCTCGACCAGTAGCAGTATGAGGAGTATTATTATAAGCAAATTGGAGTAGGTGTATGTACTTATCCCATGCACTAGGTTGCTGGGAAACATAGGCTCTAAGCATATCTAAGATAGTGCTATTTGTAACTTCGGTTTGTCCATTCGATTCCGGATGGAATGCCGTAGAAAAATCTAACTTAGTGCCCAAGTTTGAGAAAAGAGCAACCCAAAAGTGACTACAAAATTTAGAATCTCTATCAGAAACTATCACTTTGGGTAGACCATGATGAACAAAAATTTGTTTAACAAATATGTTCGCGGCTTGCTGAGAAGTTAGTGTCTTTTTACATGGAATGAAATAGGCTTGCTTACTAAATCTGTCCACTATTGTCCAAATCATGTCATGGTGACTGGAAGTAGTAGGGAAGCCAGTAATAAAGTCCATAGACACTTGTTCCCATGGTCTATCAGGAATAGGTAGAGGCATAAGCAATCCTAAGGCTTTGCCTTTGTAGCTTTTGATTGTTTGACAAATGTTACATTCAGCTACAAACTTAGCTACATCATTCTTCAAATGGGGCCAATAAAATTCTCGAGAAACTACTTGAAGTGTTGTGGAAACTCCTCTATGTCCCACAAATGGTGGTTGGTGCATCTCTTCCAAAACAAGCTGTCTGTAAGGTTGAGTAACACACAATCTCTTCTCAAAGAAAAGATAGCCATCATTATGAGAATAACTTCCTTGAGGTGTCCAATTATTTTCACGCAATTTAATCCATATTTGAGAAAAATCTGGATCAACTTCATAAGTTTCTTTCATGAGAACGAATGGTTCACTTTCAATTATAGAAATGTTGTTGATATTTGGTCTTCGACTCAAAGCATCGGCAACAACATTTTCTTTTCCAGGTTGATATTGAATCATAGGTTGGAAACTTTGAATGAAAGCTGCCCATTTGATATGTCTATCTGAAATAAGAGGTTGTGTAAGCAAATGCCTAATGCTCTGTTGGTCTGTCTTAATAAGAAATTCAGAGCCCATTAGGTAATGCTTCCAGATTTTCAAAGCATGCACTACTGCTGCTAATTCCTTATCATAAGTGCTATAATTTTGCTCTGCAGGCTTAAGCTTTCTACTTTGATATGCAATAGGATGGTTGTCTTGCATAAGAACAGCTCCAAATCCTTTGCCACTAGCGTCAGTCACTACTATAAAGAATGGTCTTTGAAAATCAGGTAGTGTTAGAACTGGTGCTTGTGTTAAAGCATTCTTGAGTGTTGCAAAAGATTTATCTTGCTTATCAGTCCAATTGAAATTTGTAGCTTTCTTAAGGAGTTCAGTCAAAGGATTGGCAATACAAGCAAAATTCTTGACGAACTTCCTATAATAACTACATAAGCCAAGAAAAGATCTAAGATCATGTATGTTTCTAGGCGTAGGCCAAGAAGCAATACACTCAATTTTCTTAGGATCTACACGAATTCCTTCGGCCGATACTATATGTCCTAAGTATTCAATCTCTTCTTGAAAGAAAGAACTCTTTTCAGGATTGACATACAATTCATTTTCTCTCAAAAGATTGAACACTTGTTCCAAGTGTTGTTCATGCTCTTGTCGATCCTTGCTGAAAACAAGAATGTCATCAAAGAACACTATAACAAAACTTTGAAACTTAAGGAATATACGATTCATCATACGGCTGAAAGTAGCTGGAGCATTGGTCAAACCAAATGGCATAACCAAAAACTCATAATGACCAATTTGGGTTCTAAAAGCTGTCTTGAAAATGTCAGATTGAGTCATACGGACTTGATGATACCCAGACTTTAGGTCAATCTTGCTAAAGACCTTTGATCCTCTAAGCTTATCAAGAAGATCATCTACCCTAGGAATAGGATATCTGTTCTTGACAGTAATCTTATTCAATGCACGATAGTCTACACACATTCGGTAAGTTCCGTTCTTCTTCTTAACAAGAAGTACTGGAGCTCCAAAAGGTGAACTACTAGGTCGAATAAGGCCTCTCTCTAGCAAGTCTTCTATTTGGCTTTGGATTTCTCTTTGCTCTAAATTGTTGACTCTATAGGGAGCTTTACAAGGCGGGGAATTTCCAGGCAATAAATCAATGCTATGATCCTCTGGCCTAGACTTAGGTAATCCTGGAGGCAGATCTTCCATGAAACAGTCACTAAATTTGGAGATAAAAGAGTCAAACTTTGGTCTTTTGGATGTGTCCAACTCAGCATCAAGCTGGTTAACCCATACCATATAAGTCTTATCTCTTTTTCTTAGAGCTCTCTTTGCTTGAGTGTGACTCAACAAAGGACTCATTTCTCCTTTGACTTGACACTGGAGGATAATATTTTCATTGTCATTCCTTAGAGAAATACTATGAGTGTCATAGTCTATCATAGGATTGTATTTGTGTCTCCAAGGCATACCCAAAATTATATCTACCCCTTGTAAAGGTGCAACTAAGAAATCCCTTTTTTCTGTTAAAGGTTTGATGCATAAATCCAAATCTTTCACTACTTGCATGCAATTATACTTTGTTCCAGTAAATGCTGCTTTGACTTTATAATGCGTAGGTAAAGAATGAAGATTTAATGCTCTAAGTACCTTTTCAGAAATGAAATCATGTGTACTACCATCATCATGCAAAATAAGAACTTCATGTCCATTTATCGTTCCTTTTATTTTAAGCAAAGAATGAACATGAGGTTTACCTTCTTGTTCTGAGTAATCTGGATCGGAATTACCCTCTTGCTCGAATGATTCTTCTTCATTGTCGTCTTCTTCAATCATGTTGACTCGAGCTGCTGCTGCTGGGGTTGAATTCTTGGTACGCTCCGGACAATTCGGTGCTATGTGACCTTCTTTGTGGCACTTGAAACATTTGATAGGAGATATCTTCGGTTTGCCACCATTGACTTTCTTATTGGTACTCAGGTTGCCTTTAGCCTCGTCCTTGCCTTTGTCATAACCTGGTTTATACATCTTCTTTGAAGCATAAAAAGATTTAGAAAATGGTTTAGAAGAAGTCCCCTCATGTGCTTTATTCTCTTTAGAAAAACCATTTTTACGTTCCGAATTAGTTGCCAAGGATATTGCAGAAGATAGTGAATGAGGTCGAAACATATTCACATCGGCCCTAATGGTAGATCTAAGGCCCGATATGAACTTCCTTTTTTGATCCTTCTCACTAACTCTATCCACAACCTGCACCTGTAATAAAGTATTCCAAAACTTTTCTACATACTGTGACATAGTTTCCTTTTCCAATTGATGCAAAGTGTCCCATTGGTGCCTAACTTTGGACTTGAATTGTGAGGGTAAAAAGTGCTTTTTGACCAGCCGTTGAAATCTTTTCCAAGAGTCTGGCTTGTCATGACCTTGCTTTACTACACTCCACCATAAAGCTGCACTGTCTACCATATGATTGACTGCACATTTAATCTTATCTTTCTCTGAAAATCTTTCTCCAGAAAAATAGTCATCTAGTTGACTAAGCCAAGCTAAAATGACTCTAGCATCCTTCTTTCCATCATAATTTTGAAATGTGAAAGCTTTCCGACTAATCTTGGATTCTTTTTGTGACCTTTGTGCTTGCAATGTAGCATTTACAGCCCTTTGAATAGTGTCATCTTCGTCATCAAAAGATAGCGAAGAGTCACGCTTGCGTCTACGATTTGAGAGCTGTCTCTCCAATTCAATACGCTTCTCTCTTTCTTCTACAATTTGATGTTGTAAAGAAAGGAGTTGCTCTTGAATTGATGGCGAGATAGGCAAATCGGCCATAGTGCTTGTGCAAATGATGTAGATAAATAAAATTTTACTTTATTTGATGTAAATAAATAAAGCAAAAAAAAAATGAGTACTTATCTTATTTTTCTCCCGCAATTCGATCTTGGTTGAAGCTGAACAAGACGTTGTTCAATGGCTGAATTGAATTCTCGTCGCCTCAAACAAATCCCGAACGATTCCGCGTGATTCGAGAGTCTTGGGCTAGTCGAATTGTTGATGAAAAAAATTTTTCTGCACTTTGAAACCTGCTGAAACAGTCCTGTAAACCTTGCCCAAACTCTGTAATATTTTTCTAAAATTTTCAGAATTTTTCAGAAGCGATTTCGGAATTTTCTAGCCTTTTCTAGGCAATTTCCAAGCTTTTTAAAACCTGTAAATGACTTTTCTGCAGCCAGAAATTTTCAGAATTGTAAAACCTTTGAATTTCTCCTCAAATTTGGAAATTGGGAAAAGTAGAGGTTGAAAAAGGAGTGATGTGACTTGCATAGGGATTGGGAAAAGTAAGAGTAGATTAGAGAGAGATTAGATTATGGGTTTAAGCTTGATTAGCTTATGAAGTTTTTTTTTTAAATTTCTTCTTCTTCTCTCCACGCGTTTTGCGCCGGCAGGCTGTCGCCGGGCGCTTCCTTGTCCAAAAGATTATTGAGAGTTTTGAGATGGCTTTTGCATGGATTTTCCTGCTCCGTCCATTATAGGTTTACTCAACCTTGAAGCTTTTTGATTTCTGAGAGTTACCCGTGAGGTTTTTGGCTATGAGGATTCCATCCATACGGTCAGATTCTGATTTCACAGAGAATTTGAGAAAACCGCTTTTTGATAAAGAGGGATGGTTTTGCAGGGTGGTGAGTGGGTTTGAGAGTAGATCTAGTTTTGAATCTTTGACCTTTGGGTAAAGACCTTCAAAACACCCTTCTGTCCACTGGATAAATTCCTGCACTTTCTTGATTTTTGAGAAGTTGAAGCCCTTTCCTACCTTCTCCACAAATCTCCTAGCCCAAGCTCTGATACCACTGCAACCGGAATCTTATTCTAGGAATTGATTGTAGAAAGATAGAGAATTAATTCAATCATAAAAACCATTGCTTGTAAGCTTCAACTAAATCAAAGCAATTGAAAAATTAAACACTTAAACAAAAATACTTAGCTCCAAAAAGACCATATTGGGTGCAATCTTCCCCCCTCTTGTGCGTGGCCTCTCCCCACACAAGAGTATTTCTTTATTAGCTTTCCTTTTCACCAAAATTAGGCCATAGCCCCCAAAATACAAGATGTGCTTTTTAGAGAGCACGGCACTCTTCTTTAACAAAAATAGAGTGTCAAATTGGGACTAGGGTAAAGCCATAGGCTTTAATAAATTCCACAAAAATAAATGTATCTTTCCTAATGTTCAAAATGGAAAAATCATTTAATAAGATTACAAGCTACTATGCTTGTCAAAAATGAAATGTGATGATCCAAGACATTTCTTCCAAAGTAAACTCTTCAATTCCCATAGTCTTCATCACCTGAAAATATAAGCCCAATTAATTATTAAATTAATCCCACAAATATTAAACAGGCACAAATCATCACCAACTCATGACTACCAGGCGTAAGTACCCCAGGAATCACCCTGCCATACAAACCTAACTGAAATAATCATAGGTGGCCTCAAACATACGTCATATACCGCACGTATTAATATTTATAGTGGTGTCACCCACGATATTAACCTAGCCGGCATGACGCAAGAGTAATCTAGGCGTCCCCAAATTACTCAAGAGGGGATAAATAATATTTTTATAGAGGACTTAAAATATATTCTCATGACAAAAATCGTGTTGCTCTGGGGCGATTTCTCAACCACCATTGAGGCTATGCGTGTCTTTGTCCTTGAGCTAGGAAGAGGCTTCAAGAAGTGGCTTACTCAATGGTTGCGTGTGGGGAGAGCATTCATCACTCCAATGGAAGGGGGGTTGTGGAGAAGATGGCCTAAATGTGAAAAAATGATAAAAAGTGATTAAAGCTGATCATAGTTAGTGTAAATAATAATATGAGACTAATGCAAGCTTAAGGAGAGTGGATCTAAGCTCTAATTGTTGGATAAATGTAATCCCAACTCCTTAGTCCAATTTAATGTGTGGTGGCTAGGCTAGTGGTCAGTGGTTGGTGTAAAGCCTACAAACGGTTGGTGCATATGGTTCATGCAACTCATGCAACTAAAAATAGGGTAGAGGGGTCTCTAAATAAGGTACAAGTCGTGATCAAGTGATTATGTAAGTTTGGTTCATGCCTAATCATAATTAGAGTCTTTTTGTGTTAATCTCAAAGCAATTTCTGCATATACTAGTTTTTGTCCCTCATGTTCATGATGTTTTGTACAAGCTTTAATCCACCTTGAGTATGTTTTGATCAATATTCATAGTTGAATTATCATATCCAACATTTGGTATCAAAGCATGATCCAATTAGGTTTAGCTTATTAACAAAAACCCTAATCTCTCTCTTAATCACATTGCATCTGAGGAGATTATACTTCAATATTTTGATATAGGCCTCTTGCTTTGATCCCACGCAAGCCCTAAAACAAAGCTCGAAAGGCGGATTTGATCGCATCTTCACGAATTCATCGTTGCCATCAAAACAGGCAACGTTCTGCTAATCGTGTTCATTCGGCACCGTCTCTACGAATTTGTCTAATTCCTCTTAGGTGCTTCAAGTCTATAATGTAAGGATTCAGCATACCAAATCTTGTAGTATTTGGTCCACAGGAGCTGCTGTACGGAGCCGTTTTTCAGTCACCTGTTTTCTGCCTCTCTTGCTCCAACAACATGGTGCTTATTATTTTGATCTATATTGATGATATTATTATTTGGGCTTAAATCATCTATATGAGCAAGTTATCAACATCAAGCATCATATTGCATCATCATGAGCTCCAAATTCCCCGACAAATTCAACAGAACTGGGTTTCATACCTGGCAAATCAAGGTGAAGGGCTACCTCATGAAGAAAAATTTGTGTACGGTCAAGCCACTTCCTGAAGATGAAGCAGGTATTTCTGCTGTAGTTATAAGAGCTACAACGGCTGCACTTCAAATAAAAGATGAGCAAGAACTTGGTATTATCATTACTGCTTTAGAAGATGATTTTATTCATTATATTGATAATGTTGAGTCAGCTATGGAAGCTTGGGAATTACTAGAGCGTACTTTTGGTGCAAAGGCAAAGCATTCCAAGATTAGTTTGAAGATGCAACTCTTTGATCTAACCATGGAGAGTAATGAAAATTTAATAGCTTTGATTAACAGGTTGAAGAGCTTAATGACACAATTGGTTTATGTTAAGTCTCCTGTTCCTGAAGAGGATGCTATTGCTATCTTACTTGAAAGCTTACATTCAAGCTTTAGGCAAATTGTGACGGTACTTAAAGAGAAGGAGCCAGCCCCTTCCTTGGAAAGTATCATAAATTCTTTGCACGAAGAAGACAAGAAGATTACAAAGGATGTGATAGATCCTTATTCACATGCATATACTACTACTTCGACCAGGAGTAAGAATCTCCCTTTCTGATCTTATAATTATTCCCTCTCTAAAATAAAATAAAGTTTCTGTTTAAAAAAGGAAGACCCTTTCCCTAGAATACTTCTCAGGAGTCCCACCTGTTTTAAGGATTTAGAACAATGAGTTCAGAAGTGAGAATCGGTGTTTTGGATACCAAGGTTTTGGTTTTCATTCGAGTACGGCCCAAAAGAAGTTCTTTATCTCTTGGGGAGTATAAGAAGTTATCCCCCAGATATTGTAACCCTTATATCTGAATTCAATGAAAGTAGGTGACTTAGCCTACAAGTTTCTTTTATCTCCTCATCTCAAAATTCTTAATGCCTTCTATAGAAAAACGTGTCAAACGACACAAATCATGGAAAGACGGTAAAACTTCAGTGGCAAGTTACCGTTGGCTTCTAGGTTACGCTAGCTCCTTCCTTTATATAAGTCGTAACTTTTACTTATCGCTCACAGTAATCTTACTCCCATCAATTTCCTTTCTTTCTTAATCTCCTTCATGGCTTGGCAACAAGAACTAGTTTTATCCATGATGATTTCTCACCTTCAAGACGCAAGAGAGTCTGTGAAGAAAGAATTTATAGAACAGTATGAGCGCTCACTTTTTCCTCACCTAGGAACTTCTATAGCTCAGACCAAATGGCGGACCTATCAAAACATAACTAGGGTAACACCCTGGGGTCAGCAGCACTTTCGTAACAATATCTGCTTGGCCATGGTTATTGAAGCTTTGGGTTTGGGTCCCCGATACTATTGCATCATGAGATCAAGGCATCTTGGGTTTTCTGAGCGGGTCTTCTTACTGGCGTGTTTTCTTCCTCATGAGAAGATATGCCTTTATCCCGTTTTTGGCTTGCCTCTCAGAGGTCCTTTTGTTAGATCACCCCATACCACTGAGATAGGTGCGGCAATAACCAGCAGGATCATTCCCATAGATGAGTTACCCTATACTTGTGCAGCTTGTGAGTGCTGCTTTTGTGACCATATGATGGACGGGCTTATGGAAGTGTAAAGAGTTCTTCTATCTTTACTGTATAAGTTTCAAGAATGAATAAAGTTTAAATCTTGTTCTATCTTGCTTTCTTTAAGACTTTTCTTGGTGGTTAATCTTGATTAAAATTTTTCTCTAAGTCTCATATTCGTGCATCTTGCGAAATTATCCCAGTTTGCGAGATGAGGACATCTCGCATTTTTTAAGTGGGGTAGAATGTAAGATTCCTCCCTCAACCCCTTTTTGATGTCTAGCATATTCCCCTGTAATCAATCCCTCTTCAGAAATATAAAGACCTTGTTTCTAACTATTTTAGCCTAGAGAGAGAAAAATTATTCTAGAGAGAGAATTATTCTACATGCATCCATCCACCTCCACATTCACACTCATATCCATACATCTACATCTACATGCAAACATCCACATCTCCATGCATAATAGAATTCTTTTAATTAATCTAGGATGATAGTTCCTAGAATATGGTAGGAAGTCCTCTTTTTAAGCTTTGAATGAAATTATTTTATGCGTAATTTCTATAAAAATTTTGCCATAGCTCCGCTACTATGACTGATAAATCTCAATTTTTTTCTAAGGGATAAGGCTTATTATTAAGGAAATAATTAGAATGGTCTCTAATTGGATCATCAATCCATAATGGATTGAATCATCGATAAACATAAACTAAAAGTATAGAAAAAAGCCATTAATTTGGCCTCAAGCATAGCTTAATCTTGGATTAAGAAAAAGCCTTATGAAAAGCTTCATTTGGATTGAAAAGGGTCATGAGTATGACCATTTCTTAAGTGAGAGAGAGAAAAACCATTAGAATTAAATATAAATAGAATTTTATGTAATTCTTTACTACCATTAATTAATTAACTTCAATAGCATTTCAAAAACCATATCAATTAAGCTTCTCAAGCTTGAGAGGGGTTGAGAAGAGAGAATCATTGAGAAATTATAGAAAAGATCAAAATTCACTATACTTATCTTATAATTTGCTTGATTCTTTGATCACGGTAGAGGCCCCCAACCAATCAATTGGTTTAGTATGTTGATGGAGCCACCAATGGGGATTTAAGAAAGAGAGAAGTGTCAAAAACTAGTGAATTATTAAAGAATTCATAGTTCTTGGCTTAGGTGGAGTAGAGTAACAATGCATAAGACATTATATCTTTTTCAACAAGGGAAGGCTTCTATTTATAGGAAAAATTGAGCTCCTAACCAAACAAACTGATTCTAGAATTTTCCAAGTCAGTTTGGTTGAATTTGGACTAGATTTGGACCTAGTTTGGTTACTTTTTGATTCGATTTGGTTCCATTTTGATTTGGTTTGGTTCAAGAGATATGAGAGATAAAAATATCACATTATTTTTGAGTTTAAAACTCATTCAAGCATGTGAAATATGCACCTCCTTTAAAGAACTCCCCTTCCTTACATATGTGTCAAAATTCTATTGCTCATAGTTTTTTTACTAATGTACATTTTCAACTCTTCATCTTATGTGAAATATGCACCTTCTTTAAAGAACTCCCCTTCCTTACATACGTATCAAAATTTTATTGCTCATAGTTTTTTACTAATAAACCTTGTACATTTTCAACTCTTCATCTTATGTGAAATATGCACCTTCTTTAAAGAACTCCCCTTCCTTACATATGTGTCAAAATTTTATTGCTCATAGTTTTTTACTAATAAACCTTGTACATTTTCAACTCTTCATCTTATGTGAGCATTTACTCATTTTTGGGTATCTTCTTTTACAATTTGGATTTATCTCCTCCCTACACATGGATTGATGCTATTGGCCTATAGGAACCTTAATTGGACCATAATCCAAAAATTTCTGAAAATCTAGACCCTTAGACTAAGGTTCTTTATACCTATTTCCAATTAATTCCAATTACACATTGGAAAATTCTTTTTTGAATTTCTGTTTCAGGGTAACTTATTTTAATAAGATGAGTTATTTTTCTATCCAAAAATATTCATAATCTGAATATTCTCTCTCTAGAATAATTTTTCTCTCTCTAGGCTAAAACAGTTAGAAACAAGGTCTTTATATTTCTGAAGAGGGATTGATTACAGGGGAATATGCTAGACATCAAAAAGGGGTTGGGGGAGGAATCTTACATTCGACATCGGCAAAGAAGAAGTGTACTATTTGTGGTCGTACAAATCATCTTACTAAGGATTGTTTCTCCAAACATCCTTGTGAGTATTGTGGAAAGACGAATCATCCATCCGCAAAGTGCTACCAAAAAGATCAAAAGCTAGCAAAGGCACATGTGGTTGAAGAAGTTAATCAAGTGGAAGAAACAAATCTTTGTTCTAGTCTTAGTATAAAAGATGTAGATGATGATTATGCTTTTTAAATTATGTCATGTATGTGGTTGAGGAGGCAAGACTTATGTTGTTCCAACTTAACGAGTTGTAGAGGAGAGTACACCACCCTATGTTGTTGTTAAGGGGGGACTCTTACTCATTAAAAAGTTGGTCTTAAGGGGGGATTGTTGGATAAATGTAATCCCAACTCCTTAGTTCAATTTAATGTGTGGTGGCTAGGCTAGTGGTCAGTGGTTGGTGTAAAGCCTACAAACGGTTGGTGCATATGGTTCATGCAACTCATGCAACTAAAAATAGGGTAGAGGGGTCTCTAAATAAGGTACAAGTCGTGATCAAGTGATTATGTAAGTTTGGTTCATGCCTAATCATAATTAGAGTCTTTTTGTGTTAATCTCAAAGCAATTTTTGCATATACTAGTTTTTGTCCCTCATGTTCATGATGTTTTGTACAAGCTTTGATCCACCTTGAGTATGTTTTGATCAATATTCATAGTTGAATTATCATATCCAACACTAATACCATGTTGGCATTATGGAGGCTTGATTAGGATGATTAAACTCATGGTGAAAGCATTGGAAGCAAGCTAATCAAGAAAGAGATTATCACTAACTACATGCTTAATCAAATGGATATCATAATGACTAAATGAGATAGGATAATGTGGTGTACTCTTACATTAGATCAATGACCTTAAATAGGGTGGAGTACAATGGATAGGGCATGGTTAACCATTAAGAAAAATCGTAATTATTTCTTGAAGTGAGCACCTCCAAGATCTCCGAAATTCCCTAAATTTGGGTGCAAGTTTGTACCATCTCCCACTTGCAAATAGGTGCCTAAAATATTCTCTTGTGGATCCTTCTTTGACCATAGTTTCCCATTTGTGTTAAGGGTATAAGACCTTTGAACCATATGCCCATGTCCCCAATGTCATACAAAGATATTTTGGTGTACATGCACCTCTACCCCCCCATGGGATATCTTTACCCCACATCGTGCTCTTTGATCTACAAGAAACCCAAAGCATGTGACTGTGCTCCCTGGTGGAGTACGATGAATTCCCTAATTCATGTCATTGAATTCATGCTCAACACCCACCACTTGATTTATCTCTTTGCTACAAGGAATGTTTCTTTGGGTGGTGTTTTGAGTGGTGTGATATTCTCGTGAGTGGCCCTCGTGTCTACCATGATTTTCTGCCTCGTACGGTTCACTTTTGCTGCAAAGTACAAGTGTGGCATGGTTTGTAGCGCTACCTGTACTACCCCCACTCGTGGCATTGTTGATCCACTATCCCATGCTTGGGAGAATTTTGGTTCTTTAATCTCTGTAATACGTACTCCTCCATAGTAATCCCTGCCATATTTTACATCTTGGGTGTTAACTATGTTGACCCTAGATTGACAGTAGTTTTTTTTATATCACATCTCTTCCAGGAAGAACCACTGCGCTCGATGTGATTGTCTATCTCCAAAATCACATGTGGGTTTGTTGATCTTCTTCTTTTATGCACACTTATGCTTCTTAGCTGCACATTGTTACATTTCAAGTGTTGATATACCTGCCTCTTTCAATAACTTCTGTGAGATCAAAAGTTTTTTTTGTTGTAGAATTATCTTTCCAAAGATGGCCCAGATCCTACATGCTTTCCTATCATTATAATAAGAAGTTTGAAGCACAAGCATGGCAAGGCCACCTGTAGAAGCTTCATACAAGGAAACTTGTTGAGAACCTCCCATAGTTGCTCTCATGAATGAGTGCTTGTTCTCTAAAAGGTTTACATTAGGCATAAATCTACTCTTCCTATCTTTCTGTAAAGCATCCACTTACCCTAATGGAAGTCATGCACATCTGACCAAGCTAGCCCAGTTTCTAAAGCAAGCATCTCAGCCTTTTGAGCATGGCTAGAAGCCCATCATGAAGTGAGTGCATTTTTGCAGTACTTAGATGCAACCTCTGATGATGCATTTCTCCACTCCCTGCAAAGATGTTTGTGCTCTTCTTGGTACTTAGCCTTGATACATTTCTTAGTGTGCAAAACCATGCTTTGCTCCTAGTGGAAGGCACATGATCTCTCTTTCCCTTTCATGATCTTATTTGGTCCACCATTGAACCCTGTACAATAGCCAAACCAATTGGCACTACCTCATCTGCCATGAAACCCCTAAACTTAGCATCTTTATAGCCATTGTTTCTCATATGCTCACTGATCAAGTTCAAAAAATGAACCCATGTATTAGTTTTCTCCACCTTATTCACAAGTGAAAATTATAAGCTTCTCTCTCACATAGGGGTCATAGACATGTGCACTCATAGTTGACCAATTACACACACAATGCACGTGATAAAAATGCACCCATTGCTTCCTAAGCAATCCTTGAGGTGTCATCTTGTTGACAAGATCTTGAAAGATCGCTTCTCCTGGTCCAATTGTAGACAACTTGAAAACATGTAGCTCAATGTCAACATATATTTTCCCTAGAAATAAAACACTAAGAAAGAAAGGATATCTACATCTGCTGTTCAAATCCAATAGGGTTTCAAAACCACTCTTGCTTCTTGCACACAATCTTCTTTTATTAGACATTGGTGTAATAGACTCTAACATATCTTGTAATTTAAAACCTCATATTGTTTCCATTGAAGCATAACCACCATGGTGAGAAAACATGCACAACACAACATCTTCTGCTACACTATGCTCCCCACTATATTACAAGAAACCCTTGAGCTCATCCTTGTTTGCTGTGTAATAAGTTTGTGCACTTGAGACATTTTCACTCTCGACACACGCTCTTCAACTAAGTATTGATGAAAGCTAGAGTGAATGATGGCTCTTGTGGTAAGTTCTCTAGCCAAAGGATAGCAATAGTATATCACAACACCAAACCGAGCAATACATTCTGGTTTCTCACCACAATGTTTGCATATAAGTGTACCATCAGTATCTTCCAATACTTTTCCTTTCCATTGTTTCTGGTTAGTTAGACTAGTCCTCTCAAAGTATGGGCAATCCAAATAACTATATCTAAGATGTCCATTGTTTCTAGTTAGTTGGACCACTCCTCTCTAAGTATGGGTGATCCAAATTGCTACATCTAAGATGTCCATCACACCTATATCTCTTGATCACACCCAATAAATTGTCCTTTGTGCAAGCATCATACTTTATCCAAGGATGACCATCATATTTTTATTCAAGTTTGCCATTGCACTACCATCTGGAGCACATGGAAGATCATAAACTACATCCCCATCATAAAATTTTGGAAGCTCTTCAACCCAGTGAACACCAGAGGCTTTAAGAAGGGCCAATAATAGTGTGTCACTAAAGGGCATGCATCTGATCATTGTCAAAATGCTCTCTTGCTTAGTGTCCTCCTGTAGCGTAGTATGCAAAGTAGGTAATGGACTTGAAATAGGACGTTTGTAGACTATATGGTAACTTTTTTAAAGCCCACCTTGTAGCATGTACCCAATGATTCCATCATCTAATCGCTCATGAGGTACCATAATAGAAACTATATCATTACAATCATGTAGTGTTGAATTCGCAGCAATGTGATGAGCTATGGTGGATCAAATGCAAGAATCAACATCCTTAACAAAGTGATTAGATGATGATTAAGATAAGATTAGTGAGCAATTAAATGATAGCTTAATGTAGGCATGGATAATAAAAAACCAGCAAATTCTCATCAGGCCAATGCCTCAATTTATAGAGTTTACATCCACAAGATGCCAAGCATCTAATCCCACTGATCTCTCCTTGATTCACTCCACCTCTTTTGCTTGATTCTCTCCACCTCTTCACTTTTCCCAAAACATCTCCACACATCCTATATCTTCTCATGCTACCCTTATTCTCTCCCAGTAGATACCTCTCGCCTTTTCATTGCTTCTCACTCATTTGTGCAGATTCTCTTTTACAGCCTCTTGCTAAGGGCTTGTTCTCGCACACACCCATTCACTTATATATTTCAACACCTCCCCTCAAGTGAATAATCCTAGCACACCTAGACTCGATACCAAGTTTCCCTCTTACTTGGTAGCCCGCAACCAGTGCCTCAAGTCCCTAAACTCATAGTCCTTGACACACTCTCTCTCTCTATGTGTCCAAGGCTACTACAAGTTCCCGTGACCTTGACTAAAGTGCTCACACATACATCTACCACATGGCCTACATCATCGGTGGCTCAGAGGTGGTTTTACTCTATTGGGGCAGGTTACATTGGGTTGTGGGGTTTCTCTCTCTCTTTCTCTCTCTCTCTCTCTCTCTCTCTCTCTCTCTCTCTCTCTCTCAGAAAAGATGATTTGACTCCACTTCCTCAGGAGTCTCCATGAAGTTTGCCAATGTTGTTCCTTCTCCACTGGGTTTGCTGTAGCAGTCTCTTGCCATGTGTCCTAGCTTCCCACAATTGTGGCAAGTGAAGGTCCTTCCTCCTACTCTGCCTCTTCCTCTTCCTCTTCCTCATCCTCGTGAGAATCCTCCTCGTGTGAAGAATGCTTTTTCCTCTCCAGGTGTTGAGTCTAGCCATTTCTTCTTTGACCTTGGTCTCTTGCTCTAGTAGAGCTCCTTCTATCTCATGCAGCTTTAATTCAGGTACATTCTTTAAGGTTTCTACAATGTTTTCATATTCACCTTTGGCCACACTCTTCAGAAGCACTGCTAGTGCCTCATCATCCTCTACCTTCTTGCCAATGGCTGCCAGTTTGTTGCTTAATGCTTTTGTATTTGTTAAAGTGTGTGATTAAAGGTTCACTTTCCTTCATATCAAGTTTGTAGAATTGCATTAGCAGATTTATCTTTGAATTTTTTGGCTTGAGTGCCAAATAATTTATTGAGTTTATCCCATGCATCTTTTGCCCATTATCCCTGTGATGTGGTGTGAATGATTTCATCATTTAAACTGAGTGTGATGAGTCCTAATGCTTTCTCATTCCTGATCTTCCACTCATTTTTCCCACTCACCTATGGGCATTCATCTCTTCCCTCAACTAGCCCCCACATATTTTTTCTCATGAGCAAATACATGGTTTTTGTTTGTCATGTATAAAACTGCTCCCCATTAAATTTGGCTGTCTCTTGTGCCGTGCTCATGATGATGTGAAGGGGATCTTACCTCTTGATCCAATTTCAAGATTCAAGGGCAGTGTCTACCATTTTAAAACTCAATCTGGTGTTTAGGTGATGATTACAATAGATTTATCAGCATAAATTCACCAAAAATTACATAAAGCCAAGGGAAACAAATCTGTACTGAATGGTTGGAGTATCAAACCATCTCCGAATTGTAATTTGAAGTTATAGGGGTATGTATTAGATACCCAATGGTAAATTTGAACCCTCAATTGCACCAAAATATAGTGATTAGTGCTGATTAATCAAAATAATCCGCTATTTTATGTGCAAAAAATAGAGTGTGCGAGGAGGCCAGATCTGGGGCCTTAGAGTTCAAATGAGCTCAACTCCTTTCAAAGGTATTAATAGCAGTTAGTCTAGTAGAGGATCAAGCCAAGTAACAAAATATTTGACCAAACATTGAATACTTAATCTCTGTTTTACCAAAGTCACTTGGCAGATTTGATGCAGAGCTTGATGCCACTTCTCCTTGAGAAATTTCACAAATTTAACATCACCAACATGTAGAGCACCCTTGAAAACCCATGGAGCCAAGAGGAATTAGACCAATTGCTTATGTGTAAGTGTAGATCTAAGTTTTGCTTCAGAAAGAAGGTGCTTGCAAATTCACGAAAAATCTACAGCAGCCGACGGTAGTTTGACGTTTTGCCTTGATGGGCTGAAGCATGGGGAGTGTAGTTATGTGTGGCTAAGAGGGTTTGGGTAATGTTATGGAAAGAGAGAGAGAGAGCTCCTCCACCAGTTGGGGGTACAGAGAGCTTGTTGAAAATTAACTAATAAATTGATTATCTCCTAATCTTAATTAACTAGGTGATTAGCAAGATAATGAGCTCATAAATTGGATGAATTCTAAGCTAGGCTCTGATACCATGTTAAATTTGCAGCAATGTGATGAGCTATGGTAGATCAAATGCAAGAATCAACATCATTAATAAAGTGATTAGATGATGATTAAGATGAGATTAGTGAGTAATTAACTGATAGCTTAATGTAGGCATGGATAATAAAAAACCAGCAAATTCTCATTGGGCCAATGCCTTAATTTATAGAGTTTACATCCACAAGATGCCAAGCATCTAATCCCACTGATCTCTCCTTGATTCACTTCACCTCTTTTGCTTGATTCTCTCCTCATTCTCTCCACCTCTTCACTTTTCCCAGAATATCTCCACACATCCTAAATCTTCTCATGCTACCCTTTATTCTCTCCCAGTAGATACCTCTCACCTTTTCACTGCTTCTCACTCATTTACAAATTCTCTTTTACAGCCTCTTGCTAAGGGCTTGTTCCCGCACACACCCATTCACTTGTATATTTCAACATGTAGCAGATTAAAGTCAAGGTTTTAAAATCAAAATACTCTTTTAACTCAATAACAAAATATAGAGTCATAACATATGGCTAGACACTTTTGTGTGCTAGCACATGTTAAGATAACAAAGGATGGCATGGTTACCTTGAGACAACAAAAGTCGAACACGCAAGTAATACTGACGTTTGGCCTAGTAAGATAACCATTTTAAATGGCCTTTTGTAATTGGTGCGTTCTTAAAATGTACGAAAAATAATAATCACTCCCAAAAATATTGCACTCATTTTCATTTATGCCTCATTGTTGCATTTATTTTGCATGTATTGGATGTGTCCCAAAAAGGATTCTTAGTTAGTTGAGTGTGGACTAAAACAATAAAGAATTCCACATATTAAATGCATACAACGAATATATTTAAATTGCCAATATATTAGGATACTTGAATGATTAGTAATTATTTTGAAGTGGAGTTTAAAAACATTTATGATAAAAACTTTCCAACCACTATATAACTAATATCATTAGCTTATTAATTCATATCAAACTTTTATTAAAAAAATTAATATAAAATATAATCATTCAAAACACATTATCAATTTGATATTAAAATAAATGCTAACTCATTTGAATAAAAGAAAAAGAATAACTAAAAGTAATTCAGAAACATGAAGTTGGATGGGAAAATGGTTCGCGTGTTAGGTCTGCCACTATGCAAACCACCAAATGTCGAATCCCGGAGGCATCCGCACTCCCGGTATCAAAGAAATGAGCCAGCTCCCAGAGTCCGCCTATCACATCTGTCATCTCCAGATTGCTCACATGGTGAGAAAACTCAACTGCCTGAGTCTTCAAAATGCTAAGAGCGAGATCCAGAGTCCACTCCCGGTCGCTAGTGCCACAGAGAGGGAAGGAGAAGGCCACCGTTGAATCAAGTGCCTCCTCCCCTAACTCCACTCTCTGATCGATCCACCCCCCTATCTTAGGTAGCTGAATGACCTTCGGAAGGGAGGAGATGTCAGGAACCAAAACTCTGACCGAAGGCAAGCCAGTTGCTCTAGCCACCACATTGTTGAATATCAAAACTTTCCCTTCTCTCTCCCACAAATTAGGTTTTCTTTATCTTGCACACATAGCAGGGTCTTTCATTAGCAAAGTGGAGGTAACACTCACTGAATTATAGAGGTAAGCTCGTAACACTCACATTCTTAAAAGAGATTCCAATATATAAAGTGTGAAGTTTTGTTGGCATTAATTAGGGAATTTTAATTCTATGGCAAAGGTGTTGAAGTATACAAGTGAATAGGGTGTGTGAGGGAACAAGCCCTTGGTTAGAGGTTGTAAAAGAGAATTTTTAAATGTGAGAGAACTTGTGAAAAGGTGAGAAGAATCTACTGGGAGAGAATAAAGGGTAGCATGAGAAGATTTAGGAGGTGTGGAGATATTCTGGGAGAGGTGGAGAGAATCAAGCAAAAAAGGTGGAGTGAATCAAGGAGAAATCAGTGGGATTAGATGCTTGGATGTAAACTCTATAAATTGAGGCATTGGCCTAATGAGAATTTGTTGGTTTTTGATTATCCATGCCTACATTAAGCTATTAGTTAATTACTCACTAATCACATCTTAATTATCATCTAATCACTTTATTAATGATGTTGATTCTAGCATTTGATCCACCATAGCTCATCACATCGCTGTAATTTTAACATGGTATGAGAGCCAAGCCTAGAATCCATCAAGTTTATGAGCCCATTATCTAGTTAATTAGGATTAGTAGATAATTAAAAAATAATCAAAATTTTTTAAGTTATTTTCAAGAAGCTTTCTGTACCCCCAGCCAGTGGAGGAGCTCCCTCTCCTTGTAGGCTCAAAATTAGCCCAAACCTCTTTAGCCACACATAGCCATCCTCTCCACGATTCAGCCAAGCTAATCAAAAGCGCAAACCGCCAACGCAAATTGCAGAAATTCGCGAATTAAGAGGCACCGTTTTTCTGTGTGGTGAATTTGATTTCTCTACTGCTCCAAATCAAATGGGTCTAATTCCTCTTAGCCTCGGGGGTTTTCAAGCATGCTCTACAAGGTGGTGAGTGTGAGAATTTGATTTGATCAAGTCTACAGTGAGATCCAAGCTCTTCATCAAATCTACAGGTGACTTTGGTAAAACAGAGATTAAGCATTCAATGTTTGGTCAAATCTTGTGTTTCTTGGCTTAATCCTCTACTAGAATAATTACTATTGATGGCCTTGAAAGGATTTGAGCTCATTTGAACTCTAAGGCCTCAGATCTGGGCTCCCCGCATACTTTGTTTTTTGCATACAAAATAGAGGATTAATTTGCTAATCAATGATTAATCAATGATAATCACTATATTTGGTGCAATTGAGGGTTCAAATTAACCATTGGGTGTCTGATACACATCCCTATAACTTTAGATTGTAATTTGGAGTTGGTTTAATACTCCAACCATTTCGTACAAATTGGTTACCCTTGATTTAATGTAATTTTTGGTAAAATTATGCTGATAAATTTGTGGTAATCATCATTTTGCATTTAACCCTCGGTTAATACCTGCAAATCACACTCAAATTCAAGATTATTCATAGCCAGAGTTGCATTTGGGAATGTGCATAAGAATGAATACCATATGCATTATGTATTGGGCACATTACATCAGTGTAAAAATGGGATCAGACATTGCCCTTGTCCAGAATAAGGCAAGAGGTAAGACCTCCCACATAGATTTAAGTTTGCATTGCATAATGACACAAGATAAACATCAAAAGCCCAAAAGAACTATCAACAAAACGTTTAAACATGTTGCTCACATGGAGCAAGTACTGACGGACAAGCTCATGGCCCCAGCCATGAAAGATGAAGAACATCTCCTTCCAAGAGGAAGATCCACACCAAGAAGAAAAGCTAGAGGAAGCATTGAAGGAAGACATGGACGTGTGAAGAGAAGTTGCCACAAGAAGACTGAAGGAAAAGGAAGACACGAACGCGTGAAGAGAAGCTGTCCCACGACAAGAAGACTGAAGACAAGAGAAGATGTGAGGCTCCAAAGAGTGAGGAGCCATGTGAAAATCTCAGAGAGAGAGAGAGAGAGAGAGAGAGAGAGACCCCACAACCCAATGTAACCTGCCCCAACAGAGTAAAACCACCTCTGAGCCACCGATGATGTAGGCCATGTGGTAGATGTATGTGTGAGCACTTTAGTCAAGGTCGCGGCACTTGTAGTAGCCTTGGACACATAGAGAGAGAGAGTGTTAAGGACTATGAGTTTAGGGACTTGAGGCACTGATCGCGGACTATCAAGTAAGAGAGAAACTTGGTATAGGGTCCAGGTGTGCTAAGTTCACTTGAGAGGAAAAGTGCTAGGCACTGGACTATCAAGTAAGAGGGAAACTTGGTATAGGGTCTAGGTGTTCTAGGAGTATTCACTTAGGGGAGGTGTTGAAATATACAAGTGAATAGGGTGTGTGTGGGAACAAGCCCTTGGTTAGAGGCTATAAAAGAGAATCTGTAAATGTGAGAGAACCTGTGAAAAGGTGAGAAGAATCTACTGGGAGAGAAGAAAGGATAGCATGAGAAGATTTAGGAGGTGTGGAGATATTCTGGGAGAGGTGGAGAGAATCAAGCAAAAAAGGTGGAGTGAATCAAGAAGAAATCAGTGGGATTAGATGCTTGGATGTAAACTCTATAAATTGAGGCATTGGCCTAATGAGAATTTGCTGGTTTTTGATTATCCATGCCTACATTAAGCTATTAGTTAATTACTCACTAATCACATCTTAATGATCATCTAATCACTTTATTAATGAGAATTTGTTGGTTTTTGATTATCCATGCCTACATTAAGTTATTAGTTAATTACTCACAAATCACCACACCTAGCTCTGTGATCCATCCAATGAGAGTAGTGGGTCCCTTTGGGAAGTGACAGTATATTGACCCTAAATTATCGGTCTAATCACTTTGTTAATGATGTTGATTCTAGCATTTGATCCACCATAGCTCATCACATTGCTGTAATTTTAACAAAAGGGGGAGGGGGGTCATATCAAGGGGGGTCGCATTGATATGACCCCCTATTTTCTTCGGTATGTATACCTCAGTTTAGTAAACACAACCTATCTTCATCAATGTGCCTATAAGAAAACCAACATGAGCCATCTTCATCTCGATGTTCTTGTTGCAAGAAAACATGCAAGCAATGTGAGCCATCCTCATCAACAAATGACCCTTTGCAACTTGCACAACAATTGTTGTCGACATGCATCTACTTGAGTCTACAATATGTGTCAGCCTACATGTGCACTTGCCTTACACCAAATCATCCATGCATGAGCCATCTTCATCTCGATGTTCTTGCAAGAAAACATGCAAGCAATGTGAGCCATCCTCAACAAATGACCCTTTGTAACTTGCACAACAATTGTTGTCGACTTGCATCTACTTAAGTCTACAATATGTGTCAGCCTATGTGTGCACTTGCATTAAACCAAATCATCCGTGCTCACACACTCCTACACGCAAGGGCTAAAGTGTGATGAGCGACAAAGAGAGGGGGGTCGTATTGATATGACCCCCTTCGAGTTCACTATGAGATGGCCTTTTCAACAAAGGTTGAGGAGGCATAGATGAGCAAGATGTTGGTGAGAAAGCATAGGAGAAAATTGATGCAGCTTATGAGTGAGAGGTGGCCATGGAATTTACAAATAATTTACAAATTTACAAACTAGGGCTGGAGGGTGGCCTGATTGGCTAGAGAGTTGGAGATTTGTGAGGAGGTGTGGAGTGCACATCAAGATGAGGCATGGCCATAGTGTTCTAGGTGCATGCCTCAATTGGGCCACCAAGAAGAGGGGGGTGATAGACATCGCAGTTGGTCATGAGCTCATGAAGAGAGAAGCTACTCTCTGCTAAGGCAAAATCTAGGACATGGCCATAGATTTATCCTTGGCCAGCTAAGATTTCGGTGGCTACATCAAAGTGTGTTTATAGCTCTTAAGGACTTATTCCTCACATATCAATTTCTTACTTCCTAATGGCATAGATAAGGGATGTTCATAATTACACTTTGAGCTTGTAAATCATGGATTTGACTTTGATCCTTTTCTTGGAAATGCTCTAGTAGATATGTATGCCAAATGAGGTTTATTCTTGAAGTTACATATTTGAGAGAGAGGGGGGACATATTGATATGATTCCCTTAGGCATGCAAAATTTATCCTCATTGTTTGTGAGTACAAGAGGTAGAAAGAGGGAGGGTCATATTGATATGACCCCCTTGTAGTTCAATGTGACAAGCACTAGAGAGGGGGGTCATGTATCAATACAAGCCCCTTTAGGCATGACAGTCCCACCAAGATGCTACCATCATGACACTCATACCGTGTAGTATATAATAGCGTGGAGAAAGGTGGCCACTGTGGGTCTCGTGTTAAGGAGAGTTACAAGGTCGTGAAGAGCATGGTTTCACTTCTCACCATCATCTACTACATGGTCACGCCTCTCTTCATCATCTACTATATGGCCATAGAGCAATGGCCATAGAGCAGAGAGGGGCGGGTGACATCATAGCCCCCTATGGTTATGTGGGGCATTGTCTTCATGGGGACCACTAAAGATTAGAGAGGGGGGGCGAGAGAGGGTGGAGTGACATCAGTCTTACAGGCAACCTTGTAAAAGGATAATTTCCATCTAGCAAGCAGCCTTGTGAAAGGATAACAAGACACCGTGAGGTGCCAAACACATGCATATCAAGCCCTTCATGGGTGCTATGACATCACAACCTCCCTTCCTTGAAATCGATAGTCTTCATTCCAAGTAAGCCTACCTAGCATCATGAGGGTTCTCCTAAGCTGAAATTTTGTGGAGTTATTATCTGCATATAAGGGTAGGGAAATCAGTAGCAGATAAGTTTTGGTCAAAAACACATTGGTGACTGATAAGTCTTGCATATTTTTTATTCCAAACATACTTCCCTTGTGGAGAACAAAGAGTTATGAGGTGGTTATATATAAATAATCATATATATAGTGTCTATGTGCCAAACCGTACCACCAATATTGAATTAAAATCTATTTGAAGAAAATTTGTACAAGGTTAAATTAAATTAGTGAAGTTTTTGGGCATCGTGTAAGAATTTTGGGCATTGTACATCACGAACCTCTCCGGCACACCTGGGTGGTGGTAGATGATTACATGGTGATGCCTTATTGGTACGTGGGATTATTTTATTAAAATTTATTTAGTGTCTCGATACTAACCCCCCCTCCCCATGTTCTGTCACATGTTCTACGGCAGTTCATGATCCACAAAGCAGGCACGTGTCAAGAAATAAATTTCGAGATGCACACAGACGTGGACAGATGTTGAGCGGCAATTGGATGGACAGAATAGCGCCACTTGCTTACTTAATACATTGCGGAGATGTTCTCAGCAAGTGTGTCCGGAGTGTTGCATATAATCAAACTCCAATCTATTCGCTCCCGTTAATCCTATATCACGATTCACCACCACATAGCCTTCATTTTCTCTCCACTGGGCATCGCTAATCATACTCTAAACGCTTTACATTGCCGTAATCCTGCATTAAGCCTTGCTGAAGATTGTTATGGCCAGGCGCGGGGGCAGAGGTCCTACTGCGGAGGCGGTGGTGAAGAAGAAGGCCAACAGAGGTCCTACTGCGAAGGCTGTGGCGAAGAAGAAGGCCAGTGGCAGCCCGGCGGTGAGGTTTGCGGATTTCCGCTCGGACTTGGGCGAGCGCTTGGCGGTAACACGTGCAAAGATGGCGGAGAAAGTGGCGCACGCACGCACGTCCATGCGTGTGACGCTGGTGAAGCTGAGGCACCCCGTTCACCCGGTGCGCAGGGTGGCCGCCAAGGAGGCCGCGCGCGAGATCAAGGCTGCGGCCACAGGTAGCTAACCCTAGGTTAAGCTTGGGCGTTTTCCTATGTTATTAACACACGATACAGTCCGTATTTCTCATGTTTTCCTGCTACACAGAGAGGCGGAAGCAGGCAGTGGCAAGTGCTCGCACCATCGCCGCCCAGAAGAAGGCCGTCGTGAGAGAGCGCCGCGCAAGAGAGCTAAACCAGTCCGTCGCAGCTTAGGAATCAAGGAGCTCAGTCTCTTGGACTCCTCTTTTAGCAAGGGTTGGTACCTCATGTTCAAAGTACACCAATGGCTTGTGGCATTTCCTCTCTAAAGAGTGTGCATTCTCTTCCCCTCTCATCTTATTCCTTCGAATCTTGTCATGCAAGGCTATCTACCATGTAGTATATATTTGTGTTTGAAGTATGAGCGCCATGCTCCAATTAAAGTAGTTCGTGATTTCAATTACTATTCCATCCATAGAATAAAGCCAAACTCCTCAACTTTGAAAGGAACGAATGAGTCTTTATTGAATGGTTTTGAGCATATTCCTATTGGTGGTGGGTGGGAGGTTGTTGGTATTGTGACTTGCCATTTCCACCTTCGATAACAATACCATCAATGGTTGTGGTGAGGTAGTAGTTCGTGGTTCACTTTGCACAATTGGTTTTTTTTTGGCAGAAATGCGAGGTTTCAAGGGATGTAAGAATGTATGTGTGTATGTACATATGTGTCATTTGTGTGTACTAAAAGTGATTATTTTTTGGTAACTTTCTTTATTAGGATATATATAAAACACACAATATATTGGACATAAATGATGAAGCTTGAAGCAGAGAGAGAATGCATTTAAACACTTTATATCAAACCCTAATTGGAGCCTCAATTTAAAGCCTAGCTAATGGAGATGGTGATGTTGGCAAAGTTGCAAGATGGACATACTACAAGTGAATGCTAAACAGAAGGCATTATATAGTACTTTTATGAGTCCAAATTTAATAAAATTGACTTATCAATTTTCGTAAGCCCTAATTTAATGAATGAATTTTTGTACATTTTAGCTACAAACCCGACTTTTGGTGTAGATTTCGGTAATGAATGTTGGATATATCACCCAAATCCATTCAAAGGTTGAAAGGGGCTATATAACCTTGATTACATTACTCAAGACACATCCTCAAATGGGCGCCTACTTCAAATATAGCCTAGAGGGCATCTTGCTCATTTATGGTATACCCACATGGGGGAGATGGCATACCCACATGGGGGAGATGGCATCTTATGCTTGTAAGACATCATAGGTGATGTCATGAGGTCATGTACTACTTGCCTATATAAGAGGCTCTTGCTAATGAAGATAATAACTCGTGTGTTTCCATGTTTATGCCTAAGCCATGTCTCATTAGTATCTCCTAATCCACTCATAATCATGTTTCTAATCATGACCTAACCATGACCATAACCATGTTTGATCCTTCTTAGATTTGCTAATCCACTCTCAACACCAAGAATTGGTATCAGAGCAGGTTTTACATCATCCAAATCTCACTTATTAGGGATTAATTAGCACTTCATTATCTTAATCATATCTTATCCTCTCCTATTATCTAGGTTGAAAGATAGGCAGTCCATGGAGCATCAAGATCTCATCGCCCACTTCAAGATTCACCACAAGCTCTCAGCCAGGCATTCTCAACTCAAACACGAAGCTGCTGACGAGCGGAATTAGCCAGAGAGCGCCTGGAGCCAACGGCATTGCAGCAGAAATCGGTGCCTTTTTATTTGGGAGAAAACGTTGCCCCATCGCCATCGCTTCACCAATCTCTAATTCCTTAGAGCCTTAAGGGTTTTCATAGGCTGCGAACACGCTGATCTGGTCAGATTTGCAAATGGCTGCGTGGTTTGGTGGCTGTAGGACTGACAGAGCTTCTGGAGCTTCAGTTCTTAACAGTAAATGAATGGGTGATTATTCCACTTAATCACCAATGTTTTGTGCTAAAAATAGTCTCAAATCACTGATATTTAAAGTACTTAAAGCATTAGATGCTTGGACCTAGGCCTCTACTTCCTTCAAGTACTCCAAGTGACCCAATTTTTGGAAGTTGTTTTGAAAGCATTTATCACATTGGTCACCATATACTTGATGATATTACTATATTGTGATGATGATATTGTTTACATTATTTTTTGAATCACAATGGCTGAACCATCTGATGCTGAATCATCGAACATTCAACATTTGAGGCCTAAGAAGAAAAGCAGAAAGCCGAGGAGACGGGTAAGAAACAATGTCTACAACTCAAGAGCAAACAATGTTTCAGGAGGGCATGACTAGTCTGAATTTTTCATAAATAACCTTCATCTATTTGGTGAAGGTATCTAATCTTGTAAAAGCATTAGACACTGCCCTTGAGTGATACTCAAGTGGTAAGACCTTGCTTTATCATCATGTCTACATCCTCATTTCATGTTGATAAGTTTAATGGGGTAGGTTTTCATACCTGGCAAGTTAGAGTAAGATTTATTCTCATGAAGAAAGGTCTGTGGGGAGTTGCTAGTGGAAAGGAGAAAAAACCTACCACTAGAGATGGTGAGCAAGGATGGTTACCTAGGGATGAGAAAGCTTTTGCCATAATTGCATTAGGTCTAAGTGACAACTACATACATCATATCTCTAATGCAAACAACTCCGCTGAAGCATGGGAAATCCTAGAGAAATTATTTGGGGCAAAAGGGAAGCATTCCAAGATAGGGCTGAAAATCCAATTCTTTAAACTTGAAAAGAAAGCTTCTGAGTCTTTACCTTCTCATCTTAATTATATGAAAAGCCTAATGTCACAACTTGCAACAATAGGAGCACCAATAGATGAGGAAGATGCCATTGCAGTTTTATTGAAAAGCATGCCTTATGATGAATATGGACATTTAGTGTCAACTCTCATGAATCTTTCGGATCCTACTTTAGAAGCCATTGAAGCTGCACTCCTTGAGGAGTACAAGAAGAAGCAAGAGAATATAGTGGAAGGGGCATACTTCTCCAACAACAAGTCACACTTCAAGAAGAAGAACTTCATCGACACTAACCTTGATTACATTACTCAAGACACATCCTCAAATGGGCGCCTACTTCAAATATAGCCTAGAGGGCATCTTGCTCATTTATGGCATACCCACATGGGGGAGATGGCATCTTATGCTTGTAAGACATCATAGGTGATGTCATGAGGTCATGTACTACTTGCCTATATAAGAGGCTCTTGCTAATGAAGATAACAACTCGTGTGTTTCCATGTTTATGCCTAAGCCATGTCTCATTAGTATCTCCTAATCCACTCATAATCATGTTTCTAATCATGACCTAACCATGACCATAACCATATTTGATCCTCCTTAGATTTGCTAATCCACTCTCAACACCAAGAATGAAAACCCATTGAATTAAATAGTTTTCATAATTTAGATTGGTTGCAAAAAAGGTTTTGTTTAATGCTTTTGAAATGTCAAAAAGACATGCAAAAAGTGTTATCGATAAGTTTTCAATGCAATGCACCATAATTCTTGCTAAAAACAAATTTCACCTAGTACTCTACTCATTGAAGGAAATGCACAACATCTTGCAAATTTATGATAGATTATTTAGTGCATGCATGGGAAATATAGAAGAAATACTCATGCATTTGATCTGTTAGCTTCCATAACCAACTTGACAAAAGTGTTAGTATAATTAAACCAGTCATCAGAATATGAAATTAGTAAAAAATAAGTTAGTTTTAAAATGTTTTTTTCATATGAAAATCTAGCTTGGTATTCATGCCTCAAAATAGAGACACATGTGTTATTGAAATTGTTTGTATTTGGTTGAAAGAGTGTAAAACATGTTAACAGATAACTAAATATAGCAAAACTAAGCTTGTGTTTGAACTTTAGGATTATTGCTATTAGTGTGTGTTCAGCCAAGTCAACATTTGTAAGGGCCTTGGACAAAGAACATGAAATATAAGATTTTAGCATAGTTTTGTTGGAACAAGCCATCAGATAGCATTTTTTAGAGATAGAGAAGGGGTAATGGGCTTCATCGTGTATGGTTAGACAGATATTATCTCTAACCATAGTAAGCATCACATGAAAGACAACATTCTAAACCGCACACATGAAGCAAGAGAGGCAAGAAAGAGAAGCCCTCCTACTTGTATTGTAGGTGAGCACAGTTGGATGAAGGTGAGGGTGAGTAGGCGATGAGACGATATGAGGCGCAGACGATGAACAAAAAAATCCAAAGAAAAGAAGGCGAAAAGTGGACAAAAATGAAGGACATGGCATTGTTAAACATGGGTAATAAGTGACAAGTATGGGGAGGTTGCCTCATAAATATGGGTGGGTGGTACATGTTAGTAACTAGCCAAAATTATTCACATGTGAACAAGCCATGAAAAAGTCTAGTTTTTCACGGTGTGAATATTTGAGATATTTATGTCAAGAAAAGTTTACTGTTTTATCATTTTGACCAGATGTAGGCTCTCCTCACACCTTCTAGAACTTGGTTGTTACCTCCAGATGAGAGTTTTGAAGTACCTTTTTGGACATGAAAAACTTGAGATATACACGGTTGTGAACTTTCAAATTTCATATATCCAACTTGAGTCTCTAAATCCTTTAATAATTTGTGCACTTTGCATGATTTTTACTATGTTTAGACCAAATTTTTTAGACGTGAAACTTTTTAGAGAAAATTCCTTGGTCGTAAAAAACTTAAGTTACTCACTTTGTGACTTCGATTAGTGAGAAAAATCAATGTTTTGGGGTAGCAAAACTGTGACATCTTAGAGCATGGAATGATGACCTTCCTCAAATCTTCAGCCAAAAAGTGTCAATATGATGTTATAGCAATGGCTTGACTTGAGTTTGAAAGATCTAATGACATCACTAAGCTCAAAAATCTTACATTAATCTCTATTTTATCGGAGGTGGTCTTTGTGATTAACCACAGTGTTGTAGCCACTACTTCACGCCATTTTTGAGAATTTTGATGATGTAGGCATGTTCACAGCTGTCGAACACCCTCGAGCCTTTGAGGAATTAGATTACTTCACCTTGTAACTCCCAATTTCTAGAAATTCCCTAAAGAAATGACGAAATCGTGTTGCTCTGGGGGGATTTCTTGACCACCATTGAGGCTATGCACGTCTTCATCCTTGAGCTAAGAAGAGGATCCAAGAAGTGGCTTACTCAATGGTTGAGTGTGGGGAGAGAATTCATCACTCCAATGGAAGTTGGTTGTGGAGAAGATGGCCTAAATGTGGAAAAATGATAAAAAGTGATTAAAGCTAATCATAGTTAGTGTAAATAATAATATGAGACTAATGCAAGCTTAAGGAGAGTGGATCTAAGCTCTAATACCATGTTCACATTATGGAGGCTTGATTAGGATGATTAAAGTCATGGTGAAAGCATTGGAAGCAAGCTAATCAAGAAAGAGATTATCACTAACTACATGCTTAATCAAATGGATATCATAATGACTAAATGAGATAGGATAATGTGGTGTACTCTTACATTAGATCAATGCCCCTAAATAGGGTGGAGTATAATGGATTAGGGCATGGTTAACCCTTAAGAAAAACCCTAATTATTTCTTGAAGTGAGCACCTCCAAGATCTCAAAAATTCCCTAGATTTGGGTGCAAGTTTGAACCATCTCCCACTTGCAAATAGGTGCCTAGAATATTCCCTTGTGGATCCTTCTTGACCATAGTCTCCCATTTGTATTAAGGCTATAAGACCTTTGAACCATATGCTCATGTCCCCAATGTCATACAAAGATATTTTGGTGTATTGTTTCAACATGCACCTCTACCCTCCCAGGGGATATCTTTACCCCACATCGTGCTCTTTGATCTATAAGAAACCCAAAGCATGTGACTGTGCTCCTTGTGGAGTATGATGAATTTTCCAATTCACATCATTGAATTCATGCTCAACACCCACCACTTGATCTATCTCTTTGCTACAAGGCATGTTTCTTTGGGTGGTGTTTCCAGTGTGATGTTCTCATGAGTGACCCTCGTGTCTACCATGATTGTCTACCTCACACCATTCACTTTTTATGCAAAGTACAAGTGCGGCACGATTTGTAGAGCTGAGCTACCATTAATCGTGGTGCTGCCTACATTGCCTCCACTCATTGCATTGTTCATACACTACCCCATGCTTGGTAGAATTCTGGTTCTTCAAACTCTATAATACGTACTCCTCTATAGTGATCCCTGCTATCTTTTGCATCTTGGGCGTTAACTGCGTTGACCTTGGATTGGCAGTAGTTTTTTTATGTATCCACATCTCTTCCAGAGGAAGAACCACTACACCCGATGATTTTGTTTGTATTCAAAATCACATGTGGGTTTGTTGATCTTCTTCTTTTATGCACACTTATGCTTCTCAGCTGCACATCGTTAGATTTCAAGTGTTGATATACCTACCTCTTTCAACAACTTCTGTGAGATCAACAAGTTTTTTTGTTGTAGAATTAACTTTCCAAAGATGGCCCAAATCCTACATGCTTTCCCATCATTATAATGAGAACTTTGAAGCACAACCATGGCAAGGTCATCTGTAGAAGCTTCATACAAAGAAACTTGTTGAGCACCTCCCATAGTTGCTCTCATGGATGAGTGCTTGTTTTCTAAAAGGTTTACATTAGGCATAAATCTGCTCTTCCTATCTTTTTGTAGCATCCACTTTCCTTAATGGAAGCCATGCACATCTCACCAAGCTAGCAAATTTTCCAAAGCAAGAATCTCAGCCTTCTGAGCATGGCTAGAAGCCCACCATGAAGTGAGTGCATTTTGCCAGTACTTCGATGTAGTACTTAGATACAACCTCTGATGATGCATTTCTCCACTTCCCTACAAAGATGTTTGTGATCTTCTTGGTACTTAGCCGTGATACATTTCTTAGTGTGCAAAACCATGCTTTGCTCCTAGTGGAAGGCACATCTATCTTTCCCTTTCATAATCTTATTTAGACCACCATTGAGCACTGTAGAAATAGGCAAACCGATTGGCACTTGCCTCGACTGCCATGAAACTCCTAAACTTAGCATCTTTATAGCCATTGTTTCTCATATGCTCATTGATCATGTTCCAAAAATGAACCCATGTATTATTTTTCTCCACCTTATTCACAAGTGAGCATTACAAGCATCTCTCTCATATAAGGGTCATAAACATGTGTGTACTCATGGTTGACCAATTATGCGCACAATGTACGTGATAAAAATGCACCCATTGCTTCCTAAGAAATCCTTGAGGTGTCATATTGTTGACAAGATCAAGATTGCTCTCCTGGTCCAATTGTAGACATCTTGAAAACATGTAGCTCAATGTCAACATATATTTTCCCTGGAAATAAAACACTAAGAAAGAAAGGATATATACATCTACTCTTCAAATCCAATAGGGCTTCAAGACCACTCTTGCTTCTAATGAGATCTTTTCTTGCTTCTTGGACACAATCTTCTTCTATTAGACATTGGTGTAATAAACTCTAACACATCTTGTAATTCAAAATTGCGTATTGTTTCCATTGCATAGCCGCCAAATTAAGCAACCATGCACAACACAACATCTTCTGCTACAATACACTCTACTATCTTACAAGAAACCCTTGAGCTCATCCTTGTTTGCTATGTAACAAGTTTGTGCACTTGAGACATTTTTACTCTTGACACACCCTCTTCAACTGAGTATTGATGAAAGCTCGAGTGAATCATGGCTCTTGTGGAAAATTCTCTAGTCAAAGGATAGCAATAGTATTTCACATCACACCGAGCAATACATTTTGGTTTCTCACCATAATGTCTGCATATAAGTGTACCATCACTATCTTCCAATAATTTTCCTTTCCATTGTTTTTGGTTAGTTAGACCAGTCCTCTAAAAGTAAGGGAAATCCAAATTACTATATCTAAGATGTGCATTGTTTCTAGTTAGTTACACCAGCCCTCTCGAAGTATGGGCAATCCAAATTGCTTCATCTAAGATGTCCATCACACTTACATCTCTCAATAAATTTTCCTTTATGCATGTAGCATACTTTATCCAAGGATGACCATCATATTTTTGTTCTAGTGCGCCATTGCACTACCATCTGGAGCACATGGAAGCTCATAAACTACATCCCCATCATTAAAATTTGGAAGCTCCTCAACCCGGTGAACAGAGGCTTTAAGAATAATAGTGTGTCACTAAAAGGCATGCATTTGATCATTTTCAAAATGCTCTCTTGCTTAGTATCCTTTTGTAGTCCAAAGTAGGTAATGGACTTGAAATAGGAGACTTGTAGATTATATAGTACCTTTTTTAAATCCCATCTTGTACCATGTACCCAATGATTCCATCTTGTACCATGTACCCAATGATTCCATCATCTAATGGCTCACGAGGTACCATAATAGAAACTATATCATCACAATCATGTAGCAGATTAAAGTCAAGGTTTTAAAATCAAAATACTCTTTTAACTCACTAACAAAATGTAGAGTCATAACATATGGCTAGACACTTTTGTGTGCTAGCACATGTTAAGATAATAGAGGATGGGATGGTTACCTTGAGACAACAAAATTCGGACACCCAAGCAATACCGACGTTTGGCCTAGTAAGATAACCATTATAAATGGCCCTTTGTAATTGGTACTTTCTTAAAATGTATCAAAATAATAATCACTCCCAAAAATATTGCACTTTATTTTCATTTATGCCTCATTATTGCACTTATTTTGCATGTATTGTATGTGAATCCCAAAAAGGATTCTTAGTTAGTTGAGTGTGGACTAAAACAATAAAGAATTCCACATATTAAATACGTACAATGAATGTTTAAATTACCAATATATTAGGATAATAGAATGGTAATTATTTTGAAGTGGAGTTTAAAAACATTTGTGATAAAAACTTTCCAACCACTATATAATTAATATCATTAGCTTATTAATTCATACCAAACTTTCATAAAAAAACATTAATAACAATGTTGTATCAAATACAATCATTCAAAACACATTATCAATTTGATATTAAAATAAATGTTAACTCCTTTAACTAAAAGAAAAAGAATAACCAAAAGTAATTCAGAAACATGAAGTTGGATGGGCAAATGGTTTTGTCGAGGAGGGAAATTGTTCAATGGGTAGAGAGTAAAATGGTAGCGTGGATGGGCAAATTTAAATAGGCATTGTTGAATATCAAAACTTTTCCTTCTCTCTCCCACAAATTAGGCTTTCTTTAACTTGCACATATAGGAGGGAATCCCATCAACAAAGTGGAGATAAAAGAGATTCCAATATATAAAGTGTGAAGGTTTGTGTAAATTTTGTGGCAATTAGGGACTTTTAAGTCTATGGCAAAGGGGGGGGATCATATCAAGGGGGGCTACATTGATCTGACCCCCTATTTTCCTCGGTATGTATACCCCAGTTTAGTAAACATGGCCTATCTTCATCATCAGTGTGCCTACAAGAAAACCAACATGAGCCATCTTCATCTTGATGTTCTTGCAAGAAAACTTGCCAGAAATGTGAGCCATCCTCATCAACAAAATGACCCTTTGCAGCTTGCATAACAACTATTGTCGACATGTGTCTACTTGAGTCTATGATATATGTCAGCCTACATGTGCACTTGCCTTACACCATATCATCCATGCTCGCACACTCCTACACACAAAGGCTAAAGTGTGATGAGCGACAAAGAGAGGGGGGGTCGTATTGATATGACCCCGTTCGAGAGTTCACTATGAGATGGCCTTTTCAAAGATGTGTCAAAGGTTGAGGAGGCGTAGATGAGCATGATCTTGGTGAGAAAGCATAGGAGAAAATTGATGAAGCTTATGAGTGAGAGGCGGCCATGGAATTTAAAAGTGCACAAACTAGGGCGCTGGAGGGTTTCCTGATTGGCTAGAGAGTTGGAGATTTGTTGTGAGGAGGTGTGGAGTGCACATCAAGATGATGCATGGCCATAGTGTTCTAGGTGCATGCCTCAATTGGGCCACCAAGAAGAGGGGGTGATAGACCTCGCAATTGGTCATGAGCTCATGAAGAGAGAAGCTACTCTCAGCTAAGGCCATAGATTTATCCTCAGCCATCTAAGATGTCGGTGGCTACATCAAAGCTATCTACAACTCTTAAGGAATTATTCCTCACATGTCGGTTTCTTACTTCCTAAGGGCATAGATAAGGGATGTTCATAATTACACTCTGAGATCGTGGATTCGACTTTGATCCTTTTCTTGGAAATGCTCTAGTAGATATGTATGCCAAATGAGGTTTATTCTTGAAGTTACATATCTAAGAGAGAGGGGGTCAATATGACTGCCTTAGGCATGTAAAATTTATCCTCATTTGTGAGGACAAGAGGTAGAAAGAGGGAGGGTCATATTGATATGACCCCCTTGTAGTTCAATGTGAAGAGCACTAGAGAGGGGGGTCATGTATCAATACATGCCCCTTTAGGCATGACAATCCCACCGAGATGCTACCATCATGACATTCATATCGTGTAGTATATAACAGCATGGAGAAAGATGGCCACGGGGGGTCTTGTGTGGTGAAGGAGAGTTACAAAGTTGTGAAGAGCATGGTTGCAAATTACAGTAATGTGATGAGCTATGGTGGATCAAATGCTAGAATCAAAATCATTAACAAAGAGATTAGATGATAATTAACACATGATTAGTGCAATTAACTGATAGCTTAATGTAGGCATGAATAATAAAAAACTAGCAAATTCTTATTAGGCCAATGCCTAAATTTATAGGGTTTACATCCAAGCATCCAATCCCACCGATTTCTCCTTGATTCACTCCACCTCTTTTGCTTGATTCTCTCCACCTCTCCCAGAATATCTCCACACCTCCTAAATCTCCTCATGCTACCCTTTATTCTCTCCCAGTGGATACTTTTCACCTTTTCACAAGTTCTCTCACATTTCCAGATTCTCTTTTACAGCCTCTTGCCTAAGGGCTTGTTCCCGCACACACCCTATTCACTT
Organism: Cibotium barometz; assembly: GCF_041138505.1. NCBI lineage: Eukaryota > Viridiplantae > Streptophyta > Polypodiopsida > Cyatheales > Cibotiaceae > Cibotium > Cibotium barometz. The sequence continues at coordinate 20,547,889 of NC_141057.1, read as the reverse complement.
GTATATTTTAACACCTCCCCTCAAATGAATACTCCTAGCAAACCTGGACCCTATACCAAGTTTCCCTCTTACTTGATAGTCTGCGACCAGTGTCTCAAGTCCCTAAACTCATAGTCCTTGGCCACTCTCTCTCTCTATGTGTCCAAGGCTACTACAAGTGCCCACCGTGACCTTGACTAAAGTGCTCACACATACATCTACCACATGGCCTACATCATTGGTGGCTCAGAGGGGTTTTACTCTGCTGGGGGCAGGTTACATTGGGTTGTGGGTTTCTCTCTCTCTCTCTCTCTCTCTCTCTCTCTCTCTTTCTCTCTCTCTCTCTCTCAGAAAAGATGATCCGACTCCACTTCTTTTGGAGCCTCCATGAAGTTTGCCGATGTCGTTCCTTCTCCACTGGGTTTGCTATAGCAGTCTCTTGCCATGTGTCCTGGCTTTCCACATTTGTGGAAAGTGAAGGTCCTTCCTCCTACTCTGCCTCTTCCTCGTCCTCATCCTCGAGAGAATCCTCCTCGGGTAAAGAATGCTTTTTCTTCTCTTGCTGTTGAGTTGAGCCATTTCTTCTCTTTGCCTCTGCTCTCTTGCTCTAGTAGATCTCCTTCTATCTCGTGTAGCTTCAATTCTGTTACATTCTTTAGTGTTGCTATAATGTTTTCATATTCACCTTTGTCCACACTCTTCAGAAGCACAGCTAGTGCTTCATCATCTTCTACCTTTTTGCCAATAGCTGCCAGTTGTTGCTTAATGCTTTTATATCTGTTCAAGTGTGTGATTAAAGGTTCACTTTCCTTCATATCCAATTTGTAGAATTGCATTAACACATTTATCTTTGAATTTTTAGCTTGTGTGCCAAATAATTTATTTTCATCCCATGCATCTTTTACCCATTGTATCCCTGTGATGTGATGAGTGATTTCATCATTTAAACTAAGTGCGATAAGTCCCAATGCTTTTTCATTCCTGCTCTTCCACTCATTTTCCCCTCTCACCTCTGGGCATTCATCTCTTCCCTCAACTAGCCCCCACAGATTTTTTCTCATGAGCAAATACATGGTTTTTGTGTGCTATGTGTAAAACTGCTCTCCCATTAAATTTGGCTATTTCTTGTGCCGTACTGATGAGATAATGTGAAGGTGGTCTTACCTCTTGATCCAATTTCAAGATTCAAGGGCAGTGTCTTCCCTTTTACAACTTAATCTGGTGTTTCGGAGATGATTACAACAGATTTATCAGCATAAAATCACCAAAAATTACATTAAATCAAGGGTAACCAATTTGTACGGAATGGTTGGAGTATCAAACCATCTTTGAATTGCAATCTGAAGTTATAGGGATCTGTATCAGATATCTAATGGTTAATTTGAACCCTCAATTGTACCAAAAAATAGTGATTAGCATTGATTAATCATTGATTAGCAAATTAATCCTCTATTTTGTGTGTAGAAAATAGAGTATGCGGGGAGTTCAGATCTGAGGCCTTAGAGTTCAAATGAGCTCAAATCCTTTCAAGGCCATCGATAGCAATTAGTGTAGTAGAGGATTAAGCCAAGAAACACAAGATTTGACCAAACATTGAATGTTTAATCTCTGTTTTACCAAAGTCACCTGTAGATTTGATGAAGAGCTTGGATCTCACTATAGACTTGATCAAATCAAATTTGACTTCACTAGCTTGTAGAGAAAACCCCTAGGGCCAAGAGGAATTAGAGCCATTTCAATTGTGGAAGACAAGATCTCCATTTTCATTAGAAAAAGAAGCGCTGGAAAATTAGCAAAAAACGTGAGCTGCGCTTGGCAGTTTGGCAAAATTCTTGAATGGGCTAGAGCCCAATGAGTATGGCTAACTATGGCTGAGAGCTTTTGAGCTAATGTTTCTCCTGGAGGGAGATCAAGCCCCTCCACTGGCTGGGGGTGGAAAGGTTAGTTGAAAAAAGAGGTAAAAATATTAATTAGCTACTAATCCTAATTAGCCAAGTGATTAGCAAAATAATGGGCGCTCACAAATTGATGGATTCTAGGCTAGGCTCTGATACCATGTTAAAATAATAGCAATGTGATGAGCTATGGTAGATCAAATGCTAGAATCAACATCATTAACAAAGAGATTAGATGATAATTATCACACCTGATTAGTGAGCAATTAACTGATAGCTTAATGTAGGCATGGATAATAAAAAACCACCAAATTCTCATTAGGCCAATGCCTCAATTTATAGGGTTTACATCCAAGCATCCAATCCCACTGATTTCTCCTTGATTCACTCCACCTCTTTTGCTTGATTCTCTCCACATCTCCCAAAATATCTCCACACCTCCTAAATCTCCTCATGCTACCCTTTATTCTCTCCCAGTGAATACTTCTCACCTTTTCACAGGTTCTCTCACATTTACAGATTCTCTTTTATAGCCTCTTGTTAAGGGCTTGTTCCCGCACACACCCTATTCACTAACCATCATCTACTACAATGTCGCGTCTCTCACCATCATCTACTACATGGCCATAGAGCAGAGAGGGGCGTGTGACATCATAACCCCCTATGGTCATGTGGAGCATTGTCTTCATGGGGACCACTAAAGAGTAGAGAGGGGGATGAGAGAGGGTGGAGTGACATCCTCTTGTTTGCAGGCAACCTTGTAAAAGGGCAATTTCCATCTAGCAAGAAACCTTGTGAAAGGATAACAAGATGCCGTGAGGTTCCAAACACACGCATATCACGTCCTTCATGGGGGCTCTGACATCACAACCTCCCTTCCTTGCAATCGATAGTCTTCATTACAAGTAAGCCTACCTAGCAGCGTGAGGGTTCTCATAAGTTAAAATTTTGTGGAGTTAGTATCTGCATATAAGGGCAAAGCAATCAATAGCATATGTTGGTAAAAAACACATTGGTGACTCATGGGTGAAAGCATGATAAGGTGGTACACTTTCTACCAGTTGCATTGGTTGCTGCTACACACTTGAAGATAACCAATATTAGTGGATTTAATATCATCATAAGATATATTTAGCAATTTATCTAGTGCCTTTTAGATATAATAAATGTGAAACAAGATTAAACAACCATGTTTTAATTCTCTAACTCTGCATAAAAGTGTTTCACCAACTAGTTGTAAACCATTATCTAGGACATAGGTTTTCAGTCCATCTTCTCATGCTTTCACCCTCATAAGTCTTGCATATTTTTTATTCCAACAAACAAGATAAATTTTGTTACCTTCAAACCCCATACTTCCCTTGTGAGAACAACGAGTTATGAGCTGGTTATATATATATATATATATATATATATATATATATATATATATATAGTGTCTATGTTTCCTTAAATGCCAAACCATCATGTATAATCTCACCACCAATATTGAATTAAAATCTATTTGAAGAAAATTTGTACAAGGTTAAATTAAATTAGTGAAGGTTTTGGGCATCAGGTAAGAATTTCGGGCATTGTACATGACCACCCTCTCCAAGGCTCATGATCCATGTCCATACATGGATATGAGAATACATGAGAGACGTCACGACCTCCTCCCCCCATGCACAATTGCACCATGGTTTGCTTGTTAATTTATAGCATGTCATTCTTTATTTGAGTTAGAACTGTAGAAGTTTTTGGTCATAGTTATTGGATTATGCATAAAAATGTATGTTTAGAGTGGGGGATGCCATCATGACCCCAACCTCTCATGTATTCTCATGTCCATACATGGACATGAGAATACATGAGAGGTTGGGACCCCCTCCTCATGTACGAGTGCATCATGGTTTGCTTATTCACTTATAGCATTGAAGAACCTAAATATGTGCATAGCTAAATGAAGAAATAACAAGCCAATTGTATGCTCTTTTTTTTTTTTGCCGGCAAGAATGCCACCAATATGGTGGTTGGAGGATAGGTGGTGGTGGTAAGGGTACATCGAGCACCCTATATGTTCCCCATGTGTAACCTTATCTTGTCATGGATGTAGGTCTAATGTTACCATGGAGATTGGTGTGGTGCTGGTAAAGCTAGGGTTGATTGATATTTATGCTGGTGGGGACACCATATCTACTACACATGGATGTCTCATGATTTCCCAAGCAGTTGAGCACCATATCTACACATGGATGTCTCATGATTTCTAGCTTCTATAATGTGCATATAATAGAGTAATGGTCTAGGTTGCAGATGTGGCATTCAATACTTATATGGTTTTTATGCATTTTAGCACCAAACTAGCTCTCTCCTTGGGTATAAGTTTACATTATTGGGAGGTTTCCTTGCCTCCTTTATCATGACATTTTTAAGGATGGACATGGTTAATTTATTGACCCACCATAATTTTTACATGCCTTTCTATATAGTGTCCGAGTCATGGTAACTTCCTAACACTTAAGACAACACAGCTAAAGATGGAGTCTTGTTTTCCTCAAGTTGGGGTAATTCTAACATTTTATCCTTGAATTCAATGGATAATTTGTAACACGCATCCAATGTGGTTGGTTTTGGCAAAAGAAAATAGTTATGAATTTCTAGGGTCTTATACTCCCTTTTGAAAGCACGAAAATAATTGTTCATCGCCGGTGAGCCTCTCTCGAAGCTTACACCGAGAGTCCAAATGTTTAAGACAAGAGACATATTCTCTCATTGACTCATGATCATGTTGCCTAATGTTGTAGAGCTTTGCCCACTAGGCTCCACTTGTCACCACTTCTAGCAAGCTTGGTATAAAGACGTACTTAAGCCGAGTAAAATTGACCTTATCTTTTGGCTTAAGCGCATCAAATACTAGCATCATATACCACTGATGTGCCTTTGTATAATGAAAGGGGCTTGGGTTTGAACATAAGGGGACCCCATGGGCATGGATATGGCCGGGTAAGTATGAGGGCCCAACATTAATAAGTATGAAAAGGTGGGCATGTATATAAGTGAACAAATTGTAATTAGATATATCTAATCATTTTGACTAATCAAATCATACCTCTTGGAGCTCCAAGCTTCTATGGCTATGGTGGTACTCCCTTGAGTGCATGTGGTACTCCATTATGAGTGCATTCTCTTTCTTTCTCTCCCCATCATTATAGTGGTATCAAAGCCTTGTATTTGATCCAATTTTCTATTTTTTTTAAATTTTTGCATTTTCTTGATTTTCTTGATCTTCCTTGAGTTTCTTGATTTTTTTTGATTTCTTGATCAAGAAATAGGGCATGGGGATTGTGGGATGCTAGAAATTCTCTTGATTTTTGAATTGATCTAAGTTTTGGGGGCCTATGGATCACTATGGACCAAAATTTGGGGTAGTTGCTCCAAAATTTGAAGAGCATGACCAAAATTGGGAGAAATTTACTGCTTCAGGATTAGTTACCTTAATCAAAACATTTATGCTTTTCTCTCTCTTCTCTCCTCATGTTGATCCTCTGAGAAATCGGATTTCTTATTACCTAGGGTTTCAATCATGTTCTTCCTAATCAAGACCAAGAAGAAAATCAATGTTGATTAATGGCTGAGTTGCAGGAGTCGTTGCATCGCACGCAGTTTTGGAGGAGCTCGGCCCATCGTTTCGCTTCAATGGGAGTTAAAGGAGAAAGCATAGGCTTGCTTAAGCTTAGACTAAGCTAGGGCAAGCTTAAGATAGGGGATTAAGCTTCGAATGATGCAAATTTTAGACCCCGTTTAGTGCCCGTGACATCTTCACATCCATGAATTTATGATGTGCACAACGATGCCCTCAAGTGGCTATTATGGTAGCGGTGATCATCATTTTTAGATCTGAATAATCAATTTGATTGGCATGCCTTATGATCAAGTCCCTTTACTTTGGGGAATCAAAAGGGGGAATTAAAAAGGTTGATGATTAAGGCTGCATTTTAGAATTAACAAAGGGAGGATTCACCAATGCATGCTAGCTTCTTGAATGCCATCACTTTACCATATTGAATGCCACATACAATGATCGTATGCATTATCCTGAGTTGGAGACTTTTGCATGGTTAATTTGTCCACCTTTGAAGTGATTTGGGAAAGCATCACATGAGCTTTTGCGTAGCATTAAGCAAGCATCACACCTTATGTGCTCATTGCGCCATTGGAGCTTCTAATTTCCATTTGGATGATAGTTTTGCTCATTGATGATGGCTATGAAGTAAAGGCAAAGGGCTGAAGTGATATACATGAAAATAGTGAGACGTGGCTTCATATTATTGCCAAATCTTAGCCTTAAGCAAGCACATACATGTGCCTACATGAGCCAATGATTGAATTGATGTTGGGAGTCCTTACTTGAAGCTAATCCTTACAAGTCATATGCCTTGTGATTCACATGGTCTTGGATACTATTTGAACGTTGTTTTGTTGTGATTTGGTGTATTGGAGCAACTTTGGATGATTAAGGGAAAGCATGAGTACATGCTCCTTGTAATGGATCAAATGAAAATAGCAAGAGTCATGCTGCTAAACACATTGTAAGTGCTCCTACCTTCTCTTTTTGAAGCTACATCCACATACACCACACTTGTACTCACACTTTAATTCCTAGTATCTAGTATGCTTGTGAGGGTACCTCGCGCATTGGAGGAGAGGCCCGAGGGGAGCATGGCATGAACTCTCCTTGTCTCGTGAGACTGCTTTTGGAAAAGTGGCAAGGAGGGGGATTAGGTACATTGGATGTGAAGACTTGGCCCCAACTTGTGGCTAGATTCAAACTTGGTACAAGGGTGGGAAGGCTTGGTCAGGAGATCGACAACCATAAAGCACTCCTTTGACACACAACTCGACTACATTACAAGCATGCCAAGGCTATGGAAGCCAAATGTTACTTGATTGAGCATGCCATGGACACTTGATAGTGATCAAAGCATAAGAGTTGCTTGGGCAAGTGTATGATTTTGATGGTGATTACTTTGGGCATTATGTCATGATTGGACGTTGCAAAAATTCTTGTAGGTTATGATTGAGATTTGGTCTGTATTGAGGGGAGATTATGGCCAAATTTTTGTGATTTTCTTACACTCTATAGTGAGTACAAAAGTGTAATTTAGTCCCAAACCACTCAATATCTCTCAAGGGTCTTTGGAAGCTTTAAAAAGGCATCTTAAGGCAAATCTAACAAGCCATCAAGTGGTTGATTTGGACACCATTTTAGGGTGCAAAGGGGACAGTTTGGTTAGACTGAAAGCCCTAATTCAATAAAAAATAGTGCGGACTGAATTCAAGGTGTTTACATAGCTTAAGAGCACTACCTACTAAGAGCTTCCAAATGAGACAATAAGTTCCCAATTCCATTACCATTTGGATGCTCAACCTCACATAGTTGACTTTCAGTTATAAAAGTCAAAACAGAGAGGTATAGGGGTGCTCAAAATGGTGATTTAGGGTGATAGGATTATTCCTCTTATATCAAGGCAAATGTGGAAAACTAAAGAACTCCCAATTTGGTTGCTTTTTGCTATCCTAACCACTTGGTAGAATAGGAAACCGTGGAAGGCCATCGAGAGCTCAAGCACAAGTGTCTGTGGAAGAGAACCAAGTTCAAGATGATGCCAATGAGGTGGTTCGTGATGACATGGTACATGTGGGTGATGCTCCATTAGGTGAGGATCCACATGGTCAAAATGTGGCACCACATTACATTGTTGAACTTGGGCAAAGCTCAAGAGCAATGCAACAAGAAAGGGTACCTCTACATGACATTACTAGTGGGCAAATAGTGAATGAAGGAATACCGGTGCACACTAGTGGACATGATCAAATCTCATTGGGGAACATCACTTTGGATATGTTAAGCATTGCTCTCACCGATGCAATCAAGGATGCACAAAGAGATGCTCAAAAGGAGGTGCTCTACGTTAGTAGTGAGATCGTGCATCAAGGCAATGAGAATGTGAAGTTGATGCATCAAATGGTGGACAAGATGGATGAAAGGTTTTCAACTCTTGAAGACCGGATTTTAGGTGTACAAAGGGGTGTGGAGAGGTTTGACCATGCACCAAATTCACATGGGAATCTTGGTGGTATGTAAGGAAAGTCAAATATGCCTTCAAGAGACTATCAAAGTGGGCATATTTTGGGTTCTAGGTTTGGAAAGCAGCCCATAGTTTTGGATCCCATGGAGGGTTCTTCAAGGGGTGTTTACAATGTGAGTGGGAGATGGGATATACCCTCGGGGGGTGCACTTCTAAAAAATCATATGTATCATGGGAGTTCAAGGGGCATTTAAAAAACCCCTTAACAAAAAGTTTTCCCCTAATAAAACCACCCCTCTTTACTTATAAACTAACGGATTTTTTTTGAAGTTGAATTAAAATACCACTCCTGTTATTGTAATCCTATTAAATTTTTTCCAAAATTTGAATTAAAATACCCTCCTTTTGATCACACGTGGTACACTAAATTTTTTTGAGGTGAACCCCCCGAGGATATACCACACACTACCCATGGACGTTCTACATTAGAATCACCAAGGGTAAAAGATGTGAAAGGACAAGATTACACTTCCCAAGTTTAAAGGAGTGAACACAACCACTGAAGAATTGGAGGAATGGATTAGCAAGATGGAGATGCACTTTGCATTGTATCCCCCCGTGAGTGAAGAGGAAGATAAAGTACAATTTGTCGTGTTGCATTTGGAAGATTATGCCCATTCATGGTGGCGGTTTACTCAACATGAGGGTATGCATTTTGACACTTGGGAGGCATTCAAGGATGCCATGTTTCAAAACTTCACATCTCCATTGGAATGGGCTCAATTGGTGGGACAATGGTATGATTTGGAGCAAAAGGGAAGTTCCATCAAGGAGTATAGTAACCAATTTAGGAAGCTTTCCATGTTTGTTGGGGGAATGAATGAGTACAACAAAATGGTGAAATATATACATAGATTATTGCAATCATCACTTGGAGCTGATGTGAAGGCTCAAAGACCTCAAACTTTGCAAGATGCCATGTATTATGCGGAGGTCTTTGAATCTAAGTATAAGGTAGGTGTTGCAAATAGATGGAATGTGGGATCAACTAAGGCATCTACTTTCAGCCCAAATGCAATAAAATGGCATCTACTTTCAGCCCAACTAAGGCATCGACTTTTAGCCCAAATGCAGTAAAATGGCCAACTTCTACCTCTTCAACATCTTATGTACCTTGTGCAAGCTTGACTCCAACTTCTACTCCCATACAACGATATCCTAGTGTGTATGGACAGCCAAGGAATGTGAAATGGAGTGGTTCTATGACCAAACCTCCTCTCAAGAGTGATGCTAAATACTCTTCCCTTCAAGGCAAAGTGATTAAGCAATTGTCACAAGCAAAGATGGAGGTGAAGAGAAAGAAAGGGGTTTTCTTCCTTTTCAATGAGAAATGGAGTCTCGAGCATAAAAAGATTTGCAAGAAAAAAGAGGCAAGAGCTAACATGATCTTTGAGGTGGTGGTTGAAGATGAAGAGGCACCATTGGATTATGTGGATGAGGCTTAATTTCAAGATTGTGCAAATGAGGTGAGAGAAGAGCCTACTCTTGACCCTTCTCAAGAGTTTCCATTTGATCCGGGTGGAGAGTATTGGGTAGAAGTTGAAACAAAAGAAAGGACAGCCATGCTATGTGCCATTCCACAAGAAGCTAAAGCGAGATGCAAAGGTTCCAACACTTTGAGGCTTGTGGGGAAGATTGGGGGTAGATCCATTCATATACTTGTTGATTCGAGGAGCACACATAGTTTTGTGAACTCTAAATCAATAAATTCTTTGAAACTATGCCCAATAGAGATGATGAAGCCTCTAAAAGTGGAGGTTGCAAATGGACAGCACGAGCTGAGCAAGAGTTGGGTTGCAAGAAGATTTCTTTGTCTTCTGATTATGCCTATGATGCCCCTTTGATTGTGCTTGACATGGGGCCCATTGATGGTCATACCTAATTAGTGTGCTCAATTTCATTGATAAATCCCATAGCAATAAGCTTGTCAATTTCTTCTTGCATAATGGTGGCATACTTAGGATTCATCTGATAGTCTTTTCCTTGTTTGCCTTGATCCTTCTATGATAGGGATTATGTGTTATACCACCTCACAGATGTGGCACTCAGGCTTCAATCTGGTACTTCCAAGCAAATCAATCCTTGAATTCTCTTTGTAGGTTTTCCAGTTCCTTTTCCTCATCCAAAGTTAGATCCTTAGTGAGATCAACACTAGTTTGGGCCCCTCCCTAGGTTTGGCAGGTCTACCTTCTTGACTTTAGTGGGCCTGTCATATGAAATTCCTTCTTGCCCTTCCTTAGAGTGTTGGGCTCTAAGGCAAATAATTGTTTGTTTAGCCATTGTATATGATTTATAGTATCCAGGATTGTTCTTAACTCCATTAAATCATCTTCTTTTGCCTTTGTCTAGGCCAATATTCTCTTGTCTTCTAGTTTTTCTTCTATGCCAAGGCTTCGTTTCTCTTATTTCTCTTACGTATTTCTAACCTACCATCATGAACAGTGCTTCTCTCTAATTCTTTACCCTAATTTTTAGAAAACTCGTCATGCACCTTTTTAGCTTCGATGTATCTTAGTCTTTTTTTTATTAACCATATTGTTATGTCTAGAACGATAGAACTTTCTCCTTAACCATGGAAAGTTACAAGTATGTGTGGACTTGAAAAAAGTAATACGGCCACATGATGAAAAGCTTTCAAAGACTACCCTACAGAAGTAGTCAGAAGTTTTCATTGATGATTTGTGTGCGCACTCCAAGCGGAAAGACCTACCTTTCTTCAGAAGGTATTCAAAGGTACCAATTTTATCGTATCTCTTTGAATCCTTTGAAATGCCAATTTTGGGTAAAGCATAGGGTTATACTGGATACATTATGTCTAAGTATGGTATCTCTAGAGATGAAAGAAAAGTCAAATTGATTTTGGAATTATCTCCACCTATTAATTTCAAGGGAGTGCAAAGATTTATGGGACATGTTGGCCTACTACAAAAGGTTTAATGTATTCTATGTGCAGAGATTGCAAAGTCATTACTATAAGTAACCTTTAAATGGACCAAGGAATGTCACCAAAGCATATGATGAGCTGAAGAAGGCCTTACCAAGTGAAACTATCTAAAGACCCCCAAATTGGACATAATCTTCCATATTGATGCATTAAATTTTGCTATTATGTGTGCATTGGCGCAATTAGGGGAGGAAGAATTGGAACTCAATGTTTGTTTTGCCACCAGAAGGCAACTCAATGAAGTAGAGATAAACTACACAACCAAAAAAAGAGAAGGACTATCCATGGTTAATGCAATGGAAGAAATATAGACACTATCTTTTGCCACCAATAGATTTATATTCTTTGTGGATCACTAGGCATATTATTATATCTTGTCAAAATAAGCCTTTCACCACACAGGTCAAATTACACAATGGTTACTCTTACCCTTAGAGTTTGGGTTCATAGTCATCACTATAAGAAAAGGAATGCAACATGTTCTAGCTAATCACATGTCATGAATTCCTTATGGAAAGCTCGCCACTTGGAATCGATGATGGTATACCAGATGCATTCTTGTCAAAGATAGACATGGTGCCAGATTTGAGTGATGAAATATCTTGATACCTCTTATATGGTTTTTTGCAAGATTGAAAAAATTATAAACAAAGAAAGATGCGACATCTTATCAAGCTAGCAGCACCTTATCAACAACCCATAGTAGCAAGATAACTATATAAGCTGGGAAAAGATGATATTTTATGGAGATGTGTTTATGAGGATGAATTTATACATGCGTTAGACGATACAAGAGGACACTTCACATGTGGGGAAGTGACAACCTGAAAGGTTCTCCTCCAAGGGGGACTATGGTGGTGGCACAACAATAGGGGATGGGCACGGAGAGGGCTTCTCTAAGCGGGCTTTTCTTGATAACCAATGCTGGCGAAAAGCGACGTGGCATCCAAGGGAAAAGGCGCAAGTGCACTAAATCAAAATAGTAAGTGTAGCTGATCAAGCATACACTTACTATTTTGATTTAGTGCACTTGCACCTTTTCCCTTGGATGCCACATCGCTTTTTGCCAGCTTAGATTGACTTCACACCATCATCTGTGCCTTACATCCATCTATGCACTAGGTTTGGGAGGGGCTAGGGATTCCCCACACACAACATATAATGTATTAGATGAGTTTTAGTATAGTCAAGAATGAGACATTCATAGAATACGTTTAGCTCAAAAGACGGATCATCCATATCAGCTTTTTCTGATTTATTGTTTGGTAAACATAGATTTACCATAATTGAGAATGGAATTCTCAAGAGGAATGACAAGGTATGCATTCCAAACTTAGATAATGTGAGGTTAGTAGTGACACGAGGATGTCATGATAGTCCATGCGCTAGACACTCAGGAATAAAGAAAACAATTGAGCTCATTCGACATTTCTACTGGTGGCCACAACTAAAGAAACATGTTAATCATTGTGTGACACATTGTTTATAGTGTCGAGTTACTAAATTTGAGCATGTGAAGTCACCCAGATTGTTACATCTATTGCCTATTCCTAAGAGGAAATAGCAGAGTATTTCCATGGGTTTCATTATGGGTTTGCCTAGAACTAGGAAAAGTTATAATGCTATCTTTGTCATTGTGGATAGATTATCTAAAATGGCACATTTTGTTCCTACTATGAACAAGGTTGAAGCTCTGCAAGTAGTGGAATTATTTATTGATAATGTGTCTAGATTACATGGCTTGCCAGAACCCATTGTGTCGGATAGATATCCGTGGTGTACAGGTAATTTTTGGCAACATGTTTTTAGTAAACTTGGCAAGCAACTTTGCATGAGCAGCAGGCAGTGAACATTCATAGAATGATGGTTAGACTGAGAGAGTCAACCAAGTCTTAGAGGATATGTTGAGATCTTATATTGAAGAATGATAGAGAGATTGGGAAAAGTATTTGCCTTTATTTGAATTTGCATATAATTCATGCAAGCATTTCTCTACAAACTTTTCTCCGAGTGCAGCTGAACTTCTGTCTCAGATGTAGTTAAATTTAGCTAGAGCTTGAGATTATAGCCGTTGGGCTATGGATTAAGTGGTTAAGTATGCTAATCCTCCCAAGAGGATAGATCATTCTTTTAAAGAAGGGGAAAGGTGTTTCTACTTGTTCCTTGAAGAACTGAGATGCTTCGTGGAAGTAAATCTACTAAGTTGTCACCTATATATTATGGGCCATGATGATTTTGAAACGGGTCAAAGATGTGGCTTATATGTTAGACTTACCACCACAAGGCTGTTGTATCCACACAATATTTCATGTGAGTTGATTAAAATGTTATCTTCATGATCGCATGATAATTTACTTGATGGTATGATTGCTTTATAGGAACCTAATCAAGAGATTAGAATAGATCCTAGAATGAAGAGAAAGACAATTATGAAATTGTAATCCTTTGACAAATGGAACTTGGGAAATAGAATATTCAGTAGCATTATCCTTAGTTTGTCATCGAGGGGATGATGATTCCTAAAAGGGGGAAATAATGTTACGTGGGACTTACATGGCAGCACGTGGGGTGCGTACACACTGTTACGTGGGATTTACATGCAAGTAATGCATGGGACACATGGATGTTGCATGGGAAAACCAATGGCAACATAATAATAGCACATCATCACTTATTATAATAATAAGTGTGAATGGGTAACATTCATAGCCTGAAAAATTCTATTTAATGGGACAATATAGTTGCCCTATAGCTTTACTCCTCAATCAGAGATCGTTTGCCGGTGCCTCCCGTAGAGCTCCCGACAAGGGTGTAGCCAACACAAATAGGGAAGAGTAGATGAAGCTCTTACCCTCGTACCGCTTCCTATGCATCTCTTGCTTGTAGCTCAGCCCTTAGCATGAACCAGGCTCTGATACCATGAAAAGATGCAGGGGAGAAGAGAGCTTGAGCTCTTGCAAGCACACACACACTCACAAAACCCTAAAAGAGAACACACAAGGTGAGAGGCTGAAAATCTTCTTCTTCTTTACACAACACTCAACACACCATATACAAAGATAGGAGTACACCATATCAAAAGGTACTCAACCAAATACATACTAGGGTTCTCTATAGTGTGAACCCAACTAAATGAGCTAGCGCTATAACTATGCGAGTCTCTAGAATGGCTGTCACACAGCCTGTCATCCCACTGGTGGCTGCATATCACCCATGATCTCACCAACCATGCCAGTGGTGTAAGTGTGGGGCCTATCTCCCAAGCAGGTCATCAGTGTCCACCACCTCACTAGATGAGCTCAATATCTCAACATGGTAAGGTACACTCTGATGCTCGGGGTCACTGGTGTATATAATTATTGGGTGGTTAAACATGGTATGCCAAGGTAGGTTTATTTTTGCTGGTAAGGTATACACTAGATGCCTGGTGTGTGGCTTCTAGTAAGGTACTCACTAGATGCTTGGGGTCACATTGAGTATGGTGTGTGGTTTGTAAGTAAGGTACACAATGGATGCCTAGTGTGTCGCTCTCTGTGGTAAGGTACACACTGGATGCTCGGGGTCACTGGTGTATATAATGGTTGGGTGGTTAAACATGGTATGCTAAGCTAGGTTTATTTTTTCTATTTTGAGTTCTTCTTCTTCTCTCATGTTTTTTTCATGAGGCTAGAAATAGAGATCTTTCTTGCCTTGCATGGAGATCTTACACATCTCTTATTGTGGAACTAAGTATGTGCTGCATCACAAACAACTACTCACTTCACCACCCTATTTACTAAATGATGCATAGTTTCCTTGCTGCAACTTTCCACTTTTAATGTCATTATGCTTTTTATAGCAGTCCTTTGCCATGTGCCTTGGTTTGCCCCAATAATAGCACTCTATGCTATTTACACTGCTATTTACACTTTGATTTCTTTGCCAACCACCTTGGCCTCTTTGGCTCTCCTTGCCTCCTCTAGAATGGTCTCTTCCACCTGTTTATGATTGCTACTGTTGCAAATCATTGGACTATTCTTGTCCATAATTTAGGTTTCCATGTCGGCCACCACCTTTGTTAATGAAAGGGGCTTGGGTTTTAACATAACGGAGAGCCCATGGGCATGGATATGGCTGGGCAAGTATGGGGGCCCAATATTAATGTGTGAAAAGGTGGGCAAGTATATAAGTGAACAAATTGTAATTAGGGCATCTTATCATTTTGACTAATCAAATCATACTTCTTGGAGCTCCATGCTTCTATGGCTATGGTGGTACTCCCTTGAGTGCATGTGATACTCCATCATGAGTGCATGTGGTATTACATTATGAGAGTGCATTATCTTCTTTACTCTCACCATCATTACAGTGGTATCAGAGCTTTGTCTTTGATCCAATTTTCTGAAATTTTTTAAAATTTTTACATTTTCATGATTTTCTTGATCTTCTTTGAGTCTTAGAAATTTTCTTGATTTTCTTGATTTCTTGATTTCTTGATCAAGAAATGGGGCATGGGGAGTGTGGACTGCTAGAAATTTCCTTGATTTTTGAATAAAATAGGGAAAAATTTGTGCTAATTATGATTAGTTACCTTAATCCAAAATATTTATGCTTTTCTCTTCTCCTCCATGTGTTTGATTCTAAGGGAAATAGTGTTTCAATCCCTAGCCATTAAGTAGCATTGATTTAGGGTTTTGATGGAGCATCTCATGAACTTCCAAATGATCTCATAATTTGTGATTCACGTTTTTTTTTCATGGAGAATTCCAGACTTGTGTGTGCTAATTCTAAGGGTTCTTGATGCCGTTTTGCTTCGAATTCATGGTCATGGTTGCTTAAGCTTTGCATAAGCATCGGCAAGCTTAAGCTTAAACAAGAGCTTCATTAAGGTTGCGTTTTTACTGTGCATGATGACTGGTGCTACCGTGAAGGAAGGCACCTGTCAAGCTGCAATTTAGCATGATTGTGTTCATCTTCTTCAAGACTTCAACAATCAAACAACTATGCATGGAGTAAGGCTTCTTCTAATGGTGACCATGGTTAAGCATCTTTAAGGTTGCATTTTTTTTCAAAATATATCTTAGGCTCTTGCATCATCATTACTCTTATCAATCACATGCTACATACATTGATGCTATGCCATGGTAGTTGGAAGCATTTACTTGGTTAAATTGCCCACTCTTGAATGAATTGGTGATGTATGCATATGGTACAACTGAAGCAACAATTTCTTGGCATCCTCATGAGTTTTTACTCAGCATTAAGCAAGCTTTTGCTTAAGCATTAAGAAAGCAAAATAACTTTTGTGGTCATTGAGACATTGGAACTTCTACTTGCCATTTGGATGATAGCTTTGCTCATTTTGATGATGGCTATGAAGTAAAGGCAAGAGGCTGAAGTGATATACATGAAACCACTGAGGTGTGGCTTCATATTGTTGCCAAATATTAGCATAGAGATTAAGAGCACTACCTAAAAGCTTCCAAATGAGCCAACAAGTTCCCAATTCCGTTACCGTTTGGATGGTCGATCTCACATAGTTGACTTTCAGCTAAAGTCAAAAATAGAGAGGTATAGGGGTGCTCATAAGTGGTGATTCAGGGAGATAGGAGTGTTCCTCTCATCAAGGTGAACACAGCAAACTAAAGAACTCCCAATTTGGTTGCTGTTTTGTTATACTAACCACTTGGTAGCATGGAAAACCATGGGAAGGCCATTGAGAGCTCAAGCACAAGTGCCTGTGGAAGACAACCAAGTGCATGATGAGGCAAATGAGGTGGTTTGTGATGACATGGTACATGTGGGTGATGCTCCATTGGTGGGTGAGAATCCACATGGTCAAAATGTGGTACCACATTCCATTGTTGAACATGGGCAAAGTTCAAGAGCAATGCAACAAGAAAGGGTACCTCTACATGACATTAATGGGCAAATAGTGTGAATGAAGGAATGCCGTTACACACTAGTGGGACATGATCAAATCTCATTGGGGAACATCACTTTGGATATGTTAAGGATTGCTCTCACAGATGCAATCAAGGATACACAAAGAGATGCCCAAAAGGAGGTGCTCTACATTGGTTGTGAGATTGTGCGTCAAGGCAATGAGAATGCCAAGTTGATGCATCAAATGGTGGGATAAGATGGATGAAAGGTTTTCAACTCTTGACGAGACCGGATTTCAGGTGTACAAAGGGGTGTGGACAGGTTTGACCATGCACCAAATCCACATGGGAATCTTGGTGGTATGCAAGGAAAGTCAAATATGCCTTCAAGAGACCATCAAAGTGGGCATGTTTTGGGTTCTAGGTTTGGAAAGCAGCCCATAGTTTAAGATCCCATGGAAGGCTCTTCAAGGGTTGTTTACAATGTGGGTGGGAGATGGGATATACCACACAATACACATGGACGTTCTACATTGGAGTCGGCAAGGGCCAAAGATGTGGAAGACAAGATTACACTTCCCAAGTTCAAAGGGGTGAACACAACCACCGAAGAATTGGAGGAATCGACTAGCAAGATGGAGATGTACTTTGCATTGTATCCCCATGAGGAGGAAGACAAAGTACAATTTTTCGTGTTGCATTTGGAAGATTATGCCCATTCATGGTGGCGGTTTACTCAACATGAGGGTATGCATTTTGAAACTTGGGAGGCATTCAAGGATGCCATGTTTCAAAACTTCACATCTCCATTAGAACGGGCTCAATTGGTGGGACAATGGTATGATTTGGAGTAAAAGGGAAGTTTTGTCAAGGAATATGGCAACCAATTTATGAAGCATTCCATGTTTGTTGGAGGAATGAATGAGTACAACAAAATGGTGAAGTACATACATGGATTGTAAAATCATCACTTGGAGCTGATGTGAAGGCTCAAAGACCTCAAACTTTGAAATATGCCATGTATTATGTGGAGGTCTTTGAATCTAAGTATAAGGTGGGTGTTGCAAATAGATGGAATGCGGGATTTACTAAGCCATCTACTTTCAGCCCAAATGCAGTAAAATTGCCAACTTCTACCTCTTCAACACCTTATGTACCTCATGTAAGCTTGAGTCCAACTTCTACTCTGATACAACGATATCCTAGTGTGTATGGACAGCCAAGGAATGTGAAATGGAGTGGTTCTATGACCAAACCTCCTCTCAAGAGTGATGCTAAATCTTCTTCCCTTCAAGGTAAAGTGATTAAGCAATTGTCACAAGCGGAGATGGAGGAGAAGAGGAAGAAAGGGGTTTGCTTCCTTTGCACAATGAGAAATGGAGTCCCGAGCATAAAAAGATTTGCAAGGCAAAGGAGGTAAGAGCTAACATGATCTTTGAGGTGGTTGAAGATGAAGAGGCACCATTGGATTATGTGGAGGAGGCTGAATTTCAAGATTGTGCAAATGAGGTGATAGAAGAGCCTACTCTTGACAATTCTCAAGAGTTTCCATTTGATCCGGGTGGAGAGGATTGGGTAGAAGCTGAAACAAAAGAAAGGATATCCATGCTATGTGCCATTTCATAAGAAGCTAAAGCGGGATGTAAAGGTTCCAACACTTTAAGGCTTGTGGTGGGAAAGATTTGGGGTAGATCCATTCATATACTTTTGGATTTGGGGATCACACATAGTTTTGTGAACTCTAAATCAATAAATTCTTTGAAACTATGCCCAATAGAGATGATGAAGCCTCTAAAAGTGGAGGTTGCAAATGGATAGCATGAGCTGAGCAAGAGTTGGGTTGCAAACAAGGATTTCTTTGTCTTTTGATTATGTCTATGATGCCTGTTTGATTGTGCTTGACATGGGTCCCATTGATGTGTTGCTTTGATGCAATTGGTTACACACTTTGGGTAGGTTCTCAATGGATTTGAAGCACATGAAAATGTGCTTTATGCATGAAGGCAAAGAGCTATGCTTGGATGGAATGTGCTTTATGCATGAAGGCAAAGAGCTATGCTTGGATGGAATTTGCAGCCATGCTTTAACCTTGGTGTCCATAAAGTAAATGAAGAGTTTATGCCTTGATTACATGCTACAACTCACTCGTGTGAAGAAGAGGACAATGGGCTACAAATAAATGATAAAGAGATGGATGCCTTGTTGCA
This sequence comes from Cibotium barometz, assembly GCF_041138505.1. NCBI lineage: Eukaryota > Viridiplantae > Streptophyta > Polypodiopsida > Cyatheales > Cibotiaceae > Cibotium > Cibotium barometz. The sequence goes on along the minus strand of NC_141057.1, from coordinate 20,528,869 downwards.
AGAGTACAAAGATGTGTTTGAGGCATCTAAGTGCTTGCCACCTACTAAAGAAGTCGACCATGTCATAGAGTTTGAGAAGACTGCAAAACCAGTCAATAAGTCTCCTTATAAACTTTCAAAGGTTGAGTGGGAAGAGGTGGCATGTGAGGTCCCCCACCCGCTCTCCAGGGCTCTTGCCGACAGCGGCGCAGTGGAAGCGGCGTCGGCCTCCCACACAGGGCGGGGTCCACAAACTCGGGGCCTTGCTCGCGGATGTCCGGGACGAGAGGCTAGCCCCGGTGGCCCCTTCGAGACCAAGCCCGGAAGACTCCCCTCTCCCGGAAGGCACGGCGATTCCGCCAATTGGGAAAAATCTTCTAATAGGGAAATTACTCTAACGAGTCAAGTCTTAACTAGAAAAACTGATCTGACCAAACCTGAAGTCATATGGTCAGGTCAAGAAGAGACTTGCACTTGGTCCATGGAATTACCGCTTTTTTTCTCATTTACGAGGCACAGTCGATGATCTCCTCCCATAGAATAAGGTCTTCTTAGGATTTAAAACTAAATGACATAACTAATCGTATCTAGTTGTTTCTCAAGAATCCGATCTGGCCTAGCCCATGGGTTAGCCAACCACCCGACCACTGAATTGGTGGGATTCCTTTATTAAGATTTGGTTGGGTTTTTGCCCGGGTATCGAGGAAAAAAGTTCCTAGGCCCCCTAGCCGACGATTCATGCAAAAATCAAGGTAGGCATACCACGTACACACCCAATATGAAATTATAACAGATTCGACTGGCTTTAAAATAATCCTTCAATATAAATCATAATATTTTTTATCATCATTTTTCAAAATTCCGAGTCCATTGTATTACAAAAATGTATCCTCCTCTGAACTCTCCATTGAAGACCAGCTGGCCAATCAACGAGATCCAGTATCAAAATTCGGTTCCCAAAAATCTTTCCTTTTTGTCCATCCGAAATCTTCCTCGATGTACGCATGGGTGTCCTAGTAGCAACCGCGAGCCCGCTGTGCATTGCCTAGTCAGAATCCTCTAGGTTCCTCCTTAGGTGTCCTAGCACTTCACTCAAGGACCGCTTCGTCGGTCCTCACCCATCATACCGAAAACGCACCATTTTAACCGTACCAAGGCTGGACAAGACCTCGGCAGGCTTTGCCGCGAGCAACATCCCTTTGACGACTCCTGGCCAGCTGCTCCAACAAACCTCCTCTTAGACAAACATAAGCCAAATGCTTCCTCCAGCATTCTGGCGTAAAATAGTCCTTTGAATGAAAAAACAGAGGTTCTAATGCAAGTAAAATTCTAGTTTGAGATCGGTTCCAAAAACCCTTTTTCCATAATTCTGAGTTACATAATGAGGATCCTTGAGTGGAATTACACTTTCCTTATTTAAATATTTGAATTCCAATATAGTGGAAATTCGTCTTTCATCATTTAAATTTATCTATACAAAAAGATAAATTTAACTAAAATTCTTCTTTAATTTTTAAATAAAATATACATTATTTTAGCAACACAATTTTTCTCTTATGTCATTGGAATACATGGATTTCCATTGTCATGGGGATTTGGTGAAGAAGAAGGATGGATCTTATAGAATGTGCATTGATTATAGGAATCTCAATAAGATCACTATAAAGAATCGATATCCCATTCCAAGGATTGATGATTTACTTGATGAATTGAAAGGAGCAAAATATTTCTCCAAGATAGATCTCAAGTCCGGGTATCATTAAATAAGGATGAAAGATGGTGATGAGTTTAAGATGGCATTTTAGACTGAATGGGGTCTATTTCAATTCATGGTTATGCCTTTTGGATTATCAAATGCCCCAGCCACATTTCAAGCTCTCATGAAAAAAGTTTTGAATCCATTCCTCTACAAATAAGTTTTGGTCTTCTTTGATGACATACTTGTGTATAGCAAGTCAAGGGAAGATCACTTGAGTGTTGAAGGTATTGAGAGAGCACAAGTTGTTTTCCAAGCAAAGCAAGTGCACCTTTATGTCACAAGTAGTGGAATACTTGGGTCACATTGTGAGCAATGATGGTATTAGGATGGATCCCCAAAAGGTACAATGTGTGAAAGAGTGGCCTACACCCACCAACACTATGCTCAACTAAGGGAATTTTTGGGATTATGATCCTTTTATAGGAGGTTCATATGCCATTATGCTCACATGGTAGCCCCACTTACCACCGATAGGCTTAAGAAGGAAGCATTTTTTGGGATGCCGTGGCCGACAAGAGCTTTCAAGAGCTCAAGCAAGCACTCATTTCATCTCCAATATTGGTTTGCCCTAATTTTTCTAAGCCTTTCACTATATGGGTTGATGCAAGTGGGAGAGGAATTAGTACCGTGCTATATTAAGAGCATGGGGTAGTTGCTTATGAGAGTAGAAAGCTCATCGAGAAGGAGAGGGAGCTGGGAAAGGTTTATTTGGTTCCTCACTCATCCTTCAAGTTGAAAATCCTATAAGAGATGCACTCTTCACCAATGGTGGGTCATTTGGGAGTGTTCAAGACCTATGATAAGATACGGAAGAGTTTCTTTTGGAAAGGACTTTGGAAGGATGTGCATGACTATGTGCAAAAGTGTTTACCTTGCCAACAAAACAAGGATTGTAAAATCAATTTCCGAGAGGATTGTTGCAACCATTGCCTATTCTGGAAGGCCACATAGCCATGGATTTCATTACCAGGCTACCGACTACTAAGAAAGGGTGGAATAGCATCTATGTGGTAGTGGATAGATTAATAAAGGTGGCTCATTTCATACCCACAAAGGTGCAATATATAGTTTCTATGGTGGCTCAACAATTTATGGAGCATGTGTTTAGGTTGCATGGAATGCCTAATCAAGTGGTGAGTGACAGGGATGTCAAGTTCATGAGCCATTTTTGGAAGAGTGTCTTTGATTCCATGGGGACCATACTCACTCCAAGTACAGTCTATCATCCCTAAACGGACGGCCAAACCAAGAGGGTGAACAAGTGGCCCGAAATCTATTTGAGACACTATTGTTATAACACCCAAGCTTCATGGGATAAACGACTGCATTTAGCTAAATTTTGCTATAACTGTTGAAATTTGAGCAAAATGATAAGCTATGGTGGATCAAACACTAGAATCAACATCATTAACAAAGTGATTAGCAAATGATTAAGACGTAATTAGTGAATAATTAGCACATAGATTAATGTAGGCATGGATACTCAAAAACTAGCAAATTCTCATTAGGGCTATGCCTCAATTTATAGAGTTTACATCAAGCATCAAATCCCATTGATTTCTCCATGATTCACTTCCAGAATATCTCCACCTTTTGCCTAATTCTCTCCACCTCTTCTCTTTTCCCTGATTATCTCCCAGAATAACTCCACACTCCTAAATTCTCTCATGCTACCCTTTATTCTCTCCCAGTAGATTCTTCTCACCTTTTCACAGGTTCTTTCACAATTACATCTCCTCTTTTATAGCCTCTATCCAAGAGCTTGTTCCCACACACACCCTATTCACTTGTATATTTCAACACCTACCCTCAAGTGAATAATCCTAGCACACCTGGACCCTGTATCAAGTTTCCCTCTTACTTGATAGCCCGCGACCACTGCCTCAAGTCCCTAAACTCCATAGTCCTTGACACACTCTCTCTCTCTATGTGTCCAAGGCTACTATAAGTGCCCGCGACCTTGACTAAAGTGCTCACACATACATCTACCACTTGGCCTACATCATCGGTGGCTCAGAGGTGGTTTTACTTTGTTGGGGCAGGTTACATTGGGTTGTGGGGTCTCTCTCTCTCTCTCTCTCTCAGAAAAGATGATCCGACTCCACTTCCCTTGGAGCCTCCATGAAGTTTGCCGATGTCGTTCCTTCTTCACTGGGTTTGCTGTAGCAGTCTCTCACCATGTGTCCTGGCTTTCCACATTTGTGGCAAGTGAAGGTCCTCCCTCCTACTCTGCCTCTTCCTTGTCCTCGTCCTTGAGAGAATCCTCCTCGGGTGAAGAATGCTTTTTCCTCTCCTGTTGTTGAGTCGAGTCCTTTCTTCTCTTTGCCTCTGCTCTCTTGCTCTCGTAGAGCTGCTTCTATCTCGTGTATCTTTAGTTCAGGTACATTCTTTAGTGTTGCTACAATGTTTTCATAATCTCCTTTGTCCACACTCTTCAAAAGTACAGCTAATGCTTCATCATCTTCTACCTTTTTGCCAATAGCTGCCACTAGTTGCTTAATGCTTTTATATTTGTTCAAGTGTGTGATTAAAGGTTCACTTTCCTTCATGTCCAATTTGTAGAATTGCATTAATAGATTTATCTTGGAATTTTTTGCTTGTGTACCAAATAATTTATTGAGTTCATCCCATGCATATTTTGCCCACTGTATCCCTGTGTGATGTGATGAATGATTTCATCATTTAAATTGAGTGCAATAAGTCTCAATGCTTTTTCATTCCTACTCTTCCACTCATTTTCTCCTTTCTCTGGGCATTCATCTCTCCCTTCAACTAATCCCCACAGATATTTCCTCATCAGCAAATACATGGTTTTTGTCTGCCATGTATAAAACTGTTCCCCATTAAATTTGGCTATTTCTTGTGCTGAACTCATGGTGATGTGAAGGGGGTCTTACCTCTTGATCCAAATTCAAGATTCAAGGGCAGTGTCTACCCTTTTACAACTCAATCTGGTGTTTAATAGATGATTACAACAATTTTATCAGCATAAAATCACCAGAAATTACATTAAATTAAGGGTAACCAATTTGTACGGGATGATTGGAGTATCAAACCAACTCCGATTTGCAATCTGAAGCTTTAGGGATCTGTATCAAATACCTAATGGTTAATTTGAACCCTCAATTGCACCAAAATACAGTGATTAGCACTGATTAATCACTGATTAGCAAATTAATGCTCTGGATTGTGTGTAGAAAACAGAGTATGCGGGGAGTCCAAATCTAGTGCCTTTCACTTCAAATGAGCTCAAATGCTTTCAAAGGCATCAATAGCAATGAGTCTAGTAGAGGATTAAGCCAAGAAACACAAGATTTGACCAAATAATGAAAGCTTAATCTCTGTTTTACCAAAGTCACCTGCAGATTTGATGAAGAGCTTGGATCTCACTGTAGACTTGATGAAATTGATTTATGTCTTCACCAGCTTGTAGAGCATGCTTGATTACCCCTTGGGCTAAGAGGAATTAGAAGGATTTGATTTGAGCAAGGAGAGATCTGCAGTTCCCTTCAGAAAAAACGCGCTGGAAAAAACGTCAAATTCTCCTTCGTCCGTTGGGCGGTTTGCTGCGTTTTCTTCATGGGCTTGAAGCCAAGGAGGTTAGCTATGATATGCTAGAAGCTTGTGCCCTAATTGTGAGTGTGCAAGGTGCTAGAGATCCTCCACTGGCTGGGGGTGAAGGGGAAGGTGAAAAACTCACTAAAAATTGATTTTTTTGCTAATTATCTACTAATCCTAATTAATTAACTAATGGGCTCATAAACCTAATTGATTCTAGGCATGGCTCTGATACCATGTTGAAATTTGAGCAAAATGATGGGCTATGGTGGATCAAACACTAGAATCAACATCATTAACAAAGTGATTAGCAAATGATTAAGACGTAATTAGTGAATAATTAGCACATAGATTAATGTAGGCATGGATACTCAAAAACTAGAAAATTCTCATTAGGGCTATGCCTCAATTTATAGAGTTTACATCAAGCATTAAATCCCATTGATTTCTCCATGATTCACTTCCAGAATATCTCCACCTTTTGCCTGATTCTCTCCACCTTCTTTTCCCTAATTATCTCCCAGAATAACTCCACACTCCTAAATTCTCTCATGCTACCCTTTATTCTCTCCCAGTAGATTCTTCTCACCTTTTCACAGGTTCTTTCACAATTACATCTCCTCTTTTACAGCCTCTATCCAAGAGCTTGTTTCCACACACACCCTATTCACTTGTATATTTCAACAATAACAACACCTATCACATGAGTATTGGTATGTCTCCATTTGAAGTCATGTATGGGTATAAGGTGCATGTACCTTCCATTGCATTCAATGAGGAAAAGGTGAATCCTCAAGCCAAAGAGGAGATTGAAAAGATGTGTGCAATATTGCAAAGGTGCAAAGATAACACATGGCTAAGGCACAAATCCAAATGAAGCAATATGTCGATGAATCAAGGAAGCATGTGGAGTTCAAGGAAGGGGATTATGTATTTTTAAGAATCCCTAAGTCAAGGTATGCTTCTTTGAAGGGAGACATGAATACAAAGCTTTCTCATCACTTTTATGGACCATACAAGGTGTTGAGAAGAATTGGTGAAGTTGCCTATCAATTGTTGTTACCTTCTACCACAAGGATCCACAATGTGTTTCATGTGTCACATTTGAAGAAGTATGTGGGACCTCAATTGGAAGTGATTGATGAATTACCTCCAATGGATGAAGAGGGAATGATTCAATATGTGGCGGAGAAGGTGTTTGGAATGAAGGAAAGACACCTTCGTAATAGGTCTATTGTTGAGTAACTTGTGAAGTGGAGAGGCTTGCCTAATGAAGAAGCTTCTTGGTAGTCCGAAGGCTTCATGAAAGACCACCCAAAGCTTCTACAAGCAATGAATCATAGGGGATAAAGTGATATAGCTGCATGGTGTTTTTGGATAGCTATTTGCATGGATTGGGATGATGATATGAAGGATGCCATTGCTATAAATTTATTGTATGGATAGCCATGGTAATTTTGGTATACTTCACTACTCATCAATCAAAGTTCAACAAGACTTCGCGGGCCTATGGACATCATAGAGGGCAGTCCATATGTACATCAAATAAGTGGATAGCTCTAGGTGGAGTTCTCTTATGTGAAACATTTTTGGAATTGCAAAACAAATGTACTTCCACATCTATGAGGGAAGTCAAGAAGATTCCCCACAGCTCATACATTACTCCATACATGGTTTCGAAGACGAAACCTTTGGGTGGGGATGGTTTGTAATGAAAGGGGCTTGGGTTTGAACATATGGGGGAGCCCATGGGCATGGATATGGCCGGGCACGAACATATAATTTTTATATGTAACCTTTAACACATCAATATCTTTTATAACTGCTACAAATGGTACTTCAACACAGCCTGTATGTTACAAGATGTGACTAGAGTAAATGTACATACACCCAAGATCAATAATACATATGCAAACATTATCTGCACTTCTAAAATGCACTGCTACACTACAATAACTAGATTTCAACCAAAGAGTTCTCAACGAGAACTTCCCAAAATTGCCAAAAACATACACCCGAAACTCGTCTGGTGTCTACACTCCCAAAAAGCTTGCTTCCAATGCTTTTACCATGAGTTTAATCATCCTAATCAAGCCTTCATAATGCTAAGAGTGCAATGCTTGGGGTTCCTACCCTAAGCTTTAAGGAACATTGCTCCTACCCTAGTGGAATAACATAGTAGTTTGTATGATTTTATAGTACTGATGCCACTCACTCATAGAAAAATAATAAATAATTAGTAGGTGTTGTTGGACTTGCTTTGGGAACTTGGAAGGTTGCCAAAGAGACAACATTAACCACGTAAGAGTATGCTACACTTGAAGCAAGTGGGTTTGTGTTGGAGAGGGGAATTGAATCAATGATATGAGGCAGAGGGGTAGCCTCCTCTAAAGAGAATGCGAGGGAGAGGGAGTGATTGATTTCCTTCCAAGAACACACACACACACACACACACACACACACACACACACACAAACAAAAGAGAGATTAAGATGCAAAAGAGAGATGGATGGCTGAATTTTCTTCTAGTATCTTCTTCTCTTATCTACACCTAGATAACTAAAAGATAAGAGTACATACTATAAGGGAAAGTACTCTCCTATAATAACATACAATGGTCCGTCCATAGTGTGAACTCGACTATATGAGCTGGTGCTATAACTATTCCATAACTCTAGTACTCCAAAGTGGTTGTCACATAGCTTGTCATCCTTTGGCACATCCACTGGTGGCATATCAACCATAATCTCACCAACTATGCCAGTGGCATAAGTGCAGAAGCTATCACCGAGTTGGGTCATCGCGATGTCTGTAACACTAGTTGAGCTTGATATCTCAACATCCCCCCCTTAAGCTCAACTCCACACACTGCACTCCAAGTAAGCTCCTAAACCTGTGAAGCTTCTCCGTTCCCAATGACTTCGTGAAGATGTTAGCCACTTGATCCTTTGTGCTGATATCTCAATAGCCCCACATGCAAATGACATACCCACAAAGAGAAATAGACATGTGTAGTGGCATTCCAAGATTGGCTAGACTTCAAGGATAGAATGGCATGGAGCATGGAGTTGAAGGCAGAGGTATGAGAGATGTGATTATGCCTATTGAGGTGCATGTTTTCCATGTTCACAGAGAGGGGTCCAAAGCCAAAGGAGTTACATATGTAGCATAGATCTTTGAGTTCCCTAAGTTTATGTGCGAGAATTTCATGAGTCAAGAGGTAGGAAAAGAGAAGTATATTTCTTGTAAGTATCTGTACTAGTGTTTAAATGAGTTTTAGGGTGAAAAGTAGATGTTCACCCTCTAGTGTATCATGTTTCTTTGGCCAAGGTGGAACTATTTCAAGTATTGTATGTAGGAATCTGATAGCTTTAATGTTGAAGTGAGCCCCCCAAAGTTATTTTTTTGTGATTGCTACTATTTCAAGGGCATGTGACATTTTTGGGATAGTAGTACCCTATGTATACCAAGGATTTTGACAACTTAGTGTGCTAATAGTAGTACTTAGTTTTGAGAAAGAGCCTTGGGAGGGATGCATTTTCATTACCTCTTTGTTTTGGGTGTTGATTGTGGGTCCAATTTCAGTAATTGTATGTATACAGTGTGAATTTCTACTATAAAACTTTGAGGTTTATGTGTTAGACTTAATATATTTGGGTTAATAAAACTTGTTATCTACTAGCTTTTAATAATAATGTATTCATTTATTGAGACATATTTATGAGTGTTAATGTAATTATTTTCTTAGAACATAATTTAGATATCCCACCACCATAACTATACACCCAAAAGTTGGCTATCCTGATTTGCCCCATTTCTTTAAGCTCCTATTATTAGAGCAAGAGCTTGAGACTAGCATTACTAATAGCTAGCTTGATGAGAAAATTAAAAAAAAGGAGATTAAACGTAATTAAGAGAGGCCATTAGTACAAGATCAAGGTGAAATTTTGGCCCGATCAAGGCAAGCTCGCCACTAGTCTGGCTTCTCTTTCTTCATCGCTTCTTTTACTACCACACTTTCGGTGCTCAAGGGCATTGATTTACTTCTAGAACTTTTAGAGACATTCTTTCTATAAATCAATAAGCTTACAAGGTCCTGATAGGTAAGAGGGGTTGCATTGCCTTTGAAAGAAATTCGAAGTATTGAAACCCAGATAAGATTCATGCAAAGAGTTAAGAGTGATGGAAAAGTTGGCATATATAAAGCATGGCATAAAAGAGCCAGAAAGATGTTATATCGGTTATCTATCAATGTGGTAGAACTTATGTTTATAAATATACACACAAGGCATAGATGTCTAAGGAGGCTTGGGGCACCTTGGTGAAGAGGTACAGTGAATATTTATACTATAAATGCTCAAGCTTGGAAGATGTTGCTAAAGCATGAGTTGCATAATGTGACTGAAGGGAATTTGAGTATAATAATTGATTGTTCGGTGAAGGTTAAAGGGCTTATAGATGCCCTTATTTCTATTGGATCACTATAGATGATAATGATATGATATTGGTGATGACCTTGAATGGCCTTGGTAAGGAATTCAAACCAATTTCATACCTTCATTGGAGTTTCAAGGCACATTGCAAAGGACTACTATAAAAAGCAAAATGATATCAAAAGTGGAAAGTTGTAGCAGCAAGGCTTTTATGCATCATTAAAGTAAACACGGTGATGCAGAGTGTGAGCATAACTATTTGTGATGTAACACATACTCTAAAGAGAATGTGGGGGAGAGAGAGAGCTTAAGCTCCTTGCAAACACGCACACGCGCGCGCGCACACACACACACACACACACACACACACACACACACACATACACACACGAGAGAGAGTGTAAGACACAAAAGCGAGAGATGGATTGTTGAATTTTTTTCTATCTTCTTCTCTTCTCTATAACCATATAACTAAAAGATAAGAGTACATAAATAAAGGGAAAGTACTCTCCTATAATAATATACAATGGTTGGTCTATAGTGTGAACCCGAATATATGAGCTAGCACTATAACTATGCCATAACTATAGTACTCCAAAGTGGCTGTCACATAGCCTATCATCCATTGGTGAAATATTAACCACCATAATTTCACCAACCATGCCAGGGGTATAGGTGCGGAAGCTATCACCCAAGTGGGTCATCAATGCCACATAGCACTAGTTGAGCTCGATATCTCAACACTCCCCCTTGAGCTGAACTCCACACGATACACTCTAAGTAAGCTCCTAAACATGTGGAGCTTCTTTGTGCCCAATTCCTTCATGAAGATGTCGACGACCTGATCCTTTATGCTAACATATACTAGATCTACATCACTTGCTAGAACCTTCTCCCTCACAAAGTGATAGTGCACCTAAATGTGCTTTGTTCTAGCATGGTATACTAGGTTACTGGACAATTGTATTCTACTCATGTTGTATAATAAATGATAACTTTCCTATTCATGAGCTCACCTATATCACCAACAAATAGCTTTTGAAACCAAGCTACCTCACAAGCTGTCATATGAGCACCCCTATACTCTGCCTTAATACTCGATAATGCAACTATGCTACTTCTTATTACTGATCCAACTCATAGTAGCACTCCCAAATGAGAATAAGAAACCACTCTAGTAGATCTCCTATCTGCACACTACTAGCCCAATCAACATCTCTGTACCCATGCAGCTGCATCTCTATACAAGCCTCATAGAAAAATCCATAATCAACTGTGGACTTTATGTACCTGAGAATCCCCGATTTTGTTTGACCATGCTCTGGGTGCCTGCTTCAAGCCATACAAGGCTTTGGATAACCTGCACACACAAACGTTAGGTGTGCATCACTCTCATAAACTTGTGCTGTATCATGTATACTTCTTCTTGAAAATCACCATGCAAGGAGACATTCTTTACATCCATCCAATGTAAAGACCAACCCTTTGATGTAGCTATAGAAATAATAGCTCTCACGATTTCTGTTCTTGTAGACAACTAGGCTGAATGTCTCCTCATAGTCAATGCCATAATTTTGCGCATAGCCCTTGGCAACCAATCTTTCCTTATACCTACTCATTGAACCATCAACATTATGCTTGACTTTATACATCCACTTACCTCCAATTGCTTTCTTTTCCTTAAGCAAAGGCACTAACTTCCATGTTGCATTTGCATCCAATGCTACCATCTCCTCATTCATGGCATCTTCCCATTTCTTATTTCCAAGTTCTTGCTCAAAACAAGTGGGCTCAACCTCCTATATTGCTTTAACCATGTAAGAATAATGATGGGATGTATATCCATCATATCTTAACCTGTCAATAGGATACCTAACCCTTATAGATCTGCATAGGCATCCTCAAAACAACTTTGGTTCTCCTTACACCAAGAGTAACCACAAACAAAGTGCTAAGCTCCTCATCAAGGCTCTGCTTAGAGCCACTAGAATCACCATCCACATATGAGTGAAATGCTGTGACAAATCAGTACAAAAGGTTGATCTACCTTTTCCTTCCCTTTACATGATACATGTGTTTCTACATCTGTCCTCAACCTACCTAACCATGGACTAACATTGGATCCACTGTAAGAGGACTCTCCAAGTCCACTAAGCACCTATGATTGCTGCTCTTCATGTGGTGCAACATCAACACTTCTTACTTCTGTATCTTCTGTTGCCTTCATCTGACTGGGGCATTCTAACTACTCATCTCATTAAAGACATCTCTGCTTACTCGCATCTCATGAGTGGTAGAGTTATAACATCTCATTAAAGACATCTCTGCTTACTCGCATCTCATGAGTGGTAGAGTTATAACATCTGTAACCTTTTTACTCCCCATACCATAACCAAAAAAGATGCATTTCTTTACCCTTGGATCCAACTTTGTTCTTACTTCATCAAGGAATATGCACATATTCAATACACCCAAACACTTTCAAGTGAGACACATCTGGTCTTATGCTACCTGTAAACTTTTGTTCAAGTGTCATACCATGAACAGCTACAGTGGGTGTCCTATTCATAATGCACACAATAGGAGTTGCTATTGCTTCTGCCAAAAAAACAATGTGGCATATTATTTTTAGCTATCAAGGCGCATGTGACAATGTGCCTATTTTTTCTTTCTACAACATCATTCTGTTGCGGAGTGTACCTACATGTAAACTGTCTCTTGATTCCCTGCTTCCTGATTAGAAAATCGTTGAACTTATTGGAGAAATATTTTTCCCCACCATCCGATCTTAGGCATCTTATTTGCATGCCTTTTTCCTTCTCAAACAAGGCTTTAAATCTTTGAAAGTGAGCAAACACCTCACTTTTCTCCTTCATGAAGTAAATCCACACTTTCCTAGTGTGGTCATCAATGAATGTAACATAATACCTGTAACCTACAATTGTTGCAGTCTTGGATGGTCCCCATACATCTTAATGTATAACGTCTGAATGTATAATATCTAATGGCCTTGCACTAACATGCTTTTCATGTGGAAAAGCATGTTTGGCCTACTTACCAACCTGGAATGCTTCACATACTTTATGCATACCATCAACCTTAAACTTTGGCAAACTTGCAAAACAATATTTTGGGTCTGCATAGACTTGAGTTGTTGTATATTCACATGACCAATGTGCTTGTGCCATATGTCAATATCTGTAATGACACCTATTCTATGCGCAAACATGAGGGTTATAACACCTGTATCCCTTTTGCTCAAGGGAATATCCAATAAACACACATTTTTCAGCTTTTGGATCTAGCTTAGTTCTCAGCTCATCTGGCACATGTACATATGCAATGCATCCAAAGGCTTTCAGATGAGACAAATCAGGTTTTCTGCCAGTAAACCTCTCCTCTGGAGTTACATCATGTATGGCTGCAGTTGGAGTCCTGTTCTTGATGTATACTGCTGTAGAAACAGCCTCAACCCAATAGCTATGCGGCATATTCTTCTCTTCCATCAATGCTCGCGCAATCTCAGCAATGTGCCTATTTTTCCGCTCAGTAACTCCATTTTGCTGCGGAGTGTATCTGCATGTAAACTGTCTTTGAATACCATTCTTCTTCAAAAATTCAGAGAACTCATTGGAGAAGTACTCTCCCCCTCCATCTGACCTTAGGCACTTTACATATTTCCCTGTTTGCTTTTCAACCAAAACTCTGAAATTCTGAAAGTGAGTGAACACCTCACTCTTCTCCTTCATGAAATATACCCACACTTTCCTTGTGTGGTCATCAATGAATGTCACATAATACCTGTAGCCTCCCATAGACATGGTCTTCGTAGGACCCCATACATCTGAATGCACAACATCTAGTGCATTTCTGCTCACATATCTGTTACGTGAAAATACATGCTTTGTTTGCTTTTCAAATTGGCATGCTTCACATATTCTCTGTATACCTTCCACTTTAAACTTTGGCAGCCCTGTCACAATTCCTTTAGTCTGCATAGACTTCATTCTCTGCACATTCACATGTCCAATTCTTTTATGCCAAATGTCTGTGTCTGCAATAATTCCTGAACCATTTGCAAACATTGTAACACTCATTTCAGGCATGTCTACATTCAACGTAAACATTCTGCCCACTCTGTTGCCTTTTGCAACAACCAACCTACACTTGTCTTTAAAGTCTTCAACATAACAACCATCAGGGTTAAACCAAACCTGCAAACCCTGCTCAATCATCTGGCCAACTGAAACCAGATTCTTTATTATATTTGGAACGTGAAGTACATCTGCAAGGTACTTCACTTTGCCATCCTGCATAGACAATGGCACATCTCTAACATGGGCAATTGGATGAGTAGTGTCATCCCCTGTTTCCACAAAACCTGGTCTTTCAAGGTTTTTCATCTCCTTGAACCACTCCCCATGACTTGTCATGGGGAGTGGTTTTTCATCTCCTTGAACCACTCCCCATGACTTGTCATGTGGTTTGAAGCACCTGAATCCAAATACCATACATCATCTTTTTGTGCTGCTTCAACATTTTCAGATATGGCATTCACGACGTGCTGCATAACAAACAACCTTTCATTATTCTCATTGTTTCTGCTTGAGGATGCATAGTTGTTCTGCTGCACTTTTCCATTTTGTATGTCAGCCTTTTCTTAAAATTCTACCTAATTTGAATGTGGTTGATATGATTTTAAATTCTGATTGAGAAATGATGAGTTGATTTGGATTTTGATTGAAAAATGAAGATTTCTGAATTTTGATGGGGCTGAATTGTAATAACTAAGCAAAACCTCAATAAGGATGAATGGGACGAGTCCCTGTGATGATGTTCTTAACTGGAATGATGTTAATGACTTCAACCAATCACTATGAAATTAGTGGATGGTGCTGGCAGATTGCTACTATTAACTTTTGATCAGTGGATCAAGTTAAGGGATGATAAATTAAAAATCTAAAAAATTGAAATCCCCATGGAGGACTGTTCAGATGGAAAAATTTAGTCTAATGGACCATTATTGTGATAAAGATATTAATGAGATATTCTGAATGAATTGTTATGTGATAATGCGTTCTATATGAGTATCTTTATCCCTTGATTCTGTGGGGAGCCGATCTATTTAGTGAACCCCGGAATCAGCTGAATCAAAAAATCGGATTGAATCATAAATAAAGAGACTTAACAAGAATTTTCGTATTGATAAGAACATGGATCGAGGTTGTCGTGGTAGAAATGTTTACCCCCATTTCGATGAAGAAGAGCTCAACTTGGATGTTCGTAAAACTCTTCATAGTTCGCAGCCTAGACCTTTCAAGGGTGAAGGGAAAAACTTGGGCGAGGCTGTAGAGAAGTGGATCGAATCAATGGAAGAATACTTCGATGTCACCGGGTACAATGAGAAGAGCAAAATGGCTCTTGCAAGGCTAAAGATAGTGGAGATAGCAAGAGTGGCATGGAGAAACCACTGCGAGACAAACCGTTTCGATCGAAATACCCAAACCTGGACCGATCTCAAGGCTTACCTCAGACAGAGGTTTTGTCCCCTGGGCTTTCTTGAAACTAAGATGAATGAGTTCTTGGAACTAAAGTAGGAAAGCCGGACAATTGAAGAGTACCATCAGGCTTTTGCCCTTCTCCTTAAATATTTCCCTCAATTGGATGAAGAGTAGCTGATGGCCAGGTTCATTCGTGGAATGAACGAGCCATTGGATACTTTAGTCAAGAATGCAAAACCTATCTCAATGGCTGAAGCAGTAAGAATGGCGAAGGATTTTGCCAAAGCCTTTGATGTCAAAGTCCCGCCAAAGCCAGTACCATCACCTTTCAAAAGGTTTTTATTCCCCGAAGATGATTCCAACCTTCCTCCGCCTAAGAGATATCAGGGACAAACCCCAGATATGGGAAGTTCCAGAATGGAAGAAATGTCCTTTTCCCGAAACTCAATCCCCTGGATTTCAACTTCAGAAGTTCCACCCTTGAACAAGAGAGTGAAATGCTATAACTGTCAAGGGTTTGGACATCACAGCATGCATTGCCCAACTCCTTTTGGATCGAGGTTTTCAGGGCAAGAATATCAGGGATCAAGGTTCCAGACTCTAGCCCCTTCCGTCCAGAGTAATCAGGGTTCTATCTGCCAAAATCAGGAAAATCCTAGAGGTAGACCCTCTATCCAACCTGGAGTTTCAACCCAAAGTAATGCAAGACCTCCAACTCAGAATAGGGGAAGTCAAAGAGAGTTGTTCCCAAATCAGCCATCCACTTCCAAGGCAGTAACACTGGAAGTGATTGAAGAAGAAGAAGAAGATGAAAGAGATCATACTTCACCTGCGAGATGAGGACATCTCGCGTTTTTTAAGTGGGGTAGAATGTAAGATTCCTCCCCAACCTCTCAGGAATGTCTAGTACCTTCCCCTGTAGTCAAATCCCTCTTCAGAAATATAAAAGATCTTGTTTCTACCAGTTTTTGCCTAGAGAGAGAAAATCTTCTAGAGAGTGGTAATTCTTCTAGAGAGAAAATCTTCTACCAGTTTGGTCAGTAATATCTAATGGCCTTGCACTAACATGCTTTTCATGTGGAAAAGCATGTTTGGCCTGCTTACCAACCTGGAATGCTTCACATACTTTATGCATACCATCAACCTTAAACTTTGGCAAACTTGCAAAACAATATTTTGGGTCTGCATAGACTTGAGTTGTTGTATATTCACATGACCAATGTGCTTGTGCCATATGTCAATATC
Source organism: Cibotium barometz (assembly GCF_041138505.1). Classification (NCBI taxonomy): domain Eukaryota; kingdom Viridiplantae; phylum Streptophyta; class Polypodiopsida; order Cyatheales; family Cibotiaceae; genus Cibotium; species Cibotium barometz. The sequence continues at coordinate 20,512,394 of NC_141057.1, read as the reverse complement.
TGCAATGACACCTATTCTATGCGCAAACATGAGGGTTATAACACCTGTATCCCTTTTGCTCAAGGGAATATCCAATAAACACACATTTTTCAGCTTTTGGATCTAGCTTAGTTCTCAGCTCATCTGGCACATGTACATATGCAATGCATCCAAAGGCTTTCAGATGAGACAAATCAGGTTTTCTGCCAGTAAACCTCTCCTCTGGGAGTTAAATCATGTATGGCTGCAGTTGGAGTCCTGTTCTTGATGTATACTGCTGTAGAAATAGCCTCAGCCCAATAGCTATGCGGCATATTCTTCTCTTCCATCAATGCTCGCGCAATCTCAGCAATGTGCCTATTTTTCCGCTCAGTAACTCCATTTTGCTGCGGAGTGTATCTGCATGTAAACTGTCTTTGAATACCATTCTTCTTCAAAAATTCAGAGAACTCATTGGAGAAGTACTCTCCCCCTCCATCTGACCTTAGGCACTTTACATATTTCCCTGTTTGCTTTTCAACCAAAACTCTGAAATTCTGAAAGTGAGTGAACACCTCACTCTTCTCCTTCATGAAATATACCCACACTTTCCTTGTGTGGTCATCAATGAATGTCACATAATACCTGTAGCCTCCCATAGACATGGTCTTCGTAGGACCCCATACATCTGAATGCACAACATCTAGTGCATTTCTGCTCACATATCTGTTACGTGAAAATACATGCTTTGTTTGCTTTTCAAATTGGCATGCTTCACATATTCTCTGTATACCTTCCACTTTAAACTTTGGCAGCCCTGTCACAATTCCTTTAGCCTGCATAGACTTCATTCTCTGCACATTCACATGTCCAATTCTTTTATGCCAAATGTCTGTGTCTGCAATAATTCCTGAACCATTTGCAAACATTGCAACACTCATTTCAGGCATGTCTACATTCAACGTAAACATTCTGCCCACTCTGTTGCCTTTTGCAACAACCAACCTGCACTTGTCTTTAAAGTCTTCAACATAACAACCATCAGGGTTAAACCGAACCTGCAAACCCTGCTCAATCATCTGGCCAACTGAAACCAGATTCTTTATTATATTCGGAACGTGAAGTACATCTGCAAGGTACTTCACTTTGCCATCCTGCATAGACAATGGCACATCTCTAACATGGGCAATTGGATGAGTAGTGTCATCCCCTGTTTCCACAAAACCTGGTCTTTCAAGGTTTTTCATCTCCTTGAACCACTCCCCATGACTTGTCATGTGGTTTGAAGCACCTGAATCCAAATACCATACATCATCTTTTTGTGCTGCTTCAACATTTTCAGACATGGCATTCACGAGGTGCTGCATAACAAACAACCTTTCATTATCCTCATTGTTTCTGCTTGAGGATGCATAGTTGTTCTGCTGCACTTTTCCATTTTGCATGTTAGCCTTCTTCTTAACATTCTACCTAATTCGAATGTGGTTGATATGATTTTAAATTCTGATTGAGAATTGATGAGTTGATTTGGATTTTGATTGAAAAATGAAGATTTCTGAATTTTGATGGGGTTGAATTGTAATAACTAAGCAAAACCTCAATAAGGATGAATGGGACGAGTCCCTGTGATGATGTTCTTAACTGGAATGATGTTAATGACTTCAACCAATCACTATGAAATTAGTGGATGGTGCTGGCAGATTGCTACTGTTAACTTTTGATCAGTGGATCAAGTTAAGGGATGATAAATTAAAAATCTAAAAAATTGAAATCCCCATGGAGGACTGTTCAGATAGAAAAATTTAGTCTACTGGACCATTATTGTGATAAAGATATTAATGAGATATTCTGAATGAATTGTTATGTGATAATGCGTTCTATATGAGTATCTTTATCCCTTGATTCTGTGGGGAGCCGACCTATTTAGTGAACCCCGGAATCAGCTGAATCAAAAAATCAGATTGAATCATAAATAAAGAGACTTAACAAGAATTTTCGTATTGATAAGAACATGGATCGAGGTCGTCGTGGTAGAAATGTTAACCCCCAACTCGATGAAGAAGAGCTCAACTTGGATGTTCGTAAAACTCTTCATAGTTCGCAGCCTGGACCTTTCAAGGGTGAAGGGGAAAACTTGGGCGAGGCTGTAGAGAAGTGGATCGAATCAATGGAAGAATACTTCGATGTCACCGGGTACAATGAGAAGAGCAAAATGGCTCTTGCAAGGCTAAAGATAGTGGAGTTAGCAAGAGTGGCATGGAGAAACCACTGCGAGACAAACCGTCTCGATCGAAATACCCAAACCTGGACCTATCTCAAGGCTTACCTCAGACAGAGGTTTTGTCCCCCAGGCTTGCTTGAAACTAAGATGAATGAGTTCTTGGAACTAAAGCAGGAAAGCCGGACAATTGAAGAGTACCATCAGGCTTTTGTCCTTCTCCTTAAATATTCCCCTCAATTGGATGAAGAGCAGCTCCAGGTTCATTCGTGGAATGAACGAGCCATTGGATACTTTAGTCAAGAATGCAAAACCTATCTCAATGGCTGAAGCAGTAAGAATGGCGAAGGATTTCGCCAAAGCCTTTGATGTCAAAGTCCCGCCAAAGCCAGTACCATCACCTTTCAAAAGGTTTTTATTCCCCGAAGATGATTCCAACCTTCCTCCGCCTAAGAGATATCAGGGACAAACCCCAGATATGGGAAGTTCCAGAATGGAAGAAATGTCCTTTTCCCGAAACTCAATCCCCTGGATTTCAACTTCAGAAGTTTCACCCTTGAACAAGAGAGTGAAATGCTATAATTGTCAAGGGTTTGGACATCGCAACACGCATTGCCCAACTCCTTTTGGATCGAGGTTTTCAGGGCAAGAATATCAGGGATCAAGGTTCCAGACTCCAGCCCATTCCGTCCAGAGTAATCAGGGTTCTATCCGCCAAAATCAGGAAAATCCTAGAGGTAGACCCTCTATCCAACCTGGAGTTTCAACCCAAAGTAATGCAAGACCTCCAACTCAAAATAGGGGAAGTCAAAGAGAGTTGTTCCCAAATCAGTCATCCACTTCCAAGGCAGTAACACTGGAAGTGATTGAAGAAGAAGAAGAAGATGAAAGAGATCATACTCCACCTGCGAGATGAGGACATCTCACGTTTTTTAAGTGGGGTAGAATGTAAGATTCTTCCCCAACCTCTCAGGAATGTCTAGTACCTTCCCCTGTAGTCAAATCCCTCTTCAGAAATATAAAAGATCTTGTTTCTACCAGTTTACCTAGAGAGAGAAAATCTTCTAGAGAGTGGTAATTCAGTTTTTAAATATTTTTGGATAGAAAAATATCCCATCTTATTGAAATAAGTTCTCTTGAAACAGAAGTTCAAATAAATTGTGAATTGCACTAGGAGTTGCATCTAAAGGTCCTGGTGGTTTATATTCGCTAGCCATGCCGAACAGTGTATAAATACCTTGATTTATTGGGACACTGCACAATGCACATGTGGAAATACTTTGCATGTGCCTCACTAAACATATTAAGTAGTAGTAGTGTCCACAGGGCAGTATATACTGGCCGCTCCACCCATCAAATACTTTGTAACATATAGGACATTGGGGGGTGGAGGAACTAGTAGCCTCAGCGGAAACTCCCACAAGATCAGGATGTATCAAAAAATGAGAGATGTGGTTCCCTTGGTGCATAGGAGCTATACGTGAAGAGATGGTCTGTACATCTTGGCTGATCTTTGTGAGCTGCTCTTGAATCCCTCTATTGGCCGGGGGAGGAGTTGACGCTTGAGATAATCGTACAGCTTCTTTCTCCTTCTCTGCTAGCTATGCCCACAAGCTTTCTTTGACCTTGTTTAACTCCGATCCAGCACCCTCCACCATGAGAGCAAGTTCCTCCCTTGTGAATGTCACTATCTCTTCACGTATGTCATGGGTGCTGACAGTGGCCTCTCTGGAGGCGAAGTCCACTGGAGTTTCTAGGATAAATTGTGCATATAGCATCTTAGCAAAATAGAGTGGAGCGTCGGCGTTATGGAGAGAACGACCGTATACCTCCAAGAAAATGCGCTCGGCATTAATTTTGATATCATTATGAGTGCAACGCGAAACCTTCCATCTTCCCTTCTTAATCTTGCCATCTGGACATGGCCATGTTTCCTTGATCATCTCTGTGGTTACGCGTTTATTTATGTCTTTCCATTGGGCATAAGTACCATTTCGACAACCTGCATGCTGTTCTCGTAGCTTCGCGGGCTGTCAGTCCATGTGCAAGGGCCTTTATTCACTCATATGCCTTCTTGGCTAACTCTTGATACTCGTTTGCTTGTGCTTCTGCCATATCTGCATGAACGTAAATGACTTTAGGATTTTAATGAACTATAAAGATCAACGTAAGATAAATTGACCATTACCCTCAAAAACTTTAACACCACGAGATGAGATATGAATTGCAACTTAGACTCAATGAGAAATACCCACTTGACTCAAAGAATATTTCAAACAATGCATGCACATCAAATTTTGAAGAGAAAACATAAACTTAAACACCACAAGAGGAGAGAGATATTGCAAAGACTCAATGAGAAAATATTTCAAACAGTGCGCACATATCAAATTTTGAAGAGAGACAAACAAAGAGCCATTCTTGAAACTAAATCTCCTGATACTGTTAAATTACAAAATTGGAGTGAATGACACCGATAGCTCTACAAGAGGACGTTGTGCCCTCATCGGGTCAGTACTTAGTGATCTAAAAAATTCCACTCCTTGCAAAACAGATTTTCGCTCGTCGCGATTAGGTAGACACATCCAATTTTTGACTCTATAAATAATAGTATCCATGGTAACTTTGTCGTAGGAACTATTGTCTATCCACAACTCTTGTACTTTCTGCCAAAGTCATATAAAATTTGTAATAAATATCCTAAAGCAAAAACATCAGATGCAGGAGTGTATGCATCTGCCAAAAATGGATCATAAATTTCTGGGGCTATCCACGGCCGTTTATTTCGCTCTCTGTCTGCGTAGGAGACTGCCTGTGCCACCTTCTCAGGGTTCTTGTCTGCTTCAAATACAAAATTGAGAGATCCGTTTTTTAGGCACTCTTAGCAGTAACTCCCAATCGATAATACCTACGCGTGGCTTCAACTCTTTTGTAAAATCCAACACTACATTGAATGGATGTAGGTCGGTATGTACAATTCCTGCCAAATGTGTTGCCGCTAGGCCTTCCACCAGGGCATGCATAATATGTGGCAGGGTTATTACTATTTGTTTTATTTTAGAAAGTTCTAGATGACTTAAAGGAATATTATCGGGCGGGGGTTTTCTCCATCCTTGATCCAAATGGAAAATTGCTCTGGTGAACTCATTGAATCTGAAGGGGACCTTCAGAAGAGTATCACCAAGCGAGCCGCTATTATAGTATGGGAAAATAGTGATCCAAGGAGATTCTTTTGTGAAGGCAATACACCTGACAATTGATGGGTGTAGAACCTGCATGCCCTGCTCTGCTTGGAAGCTCTCAAACTTGGCGCTGCCTTCTCCTTTGTAGTGCTTTCTGCAAAAAGTAATGTGCTCTGGCAAAAATGATATACCTCTAACTGTATACTCTTTTACTGTGCCAAAAACACGAGAGCCTATTGTTCGCCCTTCCAGCAGAGCCTCGTGCAGGACGCCAATGAGGTGTGTGCACATAGAATTGTAGATTGTGCGATTAATGGCACCCGTCCCGCTCGCATCTGGCTGGCTAGACGTTGCAGCGACGCCCTGGGCAATGCGCACTCTTTTGGGGAGTGACTCTGCATCCAGCGCCTTCATGCGCTTGCTCTTGGCTCTTTGCTCGCTCTATACAGCGTCCCATAACTGTAGACGATGCATATTAGCTTCAGGCAGGGCAGCATCTCTAAGATCATTGCATGCTACATGCATGCTCCCCAAAATAGTCCTGGGCAATGCGCACTCTTTTGGGGAGTGACTCTATATCCAGCGCCTTCATGCGCTTGCTCTTGGCTCTTTGCTCGCTCCATACAACGTCCCATAACTGTAGACGATGCGTATTAGCTTCAGGCGGGGCAGCATCTCTAAGATCATTGCATGCTACACGCATGCTCCCCAAAATAGTTCGTGTTATATGTTGATGGTTGAAGTCTGCTATCTTTTGTCTATTAAGCAACTCAGCGTTGCCTCCGCTTCGAAGTCGATGCTGTGCATTTTTTCATATTTGCTCTAATAGATCTCGCATGAGTATCTCAGACTCATTGATCTTTTTGACGATGTCTTCTGAACATTGTGACACTGCGATGACTGCTTCAACGCGAATTGCTCATAGAACGATTTTACGCTCTTCAAGGGAAAGCATGGTGGTCGTCTTCGCAAATCTAGCAAATATCACTAAACACAATAAAAAAGGAATATTAAACAACATTACTGAAATCAACATCAAGCAACACATCATCAAACGTGAGAGAACAGCAATAAGTGTATCATTACTTATCAATGATCAAACAAAAGCGGAATATCAAATAATATTACTGAAATCAACATCATCCAATACATCATCAAACGTGAGACAACCGCAACAAGTGTATCATTACTTATCAATGATCAAACAAAAATGAAATATCAAACAATATTACTGAACTCAACATCATGCAATACATTATCGAACGTGAGACAGTTGCAACAAGTGCATCATTACTTATCATTACTTATCAAGTGCATACATGTTGCACTCCTCATCTATACACCTACTGTGACAGAGAGAGAGAGAGAGAGAGAGAGTTGTGAAGTGTATCATGAGAGAGAGAGAGAGAGAGAGAGAGGGGAGGAAGAGAGAGAGGCGTGACAGATAGAGAGAGAGGGAACATTAGATGACATTTTTAATAGTTTTGTGAGTTCCTAAAGAGAGGAAAATAATGTTTAGTATTGTTTTATATTTTAAGAAAATAGAGGGAGAAAAGGTAATTTGTTAGAGATTATGTATATTTTAAGAGAAAAAAAAAGCACTCCTTATCTACAAACCTATCGTGAGAGAGAGAGAGAGAGAGAGAGAGAGAGAGAGAGAGAGAGAGAGAGAGAGAGAGTTGTGAAGTGTATCATGAGAGAGAGAGAGAGAGAGAGAGAGAGAGAGAGAGAGAGAGAGGGGGGGCGAGGAAGAGAGAGAGTCGTGACAGATAGAGAGAGAGGAAACATTAGATGACATTTTCAATAGTTTTGTGAGTTCCTAAAGAGAGGAAAATAATGTTTAGTATTGTTTTATATTTTAAGAAAATAGAGGGAGAAAAGGAAATTTATTAGGGATTATGTATATTTTAAGAGAAAAAAAAGAACTCCTCATCTACATACCTATCGTGATAGAGAGAGAGAGAGAGAGAGTTGTGAAGTGTATCATGAGAGAGAGAGAGAGAGAGAGAGAGAGAGAGAGTTGTGAAGTGTATCATGAGAGAGAGAGAGAGGGGTTAGGAAGAGAGAGAGAGAGATATTCATTTTTACGAGTCACGATATCATGAAATTAAACTTAAAGACAATATGATGTAAACTTTGATCCATGAAATACTCATGACGCGTTACCAACCAAGTATCGCATGGATCACACACAATAAAAACAATACAAGCTGCATCAAGCAAATTTACGACATTTTTTCGATCGCATTAACGATCAAATACCGCAATATGCAAAAAACAATATATGCACTAGCGGACGACACCAACTTGTCGCGTTAACGACAAAATGCCGCCCGAATCTATGGGAATACGAATAGGATATGGACATACACTGGCCGTGTTCCCGACCATATGCCCACATTTGACAAAGGGAAGGGAAGGGAAGGTGACATCGCCATATGATACTATGCTTGCCGCGTTACTGACTAGTACCGCTATGGCGTGCCATACTTACCATAGGACACAAACCAGCCGCGTTACCGACTATATGCCCCACGATAACCACCATTCCGAAGAATGGCCTTACACGCACACCCCTCGTGTGGCAGACCACCCACATCCTGCCGCACATTGCGACCATGGGCAGCTGCCCGCATGAACACACACACCCACATACACCCACATAAACACACACACCCACAACTATCATTACGTGTGTATACTGTCAGCAATGAACTCCCAAAGGGTCCCCCAGGCCCATATATATACAAAAATGTAGCCCGCCGGGCTAAATGACGACCCCGGCAGGGCCCGCTGGGGTTATAATATTCCCGGCGGGACCGTCGAGTATTGCAAAAATCCCAGCAGGATTTTAGCCGGTTACCAGGGAACCTCCCACCGGCTTTTTGGGAACATGTTAACATGTTAACATGTTAATAACATGTTAACACATGTTATTAACAAAAAAAAACGTGATCACGCGAATATAAATGGTTAGAAATTCTACTTTTTTCTAATTCTATTCTATGGATTTCTGATTTCTTGTTTTTTTTTAAATGTGAAATTGGATGACATGTAAATAAAAAAATGGACCATAAGGCTATGTTAACACACCATGGGCCTATATAAGTGAATTAGAGGAGATGGACAATTACTTTTTATAAACATTAATACAAATCTTGAGCCCAAGCTCTTGGCTATGGTGGTACTCCCATTGAGTGCATGTGTGGTACTCCACTTGAGTGTATCTTCCTGCCTAACCCTAATCTCTTTCTTGCATTGGTATTAGATCCTAGCCTTTGATCCATCTTCTTCTTCCTTTCATTCACTTTTTCAAAAAAAATAAAAAAATGTGTGATTCATGAGTTTCTTGATCTTCTTGATTTTCTTGTGTTTCTTGATCTTCTCTAACATTTTCTTGAGAAATTCAAGAATAGAAAATACTTCACGTTTGATGCTAAGACCATGGAAATGGTGAACTTGAGTGGTGGCCATGTCATTAGGACATGATTATCTTAGGGGCTGTCGTCTTTCCTTGTAGGCACTCCTAAGGCTATTGAGCCACCTGTCCTTAGTTCTTTGAATTGGGGGCAGGGTGTGGTTCATAACTAATACTTGCGGAGATTTAGGGACAAAGTTGGAGTCATTCAGCTTTGCATTTGAGCTACGTAGGTAATCTACCTCATTCTGCTTTATGAATGGTTTGATGGAGCCAAGAGTCCTGCTTAGGGGCTTGTATTGGTTCTTGATACTTGATATAGTTTAGAGTAGACAAGGGTCTATTGTCCTATACTAGAGTATTGGACAAGCATAGATCTTTAATTTTCTTTGTGAATGTTAGAGAAGGTCTACTGTCCTATACTAGAGTATTGGGCAAGCATAGATCTTTGATTGTGTAAAGTATCCTTAATTGGGTACAAAAGGCATCCTTCATTGGGGGTGCAATGTGCATGATAGTTTCAAAGTAGTTTTGTAGTCATACCTTGCAAGATAGTTTCGAAGTAGTTTTGTGTTATGTGAGGATCTTTTGTGTTTGTCAAGATAGTTTTGAAGTAGTTTGTCTGCTGATGTATGTTTTGTAATACATGAGTGACTTTGTTGTTTTTTCATTTGTGTATTCATTGTTATATGCTTGCTTGAATAGGTTATTTGAGATGGAGGACAATGTTGGATCCAGTGATACCTCCAATAGAGTCCAAATTCCAAATAGTAGGAAAAAAAAGGCACCTAGGATAGAGTGGCAATATGCAATTAACGTCGGTGAGATTGATTCATAGATTGGGAGTGTAAGCTATGCCACGCAGTAAAATCAGGTGGGGCGCCTCGACTAAGAGAACACTTTTTAGGCGAAGCGAAGAAAAAGTCATGTACCCACCCCTCTGCACCTGCAATGGCCAAACGCATAAGAGAAGAAATTCAAAAGAAAGATTCAAGAAAACATTACACTCCTACCGTTAATGTATCAAGGCAGCAAGAACACTGTTGTTCTAATCATCAAACTCCGGCTACATCGCCTGCTTGTACTCCGAATGTCAATGTGCAACCAGAAAGTAATCTACCCAGTGCATCTTCCTACAAGCAAAACTTTGACGTAGGAAATATACCCATGCGTCAAACTTCATTTGCAAGAAAGCCTACGTCAAGGTCGGCTCGATGATGCACAACTCGCCCTTGCTGAAGCGATTTACTTTTCTGGGAGTGCTATGATGATGGTGGACAGTGAGCATTGGAAGAGAACATGGAAGAAAATTGGTGAGTTTGGACCAGGGTTTTCACCGCCTACGTACCATGCTATGCGAAATGATCTATTAGAGAAATGTTATGCGCAAGTAAAAGAATGTGTACACTGGAATGATTCTTAGCAATATAGAGCCTTTTGGATGTAGTATAGTAAGTGATGGATGGTCCAATGTACAAAGAAAACCATTAATTAATATAATGGTTATTTCACCTAGAGGTGAGACTTTCATCCGTGTGCCGTGGATTCTGCTGGTTCAATCAAAACTGGGGCTTACATTGCTCAAGTCATTGGCTCTGTGTGATAGAGGAAGTGGGTGCCAAAAATGTAGTCCAAATCGTCATGGACAATGCAAAGAATTGCAAGAATGCATCCAAAATCCTAAAGCGGCACTATCCACATGTTTTTTCGGTAGGCTGTAATACTCATAGTTTGAATCTTGTATTAAAAGATTGGTATAAAAGTGATGATACCAAATGGTTTCCCTCAATCGTCGACACTGCTCGCCAGCTTGTGAGATTCATGCTCAAGAGACAGAGAGTGTTAGATATTTTTTGACCTCGCATGTCAGTTATGTTAAAGCTTCTAGCGGAGACTAGGTTTTGCACTCACTTTTACACTTTTGAGTCTCTTCTTCGAAATAAAGATGCAGTTTGTGAAACATTTACATGCATGACATTTCATGACTAGGAGAGCACTCAACCTGAAAAAGTGAAAGAGAAAATCAAAGTCTTGAAGGCAGCACTTACGAGAAGAAGTTGGTGGAACAGTGTGATGGATGCATACCATGTAATGATGCCTGTTATGTATGCCATACAAAGTCTTGATCAAAGAGCACCTAATCTCAGGAAAGCATGGATGCAATGGTGGACTGTCCAGCGGAGTTTGGAGTGTCCTGAGAAATTAGAGCATTCAGTGGTGGCAAAACAATGGCATGTACCATTCTCCAGTAGACAAAGAAAAGTCCTATTGAAGTACTTCCATGCTAGATGGATTGGAGCGCATTCACCACTACACAGTGCTGCTTACATGCTAGATCCTGAATACTTGAATATGGATTTGATGTCCAACGTTGAGGTGGTTCAAGATTTTTATAAAGTGGTAAACACTTTTTATAATAATGTTAATGATCGTGTAAAGTGCATAAAGGAGATGATCTCATTTCGATTGAAAGAGGGTTTATTTTCCAACTCCCTTGTTCAACAAATGGCTAAAGAGCAGCCTGCATGGAAGTGGTGGATGATGAATGGTGGTGAGCACTATGCTTTATTGCGCAACCTTGCGATGAAGGTTCTACGTCAGTGCTCTTCAAACTCAATTGGTGCTCCTTTCAAACCCTAAGCACTATGTTAACCCTATTCTACTTATTATGCTTCTTCTATGGCATGTTAGGCATAATATGAGTGTTATGGTCATAAAATCTTTTTTGCTCATGGGCTTGCTTGAAAGTGTGTCGATTTGTTTAGGATTTCATGAGGGAATTAATGCATAGTGAAGCTCTTCTTGCCATATCTTCTTCTTCCATGTGGTGATCTTTGCAAACCCTAATCACCATAGTCTTATTCTTTTATTTCTTTCCCTCTCATGTTATAAAGCATATAATGCCTACTATGATTGAGTTAACTAGCACACCAAAATCATCGTGTTTAATAAAACATCATCATAATGCTTTGAATTTGGGATATTTATCTACATTAAGACTTTTCAGGCAATAAATCAAGATTTTGGGGTTCTCATGTCATTAAACATTCGTCTCTTGCCATACAAGTACCTAATGGCTATTAGTTGCATTAATGAGAGATTAATGCATGCTTAAGGGATTCTATGCAGCAGCATTGAGGCAAGCTTTGGCATATTGCTACTTCCTTGTGATGGATTGACAACACATATGTTGCTTCCATATTGGTAATGACCATTGATATTGAAGACTATGGATCTTCATTTAATGCAAGTGTTTGATGCAAAAACATGAGGATTATGATCATATGAGGTTTAAGCAATTAATGATTGGCATTGATATATGCAATTGAACATTTATGCTAATACACATCTACATGGATGCATTGGAAGCCCATGCTTATGACATGCCTATGTAAGGGGCATACTTGTGTTGTTGGTTAATGTGATTTGGGATGCCTTTGGAGTTAAGTAATGATGGAAAAGAGCAGGAGTCCATGCTAAGTGATATATGACATTTTGTTATTGGAATGAGTGTTAAAATATGGTGTCTATCATGTTATATATGGGACACATGTATGTGGGAGCAAGGTAGATGGAGCCTTAGGATGCCATGAAATTGGAATGGATGAAGGCTAATGTTATTAGGAGATGTGAATGGATGAATGTAAAAGGGAGTCAATGGTCAAAAAGTAGGCACATGGAAAGTGCAAGAGTATACAAGACATGTGGACATTTATGAACATATGGATGGCACAAGGGTGCATGTAGCTGTGCTTGGATCAAGCTAATGCAATGAGATTAATAGGTTTGTGCCTTTATCATTGTGTCATTGATTAACCTTTATCTTAACTTGTATTAGCATTATCTTAGTCTTTCATTATGGGCTTAATCACTTGCTATGAGCCGCCCTAGATTCATGTATTCTAACATGGTATCAGAACCTCCTAGGGGCTAGGCTTCTTGTAAGTGATTAGCTTAGGTCTAGTTTGATTAGGATAGGTAAACACTCTCTTGGTAATATAGTTTTTTCTTGCTTTCTTATTAGGGTATTACTGCTTAGAGCTTCTTCAATTAACAGATCAACAATCAACATTCATATCTTCTCTTCACTGTTAGACAGCTCAAATGAAAAACACCAATGCTAAGGGTGCTCTCTCCAAGAAGGGGGAAGGAATAAATATGAAGAAAAGGAAGCATCTAGACCCAAAGGATGATAAGGCCAAGAAGAGGAAAGCCAAGAAGGACCCGAACAAGCCCAAAAGGGCCCCCAGTTCCTTCTTTGTCTTCTTGGAAGAATTCGGGAAAACCTTTTCAGTGCTAGCAACCCTAACAACAAATATGTGTCTACCATTTAGGAAGACTGGGGGTGACAAATGGAAATCGATGAGTGATGCAGACAAAGCTCTTTAATTTTCCAAGGCTAAAATGAGGAAAGATGAGTATGAGAAAGACATGAAAGCTTACAATGCATAGTAGGAACAACCTGCGGACGTTGCCAGGCTGACCCTCTGCAAGAACTCCAAGGCTTTTGTGAAGAGGCAGAAGGAGACGGAAAGAATGGTTGCTATCTATACAGAACTATAGAAGCTTGGTGCCAGTATGGTTAAAGGAGAAGCAGGCGTGGTGGCTTCATCAGTGGCGTCAGGTTTCTTGCAGGGGTAGGTGGAGGTTTTCTGTAATAACGGGGATCTGGTGATGACAATGGTGGGAGGGACACAGACGAATGTGTGGTCAGGCAACCACCACCTCTACCTAGGCAAGGAGACCGCCTTCCTTTAAAATGCCGATCGAGCTTTATGAGCAGCTTTGTGTGGTGGGTAGATACAGAGAGAAGAAGATCCAACGAGACAGGTCACAGCACGACGACTACAATAGATAAGATTCCTTCAAAAAAATAAAATAAAATAAAAATTGTTAAAAGGTGTGGTGTAAAAGAACTCTTCATCAGAGGTTATTCACATGCAGCTATCAAAATAAATGTGATGAATGATGGGATTTCTTATGATGATTGATGTCATGTCATGGATGATATGCCATGCTATGTCTACACCATGGAAGCCAAAGTCATGAAGATGTCAAGGATGCTATGTGATGGTGTTCAATGGATGCTTTCCAATGAAGCCATGGATGAAGAGGCTATACAATGCTCATACGGTTCAAGGATGATGGTTCCCTATGTTATGGTGAAGCAATGTATGCAATGCTCTAATGTATGTTTTCATGAAAGCCTATGTCAAGATATAGGCCATATCTATGCCTATGTAGATGATGTTATGATGGTGGTACCATGATATGATGATGTCACAAATGGATGTTGATGCCATGATGGATGTCAATAATGTTTATGTTAATGCATGATCAACCTTGGGATTGGGTAACCCTTGGTGAAGAAGTGCCTATATGTATGTGGATGTGATGATGTTTTATGTCATGTCCTATGATGATGTCTATGTTATGCCAACCTCTGAGCTCAGTGTGAATCAAGTTCAAAATGGATAGTTATGCTAATGAATGTTCATGTTAATGTAATCACCTCTAGCCACCGATGATGTAGGCTAAGTTGTTGGAATTAGGGTTGCAGGAATGCACACACAACTTCAAGAAGATGAGGAAGCTTGAGCACAACACAGTAGTGTATTATGAGTGCCAAAAATGAAAGATAACAAGCCCTAGAAGATAATGGGCGTATATATAATGCACGGGAGAAAAAACCTCCTAGTGAGGGAAAAAGTGCCCCGGCGGTCCTAAGTGTGTTCACACACATCACTACTATAATATGGTAATAAATCCCCCCTGGAGTGATGCGGTGAACAAGAGCTAGCACTCATGTATAGGGAAGTGTCTAGCTATGTGGACGAATCCACAAAAGGGAGTAAGCCCAAAGCTTTGCGAAAAGCTTCGAACTTCTCACGAGGCAGAGCCTTTGTGAAAAGGTCTGCAAGGTTATCCTGTGTTGGCACATAAGCCAAACTGATCTCTCCTGCAGAGAGTCTCTCCCTGACATAATGGTAGTGCACCTCAATGTGCTTCGTACGAGCATGGAACACTGGGTTCCGCGCAACTGCCAATGCACTCTGACTGTCAGTGAAGATGGTGGTGGCAGATGGCTGCCCAACACCCAAATCAGCCATAAGGCGTTTGAGCCACACACACTCAACCGTAGCTGTGAAAGCTGCCTTGTACTCAGCTTCACAACTAGAAGTGGCCACAGTAGGCTGCTTCTTGCTCAACCATGATATGCATGAGCTTCCAAGCATGAAGCAAAAACCACTCGTGGACACGCGTGTGTCATAACAACCAGCCCAGTCAGAATCTGAAAAAGCATGTAAATCTGGCGGCAATGATCCCCCCTTGGGATAAAACAACCCAAGATGCCGAGTACCACTCAAATAGCGAAAGATACGCTTCACTGCCTGCCAATGCTTAATGCCTGGGCTATGCATAAATCTGCTCACCTGTGAGACTGCAAACTGAATGTCTGGCCTCGTAATGCATACATAAATGAGGCAACCAACAGCTGTCTGATAGAGTGTGACATCAAAGTGATCTCCAGCATCATGAAGACTCAACTTCAAACCTGTCTCCATTGGAGTAGCAATAGGTTTGCAGTCTTCAAGGCCAAATCTCCGCAACAATGTCTCAATATACTTTGTCTGACACAAAGCAATACCTCCATCACACTGCTTAAATTGTATTCCTAAATAATGATGCAAATGCCCCAAATCTGACATCTCAAAAGAGGCATTCAAATCAGCCTTAAAATCAGCAATATGACTCTCATTTGGTCCTGTGAGCAGTATGTCATCGACATAGAGAGCAATGATTAGATGTACACCATCCACACGTTTAACATACAAAGTGCTTTCTGTTGGACTATTCTGAAACCCATGTGCAGTCAAATATGCATGTATCTTTTCATACCAAGCTCGTGGAGCTTGCTTTAAACCATATAAAGCCTTTTTCAACCTGCACACTTTGTTTTCCTGCCCTCTTTGAACAAAACCACGAGGCTGCGATACATACACTTCCTCATGCAAATCTCCATTCAAGAACGCAGTCTTTATGTCCAACTGATGTACATTCCAACCATTATGAGCTGCCAATGCACAAATGCTACGAATGGTAGTCATACGACAAGTGGGAGCAAAGGTCTCATCAAAATCAATGCCCTTCTCTTGAGCATAACCTTTTGCAACAAGCCTAGCCTTATGGCGATCCACTGTGCCATCAGGCTTACGCTTCAATTTGTATACCCACTTAGTGCCAATGGCCTTCTTGCCAGGGGGCAAGTCACATAAAGACCATGTACCATTCTTCATAATAGCATCGTATTCTGCTTGCATAGCAGCCATCCAATTTTCTGAACTTTGTGCCTCATCAAATGAAACAGGCTCACTTTCATCGCACATACTAGAAACAGCCAATGCATAACAATCTGACGCATAAGAGGCACCATGAGAGCCAGAACGAGTGCGACTAGACAAAGGGGCATCCAACTTGCTGTCACGCAAAGTCTGCACCAGCCATCTAGGCATATTCCTAGAGCCCTCAATCTCTTATCTCTCATCCTCAAGTGCATCATGCACATCTGCATCAGATATAGGCTGATGTGTGCCATCATTTAAAACCTGCATAGGCTGAAAAACTGCCTCATGAGGTATTGCACTTGACTGTGCACCACTGAAAAGAGGCAACAATGTATCATAGACATCACGTGAGCTGATATCTGTCTCCTTAGTACATGAAACCAAGGGCTGAACTGCATCTTCCACAAATACAACATCACGGCTAACCAAAATGCGCTTTGTCTGTGGATGATACAAACGATAGCCTTTGCTCTCAGCACTATATCCAACAAAAATACATTTGACAGCTTTGTCATCCAATTTTCTGCGATGTTGCACAGGCACTAATGCATATGCCAGGCAACCAAAAACACGTAAATGGCCAACAGATGGCTTGCGGCTATGCCAAGCCTCATATGGAGTGACAACCTGTAATGCTTTGGTGGGACACCTGTTTAGTACATAAGTGGCACACATGACAGCCTCAAGCCAAAAACCATGTGGTAGACTTTGACTCTTAACCATACATCTTGCCATTTCCATGAGAGACTTGTTTTTTCTCTCAGCCACACCATTTTGCTGTGGTGTATACGGCACTGTACATTGGTGTTTTATCCCACGCTCAGCCAGAAATGCATTAAATTCTGAAGACATATACTCCCCCCCTCGATCTGAACGGAGGGTGCCCATCTTACTTTCTGACACATTTTCAGCCATAACCAAAAACTGTTTGAAGCACAAAAACACTTCGGACTTTGCCTTCAAAGGATATACCCATGCATGCCTGGTAAAATCATCAATGAAAGTCACGAAGTAAAGGTAGTTTCCAAATGATGGAGTTTGCATGGGACCACAAACATCACTGTGAACAAGCTGCAATCTGCGTTCAGCTCTCACTGATCCATCTTTGGGAAAGGAAGCACGCTGCATTTTACCCAATATGCAGCCCTCACAAACATGCTTGACAGGTGCCTCAAGCTTAGGCAAAGAAGACACCATTTCAGATTTCTGCAGGCGCAGCAAACTTGCAAAATTCAGATGACCAAAACGTGCATGCCACAGTTTTGCATCTGAAATAGCCTGCGTATCCATAATAGCACATGCTGAATCCTCTACACTTTTGCCATCCATATTGAGTTTATACAGCCCTCGACATAGTGAACCAGATGCTACAATGATGTCACCACAAGAGAGATCATGAACAGTACATCTGTCATCCACAAATTTTACAACCAAACCTGTTTTGGCAAATGCGGAGACTGACAGCAGATTCTTTTTGATCCCTGGCACATACAATGCATCAAAAAGTGTAAAGGTGTTGCCATTTGCAACATTCAGCACAATCTGTCCAACTCCTTCAACGGGATAAGAGGAGTTATTGGCACAAGTGACAGTATTCCCTGTGGGAGCAGACTCAAGGAAAGTGAATAAACTGCGCTGCGAGGTGATATGCTTAGTGGCACCACTGTCAAAGTACCATACATCTGAATCTACTGCAGACATACATGTGTCATGCAAAGATGGGTCATAACTGCACTGCGCATTGAATGCCCATTCTGTATCTAGCACAACATTAGCAGATTCATTGTTAGAAGGAGAGGCATCTGCAATAGCCATACCAGCCTCTTTCTTCTTAGCCTCTTTCGCAGCCAGCTTAGGACACGCTTTGATGACATGATCATTTCCCTTACAGTACTTGCAAAATGTCTTCTATTTGTCACCCTTCTTCTCATCTTTGTCTTCCTTCTTTGGTTGCGCAGCATTTGCAGATTTCTGCTTACTAGAAGAAAAGCCAGCTTTACCTTTCCCGCTTCTCTGACTAGCAACGAAAGCTTGATCTGCGACACGCATAATATTCCTGTTTTGCCTTGACTGGTCTTCTTGCAGCAAAACAGAAACTAACTCCTCAAATGATAAGGCATTGGGATTGCCTTTCATCATCAAGCGAAGAGTGGAAGCAAAACCCTGATAAGAATCTGGTAGACCATTCAAAACAGTCTGCACAAGTGAACTGTCTGACAGGATTTCATCTGCAGAAATGAGCTGCTCTTTGAAATCCTTGATCTTTGTCAAAAAGCTATCCATAGAATCACCTTCGTTCATATGCTCACTCTCCAACTGTTTTTGGAGATAAGCAACACGAGCCTCATTTCTTGCCTGATACAATGTGGCAAGTACATCCCAAGCATCCTTAGAAGTCCTGCAGGAGCGAATATGTGGGATAATGGTACGTTTGACAGACAGCGCAATCAAGGCATGAGCCTGCGCATCTCTACCATCCCAACGAATCTGCTCTGCTGAAAGTGGTGGTTCTCGAACAGCTGCTACAGCACTTGTGCCTGCACCATCATCAACAGTACCTGTTTCTGATGTGTTTGCAGCATTCCCAGCCACAATAGGACGTGCATCAATACCCTGCACAATGTTCCATAACCCCTTTGCTACCAATACATGTCGCATCATATATGCCCACAATGGATAGTTGGTGCCATCCAACTTATCCTCAGCAGCCAACATGCGGAATACATCATTGTTGTCAGCCATGGCCAATGACTGTACTACTAGATGTAAATGCTGTCTGTAAGAGGTAAACCTGTATAAAATCGACCTGTGCTATGTAGCACAGCCCAAAACAGACGAATGGGCACCTGTCCTGCAGATTTTAATCTTGACAGAAAATCTGCACAGTAGGACGATTTTGCCTGCGCAGTACTTGGAATGCAAAAACGGAGGGCGAAATGACTTCAGATCAAAATTCTGAAATGAACGAGAGGGCTCTCGTTCGTTTCAGAATTTTGATCTGAAGTCATCGTAGGGCTCTCGTTCGTTTCAGAATTTTGATCTGAAGTCATCTACGGGCTCTCGTTCGTTTCAGAATTTTGATCTGAAGTCATTTCGCCCTCCGTTTTTGCATTCCAAGTACTGCGCAGGCAAAATCTACGGGCTCTCGTTCGTTTCAGAATTTTGATCTGAAGTCATTTCGCCCTCCGTTTTTGCATTCCAAGTACTGCGCAGGCAAAATCGTCCTACTGTGCAGATTTTCTGTCAAGATTAAAATCTGCAGGACAGGTGCCCATTCGTCTGTTTTGGGCTGTGCTACATAGCACAGGTCGATTTTATACAGGTTTACCTCTTACAGACAGCATTTACATCTAGTAGTATAGTCATTGGCCATGGCTGACAACAATGATGTATTCCGCATGTTGGCTGCTGAGGATAAGTTGGATGGCACCAACTATCCATTGTAGGCATATATGATGCGACATGTATTGGTAGCAAAGGGGGTTATGGAACATTGTGCAGGGTATTGATGCACGTCCTATTGTGGCTGGGAATGCTGCAAACACATCAGAAACAGGTACTGTTGATGATGGTGCAGGCACAAGTGCTGTAGCAGCTGTTCGAGAACCACCACTTTCAGCAGAGCAGATTCGTTGGGATGGTAGAGATGCGCAGGCTCATGCCTTGATTGCGCTGTCTGTCAAACGTACCATTATCCCACATATTCGCTCCTGCAGGACTTCTAAGGATGCTTGGGATGTACTTGCCACATTCTATCAGGCAAGAAATGAGGCTCGTGTTGCTTATCTCCGAAAACAGTTGGAGAGTGAGCATATGAACGAAGGTGATTCTATGGATAGCTTTTTGACAAAGATCAAGGATTTCAAAGAGCAGCTCATTTCTGCAGATGAAATCCTGTCAGACAGTTCACTTGTGCAGACTGTTTTGAATGGTCTACCAGATTCTTATCAGGGTTTTGCTTCCACTCTTCGCTTGATGATGAAAGGCAATCCCAATGCCTTATCATTTGAGGAGTTAGTTTCTGTTTTGCTGCAAGAAGACCAGTCAAGGCAAAACAGGAATATTATGCGTGTCGCAGATCAAGCTTTCGTTGCTAGTCAGAGAAGCGGGAAAGGTAAAGCTGGCTTTTCTTCTAGTAAGCAGAAATCTGCAAATGCTGCGCAACCAAAGAAGGAAGACAAAGATGAGAAGAAGGGTGACAAACAGAAGACATTTTGCAAGTACTGTAAGGGAAATGATCATGTCATCAAAGCGTGTCCTAAGCTGGCTGCGAAAGAGGCTAAGAAGAAAGAGGCTGGTGAGGCTAAGAAGAAAGAGGCTAAGAAGAAAGAGGCTGCCCGGGAGGAGGAAGCCTGCTCTGATACCAATTGTTGGAATTAGGGTTGCAGGAATGCACACACAACTTCAAGAAGATGAGGAAGCTTGAGCACAACACAGTAGTGTATTATGAGTGCCAAAAATGAAAGATAACAAGCCCTAGAAGATAATGGGCGTATATATAATGCACGGGGGAAAAAACCTCCTAGTGAGGGAAAAAGTGCCCCGGCGGTCCTAAGTGTGTTCACACACATCACTACTATAATATGGTAATATAAGTGATGTATGTATGTGTCTCCATTAAGGGGGGAAAAATGTCATGTCTATGTATGTCACATAAACTTCTTGGGATGAGATCCATTTGGGCACCAAGGGGGGGTGTTGAAATATGGTGCCCTTCATGTCATGTATGGGGCACATGTATGTGGGAACAAGGTAGATGGAGCCTTAGGATGTAATATTGTGCACAAGGCATGTGGGCATTTATGAACACATGGATGGCACAAGGGTGCATAAAGCATGTGGATGAGAGCTATATAAGCATGTACTTGGATCAAGATAATACAATGACATTATTGAGTTTGTGCTTTAATCATTGTGTCATTGATTAACCTTTATCTTAATCTTATATTAGCATTTTCTTAGTCTTTCATTATGGGATTAATCACTTGCTATGAGCCGCCCTAGATGCCTCAAGGTTATGGATTTTTTAAAACAAATTAAGGTCAAATTTTGAGTGCAATTGGACAAAAGTGGTGCATTTGATATGCAAAATTTTGGGGAATGAGATTTGGTGGTTTAGATGCAAAGGTCATAGCAAATTTTCACCAAATCCCTCTTTGACTATTTTTTGCAAAACCCTAATTGTTGATTGGAAACCAAGCTTAGAATCTTGTTCCTCACATTTAGGACTACCCGAAAAGCTATTATAAGCATTCAAATCGGAGGCCAATGACTTGGTCAAATGGTTGAGTTTTTTGAGAAGTCAAATATGGTCGATATAGTGGTTGAATTTTTGAAACGTGTTTTCGAAGATCCCTAACCTACTCATCAAGATCTACACGACAATATAAATAATGCATAAATTAGACTCTATCTGAATAGTGTATCGAAACGTGGATGTGTGGCATGGAACCTAGAACATAGAGATATAGCACTTGTCAAAACTGAGATCCAGGGTGGTACAAGTGCTCTTCTTGCCATTACGGATGTATCAAGCTATATCATGTCAAATTTTGACTCCATTTGAGCCATTGAACACCCAAATTAGTGTTTGTCAACCTTTCCAAACTTACAAAGGAGTATAGCAAATAGAGGAAGGCTGGTCAAAGCATCTCAAGATCCAAAACAAATGGAGGATCGTGCTAATACAAGTACCAATGAGGCCAGGCTACTCAAGTGATTAATGAGGATGGTCAAGTGCAAGGTGAGACATCACATGAGGAGCCGACGTGTCTGAAATGACTTACAAGCCATCGTGAAAGCCATGAAAAACATGATTGAAGGAATGTTTAATTGATTAAATAGGAGGCAAGAGTACATTGCATAAGAAATCAAGGGGGTATTTGCTTATCTTGGGGTAAAGAATTCCACAAGGTCAAAGTACCTCCTTCGATTGTGCATGGCAAAGGTAAAGGGGTGGTGATTGAAGAACCGATCATCAATGGTACTTGGGATAGAAGACCAACCAATGCTCATGTGGATTTGGGTAACTCAAAGGACAATAACCAAAGGGAAAATGATGAATTCAAAGGAGTGAAAGACAAGGTTACCTTCACTAAGTTTGATGGTGAGAACATGTCCAATGAGCATTTCAAATAATGGGCCAACAAATGGGATATGTACTTCAAGCCTTTAGTCCAAGAAGTGAGAAAACAAAAGTCTACTTCACCACTCTACATTTGGAAGGCTATGCCCATCCTTGGTGATGAGAATTGCAAATTTATGGTTATGTGGTTACTTCTTGGGAGGCCTTCAAGGAGGAGATGAAAGAGACCTTCACTTCTACACTTTAAAAAAGGACAATCTCATATGTGAATGGGATGATTTAGAACAAATGGGGAGTGGCTCCGGCCAAAGACTACGACAGTTTCTCACAAAGTTTCAGGACCGAGGAACTCATGAAGTGGTATGGCTCGACAAAGAATTTTTCGCAAGCTCATGTTGCATGTGAAGGACTTTGGTGAGCACTTCAAGATTTTCAAGTACATTAGGGGTTGAAGCCAAACACTAGGGCTAATGTGAAGGCTCAAAAGTCTATCAATCTCAAGAAAGCAATGGTGTTGGCCGAGACTTTAAAGAAAAGTATGCTAGGCAAATTTTTCACAAGAGCACTTATAAGGTTGATGTATTCTCTCTGCCACCTTGGAAGTCATCTAAAGAAGCTTCTCTAACCATTAACACCATTCCTAGGTATCCTACAGTGTATGGTAGAGGTGCAAAGACCAATTTTAGATAGGGTGGCGGTCCTTCAAAGGGACCCATTGGTGATGGAAAAGCTTATAATGGAGTGAAAAAAAGCATATTTATTAAAGAGGATCACATCAATGATTTGAGAAGTAAGGGCTTGTGCTACAAGTGTGGCAAAAAATGAAGCAAAGAGTACCCAAAGTTATGCAAAGCAAGGAATATGACACTCAACATGGGGCTTTCCAAAGTGCTAGAGGTTGAGCACAATGATGAAGTGGAAAAATTTGATGAATGTATACTTATTGGGTGATGATGAGGGTCATGAGCCTAAGGGTGACAAGGTCAAAAATAAGGGTCATGAGCCTAAGGGTGACAAGGTCAAAAATAAGGAGCATATCCTATGGTAAAAGTCTCGTAAAAGTAGCGATGGGTTGGAGAATATTTCTTTGATAGAAGGTAGAGTATGCAGGAAACTTTGGT